>NC_056631.2:68292188-69784688 GCF_002870075.4 Lactuca sativa | reverse complement strand
ATGTAGATTTAGATGTTGAATTTGTGTAGATTTATATAGTGAATTTATATAAAGTTAATGATTTATAATGTAGATTCACACAATGTGAATCTGAATAGATTAAAAAGTAACAAAAAAAATTATCAAATTTGATATCAATGAAAAGAATATAAAAGTATTGAATTTTTATATTTTTATTATTTTTTTGGATAAATAATAAGATGTAAAACTTGAAAAATTAATTGTTCCTTAGTTCTATGGTTTAAAATGGTTCCTTGTTGAACTTTTGCCTATATAGGTTATTTTGTTTTTGGTAAATATTGTGTACATGTAAGGAGAATTCTTGACAAATAGATGAAAATAACGAATGACTATGATTTTGAAGGTCTATGATATTATAATGGAATATCATGTACCATAATATTACTCAAATTTAATTAAAAAGGTATTTTAGACAATTAAGTATATTTATAAAACGAAATTTTTGAATTTGTAGGGATAATTTTGATTTTTTTTTTAAAATTAGTTCAAATTCAATTCTAATTTAATTTGTAATCATAACCGATTAAAACTTATTTTATTTTGTCAGAATGCAATTCTGTTAGAATGACATTATGTTAGAATAACAGTTTATGACATCCTTTAAGAATACATAAATAAGAAGAAAATATGAATTTATACATTATGAAACAATATACAAAATCGATTCTTGAACTAATAATATATCAAATAATTATATTCTATGATTGTGATACAAAAAAAACATTCTTGAATAATAACTACATTCTGAAAGAATAACATGTGTAATTCTTTTAAAAAAACAACATTCCTAAACTATGAGTATGATCAATCTTTAATTCATTCTTCACGTCATTCATATAAGGTCTTCAAGCCATTATGATTACAAATGCAACAAAAACATCAAAATCCAAAAAAAACACTAATTCATTTTGAAAGAATAATGTTGCTAGGATTCATTTTATACATTCTGGCAGAATACATTCTACTATAAGATACTCTTGTTCTCTATATTTTCTTTCTTTTCCACATGAATGACGAACTCTTCAAAACCTAAAAAGAAAAAAACACATTAAAATCTAAAAAAACACTAACCCGTTCTAAAATAATATTATTGATAAGATTTGTTTTATAAATTTTGGCAGAATATATAAAATACATTCTGCTAGAATGTAGTTTTGTGAAAATAGATCAATATAAGTACCTCATTAGGCCAACACCAGACCAAATCAAGGGAACCACATATTTTAATTTCCAAATGAGTATAAATACTTATCAATGGACATCATGTGCAAATGAATGGATGAAATATTTGATTCAAACATTTTAACAAACAGTTGGCGGGCAATAATCAGATGCCTTCTGAATTTTAGAAGTTACAGTAAAAAGAATGGTGACGTCGATTTAGTGATTGATGATTAGCAACGATTAGACATAAAATAAATACTTAATTTTAGAAATTACAACGGATTATGGTTATGGTGAGAAAAATTAAACCTGAAACGAGTAAGAAAAGATGCAAAGATTAGCCTCGCCATACGAACTGTTCAATTGAACATGGATGTTTGTGCGATAAAGTTTTTAGATTGTAGTGAGAATAGTGGTGAACGTCGAACGATCAGCGGCGGCAGTTGGACGATCGACGGAAACGAGGCAACGACAAAGGGTTGTTGTCGTGGATAGGGAGGAGTCGACAGATGCATGAGGCGAAGGTATGCAATGAACTAAGGGGTCATGTGTAGGGTTTTAAATTGATTTCCCTTATTTAAAAGAGGTATTAAATGTTTTCAATAATTACTAAAATTAAATAAGTAAAGATTACTATTATACCAAAAACAATTAATTAATTATTTAATATTTTGTGAATTTAGATTGGTCATATATATATATATATATATATATATATATATATATATATATATATATCCTCCTTAATAAATGAAAATAAGTTTGCCACATGTCATTCTCTAATGCATTATGCCACATGTTATTTTGTCATAATTTTGAGATATTTATTTTTCATTTGTCATTTATTCTATTTTTTATTTTTTAATATATCATTAATTTAGTTTCTATAAATAAAAGATACCATAATAACTATATTAATTTCAAATTTTAAATTTCAAACTTCAATTTCAATTTTAAATAAATTACAGTTTAAACCTTCGTATTTAACATATTGTTATAACTAACATGTTTATTACACGGGTCTGACAACTAAACACATAAATTTAATTTATTTTTTTACATGTTTTTTTTCTCATAAGTTTTACTTATTTCAAATTTTACGTTTAATTATTTGTATTTAACATTTTGTTTTAATGAACCCGTATAATATACGGGTTTCACAACTAGTATACTAATAAAAGAGTAGTCATTTTGCCAAGTGTCATAATATTAGAACTTCTAATTAATATGATGACACTTGTCATTCTATTAATTCTTCATTTTAAATTCATTTAACATCCTAATTAATGTGATGTTATTTGTCAATCTATTTATTCTTTATTTTAAATTTTATATTATTGTTTTCATTAGTTCACAAATAAAAAGAGTCTAATATATATGATAAATTAATTACACATATTTATTTGAATCAATAATTATAATTTTACATAACTAATAAAAAAATCTCTTAATTAATAATGTATTTAAAATTTTATATAAAATAATTGATTAATAATTTTGAATTTTTTACTATGAATATTTAATCAATTTTGTAACCATGGTTTCCACGGGTTATAAACTAATATATATATATATATATATATATATATATATATATATATATATATATATATATATATATATATATATATATATAATTGAAACCAAACATATTGAGATAAGCATTCACTTTTTCTTTTACCATGTTGCTTAGGTATGGTAGAACGTTCATATTTCATACCATATCTCGGATAAAAATGTGGGGAGTGGTAGGTTTATATAGTTGATGTATGGTGATACACAATTTGTATAGTAACTATTTTTCTTATATTTCCTTATTTATGTCGCTAATGAGAATATTATTAATGGGAATCCGGAATTGTTGGGGATTAGAAATATCTTAGATTAATGCACAAGAGGCAAAAATATTTCGTTACTAGATTATCAAATTTAAATTTACGTATAAAATAATGAAATTCTTTTATGTTTTCCTAAGTATATATCGGATTATTTAATAGTATATTTCAGGATCGTTTGGATAGGCAATATGCTCATAATTAATGTCTCATTTTTAACCATTTATGAGATAGTTTAATTAAATTTAGACTAAAGTTTTATAATCAATGCAATTACATATGTGCGTATCTATGTGATCGATTGATATTTGGTTTAAATTTATTACTGATACATTATAAAAAGATTTGATGATTATTTTCTATTTTTCAACCAAAAAGTTCAAGTTTCTAATAAAAGTGTGGATAGTGAAGAAAGAAATGATTATTGAGAATCGGATACGTGAATCATGTTGGATTGTGACGTTTGATAAACCAAATCTAGGGTAATATCATATAGTACTCCTTGATCTTGTTGTGGCTCGCATTTTGCAAGGGTCCATAGTCAATATCATGGGCCCAAAACCCAATCATACACTTTTTAATTTATATTGAGTTATTTACTACATATATTATACCAGGGGAAGAACCGAAGAAATACCTCCACTTTAACCATTTTTTATCTAAAATATATCAAAACGATCGGCAATTTTGAGTCAACGTTAATTCAGGTTTCATCATCTTGTGACATAATCACATAAAGCAACGACACTAACAGGTTGCCGTTTTATAATTATTCACGAGATTCTTAAATTATTCGCTAATCCATCGGGGCGAGACTTCATAAATCCAAATCAAATGAACCTCACAATCAACTAGAAGCCATAGATGTTTTCACGATAATTTGTTTTTAAAATCCAGTCAAGAGAATTGCCTTTCTACAAGATGCACAATGCAATATCCTAATGGAATTGACAATATTCTAATCGAATCGACGGCCTATAATCATTTAAAAGTATGCATACATTTCAAACTACTAAGATCTCTTACTATTGAAAGTATGTATGAACATTATAATTCCATATACCAATGCATTTTTTTATTGGTTCAACCATCTTAAGTTCTTAACATGATCCAATCACAACATTGAATCATCTTAGTAGGTTTGTATATCTCCATTTTTGCTATTTCCATCATAATTATTAGAGGACAATAAGAAAATGTTGGAAAAGATTTCCATATCGTATAACCTACACATATCATAAATGTCCATATTGTCTTGGAAATCATTTGTGTGCTTCACCGTTATGTGTATGACCACTTGTTTTATTGTCAAATTATCTGTTTCCGCTGTCAGACCATCATCTCATACAGTCAACTATATTAATCTTTTGTAAGATGAGCACAGACTTTTCCATGGTCTTCTTGTTTAATTTTTATTGTTTGTAATATAGTGGTCAAATGATTACAAGAAAAATATTGTTGTTTTTTACTTTTTAGAATTTTTCTTGTTGGAATTTCAAAAAAAAAAGTCATAGCGCTAATGATTAGTGATTCATTAATATTTCATTGCACCACTGTTGTTTTTTTTATTATAAATAGGTAAAAAAAAAATAATCTTACAAAGATCATATAACATTCTTATAAGTTTATTACACTTCATTTTTATTTCTTTAAACAAACAATAAATTGACAAAACAACAACATTAAAGTATTTGTTTGCAGCGGTGGGGATTAAGGGAATGTCGATATCATTTTAGAGTACATGTCAATAACCTATGTTAACAACAATCGGACTTTTAGGTTATATTTGACGTACTAGCTGAAAAGTTAGTTGTTATTTGAAAAATTAGCTGATAACTAAAAAAACTAGTTGTTTAATAAAAAGCTAGCTCATAGAGTATTATCTAATAAGCTAATTAAAACATGTTATACTATTAAACAATAGTAATGATAAACCATTAAACATACTAGTGAAGATAACTTATACCGACAACTTAATTACATTTGTGTTGAAACACCTGATTCTTGCAAGTATACTTCTTTCCTTAAATTGCAAGTTGAAGGGTTCGGAAGATAGGTCACACACGGGGCGTAGGGTAGTCTCATACGCAATGTGTAAGAGGGAAGTAGATCACGGGATTTAAATGATCTGCGTAGGGCGTAATTCTAACTACGCATGACATATCAGCCTAGAACCAAAACCCTAATCTTGGGGCGTTTGTTCCATACTTAAAGGCTTTAACTCCCTCGAGGCCTTTCCGTCCTTAGCCTCCATCTTCCCAACGACCTCCTTAGAAACCCTAATTCCCATTTGAGAAGTTTGAGCCATTAGAGTATTTTGTGTGCATTTGTGAATAAAGAAGAACATTGTGAAACTACTTGGGAGCTAAAATCAAGGTGGATCCGTAAGTTTCGTCCTCTCATCCATCTCCAGAAGGTATAAAGCTTCTACATTGATGATGTTTTATGTTGGATCTAGTTATTCTTAAGGATTTCATGCTTTTGCCCCCATAACCATGGTTTATATGAGTATTAGTTACTCTAGGCCATTAGGGTATCATTTCCAGTAGATTTTGGAGTTGTTAAGTTATAAAAATGAGAGATTGGTCACTCTTGTCCTCCCATGCATGAGCTTTTAAGCAATAGAAGGCCATTTTGACCTAGGGTTTGGTTTGGTGCTCTTTGTATGCATGAAAAATATAAAGTGGAAACTTTATCCATTAAGACGTTCATCCAGTTTAGATTTGAAAGTTTGGTGGGTTAACCTTTTGTATTAAGCACTTAATGAATGTATTTGGACAACAACATACTACATGAGGCGTAACTTTGGCTACGTAGCGCATAGCCCCGACTTCACCTGTTTTCCCAACTTAGGCTCTACGTTGGGCATAAAGCTACTTGAAGTTAACCTTTAACTTTTAACTTTCATTGACCGTTCACCATTGAGTTTTTAACCGAGTTTGACTTTAGGTCAAACTTGAAGGATTTGGGTTGTTGATTAAGTTCTATCTGGTTTTGGTGCTAGTGGGTTTCCGGGAGCATCAGTGCAGAAAGGAATCATGTCACGGTGCTCTTGGGTTTCTGATTCAGGTGAGTTTCCTCACTATACTCGTGGGTTGAAGGAACCAATGCCAACTCATTAGATTTTGTTATGTATCCTCATGTATAGGACGTTGTTGTTTTGTAGTGATCTGTTTTATATATATATATATATATATATATATATATATATATATATATATATATATATATATCCTTGTATGTTAGGATGTTGGATAGAATACTAATAGGCTAGCTATTGTCTAGTGGGGTGCCCTAGGGGTTGTATGTAGTCATGTAGGATAGCCTAAGAACTGTTGATCCAGGCTTTCTTGCATGTTCCTTATTTGGTTATGGCTCTAGATTAAGGTCATCTGTTCGGGTGTCTATCTCACCTCTGGTTACATATAGCTATGTATTCATTAGAGACTTGCTGATAGTGATGCAGTGTACGGGGAAGGGTCTAGTAGGCGGTAGTAAATTGTTCGATAGGTAGATCATGTAGATAATTAGATGTGCTTACGTGCCTACTTGATTTCTTGTATGATTATATGTCGACGTATAGTGGGGGTTAGGTTGAGGCGGTCTTCGTTCATGCTGTAGGCCAACATATGTAACACCCGCAGATCCGGGCTAGTCAATTGAGACACAATAAGCGTCGAAAATGACTTTTTGATATAAGTTTATTTAGAATAAATAATCTTAACTAAGTTTTAGTATATGCCTCAAGGGTTTCGTACATATAAAGAACGCCGCAATCCGAGTTATAAAGAAGAAGTTATGATCTGTCGAAGTTTCACGACAAAACCGGCACGACGCTGTGTGACGTAAAAAGTGAGTTTGCGATAAAATGCTCTTTAGCCTTAGTGATCTAAATGAAATTCGTAGTATACGTTAAACCAAGAGCGTGCATAAAAAGAATGTCCAAATCTGACTTCGTATGAGGAAGTTATGAATTTTCTAAGATTTGGCCTAATAGTGTATAGCCCGGAGTTCGAATTTTAGATCGAGCAATTTTTTGCTGACACAAACTAAATGAGAATTTAAGACCTCATTAATAGGAGTTCAACGATAAAAATACAGTTGAAAACGGAGTTAAAATGTAGAAGTAATGAATTCTACACGGTTGTTTAGCAGTGTAATCTTCTCATACTATTAAATTTAAAATCGGTCAAGAATTATCCGATGGTTTCTAAAAAAAGTTTTAGTGAATGTTCCCACCTACGTGTGGATATAAAGAACGTCGAAAGCGGAGCTCCTATGCAAAAGTTACGGGGTTTAGAAGTCGGAAGGGTGTTGTAGCGAAGTGGGTGGCGTGGTGTCATCTGATGACGAAACGTGGCACCAACTCGACGAGTTGGGCCAGAAACTCGATGAGTTCAACACTTTTTCAGCTAATAAATACCCCTCAAGATTTCCTTCATTTTTCATACCAAAATCCACTTCTTCTTCTCTTTACTCACTCTCTAAACCTCCCAAAACACCCCCCAAAAGCCTAGGAAACTTCCATAGCACTTGAAGAAAGCCCCAGAGTGCCCAGAGGCTCCAAGAAAAAGAGTTATTCAATTTGGAAACTCTGCCCCGCAGAGTCCGATTTTCAAGCAAACCTCCCGGTTTCGTCGAAGCGAATCGTTATCCAAGTTGGAATCACCACCTTATCAAGTGAGTGCATAGTTACTTGAGATCTGTGCCATCTTACACATAGATATGAAGTATTTTATATAACTTACGTGCTATGTGTGCATATTATCTGTTTACTTAAGATCTGTGCTAGATGAAAGATTTAAACTTTGTTTTTCTGATGTAAGTTGTATATGTATTTATACTTTGAGATCTATGTTGGATGAAAGATCTAAACTTCTTTCTTTTCAGATATGAACTTTTTCTCCAGATCTAGACTGTATATGTATTTCATACTTTGAGATCTATGTTGGATGAAATATCTAAGCTTCTTTCTTTCTAGATTTGAACTTTTTATTCAGATCTAGACTGTATATGTATTTTATACTTTGAGATCTATGTTGGATGAAAGATCTAAACTTCTTTCTTTTCAGATCTGAACTTTTTCTTCAAATCTAGACAGTATATGTATTTTTTTTACTTTGAGATCTATGTTAGATGAAAGATATAAACTTCTTTCTTTTCTGATCTGAACTTTTTCTTAAAATCTAGACTATATATGTATTTTATACTTTGAGATCTATGTTGGATGAAAGATCTAAACTTCTTTCTTTTCAAATCTGAACTTTTTTCTTCAGATCTAGACTGTATATGTCTTTTATACTTTAAGACCTATGTTGGATGAAAGATCTAAACTTCTTTCATTTCAGATCTGTACTTTTTCTTCAGATCTAAACTGTATATGTATTTTATACTTGATATCTACGTTAGATGAAAGATTTAAACTTTGTTTTTTAGATCTAAGTTGTATATGTATTTTATATCTTCAGATCTAGACTGTATATGTCTTTTATACTTTAAGATCTATGTTTGATGAAAGATCTAAACTTCTTTCATTTCAGATCTGTACTTTTTCTTCAGATCTAAACTGTATATGATATCTATGTTGGATGAAAGATTTAAACTTGGTTTTTTAGATCTAAGTTGTATATGTATTTTATATCTTCAGATCTATCCTGGATGAAAGATTTAGACTTTATTTTAGATCTGAACTGTATTTTTTTTTATCTACGAATATGTTGGGCAGAACATGGGTAGATAAGCAATGAGGGGTGAAAGATGATATACATGAAGATTGGCAGCTGTGCCACAACCTGTAGATGATTTTGAAATGAGATGTACTCTAAACATCCTAGAAGTTGCGCCTATAAGATAATATCGGCAGCTGCGCCTAATAGAGAACATCATAATCTTGGCAGCTGCACCTAATAAATGATTTTAGCAGCTACGCCTAGTTGAGAACAACACAATCCTGGCAGCTGCGCCTAAAGGATAATATTAGCAGTTGTGCCTAATAGATGACATTAGCAGTAATGGACTTCGCACGTATTCCGTAGGATAAACCTTAGGAATGAATGAATGAATGATAGCTGATTCTTAGGGTAGATCCTTAAGAATAAAGAAGATAATGAGGATGAGTAATTGGGTTGATTGTTTGATGATTAAACATAATAATTATATTATTGTGGGTAGAAAACCCTATGTACTCACCAGGTTTCCTAACCTGTTCCACTCAGTTTATTTGTATCACAGGTTTCGATACGAAGTCAAATTATACTGAGAGCTTAAAGAAGATGCAAATCACTAGTGTAAATGAATGTAAGGCCTGTTTATGCTTATGTTTCTGTATCGACAATGACATCCTAATGTTGTAAAATGAATAAAAATACATTTCTTCAGAAATGCTTTGATAACATATTTATCATGTTTTCTGGGAACAATTTCTGCAACATATTTCTTTAAAAGATACTTTGATTTTCAAAATAAAGCATAAACAAATCGGTCTTTTCTGGCCATGAAAAATGGGGATGTCACAGATGGTATCAGAACATTAGTTTAAGCAAACTAGGAATTTGTAGGATTTCTAGACTTAAACTTAGAATGCTAAGTGATAATTGTGAGATGAGTGTCTTCTAAAATTTGGACACGAGCACTATTTTATTTTAGGAAAGATGCCTGAAATGATTTTATATGCTAAATGTTTCATTTTATAGCTATAGAGATGACTTATATGCTATTATTTGATCGGATCTATGGTCTGTTACCGACCGGATCTGAAAATTTTATGTGTTCAGATTTGTAAATGTTTAATTACGGTATTAGAACTAGAATCACTACTAGAAAAACAGCCTTTTACGACGCTCATTGCGCGTCGTAAAAGGCTTAGACGACGCGCAAATGCGCGTCAAGGAAGGCCCTGTCATAAAGAAAGACGACGCGCATTTACGACGCTCATTTACGACGCGCATTTACGACGTGCGTTTACGACACGCAATGCGTATCAAGGAAGGCCCTGTCATAAAGGAAGACGATACGCATTCACGTGTCGTAACCTTACGACGCACGTGTTAATGACACGCAATGCGTATCAAGAAGGCCACTGTCAAGAAAGGCCATGTCATAAATGAAGATGACACACATTTTTGCGTATCATAATTTTATATGTTTAAAAAAAATATTATTTATAGATTTACTAATTTTCAAATTAAATAATACATTAAAAATCTCATAATACAAAATAAAATACCATAAATAACAAAGATAATTCATTTCACTAATATGTCAAATACAAATAACTATTCCAGTAGTGAGTAAATGTTATAAAAAAATGAACTCATTTATATACAATTGCATTATCTAGCTTACTATGTGCCAACAACTCTGTGTGTGTTTACTTTTGCTTGAGTCTTGTTTCCTCGAAAGCTTCTAAATCACAAACCTTTTTAAACATACTAGAGACAGGATCCAATCCATGGGGTATTTTTGGAAAATAGTCTGAACATTCTTGACAAATCATCAACCTGCAAGTGAAGGGTAGAAAGGGAAGAAACAAATGTTCACAACCAGTAAGAAATCTAAACACTAGAAGTTTCACAGTAATTGTTGAACACTACTTTCATTTTTTTTATTATGCCATTGTACTTCTAGTTTTTTTCCCTTAGTATATGAATGACATTGTTATAATAGGGTATTTTAAGTACAACCTTGTGATAGGAAAAAATGAAAGTAGGATGCTATAATACACAAAGCAATACAAGTACAATGATAAGGAATTATTTTTACTTGTTATTGTGCAAGGTCTTAATTTGTGAAAGTTGTTTCAACTTGCGAATGATAAGGAAGAAAGGCACTGAATATTACCAAGGTATGAATTGTGGGGTCCATGAGAAGCTTCCGGATGGTATTGAAGAGACATAAGCTTTTGTTGAGGGAAGGCAAGACCTGTACAGATTCCATCATCCAGATTCACATGAGTCACTTCCACTCCATTCGTAATTGTGATTCACATGATGCATGCAAGGTAATGCACATGAGCCCAATCAATTTAGATTCAGATTATGTAGTTTACCTTTGTTTTTGTCAGCTTCAAGAAATAAAGTGAAAGTTGAGATTCAAAGTTGTAATGTTTTTTATGGATTTTGTTGGTACAAAAAATAATTCTACGAAAATACCTAAAACAACCCTTGACTTTTGGTTATTACATGTAGTAAAATACATAATATAGATACGAAACAACATCACTTCAAAATGGATCTTAACTTGAAGTGTATCTTCTTCTTCTGTGTCCTGTAACAGCACACACAACAGAACAAATAACAGATTTAAGTGTTTACAACACAAAACACAAAACTTTCCATATTCAATATATATAATTATATCCATCCTACAACAAAAAGGCAGAGAGATTAGAGAATAGAGATTATTCACCCATATCAACTCTTCTAGGGCTTTCACCTTTCTTGTATCAGAGTGATGTTAAATTAGCCTTTCTAAATGGCGATGTAGAAGAAGAGGTGTATGTCCCTCATCTTTGTTAGAAAAATATGAAACACTTTACGAGCACACTTAAAGGATTGGACTACACTACCTAACTTACACTAGGACAGATATTGCATTTCCATTCAGCAAAGTTTCAAGGTTATTAGAACTGCTGACTTTGGGATTTGCCAGATAATATATAATTATAATATACTGTACATTACTAATATATAACTTGTAAAATACCTTCTGTTTTGGTGCATTGGATCTCAAAGAAGCTAGAGAATTTGAAGCTAGCTTATAATCTACACTATCATGAATGTCTTCAAGGAAGTATGTTGGTACAGGATGTGTTCTGCCTTGTGCATGAATAACAGGGCAGTCACCAAAGTAATGAGAAAATAGTTGTGAATCGACTGTTGCTGACCTGAAAAACAAATTAACTTATGAATAAAAATATTCATGAGTTATGACATTTTGTAAGTTTCGGCATATATGTGATCATACATACATAAGGATAACTTTCGTGTGCTTTGAGCAGATTGCTTCTCTATAAAACTCTTCAAAATAATCAGTAGAGAATCACCCTGTTTACAAATTAAAATTTGAAAAAAAAAAATTAGACATAAGAAATTATAATCTTACTAACTCACCAAATAAATGATATACAAAATTATAATATCACTAACTCACCAAGACAGAACGTTCATGCACTTCATCAACTATGACATGAGTTATATCAGCAAAGTTTTAAGGTATTTTACAAGTTATATATTATTAATGTATACTATATTATAAATTAGCCTTTCAAGGTATTTTACAAGTATCAGATTTTAGATTATTTGCTTCTTACAAGAGACGCTAGAAATTAAATCCACACATGCAAAAACTATCAAAGAGAAATGAAATGGAATTCAATGACAAAAACTGAATTGTATTTAAACATATATAATGTTGGAATCTAAACGATTCCGATGGAATTCAATTCTGTCCATTTGGCAACCAAACAAACATGCCATGGGATGGAATCTGGAATTCCCTTCCATCCATTACCATTAGTCAACCAAACATGCCATGAACCAGATGACCTCTAAGTATCTTTATTTAATATTAAATCAAATAAATTTATAGCAATAACCAAAACCAAAAGCAACATTTTTTATTCAAGAATCAAGACACCTTGTGTGCTAGACCACTATGAAAAAGCTTCCCTGTAACATGAAGCTTCCATGGTATCATACCACCCATACCAATGCAAGGTTGCTTATCAGCTGTGTCAATCCAAAACCTTCAACAACAACAAAAAAAACTATAATTTAGATTTTATCATTATTTACATTTTTGTTGAAGCATTCCATAAATTCAAAATCTTTTACTTAAAATATTATTTTAACTCTATGTCTCTATCAACAAGTTTGATAATCTTACCCTTCATACTCGGAACCTATATCAGATAACTTATCACAATCGATTGTTGAAGCAATCTTTTCAGCTTCTTCCGCTGATACCCCTGTTACAATTATTAAAAAAGAAAAATGAAAAACTATATTTTAACTCTATGTATCTATCAACAATTGAAAATAAGAAGGATAACGAACCAGGGGTAAGTACATTGGGAGGTGCATTTACAAGCTCTTTTCCCAAAATTACCCCTGAGCAAACATGCTCTGTGTACTTGAGTTTCTTTTCTAACTCGGGTCCACCTCCAAGGTTAAGAGAGCCAATTGACTTGAGATAAGGCTTCTTTGACTCGGATTTAAATCTGTTATCTTCATATGTCCCTAACAATGCACCTATAATTGAAAAAATGAAATTAAGAAGATATATAAATAAATAAAACTTTGAGTAACATAAGGAGCATCAACAGGGTGAACTTTTGAACTGAATGGATTAATTGCTTTATCTTTTCTTCATTTGGAAGAATTGAATCCAGAAAAGATGGACGTGATCTTCTTGAAGGTAATCCTGTTGAGGCTACAATATCATATCTAAAGGTTGTAGATACAGATTCAGAGTTGATTTCAGATATTGGATGATCAAGAACATTACTAGGGTTCTTATTAGAAAATGGAGGATATTGTAGAGATTTCACAACTTCAAACAAAGAATATGAAAGGTTAAAGGTGATCAAATTAATAATTAGTTAATTACCTACCTCTGTATATTGAGCCGTCGCCTTGTTGAACATTGTGATTTGAGTTGTTAGAAGATGAAGGTATCTCAGGAGAAGACTTATTAACAGAAGCTTCTGTTGTTGTATAAGGATTTGTTGAGGTAAAATCCTTCAAATGGCTATCTTTACTATTTCTAAAGGCATCTTCAAGCCTTATATTACTGTAATGATTCAAATTGCTATGGTTATTATCCTCCTCTGGATTATTATTTGTAGAAGGTTTATTGAAAGTGTTTATAGCATCAGCAACTGAAGTTTTTACTTCATGTAAGTCTCCATTAAAAGAATTACTGGATGCAGCTTTTTTAGCTGCTGCTTTCTTTTTACGAAACTCCTCAAGCTGTAAAACCAAAACATGTTGAATTTTTTTTAATGTAAATGCAGTACATAAATTATATTCTTTGAATGTAATTGTCCACTTTGACCTATGATCAAGATTTGGCACTATAAATGGACATAAAGATCATACACAAGCTTCACCTTGTTATTGCAAAAGTTTGATAAAGATGCAATGAATTCATCAGGGCAGCAGTGTTGCAACCGAACAAAGTAAATAAAAGATAACACCATAATTCTATAGAAAGAAAGACTGGTGCTAACTTCTTTAATGACCTTAATATGAAAAAAAAGCTATTTTATATCTCACCATAATCATCTTAGTATAGTATGAATCTTTAAGAAATACTTAGATCAAAATTTGAGCATTCAGGTTGTTATTTCTTGAATGGAATATACCACTTGCTATTGCTGAGGCTGTTGTAAGCTTCAATTCAGGAGTTAAGTCTTGTGAAGAAGCAAGAGCAACAATGACATTGTTAGCTTGAGAAGCTTTAGCAGATGAAGCAACAGATTCACCAAGTTATGAAATTAGGATAGTGTGTAATTGTGTATGCGTATTGTTTAATTTCTTAGACAGATAGACGCACAGAAAATGATAAGCAATTCGTCGAACAGTTTAAGGGCATTAATAGCTCAAAAGAAAGATCAAGTTTGAGAGTGGGACCTCTGGGCTACAGTTTGCTCTCGAGCATTTCTTCTGATTTTTGTACGATTATCAATACCTTCTTCAGTTGACAAATGCTTCTGAAGAACGCCATCTGTAAAGGGTATCCCTAACCACAAATATTTTCTCTTTTGAACAGCCAACAATGTGCGATTATACACAACTGCATCAATTACAATCGTTCCCGTTCTCAAACTTGAAAAGGGGTGAAAAAGTAATTTTAGAGTCGGGACCTCACCAAAAGAGAACTCTTCCTTGTGAGGCCTAATCCAGCATGACTCCAATGTAATGCTCAAAGGAGAAACACTTTGAGCTTTACAAAAATGAAGGTCGCATTGGATATAATCGCTTAATGTTGCGCAAACTGAAGGAAAAAGCTTTGATTCTATTAATGTATTTGCTTTAAGTTGACTGTACCATAACAACAAGCACACCCCAGATATCACAGCATAGAAAACAGAACACTGGAATAGAAGCAAACCTTCCTCCCAGACTGTGGATAATGACCTAACTATAGCTTTGCTTCTAGTGTAAGGCTCTTTCACGGACTTCACCACAAACCCACTTCTTAATCCCATATTCTTCCATAAAATCTCAACATTTTCCCCGAATGATTGTGAGAACCTAATCCCGTGAGATATCCAGTCGTTTTTCTTGGCACGTGGAATGATATCATACCGAGGTTTTCTGGGAAATTTGTTTCCAAGATAACCCAAACAGTTCACGTTTCTTGGCTTTAAGGAAGATTGAAAAGCTGCCCCAAAAAATGGGTTTTGAAGTCTGCTACTCATTATCTTCACTAAAAACTCATGTCACAGCTTGCAGATCAAGTATTGGGGACTCAGGACTTACTCCTAAGAGGAGAGGTCGTCATTCCAAAAAAACAAATGGAGAAGAAGAGAATAATCTTCGTACCTAATTTAGGGAATAAAAGAATCTTTAGAGATTGAATGTAAGAGAAAGAAATCTAGGGCACATACACGAAGAAGAAGAGAACAATCTTCGAACCTGATGCCTCCTCCGCTTTTTTTTCTGCATCTTGATGCTTCCGATCGTACCCTAAACCTCAAACTTTCGATCCCAAATCTGACTTGCAACCTTCGATTTCTGGTCTTCAACCTGTAATTCGAGACATATAGTTTCAAATCTCAGAAAATTGACCTTGCTACCTCCTATTTTTAATGAAAGAGGAGTCTTAAATCTAAGAGAAAAATGAGGAGTCATCCGCTCAAAATGACATTATTTGTACGTCACACCTATTAATTGGTTCCTACCTGCGAGAAAAATGAGGAGTCGTCCGCTCAAAATGGATTAGGGTACAGGAGGCCTGGTTAAGGTCCCTTTCCTTTTTGAACAAAACACCATAGCGAGACTCCAAATATGTAATAATAATCGATCGATAGAGTTTCTACATAAGTTGCAGGTGATCAAAAAAGGCGGAAATCAGGAAATGTAAATTGTACCTTTAGCGAGATTAGGGTAAAGCCATCATGAATTAGAGCCATCATTACCTGTGGGAGACCTAGGGGAATTTGATCGCCTCTATCCACCTGCCAAAAAAGTGAATCGTCTTCCCGTAAGTTTTCGGCGCTTTCTCCCGATCTTGCCGCTCAACCGGACCAATGACGCCGGGAAGGAAAAGGACGTCGCTCTTCACCTCATACTCGTGGATGTGCCACATCGGCTTTTCTAAGTCCGGCAAGGTTAAGAACAGTTTTTATGTTATGATGTTTTCAACTCCTATTAACCGGGCATCGGCGACTGGACGATCGTAGATCAAGCACTGTCTCATATCCTCGTTTTGATGGCGACGGAGACGGCGGCATAAATGGAAGGGGGATATCAGAGCACCAAATAGATAGACAGGGGAGGCGGGAGAGAAAAGAGTCGAATGAGTGTTTTAAAAAGCCCTAGAAATTATCCCAATGATTTTCCGATATATGAATTGTTGAGGTATACAACAGAGATGGTATCGTGATTAGGGTTTGCAGAGAAAAGGGAAGAATAGAACGAAGGGGATCTTGAAGCGGGGTATTAAAAATTTTAAGAATTTTGAGGGGATTTCATTTCCCCCTTTCAAGAACGCGTGTTTTAGTAAAAATCATAAAGCGACAATCACAGAGGATGCACGTTTTAGATAATGTGCCCTCCGTGTTTTTATTTTTTTTTACATTAGACACTAATTTAAGGGCACGCAATAATGCGTGACCTAAATCCTCAAATTTTTTGAACAGACGACACGTTTTTATTGTCACTCTCTTTTGCGTAACATAAATCAGTGAGCGTCGTGATTTGCGCGTCGTGAAAGGGTCTTTTTCTTGTAGTGAATGTTACTTTTCGGAGTGATGAGGAGAATTTAAACGTCTATCGCCAAATAAAGATCTAAATGCACCTACTTTGGTGTATATATCGAAATGGCAAGAACTCGAAGTGGATTCGGAAACGCGAATGGAAATACGAATCAGCAGCCTCATCCCCAAGTGAATGAGCATGTGCCGATAGTAGACGCTACACCAGAGCCAATCACAATGGCTGGAGTACAAGACATGATTCAAGCTATGATGGACGAACAAAGGGAAGAGATGAGGCAAATGTTGATGAACAATAGGGATTAACCTTCGATGCCTGTAGAACAACCTGATCTAATCGTTGAACAATTAGAGGAACGAAATTACAGTCGCACTGTAAGAACCCCAGTAGCATGAAGGAATGACCCGGAGAGGGTAATTATCAGAGATGAACGTATGTATAAGAACTTCTTGAGTGCTAAACCACCAAGTCTTTCTGGAAGCCCAAAGCCAGTAGAGATTATGGACTAGATCTCTGAAATGGAGATAGTATTTGAAAGTTGCAACTGTAGTGACAAGTAGAAAACCGTCTTTGCGGTCAGACAACTAAAGACCGGAGTTTTAAGCTGGTGGAAGTTGTTGGCAGATACGATGCCACTTGGAGAAGCCATGTGGAT
The DNA here is from genome assembly GCF_002870075.4 of Lactuca sativa. NCBI lineage: Eukaryota > Viridiplantae > Streptophyta > Magnoliopsida > Asterales > Asteraceae > Lactuca > Lactuca sativa. Next base: position 69,767,070 of record NC_056631.2, on the reverse strand, counting down.
TCTTGGGAAGCATTCATGGAGTAGTTAAAGATGCAGTACTGCTCCAAGATAGATTTGATAGACCTAAACAACGAGTTTCAGAATCTGAAGAAAAGGAGGATAAGTGTTGATGAGTATGCCATCGCATTCACTGAGAGGATGAAGATATTTTCCTACTTAGTGCCTACTGAACTCGTTAAGATAGAGAAGTTTGCTAACGGATTGCTGTCAGACTTTGGCCCAACGGTCAAAATGGCGATCACGTTGAAGCAGTCGTTAGAGCAGCCAAAAATGTTGAGACCCAGTTAAGGGAAAGTGTTCTGGAGAGATTCGAGGTTAGTGAGAAAAGGAAGTTCGATGGATCGTTAAAATCCAACAAGAAGAGCAAGTCAGGTTCAAGGTCCGAAGGAGGAGGAGGTGAGGCAAGATGATGCCATAAGTACAAGAAGAAACACGTAGGAAAATTTGGCGTAGAGGTGACATGTTTCAAATGTGGAAAGTCTGGGCATTACGCGAGTGAGTGTACATTCAATAAGAGGGTATGTTACGAATGTAATGAAGAAGGGAACTACAAGCAAGACTGCCCAAAAAGTGAAGGAGATGCAAGGCCAAACGTACCACCAAATCCAAAGGCAAGGGCATTCTAGATGATCCTTAATGAAGCAAGCGAGGATGCAAGGGATCAGGAGTGAGGATCCATATATCCAAATATCGGGATATAAAGTAGCCATGCAGAAAGTATCTTGTAGTCTAGCCTATTAGGGGCATAGCGTAGGTTGAACTACATCTGTGTAACCGTTTCAGGAAGTAATATAAAACTTGGTTTTGATATCTGGTGTGTTAAGTTGTTATGTGATTTTCTTGTATGGTGACTTGGAAAACTACAAGACAATACTCGGGACAAGTATGAGTAGGTGTGAATGGTAGTAGAGGCCTATACTACCGGAAGCACAGGACTCACACTTGGATCAGGGAAAGTCACAAGTTTACCGAGGCACTAGTAATTGATTCTGTTTTGTTCATGTCTGTCGTTACCATCATTTCGGAAATGACTAAGGAGCTGATTGTAAATCTGAACCTAATGGTCATATCAAATGGAGTCCAACTGAGACGAGTATATTACGTGGTTCAGAGGACCAAGATCGATGTAGTATATGAATAAATCCAGACAATTGAAATGAAAAGATAATTGAAACAATCAATAGAAGTAATGCAATCATTTTTAATGTAAGAACTAGTAGCTAGAAGTGCTACATGCTAGAATGTGATTATATCACATTAGAACGTGAAGGAAGGAAACTTATATTGGGGAATCTGACTCAAATAAACCTGAGTCTAAGCATTGCATCATCCTATGAGAGATCATTATAACATGACCCATCAATCTATTATGGTAATCGAAGGAAATAAATTATCTTAATCCTGTAAGAAGAAGGAGTTTCCAATGAGAATCACGATTCTAACTCAAAAGTTACAATTGAAAGTCCGACATGATACGCGGAGCATGTGCAGGATTGAGCACAGCCTGTGGTCGAGAAGTCCAAGAGTTAGCTACTCGTTCGAAGGAAACAAAAAGTTACGATTATTAACTAGGATGAAGAGATAACGTATGGAGTCATTATAGAAGCCCTTTCTCGTTGATGATTCTGGGACGTAATCATCCTAAGGGGGAGATAATTGTAACACCCGCAGATCCGGGCTAGTCAATTGAGACACAACAAGCGTCGAAAAAGACTTTCTGATAGAAGGTTATTTAGAATAAATAACCTTAACTAAGTTGTAGTATATGTCTCAAGGGTTCCATACATATAAAGAGCGTGAAATACGAGTTATAATGAAGAAGTTATGATATGTCGAAGTTTCGCGACAAAACCGGCACGACACTGTGTGACGTAAAAAGTGAGTTTGCGATAAAATGCTCTTTAGCCTTAGCAATCTAAATGAAAGTCGTAGTATACGTTAAACCGAGATCGTGCATAAAAAGAACATCCAAATTTGACTTCGTATAGGAAGTTATGAATTTTTTAAGAATTGGCATAACAATGTACAGCCCGAAGTTCAAATTTTAGATTGAGCGATTTTCAGCCGACACAACCTAAATGCGAATTGAAGGCCTCATTAATAGGAGATCAACGATAAAAAGACAGTCCAAAATGGAGTTCGTATGTAGAAGTTATGAATTCTACACAGTTGTTTAGTAGTGTAATTTTCTCATACTGTTAAATTTAATATCCATCGAGAAATATCCGATGGTGTCTAAACGAAATTTGTGGAGCATGTTCCCACCTATGCGTGGATATAAAGAACGTCGAAAACAGAGCTCGTATGCAAAAGTTACGGGGTTTAGAAGTCATAAGAGTGCTGCAGTGAAGTGGGTGACGTGACACGATCTGATGACGAAATGTGGCACCAAATCGACGAGTTGGACTAGCAACGCGACAAGTTGGGGGTCAAAAACTCGACGAGTTGGGCCAGAAACTTGACAACTTCAACACTTTTTCAGCCTATAAATACCCCTCGAGAGTTCCTTCATTTTTCATACCAATCCACTTATTCTTCTCTCTACTCACTCTCTAAACCTACCAAAACACCCTCAAAAGCCTAGGAGACTTCCATAGCACTTGAAGAAAGCCCCAGAGTGCCCGGAGGCTCCAAGAAAAAGAGTTATTTGATTTGGAAACTCTGTCCCTGCAGAGTCCGGTTTCAAGTAAACCTCCCGGTTTCGTCAAACTGAAGTGTTGTCCAAGTTGGAATCACCACCTTATCAAGTGAGTGCACAGTTACTTTCAGCTTACACATAGATATGAAATATTTTATATAATTTATGTGCTATTTGTGCATATTATCTGTTTACTTGAGATTTGTGCTAGATGAAAGATTTAAACTTTGTTTTTCAGATCTAAGTTGTATATGTATTTTTTTTTACTTTGAGATCTATGTTGGATGAAAGATCTAAACTTCTTTCTTTTCATTTCTGAACTTTTTCTCCAGATCTAAACTATATATGTATTTAATACTTTGAGATCTATGTTGGATGAAATATCTAAACTTCTTTCTTTTCAGATCTAAACTCTTTCTTCAAATCTTGACTGTATATGTATTTTATACTTTGAGATCTATGTTGGATGAAAGATCTAAACTTCTTTATTTTCATATCTGAACTTTTTCTTCAGATCTAGACTGTATATGTATTTTTTACTTTGAGATCTATGTTGGATGAAAGATCTAAACTTCTTTCTTTTCAGATCTGAACTTTTTCTTTAGATCTAGACTGTATATGTACTTTATACTTTGAGAACTATGTTGGATGAAAGATCTAAACTTCTTTCTTTTCAGATCTGAACTTTTTTCTTGAGATCTTTACTGTATATATATTTTATACTTTGAGATCTATGTTAGATTAAAGATCTAAACTTCTTTCTATTCATATTTGAACTTTTTCTTTAGATCTAAACTGTATACGTATTTTATACCTTGATATCTACGCTGGATGAAAGATTTAAACTTTGTTTTTTAGATATAAGATGTATATGTATTTTATATCTTCAGATCTATTCTGGATGAAAGATTTAGACTTTATTTTAGATCTAAATTGTATTTTTTTTTATCTACAAACATGTTGGGTAGAGCATGGGTAGATTAGAGATGAGGGTTGAAAGATGATATATATATATATATATATATATATATATATATATATATATATATATATATATATATATATATATGAATATTGGTAGCTGCGTAGAACCTATAGATGATTTTGAAATGCGATGTACTCTAAACATCATAGGAGTTGCGACTATAGGATAATATCGGTAGCTGCACCTAATAGAGAACATCATAATCCTGGCAGCTGCGCCTAATAGATGATATTGGTAGCTGCGCCTAGTTGAGAACAACATAATCCTGGCAGCTGCGCCCAAGGTTCTAAATGGCGTGAGGCGTGGTGTGGCGTGGCGGCAAGGCCAAGCCTCAAGCTTAACGAGCCATAGCGTTTTTCCAAGCGTGATGTAAGGCGACGATTTTATATTAATTTAAAAATTATATTACCACATAAATATAAATTTATATTATATATAACTACTTTTTAGAAGTGTTAGATCAATAACTAATAACAAAAAGTTAACAAAAACAACAATACCTGTATCTCCGATTAGAAAAGACATAACAAAGAGCAAAAAACTGTGACTCAAACAAAAAAACACACGTCATAACATGCCATAACGCGCCATGGCGCGCCATATCACGCTTTGCCACGCGCCACGCCTAACAGCAACGTTATGAAGCTTTTCATAACGACGAAGCCACGCCTCACGCCATGGCGCGCCTTTTAGAACACTCGCTGCGCCTAAAGGATAATATTGGCAGATGTGCCTAATAGATGACATTAGAAGTAATGGACTTCGCGCGTATTCCCTAGGATAAACCTTAGGAATGAATGAATGAAGGATAGATGATTCAGATCCTTATGAATAAAAAAAGATAATTGGGATGGGTAATTGGGTTGATTGTTTGATGATTAAACATAACAATTATATTATTGTAGGTCAAAAACCCTATGTACTCACCAGGTTTCCAAACTTGACCCACTCAGTTTATTTGTATCACAAGTTTCGATACAAAGCCAAATTATACTAAGAGCTTAAAGAAGATGGAAATCACTAGTGTAAATGAATGTAAGGTCTGTTTATGCTTATGTTTCTATATTGACAATGCATCCCAATGTTTTAAAATGAATAAAAATACATTTCTTCGGAAATGATTTGATAACATATTTATCATGTTTTCTGGGAACAATTTCTGCAACATATTTCTTTAAAAGATATGCTGATTTTCAAAATAAAGCATAAACAAATCGGTCTTTTCTGGCAGTGAAAAATGGGGATGTTAGAATATACCTGGTGCAGGCCGACTTTGAAGTCGTAGGCATCGAGGGCTCAGGGGAACGATTAGGTTGAGGTAGTAAGCCAACAAACCCGGGGAATCCATTCCAATGAATGTGGACCCAATGTGCATGTTCATTTGTGTTTGCGGTGTGTGGTATTTTGGGGGAACTCACTAAGCTTTGTGCTTACCCAGTTGTTTATGTTTTCTGGTATTATATTTGATTGTGGGATGGCGAAAGCGTGCCTATACACATTCATCAACAGCAATGAACATGCCGCATTACTATGGTTTTCTTATTTTGAATTGTAAATATATGAAGTTTTACCTGAATTAAAAATGAAAATTTTTGATGTAAAAATAGGACATTACAAGTTGGTATCAGAGCCCTGGTTTAAGGGATTTGGAGGAGCACTTGTGTGAATCCAAACACAAATTAGGATCTGAAAATTTTCACAAAACATTTTTGAAAAAGAAATTTGTAATAAAATGGTTGGTTTAGGGACATGGGTTCGGTCTCTTATCATGTTCTTGTTTGATTGTTGGATTGGGATCGGGAACGTGGGCCTCTAGCTTAACATTGGTTTTACATTGGTTTTACTGGTAGATACAATGTGTATAGTTAGTCAGATTTCAAATAGGAAAGTGATTCATAAAATACTAATACTTGTTATATATGCTAAATTTAAACTTGCTGATATATGAATTGTTAGAAATGCATGCTAGTGGATAGGCTAAGGATTCCTTCAGGAACCGTATGATATTATTCCTTGATTTATGTGATGTCTTATAGCCTAGGAAGGTGTTGTATTATGTTATTTGATTATGTGATTTGCTAGGTGTATGTTTTATAGTTGTATACGGTTAGGATTACATTGCCTTAGAATGATTGGCTTAGCCTTATTTCCCATTCCTTGTTTGGTTGTGGACTCAAGGTAGAGTCAATTATTCGATTGTCTATTTGATCACGTATTATGTACAACTAGTATGCACAAGGCAACCAACGGTACAGAGGTGTGTTTGAGGATAAACTTAGGAGGAGTGCCTAGGAAGTTAGTTGCGGATCTCAAGAGAATTGGATGTCGGTACACCTAGTAGTGGTCTACCGTAGTGACTTAGGACCTTGGGATGAATTCCGAATCGACTACGGATAGGTGTGGAAGGTAGTATGGGCCCATACTATTGGAAGTACATGATTTGTATGAGATTCAAAAGGGATTTTGAGGTTACCAAGGAATTAATAGGCGGAGACCTAGCGTGTTAAGCATTGTGTTTTGATGTTTGACCTTTCATGTTTTATATTTTAGAATGATGGCTACCAGAGGTTCTGTATCAGGTGTCATCAACACTAAAAGGATGGGGCGAGTGATGAGGAGATACGCGAGTTCAATACTATTGAAGTGGATATGGCGGTCAGGGAGGCAATTTCGATGTTGTTTGGGCAATTTAAGACCAAATTGATTGACGAGTTTGATGGGCGCTATGCCATTGTCGTGTAGGCTGTTACTACTACAACCACTGCAGTTATGGCCATTGCAGGACTTCAGAGGAGCGGGGTAATGTTGTACCACGAATTCAGTAATACGAAGCCTCTGAAATTCAGGGGTGACAAGGACTCGATTATCGCTTTGAAATGGATATCTGATGTGGAGGGATGTTTCTTCACATGTTCGTGTCCCGAGGACCTGAAGCTGAAATTTGCATTGAATCTTCTTCGTTAGGGTGCGAAGGATTGGTGGGGTTTGTGACCAAGAGCTTTTTGTATGCAGAGTGAGCCACAATAGCTTAGGAGCAATTTATGGAGATGTTCCAGGTAGTGTATGTTACACTTTTAGAGCGAGAGCAACTTGCACAGGAGTACCTGTCGCTCAACCAAACGACTAGTCGGTGACGAAGATCACCAAGATGTTTACATAAAGATCCATCTTCTACCTAAAGTATGCCTCTTCAAAGCTGGTGAAGATGTCGTGATACTTGTGTATGCTCAAGATATAAATTCGAGAGTTTGTACCAGCTAATCTGTATCGGACATTGTATGAGTTGCAATCGGCGTCAGGAGGAGGGAGATTTAGTTGGAAATCCCGGGGAATGACGGGAGGACAGCTTCGTGGTAGTATCAGCCGGCGGTCAAGCAATTCAAGTCTGCCAACTCGAGTTCAGGACCAGTTGAGAAGAAGAGTTTCAAGTGTGTCAGGTGCGAGAACTTTCATGAAGGAAGGCGTCGATCTTTTGCATGCCGTAATTGTGGCATAGAGGGCCATTTCGATACGGATTGCAAGTAGAGTATGCAATTTTGTTTCCATTATGGTAAGGAGGGCCACATTAGAGCTTGTTGTCCCTTTCTCTTTTTCAGAGAGGTGTAGAACCCTACACCCCTAGCTTGGCAGTTATCCAACGGACGTCATAGGGCGGCTAGAGTCTCGGAGGACGAGGTTTGAGTTATTAGTTCTTTGATTTTGTCAGATACTGTATTGATGATATCATTTGTATCTTTTTTTTTATGTTTTGAAGTTCAGTTGTAAATTTGAATGATCTCTTGAATGCAGGGGCGGAGCTAGGATTTAAGAATAAGGAGGGCTGAAATTGCAAGTACCATTAAATAAAGTAAGCAATAAGAAATAAAATTCACCTTCTTAATTAGAGAATTGAAATCGTGTTGATGTAGCAGTGTAGCCAGAAATAATTTATTAATTGAAAACTAACATTCTCAATGAATAAAAATCGCTACGCTTGAACTCTTGATAATCTTCAATTAACAAACATTGTTTATAAATAAAAGGGGGTAATATAGTTATAAAAAATGGGGATAATATAGCTAGGAGGGATTAATATAAATGGAGTCTTAATCAAAATAGTCGATTAAAAGAAAATATGGTGAGTGGTGGTTTAAAAGAATTAAAGTGAAAGGTCATTATTTTTTTATATATAATAATTGTTTTTTAAAAATAGTTGGAAGGGGCTCAAGTATCATTAAGTGATCCACATGGGCAAAACTTTACTAAGTAAACCTTTTTATCTATAATATTGGTGTTTTTTGAAAAGTGATCAAGGGGGCAAAGCATCGGGTAACCCCCCCCCCCCCCCCCCCTATTCCCTCCGCCTCTGCCTTAATGGAATTGTTTTAATTAGCTCGAGTTTTATTTGATTTCTTATTTATGATTGAATTGATTGTCGTCCTTGGAGATTATGAGTGCACGTTGGAACTTTTAAATGTTGTTTAAGAGTTCAAATCCTCTTGTGTATCTGGATGTCAGGGGTGGAGATCAAGTAGTATATTTCAAGTTGGCTTGGGATTTTGAAGGGTTTTGGAGCTGTCAAAGTATAGAAAATTCGAAGTGGAAGAGAGTAGAGACCTTATAGCAGGACGAACTTATGAAAAGGTTCAATTCTCATCCAGATTTCATCAGTTCAAGACTTTCGTATAATTTTCCAATCTTCCATTTTCCGCATTCGGGTCATTGCCAGATGTTAAATTTCCTTTTGTATGGTCTTATTTGTGGTTGTGTTAGCAATTCATACGATGTCTTTGTGAATTAGGGTTATAGGGTGTTGGGAGCCTAGGTTGAGGGTTGTGAGGAGGGATTCCTTGTTTGTTCTTGTTTGATTGGGACCTATAAGTGTAAGTCATAACCTAAAGGCATGGTACAGTTAGTTAAGTCTTGCAAATTCAGTGTATGCTATGTTAAGCCCAAGTGCTATTATTGGTTAGCGGATTGGGGGTAACCCCGAGTGCTGTTATTGGTTAGTAGATCGGGGGTAAGCCTCGGTGCTGTTAGTGGTTAGTAGATCGGGGGTAAGCCCGGTGTTATCAGTGGATATCAGAGGTGTTTTATATGAGTGAGTACTTGGTCAAGTTTAGTATTCGATCTATCTATTTTCGTTAAAGTTTAGTCAATGTATAGTTATGTAGCGTTAGCGATAATGGCGGTCGACTATGGGTTTCATGTTCTATTTTTCCGTATGGCGACGTCTGGCCAGGAAGATCTCAGACCGATCAAATCTGCAGATTATCAGTCAGCATAGTGGATGTGGAAGTTGGTTAGTCTTAACTGCTGGGATTTTGCTAGAATTTTTTTGATAGTGCATCAGAGTACGAAGTTGTTGGCTATGGTGTAGGTTGTAGTTATGTTCCTCGATTATCCGATGGGTGGCGAAAGGTAAGGAGATTTTTGTCAGATCAAGTGACAAAATGGATGGCTCTCTGTACCTGAATGTTGTGCAAAACCTTGGGATCAGTAGGTTAAAGATTAAAGACTAGGTTTTACTCGGCATCGCTTAAGGATATAGTATACTGATAGAAGTTTTGGGAGATCGTTGACTATTCATGAGGTGTTGCAATAAGATGTGACTCAGACCATGAATTCCCTACTAGGACTAGTTTTATGAGTCTGGTCTTGGAACCCTTGTTGTTGATAGTTGCGGATAATGGCATTCAAGTGATCTTATCCCGTAATGGAGGACCCGCAAGGAGTTTGAAGAGTGTATGAGAGTGGAATCAAGAACTAATTTTGAGGACAAAATCTAATTAAAATGAGGGAGAATTATTACACCCAATCTTTGAAAGTATAATTGTTTCCTTAAATTGCAAGTTGAATGGTTGGGAAGATTGGTCCTACGCAGGGCAAATGGTAGTCTCCTACACAACTCATAGGAATGAAGTAGATTGTGGGATTTAAATGATCTACACAGGGTGTACATCTAGCTAAGCGTGACGTAGCAACCCGTAACCAAAAACCTAATCTTGGGGGTTAGAGCTTTATTTAAAGGCTCTAACTCCCTTGAGGCCTGTAACACCCCAATCCTGGTATGTATCTTTATATTGAGTTGTTCAATTTTGCAAAGGGACTCGATGAGTTGGAGGCCCAAACTTGTCGAGTAGAATGGGAATGGGATGCAGGACTTAAGTTATCTGCTCGACGAGTTGAAAGCCTCGACTCGACGAGTAGAGTTGCCAGGGTGAAACCCTAATTTTCAAGATTTGCACCCTATTTAAACACCTTATATGGCCTCCACTCTAGCCCCCATCACCTCCAAAACCCTGTTCACGAAACCCTAATCGGATTTAGAGTGTTCTTGAGCTATTTTGTGCCATTTTTGTGATTTGAAGCTTAGAGAAGTAAAGAAAGGCTTGGAGATTCAAGAAGAAGGTAGTAGATCCAGAGCTTGGGTTGCATTTCTAGCTTGTTTAAGGTATAAAGCTTATACATTGGCTTTCCATCACTTAGATCTTCTTTAGGGCTTGCATATTGTCATTTTTGGGCCATTTCAAAGTCATTTTCGGGATTTGAGTGATGAATTCAGATTTGGTAACATTTGAGCTCAGTAAGCTCAAAGTTGCCACCTTTATTGAGCTATTGACCTACCCCAGGCATTAGAACTCTTTTATGGCTTAGTTTTGGTGTTCTAGCCTTATAACTCCATGCATGCACGTAAAGTTAGCAACTTTACATGTTATGCTAGCCTAAGGATACCAAATTTGTGAAATGGATGCATTGACCTCAACAAAAATCGATTGTATGGGTTTGGCATATGGGGGACTCGACGAGTTGTTCATGCAACTCGGCGAGTCAGGTCGTGGTTCCCCAACCTTTTCTAATTCTGAGTGAACTCGTTGAGTCTGGGAGATGACTCAGCAAGTTAGACATAGTTTTTGGACAGAAAGATTGAAGAACTCGACGAGTCCAAAGAGGAACTTGGCAAGTTATGATCAAATGCCACGATTCTGTAAAGGAAGGACTCGACAAGTCCAAGGGAGGACTCGATGAGCTGAATGGAAAAGTTCCGATACTGTTGATATGAGGAACTCGACGAGTTGTAGAAGAACTCTTCGAGTTGGATCGCGATTTCATAGATTTCCGATCTATGGAACTCGACGAGTTGGTGGACCAACTCGGCCAGTTGAGTCAGCCAAAATGTTGATTTGAACCAAAAGGTTGACTTTAACCAGGGTGTTGACCTTTGACTTGACCATTGACTAGAGTCGACCCTTAAAGGGGTTTTAAGTTTGAAAGAGTAATTAAAATAAATGTTATGTGCATGAGTTTGAGGAGAGTTGATCCCAGCACCGAGGACAGTTCAGTTACTGCATGACATTGAGGTGAGTTACCTTCCAGTAGAAGTGGGTCTAAGGCACCAATGCCGGCCCACTAGTAGGTGATTATAGATGAGATGATTGTCTTTGTGATAATTGTCTAGTATGCCGCTATCTGATATGTTTTATGTGCAAATATGATATGATTTACGTGGTAGTGGTAGGGGTGAAATAGTCCCCAGTTACAGGTTGAAAGTGACCGAAGGGGAGGCCAGCACCCATATATGCTAGGCTGTGTATGATTGATATGTTTATGCTAGATTATTATGTAGTAGTGGTAGGGGTGAAATAGTCCCCGGTTACCGGTTGAAAGAGACCGAAGCGGAGGCCAGCGCCAAAATATGCTAGGTAGGTTACCGGTTGAAAGAGACCGAAGGAGAGGACAACACCCAGATATGCTAGGCATTATGTGATTATATAGTATGTGGTATGATGGGGGAACTCACTAAGCTTTGTGCTTATGATTTTCAGTTTTGGTTTCGGGTACTTCTTTCTCGAAGGGAAAGGAGCCGGCACGGTAGCAACACATCACACACATGATTTTCCGCGCCAGAGATCTATGGGATTTATACTATGATATGATTTTGTTATGACATGTTCTGACTATGGATATATTGGTTTGACATATGTATTGTTACTATATGATTTTCAGACAAATGGTTTTCTATTTGTTTAATTTAAAAATGAAAGTTTTGGTCTGTATTTTTTTGGGATGTTGCAAGGCCATTCCATCATCAACCTCCATCCTTCTAATGACCACCTTAGAAACCCTAATTCCAATTTGAGAAGTTTTAAGCCATTAGAGTGGTTTGTGTGCATTTGAGAAGGAAGAAGAACATTAACCAGTTAGGAGCTCAAACCAGTGTAGATCTGGAAGTTTCATCAACTCATCCATCTCCAGAATATATACAAGCTTCTACCTTCATGATGTTTTATGTTGGATCTAGTTATGCTTAAGGGTTTCATGCTTTTGTCCCAATAACTATGGTTTATGTGAGTATGAGCTACTCTAGGCCATTAGGTATCATTTCTAGACGGTTTTGGAGTTCTTAAGTCATATAAATGAGAGCTTAGTCACTCTCAACCTCTCATGGATGAGCTTTTGAGAAATATGAGGCTTTTGGACCTAGGGTTTAGTTTGGTTCTCTTTATATGCATGAAAATAGATAAAGTTTGAAATTTTATCCATTAAGATGCTCACCTTGTTTGGATATGAAAGTTTGGTGCGTTAACTTTCTATATTAAGCACTTAATGGATGGATTTGGACAACAATATGCTATGCGGGGCGTAAGTTTGTCTACGCAATGTGTAGACCCAATTTCATCAGTTTTACCACCTTAGGCTCTATGTTGGTTGCAAAGCTGCTGGAATTTGACCTTCGACTTTTGTTAACTGTTTCTTGTTGACTTTTTTTTACCAATTTTGACTTTGGGTCAAACTTGAAGGATTGGGGTTGTTGATTAAGTTCTATCTGTTTTTGGTGCTAGTGAGTCCACGAGAGCAATCGGTGCGGAAAGTGAGCGTGTCACCGTGTTCTTGGGCTTCCGATTCATGTGAGTTTCCTCACTGTACCTGTGGGTCGAAGGCACCAATGTCGGCCCACTAGATTTTGTTATATATCCTTGTGTATAGGATGTTGCTATGTTGTAGTGATCTATTATATATATATATATATATATATATATATATATATATATCCTTGTATGTTTGGATGTTGGGTAGAATACTGGTAGGCTAGTTATCATCTAGTGGGGTGTCCTAGGGGCTGTATGTAGTCATATGGGATAGCATGAGAACTCTTGATCTAGGATTTCTTTCAATTTGGTTATGGCTCTAGAGTAGGGTCATCTGTTTGGGTGTCTATCTCACCTCTAGCTACATATAGCTATGCATTCCGTGGAGACGTGCTGGTGGTGGCGTAGTGTATCGAGAAGGATCTAGTAGGCGGTAGTAAATTGTTTGACTGGTATATCATGTATATAGTTGCATGTGCTTATGTGCCTACTTGATTTCTTGCTTGATTATATGTCGACATATCGAGGGGGTTAGTTTGAGGCGATCTTGCTTCCTGTTATAGGCCTAGAAACCTGGTATGGGCCAGCTCTGAAGTCGTAGGCACAGAGGGCTTAGGGGAGTGGTTTGGTTGAGGTGGTAGGCTAACAAACCTAGGGTAATCCAGTCTGATGACCGCAAACCTAATGTGCATGTTCGTTTGTGGTTGTGGTGTGTGGTATTTTAGGGGAACTCACCAAGATTTGTGGTTACCCAGTTGTTTATGCTTTCAGGTACTATTGTTGATCGTGAGAAGTCGAAAGTGTGACTATATATATATATATATATATATATATATATATATATATATATATATATATATATATTCGTTAACAACAATGAAGATTCTGCATTTACTATATTACTCTAATTTTAAAACAATGTAATGTGGAACAAATGGTTTTCTTAATTTAGATTCTAAATATGTGAAATTTTACCTTAATTAAAAATAAAATTTTTTGATGTGAAATGGGACGTTACATGTGTCCCCAAAAGTCAACTATAGTCATGATATTATTTGTAAATGATGATTATAAGCATATATTTTTCACTCTAAAGGAAAAACACATCACTATAAGTATTTTACGGTCACCATTTAATTTCTTGTGAGTGCGAAAATGTACACAATATTCATGATATTTTATTAAATATGTCACTAAAAGTTATCAATGATCATTATAAAAAATAGCATATGAGTATAGATCATTTTTGGTGACGACTTAAATATTTATTTGTCAGTGTATGTAAACAATAGTAATGATAAACCATTAAACATGTTAGTAATGATAACTTATGCCGATTTCTTAATTACATTTATGTCTCGAAAAGTCAACAATGGTCGCGATAATATGATTAATGGTGATTATAAGTACACATTTATCACTCCAAAGAAAAAAAAAAGCACGTCACTATAAGTATTTTATGGTCACTATTTAATTTCTTATGAGTGAGGAAATGTATACAATATTCACAGTATAATCTTAAATATGTCACTAAAAGTTATCAGTAATCATAATAAAAGAAATAATATGTGAGCATAGATCATTTTCGGTGACAACTTATACTTATACTTTTGGGTATATGTAAACAATAGTAATAATAAACCACTAAACATGTTAGTGTTTATGCTAACAACTTAATTATATTTGTGTCTCCAAAAGTCAAAAATGACCGGGATAATATTTATATATGATGATTATAAGTAAACATTTATTAATTTATAGGAAAAAACACATCACTATAAGTCCATTATAATGATATTTACCAAAATAAGATAGATACATGCCCACAACTCAAACCATATGATGATAAGTTTGCCTATAACAATGAAAATTATATGGTTATACTCACCACAATTAAACGACAACATAATTTATCATCAATGACGCAATCTTTCCTTACACATTGAAGGAAAAAACCCGACATAAAATATCTATAATGATATGTTTTACGCGTGTTCAAAGCCTAGTTTTGTACTAGTTTTTGAACATCATGGAAATGGTGGAGGTTGTGTGATGGTAGTAGGTTGTTTGAGCAGTGACGGTGTCAAATTTCACTTTAATATAACGGAGTTCTTATTATCACACTTCCTAATCAAGTGAACAAGTGACAACTAAGGAAGAAAACAAATAACTCATAAAAATCATCCATAAAAATAAAGCAGGCTGCTGATTAGGTCTGACGCATTTGTTTAACAGAAAAAATAATACATTATCAAAATCAAAGTTTTATGAAAATCTAGTTTCTTTTGTATCATTTACTCTTATTTAAACATAAATTATGAATTTCATTTTTTTATTTAGGAGCTACACTGAAAAAGTCATTGATCTTGCAAGAATATTACTAAAATACTGTATATTATATAAGATTAAACATTTTCCGACATATATAAAATGACAAGTAATTAAACCATTATAAATACTATTGATGCTATGTACCTTTACGTGTGTTTTGAAATAGTCATGTCCATTTCTTTGGTGTTGTGTTGTAATAAGTCTTTATCAATTTATTTTAAAATTAATTAAGTCATATTCTAAGAATAACTAGACAGCTTGTTGCTTTTATTGTGACTATACTTAATATAAACATCCTATGTTATATTATATTTTTGAATTATCTTCTTAAACACGACTGGTCTTCTGGTGTAAGATTAACAAGTTTTTGCTATGTCACCTGTAATTACTTATTTGTCTTCAAGTGGTTCTATTATGCGTTGTGTCTTTATTTATTTATTTATTATTTCAGTATGTTTTATTATTACTATTTATCGACCAAGTTTAAAGTGGTATTTTAATATAGCTATGTACGCTCTTGTAATGAACGTTTTAATCTTCGGTATATCTTGAGTACCAAATTTATTCTTATCTCATGGGTGTATATTATTAAGTAACGCTTATCCATAACCTTCTTTCAAATAATGGATCTTTAATAGCTTGAACATTATTACTGGACATATCAGTACGAGAATATTTAATAAATCACGGTTGTGGTAAGGGCTTAACTAAGTTATGCTATTGTGTTAGTAATGCTAGAAAAAGAGCCATATTCCTACTGCCAAATCAGTCAAAACTCCTATTTTCCGACAGATTTCTGATATAAAAAAATTAGTCACATTTTAAGGTGTGGGTAACTCAGATGCAACAGATTTTTGACGAACTGTCCGTCAATTTTCCGATAGAATTTTTTATCGGTAATTATCAAGGCATTTCCGGCGAAAGTAGGGTTTGACTATTTCTGTGTAATTAAAGTCTGATCGTTTCCAATAGAATATCGACAAACCAATTTAGAGACAGACTCTACCTATGGATTTCTTTTGTTTTGCCAATTTCTTGGCGGATGTATATCTTATTGACAGTTTTTTACATAGTTTTTAACAGAGGGATAGTAATTGAAAAAAATACTTACCAAACGACGGTATCTTAGAAACTATTTACTAAAACCTTGTATAAGTAACTTTTAACAAATTTTTATAATAAAATTAAAAATACTAGTAAATGGATCCCACACTCCTTCATCCTTAATAAGAGGTATTTACTTCCTCCATCATAAGCATTAAGCCTTCCACCACCACTTGAGTCGCAGCTAACCCTTCTTACAATGAACTCCACAAGTTTGTAGATTGAGGTGAGGATGCTGACACTTCTTGAAAAAAACCCCCGAGAAGAGAGACGATGACAAGAACTGCAATTTTGAATTTTCCATGGTCAACCATGCTTTTATCCATGATAGGAAGGGGTACCTATTTAAAGTCGTATCGTGTATCATGTGAACCCTGGCCTCAAAGATGTTAGTAGGGCTCATCTTCATCGATGAGCTTACATCCCTTAATTAAAATAATATGATTCAATTCCACTGACGTGTTCATCACATATAATCTTGTTGGTATTGTACAAGTTTACCTAACTGCCATGTTCATCACATATAATCTCATTGGTGTTGTACAAGTTTACCTAACAAAAGACAGAAACATAAAATATAATTGATTGTTTCAGAGAGTCATCCGTTTCTCGTTTCTCGTTTCTCATTTCATAAAATCTCATGGGTGTTAAAGAGGATACAACATGGTTTTTACTTGCCAGACCGGGGGCCAAACCCTAGGTCTCACCGACAAGTGCCAAGAGTCACCTCCTGGTCTTCCATGTAAGTATCAAAAAGCAACTAGCATACTACATGTAACTGCCAAGGTCCAATCCTCGTCTTGCATATAATTTGCTGGGAGTCGTATCCAGGTCTTTCATGCAATTTCCAAGTATCACCACTTGGTCTTTCTACATAACATAATCCTATGGGCCGACACTGGTGCCTTCGACCCCTTAGTATCGTGAGGACGCTTACCTCTTGTGACATCCCCAAAATCACGGCCATAAAAGACCGGTTTCATTTATGCTTTTAAAATAATTTCAGAGTAAATCCATTGATTTAAAAAGAGTTGCAGAATTTGTCCCCAAAACATTACATGATAAAATAAGATTTATCAAAGCATTTCTTAAAGAAATGTATTTTCATTATATATCAAAACTCGGGATGTCATGTTCCGATACAGACACAAAAGCATAAACAATAAAACATAGACCTTACACAATTTTATACAACTAGTGGTCTATAAACAAAAACATTTTCACAAGTTTTCCAACTTATGCCCTCGCACCACTACCTGTAATACAAAGAAACTGAGTGGGTCATGCTTAGGAGCCTGGTGAGCATATAGGGTTTTCAACGGAAACCCACAATAAATAATTATATTTAATTTCACAAACCATCATTAACCCGATTACCCATTCCCGTTATCCTCACTTTACGTCCTATGACAACAACTATTACTAGAGACCTAATCTAGGATTTTCATCGGGACGGACACTACTGCAAAGGGGTTTCCTCAGCAATGAATTTCTAAGGAAACCATGAGGTGTTGGGTCAAAATATGGTTTATACTTTGCTTTTCTGGGCAATTGTATTTTTCTGTAATATTTTTGGAGTTTACGGTCATGTTTACGGTTGAGTTTACGGCCGTAAACCCATTTACGGCCCATGTTATCCGGCCCATGTTCCCCTTGTATAAATATAGGTGTTAGGCTGTGAGGAACAGATTGATGAACATAAGAGAGTGTACGGCTAAAAGAGAGAGAGAAAGGAAGAGAGAGCATATTGTGTGAGACAATCTATTCTAAGGAATTTCATTTAAATCATCAATACAATCAAGATTCTTAATATTATTCTTCTCCTTCTCATCTTATTGTGATCTGGCATCATCCGTTTGATTGAGATTCCGCACCATCAAACGGATCAGACTAATACACAGGCAAATTAGGGACTTACAATTGGTATCAGAGCTTGGTTGTATCAGTCATTTTTGTCAGATTTGGAGCATTATTTGATCTTATTTTTGAAATATTTTTACATTTTTGGCTAGATCTCGCAAAAATAAGGGGGGTCTGTTCTTCGTGTTTTTCATAAAAAAGGGTTTTTGATCGAGTTTTGGAGCTTCAAAGTCGAAAAATCGGTGTTTTTGGTCGTAATCAGCGAGGGGGTGGCGGCCAACAGCTAGGGTTTCCGAAGTGTTTGCGGCCGGTGTTTGCGGTCCGAGGAGTTCGCGGTCAGAGGTTACGGTCCGAGGCCTCGCACGTTTACGGCCCGAGCTTGCGGCTCGGAGTTTACTGCTCAGCATCCTCGCACTTCAGCAGCCTCGCACTCAGCAACTCGTTCAGCAGCCTCGCACTCAGCAGCTCGTTCAGCAGCCTCGCACTCAGCAGCGTCAAATAAAAAGGAAGCGAAGGTGCAGGTGACAAGGTTCGAACTCGCGACCTCCAAATCAAGAACCTCGCGCCTTATCCAACTCGGCTACAAGATCCATTGTTACTTCCCTTCCGAATTTAATTCATAAAGACTACTTTTTGCACCAAATTTCGAATTTTGACACTTTTAACCCAAAAACTCAATTTCTTTTATTTTTAAATTCCTTTTTCATCCAAAATTAAAATTAATAATAATAATAATACAAAAAAAAAATTAGACTTTTATTTTTGATTTTTTATTTTGACTTTGACTTCCAAGTTTGATCTTTGATTTTAAACTTTGACTTTTTCGTTTAACTTTTAAATTTTCAAATTTAGTTTTTCGGTTTGACTTTTTAAATTTGACTTTTAAGGTTGATTTTTGAGGTTTATAATCAAAGGGCATTTTTAAATTTAAATTTTGACTTTTAAGTTCTAGTTGTGCTTTTAATAGTTTTTGAAGTTTACGAGGGAATTAAAAACATGAAAGAGAGTCGTCAAGAGATGTTAAGACAAAACTTCAACATGTTCGATTATATCTCTGGAGAAACCCTCGAAACTCAGTTGCAACGATTTACTACACTTAATACTGAGATGAATATAGTTGAGATCTTCTTATCCAAATCTGAGATAAACAAAAAGCTATTGAATTCACTTCCGAAATCGTGGGATATGAACGTGGCCATCATCAAGAAGACAAAAGATCTCAATCATCTTAGTCTTGCTGATGTAATTCAAGAACTTGATGCTTTGAAGTGTAGAGAAACAATGAGTTCTAAAAACATTACGGTCACTGAAGTTACATGTACTCCAGCTTGTGAAGCTACGATTAAATTTCTTCGGGAACAAATTGATTTATTTAAAAGAGAAGTTGAGGACCTGAGATATGAAGGATATCAACTCAGGAAAGGACAAAAACCCCTGAAGGCTGAATTAGAAGCAAAAAGCAAGGACTTTAGGAAGCTTCAGGAAGAGTATAGCAACAAGTGTGAAAATTATGACTATATTAAGAGACAACTTGCTGCTGTAACTGAAGAACCTGATGCTTTAAAAATTAAGTGTGGAAAAACAAATGTTAGTTTAAAAAATTATACTGTGTCAAGTCAGACAGCCGAGTCCTTATATGAAACCCAATTAAAATTCAAAGAAAATCAAAACAAGGGTCTAGGGTATGATAGTGTACTTCCTCCTTATAATCATAACTACACATCCATCCCTATGACACAGGACGAAACTGATAGGGAGCCACATCTTCGATATGGCAAACGAGCTGGATTTGTGTCAGGGGGAGTTATTAATGTTGAAAATACTAATGTTTCAGCTTCATGTGTAGGTAAAGTAGCAGAAGATGAGAACAAGGAGAGCACTACTGACCAAACCAATGACTCCTTGAACTCAGAATGTGTTGCTTCGAATTCTGTTGCTCCTAACAAACCTGCCGTTGAGAAATATAGGCCTCAAATTCCAGCGCAAAAGAGTGCCTATTGCAAGTGTGCATCTGGGATCAATATGAGACAAGGCAAGGATACGCCACCAGGGGCAGAAAGAAATAACTTCACAGTGACGAAAAAGACTTGTTTTCACTGTGGAACACCTGCACATATTGCCCGAAACTGTCCAAATCATGCATACGTTCCCTACTGTGCACAAGGATGGAAAAATGCGCCAAGTGGGAGATACTTCAAAAGAAACCCTTCCAGGTCACGTTCAGACAATGGTGACTGGAACGCGCACAAGGCCAAGAATCAAACCCACAAGGCAAAGAATATGAATCCCAAGGGAAAGAAGGAAATGTCGGCCAAGAAGCCCAATCCAAGAGATGCTCCAGTGAAACAAAGACCAGTTAGGTCAAAGTCATCTCGGCAGCCGGCTTCAAGTTCCAAATCAAGTGCCGAGCGACCCATCAGATCGAACAAGAAATGGGTTAAACCCGAATATAGATGGGTTCCAAAGGTGAAAACTCCCAACTCTTCTAATGACTCTAATATTCATCGTCTTCTGTTTGTGATAAGCAGGACATGTCATGGGAGAGAGTAACCTGCATTGAGGACAAAGGTCGACCCAATTTCAAAATGGACTGGGTTCCAAAGACCAACTGATCCCGCTCTATGTCGGAGCAGCTATGGAGGCATATCATCAGACTTCGGTTTGTTGGTAGTGGCTGCTCCTGGCATATGATTGGGGACATCTCTCAATTGTACAACACTCAGAACATTGTTTGGGAGAATGTGTCCTTTTGCGGGAAAGGAAGAAAGGAAGAGATCACAAATGGGGTTAGTGCTTAATGATATGAAGAATTTTCGGATATTTTATGAGATTATGCGTGCTGTTCTCAGACCTTATGAATGCAGATTCAATCGGTGAATTACGGTTTGCGTTTTCTTCTCTATACTCCTGAGTTTTTTTTAAGTTGATTCGCTTTAAAGACTAATTTTTGTTTTAGGATAGTTTAAATTTGCGCATTTATTTTCGTTTCTCTCCTATGCACAAATTTAGGGGGAGAAATAAAAACAAAACAAAAATTAGAAAATTTATAAAAAAAAATTAATTTAAAAAAATCCAAAAACATTACAAAATTAGAAAATAAAAAATATGGTGTTAATGGAATGTGCTTGCAGGAGATGTTTTGGGAAATGAAATTAGCAAGTGATAACGGGCAATCTGAATCGGCGTAACGTACCTAAGTTGAATCGTCTACGCTCTGTGTTTGATGCGCTGGTAGGCACGAAAGATTTTAAATGGACTTGACTAGGGAAAGTTGAACCTAATGAATTTAATGACTTGCCAAACTTTGACCTAGTTAGATTCGTTTAACTTGATTCCACGACGCTCGGATAGGTTGAGCAGGGAGATATACATGCGAATCTACCGGTCATATTAAATAACCCGTATCTAGAACTGTGGTTTCACTTTTCCTCGATGTGCGGATTCTGTCCTTAATTCCGGTTGGATGGGGCGACTGGTAAATTCCGATAAATTAGGTTTGTAGAAAATCGTTTTCTTTCTTTCTGTCTGTTAGTCATATGTTGTCTCCTTTGCATGACTTCCAATCCGGCCTGGTACACAACATATGCAACTCTATTTCTCTGCAGGCTATATATATGAAATTCCTCTCATCTGTTAGCCATATGTTGTCTCCTTTGCGTGACTTCTAATCCGACCTGGTACACAGCATATGCAACCTTCTACTTCTCAACCCCTCTGAAACAATAAGTAATAGCAATATGAATCTGTCCTCTCTCTGAATGATTGTCTACTCACCCGGTGTAAGGAGTACTCTGGAAGTTCTTGATGGCTGGGGCATAACAGGAAGCGGGAAACATGTTCTAGTACACTTAAAATTGAACACATACAGATTGTCTGTAGATCTCGCTGCTCAATTTAGGTGGACCACAATATCCCTGGTCGTCGTCAGATGAATGGTCCTTAAGATATAGTATTTAGGAACTTAGGATCAGATATAATATCTAGGAACTTAAGTTCACCTGTCTTGTAACAAATAGTATGTCCTAAATTTGTCACAATTTTTTGTGTTTAAGTGGACAACAATACCGACGATCGACCAGACAAAGACGTGAATATGAAAGGTACCGACAAGTGGATAAAGGTTGTCTAAAAACTTTGATCCCAAATCACTCTTAAAGTTAGATATCAATTTTATTTTTGTTAAATTTGTCATAGTTTCTTCTAATTTAAATATTAGGGGAGAATTAAAAATTAAAAATAATGAAAATAAAAAAAATAAAAAAAATCAAAGAAAAATCAGAAAAATTAAAAATCCAAAAATAGTGTTATTTCTGTTTTATTTCATGTTCAGAAAAATCAAAAAATCCAAAAATATTTTTGTTTCTGTTTTAATTTGTGTGCTAAGTTTTCTTTTAGTTTTGTTTTGTCTTGAAAAGTGATTCAGGTGAAGATGAAACTCATGGAGTTTGTGTTGAAGATTTCTGAGCCAAACCCTCGTCCGTGAGCATCGAAGAATTCGCATTCGAAGGAGCAAGAAATGAAGATTATTCTTTCGACCTTCAATCCTTCAACCCTAGAAGCAAGGTGAAGCAGAAATTGAAGATTATGTGACGGATTGCATTGAAGCCTCCTCAATCAGTCTGCTGCTATCGTTGTACCTGCTAAAGTGATCTAGAAGATTTGTTCTCTCTGATGTTCTCTATGAAGATTCTCAAGCTAAAAGCGCCATCTTTCAAGAATCAGTACAAGAAGCCACCTCACCCAATGTGTGTTCAATGTCAAATTCTGAAGAAAAGCCCAACTGCTCAAGATGAAGTCATTCATTGAAGATTCATCAAGTACATCTTGAAGTTGTGAAGAATTTGAAGATAAATGCTGAAGCCAATCTCCCAATGAAGATTAACAAGAAGAGCCAGCTACTTTTTAGGGGGAACTTGTTGGGTCAATTAAGAAAAGAAAGCTATAAACCAAGGGGGAGATTTTTGGGTCAAAATATGGTTTATACTTTGCTTTTCTAGGCAATTGTATTTTTCTGTAATATTTTTGGAGTTTATTGTCATGTTTACGGTTGAGTTTACGGCCGTAAACACCTTACGGCCGTAAACCTATTTACGGCCCATGTTATCCGGCCCATGTTCCCCGTGTATAAATATAGGTGTTAGGGTGTGAGGAACAGATTGATGAACACAAGAGAGTGTACGGCTAAGAGAGAGAGAGAGAGAGAGAGAGAGAGAGAGAGAGAGAGAGAGGAAGAGAGAGCATATTGTGTGAGAGAATCTATTGTAAGGAATTTCATTTAAATTATCAATACAATCAAGATTCTTAATATTATTCTTCTCCTTCTCTTCTTATTGTGATCTGGCATCATCCGTTTGATTGGGATTCCGCACCATCAAACGGATCAGACTGATACACAGGCAAATTAGGGAATTACATGAGGGGATAGAATACAGCAAATGAACACCCATGTTCACCAACACCTACAGGTTATGAACCTGCCAACATTCCACAGGACAGTCTACAAAGCGTTTGTGGTCGTCATCCATATTCTGCTGAATGACTAGATCACAATCACATCGAGGCCTCTAATCATTTTTATTTCATCACACATCACTATCTACCCATGTTCTACCCAAGATATTTGTAGATAAAAATATATACATTTATATACAACTTAAAACCTGTACAAATCATTCATTCAATAATTATTTCAAATAAGGAAATAATACACACACACACATAACACATATTTTGTAGAGAATACTATGTATCTATGTGTTAGAAGAAAAGGAATATACACTCACATAACACGTATTTTGTAGAGAATACTTCGTATCTATGTGTTAGAAGAAAAAGAATATACACTCACTTGATCAGAAGATGATCGGACAACATTACGGCTCTCAGAGTAGTATTCTTCGGTGAAACCGAGATGTTTTCTCCAAAACTGGGCTTCACGCGGGCAAAGTTTCGGCACATAAACTTTACTTCTCGGGATCCTCGGGGCTTCGGGACTTGCTTTGGGTCTCGGGAAGGATACCGAGGCTTCGGGGTGTAACTTGCACGCAAAACGAGGCAATAACGAGTGAGAGAGGAAGAAATGAGCAACAAAACTCGGCTGACCACGAGATCTATTTATAGGGTGTTGGGCGTAACCAAAAATTACACAGGGCGTAACTCCTCGTCGACATGTATGTTGGGCGTACTCCTGGTACACAGGGCGTACCAGGTGGATCAGATCGGCCGAGTCCGAATAAATAATTTTATTTATATATTTTTAATTATTTAAAAACTTCATAAAATCATAACTTCCTCATACGAGCTTCGTTTTCGACGTTCTTTATATCCACGCGTATGTGAGACTAAGATCTGCAACTTTCATTTAGATTCCGTCGGCTAATTTTTACTTTATTTGTATTATATTATTTTTATTAGGCCGGGATAGGAAAACTCCATTATAAAATCATAACCTCTTCACCTGACGTCTGTTTTCGTCTGTCGTTTCACCGTTGGACTACTATCGATGAGTTCTTCGATTCTAATTTAGATTTTTTCGGCCAAATATCACTCGATCTCTATTTCGAGATTTGGGCTGCATACTACTAAGTCGAAACTTCGAAAAATCATAACTTCCTCATACGAAGTCAGATTTAGACGTTCTTTTTATGCACGCTCTCAGTTTAGCTTATTCTACGACTTCCGTTTAGATCACTAAGGCTAAATATCACTCTATCGTAAATTCACTATTTACGTCACGTAGTGTCGCGTCGGTTCTATCGTGAAACTTCAACAGGTCATAACTTCTTCGTTATAAGTCTGATTTCGGCATTCTTTATATATTCGAAAACCTTGCCACGACCACTACCACATCCTTCATATATATCGGGTTTATCTAACATTTCATTTTGACGCTTATTTTTATCCTTAGTTTATTTAAGTCACGCAATTAAGCACAAAACACATAATACTCAAATAATACATCCTTATTATTTCAAGATGGGTTACAAAGGTTAACCTAGACTATTACATCATCATTAATGCCTAGCCTAGAAACACGGGTGTTAAAATTCTCTCCACCTTAGGATGATTCCGTCCCCGGAATCACACATCAACAAACAAATGTGGATAGCGACTCATCATGTCACTCTTCGTCTCCCAGGTGAGATTTATCCCATTCGTATGTTTCCTACGGACAAGCACTAACTCGACCATCTTGCATCGCAACTTCTTAGTCTTTTAGTCAACGATTGCCTTTGGTTCTTCAATTAACCTCTTGTCCTCATCAATTCTCAACTCCAAAAGTGGAATCATGTTGGGAACTTCTCCCGTGAACTTCCTCAAATAACACACATGAAAAGTGCTATGAGTTCCATTCAGTTCTTTGGGTAATTCGAGCTTGTAAGCTTGGTTCCCAACCCTCTGGAGAACTTTAAATGGTCTAATAAACCTTGGAGTTAACTTTCCCCTTTTGCCAAACCTTATAAGTCCCTTCAACGACGAGACTTTAAGAAAAAACGAATCCCCAACTTCAAAAGTCATCGGTCTTCTTTTCTTGTCAACATAGCTCTTTTGACGATCATGAGTGGCTAACATTCTCTCCCTGATTATTTTCAGCTTTTCAGCAGTTTGATGGACTATCTCAGGTCCCATAAACTGCTTTTCTCCAGCCTCAAGCCAACAAGACGGCATACAACATTTTTGTCCGTACATAGTTTTATAAGGTGCCCTCTTTATGCTCGAGTGGAAACTATTATTATAGGAGAATTCTACCAAAGGTAAATGTTCATCCTAGTTACCTTGGAATTCCAGGTTACATGCTCTTTACATAACTTCAAGCGTTTGTATCTTTCATTCGCTCTGCTCATCAGTCTGTGGATGGTAAGCTATACTCAAACATAACTTGGTACCCAATTCCTCTTATAGACTTTTCCAAAATCGCGAGGTGAAACGACTGTCACGATTTGACACAATCATTAACGAAACACTGTGAAGCCTCACAATTTCCTTCACGTAAGAATTCACAAGCTTATCCATAGACCATTTCTCATTGGCCGCTATGAAACGCGCACCCTTAGTGAAGCGATCAACGACCACCCAAATCATGTCGTAACCATTCTTTGTTCTGGGCAGTTTACTGACAAAATCCATAGCAATGTCTTCCCATTTACCCATAGGCATAGGCAAAGGTTCTAAACTCCCGTATGGTTTCTGATGTGGAGTCTTGAACCGTGCACATGCCACACACTCTGCCACATACTTTGCAATATCAAGCTTCGTCGTCGGCCACCAATAATAGGGTTTCAGGTCCATATACATTTTAGTGCTGCCTGGATGAATTGAGTACATGGTTTTGTGAGCTTCTTCCATCAGAATATCTCTTATTCCTCCTGACTTAGGTACCCAAATACGAACTTGGAATACCTTCAGTCCATGACCGTTTGTACCAAACACCAACGTTTTGCCCAAACGTTCCTCCTTCCGGCCATTCTTTTTAGAAGCTTCCTCTTGAGCTTTCTTTATACTTTCCACAATGGTCAAGAAAACTTCTATTCTCAACGCTCTTGGCATTTTTCTTTCAAGATTGACTTTCCGACTGAGAGCGTCAGCGGCAACATTTACTTTACCAGGGTGGTAAAGTATCTCACAGTCGTAATCCTTAAGTAGTTCTAGCCAGCGTCGCTGCCTCATATTCAATTCTTTCTGACTAAAGAGATATTGGAGACTCTTATGATCAGTGAAAAGTTTGCACTTCGTGCCATAGAGGTAATGCCCCCATATCTTTAGAGCGAAAACTACCGCTGCCAGCTCCAAATTGTGAGTGGGGTAGTTCTTTTCATGCTCTTTCAGCTATCGAGATGCATATGCTATCACCTTTTCTCTTTGGGTCAAAAAACAGCCCAACCTAACACCAGACGCATCGCTATAGACAACGAAGTCTTCAACTCCATCGGGTAGAGAAAGAATCGGTGCTTCACATAGCTTCTTCTTTAGCAACTCAAATGCTTCTTTGTGCTTATCACTCCAAGCATAAGTAGCTCCTTTGTGGGTCAAAGCTGATAGTGGAGTAGCGATTGAAGAAAAGCCTTGGATAAACCTTTGGTAATATCCGGCTAATCCCAGAAAGCTTCGGATATCCATGGGACTTTTCGGTTGTTCCCACTTCATCACAGCTTCAATATTTGCTGGATCAACCATTATCCCTTCTTGGTTGACCATGTGACCCAAGAATTGGACTTCTCGAATCCAAAAATCACATTTGGAGAACTTTGCATACAACTTCTCCTTCCTCAAGACTTCCAACACTTCTCGCAAGTGTCTACCATGCTCCTCTTGGCTTTTCGAGTAAATTGAAATGTCATCTATGAACACTATCACATATTTATCAAGAAACCGTTTAGAAACCCTGTTCATGAAATCCATGAATGCTGCTGGAGCATTGGTTAGTCCAAACGACATAACTAAAAACTCGTAGTGTCCATATCGCGTTCTGAATGCAGTCTTCTCTATATCCTGCTCTCTCACCTTCAGCTAATGATATCCTGACCTTAGGTCGATCTTTGAAAAATAACTTGAACCTTATAGTTGATCGAACATGTCATCAATCCTCGGCAACGGATATCTATTCTTTATTGTTACCTTGTTCAGCTCTCTGTAATCGATGCACATTCTCATACTTCCATCTTTCTTCTTTACGAATAACACCGGAGCTCCCCATGGTGATGAACTAGGTCTAATGAAACCGTTGTCCAACAACTCCTGAAGTTGCATCATCAGCTCCTTCATCTTCGTCGGTGCTAGTCGGTAAGGTGCTTTTGCAATTGGAGTCATCCCTGGTAACAAGTCTATTCTGAACTCCACTTGTCTATCAGACGGTAATCCAGGAAGATCTTCGGGAAATACTTCTGGATAATCACACACGACACGAATGCTCCACGTCTCCTTTTTCTCATTCTTAGCATCAATCATGAATGCCAATTATGATGTACATCCTTTGGTCAAAAACTTTCTGGATTTCATTAGAGAAATGATTTCAGAATTTACTTTGCTTTTGTCCCCATACACCATAAATGACTCCTTCCCTGGTAGGTTTACTTTTACTATCTTCTTCTTGCATAATAACTCGTCATCATTGGCGCTAAGCCAATCCATTCCCAGAACGATGTCGAAACCATTTAGTTCGATAGGCAATAATTCCTCGTGGAACTTATTCCCATTCAAGTCAATGAAAATGTTTTTCATGCAATGGCTAACAAGTCTAAACTTACCACTAGTTCGATAGGCAATAATTCCTCGTGGAACTTATTCCTCCTCCAAACTTTTTTGAATCAAACTTCAAAAAATTGCTTTTCTTATTGAAACCTGAAGTTCCTTCAAACTTTATGTTTTCACCAACTTCAACTTGCTGGCGGTTCTTCCCTTGATCATGTCTTCAACAGACTTGGCAGCCCAAATAGCTGCCTCTAGAGTAGGTGCCTGACGTACTAGCACAGCGTACTCCCATGGTAGTCCTTTTGCGTATCGGTCCACTTTTTTCAGCTCGTCTGGGACAATGTGCAAAGCAAACTCCATTTTGTCTGTAAAGGCATTGGTGTAATCATCGACTGACATGCTGCCTTTAGTCAATGTCTGAAACTTGTTCTCCAACTCTAGTAGATTTTGGGCCGAGCAGAGGTTGCGCTTGAACTGCACCAAGAACTCTGCCCATGTCAGTTGCAATGGCTCATTAGGGCTTAGGGTCTTCCCCAAAGTGTTCCACCAACGAATAGCTCCACCCCTGAACTGACGTACTGCAAAAAAGTGGTTTGCAACTTGCCTTTGCAACCACACGTCATGAAGGCTAGCTCCATTTCCGAGATCCAATCTATAACTCCGATCAGATCTTCCTTTCCAGTGAAGTTCGATGGTTTGCAAGTCAAAAATTCTTTTTACTTGCATCCAAGTCCATCAATTCCTCCCTCCTGGTGGTTTTGTCTAACTAACGGTGGGTTGGCTTGACCAACAGTCCCACTGAAGTTACCTCTTTCTGAATGCCCTTCATTCAACTTGGGTTGTTCAATCGGTATTGAAAGTTCTTCACGATTCTGCAGAAGCAGACGTGTCGTTTCTTCCATATGACGATCCAACATCGTTTGAATCATCAATTGTACACCAACCATTTTTATTGGTTCAGGTGTTGCTGCTACAACAGGTACTCGCTCACCCACAGGTGGTTGATTTCTATCTTCGTTCACGTTTCCAACTCCAATTCTGGTTCTTACCATTTTTGATCTACACACAGAATAAGGTGAATTTAGATCCTCAATCATGAAGGATAATTAAATCATCCTTATCACTCGGAAACGTTTACATGCTATTTCTAATACCGTAATCATACGCTTAGAATCCTAAAAACATGAGGTTTCCAGATCCAGTTGGCAACAAACCACAGCTCCGAACAAATAATATCATATATGGCAAACATATAACATTTAGCACATAAAATCATTTTAGACAACTTCCCTAAAATAAACTAGTGCTCGTGTCTAAAATATGACAGACACTCATCTCACAATCTTCACTTAGCATTCTAAGTTTAAGTCTAGAAATCCTACAAATTCCTAGTTCGCTTAAACTAATGCGCTGATACCAACTGTGACATCCCCAAAATCACGGCCAGAAAAGACCGTTTTCATTTATGCTTTTAAAATAATTTCAGAGTAAATCCATTGATTTAAAAAGAGTTGCGGAATTTGTCCCCAAAAAATTACATGATAAAATAAGATTTATCATAGCATTTCTTGAAGAAATGTCTTTTGATTATATATCAAAACTCGGGATGTCATGTTCTGATACAGACACAAAAGCATAAACAATAAAACATAGACCTTACACATTTTTATACAACTACTGGTCTATAAACAAAAACGTCTTCACAAGTTCTCCAACTTATGCCATCGTGCCACTACCTATAATACAAAGAAACTGAGTGGGTCAAGCTTGGGAGCCTGGTAAGCATATAAGGTTTTCAACCCATACTAAATAATTATATTTAATTCAACCCTAACTATGTCAGAAATAAGGCGACGCCGGAGGGTTTTATAACTAAAGGTTATGTTTCTAAAGAAGATTTATCATTTTGTTCAATGTACCTTCGAGATTTGCAAAATCAATTCATTCGCGTTGAAAGAAACGAGGTTGTTGTCGTTGAAAAAACAAATATTTGGATGTTTGAGTCTAAGGGTCGACTTCCAGCGCAACGCAAATCAAACATCTTGATCTAAGGGAAAAATGTAATATAGAATGTTTTATATTGAATAGATATGAGGAAGTCAGAACATACATCAAGTATGTGTTCTTATCTTTATATTTTGTTATCTAATGTTAGTATTTTTCCATTCATCAATTATATATATATATATACATATATATATATATATATATATATATATATATATATATATATATATATATATATATATATAGAGAGAGAGAGAGAGAGAGAGAGAAAATTCAAATATGAGCATCCTGAATGTGATGAAAAGACCGCCGAATTTCCTAACTGGTTTCTTAAAAAGATGATAATAATTAACAAAGAAATATGTTTGATCAATATAAAGAATCACAAATACATAACACATTAACATATGTTTAATAGGTGTTTCAGATGGAAGTAGAAAATTCTCCAAAATTCTATAAATAGTTGTCAGCCCTTTCAATGGGTTCATAAATGAATGTTTATACTTACACAACGTGCATAGACAACGATGATAGGTTTATGGTACTTAGTCGTGATGCACAATGCAAAACTCTAGGTTCTGGTGTTGGGTGAGAATGGAGAGAAATGTTATGGCTAGTTAGAAGAGATTATAGAGGTGTAATATACATACGATTATCCAAGTATAATATTTCGGTGCAAGTGGTTCGATACGGGAGATATTCCTGATGGTAATTTCACCAGTATCAAAACAAAATGAAAATCATACCAAGATGATCAACTCATATATGTTTCACAAGCCAAAAAAGTGTTCTACATTCGTGAGCCTTCTCGAAGAAACCAAAACAAAATCCCTCGTGTCGTCGAGCATGTTAATCATCTAAGTATTTGGGATCGACCATCCAAAATTACTTGTGTCCATAATGTCGATAATGTAGAGGCTGAAATGTTGATGATGTGGACATAGTTCAAAACAACTCTTCATCCAACGCTAGAATTTTTATCAACTTCTCACAATACTTTCAAAACAATGTTGATGTATCTCAAAACACTGCTGATTATGATGATGATGACAATACTGAAGTACCTGCGCCAATGGGTAGAGTCGATAATGTTTCTGAGGAAGAGACTAATTATGATGATGACGATATTGATTATGATATTGAAGAAGACATTGAAGTATATGAAGGACATTCGAATTAAAAAAAAATCATATGTAACGGAAAACTTTGTGTATGTTTTTTTTTTGTAATAGAAACTTTATTTGAATATCAAATTCAAATTTTAACATTTATTCATACTGTTTTCTATATTGTACAACTTATAATTTTGCGGGATAACTTTTATTCGTATTGTGTTTCTATATTGTACATCTTATAATTTTACAGGCTATATATGGGGTTTAGTTGGGTGATACTATTTTACACGATGGCCGATGTGATGGGCTTAGGACATGAAGATGATGGAGCTGAGGATCCACCACCTCCGGTAGGCTTTGGTCATGGACAACACGAAGAGGATGGTAAGTATTATTATGATATATTTATTAGCTATTTATATTCATTTATTATAAACTATTGTGACTAATATTTATAATTATATTTTTCAATTAAGCAACCAAAAAGAAGAAGAAAATTATCTAAATGCATCCAACTATCAAAGCTTATATGATCAAACAAGGGAAACCTCGTGGATTTGGATTTTGACAAAGAGCTCACATTTTCCCCTGTCGGGACATGGTAATTACTTTACCCATGAGATTGGGAAGTATATGTGGGAGAACATCCCTTTTAGTGCATCTGGTTGAGATAATGTTTCCCCCCACTTTAAGGAATGTTACAGTCGTGCATCTAAAGGTAACTTGGATAATATTTTAAGTTTAGTTGTCACTGGTATTTAATTAACTAATTTTTTGTATTTGTAGAGAAATTTTGATTTGGATAAGGTTAATTTGGATCCCCCAGTGTGCTCAGTTGTTGTGGAGCATTAATTCAACTCTACAAAAAAATTATAGAGGCCGAAAGAATAAAGCACATACTTATTTTCAGACTGTCAGAGGGTTTGCAGATATCCCAAGGGAATTAGCCACCTAGTCGAACATTTTCAAACACCCGAATTTGTAAAGCGTTCGACAACAAACAAAGGAGTATGTGCATAACAACAAGTTCTAAACAGAGGGGGATCGTGCTAGTATAGCGGTGCCTGTTTCAAATAAGTGAGTTATGATATATTTAACTGTTTATTTCAAGTATAATTAATCTAATTTTTAATGTTAAATATGACAAAACTAGCCTCGAAGCATTTCGTAAGGCTAATACCGATCGTTAAGGGATATTTGGTAATCCTACAGTCGAGCAACAATACATAAGTGGTTAATTTGTATTTTTATATAAGTGTTTGTATATATATATATATATATATATATATATATATATATATATATATATATATATATATATATATATATATATATATAATGATGTTAATGATTTTTTCAAAATACAGAACACTTTACTGTAAGAGATCAATCAACAAACTCAAGCTTCTTTTGAATCAAGCGGTCTAACATCTGAAGATATAAAAAAATGTTTTTAAAGAATATTGGGTGCTCGACGTGTCCATATCAGAGGCAGCGGACGTAAACCTTCTATGCCTGTGTCTATGTACGATCAAGAATAACCACTGACACAACCACCACCACAATCATAAGTAATTGTTAGTTTAGTATAGTACATCGCTATAATGGAAAATTGAATTAAAGATCAATGCTATAAGGTATATTTCATATGTGCATGATGTTGTTTGGTTATAGTTTGATATGTTGGTAATTTGTAATTTGCTAACTGTTAGTTTTTTTAGTATACAAATGTAAGTTCAATTGAGAAAACAAATAATGTGAAGGATGAGAGAATTATTCTCAGCCAACCATTTATTTTTGACATAAAACGTTATATCGTATCGACGCGACGGAGGATGAGTAGTAATTATATATGAATATAAATGTGAGTGTATTCATATATGAATTCATCACCTCCCGCCACAACCACCAACCACCACCACCACCTCCGCCACCAATCACCCCTGTCATATTCATATATGAATAATCACTTCCTTTATACTTATTCATATATGAATATAGGTACACATATATGTATACACACACACTCTTATATATATATATATATATATATATATATATATATATATATATATATATATATATATATATATGAATATACTTATTCATATATGTATTAATACATAAATATGATCTGTTCTGTTGGGCCGATACACTGGAGTGGTTAAACGTTTAAGAGGCATATTCGAAATGAGTGATCCATATTCACTATTCTGTCTCAACTTCTTTTTTCTCAACTGAAACCTCATATATATATATATATATATATATATATATATATATATATATATATATATATATATATATATAACTATGTTCAAGTATATTAACTAATTATTATGCGGATATCGTATGCTATGAGAATTACTAAGAGACTAAGTTGTTTAGCAATTTGAATACGTTCAA
Source organism: Lactuca sativa (assembly GCF_002870075.4). Classification (NCBI taxonomy): domain Eukaryota; kingdom Viridiplantae; phylum Streptophyta; class Magnoliopsida; order Asterales; family Asteraceae; genus Lactuca; species Lactuca sativa. Next base: position 69,733,587 of record NC_056631.2, on the reverse strand, counting down.
CCTTACAAATATATCATTATTTTCATGCATTCTCGCTAATTATTATTTATTTTTGTTCTCACACATCGTTTTTCACTCATTTTCATTCTAACAGAGTACGACCCAAGAAATATTCTGACAAACAGACAAAAATGAGAATAAATAAGTGTATAATAACTTTTTAAACGATTTAATTAGTGAGAATGTGTGTTAATGACAACAGTTATGTAAGATTGAACGTATTCGCATTGCTAAACAACTTATTCTCTTAGTAAATCTCATAGCATATGATATCCGCACAATAATGAGTTAGAATAGAATAACCTAAGCATATATATATATATATATATATAGGTTTTAAATTTATCAATCTCTCTCTCTCTCTCTCTCTCTCTCTCTCTTAGTTGGTGGGTAATAAATGACACCACATCTTACTGATAGGCAAAACATGACAAAAATAAAAATAAAAAAACATAAAAAAAAAACTTATGTGGCGCCTATGTGATACCGGATTTTTGTTGGCAAAAACATCAACATATAGTTTAGCTTAAAGAGTCACCAATAACGCAAAATTTTATTAAGGTGCTACTATATATATCCTCTCACTCACATAAAATAAATCAGACATATTGACAATGACTACTTTAATTGTCGAGTTTTCTAAGTCGGACTTGGGGGATCTTCATTATTTTTTTTTTGGGTATTTCCGTTGTTCGTGTTTCCAAGGTTCTGTTTTTGTCTCAACAAAAGTATGCTTCAAAATTCTTGGCCGAGATGACATGTTGCATTGTAAAACAACCACTACCCCAATAGACTTATCTGTCGAACTCGACGGTACAAGTCCTAAAGTTCAAGACCCAACTTTATATTGCAGTATTGCTGGAGCTCGCCCATATCTTACTTTTACACGCCTAGATCTTACTTATGTTGTTCAACAGTTATGTTTATTTATGCATGTTCTTAGGAAACCTCATTTGCCTACTTTTAAGAGAGTTTTGCGCTATGTTCTAGGCACAATAGATTACGGTCTTTAGCTGTACTCCCATTCATCTTCAAATATTACTACTTATTTTGATGCCGATTGGGTTTGTTGCCGTTCTACAAGTCGTTTCACTTCTGGCTACTGTGTGTTTCTCGGTAACAACTAGCTATCTTGGTATCTAACCATCTCCAAATCAACTGCTGAAGCTGAATATAAAGATGTTGCTAATGTTGTTGCTGAAACCTTTTGGTTATGTAACCTCCTTCGTGAGTTCACTCTCCTCAAAAGGCTACCGTTGTTTATTGTGACAATATCCAGTGTTGTTTATCTTGCTTCTAATCCGGTTAAACATCAACGAACGAAACATGTTGAGATTGATATACATTTCGCTTGAGACAAAGTTTTTTTGGGTCAAATTCAGGTCTTGCATGTACCCTCCTCAGCACAGTATGCATATATTTTCACTAAAAGTATGCCTTCTCCGCTCTTTCTTGATTTTCGTAACAGTTTGAACGTTCAATGCGCTACCCTTCACATTGTCGGGGGTTGTTAGTGGACTTTATTAGTTAGGATTTATTCTGTTGTATTTGTCCATAGTTTGTAGTGGCCTATCCGTTTTTTATGTGGCCCATTATATTGTTTACGATATATATTCATTAACGAATGAATAGATGTTTTAAGGCGAAAATATTCTGATTACACATCAAACAATTGGGATGTACATATAGAATAAGCAAAAAGAATCAAGCAGAAAAGTAATAGAAGTTTAATTACATGAAAAATATATCAACGGAAAATTCTAGAGAATTGATTTAAGAAAATTGTAGGTCTAATTCATCTTGTTCTCGATGGCATTTTTGGAACCCTACCGGAATGCTTCTTCATATCAAAAGTTTCATAATAATCAGTATCATCATCAATAAAATCATCTTCATCCTCGGTTTCATCAACTCGGTCTTTAACAATATGTATCTCCTTTAGGGCCGGCAATTCTCGACACGACACGCGACATGACACGAAATAAACGGGTTTGGGTTGAGTTTTTCAACACGCCAACCCGTCAACCTGCCAACCTGTCAACACGTTTATTAAACGGGTCATATATGGGTTTCTCAAAAAATAAATGGGTTGACCCGCCAACCCGTTTATATTTTTAATTAAAAAAAATATTTTTTATTTTTAAATGTATTTATATTTTGACTTGTGGTCCTAACTCATAAGGTCGTAAGTAAGTTTGTAACAAATTGATTTTCCTCATTTTTTTCCCTAAATCAAATGGCGTATCAGCGTATGTTTGTATGAGCGATTGAGGCATTGAATATGTTTCTATGAATGTTTTTAATTTTCATTTGGATGTTTAAGCCTTTAAGACTTAAGTTGTTAAGTCTCTAAAATTCAGATATGTTTGCATCAACCATCAAGAATTTATTCATGTTTAAATGTTAATTTTATTTATGGAATCTGACCTACGAACCCAAATCTAACCCACAAACCCGCCAACCTGTGAACCCGTATAAATAAATGGGTCCGTGGGTCATATATGGTTTATGTTCCAAAACCGCCAATCCGTGACACGCCAACCCGTGACCTGTATATTTAAATGGGTCGTGTTTGGTTTACATATTTTGACCCGCCAACCCGCCAACCCGCGACACGCCAACCCGAACACGACTCGATTGCCAGGCCTAATCTCCTTCCTCCTACTACCAATACCACTCTTTAGCCATTCCACCACCTCCAGCATGCTGGGACGATTCTCTGGATTACTATCAGTACAAGCCAGGGCTATCTTCACCACAACCTTTAGCTGCGCATGATCAAATCTACCCTTGAATCTAGGGTAGGCGATGAGCTCATATGAATCCTTTTGAACAAATGGAGTCGCCCATTGTATAATATCAAGCTTGATACCTCCAGGGAGCTTCTCTAATGGCTTTTTACCACTTAAGATCTCAAGTAAAGTATCCCATAGCTATAAACATCACAGCTTTCTGAGACTTTTCCCCACATGGCGTACTCTGGTGCAAGATACCCTAGGGTTCCTTTTACCCTTGTGGTCATATGAGTAACCCCATCTGGTATAAGTTTCGCGAACCCAAAATCAGCAACTTTTGCTTGAAAATCCGAATCTAGAAGAACGTTACTCGCTTTTATGTCTCGATGGATTATATGAGGAGCTACTTCATGGTGCAAATTAATACCTATTCATTAATGATAAATTCAACCAGAAAGAGTTAGAAACTAGTATAAGATCTAGATTAGACCCCTGAGGTAAGAGCAATGGAGTCTTGTCGAGGAGTTGTTCATTGATTAGTGGAACTTACGCTAATCCTTCTGCTGAACCAATGGCAATGCTCATTCGTCGAGGCCAATCTAGGAGACAATCGACAGCAAGTTGACCATAGACAATAAGCCTTTCATCTCCCCCAGCATAGAACCCTTTTAGTCCTAACAAATTCTTCTGTCGAACTCTTCCAAGAATCTCCACCTCAACTGCAAATTCCATTTCAGCTTTCGCGTTTATTGACTTGAGCCGTTTCACTGCTAACTGCAAGATGATATAATTAAAAAGAAAAAAATATTAACGCTTATGTACGAAAGTAAGTGTAAACAAGTGTATCATCATAAACAATATAACAAAATTTGGATAAAAAGGGATAAAAGATTGCCTCAGCCCCTTTACTTGTTCGACCCCAGTAAACACTTCCAAACGCTCCTTCTCCTATCTTGTTATCGTTATGGAAATTGTTGGTCGCGTGCACAAGTTCTTTGAGGGTGTACATATTCCATGGATAATCCGTTTTCTTTTGGGCACTGCATATAATATACCAGAAATTGAGTTGAAAAGATTAATAACTATAACAAAATAAGATTTGATCAGTGAGCATACCTGATTGTTGGTTCTTGATCTTCATGAGAAGTGCAGCAAAAGCAGTTCTTTAACATATTTTTCATGGTTGATTGTCAGGATTAAAGAAATTTGGGAATTGGTAGATAAAAGTTGATCAAGGAGTGTGCAGATGTAGATGGAGACAGGAATTGGGCTGAATAAGGGGGAGAAAAAACAGTTGGAAATTAACAGCAAGAAGATGATGATAATTTCCGATGATCACAAAGCTCATGGAATGACAAAATTGGATTTAAATGACAAACTTTGGACCTGGTCTTTGTTTGAACTTTGAAATAAGACAGTCTCTCTCTCTCTCTCTCTCTCTCTCTCTCTCTCTCTCTCTCTCTCTCTCTCTCTCTCTCTCTCTCTCTCTCTCTCTCTCTCTCTCTCTCTCTCTCTCTCTCTCTCTCTCTCTCTCTCTCTCTCTCTCTCTCTCTCTCTCTCTCTCTCTCTCTCTCTGTGTGTGTGTAAACAACATAGCATCTTCTTCGGTACGCTAGAGATGTCAAAAACCCCTGTGGGACCCCGATACCGTACGGGACTAAATTTTCAAAAAAGCTGGGAGCAAGGGCAAAATTAAACCCCGCTTATTTTCGGAACCGGGGTCGGGAGTTGGTATTTCCGTCCCGTACTCCCGCAAGGGCCCCGGTTGTACATTTATGTAAAAAATATGTATTTATTATAAAATACATATACAAAATAGATTTTCTAATTATAGGTTTAAGTTAGGTTTCACTTTCCCGTTTCCAACTAATGGATATTGAAGAGGTAGTGGATTTATCATATATTTTTTGACATGTAAGTATTTTATATTTGTAATATTGGATTTATCGTATTTTATATTTGTAAGATTGTTGGAATTGTCGTTTTGTAATGTCGGACTCGTAATGTTGGATTTTAAATTTTTTAGTTTCTAAATAATTAGGTTTTAAGCTTTTAAAGTTATTAAAAATAGTCTTTTGTCGCCTAAACCAAAGTAGTTGTTTAGCAAAAAAATCGAATTTTAAGCCTGTAAACCGGGGGAACGGGGGCGGGACAGGGGGCAATGGAGGTAACCGGGGGCAGGACCGGGGGCTATGTAAACGGGGAAGTTGGGGCGGGACCGGAGCGGGGGCAACAACTGATTTCGGGGGCAGGAGCGGGGGAAGCTATTTCCGCTCCCGTTTGGTCCCGTTGACATCCCTACATACGCTATTTTACAAAGTGAAATACCCACTTTATCCTCTAAACTCCCGCTCAAATTTCCAATCCTATTATCTTTCCTTTGGTATATGATCTTATCCCAATAAATAACAATCATAATCCTCCACCTATTTGAATTTGATGGACTAGGCAAGAAATCATGAACGTAATCAAGTTGGGACGTCTGTAAACATCAGATTCCATCCCTGGCCCATTCGAACCTTGGATCTGATCAATGGTTAATGGATCTCCCTGTTTGAATGTTGTTTGGCGTTGTTTCCTTTTGTGTTTCTGATAAATAACGAAATAATTGAAGGGTCACGATGATCCTTTATTTGGCATGGACTATGTCCTTAAATCTCTATATGTTTTGTTGCCAACATCAAAGAGACCAGTAGGCAGTTCATTAGGAGCTTGGAGCCGCATTGTTGCTGGAAAAAGTAGGGTAGATACTATCTTTCATCATGTGACTAAATAAGAACCAGAAAGAGCAGTATAATTGGTGGTTATTTATAGGGATAATGACTTTGGTAATATATTTTTCGATTTGTACACATTTGGTCACTAAGTTTTTTTTTTCGTCCACATTTACCCCTTCAACTTGTTAAACACTACACATTGAGTCCTTATGATCGGTTACTCTAGGTTAGCTGGGAAAAATAACTTAGTAGGGTAATATATTTCTCATTTTGTACACATTTAGTCCTTAATATTTTGTACACATTTAGTCATTAATATTTTTTTGTTTCAAAATAAGTCTTTTTTGTTTTTGTATTCATTTAATACATATGAATGATTTCTTTAAGTTTTTCTCATGAAATCTTACGTGAGACAATCATTGATGAGGTGTGTAGGTTGTTGATGCTTATGTGTAACATCCCATTTTCACAACAAAAAAATTTCTTTTTTAACTAAGGCAAAACTCCCTAATTATAAATTCATTATTAAAAAAATCGTTTATTACAAAATACATTAATCGAAAATCAAAGTACTATAATAAACGCAAAATCCTCAATATTGTTGATGAGTATGTACAGTTATGCGTTCGCCTTCCTACGATCAACGATAGAACCTGAAAACATAAACAACTGGGTAAGCATAAAGCTTGGTGAGTTTCTCCCAAAATACCCCATACAATAAACGTATTATCATGCATAACGGGCCCACACTCATCAGATTGGAGTACCCTGCCCCAATCAGTCATTGGATTGGAATGCCAACATACAACATGTCCAATGAGTCATCAGACTGGAATACCTAGGGTTTGTTTGTCTGCCGCATCAACCCACCCGCTCTTTTCGAGCCTCTGTGCCTAAGGCTTACAGTCAGTCGGTACCATGTATCTTGGCCTACAACACATAGCAGGACCGCCTCAACCTATACGCAATGATACATAACCAACAATCCGAGGAATGTGTAACCATAATAATCAGATGTGAGATAGTAAGTAAAACTATATTACTTTTTAATAGGGGTAATCTAAACGAAAGTTGTAGTAGACTAAAATACGAATGCATGGATATAATGATCGTTAAAATTCAAGATCATATGAAGAAGTTATGATGTTCTATACACATGACCTAAGCAACCAAGTAGTAGAGATTGCGATGGACATAAGCATCAAAAGCCTCAGACATCTCATTAATGATTGTCTCACGTAAGATGTCAAGAGAAAAACCTAAGGAAATCATTCATAAGTACTGAATGAGTACAAAAACAAAAATGAATTATTTTGCAACAAAAAAAATATTAAGGACTAAATGTGTACAAAAATATTAAGGACTAAATGTGTACAAAGTGAAAAATATATTAGCCTATTAAGTCATTTTTACCGGCTAACCTATAGTAGCCGGTCATAAGGACTAAATGTGTACAATTTAACAAATTGAAAGGGTAAATGTGGACGAAAAAAAAACTCAGTGACCAAATGTGTATAAATTATATAATATATTACCCTTTAAGTCATTATCCCTTATTTATAGGATACGTGAATTAACAATATGAATTTTTATTCTAGTTTGAGAACCAACTTAAAAAAGGCAAATCAGGTGAATTGTGAATTAATTATTTCATATATCACCTCCTGATTTTTCCATGAACCATATTCTCTCCATTATAACAATTTAATCCCACCTCAATTATTTTAGAGGTTCATTCCACACTAGTGTTATACATGGCTGTAATTTTCAAGAATGAGTATTTGCATATTTTTGCAAAAAAATAAAGTTTTGGTTTTAAGCTTTTACGAGTGGATTGAACTTAGTTGGTGCATAGTAGGAATTAAAACCGTGATTCCACAGTTGACAAAATCATAAATTAAATGGAGAAATGGTAGTTATCCAAGACAAGCTACATGTAAGTGATGTTGTAATAATATATCTATTATAATTAAAAACTTTGATACTTATGCTTTTGAAGAAGGTATATTTATTCGTAGTTGATTTTTCATTGAAATTTTCTTGTAATTAGTTAAATTTTTTGGCTCATCAAAGGAGATTATTATTTTGTTGTTTCTTATATAGAACTGTATAGTCGTCTTTAATTTTCTTTGAGTGCCTTCAAACGATAGTGAAACACTAATGGTTTTTTTTTCTTTATTATCTAATTCAGGGAATTGGAAACCCCATATACATGAACCTACATAAGATGCTACCTAATTTTGAATTGCCCAACCCTTTATCAGATGGTGCAACAAGGTCCCTTTGTTTCACCATATCACTCCCAAGTGCTCTAACCCCCCCCCCCCCCTTTATATGATCCGTTCCTTTGGCACTTGATCATTTCCTTTGTTAGATGATCCATTCCCATCTCAGATGATTTATTCCTTTGTCACATGCTCCATTAACCCCAAGTGCTCCATTGTGATCTAAATGCTCTATGTTGGACAAGACTTCATACCTTAATAATCTCCCACTTGAAGGCTTGAACAACTTCATCTGACATTCAAATTTCACCATTCTTCAAAGTACACCCTCTCTCTCTCTCTCTCTCTCTATATATATATATATATATATATATATATATATATATATATATATGTAAAGCCGTTCTCTTCAAACTTCTGAAAGGCCAGTTGAAGCCATGCAAAGCTTCAACTTCTCAGTGGTAACCACCTTGGTGAACATATTAGCTGGATTCTTCATTCCAAGGATTTTCTTTAAGTTTAGAGTTCCTTCATTTCTTAACTCTCAAATGAAATGGTACCTCATTTGAATGTGTTTCGTTCTGCTGCGAAACACCGGATTCTTTTTTAACTGATCTATACTTTGTTTTTCAAAATGTAGTACATAATCCTCTTGCTGTATTTCTAGTTCTGACAAGAAAATCTCCAACCATATGATCTCTTTGGCAGCTTCTACAAGTTCCATGTATTCTGCTTCTGTGGTTAAAAGTGGAACAATCGTTTGTAACCTTGACATCTAGCGGATTGTTTTACCTCCAATTGTGAACACATAACTTATTGTGCTCTTTCTTGAATATGCACATCCACCTAAGTCTGCATCATCAAACCCTTCTAAAACTACCCCTTTTCTTCTGAAACATAAGAAACACTCAAATTTTCCTTTTAAGTAGTGCAGTAACCATTTCACTCCTTCCCAATGTTGTCTTCCTGGATTTGACATGAACCTACTCACAACTCCCACTGTATGAGCAATGTCTGGGCTGGTGAAAACCATTACATACATTAAACTACCAACTGCAGATATGTATGGAACTTTAGTCATGTATTCTCTGTCTTCTTTTGTTTTCAGGGATTGCTTTTGGTAAGTCTCAACTGACTCCCCAATGGTGTACTTCTGGCTTTCGCATCTTCCATGTTGAACTTTTCTAAAACTTTCTTGATGTGTTTGGGTTATGAAAGTTTTAGTGTACCGGTAATTCTGTCCTTGGCTATGCTCTTACTCAATATTTGTTTAGCAGCCCCTAACTCCTTCGTCTCGAACTCACTGGCTAACTACTTCTTTAGCTTATTGATCTCTTGCATGTCGGATCCAACAATCCAAATGTGATCAATATATAACAAGATGATGATATAAGCAGGCTTGAATTTCTTCAAATAACAGCAGTATCCATCTCACATTTGTTGTACCTGTTCCTCTGCCTTAAGCTATCGAACTTGAAGTTCTACTGCTTTGGAGCTTGCTTTTAAACCATACAAACTTTTCTTTAGTTTTCACACCAAATTTTCCTTGCCAACTATGGGCAAACCTTCTAGTTGTGCCATGTAGATGTCTTCTTCAAGGCCGCCATGGAGAAAAGTTGTTTTCACATCTAGTTGCTATAGATGGAGATCTTTCGAGGCATCAATTCCAAAAACTATTCAGATTGTTGTCATATTCACAACTGGAGAAAAGATCTCATTGTAATCAACCTCCCTCTTATGTTGGATACCCTTGACTACCAATCTTTCCTTATATATCTTGGTGCCATCAATATCATCCTTAACTCGAAACACCGACTTGTATTGTAGTGCTTTCTTCCCTGCTAAGAGCTTGACCAAGGACCAAGTGTGATTCTTGCCAAGTGAGCTTAATTCTTCTTTTATATCCTTCTTCCGTTGTATGGATTCTTTCATCCTCAAGGCTTCTGGATAAGACTCATGTTTTCCATTCTCTGTCAACAACAAGAAGTTTGTTGAAGGAGAATACCTGACTGGAGTCCTTTGTACTCTAGTGGATCTACGGACGGTAGAAGTTTCGGTTTCTACACCTTTCTTCTCTAAACTACTATCATCCATGTTCCCACTCTCTCCGGTTTCATCAGAACTCCCACTGCTTCTTGAACTTTCACCTTTCTCTAGAGTATTGATAGGTTTTATAATGTCATCTTTTGAAGTTTCTTCTAACTCAACTTGTTCTTCCTTTTCTAGTTATTTGTTACTGCTTGAGCCCTTAGCAAGTTCATCCTTGTATAGCACATTCTTGTTGAATACCACATCCCGACTTCTGATAACCTTTTTGTGCTCGTTATCCTAGAAGTGGTATCCCATTTCTTCCAACCCATAGCCTATAAAGGTGCACCTTTTGACTTTGCCTCTACCTTGTCTCTCTCATAGTCATTAAAGAAGACTTTAATGTGCTTGAATGAAACCTCACGACCTTGTCATTCTTTCTCTGGAATTTTGAATAATATGGGAACTGAGGTCCTCTATTGATTTAGTATGCAGCTATATTGACCGCATTTTCCCAAAACATCTTGGGTAAACATGCATGCAGTCTCATGCTCTTCGCCCTTTCATTCAATGTTTTGTTCATCCTCTCAACTACTCCATTCTACTGAGGTGTTTCTGGAACGGTATTCTGCATCCTAATTCCATGTTCAACATAGAAATCAAGGAATTCTTTGCTACTGTGTTCGCCCCCATTATCGGATCTGAAACACTTGATTTTCAAGTTAGTTTCATTTTCCACCATCGCTTTCCGTTTATTGAAAGCACTGAAAACTTCAAATTTTTGCTTCAAGAAATAGACCTAAACTTTCTTTGTGCAGTCATCGATGAAAGTAACATAATACTGGGATCCTCCCACTGAAGCAACTGAAGTGGGACCATAAACATCTGAATGAATAAGCTCGAATTTCTATGTCTTGGGTGGATGTCCTATCTTCACGAAAGTAACTTTCTTATATTTACCAAGAATACATAGCTCATGGACATCTAATCTCACGTTCTTTAGATCTAGAAATCTTCCTTCGAAGGCAAGCATATTCATTCTTTTTTCACTCATATTTCCAAGTCTTCGGTGCCATAGAGTGGATGCTCCAACTTTTTCAACAACATGTGCCTCTTCATCAGAAACTTCCATCATGTAAAGTGTACCCCGCTTTTGACCTCTGGCAACCACCAAGTTTCCCTTTGTCGCCTTCCACCGATGATCACCAAAAGTGACATGGTGACCTTCTTCATCAAGTTGCCCCACTTATTTCACCATTCTTTTCAAGTCTGGAATGAACTTGACATTCATCATAGTCCACTTCGTACCCAAAGTAGTCTTGAGGACCACATCCCCAACACTTGCAATATCAAGGCTCTTGTTGTCTGCTAGTCTGACCTTCCCTTGGTATTGCCTGGAATTCTACATTACTAGCATGGAATGACGCACCAAAATCTATGATCTAGGACCCAACTGAGTTTTCAATTGCATAGATAATAGCATCTCCTTTAGAGTCTAATGCAATATTCATCTCATTCTTTCCTTTGTCTACAAGAGGCTTCAGACATTGATTCTTAAAATGCCTCTTTTCTTTGCAGTTCCAACACGTGATGTCCTTCCTATTTTTTGATACACCTCTCTTCCTCGACTTTGATCTTCCTCTACCCGCACTCCCTCTGTTGGACTTTCTTCCTCTTTCCTCAATACTAAGAAGACTATCAGAGGATTGTCCAACACTTCATATGCACACATCCTCACTACGGATTAAGTCACGTATGCCTTCGAATGTCAGCTTGGCACCTCCAGCTGAGCTACTGACTGTTGTCACTGTTCCTGACCAACTTTCGGGTAATGATAAAAATAGTAGCAATGCTTTGACTTCATCTTCAAATTTAATCTCAACCAATGTTAACCTTGAAATGATTGAATTAAATGCGTTGACATGATCAATCACAGAGCCACCTTCCTTCATCTTCAAATTTACTGTGACATTCCCATTTTTACAGCCAGAAAAGACCGATTTTGTTTATGTTTTGTTTGAAAATCAGAGTAATATTTTAAATAAAAGTGTTGCGGAATTTGTTCCCAATATAAAATATGATAAAGATTTATCAAAGCATTTCCGAAGAAATGTATTTCTTTAAAAACCTCGGGATGTCATATTCGATACATATCAAAAGCATAAATAGTACAATATAAGCCTTACAACATTTATTCATATCTACAGGCCTATAATTCGTAATCCCTCATCCAAACATCACATCTATGCTCGAGTGTCACTGCCTTTAATACAAGAAACTAAGTGGATCAGGCTTGGGAGCCTGGTGAGAACATAGGCTTTTCAACCCACAATAAATAAGTTTATTATTATCATCAACCAAACAAACCCGATTACTCGTTCCTGTTATCCTCACTTTACGTCCCTAAAACATCTAATACAAGGGACCCAGTCTAAGGATTTTCATCGGGGCGACAACACTGCTTCGGGTGTTCCTCAGCAATTTATGTCAAATAATGCAACCATGTGGGGGATGGAGTACTACTGGCGAACACTAAGTTCAAATAAACACCTACAGGTTGCGAGTCTGCTAGCGTTCCACTGGACTGTCTATAATAGGTCGTCGTCGTTATTTATACTCAGCTAGATAACTGAATCATCTTAAACAACGAAGCCTCTCATCATTTTATTTCATCACACACCAACTATTACATCTACCCATGTTTTACCCAACACATTTTGTAGATATAAAATACATATACAGTTTAAATCATTTAAAACATGTATAAAAACGTTCATTCAGCATAGACAATAACAAGTATTCAGATAATATGCACACATAGCACGTAATTCATATAAAATACTTCATATCTATGTGTAAGATGAAAGTAACTATGCACTCACTTGTTAATACAGGCGTCAGCCTCCGTTATCTCGTGGTAAGTAGGGTATGAGTATCAGTCTGTTTTCCTTCAACCACTTATCCTCTCTCTACTAGAACGACGCACTTATCTGTAGCAACACTTGTAAAGTACAGTAAACTGTAATTTTTATTACTTAAAATTGAACTGTGTGTGGTAAATGGTAATGTTACAGATATTGTGAATTGATTTGCGACCCTCCGATCCTAATATCATATTTCAACATTCGATTTTGGTATTTATTAACTAACCAAAATTTCAAAATCAAATGTCAAAAAAACCATTTAATACGTGGGATAAATTTGGCTTAAAAAATTATATGACTGTGGTGTGACTCCTAAAATTTGAAGTATGAAAAGATTTCAAATTAGAGAAGAGATAACAAGAATACTTAATTATATTCATAAACTAATAAAAAACAGTTTAACTAAACTTTTATTATGTTTTAATTTGTTTTTTATTTAAAAATATATAAATAAAAATATATTCGTGATTGTAATATACTATTATTACTTTATTATTCAATATAAAATCAAAAAGCATGTTATTACCTCATGGGATAAAAATCGTCCTTTTAATTATTAATTTATTACAACACATCTGATTCAAATGGAAGGGATATGTCACAATTGTAAACTCCTTTACATTTGGCTATGCAGGAAAAGGTTTCTCGCCTTGTATACTCCTTGTGTGAATCGAACTTTTAACTCAAATTATTCAATAAATATCCAATAGTTCTAGCCTACGTACCTTGTAAACTCCTAGTTAAAATTCTCAATCTAATCATTTTGACATAAGAAACACAAAAAACACTCCAAGGTTCTCTGCTAGTTAATGATTAATGTATGCAGTTTAACAAATTTACTAGGGTTCTCTGCTAGTTAATGATTAATGTATCCAGTTTAAAAAATTTACCAACTGCACCTCAAACTAATGGAGAACATGTACAACTCTCATCCTTTCTAATAAATGAAGGTTTTTTTTGCCAGTTGTCAAATTATTAAGATTTTTGACACTTGTAATTTTATTCGGAGTTTTAGAATTATTATTTTCTACTTGTCATTTTTAGAAATTTTCATTTTTTTAAAATAAAATTTCATATAAGAAAAGAAAATCATTCTATTAATTTGATAATAAAGTCTAATAAATACTCTAAAGAATATTTGATTTCTTTTATAAATGTTCCAAAATATTACATTATATTATGTACAAATATTATTTTATAAAATACTTAATGTTTAAATATTGATATTAAATTTTTATTTTTAATAAAACCCGTGTAATACACAGGTCTCACACCTAGTAGCATAAAATACAAATCACTAAATCATTATTCCATCAAAAACATTCACCACATATACATACACTCAATCAAAATCTCCATCAGAATCATTATCATTATCATGATCATGATAAACCAATCCATCATCATCATCATCATTATCATCATCACCATCACTAACCTCCACCCCATAAATTTCATCAAGCATATTCTGAGAGTTCCAATCAGGCGGGAACGTCTTCTGAAGTGCTTCAGTGATATCACCGCCACCTCTTTCAATCTTCCTTAAACAGCGGGCCCAGTGGACAGCTGTCCCCATATCAACCGTTAAACCCGATTCCACCATTTCAGCACAAATGTGTTGAACTCCCGAGTAAATATAGTCTTCAGCTACTGAAGCTCTTGATAACAATGATGTCATTAAACAATGGTAGACAGCTCCATCAGGTTTTAATCCAGCAGATTTCATATCCTCAAAACATTTTAAAGCTTTTTCAGGAACTGAAGCCCGGGCCCACCCATGGATTAGGGTTGTGTACGTTTTCAAATTAGGGTTTAATCCTGCTGCCTCCATTTCCTTCATTGTTTTCCCTGCTCTCTGCACTCATAATTCATAATCAATCAATAGATTAGCCACAAAAATAATAATTAGTAAATAATAAAAGTAAAAAAGGGTAAATTGGGAAAAAGACAATACAAGCATATCTCCAGCTTTACAACAAGCATTGATGAAAGATGTGTAAGTCCGGATATCAGGTTGAACCCCTTCTTGCTTCATTTGTTGCATTAAATCAGCTGCTTCCCAAACATCGCCTCTTCTAGCCCATCTAAAAAGACAAAAACAAGATTAGTACTTTTACTAATATTATAAAATTACTATAATCTTATTATAATTTAAAAAATCGTACCCATCTATAAGTATGTTGTAAACAAAAGTATTTCTTGGGATTTTTCGGGAATGCATTTCTTTAGTAACTGCTAAAGCACTTTGCATCCTTCCAGCTTTACAACAAGCTTTAAGTAAAGCCTCATATGTGAACACATCAACATCCAATCCTTCATTTTTAAGTATAGAGAAATACTCAAATGCTTTTCCAGTGTCACCTAATGATGCATATCCATGCATGATTGTTGTATATGTATGTTCATTAGGTGTAATCCCAGCCACCAACATTTCATCTAATATTTTTACAGCCCTTTCCATCTGTAAAAATTAAAAAAAAAAATCCATCAACTTTTTCACAAGTTAAAAATATATAAAAATAGACATACATACCAGGCGTTTTTCAACAAGACCAAGGATCAGGGCATTGTAAGTGTGGACAGTTGGAATGCAGCCACTCATTCTCATCATATCAAAGACTTGAATAGCTTTTATGGCTTCTCCTGCTCTTGCATAGCCATGGATGATTGGCATAAATGTGCGTGAAGTTGGTTTGTGTCTTACTTTTTGCATCTCTGAAACTGTAGTAATTGCACGATCCATGTTTCCCATGCCACAAAATGCTGTGATGATGTTGTTGTAAAGCACAACATCTGGCTTTAATCCGTCTTTTATAACATCTTCAAATATTGCAAATGCGTTAGCCCAGTCTTTTAGCTTTATGAATCCGTTAATCAACATTGAATATGTCTTCATGTTATGCTTTATCCCGTTCCATTTCATTGTTTCACTCACCTCCAACGCTTTTGAAACTTTTCCCATCTACAAAAATTCATCATATGACACCGTATCAGTGTAAGCAGATACCACCAATAAAGCAAAAAGCATATACTACCAATAAAGTAGGAAGCAGATACATTCAATAAAGCAGAAAGCATATACTACCAATAAAGCAAAAAGCAGATACCAGCAATAAAGCAGAAAGCAAGTACTACCAATAAAGCAAAAAGCAGATACTAGCAATAAAGCAGAAAGCAGATACATTCAATAAAGCAGGAAGCAAGTACTACCAATAAAGCAAAAAGCAGATACCAACAATAAAGCACAGAAAGCATATACTACCAATAAAGTAGGAAGCAGATACATTCAATAAAGCAGGAAGCAAGTACTACCAATAAAGCAAAAAGCAGATACCAACAATAAAGCAGAAAGCATATACTACCAATAAAGTAGGAAGCAGATACATTCAATAAAGCAGGAAGCAAGTACTACCAATAAAGCAAAAAGCAGATACCAACAATAAAGCAGAAAGCATATACTACCAATAAAGTAGGAAGCAGATACATTCAATAAAGCAGGAAGCAAGTACTACCAATAAAGCAAAAAGCAGATACCAACAATAAAGCAGAAAGCATATACTACCAATAAAGTAGGAAGCAGATACATTCAATAAAGCAGGAAGCAAGTACTACCAATAAAGCAAAAAGCAGATACCAACAATAAAGCAGAAAGCATATACTACCAATAAAGTAGGAAGCAGATACATTCAATAAAGCAGGAAGCAAGTACTACCAATAAAGCAGAAAGCAGATACCAGCAATAAAGCAGAAAGCAGATACCAAATATAAAGCAGAAAGCAAATACTAGCAATAAAGCAGAGAGCGGATATTCGCAATAAAGCAAGCAGGTACTACCAATAAAGTAGAAAGCAAATACCAGCAATAAAGTGTAAAGTAGAAAGCATATGCTAGCAATAAAGCAGGAAGCAAATGATAGCAATAAAGCAGGAAGCAGATACAAGTTATAAAGCAGGTACTAGCAATAAAGCAGGAAGCAGATACTAGTAATAAAGTAGAAAGCAGATAGTAGCAATAAAGCAGGAGGCAGATACTAGCAATACAAGCTAAAAGTAAGATGTTAAAAACTAAGCAACCAATAGAAAGTGAAAAGGAGGTTAGAAATTCCTAAAAAGACAAAAAAAAAAGTATATGAAAAAGATAAGCATGGTACTACAGATAATGATTTGAAGTTACCTTGGTGTAAAGATTAATAAGACATCCGTATGTGACTTCGTTTGGGGTAAAGCCACATTCCTACAAAGGGTTTTCAAGGTTAGTGTAGTAAAAGAGATAAATACAAATCTTGCCTAAAAAAAAAGAAAAAAAGTAACCTTGAGTCGCTTATAGACAATGAGACATTTATCTTCATTTTTAATCATTGTATAACCATCCATCATTGTGTGGTAAATATCCATTGTAGCATCAATGCCCTCTTCTTCCATCTCCCTAACCAAGGCTTCAGCACCCTCCATGTTGAAGGCTTGGCTGTGTGTGTGTGTGTGTGTGTGTTTTTCAGAGTGTTACAAAATATATTTTTTTCAAATTTAAAATATATAATTAGAAAGGAATACTCACCAATGTGCATAAATTATGTTTCCATATATAATTGCATTCAAAGTGGTAAGCTTGTCTTTGGCTTCCTTGAACCACTTATCTGCAGCACTTCCAAAATAAAAAATTGAATATTTAAGCAACTATTGAGTATTGACCATTTAATAGATACATACTTACACATATATCATATATGTATATGAATTATGTATGTGTATCAGTGTATCTGTGTGTGTGTGTGTGAGAGAGAAGGAGAGAGATTTACTTACTTTATATCACCAACTCTAGCAAATCCTCCTATAAGAACACTGTAAGTCACCAAAGTCAATTCAATCCCCTCGTCTTTCATTTTCCTTACACAAAAAAGAGCCTCCTCCATATCTCTACCTACTGCATAAGCGTGAATTAGGCTGCATAAAATAAGTTAATTTAATGCAGGAAAATGAAAAAAGAGGATAAATTTGAACTCAATATAGCAATATCCCTTACGTGGTAAATACATGTGAATTTGGCTCAATTCCTCTACCCCTCATGCTCTCAAACATCTCTCTTGCTCGATGCATGTCACCTTTCTTTGCATAATACTTAATCATCAATCCAAACTCTGTCCTGGAAGGCTATAATAGTCAACTTTTAGAAAAAAGAATCAATTTATTTATATAATAGAGTAAAGAAAGAATGTTCAGGTTCTAGATACCTTTTTGATCCTTTCAAAAGCTTCAACAATAGCTTGCCAATTTTTTGGTTGAGTTCCTAGCACTTTTTTGAGCTCTTTTCTTGAAACATGTCTCTCTTCTTCCCATTTTGACTTGTAATCTACAGTGTCATCCCCTTCAATCCACCTAGCCCTATCTGCAGATTTCTCCTTCATTCGCCTCCCATCATCAAGTTTTACAGTTAACACCCTCCCATGAAACTCCATACCATCAAACTCAACTGCTTTCATTGCTGAATTTTCAGCTGTTGTGCCTCCATATATTACAAACCCAAACCCCATGTTTCTTTCAGTATCGTTGTATCGCTTTATTGATATCACTTTCTTTATTGGCCCAAATTGTCTGAACAATTCTTCAAGCTCGTTCTTTGTTATCCACCATGGAAGATTCCCCACAAAGATTTTTCCCTTATCACTGTACTCAATTCGTGTGGGTCCCGAATCACCGTTATTCTCCATTTCATCCAAATCAGTTTTGTATGCAGAAGAATCTGGCAGTGGTTGTGGTGGAGCTGGTGGAGGCGGAGGTGGAGGTGGAGGTGGGGGAGAGAGTTTGCTGGTTAACCAGAGCTTCTCTGTTAGGGTTTGTGAGTTGTTATTATTACCAATTGGGTTTCTTTTAAGTGTTTGAAGGGGATTGGTGATGTGGGTTTTGGGTTTTGGAGGGTGGGGATTCGTGGTGATGGGTTTGAAGGGTGGTTTGTTGTTGGTGGGGCGGCGGAGGGATGAGGAGGTGGAGGTGGAGGTGGAGGTGGAGGTGGAGGTGGAGGTGGTGGTGGGGTTTTCAGAGTCATGGGAGCAAGCGGTGATGGAGTAGAAAGGGAGAGTGGAGGAAAGGGAGTAAGGCTTACCAGAGAAAGTAGAGCAGCAGTATGTGGTGGAGGAAGCAAGGGAAAAGTTATTCATGATGATGGAAATTGGAGATTGTATTCAGTCAGTTCAATTGGTAGATATATGTAATCGACTCCTACCTAAAGATTCTCCAGCAACTAAAATTGATCAATTAAAATAAACATATCACAAGAAGGATTCGGGAGATATAATGATATATAAAGCAAGTTCATACCATAAAGAACAAAACAAACACCCAAAAACTGATACTCTTCAAAGAGAAGATACATTACGTGATCCTTAACTTTTATGGGTTTTTACTTGCATATCATACAACTTTACCAATCACAACCTATTATTTTCACAGCCATATAAGTTATGTTGTTATTGTCCAAATGTTCATCCAATTAACAAACTAAAATCAACAAAAGAGATATATGTTTTAAATTGTTTTTTATTTAAAAAATTGTATTGTATCTATACTAATAAATAAAACCCATTTTCTGCCACATATCATGTCCTCATTGATTTGGACACATGGCATTTTAATAGATTTTTAGAATTTATTTATTTCCATATGTAATTTTCTGATTTGTTCACATATCATAACTTATTTCGGTTATAATATTGAGAGAAATAAATGTTTCCTTGAAAAAGAATTGATATATTTATAATGTAATAAATGTCATAATTAATGAGAGCTCTAAAATTGATATTGATATTAAATTTAATGTTTAAATATTGATATTAAATTTTTATTATAAACCCGTTTATTACACGGGTCTTACACCTAGTAAATAATATATTCAAGATTATAATATACTATTGTTAACTTATTATTCAATATAAATCAAAAAGCATGCTATTACCTCTTGGGATTAAAATTGTCCTTTTAATTTAATTATATTGCTGCATACAACCGTTGCTAAATGGTGACAAAGTTTGATATAAATGACAATTGTTTTAAGTTAAATTTCTATGAGTAGGATACGAGGGAACTAAACATATAATTCTCATAGTTGGGAAGTTAGGTTGTATTTAGTGTCACAGCTATCTGATAAGCTAACTTATTTTTCGAGCTTTTTAAAATTGTCAAGTTTGACAATTAAAAAAATAGGTTATAAGTTAGCTTTTTAAAAAACTACTTAGGTTATGTTTTACGTAGCTGAAAAGCTAGTTGATAGATGAAAAACTATTTAGGCTATGTTTGTTTTTTAACGTCTGCAGGCTTAAAAAACAAACCAAACCATAATCTGATTTCTGATTACCAAAGCTTTAAAATTCTAATTTCTAATTTCTTAACTCATTACCAATGAAAAAAAATTCTGATGTTTGATATCTTAAGTCACTAACAGCAATGATAATCTAATTTTTAACATAAACAAACAATTAGCTAGCTTTAAACAAACATCAAACATCCCAAGCATAATTTGATTTTGAAAAAGAAAAAAAATTGATCTTGAAAACATCATGGAATACTCAGATTAAGCATAGACAAACATGAAAAAAAATCATCTACCAAAAATCCAATCACACAAATCAGATTTAAATAAAAAAAAAAAATAAAAAAAAAAAAAAAACCCTAATATTCTAGAAATTAGAAATCAAATGCGTTTCTTCAAAAATCAGAGAACAATTGATTTCAAATCAAATGGGGAAAAAGAGATGGAAAGTGTTACCTGAAAGGAAAAGGAGAAGGAGAAGGAAAATCGGTCAAACAGAAGGAAGATGTCGTGTGTTGAAGGGGAGCATTTGTGTCCGTCGATGGTTGTGAAGGTGGGAGCTTCTGGTCGGTGCGGTGGTCGGTGCGTCCGGTGGACGGTGATTCTGGTGGTCGGTCACAAGGAGGACGACGTACGGTGGATAACAACCGGTGGAGGAACGATTGATGATGAGGAGAGGTATGGAGGCGCTAAGAGAAAATAGTTACGTGATTTTTTTGTTAGGATTAAATGAGATGTTTTTTAAGGTTTGGATAATACATAGCTTCCAACAGTGCTCGTGCATTTCATAATCTCGTTAAGTAGACAAAGATTCAAGGGATAATGACTTGAAAGGGTAACGAACTTTTGATTTTGTTCACATTTAGTCACTAAACTTTTTTTCGTTATCTATTTGCCATTGAACTATTGAAATTGTTCACATTTTACCCTTATGACCGGTTGTTACCGGTCATAAGGGTAAAATGTGAACAGTTTCAATAGTTTAGTGACAAATAGATAACGAAAAAAAGTGTAGTGACTAAATGTGAACAAAATCGAAAGTTCGTTTCCCTCTAAAAAGTTCAATGACTAAATGTGAACAAACTTCCTATTGTATTATGTTTTAGCAAATTATTTATTTTTGTTTAAATGTAGCAACATTTGTTGATGAAGAAATCTATGAAATAAAAAAACAAAATGTAACATCCGGATTTCTAGGTATCATAATTTAAGTATTTTTTTTAGTTAAGAAGAGAGACTCGACGAGTTGACGCCTCAACTCGTCGAGTAAGGTTGCGACTGATGACTCGGATTAATGAATGGACTCGACGAGTCGGTGAGGCGACTCGACGAGTCCGCACTGTTGGTAGAAACCCTAAATCTTTGGGCCCGAGCCATATTTAAAGGCACTTATGGCCTTCAATTGCGACTACCTTTCCCATAAGTGAGAAACCCTAGCGAGCTTGAGTGTGTAGAGTGAGAGGAAGAGCTATCTTGAGCTTTTTGGTGTGATTTTGCAAGAAAGTGTAACACCCGGATTCCCAGGTATATTAATTATTCCTTTTATTTTTGGAGGTTGAGAGGGGACTCGGCGAGTTGCTGTTTAGACTCGCCGAGTATGGTCGCGGATTCGCATCCGAGTTCACAGCTGGACTCGACGAGTTCACATCCGAGTTCACAGCTGGACTCGGCGAGTCGCGGATTCGCATTCGAAAAATAAGTTAGTTTATCAGCTAACTATTGTGCACCAAACACGGCCTAAGTACTTTTTTAAATAGCTAGCTTATAAGCTACTTTTTGACTTGTCAAACATGACAACTTAAAAAAAAAACTCAAAAAATAAGCTAGCTCATCAGTTAGCTGTGACGCTCCAAACACAGCCTAGACTAGCTTTTTAGATGCTTTTTAAAAACATTCAAATATACCCTTGATTAATTATAGAAACATATTCTTTTAAATGTCTTTTTATGTCCATTTATATGTTTCTGCTAGCTTTTCAGCTAGTTTTACCAAACGCCATTTTTTATCAACTATCTTTTCAGCTACTAGCTAGTTTTTTATTTAACAGCTAGCTTTTCAACTATCAGCTAACTGTTTAACTAATAGCTAGCTTTTCAACTAGTATGTCAAACACAACCTTAGTTTTTTTTCCTATATTCAATGAGTATAAACAAGATTTGTGTAGTTAGAAAGCGAGTAGAAACAATAGCCTTATTCATTCATTTATATTTGTGAATGTTCATTTACTAATTTTCATTTATGTTACTTTGTTTATAGAACAAATTACCAAAATTGTCCATGTGGTTTGCCAAAATGTTGCGTTTGGTCCCTATTTTTTCTTTTGCACTTGAATCATCCCTAGGTTTTGATTTTGTCAAGATAAGATCTTTATACCTCAAATGACTTGCAAAGGAGTGATGATTTTGGATCTCTAAGCTTCACACTAAGCAATGAACCTTCAACCTTCTTCTATCCCTTCAAATTGAGCAAGTAAGCACCAACTTCTCTTCTCAAGAGCTCAAAGACACAAAATGATGGCTAAGTGTCGTAATTTAGGGTTTAGGAGATATAACGGCTGGTAAAGAGGCCAGTCCTAAGGACTTAAGGAGCTTATATAGGATGCAACACCCTAAAATTAAGGTTTCATTAAACCTTCATACGCCCAATGTATGAGGCTCGACTCCGCGATCAGACTTCCTCCTTAGATATTTTAAATAAAAATGGCTAAAAGAAAACATGTAACGCCCCGATTCTCAGGTATTGTCTAAATATGAGTTATTGGGTTAAGCCCTACTCGACGAGTTGGTTGATCTACTCGTCGAGTAGCAACGGGAAGGATCGCGGGTTAAGTAACCTACTTGGCGAGTACATATTGGGACTCGACGAGTAGGAGCTGGCAGCGGAAACCCTAAATCTCGGGGTTGTGCACCCTATTTAAGGGAACACAAACCTCTTTTAGCTTCTTTGCAGTCTCTTAACAAACCCTAATATGTGTGTGTGTGTGCCCATTGTGTGTTTGAAGCCTTGGAAGAGGATTTTGGTGAAAAGAGCTTGGGAAGCAAGTAGTTTGAAGCAAGGAGCTTGGGGAAAATCCGGATCTACTACAGTTGTCATCTCTTGGGAAGGTATCAAGTTGTTATCCTCCTTTATATTTCGTTCTAGACCTCCTTGGTTGGAGATCAGGGTTCTTGGTTGGGTTATAAAGTCATTTCATGGAGTATGAGCCAAGATCTAAAGTTGTAACTTCAGATCTGAACTCTCTATGGATTGAATGACCATAAAGTTCTTAACTTTAGCAAGTTTGAGCCCCTCCCTAAGTGTAAAACCCCATTTCAAGCATAGTTTGGGCTTTTTGAGTCATTGGAGCCTTGCATGCACGTAAAGTATGCAACTTTACGTGATAAGCAGACCTAAGGAAGTTGGATCTACAATTTGGGGTCTTGCCATGGCTTAAAAGTTGTTTGCATGATAAATGATTGAAGGGACTCGGCAAGTTGCAAAGCCGACTCGGCGAGTCACATGAAGTCATGCATTAGACTCGACGAGTTGGACGAACGACTCAGCGAGTCCGATGAAGATTGCCATAAGACTCGACGGGTTAAAGAACAACTCGGCGAGTCGGATGAGTTTTAACCAGGACACGTTTGCATGTATTTCCGTCGAGTTACGAGGAGGGAACTCGACGGGTGGCCTTAACGTTTGATCGAGATTCGAAGTAACTCGACGAGTTACCCCGATGACTCGGCGAGTTGAGGTCAGCATGGACTGTTGACCTTGACTAAGGACTTTGACCTTAATCAAGGTTAGCTATTCTGTGAGGACGGAGACTTATGAGCATGTCATATTATGGTAATAGGTGGTGGAGTCTTTCACAAGTGATCGGAGAGCTTTGATTATTTACCAAGCTGACATCTACGAGGTGAGTTATCCTCACTATACTAAGGGGTCTAAGGCACCAAGGCCGACCCCTTTGAATATGTTATCCTAGTAATGTTAAATGTTGAGCATGAGTTAGTGTTGCATGCTAGTGGTTATGCAGTTAGGTAGACTTGTAGGACTACATGTGATGTTATATGATTATTGCATGCTCAGTAGTTATGTTATATGTTATGTGGGTTGGGTTGAGGTTGTACCGCTCTATGCGGTAGCCAACAAACCCTAGAGTATTCCAAATATAAGCTGAGGGCCCGGTAGGCATTCCAGACTCATATTGAGGACTCGGGAGTATTCCAGATATGAGCTGAGGGCCCGGTAGGCATTCCAGACTGATACTGAGGACTCAGGAGCATTCCAGATACGAGTTGAGGGCCCGGTAGGCATTCCAGACTCATACTGAGGGCTCGATGGCATCCCAGATACGAGCTGAGGGCCCGATAGGCATTCCAAACTCGTACTGAGGGCCCAGGGGTAGTCCAGCTTGTAAAGTTGTAGACCCAGTATATGTTGTTCTGTTTTATTGATATGATAGGCTAATGTTGATATTGCTATGTGGACTATATGTGTATCGGTATTTTAGGGGTAATTCACTAAGCTTTCGACCTTACAGTTTCAGCTTATTGTTTCAGGTACATCAGAGGATCGCGGCAAGGCGAAGGCGTGATCGTACAGCTCCTCTTATTATGTTTATGTTTCTGGGAAAAACTCTGATAATCAATATTTTGAAAACAAAGTTGTAATGTTTTGATGAACTTGATATGTTTAAAAAGTTTAAATTGGTTTGAAATTTTGGATGTTACAAGTTGGTATCAGAGCCTTGGTTTGAGTGAATTGGAGGAACATTCGTGTGAATCTAGTCTCAAACCAAGGAAAGGTTTTCAAAAATGTTTTAAGAAATTGGTTTTCAAAATAAATAAAGGAGGATTCAAGGTGTACGATCAGTCGGAGCCAGTAAGTAAACCCCAAAATACCATATAGTTGTTTGATTATATGATATGTTAGAACAGCATGCTAGTACTAGGCTAGGGATCTTCAGGAATTGCATGATAGAATTGCCTGATTACGTGGTGCCTGCTAGCCTAGGGTTTACCTTATATGAAATTAACATCATTACCATAGTGATTTACTGTATGCATCACGGTTATACATAATTACGATCTTATAGCCTGAGAATGTTTGATTTAGCCTTATGTTATGTTCTTGTTTAATTGGGAGCTTAGGGTAGAATTGAATATTCGAAAGTTTATCGGGTTTAGCATTATGTATGGCTAGCATACACTAGTGCTGCAGGGTTGGTGGAAGTTTCGTGAGAGGGTAGGTTGTTTGGATGAGTCCTCCAACTTCGAGGCATCTAGCATTCCTTTAGGAATAAGGCTTGAGTGCTCGATATGATTATATGTATTGTTAGGGCGTTGTGGTGATACTTGGAACAAATATAGGTATGTGTGGAAGGTAGTATGGGCCCATACTACTGAAAGCACAGGACCCATACGCGTGACAAGGAAGTCACAACTCATAGGGTTTTGTTGGGGGTTAGTACCCAGTCATTGTATGAGTTATCTGATACCTTGTGTTGTTTTTCAGAGTGGTGATGACCAGGCGCTTTGTGACTGGATCCGGGTCGGGATTAGGATCGAGATCAGGAGAGGGCGGACAGGGGGAGCTGACAGCACCCAAGACGATCGGCCAAATGAGGCCAGATGAGATGGATGACAGGATCCGAGCAAACCTGCATGAAGAGGTTGCTGCGTTGCTCCGGGGCAAGTTGCCAGAAATGTTCAGGTCGATTAAGACCACCATGGTGGAGTATTTCGATGAGCGTTACGCAACCCTCGCAGAGACAGCCGCCGCAGCAGCTGCATCAACTGTATCTATGGCAGGGGGATGAGTAGGTAGGGGTTTTCAGTACCGGGACTTCAACAACATGAAGCCCCCTACTTTTGATGGGACATAGGATTCCTTCAAGGCTATGAGATAGATTTAAGATATGGAGGGGTGTTTCTTCACATGCTCGTGTCCTACTGACCAAAAGGTCAGGTGTGCTCTAAACCTGCTTAGGTCCGGAGCCAAGGACTGGTGGAGACTTGCGACGCGGACTTACACTGATGATCAGAGAGCTGTTGTTACTTGGGAGCAGTTCAGGGACATGTTTCGCGCTCGTTACATTCTGAGGGTTGAGCGGGAACGTTTGGCACAGGAGTTTCTGAGTTTGAGGCAGGATGGAGAGTCGGTGACGGAGATCACCCTTATGTTCACTGAGCGGGCGATGTTCTACCCAGAGTTTGCTTCCGAGCAATCTCAGATGACCCGTTATCTGAGTATGCTCAAGACTGATATCCGGCAGTTTGTAGCTACCCAGCGATGTGATACTCTTATGGAGTTGCAGGAGGCCGCCAGATGGCGGGAGTTGGAGATTGAGCTGCAGCTAAGGGAGCAGCGGTCGGCCCCGGTACTGTCACAGCTAGCGCCGAAGCGGCCCAAGACCATCGATGCTAGGACCGGGGGTCAACAGGGTCACACTTGTGGGAAGTCTGGCAAGGGAAATTCTGGTGTATGTCGGGCTGGTAGTGGGTGCCACAAGTGTGGAAAGGAGGGGCATTATGCGAAGGATTTTCGCCAGGCTGCCCCAGTCCAGGGTATGAGGTTATGTTATCACTGCAACCAGGTCAGCCACATGAGGGCCAACTGTCCACTACTTGCCGCCAAGCCGGTGCAGGCTGCAGCATCGGCTACTTTGAGGATCACAGATGGGAGACCAGTCAGGACAGAGCCTCCAAAGGCTCAGGGCCGTGCTTTCCAGCTTATGGCGGAGGACGCCAGAGCAACACCAAATGTGGTTGCTGGTATGTTTCTATCCTCATCTTGTTTTATTTATATGTTATATGGTTATTTGTTGTACCTGTGATTAGGTATGTTTTTGGTGAACTCTTTGCCCGCTTTGGTCTTACTTGACTCGGGGGCGATTCGGTCCTTCGTGTCTCGGTCTTTTAGTAGGGAGTTCAGTACGCCTGTGGGCGAGTTGGAGTGTCCGTTACGATTATCTATCGCCAACGAACACGGGGTTTCTGCTTCTTCAGTTTATCGAGGATGTGACTTGGAGATTTTCGGGGTGTCTTTTCCGATAGACTTAATTCCGATTCCCATGGGGGAGGTGTGCGTGATTGTGGGCATGGATTGGCTCAGTAAGTTCGGTGCTATGATTGATTGCGAGGGCCAGCGGGTGGTAGTTCGAACCCCAAGTGGAGGAGAACTGATTATATATGGTGAGGGCACCAGAGTAGGCTCAGGTTTTTGTTCAGCTGCCAGGGCTCGGTAATACATTCAACATGGGTGTACGAGTTATCTAGCGTACGTGGTAAATACGTGAGTCAGGGACCAGAATTCGGTCTCCGATGTACCAGTGGTCGGGGAGTTCGTAGATGTGTTTCCGGAGGAGTTGCCAGGGATACCTCCGGAGAGGTAGGTCGAGTTCAGGATCGACCTGGTGCCAGGTGCGGCCCCTATCGCTAAGGCGTTGTACCGACTGGCGCCGCCTGAGATGCAGGAGCTATCATCGCAGCTACAGGAACTGTTAGGCAAGCAGTTCATTTGACCTAGCAGTTCTCCATGGGGAGCGTTTGAGACCCTCTGTCAGCATCTGTGTGAGGCGCCAGTCCTAACACTCCCGGAAGGAGTTGAGGATTTTGTGGTGTTCTGTGATGCATCCATCATAGGGTTAGGGGCGGTCCTGATGCAGAGAGGACGAGTGATAGCTACGCATCGCGGTAGCTAAAACCGCGTGAGACACGATACCCTACGCACGATTTGGAGCTGGGGACGGTAATAAAAGAAATAACATTTTTGGTGGCGTCTTAAATATTTATTTTTTGGTGTATGTAAACAAATGTAATGATAAAACATTAAACATATTAATAATAATCATAATAAAAGAAATAACATGTGAGTATAGATTATTTTTTGTGATGGATTAAATATTTATTTGTCGGTGTATATAAAAAATATTAAAGATAAAATATTAAACATGTTAGCGATGATAACTTATGCCGATAACTTAAATACATTTATGTCTCAAAAAGTCAACGATGGTCGTGATAATATTTATAAACGGTGATTATAAGTACACATTTATCACTCTAAACGAAAAACACATAATTATAAGTATTTTGTGGTCACTGTTTTATTCTTGTGAGTGACGAAATGTACACAATATTCACGGTATAATATTAAACATGTCAACAAACGTTATCAATAATCATAATAAAAGAAATAACACATGAGCATATATTATTTTGGTGACAGCTTATATTTTTTGTAACATCCGGATTCCCAGGTATAATATTTTATTCTTTTATTTTTGGAAGTTATGAGGAGACTCGACGAGTTGGTATTTAAACTCGCCGAGTATGGTCGCGGATTCGTATCCGAGTTCACATCCGGACTCGGCGAGTCCACGCTGTTTAATGAAACCTTAATTTCCTGGGTTTGGGACCTATTTAAAGGCCCTTTAGGCCGTCATTTGCGACTACTAAACCCCAGAGAGAAACCCTAAGAGATCTAGAGCGTTTGCGAGGAAGGAGAGACCATTCTTGATCCTTTTGTTGGTGTATTTGCAAGAAGGAGGTGACCAAGGCAAGAGGAGGCTGAAGGGGGTGCGATTTTGGTGACTTCTAAGTTTATAGAGATCATATTGAGGTATTTGCTCGGACCTTCTTCAGTTTTGGTGTTAATTCTTAGTGTTAGGGTTTTCTAACCCTTTTAGAGGTTGGATAAGTGGAGCATTTGGTCCCTTCTCGAGTCTATGTTTTGGATCTGGACCCAAAGAGGTCTAGAGACCTTAACCCTTGGAGCTTTATGAGTTATTTTAGGAGCCATGAGCTTGGGATGTCATTTTTGGGGCTAAATCACCAAGTTAGGCCATGTAGATGTTATTTAAGTGTCAAGGTCTGAACTTTACGTGATTATCATGCTTGGGAAGGCCAGATCTACGAATGTAAGGAACAGATCTGACCTCAGGAGGCCTATGGAGTTTGTGCATGGCATGAACTCGCCGAGTCTGAAGAACAGACTCGTCGAGTAGGATGAGGGTTTCCCGTAAATCACTTGGTGAGTAGACTTGCCGAGTTGGGGAATAACTCGGTGAGTCAGGGAGAGTTAGGGGGACTGGAGTTCAAGGCGGAACTCGCCGAGTTGAGTCGGGGTGGCCCTCGCGATTCATGCCAGGTGTGACTCGTTGAGTCAGGGGAAGTACTCGACGTGCCAAGAGAAGGACTAAGAGAGTCAGTGGACACGTGTAGACTCGCCAAGTCGCCCAAGTGCACTCGATGAGTCGGGTCAAAGTTTGACCATTGACTTTTGTTGACTTTTAGGGTTGAGTATAGTTGTATTTATGAGAGTATTTACTTTGGGTGATTAGGCGGAGGCTAGATCACATTTCTACCGAGTTAGAGACTTACCGAGACACCTGAGGTGAGTCTTCTCACTATACGTTACCTAGAGTGGTATTATGTGATGACCAAAGGGTCTTATGTGTTATGTATGAGATTATGTGCTATGTGATATATGTATGTGGTATGATGATATAGACCGGACCTGAGGGTCCAACGAGCTATGACCGGACCAGAGGGTCCAACGAGCTACGGGATTGGAGGGTCCCGCTGAGACACATCGACTAGAGGGTCATATATTAGCCTCGAGTGGTGTATGTGTTGTATGCGGCATCTTGGGGAACTCACTAAGCATTTATGCTTAATGTTGTTGTGTTATGTGTTTCAGGTACTAGCGAGGGCCGTAGGAAGGCGCCGGCGTGATTCGTACACACGAGAGAGAGAGAGTTTGATTTTATGATCTTGGGATATGCTATGTTTCAAAAACTAATATTGGAAATATTGAAGAATGCTTTTATATGAATTTGGTTGTTGAAAAATGAAAATTTTGTTTTGAAATTTACGTTGTTACATTTTTGTTTGTCGGAATATGTAAACAATAGTTATGATAAACTAATTAAACATGTTAGTAAATATAAATTATTCTGACAACTTATTTATATTTGCGTCTCCCAAAGTCAAAAAATGGTGGCGATAATATTTATAATAAATGATTATATGTAAACATTTATCACTTTATATGAAAAAACACATCACTATATGTGTATTATTAATGACGATATAAATACATGCCCAAAACTCTCTACCATATAATGATGAGTTTGACTTATAATAATGAGTTTTCATGGGTTATACTCACCACAATGAAACCACAACATAATTTAACATCAATGACACGACCTTTCCTTACACATTAAAGGAAAAAACCGACATAAAATACCTATAATAACAGATTTTTTGCATGTTCAAAACCTAGTTTTGTACTCATGTTTAAACACCATGGGTATAATGGAGGTTGTGAGATGGTAGTGGGTTGTTTGAGCGATGATGATGTCAATTTTTACATTAATATCACGAAGTTCTTATTATCACCCTTCCTAATCAATTGAACAAGTGAAAACAAATAACTCACAAAAATAAAGGAGACTGTTGATTAGGTCTGTTGCATTTGTTTATGGAGGAGTCAAATTTACGTTTGACAAAATCCCACTTTGATTTTGATTATGTTAAAACTAATCAACAAGGGATCCAAAGAATAAGATTCAGGACCCAATTGGGGAACTCTCGCTTGAGGAGGCGCTAGCGGTGGGGAAGCCTCGTCGGCAGAGTCGTCGGTTGGAAGACACATGTGATGAGGATGATAGAGGTGTTGATTGAGGAAAAAAAGGCGTTAATGTATGAGGGCATATGAGTACTTGGAAGCTACATGGTAATGGGTTTGAAAGAGGGAGGCAAATGTGGCATAAGGTTATAGAGAAGCAACCGGAAAACCTGTTAAATGGTCAATATCGAAACAAACTAGAAATGTGGTGTAAAACATTATAAAAATTAAAAATTTTACCAACTAAATTATAACAAAAAATAACAATTTCAAAATCAAATTTTCGTAAAAATCTTAGTTTCTTGTGCCATTTACTCTTATTTAAAGATAGATTATGGATATCATTTTTTTTATTTAGGAGCTACACTAAATAATCATTGTTCTTGCAATATATTATATAAGATTAAACATTTTTCCGACATATATAAAGTGACAAGTAATTAAACCATTAAAATATTGTTGATGCTATGTACCTGTGTTTTGAAATAGTCATGTCCGTTTCTTTGGTGTTGTGTTGTAATAAGTCATTATCAATTTATTTTAAAATTAATTAAGTCATATTCTAAGAATAATGAGACAATTTGTTTCGTTGTTGTTGTGAAGTATTATATTTTTGAATTATCTTCTTAAACACGTCTGGTCTCTAGTGTAAGATTAACATGTTTTTGCTATGTCACAAGTAATTACTTATTTGTCTTCAAGTGGTTCTATAATGCGTTGTGTCTTTACTTATTTATTTTCTATTTCAGTATGTTACTATTTATCGCCTTTACTTATTTATTTTCTATTTCAGTATGTTACTATTTATCGCCCAAGTTTGAAGTGGTATTTGAATATAGCTATGTACACTCTTGTAATGAACGTTTTAATCTTCGTATATTCTGAGTACCAAATTTACTCTTATCTCGTGGATGTATATTATTAAGTTAAAAAAAAATAACGTTTATCCAGTAGCTTCTTTCAAATAATGGATCTTTGATAGCTTGAACATTAACATTATTACTATATCAGTAAGAAAATACTCAGTAAATCACGGTTGTGGTAAGGACTTAACTTAGTTATGCTATTATTTGTTATTAGTAATGCTTGAAAAGGAGCCATATTCCTACGGCCAAGTCAGTCAAAAACGCTATTTTTCGACAGATTTCTGATAAAAAAATTTACACTATCCGTCAATTTTCCGAAAGAATTTTTCATCGGTAATTCCCAACGCATTCCGGAAAAAGCACAGTTTGACTATTTATGTGTAATTAAAGTTTGACTGTTTCAAATAGAATATTGACAACCGAATTTAGTGACATACTCTACCTATGGATTTTTTTTTGTTTTGCCAATTTTTTGACCGATGTATACCTTATTGACAGTTTTTTCCATCTGTAAAAATACTCTTAAAAAAAACAAAAATACGAAATAAAGTAGCAACATTTTTTTTTACAAAATTGCTAAACATTTTGGGACAACAATCAAATCCTGGTTTACAACTGCACATACACACACATATACATGCAACCACACATATATACCCCTACACATACATACATAAATACATACATTTTTGCATAAACATACACGTACATACACCCTTATATACATACATATACATATACATATACATAAAAACACATGTACAAACATATACACATACTTACACACACACACACACACACACACATATATATATATATATATATATATATATATATATATATACTTTTTGCATATGCACATACATATATACATATAGATATATACATATACCACCACATATACATAACAAACAACAACATGCATAAAGAGTCGTTAGCATGACTGTGCTGGATTAGTGTCTAAGCCCATAACTATATTTGATATGTACTTGACCCGATTGTGCATGATCCTTTTGGGTTGCATTCACCAAAGCAATTAGGCAGGGTAATTTAAGGAGATAGAGGATATTATGATTTATTAATATATTATAAGATTAATATATTAAAGGAGAAATCATATTATTTAATTAATATTAGTCATAAATTAATTAGGAATTAATTTGGTGACTAAAAGAGATTAATTAAATATAGGGGGGGCTTAAACTATCAAATGTGTGATAGTTGATTATTGGGCTGGGATATCTTAAAGGAACAAGGGGTGAACGAAATTATGATGGGAGCCCATCATATTTTCGTCCATAGGCTCTATTCTAGAAGGTTCCATGGGTTGCTTAGAGTTTTAGTTATCCATTAGGGTTTTGGCTGAAACCCTAGTAACTCACAGTATAAATAGAACCCCATGCATCCAATTTTCGGCCACTTGTACTCTTGAAACCCTAGAGCCGAAAATTGTAATCCTTTCCCTTCTCTCATATTGCCTTCGTGCTTGTTGGTGTTTGTAAGCCTTTAGAGGGGTTACACTTGTGACTCTAAGCTCAATAGATAAGAAGATTCAAGCTTTCTTCAAGAGGTAATTGTCTAGATCTCATTAGTTACATTAGATTTGTAATATGTATGCTAGATCTAGGGTTAGAAATCTTGGATGAATTGCATGTACAATAGAGAAACCTAGATCCAAGTATTAGGGTTTGCATGTGCACATAGGAAAGTTCTTGTGTGTAAAACCCATCAGACTGGACCATCTCACCGGGCCTTCAGCCTATCTGGACCACTCTCCGGGCCTGCGTCCTAAATGGTCTGCCTCACAAGCCTTCATTCTATCCAGACCGCCCTGGCTATCTTGGCCTTCAGCACAAAGCAGGGCCGTCTCTACCCGATATATAATCACATATCAACATATACCATAACAATCAATAGCCAACACATATAGGTGGTCATACATATCTAACAGATCACTAAAACACAACAACATGCTATATACCAGGATACAGATCTAAAAGATACTCAAAATAACAACATCCTATATACCAAGATATAGATCTAACAAATCACTACAATATAACAGATTGCTATATACCAAGATATAGATCTAACAGATCACCACAATATATCTACATCCTATATACCAAGATACAGATATAACAGATCACTATAGCATAGCAACATACAGTAAAACAAGGATATCAATCCAATGGGTCGGCCTTGGTGCCTTTTACCCGTAAGTATAGTGAGGAAAACTCACCTCATAGTCTAACGAATAGTTGATCAATACCCTTCTCCCAAATACCGGCTCAACCTAAATCCTAAATGTCAAAACATTTAAATTCTAAATTAATAACATTTTCCCAAAATACCATTGGTCAAAACTTGTCAAAATCAGCAAGTCAAGTGAATAAACAAAGTCAAGTCAACTTGGCTAATTCGACTCAGGCTTCATATGCGGGGCGTACCCTAAAGGTATGTGGGGCGTACTAGCATCCGAGTCATCGGGTCCAGATCAGCGTACGCGTAGCGTACCCTGTGGTATGCCCAACATATGTAGCAGCCCTCCTTTTAGCCTATTAAGCACTTATTCCTTCGAGTTAACACGTCCAATTGCATATCCTAGGCTAAAATACCATCATGAGTCATAAAGTTTCCAACTTCATCACTTAGCAGGTCCATTAAGTGCATAAAACACAAAATATCAACATCTAAATGCATTAAGACCATCTATAGCATGCATGGAGTGAAACTAAGCACCAAGACCACATTTTTATGACTCAAGACCCCTCATAAATCCTAAAAGGACGACTTAATGGGTCAAGATCATACCATGCTCAAGAAACACCATATTTGGGACCAAGCGTACCCTGAATAAAGAAATAGCTAGATCTACAAGATAGGGTGATAAAGTTGTGAATTTTATACCTCCTGGAGGTTTCTAACAAGAAGACAATCTCAGATCCAAGATGCTTCCAAGCTCCAAGCTCCTTCCACCAACTTCTTATTCTTCAAGAACACCAACAAAGAACACAAATGAGCTCAAAAGCACTCTTCTCACTTAGGGTTTACTAGAGGGTTGAATTTTCAATTGGAGGCTAATGAGAGAATGATAAATGGGGCTATGATGTTGTTTATGTATTGACCACACCCTAAAAATTAGGGTTTGAAGTTTCTCCACGTACGCCCTACATATGAGATGTATGCCCACCATACTAGGGTCCGCCCTAGTACGCTCAACGTACACAACGTACGGTTATCGTACTCCCCTTTGCCTAAATTACCAAAATGCCACTATGGGCCATTTTGCACTCTTTCAAATACATAGGGAGTAAATTTCATTATTCTCATATATAGGTTTAAAATTGAAAATACTTCAAGATCGCGATGTTACATCATAGTCTTGAAGTCCTCGTCTTCTTCGCCCTTTGCCTAAATTACCAAAATGCCACTATGGGCCATTTTGCACTCTTTCAAATACTTAGGGAGTAAATTTCATTATTCTCATATATAGGTTTAAAATTGAAAATACTTCAAGATCGCGATGTTACATCATAGTCTTGAAGTCCTCGTCTTCTTCGACGACCCTTCGATACTTAACTACTTTGTCGTATTTTACAAAAAATTCATTCAACATCGTCCTCAAGTTTACAAATCCATCAAAAAAACAAATTGATGCTCTCACTTTGTCTGGTTGTGGTCATACTAACAAAGGAAATATCCTTAAAGGCTTTAGAACAATGTATACATTGGTTATACATGTCACTAATCCAACAATTGCTTTCTAGTTTATACTTACTACAAATAACTTCCCACGTTGCTTCAAATTGTTTAAATTTATCACTATTTACCCATTCTTTATATGTTTCTTAAAAACCACTATATTGGGAAACATACGATCGAAGAAACGCGATGCCAAGTCTTTGGAAACACTTTTTTATTGCATTTCCTATAGCTTTGTCTTGATTGGTAATAACTACTTTGGGATACTTGCTAAAAATATATTTGAGGAAATGTTCAAATAAGAATTCAAATGTTTCTTCCTTTTCATTTTCAAGCAATGCTCCATTAAAAAGTATAGACTGCCCACGATGATTCTGATGGGTTTTGGCCAAAAGACATCCTATGTGCTCATGAAAACCCTAAAAGCTTGGATCTAGGTTTCTCTATTGTACATGCTTTTAATCCAAGACTTAAAATCCTAGATCTAATCGATATAACATATGAATAAGGGTTTAGATCATACCTTGATTGTTATATAGTAATAACAATCTCAATTCCTTCTTGTATTGACTTTAGAAAGCTTAGAGTCACAAATGTCACTCCTCTAATGGCTCACAAACACCAAGAGCAAGAGGATGAAGAGGAGGAGAGAAGGAGGCTGCCCAAAACATGTGGAAACCCTAACCAATTAGTTCACCACGTTTTTGAGGCTTAAGAGTACTATTTATACATGTAGGCTATTAGGGTTTTGAACTAGGAAACCCTAATTTGGATGCTTAGGCCCTAAGCAACCCATGGACCCTTCCTTAACAAGCCTTGGACGATTTCTAATGGGTTTCCACATAGAATTCGTCCAACCTAATATAATAACACTACTAGAAAAACAGCCTTTTACGACGCGCAATCAATGACACGCGCTGATAGAGGATACGCATTTGTGCGTGCCCTAAAAATTGATGTCGGTTTTCCAAAATATGAAGCATAGAGGATACCCATTTTTGCGTGCCCTAAAATTAGTGTCTAATAATAAATAAATAAAAAACACGGAGGGCACCTTAAATAAAGTATGTGTCGTCTAACCATGTCGCTTTATAAATTTTAATGAAACGCGCGTTTCATCCGAGGGGGAAATGAAATCCAAAAATTAAAAAGCCCGCTTTGTTTCCACCGACTGAAAACCATAGCTCATCTCCACCGAAAACCCCCTTTCTTTCTTTCTTTCTTCTCTCTCGATTCTCGAACCTCCATTCACCTTCCGCCATCTTCTGCTTATTCGACCCTTCCGAGTGTCTCCCACCGCCATCGACTTCCAATGAAAGACGACCGTTCTTGGTGCTTTGCCTCTATAACGATCGACAATCTCACCTGATCACCTCGCCTCACCTTGCCGACAACCTCAGGTGTAATTATCTCATGCCCGCTTCTCCTTGTCGGTGACCTAAGCCTCGTTACATTGATCCATCGTCCCAAACTTTGGAAGAAATAGCAATTTTCTCCGGACCACACAAAATCCTCCCAAAAATCGGACCAGCACATCCAACAAATCGATTTCAAGTAACCCGTTTCATAGATGCGTCTACTTCTCAGCTTCTAGGGCTCGAATCCATATTTCCCCATGTCAACACTCCATCATCTGTTTACTTAGCTTACTAAAATCATCAATCTCGTAGATTTTAGTTACAAACACCCAATTTTCTTTATCCTTTCTTCATCTTTAATAATTCTCTTCAATCGATCGATTTAATAATTCTCTTCATCTTTTCTTATATCTAATTTTCTATTGATTTTTTTACTGAGGTTTTCAATTTCTTCAATTGGCCTTACTCTAGTGGTTTTTAGTTCATTGTCAAATCTTCATCCTTACTCAATTTCTTCTCTCTATCTTTTTATGCATGATTCCTTTTGTGGTTTGTAAATGCACATAACGTGTTCGATATATTGCCTCATTGAAATTCTTTATTTTTTTTTATTTAGATTTTGGTTCTGATCCTTATATTTCATGTTCGTGATCAAACGAGTAGCTTTAAGAAGGGTTTGAAATTAAACAAAAAAGAAGATGGAGAATTAATTAGGTATACCCATTTTCCCCTTTTAGTTAATTATATATTTATATATGTTAGTGATTGTAGTTTTTGATATATATGAAGACAAAGAGTTTGACCACAATCGAAAGTGCTGCTAATGTGTGTTCTGTCCAGTTCTCTCCTTACTCTTATCATTTGTTGTGTTTTGGGTCTACTGATTATAGAACTTACTGTTATGATTTGAGGAATATTTCCACCCCTTTGTGTTCTTTGATTGGTCAAGACACAACTGTTAGTTTTATGAAATTATTGGATCATGGAACCCTTATTTCTGCATCAACAGACAACACATTAAAGCGTTGGGACCTCAATAAAGTAGCCCATTCTAGTTGTTCAACCACAACCAACAGTTGCATCTTGACCTTTAAAGGTCTTATTGATTTTTGTCTCAAATTTTCTTTATTTTATCTGTTTGTGATGGATACATTGAAGGAGACGATGCTTCAAAGAAGAAGTTCTAGACCTTAATTTCATAAAGGATGCAAATGGGTATGTTGCCCCTGTGGATTCTGCTAATTACCACTATTGTATAAGCTTGTTTCATTATTTTTTCTAAATACGAACACATTTTTTTCAGTAACAAAGGATACCAAAATAGGACATATGGCAAGTTAATCATGCTCTTCTGTTTTTTCTGCTAAGTTTCTAAATGGAACCAGGTGAAGAGATAATTTAATGGAACAATCTATGTACTTGTTGGATCTTGATTATCAAAGCAAATTCAACTCATGTCTTCCAGATCTTGTTCAAACTAATTAACTTGAGCTTATCAAATCTCTTATCAATTGGTTTTGTGATTCACCAAGTTCTACTAAAGTAGTGTTGGGTGAATAGTTGAATGTTTGAATCACATGTTTATCATATAAATTTAGTAGCCTTTTTTTCCTATCTAGACCTCTGTCTGCACTATTAAAAAAATAAGGTGTCTAGTATTTATTTAACCTATAAACTCCGAATTGTTCATAACTTATGTTTTTTTTGGCATTATGCAGTTAATTGGCAGCCAATATGTTCCGAAACCATAACAAAACATAGTCCTAGTTCAACTTTGTGCCAAAGAGGTTGTTGTTCCTAAAGCTCTCAAGGGTATAATAAGTTGACTTTCAAAATTTAACTTATACATATGTACTGATTCAATATCTTCAGATCTTGTATGTATGTTTCTATTTTGACATGGTTTCATATATCAAAATCTAGGTTCTTTAGCTCATAAAAAACTCATTTGTGTTGCATAAACATCTTAACTTGAGAATCTTGTTTCCATGCTTAGGGATATCAAAGGAAACAAGTAAATGAGGGAAAGGTTGTAAAATGCCACTTGCATGTAAAATAGGATCATCTCTTAACGCCTGATCTCTTGATGACATATAGGGTCCATACCTGAATCAGGCAGTGGTAAAACAATGCTTTTGTGTGATTCCTGCATGGATTTGAAAGAGTCTCAACCTCCTCCCCTGATCCAGACCCAATGTAGCCCTAAGCTACCTAATAATAGTAGAGACAGGTATTCTCAACCTCCTCCTCTAATGAATGCACACAAATCTTTACTGGATTGTTTATTTTCTGTATCTCAAATGTAGCACTTAGCCAAGTACCCTGTTTCTTCTTTGTAGTTCAATTCTATAATTTGTATACTCGAAATATTCAGGTCAGCATCTCCAGTATCTGCCCCACATTCTACTGCCCGAGTAGCCATCACTAGTACTGGAAGAAGCAAGGGCCAGGGAAGGCTAACAAGAAAGTTAGTAGTTTTTATCTTTTTTACTTTCTCTTGTTTTCTTTTTCTAGATCTTTATAAATTAATGTGGTTTTACTTGTTATATGTAGAGATTTGCGTATGCACAAACTGGTTTTTGAGGAAGACGTGTTACCCGATGGAATAGCCTTATCTTATTTTGCTTGTGGGGAGGTAATTTATATTTTAATAAATGGGATTTATATATTTTCTTATTTATGTTTATTATTTCAACTTTCTTGATAATCCATCTTTTTGTGGTTGGCAGAAACTGTTGGAGGGTTATAAAAAAGGGGCTGGAATCTTTTGCTATTGCTGTAACACTGAGGTACTTGGTGGTGCAAATTCAATTGTAAATCTTAGGTAGTGTTTGGTAATTGGTATGATGATGGAATTGGAGAAGGAATGGAATGGTTGATTCCATCGTATTCCATAGCCACTAGTTGTTCTTCTTCATTCCATCGTGGAATGGAACAACTCATTTCATTCCTACATGCCAATGAAACATGACCCTTTTACCATTTTACCCTTTTATCTAACCAAACTTACTCTTTGGAATCACTTTACTAACTTCCTTTACTTGACAATCAGGTCAACCCCTCACAGTTTGAAGCTCACGCTGGTTGGGCTTCACGTCGCAAACCGTGAGTTTCCCATTTTACCCTTTTACTATATTCCACTATTCTATCAATCATCCAATCATCCAAGGTTCAACGGTGTGTTAGGCGAAGCTGGAGCAGGGATGTGGTTAGTAGTTGAGTTAAATCAGATGTTTTGTTTCAAATAATAGTTATATATTTAGTTTTCCCTTTGATAGTTTAATGTTAGTTTGGTTCAGATAACTGTTGAGAAGGTTGTTTTGGAACAAAGCAATAGCCGGTATGAGCTTCAAGGCGAATATGTGTTGCCCGGGTCACGGGCTGGAAAAGAAACAGGAAAAGGGAACTTACTAAGAAGAGCAATGGCTGGTCATTTAGGGAGTGTGATATCTTCTATGGGTCGCTGGAGAATGAGGCTTGAGGTTCTACGTGCTGAAATTGATGAGATGCTTCCACTTAATAGGCTTGTTTCCCGAAGTACCGATCCAACTCTTCAGTTTAGATCAAAGGTCATCCTCATTCATTCATTCATTTATTAAGTTTTGGTCTATCATCCAAACCCAAAAAGCTCTCATCTAAGTCTAATGTCTTTTATGTGCAAAACACATGAGAATGAATGAATGAATGCGCTTTACCAAAATATAGCAAACACAACCAATCCTAATCTTGTTCATATACCATAAGAGAGTAAAG
Organism: Lactuca sativa; assembly: GCF_002870075.4. NCBI lineage: Eukaryota > Viridiplantae > Streptophyta > Magnoliopsida > Asterales > Asteraceae > Lactuca > Lactuca sativa. The sequence goes on along the minus strand of NC_056631.2, from coordinate 69,693,357 downwards.
TAAAGCAGGTTGCATTCCCATACATCGGTTTGGTAAACAGAGTAAATAAAGTAGGTTGCTATTTGTAGCAAAGCTCTATCTAGTCTAGGGGTATATAAATATTATATGATTTTTGTTGATGTTGTTCCCCATTACCTTAATGTTGATCTTGCATTGGGAGATATACGTGTTGCAAAGTGTATCAAGTCTGACTACCCATGTGTCCCATTGGAGGAAGCTCAAAGTTCTTTACTTCTCTTACACTGTAATAATCCATCTTCACACTTATTTTGCAATTATGTTTTTTTTTTTTTTTTTTTTTTTGCAGGCAATATAGATACTTTTATGACGCGCAATGAGCATCGTAAACAGCTGTTTTTCTAGTAGTGATTGACAACTTCTAGCAGAAGATATCGCGTACGTGTTCTTGTGCTGTTATTATGGATTCGGGAACATCCTTGCTTACTTGTCCAACTGTATGTATCTCACGTGAAGCTTCTATTAGTACTTTTAATCTCAGGGATTTCAATTTTTTCATATTTCTTGTATAATAAATATTATGAAATATTAGCAATGTGTTACATTTACTTAATATTGGAATGATTATTTGTATTTGACATATTAGTGCAATGGATTATTCTTAGTGTTTATGGTATTTTATTTTGTATTATTAGACTTTTAATGTGTTATTTAATTTGAAAATTAGTAAATCTATCAAAAAATATATAATTTTAAAAAATATTTAAAATTATGACACGCAAAATGCGTGTCGTCTTCCTTTATGACAAGGGCTTCCTTGATACGCAAAAATGTGTGTCATCTTCATTTATGACATGGCCTTTCTTGACAGGGGCTTCCTTGATACGCATTGCGTGTCATAAACACGCGCGTCGTAAGGTTATGACATGCAAATGCGTGTCGTCTTCCTTTATGACAGGGCCTTCCTTGATACGCATTGCGTGTCATAACCGCGCGTCGTAAATGCGCGTCGTCTATAGACGACGCGCAAAAGCGCGTCGTCTCTCTTTATGACAGGGCCTTCCTTGACACGCATTTGCGCGTCGTCTGAGCATTTTACGACGCACAATGAGCGTCGTAAAAGGCCTTTTTTCTAGTAGTGTAAGGTTATCCATAGCCCACTTGCAATTATCTTATAATTACAATTCTAGTCCCTTAAGTTTAATTAATCTCTTTTAGTCATAAACTTAATTCTTATTAATTCTTGACTAATATTAATTAAACAATATGATTTCTCCTTTAATATATTATTCTCATAATATATTAATAAATCATAATTAATCCTTTCTCTTCATAATTCATCCTATCAAGTTGCTTTGGTGAAGGCAACCCAAAAGGACCATGCACCATCGGGTCAAGTACATACCAAAATACTAATGGACTTAGACACTAATCCAATAGTCTCCCACTTGGATAAGTCTAATAACTATTATGCGTATGACTTCAGATCCTGATCTGCAATCGAAGCTTTCTAAAGCCGCTGTCAACTCTAATCTTATCAGATACGCGTATCCTTTAGATAAGGGATCATATATTCCTCCATTCTAGATATTATCGTATAGACTGAGACATGGATCTAAATCATTCTCTCTGTCTATGTGCTGTTTCTCGAATTCAGATTTATGACGACTGACAACAGACTACAATTGAACACATCAATTTAGTCTCGCTTGGCCAAGCGCTTAGGTGCCATCACTAAATCATCGAGGGGACCACAAATATCGGTTTTATCCTACTTTGGATAAAAGGAACGGATAAACTTTTACTCAATGCTCGCTTGCACTCACTTACCGAATTACACACGACAATATGTTTTATAACACCAAGTTAGTGATGCATTTACATATTATCAATGTGCAACCGACTCGCAAGATACAAATCACACATCTCGGTTTCAAGAATATAAGATGTTATCGTCTCACCAATCACTCGTGATAAAATCCATGAAGTGATCCAAGTGAGCATGGGTTTAATCCAATGATCAAATCATATTCATAAGCACTTATGAACGTTGCAGCAAACAATTGCTTATGTCTAATACACTTTATACAATCCACACATCAATTCACGACAGTCTTCATTCATACCTACTTCCAACATATGAACGACTGTGGTCCGTTCGAATAATTTTAATTGTTCTTAACCAATTAAATTATTCAGGAAGTCAAAACATGCAAGGTGAAACACAAGAATAATACTAATCCCATATTGCCTCAACCTTTGAGTATAAATAAAAACACCTTTTATCTATCACCATATTGATTACTCATTATTTGTTGTTTCGGGTAATCAACTTCTTACTTGAATTATAGCTATACTTGTCCCATGCTCTTAGCATGCACACAATGTTTACCTACGGTCCTTACTTTGTGAAATAGATCAAATGAACACATTTCCAATCATACTCATTTCACAACTCCCAATTCCTATCACAAGTGTAAGAATATCAAATTCTTGCCACTTATAGAATATGTTAGATTCTAACATTTTATGCAATGATCCTTTTGTAATGTCACTGCACTATAGTCACAATGACTATTGCCAACGAAATTACAAAGTCCTCTATCAGAGATTTTTACAAGACAATTCCATAGATGTGATGTCTCTCACTCAAAGTACATTCCTTTGAACATCCTTTTGCATAAAAGTTTCTAATCATAGACATAGATTCTTAATATCTAACTCCCAATATGGAAACCTTTCCATACTTACCATATGACAACTTATTTTCAATAGAATCTTATCTATTCATAACAATGTCGATATGCTCCATCCAATATCATACTTCCAACTACTCATAAGCGACCAATCCTCGGCGAACTTTGGATTGTCCTTTGATAGTTGTTTAATAATCTTAGTCAAAAACCAATTCTAGTCCTTTTTCCCTCTAAATGCGCTAGACATTTGGAAATTTTTTAGAATGGTCAAATATTATAGCATTCGCAATCGATCCTATACCCGAGGCGTATGAGACACGATGCATAATGTCTTATATAAAGATTTGATACTTTATCAATCTTCTGCCATAATATTTTACGTGCTACGTTCTCATAATTCGAAATATGAAGAGGGATGTCGTAATCATAATCGAAATTTAAGAACGCACTATGTATCCTTTGACTGAATTTATTGAAATTTCTTAATCTAAGCTTTAGATTTTGAAATGAAGTACAATATTCTCTCCCTTAATTATAGCAAAACAACTTTACACCCTTACTACTTTGCAAAGTATAATTCTTGTTTTCTATAATTAATATTGCTAACTGGCAATACTTGCCTTAATAATCATACTAGCACAACTTTTATGCTCCCGCTATCATGATAATTATTATCAAATAAGCACAACACTTATGCTCCCACTAGCATTGACATGTATTTAGAAAACAACTCAACTTACAGAAAAACAACGCCTATTGAATTTCTTAAGTTCATATTTCTAATACTTAATGCTTTGATAATCTTTTATCTAGGCTTCTTAATCTCATACACCTTTATCCAAGATAGCTCATATGTGTCTTAAACAATTAAGACTAATTGCCAAATCTCATAATTCGAATTATGGAGAGGGATACTGTAACCATAATCAAATTTGAGAATATAATTTTACAACCGCTATCTTCTTAAAATCTCTCTTAGTGAAAGCATTTTCTCACATTCATTTTCATGAAGGAGGGAATCTTATGACACTTAGATTTTAATAGTGTATGTGTTCCTATCCATGTGAATTTGTCAAAAACAAAGTTTACGACAAATTCAAACTCATATGGACCGAACTTTCTTAATCTTGATTTCTTGCCTTATGGTAACACGGCTGCCCACCATGTCTTCCAAGTAGTTAAGCAGCTCACCTTTTCCTATTAATGTACTTTTCATCGATCAAGGTCCTTGCCATTTATGCATTCAAATGAGAACTCATAGAACTCACATGCATAATTAACTCAATTGGAATTGTATAGAAACAAGATAGTGTCAACACGATAGGTTGTAAAACCTCAAGTCGTGTGCTAGTGATGTTCGATAAGGTTTATTCTTGATTAGTTCTTGAAACTTTTCAAGACCATTAAGACTCCCACTGACTCCTTGACATATAAGATTCTCTTGTCAATAAAACATTTCTTGACAAACAAATATTCAAGAGTTAGTGTAGTTTTCATCAAGACAAAACACTTCATAAAATTTGGTCCTAGTTGGTCTTTGTCTTATCAAGACACCACAACTTTCCATATTTGATGAATGTTATAAACCTTCCTAATATTTCTCACTTTATGTCACAATCTTAACTCTAAGACTTGTTTTGGAACGAAGTATGATTGGCTTATTGATTTTACTATTTCTTCAATTCTCGATTCCTCTTCTTAGACATACAATTGTACAAAGACTCACTTAGAGGATCAATTGAGATATGGTTCTTAATCATTAAAACCTAATCATAAAACATAATAAAAGGTACTCTCCCTTCTTCTTAGAATAGAGAAACTTTTATCTTTCTGCCTACTTGATTCTTCTTATTCGTTCTGCTATTGATATAAACTTTTTCAATCAACTAAGAATTACACTTAATCTCATAAGCGTAATCATATTTACTTAACTTTAGTAAATCATGATGAATATCTTTGTTACTCTTGCGGTGGACTTGATCAACACACAACCTTGTGTACTCGATCTCCTAGTCCTTCACTTGATACTTTGTCAACGAATTTGTCTAACTTTCAAATGTGAAATTTTTTTCATTCATCATACAATACTTGTTGCATGATTCCAAGTTTCTGTCCACTTGAAACTTGGTCGATGAGAAACTTTCCCTATTTGGTAAATTTCTGACATTTCCACAATTAACATAACTAAGAAACACATCCATTCGTTGTAGAAATATGCAAACATCAATTTTTCATAACGATTTCATTGCAAATAAATAAATAAATAAATGACTCAAACCAAAATTTATTTTATTCATAAAAGTAGCGGAAAACATTTTGTCCTTACAATGCAAAATCAATTGAAAAACTATGTAGTCAAATATTCCTAACAATTCTATCATAACTTCCTAAGCTCAAAATCTAATCTTCGAATCCATGCGATCGAGATCCATTTTTCTTCGTGATTAGATCCATCTTGCTCTTTCATCAAGCTTCCTCTCCTTTCATTGATCCTGCAAAACATTCAAATGCAATCTTATCACATCATGTATTAAGAATCAACGAATAGGAACTTAATGGAGTTAGATAGTGGATTTTACTTGAAGCACAACCATACTCTTTGACTCTCCCATCTTCTGGACTCTTCAGGCTCTTAGGGCAGACTTGTATCCAACGCCCTTTCACTTGGCAACAAATGCAGGTCGGTTCTCCTAGAACGTCCTCAGAAGCATGGTTGGTTAACTTTCCTAACAAATTTGCTCCATTGCTTTGCCAAATCATTTCTGATTCAGCAGCAATGAGCATGTAAGTTAGGTCAATGAGGTTTGCATCATGATCCATCATATAATACTTTCTTTTGAACTCATTATATGATTCAGGGAGTGACTGTAGAACCCAGCTTATAGCCAACTCATCGAGGAATGACGCACCCAACATAATCAACCTATCGATGTGTGATTTCATTCCCAAAACGTGGGCACACATGGATTTACCATCTTCATGTTTCATTTCCAATAAGGCTTTAGTGACATTGAACCTTTCAATTCTTCGATCTTGTGGGTTAGGGAGAACAACGGGAGGAGGAGGAGGAAGTGAAGCATGATTTCTTGTTCCTCGATCGAATCGTGGAATATCATCTTTATGTGGAATGCTTGTTCCACGGGATTTGGGAAGATAATTGTCGTACTTTGACATCTAGAAAACGGGAGAAAACAAATTCAAGTTAGTTGATTTATTGAGTCCTTAGTAAATCACCCAAATGATATACTAAGGCTAGGACACAATATTCTACAACTCGGGAGAGGGATGTCGTAACCCTAATTACAGAAAATTTGAAGGTAAGTGAATGATGATTCACTAATTTTCCACCATCAAAAACGAAAAAGAAATTAAGTTTTAAATGTATGAAAACTCCTAGATCCTATGAGATTCATTGAACATTTCAATGGCATGTTTAAATCTCGATATGCCCCTCTAGTTTGTGACTGGGATGCCGAGGATCACAAAGCAGGTGTGAATAACCATGCAAACTTACATGGTGCCCTCACATGTTACAATCACCTATTCGATGTGCTAGTAAACCACACACGCTCCACCGAACTATGACAAACATTGAGTCACCCTTTGTTACCTTTGCTTAGACCTAATTAGTGTGCCGGTTTACCACACATGCTCCACTAACGTCTTCGCAAGGGTACAAAGTGTAATTTCATGGAATTGCATCAATTCACTTTTGCCTAAAGTAACTAAGATTGGGAATTTTATGAAAACATTTAGTTACTTTTATACTTCATTATACTTATAATGGAAGGTTTCTGTCCCATCCTACCCGTTCGGCTAACAACCCTCCACTAGTCAAGAGTGCGGTGGGTAAGAGTGGATACCCATTCAATCGCCATTTTATAGGCAATTTCCTTAAACACCCCTTATAGACCAGCTTCGTGAATGAGGCCTACTAACGGTAAGACTGACTTTTACTCATACATATATATAATGTTAGACTTTTAATGTTATATATAGTATAGGGTGTATTTTACACTTTTAAAATACTAGGTGTTCTAATTTAATAATTATACTTTTAATTTAATTAAATTGTACACCAAAACTATATGGATTTATTAAATCTCTTTTAATTATACACCTTAATTAATTAATAAAACCATAAGGGTGTGATTTGAACTTTTCAAAACTATACTAGGGTTTTAGAATTTAACATTTCTAAATTAAACTTTTAATAAACTTTTAAATTCCAAAACTTGAGGGCAAGTTTTGAAACATTTCAAAACATTAGGGTTTAGAATTTCAATATTTCAAAATCAAACTTTTTAATCAAAATTTAAATTCCAAAACTTTAGGGCAAGTTTTGAAACTATTCAAAACATTTGAGTTTTAACTATTTAAAATTCAAAACAAAACTATTAAGTTCAAATTTAAACTACAAAAACCTAAAGGGGAAAAATTATAACTTTTCACAAGATAACTCAAATCTAAATTACAAATAATCAAATTTTATCTAATAAAACAAGTGATTATCTAAATTTTGACAATTATCTTCTATTTAGGTAAGGATAATCACCAAATATTGATAAAATTCGGATTTTATAACAAAAATATGTTTATGGTAATTATCCAGAGCTAAAATAGGAAGAAAATCGCGAAAATTAGCTGTCAGACGTTTTGACTCGTCTAGTCTAGACTTGGACTCGTCGAGTACACCTGAATCGGCGAGTGCAACAAGTGATTCGGTGAGTCAAACACTCAGAACCCAAAAATTTCGATTTTCAGTGCTGATTTCGATCAAATATGCATCAATACAATAGAAAGCAATCTAGGCTCTGATACCACTGATGGGTTTTGGACAAAAGACATCCTATGTGCTCATGCAAACCCTAAAGCTTGGATCATAGGTTTCTCTATTGTACATGCTTTTAATCCAAGACTTAAAACCCTAGATCTAATCAATATAACATATGAATAAGGGTTTAGATCATACCTTGATTGTTATATAGTAATAACAATCTCAATTCCTTATTGTATTGACTTTAGAAAGCTTAGAGTCACAAATGTCACTCCTCTAATGGCTCACAAACACCAAGAGCAAGAGGATGAAGAGGAGAAGAGAAAGAGGCTGCCCAAAACGTGTGGAAACCCTAACCAATTAGTTCACCACGTTTTTTAGGCTTAAGGGTACTGTTTATACATGTAGGCTATTAGGGTTTTGAACTAGGAAACCCTAATTTGGATGCTTAGGCCCTAAGCAACCCATGGACCCTTCCTTAACAAGCCTTGGACGATTTCTAATGGGTTTCCCCATAGAATTCGTCCAACCTAATATAATAAGGTGATCCATAGCCCAATTGCAATTATCTTATAATTACAATTCTAGTCCCTTAAGTTTAATTAATCTCTTTTAGTCATAAACTTAATTCTTATTAATTCTTGACTAATATTAATTAAACAATATGATTTCTCCTTTAATATATTATTCTCATAATATATTAATAAATCATAATTAATCCTTTCTCTTCATAATTCATCCTATCAAGTTGCTTTGGTGAAGACAACCCAAAAGGACCATGCAACATCGGGTCAAGTACATACCAAAATAGTTATGGACTTAGACACTAATCCAACAGATTCACCATAGTAAAAGGAGCAAAAGGCATCTTAAATTTGTTAGCATATAAGTGACATCAAACACAACAACATTTTGAATTTTGTATAGAGATCTATTGATCTACCATCTGCCCAAAAAATATTTCGAAGATACCTATCATTAGTTAAATCCACGACAAAATATTGGTCACTATCAACTAACATTTTATGTTGACAATGTTTTATAAGTCCATAGAACTCTTTTCTGCTATGTTGTTTTAATTGCTCAGATAAGACATCAACACATGGCTTTGAAGTAACATCAGCTACATTTGAGGTTTTCATTGTATTGATAACCTTTTTAATTTGAGAAGGTTTCAACCCTGCTTAACCTTATTGCACCATAAGAGATTTACCTTTTACTGAATGGTGGAAATGATGGGTTTTCACCATAACAACAATCCTATGGTGTACATGCAACCCTAATTGCTTTGGATCTAGGTTTTTCTCTATTGAACATACAACTATGAATACTAAAGCAATAAACCTATGAACTAGCATACACATTTCGAAAATCACATATGATTAGGGTTAGAAACTTTACCTTACTTGTTATGTTGCAATAACCAGAATAATCCTTCTTAATCTTGACTTTTGAAATCCTAGTGCCCCAAGTGTTGCACCTCTAATGGAGTCACAAACACCTAATGCAAATAATGACTTGAGAGAGAGGTGGAATTCGGCTAGGGCAACTCCAAGAAGCATATAACTGAATTCCTAGGGTTTAAGATGGACACCCTAATTTTCTTGTTTAGGCCTTAAGCAATCCATGGAACCCTTCTAGAAGGTCCCTTGGATGAAATCTTCATGGGCTTCCCATAGATTTCGTCCACCCCTTCTATTAGGAGTCCATAGCCCAACTTGCAACTAACAGTTAATTGCAATATCAGTCCCCTTAATTTAACCAGTCTCTGTTTGATCACAAAATTAATTTTTGATCAATACTAATTAAATAATACGATTTCCAAATAATATATTAATCTTGTAATATATTAATAAAACCATTTCTAGTACTAATTTATTATTCATATAATAAATCCTACTTTCTGTCCACTTGTCATCATATCAAGTTGCATGAGTGAAGGCAACCCAAAAGAACCATGCTCATAATCAAATCAAGTACATACCAAAATAGTTATGGACTTATACATCTAATCCAACATGAAATTACTATGAGATCGATGCTTCATCACCTTCAATGGTTTTATGGTCAATTCGTGATTGGGTGTGTCATTATATAAGTCCACCAACCATTTCTCATCCTCCTATCTTGTATTTCGAAGCTTTGCTTGACATCCAGTTCTAACATCTCTATGACGTTTTATCTCATTTCCACTTGCATCATTTTTTCTAACCGTTTGAAGCCTTCTTTGTTGCATACATATATCTTCCGATAAGGCTCATTTGTTTCCGTGCTTTTAATTGTGTCATCTTTATGTATACTAAAGCCATGTAAAAAGGAGTAATCATTATAAAATGTATAAGCATCATCGAGTGTACCAAAAATGTTTCCTAGTATCCTGTTGACATTATCTTTGTCTTCATCAAATTCAATGTTCACATCGAAATCCTTAAATTCTTCATATTCAAATGTTGCTTCCACGAAATCATTTGTGACAACATTTTCATTTAAATACAGTTCTATAGCCTGATCAGTTACTTCAGTTTGAAACATCACAACCTTCTCCATTCTTTGTTGCTGCAAAACATATAAACAAAAAAATGTGTTGTTCATCACATGTAACCAATTTTGTGCATATAATGTATCAATGATAAGTAAATCAAAGGTTTGTATGTCTAATTCAAAGGACCTTCTAATTGTTTAAAAGTAATAATGAAGTTGTCATTAAATGTAATATTATTCAAGATTTAAAGTAGATTGTCATTTAGGGGCGAATCCCTTGAGCGAATTCGGGTTCGGGGGCAGCGCCCCTGGGAGCGGGGTCCAAGGGAAATTTTTTCTTTGGGTTGTATTGATTTATTAAAAGTTCATCATAAATTAGTTTTTCTGAAATCTTGCCCGATTTTAAAAGTGTTTAACACGATTCTCTGAATTCCAAGTGCTCTATTACATCCCAAAAATCTGACATAAACTGTCTTTAGATCTCAAAGTTTTGAAAGAAAAGCTTAAACAAGAGGTAAGTTTAATTTCTATAAGTTATAATAGCATTATTTAATTGCTAATTTTTTTTCCGCAAATCCCGATATAACTCTAGTATAACTCTGATATTATTTCATGTTGGTATGTTTTTAGCTTCATTGAATTGAGTAAAAGTAACATACAAGCTTCAAGATAAGTTAAGTAACACTATATACCAAAATCTATTGCGCAAATGTATAAAAATCGAATGAAACTTTATTTTTTAGTAATGAAATTCATTTAATATGTACATATTACATAATGTTATTATTCACCTCATGCAACAATTTATATAAAATTGATTCTTTCACGCATCAGAAAATATTAGAATGGCTATGGTTTACACTTTAGTTACATCAGTTAAACAGTCGTTTGCCGAAAGATTTAATCAGAACGTACCATTCGTTTTTTCTTCAGTAGATGCAACAATATTTTTTTTTGTGAATCCCGATTTCTCTTGAAATTTTTTTTTTCTTTGAATTTCGATTATTTGAAATCGTATCTTTTACTACTTTGAATTTGATTTTTAGAAATCGTATGAAACAAGGCGATTAAGGAGGATGTGAGTTCCATGTTATCAATATTAGTTAAGTCTAATTAGGACATGTAGCAAATGTTTTACGGATGTTGTATTTTTTTTCCCAGAAAATTAATCAAGTAATCCACTAATCAAAACTACATAGTTTATATATACACTGGGTACCTATGGTTATACACCTTTATATGTATATTCACTTTTCCATGTATATTTATATTATCAATAAATATTATCAGGTTTAAATCTCTCTTTCTCTCTCTCTCTCTCTCTCTCTCTCAATTTGTGGGCAATAAATGACACCACATCTCACTTGTAGGTAAAACATGATAAAAATAACAAAAACTTATATGACACCTAGGTTGACATAAAATTTTGGTTGACAAAAACATCAACATATCTTTTAAGAGCATCTACAATGGGGAGTTTAATGGAAGAGTTGAATGAGGTGTCATGCCTACTTGTCATTCAATGGATACAACTCCACCATTGTGAAATGCCACCTTGACATTCGATGGATTTGGAGTTCAATGACCATTGAACTCTTCAATGGGAAAAAGGAAAGTATTTAAATCTTTAAATAAATATTCTTTTAATATGTTCCATTAAACTTGTAAAGTTTAATGTATTGTGGGATAAAAATGAATAGAGTTGTATGTAATAGTGAATGATGATGTGACATTTCATTGAACTCTATAGACTTCAATGCATTGTGGATGCTCTAACTTAAGAGTCACCAATAATGCACAACTTTCTTAAGAGATTTCAATGCATTGTGGATGCCTTAACTTAAGGAGTCACCAATAATGCACAACTTTCTTAAGGTTAAAAAGAATAAAATAAAATAAAATAAAATAAAAATAAAAACCATAAACAATCACCCACTCACAAGAGAAGTACATCAAATAATACGGATGTAAATATAGAATAGACAAAATTGCAAAAATGGTCCCTGTGGTATTCAATTTTTTGGGGTTTTAGTCAAAACCATGACTTTTTTTTGGATTGGTGGTCCTTTTGAGGTAGTTTGCTTGTGATTTTGGTCCTTCAATAAATTGAAAAGACTAAATTGCCCTTATTATATTTATTTTCCACTTTTCTTTTTTTTTTCTATAAATATTTATATATAAAAAATAAAAATAGGGGGCCCACTCTTTCTCTCTCTCTCTCTCTCTCTCTCTCTCTCTTTCTCCCTTGAATTGTGTTGCTGCCATTAAAGAGTAAAAAACTCTTTCTCCTTCCTCCATTTTACTTGTCGATCAAAATACTCATCCAAAGACCCCCAATTCGGTGTTGCTTTTGTTCAACATCCTTCTCCGATCTACAGAGGACTGAAGTCCTTCCTCCTCCTACATGTGTTGTTCTTGATCGGGTCAGAAAAGAAAGAAGTTGCCAGAGCAACCCTTCGATGTCGGCTCGCCTCCTAGTGAGTTGCTAAACCACCACTGGACCACTCCTACTTTTCTATTAAATTCGTGTTTCTCCTTTCATGATCAGACGAGGATCGAAGATCCTCCTCCGATTTCTACCTTCGTTCTTCTTCATGATCGGTCAAAGATCGGAGACCCTTTCCCTTCGATGCCACAGTCGTCGACAATGGCTTTCTTCAGGCTCTTCCTCTCCTCGCGATTTCCCAGCCACCACCAGAGGTGCTTCGTATTTGTGTTCTTTTTCTTTCCCTTCCCAATCTGTTGAAAACGATGATCGATTCTCCAAAACGAGGATGTTGCAAGATCTGGGAGGTTAAATAAAGCGAATTCTTTCATATGAGCTAAGCCGATGTCGAAGAAAGCTAAGCAGATAGGGATTTGTAGATTGGGGAGGAGGAATAGTAATTTGTGATGATGTGCTTCCCAATACGATAAACATAGTCAAAATGGATGGTGGTGGTGAACGGTGATTGTGAAGATAAGGGGGATGGAGACTGTTGGTGGCGAATGATGGTGGCTTATGTGTTTATGAATCTTGATTGCATTTTCTACATGTAGGAATTGAGCATTTTTTATGGGAGAAATTAGGTTTTTTGGAAGGAGAGAATATGGTGAAAGGGGGAAGAAGATGAAGAACAAAGTCGTATGTGTTTTTGGTTGTAATCCATCGAGAGAGAGAGAGAGAGAGAGAGAGAGAGAGAGAGAGAGAGAGAGAGAGAGAGAGAGAGAGAGAGAGAGAGAGAGAGGTGGGCCCCAAATTAGGTAATTATTTTATTTTTCATTTAAATTAAATAGAAAAAGAATAAAAATATATATCAGAAGGGCATAATAGTCTTTTCAGTTTACTGAGGGACCAAAAACGCAAAGAAAGTAGCTTAAAAGAACCATCAATCCAAAAAAATCGTGGTTTGGACTAAAACCCCAAAAATTTGCATGGCACGGGACCATTTTTGCAGTTTTGTCTATAGAATAAGCAAAACCAATCAAACAGAAAAGTAACAGAAGTTTAATTACATGATAAATATATATCAACTAAAAATTCTAGAGAATTGATTTAAGAAAATTGTAGCTCTAATTCATCTTGTTCTCGATGGCATTTTTGGAACCCTACCCGAATGCTTCTTCATATCAAAAGTTTCATAATAATCAGTATCATCATCACAGAAATCATCTTCATCCTCGGTTTCATCCACTCGATCTTTAACAATACGTATCTCCGTTCTCCTACTACCAATACCACTCTTTAGCCATTCTACCACCTCCAGCATGCTGGGCCGATTCTCTGGATTACTATCAGTACAAGCCAGGGCTATCTTCACCACAACCTTTAGCTGCGCATAATCAAATCTACCCTTCAATCTGGGGTCGGCAATGAGCTCATACGAATCCTTTTGAACAAATGGAGTTGCCCATTGTATAATATCACGCTTGATACCTCCAGGGAGCTTCTCTAATGGCTTTTTACCACTTAAGATCTCAAGTAACAGTATCCCATAGCTATAAACATCACAGCTTTCTGAGACTTTTCCCCACATGGCGTACTCTGGTGCAAGATACCCTAGGGTTCCTTTTACCCTTGTGGTCATATGAGTAACCCCATCTGGTATAAGTTTCGCGAACCCAAAATCAGCAACTTTTGCTTGAAAATCCGAATCTAGAAGTACGTTACTAGCTTTTATGTCTCGATGGATTATATGAGGAGTTACTTCATGGTGCAAATACCTATTCATCAATGATAAATTCAACCAAAAAGAGTTAGAAAATAGTATAAGATCTAGATTAGACCCTTGAGGTAAGAACAATCGAGTCTTGTCGAGGAGTTGTTCATTGATTAGTGGAACTTACGCTAATCCTTCTGCTGAACCAATGGCAATGCTCATTCGTCGAGGCCAATCTAGGAGACAATCGACAGCAAGTTGGCCATGGAGGTGAGTCAGCAAGCTGTGGTTTGGCATATAATCATAGACAATAAGCCTTTCATCTCCCCCAGCATAGAATCCTTTAAGTCCTAACAAATTCTTGTGTCGAACTCTTCCAAGAATCTCCACCTCAACTGCAAATTCCATTTCAGCTTTCGCGTTTATTGACTTGAGCCGTTTCACTGCTAACTGCAAGATGATATAATTAAAAAGAACAAATATTAACGTTTATGTACAGAAGTAATTAGTGTAAACAAGTGTATCATCATAAACTATATCATAAAATTTGGATAAAAAGGGATAAAAGATTGCCTCAGCCCCTTTACTTGTTCGACCCCAGTAAACACTCCCAAACCCTCCTTCCCCTATCTTGTTATCGTTATGGAAATTGTTGGTTGCGTGCACAAGTTCTTTGAGGGTGTACATATTCCATGGGTACTCCGTTTTCTTTTGCGCACTGCATATAATATACCAGAAATTGAGTTAAAGCATTAATAACTTGAACAAAATAAGATTTGATCAGCGAGCATACCTGATCGTTGGTTCTTGATCTTCATGAGAAGTGCAGCAAAAGCAGTTCTTTAACATATTTTTCATTGTTGATAGTGAGGATTAAAGAAATTAGGGAATTGGTAAATAAAAGTTGATCAAGTAGTGTGCAGATGTAGATGGACAGAAGAATTGGGCTGAATAAGGGGGAGAAACAACAGTTGGAAACAGCAAGACGATGATGATAATCTCCGATGATCACAAAGCTTATGGAATGACAAAATTGGATTTAAATGACAAACTTTGGACCTGGTCATTGTTTGAAATAAGACAGCCTCTCTCTCTCTCTCTCTCTCTCTCTCTCTCTCTCTCTCTCTCTTAAGATATTTAACCTTTTATTTTATTATTATTGCAGAAAGTTTTTTTTGTTTTATTAGAGCTTTGAATAAGTCATATGTCATGTTGGCTATAGTATCGAGTCTAAAGGCTAGTGTGGAGTCCTTTCTTTATTTTCTGCATTTGTTTTAGTTTAAAATGGCAAAGTGTATGTTTGTGGTACCGAGCCATCTTGTTTGATATTGAAAGTTAATAAAGGTGCAGCCTTTGCCCATTTTGTTCTTTTGTCCTCTCTTTTGTTTTAATTTATAAAACATTTATACCTCTTTAAGCCTCCTGTGTAATACCAACATTTGGTATTAGAGAACAACCTGGTGCATGCCCAAGTATCAACCACGTGTGAAAGAAATGACAGGAAACATGTAACGTCCGGTTCCTGGTATATATTTAATTAAAATTTATTCATTTTTGTATATAGAAACTCGACAAGTTGGAGGCCCCAAACTCTTCGAGTAGGAATGGAATTGGACGCGGGTTGTAAAGTCTACTCGACGAGTTGAGAGCCTCAACTCGACGAGTAGGACTGGCAGAGTGAAACCCTAATTTTCAGGGTTTTGCACCATATTTAAACAACTTAACCTCCAAAGGCTGACCTCATTTATAGCCTCCAAGTCCCAAAACTAAATCTCGATACCCTAATGCCTTTTGCGAGCTTGTGAGTCATTTTTGAGAGAAAACTTGTCCATTTGAAGCTTGTGGAAGAAGAAGAAGAAGCTTGAGGACTGAAGAAGGAGTGAGTAGATCCAAAAACTTCACTCCATTTGAAGCATTTTCAAGTAAGCAAGTCTCAAACTTGCTAAATGATTACTTAGATCTCTTCATCTTCACTTTTATGAGGTTTTTGGTCCAAGAATATTAGCTTTTGGGAAATAGACGTCCCAAGTGAGTATACTTTCAGATCTAGGACCTTGGAGGGCCTTCATGGTATAAAGGTGCAAACTTTATGGCCATTGGAGTCCCATGTAAGCTTTAGGATGTCATTTTGGCCTTTTAAGCTCCAAAAGGCCATGCATGGAGAGAAAGTCAGAGACTTTACGTGCGCATGTAGTATCTAGGGTCTAGATCTTAGTTTGTGTGTCTTAGCTTGAAGTATTAATGGCTTGTGGATCAAGATCTAGGTCTTAAACAGTTAGGGTTTGAGTAAACCCATTAAGGAAGGGTATTAATGGGTAAAGTTGGAAACTTTACCCACATTTTTCAGTATGTATATGAAGTATGAAGCTTAGATCTGAAGGATAGGAGCTTAACATATTAAGATAGCTTAACAGACTGAAGAACTCGACGAGTCCATAGGGGAACCCGACGAGTTGGGTCGAAGTGTCCCGATTCTGTAAAGGGAAAAACTCGACAAGTTCAAGGATGAATCGATGAGTTGACTTAAGAAGTCCTGATTTTGTGGATAGGAGGAACTCGACGAGTTGTGAAAGAACTCGATGAGTTGGATCGTGATTTTAGGGTTTATGATTCATGAAACTCGACGAGTTGATGGACCAACTCGGCGAGTTGAGTCAACCTAGGAAGTTGACTTTGACCAAAAAGCTGACTTTGACCTGGGTGTTGACTTTGACTTTGACTTCGACCAAAGTTGACCCTTAAGGGGTTATGAGTATGAAAGGCGTAATTAAAGGAGATCTTTTATATGTAGGAGTTTGAGTGGAGTGGATTGTAGAGGTGAGGACAGTTCAACTACTTCACGACATTTGAGGTGAGTTACCTTCCAGTAGAAGTGGGTCAAAGGAACCAATGTCGGCCTACTAGTAGTTGATTATAATTGAGATGATTGTCTTTGTGATAATTGTCTGGTATGCCACTATCTGTTATGCTTTATATGCTAGTATGTTATGATATTATGTGATAGTGGTAGGATGGGTAGGTTAGACCCCGTAGCCGATTGAGATAAATCGAATGGTGGGTCGGGCACCCAGATATGCCTAACAGTATGTTATGCTATGTATTATGTGGTAGTCGTAAGGGTGAAATAGTCCCCATAGTTGGTTGAGATAAATTGGAGGGTAGGTCGGGCACCCAGATATGCCTGGCAAGGTAGGTCGAGCACCCATATATGTTTGGTAGGGTAGGTCGAGCACCCATATATGCCTGACAGGACAAGCCAAGCACCCAAATATGCCTGACAGGGTAGGTCGGGCACCCAGATTTGTCTTTTAGTATGTTATTGTATGGTATGTGGCATGATGGGGGAACTCACTAAGCTTTGTGCTAATGGTTTTCAGTTTTGGTTTTAGGTACTTCCTCTTCGAATGGAAAGGAGCCGACATGATCGCCGCGCATCACACTACATTTTTCGTACCGAAGATCTTTGGGATTTATACTATGATATTATTTTGTTATGACATGTTTTGACTATGGCTACATCGGTTTTGATAGTTGATTCTATGATGTTTTTAGAAAAATGGTTTTATAATTATTGAATTAAAAATGAAATATTTGGTCATAAATTTTGGGATGTTACAAAACAACAACCATGAAAAAGATGGGCAGACTACACTTCACTACCCTATGGTGTCAAGAAACAATTATGTTGCTTGGGCCATAAAAATGAAGGTGTTCATGCAAGCTCAAGGAGTTTGGGATGCTGTCGAACACATGACATCAAACATTGTTGTGGAAGTGAAGAAAGACAAGGTGGCATTGGCGGCCATCTGTCAAGGTATACTAGAAGATCTGATATTGACATTTGTGGAGAAACTATCGGCCAAAGAAGCATGAGAATCGTTGAAAGTAATGTTCATGTGGGCGGATAGAGTGAGGACAACAAGAGTTCAGACGTTGAAGGTAGAATTCGAGGCTTTGAGCATGATAGAATCGGAGGTTGTAGACGAGTTCGCTGTGAAAGTGAGCAACATTGTGAGTAGTATGTGTGCCTTGGGAGATACAGTAGAAGAATCATATGTAGTAAAGAAGCGATTGATAGTCGTGCCATCCAAGTTCCTACAGATTGCTTCAACTCTTTATCAGTTTGGGGACTTGAATGTGATGACAGCCGAGGAGGTAATAGAGAGGTTGAAAGCACATGAAGAACACATATAGGTCAAATTAAAAATGAAGAAAGAAAACTTCTTCTCACTCATCAAGAGTGGACAGACAAAAAGAGGAAGAAAAACGAAGAGGACTGCAATAATTTGCACAAAGGAAAGCTTGGAGGATGTAGTGGCTCAAGAGGACGAGGCAGAGGTCACGAAAGAGGCACCACCAACAACCATGGTGGTCGTGGAGGTCGTGGTTCTCAACAGCAAAAAAGTTGTGAATCATCTGAAAGTCAAGACAAGAGTAAACTGCAATGTTACAATTGTTAAGACTTCGGTCATTATGCTGCTGAATGTAGAAACCTAGGGCGTGAAAGAAATCAAGACTTAAACTTGGCTGACGAACACATCAACGAACTAGCCTTGCTACCATCGTTTCTTGATGATACTTATAAAATTGTTGAAGTTTATTTAAATGAAGAGGACATGAATCCATGGTAGAAGACAGGTGGTGATGAAACGAGCCAAACAAATTTATGGTATCTAGATACATGAGCTAGCAACCACATGATGGGTGACAAGAACAAGTTTCTTGGCCTCAACTACATGATACATGGATCAGTCGGTTTTGGAAATGGGTCAAAAGTTAGAATTGAAGGGAAAGGTTCGATAATCTTCGAATGTAAAAATTGACAACAAAGAAAGCTCATAAAAGTATATTATGTACCATACTTTTGCTCAAATATAATAAGTCCTGGTCAAATGGCAGAAGGTGGAAATGAGGTTCGACTCAAGGACCCATTTTTATGGGTTAATAATGTTGCCGAAAAGCTACTTATGAAGGTAAACAGGTCTCAAAACCGACTCTATAAGATTACTCTGAATGAAGTAAGAACATGATTCTTGCTTGGTGAGATAATGGAGCCAATATGGATTTGGAACAAAAGGATGGGTCACATAAAATTTGATCCATTTGAGTTTATGTATGACAAGAACCTTTTTGAAGGAATGCCAAAGATAATTAAACCCGCACAACTTTGTGAAGACTGTCTATTAGGAAAACAAATGAGTAGACCTTATCCAAAAAAGTCTTTGTACAAGTCAAAGAAGAAGCTTAAACTTGTACATGGAGATTTGTATTGGCATGTCATACCTCCCATGCCCTCAAGGAACAAGTATTTCATGCTGCTGATTGATGATTACATGAGAGCAATGTGAGTCTTCTTTGTGAAGAACAAAGATGAAGCTTTCCAAATTTTCAAGAATTTCAAGGCAACATTAGAAAATGAAACAGGGGAAAGAATGAAGGTGTTTTGTATAGATCGAGGAGGTGAGTTCCTTTTGAACCGTTTCACCTCATATTGTGAGGAGACTGGACTTGAGGAAAAACATAACAGTCTTGCAATCTGAAGGCGATGAGAGTACCAAACGTGTTGTGGGCAGAAGCTATAAGTCATGTTGTATATACTATAAACAGAGTAAACACAAAACCTCTCAAGGAAACTACACCATGTGAACTGTGGACTGGAAGATAGCCAAGTATAGAACATATTGGGGTTTTTGGATGTGTCGCTCACTTGAAAGTCGCTAAAATATATCCAACGATGTTAAAAGATAGAAGTAAAAAGATGGTTCATCTTGGAATTGAGTAGGGAACAAAGGCGTATTGGCTATTAGACCCAGATACGGAGTCAATTTGTGTGAGTAGAAATGTAATTTTTGAAGAAGATAAAGAATAGGAGTGGGAAAAGGCAGTTAAGATCAAAGCGACACCAGGTATGAGTTTTACAATAGACTAGTATGAACTACATGAAACTGAGGAGACTGAAGTTAGGTCTATACCTACTATGCATGAGGGATTAGAGTATGGGTTACCTTAGGAAGATGAAACTTGGACTGAAGATAAGAGAGAGCCCTATAACGACCCAAAATTTCCATTCATCAACATGGTTAGTTCCCGTTACTTGAGTATTAAGTTTTGTCGTGATCTCGGCGTTTGAGATTTATAAATTCAATAAATTCAAATAAAAGAGATGTTATTTTATGCCAAAAATTTTATTGTGGGGGATACTTAGGATAATTTCTGGTCACTAAAAGGTTTATTATGCATTGAGGGGCTAAGGTGTCATTTGAAGAAATTTAATTTGCCAAGGTTTTTAGGGTAGGTTGGAAGGGGTTTAAGTTTAACAATTAAGGGGAATTAGGTAAATGTAGCATAACTCCCCAAGGAGAAGGATCGATCCTTCTCCTTGGCGTATGTTCCCTATTCATGTTCTTAAAAAAATTGGCAATATGTTCTCCTTTTGTATGTGTGTCGATTGGAGAAAAAAACTAATTCCTTTTTTGTTGTTTTTTGCGTTGCCGATCAAACCAAGAAGAAAAAAATGGGTTCGGCTTAGAGATGAAGAAGAAACCAAGCCGAGCAAGGAGGGAGAAGAGAGGGGAATTTCCTGTCGATCCTAGGGGGGAAAGGGCAGCGAAAATCATTCAATTAGTGGTAAATTTTCCTACTTCATCTTCTCATCATGTTACCATCTCAATTGCTTCTCAATTGGGTGAGTTACGATATCAAAGTTCATCTTATTTGATGTTCCTTATTGTATCTCCTTCTTCCTTGCAATTCTTCAATGTTCTTATGGCTAAATTGCATTCTTATTGGGTGTGTTATGATGATTTATTGCTATCCAAATCATGTTATGAACACTCTCAAGAATGATTTTGATATGTCCATGAAGTATCCTTTGTCGATTGTCAAAACTAATTCTATTGTTATCTTTTATTCAAGTGAGAGTTTTTGGTGATTGACTATGTGCTGTGTTGGGTTTTGATATGAAATAAAAGTTTGCTTTTCACAAAAACCGAGAATGAAAGACTTTAAAAATAACAAGTTTATTTTTAGCTCATAACAAAACCACACCATCATGGATCCATTTATAGAGGTTAGAATGAAATAAAAAAAAAACCATAAGATGTTTTAGAGATAACCTTTGAAGCCTTTGTACCCACTTGGTTTTGGGATGTTGATGAAGATAGCAAAAATCAAAGTGTATGATTTCATTACAAGTATCCACCATCAAGAGTAAGGCACTTGGAATGCTAGTCCCTTCTTGTATTCTTGAGTGTCTTAAGACTTTAAGTGCTTAACTCAATTAAACACTAAAGGGAACAACTCAAGAGGTCTTCTAAACCACCAAACTAACTTCAAGAGAGAGAGAGAGAGAGAGAGAGAGAG
This sequence comes from Lactuca sativa, assembly GCF_002870075.4. Taxonomy (NCBI): domain Eukaryota; kingdom Viridiplantae; phylum Streptophyta; class Magnoliopsida; order Asterales; family Asteraceae; genus Lactuca; species Lactuca sativa. The sequence goes on along the minus strand of NC_056631.2, from coordinate 69,671,944 downwards.
GGAGAGGAGTAGAAAACCCATAGTTTTAGAGAGAAAGAAAGGAAGAAGAAGAGCTCCACTCTTGCAAAAATGCAAGCCTCATGCATCTCTTATATAGCCCATGAAAAGTAAGGCCTAACCATTAAAATAATCTAAAGAATGGCAGCCTTTAGAAGCATGGGAGACAAAAGGTGGAAGGTTGAAAATGCAACCTCCTACACCATCATTATGCCTTTTAAAAAGTAAGATTCTTTATTTTTTATAAACTCCAAGTTTATAAAATATAAACTTTGTCTTTAGGTAAAAGATAAAAGAATCCAACTAACCCAAAATGTTGTGCATTACTTATTAATTCATACCATATGAAATAATAAATAGTAATACTCTCTTATAATTATTATTTTTACAAAACAATAATTATTCCCTAATTAAAATACAAGAATCGATATTATTTATTAATAATAAATACACAAAATGTGCCAACATGATAAATGTGTGACCCTATATGATCATATATTATTAGCAATATCACTCCATAATGATTCTTGGGCATATAGATCCAACATTTTGGACTCACCAAAAGGTCGTCAAAATTAGTTTTCAAGTGCATTCAAATATGGTGAATTGGTAGGAGAAATTCAAACCCAAGTTGGTATTTCTCTTTTTAACAACATATGTTGTCTTTCCTTTAAAGACAATGTATTTTAGACCATGGTTGGAGGATGAAACTATCTTTTTACTTCCATGATATGTTGCTACTGATTTAGAGTTGTTTTTCCAGCTATTTGGTCAATTTGGATGATGACTTAATGGGTTAAGTGGTCAAAAAGTCTTTAAAACCTAAAGCTGGAAATTGCAAGAAATCGACAAATCTGCCCCTGGATTTGAAAAATTATAGAAAAATCACCAAGTGTTGGATTAATGATTCATAAATTCTCAATGTTTAAATTTTGAGTCTAGTTTGTCCGCAAATTTTTCCAGGGCATGTTGTTGCCTCCAAATTAGATGAAAAATGCCTTTTTTTCACAAACTAGTCAGAATATAGCTGCATTGATAGGTAGTTTTGTAAAAATCATAGAAAATTGTAGAAAAATCGTTTGGACCTTTAAAAGTACTTTCTGAATAGCTATAATCATGAACCTATGGAATATGAAATAAAAATAAATCTTTTATAGGTTTCAAGGGTGCTAAAATGGTCCAAAACAGGCGGTTGTTTTAGGTCCAAAACTGGGAACTTTGTTTGATAATTAATTTATGTGTTTAGGTTATGGAGTTGTCATCTTTGGCATTGTAGAGCTCTAATAACCTTTTATTTGTGTTATAATATAGGCAATGGTGATACTTCAAATCTTACAAGACTTGAAGTATGAAGGGTAACATCTTTGGCAAATGTGAGTTAATTTTGTGATACTTCAAATCTTACAAGACTTGAAATATGAGGAGGTCACATCTTTAGCAACTGTGAGTTAATTTTATGGATTTATAAAGTAAATTTTTAGGAAAATCCCATATCTTAGATGGAATGGGATGAACCTAATTAGCTAGGATGTATGTGCCCTTTTGGTGTTGAGTGTTGTGCTATGGATATTGAAATACTTTATGTGTAATAGTATCTAGGATGTTGCATGCTAGTCTCCTCTTTGTTTGATGTGAGATTTGTGTTAAGACCATGCTAGATTTAGTGTTGCACATGAATATTATATGTTGTGAGCATGTCAAGAATTGTTTGAAAATATTTGTTTAAATTGTTTTAGGACAAGCATGCTAGTGTTGTGAAACCATTATAGAAGTGTTGTGAATGAAAGTGGCGCGTGATGTATAATGTAATAATTAAATAAAATTACATGTTTGCATGAAAATAAACCCTTAAAGAAGTAATATGTTAATAAAAGAAAACTCATAATTCTTACATGATTACTTAAAGAGGTTAAACGTGTAAATCCTTAATTGATTAATTGATATTAATTTTAAAAGGGGAATACACTAGTGGGGCGAATGGTAGTAACCTAGTCATTGGAATATACCTTATCCGAATTATTGCGGGGACCAGAGGGTTGACGACACCTACGGGAGAAGAGCTTAAGCCAAAGTGGCGTTAAATATTTTTGTAGGATATCATTGGAGACATGGTCCAGACGGTGGGTGGAATGGAGTGATGTTGGTCTAACGGTGGGGCCAACGCAAACATCATGTGGGATTGGGAGGTGTAACACGGTGGATTTGACACCGTTTGTACCAATCCTTAACGACAACGGATGTATATGTATGTGCAAAGTCGAAGTAGCGAATGCAGCAGACCGGGAGCAACAATTACCGATGAGAGTCGTGCCTCACCTAGTGCATTGGGTCATGTCGGTCATGTTAGTAGCGAATGGGGTACTTTCCTTGGGGGTTTGCAGTGAATAAATCGAACCTAACTAGGAGGTATTACTTTAATAATTACAGTGATGGTGAGTGGTGAGTAGTTATTAAAATAAAGTGGAGAAATAAATATTATATAATAATATTATAGCGGTGAAAAGATAAAAAAAATTAGTTACAGCAGGGTTGAGAATAGTAACTAATAAAGAAAGCTCTAAAAGAAGAACGCAATAAATTGGGCTAAAAAGTGTTTGATATGCGGTGTGATGTTATTAGGTCTTGCTTGTGATTCTTTGATTGTGTAGGGATGTTTTGTGCGATGTATCTATGATATGTGTGTACTTTTAATATTGTACTGTAATTGACTCAATTAGCTTGTGTTAACACTTGCTATTTGCTTGTTGGTTGTTGTGCATTGGAACAGGTAGGTTGACATAACGCCTTGGATGGGAACTCTTTGGGTAGACGTTATTAGTCTCTTTAGATATGATACGATTTAAACATGTTGGGTTTTTATCATCTTGTTTTTGTGAACTTTAAATTTTGATGGGTTTGTTTTGACATTAATGTAACATTAGTGATGTTTTTGAAATATTCATAATAAGTCTTCTGCAAACATAATCTGTTAAAAAGTATTTACATTTTTTTAAAAAAATTTGGGTGAAAAAACATAGTGTTACAAGTTGGTATTAGAGTCACATTGTGAGTGTACTGAATATAGAGGCAAGTATTCAGACTCATAGTGTAGACTGGCTCAATTAGGTCCTTTAGGATTCTTAAGGGGCGAGGGTGTGTGTTGAGAGTTATAGGATATTTGCCTAAATTTTACCTTCCTTACCTTCCTTAATGTTGTGAAATAAATAAAAAGTTTCCTGTATTCAGAAAAATGTCTGGAACACCTGCAAACAATGAAATGGGCGGAGTAGGCAATAGACAGAATGCTCAAGGGGGGCGTATTCCTTTCATCTTCCAGACCCCAAGAAATGATCATCAGCCATGGTCACAACATGATCACAGTGAGTGTAGCCAGCTAGCACGGAGCGAGCGCAGTCTAATGAGTGCTACCATTATTGCCAACATAGAGGAATAGTTGAGGAAAAGTGATGAGGAGATATAGGCTAGGGATGACCAGATCGCTCAGTTGTATCAATCAATATAGGTTGCAGGACTACTACCTGCAGAAGGTGATATCGTAGGGGGGGGGGGGGGGGGGGCTCCGGAGGAGATTGCCGAGAGTCACTCGGTTTCCCGGCAGATGGTTGCAATGGAACCAATTAGAAAGGAACTGTTTCGGGGGGGGGGGGGGGTGCTGGTTGCCAAGGCAGCACCTTCAAGGAGTTCACGGATTGCAAGCCACCGAAGTATCATGAAGGTGAGAAGGCAGTGGAGTGCTTGAAGTGGATTATGAAGATGGATCAAACCTTTCGGTCGGGTGATTTTACTAAACACTATAAGGTTAACTATGCTATGAGGATGTTCAAGGATGTTGTGTTACGGTGGCGGAATATGATTAACAAGAGACCTAATAATGCTACTCGGGAGGCCATGACTTGGGAAATATTCAGCAAGAAGGTGGAAGAATGTTTATGTTGTGAGGGCAGCAAGCATGAGATCGAGTTGGACTTTCTCTCCCTAAAAAAAGGAAACATCTCGATAGCGAAATACAATGTAGCCTTTACTGAAAAATCTCAGTTCGCCACAGATTATTGCTCTACTGGGGAGAATACGGTGTGAGGCTATATGGAGGAATTAGCATACGAGTACTGAGCTACGGTTAGGTCGAAAGTTACACAGATTCATGAGATAGATGAGGCCCAAAAAATTGAGAAAGATTTGGAAGTTTGTGATGGTACCTTAGGGAAATCAAGGGAAAAGAGGATGTGGAAGAGATCGTCTAAATCCTCAAGGAAAATGAAGAAGAGTCACATTGGTAAGAAAACTACATGCCAAATTTATGCACAAGGTGTCATTCAGCACACAAAGGCCCAAGCAGTGAAAGTACTATGATCTGCAAGCGATGTGGAAAGGTGGGACATAAAATGGCAGAATGCAAAAATGAGCGGATCTGCTACAACTGCAGGCTTACGGGACATATGATTGGTAAGTGTCCAAAACTGAGGGCTGATGTGGGTGTTAATGGTAAGAAGATGCAAGAACCAAAGGTTCAGGCATGAGCTTTTCAGATGACAGCTAAGGAGGCCCGACGCGGCGACGAGGTTATTCTCAGAACTTTTATTGTGAATGATATGCTTGCTAGGGAACTATTTGATGTTGGTGCTAGAAAATCTTTTGTATCTCCTATGTTTAGTGCTCAGTTTGATTTACCCCAGAGTTCTCTGGGTTATGTGTTATACATTAAGATTGCGGTAGGAAATTTGGTTCCTATACATAAGAAGTTTGTGTTGGGTTTTGAGCATTCTAACACTCCTATGGTGTACATGCAACCCTATAAACCTTGGATCTATGTTTTCTCTATTATACATGCAAATAAGAACTCTCTAGGGTTTTAATCCTAACTAGCATATTATGAAGCTCTTATACTACAAAGTACTAGCTATATGACATACCTTTTGATGTAGCTTGATGTCTTCAAGCTTTGAAAGCTTAGCCCCAATAGTGTGGAAGCCTCAAGTGGAATCACAAACCACCAAAACACGTTGGAAGACTTTAGAGAATATGGATACTTGGTTCTCTCTAGTGAAATCGGCTAGCCCTCTTAGTGTATCCACACTAGTGCCAATTTCACCAACCAATGACATCTTTATATAGTATGGAGACTAGGGTTAAACCCATGACCTTTCATTTCATATGATCCATGGGTTAAACACTCCATGGACTATCCATGAAAACTTAGCCCAACCTAAATGAACTTGGCCCATTCTATATATATAAGAGTCTATATTTAATTAGTTTATTTTGATCACTTAATTAATTCTAAATTAAGTCTTGATCAATACTAATTAAATAATATGATTATATTTTAATATATTAGAACTTATAATACATTATTATAAATCATAAATATACTATTCTCAAAAGACTATCCATATAAATTGTGTCGGTGAAGTGCAACCCAAATGGACCATGCCCTGTCGGGTCAAGTACATACCAAATATAGTTATGGACTTAGACATTAATCCAACAGTTTGATGGGTGTGTTATAGTTATTTTCGGTCACAACTTTTCCTATGACTTTGATTTCGACTGGGATCAAGTCGTTCAACTTCATCATTGGCATGGATTGGTTGTCTACCAATCGAGTTGGGATTATCTCAGTTGAAAAGTGCATTTGTATTTCAATTTATGGAGAGGATCCTATTTATGTTTGTAGGGAGAAGTCCATAGGGTCTCTTCCCCTTATCTTAGTGATGAAGGCACAAAAGTGTATCACGAAGTGTTGTATGGTTTTCTTGACTCATGCACTGGAGATACCTAAGAAGATTACGAGCCTCTTTAATGTGGAGGTGGTTAGGGAATATGTGGATGTTTTCTCTGATGAGTTGCCTGGTTTACTACTCATACGTTAGGTAGAGTTTCAAATTGATCTTATTCCGGGTGCGGCCCCAATAGCCAAAGCACCCTACCGGTTTGGCTCCTTCAAAAAGTGAAAGAGATGATGTATTAGCTTCAAGAACTTCTAGAGCATGGGTTCATTCAACTGAAGAAGAAATATGGTTTGATGAGGATGTGTATCGATTATAGGGAGTTGAGAAAGGATACAGTGATGAATAAGTATCCCCTCCCGATAATTGATGACCTTTTTTTATCAGCTCTAGGGTTTTATCCATTTTTGAAAGATTGATTTGCGGTCGGGATATCATCAGGTTCGAGTTAGCGAGCATGATATAACTAAGACGGTATCCAAGAGGCACCATGGACATTATGAGTTCTTAGTGATGCCCTTCAGACTGAAGAATGCCTCGGCAGTGTTTATGGATCTGATGAATCGGGTGTGCCATCCATTTTTGGATAAGTGTGTCATTTTATTATCAAAGACATACTTTTGTATTATTGGAGTGTCGACGATCATCGGAGGCACTTAAGGGAGGTTTTAGACACGCTATGACTGGAGAAATTGTATGTCAAATTTTGAAATTGTGAATTTTCGTTGAGGGAGGTCTAGTTCCTTGAACACATAGTCGAGTCATAGGGGATCAAGGTAGACCCGATGAATATAGAAGCGGTTAAGAAATGGCCGATATCGAAGAATCCCATCGACATTCGAAGTTTCTTAGGTTTGGCATGTTATTATCGGAGGTTCAACAAGAATTTCTCTACGATTACGGGTCCTATAACCAAATTGACAAGGAAATCAGAGCGATTTTTCTGGTCCGACACGCAAGAGTGGGCATTTTAGACATTGAAGGGTCTTCTGTGTGAGGCTCCTATTCTTTCTCTTCCTAAGAGGAATGAGGACTTTATGGTTTACAATGATGCATCATAATCAGGATTGGGATGTGTGTTTATGTAGAGGGAAAAGGTGATTACTTATGCTTCTTAACAGTTAAAGAGTGCTAAAATGAACTACTTGATACATGACTTGGAGTTAGCAGCAATTGTGTTTACACTTAAGTTGTGGTGTCACTATTTGGATGAGACTTGGCCCATTCCTAAATGAACTTGGCCCATTCCATATATATAAGAGTCCATATTTAATTAGTTCATTTTGATCACTTAATTAATTCTAAATTAAGTCTTGATCAATACTAATTAAATAATATGATTATATATTAATATATTAGAACTTATAATATATTAATATAAATCATAAATATACTATTCTCAAAAGACTATCCATATAAATTTTGTCGGTGAAGTGCAACCCAAATGGACCATGCCAGGTCGGGTAAAGTACATACCAAATATAGTTATGGACTTAGACATTAATCCAACAGTTTGATGGGTGTGTTATAGTTCTTTTCGGTTACACTTTTCCTATAACTTTGATTTCGACTGGGATCAATTCGTTCGACTTCATCATTAGCATGGATTGGTTGTCTACCAACCGAGTTGGGATTATCTCAGTTGAAAAGTGCATTCGTATTTCAATTTATGGAGCGGATCCTATTTATGTTTGTGGGGAGAAGTCCCTAGGGTCTCTTCCCCTTATCTCAGTGATGAAGGCACAAAAGTGTATCACGAAGTGCTGTATGTTTTCTTGACTCATGCACTGGATGAGACTAAGTGTACGCTATATACCGACCATAAGCGCTTAAAACACATCCAGAATCAGAAAGAGTTCAATATGAGACAACGACGATGGATAGAGTTACTAGTTGATTATGACTGTGAGATTAGTTACCACACTGGGAAGGCTAATGTGGTAGTTGATGCTCTAAGTCGTAAGGAACCTAGAGGGGATTATCACCTTAAATCTATCGGGGTGATAATAGTTCCATGTATTTTTGAACAAATTCAGGCTACTCAAGATGAGGCTTTGAAAGAAGAGCATGTGAAAAGAGGAGGTTATGGTTAAGCAGTAGGCCATATTGGTGGATGATGTTCAGGGTGACTATGGGTCCCCAAGGTGGGTGGTGTGCATGAAACATTACTGTGAGACACACATAAATCAATGTATTTGATACATCTAGGAGCAACAAATATGTATCGGGCCTGAAAGCCAATTATTGGTGGCCAGTAATGAAGAGGGAAAACGCAAAATACGTAGTTGGGTATGTGACTTATGGTTTAGTAAATGCTGACCACTAGAAGCCATCTAGTGTGTTACAACAACAAGATATTCTAGAGTAGAAATAGGATAAAATCACGACAGATTTTGTCAAAAAGTTGCCTAAAACCTCTCGAGGCAATGACATGATATGAGTGACTGTAGACAGGTTGAAAAAAAGCACACACTTTTTGGCAACTAAGGAGAATGAAAAATTGGAAAAGTTGGCATATATGTATGTCGAGGAGATTGTCACGAGGCATGGTATTCCATTATCCATTATTTCTTATCATGACAGCTATTTCTTGTCGAGATTTTGATAGAAATTGCAGGAGGAGTTGGGTACGAGGGTGCACTTGAGTATAACTTATCACCCTCAGACTGACGAGTAAAGCGAGAGGACTATTTAGATTCTAGAGGATATTTTATGTGAATGCGCTATTGAGTATGGAGGTTTTCGGGATACTTACTTACCCTTGGTGGAGTTTGCCTACAATAGTACCTATCATGCTAGCATTAACATGGCTCCGTATGAGATGCTTTATGGGAAGAGGTGTTGTACACCTACTTGTTCGCTGGAGTTGGGAGAAAATAGTTTGCGAGCTCTGAAATCATACAACTTACCGAGGATAAAGTGAAGATAACACATGAGCATTTGTGTGTGGCTCTTGAACGTCAAAAGAAGTATTTAAACAGGAGACATTGATCGAAAACTTTCGAGGTGGGTAAGAAGGAGATGTTGAAAGTCTCAACTTGTAAGGGGATTATTTGTTTTGGCAAGTGGGGAAAGTTAGGACTGCGCTACAATGGACCACTTGCAGTGTTGGAACGAGTCGGAGACCAAGCGTACAGATTGAAGTTACCACCCGAGCTAGCAGGAATTCATGATGTATTTCACTTTTGGTACCTGAGAAAGTGTTTAGCGGAGCAACCCAGTGTACTACCATTAGACGAGCTACGAGTCAATGAATCAAAACATTTAGTTAAAGAGCTAACAATAGTACTGGAGAGTGAGACCAAGCAGTTGCGGAAGAAAAGAGTGAAACTTGTGAAATTTATGTGGAAAAACAAGCATGGCAGTGCTATGACTTGTGAGCTTTAGGATCACATGAGGGCTCGTTATCCACAACTATTTATTCTGGTTGATGATTCTAGGGCATAATCTTCTCAAGGAGGGGAGGATTGTAACGACCCAAAATTTCCATTATTCAACAAGGTCAATTCCTCTTGCTGGAGTATTAATTTTTGATGTGATCTCGACATTTTAAATTTATAAATTCAATAATATAAAATAAAAGAGATGTTATTTTATGCCTAAAAGTTTATTATGGGGGATACTTAGGATAATTTCTAGTCATTAAAAGGTTTATTATGAGTTGAGGGGTTAAGGTGTCATTTGAAGAAATTTAATTTGCTAAGGTTTCTTGGGTTAGGTTGGAGGGGGTTTAAGTTTGACAAATTAAGGGGCCATTAGGTAAATGTAGCATAAATCCCCTAGGAGAAGGATCGATCCTTCCCTTTGCGTCCGTTCCTTATTCACGTTCTTAAAAAAATCAACAATATCTTCTCATTTTGTCTATGTGTCCATTGAAAAAAAAAACCAATTCCTTATTTGTTGTTGTTGTGTGTCGCCGATGAAGCTAAGGGAAGAAAAAATCGTGTTTGGCTTAGAGAGGAAGAAGAAACCAATCCAATCAAGGAGCGAGAAAAGAGGTGAATTGTTTTTCGATCTTAGGGGAACGGGCTGCGAAAATCATTCAATTTGTGGTAAAATTTCCTACTTCATCTTCTCATCATGTTCACATCTTAATGATTGTCAATTGGGTGAGTAATGATGTCAAATTTCATCTTATTTGATGTTAATTATTGTAACTCCTTTTTCCTTTTAATTCTTCAATGTTCTTATGTCTAAATTCCGCTCTTATTAGGTGTGTTATGATGATTTATTGTTGTCCAAATCATGTTATGAACACTCTTAAGAATTATTTTAATATTTCCTTGAATTATTCCTTTGTTGATTGTCAAAACTCATGCTATTGCTATCTTTTATTCAAGTGAGAGTTTTTGGTAATTGACTATCTGTTGGACTCACCAAACGGTCCTAAAAAATAGTTTTCAAGTGCATTCAAATATGGTGAATTGGTAGGAGAAATTGAAACCCAAGTTGGTATTTCTCTTTTTTACAATATATGTTGTATTTCCTTTAATGACAATGTACTTTAGACCATGGTTAGAGGATGAAACTATCTTTTTACTTCCATGATATGTTGCTACCGATTTGGGCTTGTTTTTCAGCTATTTGGTTGATTTCGGTGATGACTTAATGGGTTAAGTGGTCAAAACGTCTTTAAAATATGGTGAGCTTTTGGTTGTTGTGCATTGGAACAGGTTGCTTGACATGATGCCATGGTGAGGATGGGAACTCTTTGGGTAGACGTAATTAGTCTCTTTAAATATGACACCATTTAGACAATTGTGAACTTGAAATTTTGATGGGTTTGTTTTGACACTAAAGTAACAGTGGTGATGTTTTTTAAATATTCATAATTAGCCTTCCACAAACATAAGCTATTAAAAAGTGTTTAATTTTTTTAAAAAGAATTATGGGTGAAAAATCACAGTGTTACAAGCCAAATACTCCCCGTGTTGTGTCTCTTACAAGCCCACATGTTAGTCCACTCAGCTCACCACATCTAGACACATCTACGCCTGAAACCCCAGTCCTGTTAATTGGTTCATCAGATACGACATCGAGCTCTATCGGTGGTGGCACTCCTAAGCAATTCTAACTCCTAACCAATCTATACGAAAACACTGAGCGATTATTACTAGTTCACGGAAATGAACAACCTAGTTCATATGTTGAAGCAAGAAAAGGAGCTGAGTGGGTTGAAGCAATTAAGATAGAGCGCAATTCAATTGAAAAAATAGGACATGGTATCTGGTTCAACTTCCAAATGGTCGAAAACCTATTGGATTGAAGTGGGTTTTCGAGGTGAAAAGAGATCCAAGTAGAAGAATATTGATACATAAAGCTAGACTGGTTGCACGAGGTTATTTCTAGAATCCCAAAATCGATTATGAAGATGTATTTGCACCAGTTGCTAGGCTTGAAATGGTACGTGTTCTACTTCCCCTTGGGGAACCCATGGATGGATTGTACATCATTTATATGTAAAATCGGCTTTCCTGAATGGAAATTTGGAGGAGGAAGTCTATAACATCCCAAAATCAAGACCCAATTTTTTTTCTTGATTATATTACTTATGAAAATAATTTATGGAAAACATCATTGTTATCATCTCAAACATCAAGTCACAAGTCTCATAAACCGTTTCATCAAACAGTAAAATATCAGAGTACAATCCTAGGGTTCTCAAAGCGGAAATCATTTGTGTGTGATGTGCTGCTACCCTACCGGCTCCTTCCCCTTAGCTGAAGAGGTACCTGAAACCAAAACTAAAAACTGTATGCACGAAGCTTGGTGAGTTCCCCCATCATACCACATATCATACAAACATACATATTGTCGAGCAATTCTGGGGCGCCCGACCTACCCATGTCAAGCCATTCTGGGGTGCTGACCTATCCATGTCAAGCCATTCTGGGGTGCTTACCGACCCGTGTCAGGCCATTCTGGGGTGCCTGCCTACCCTCCGGTCTATCTCACCCGGTCACGAGGACTATTTCACCCCCTAATACTATCACATAATACATATCATAAACATGCTGTCAGACATATCTGGGGTGTCCGACCTACCCTTTGGTCCTAACGACCGAATCGAGGGACTATACCCCTCCTACTACCACTATCACATAGAACATATCATACTGCATATAAAACATATCAAGTGATAACAACCAGACAATTATCACAAATACAATCATCTCAACTGTAATCAACTACTAGTGGGTCGGCCTTGGGTCCTTAAACCCACTTTTACTAAAGGGTAACTCACCTCGATGTCGTGTAGTTTCTGCACTGTCCTCGGTACAAAAATCAACTCTTTTCAACTCCTCGATCCATACACAACATCCTTTCTACATCACCAATTCATACTCATAACCCTTACAAGGGTCACTAAATTCCAAGTCGAAGTTAAAGTCAAAACCCTAGTCAAAGTCAACTTTTAGTCAAAGTCAACATCTAGTTGACCAGACTTGCCGAGTTGATTCACCAACTCGTCGAGTCCCCTCGTCCACGAAATGCTACAACCTCGCCCGTACTCTTCGAGTCTAGCAAGATCTCGATGAGTTCGCCTTCAACAACACATCAGACTTTCTTCAACCGACTCGCCGAGTTCATCCTTGAACTCGTCGAATTCATCTTCATCCGTATGAATGAGTTCAGTCTATGACTCGCCGAGTTCCCTTTGAACTTGCCGAGTCCATCTTCATGTGGTTGGAACATTTCCTTGAACTCGCCGAGTTTGCTCATACACTCGCCGACTTCTATGATTTTCAGGTCCCTAGTGAACCTAAACAACTAGAGATCCTTTGATCTTAACATCTGGTCCATAAGCAGAAAGGATTCGGTGGAAAATACACCCCGACTTGCCGAGTCCCATGAACGAATCGCCGAGTCCATCTTTGTTCAAAACTATATAGTCGATTATAATGGGTTTTAACGCATCAAAACCATAGATTTGGCCTCCTAGGGTCCAATTTATACGTAAAGCTACAAACTTGATGTACATGCATGGGGCCTTTGGCTCAAAAAGCCATAAAAGAAGGTCTACAAGATGCATGGGTTGTTTATGGCAACAAAGTTGGCACCTTTATGCCATAAAGACCCCCAATAGTTCTAGATCCGAAGTGCAACTTCAAGCATACCCAACAAATCCGATTTTAGCTTCTCTATACTCATAAAAAGGGTAGAAATAGCCCCAAATCATAATCTAAGAGATAGATGGTCAAGGTTCCAGCTTCTTACCTTGAATGCGCTGAGAATGGAGTAAAACTTCTGGATCTCCTTGCTTCTACTTGAACTTCCAAGCTTCCTTCTTCATCTCCAAATTCAAACACACACAAAAAGGCACCAAAAGGCTCAAGAACACTCAATAAGGGTTTAGGGTTTCAATCTAGGGTTTCTCTGAGCTGGGATGGTGATGGAGGCAGGTTTGGGACGAGATAAAGTGTTTAAATAGGATGCAAACCCTAAACATTAGGGTTTCGGCCAGACAGCTCCTACTCGCAGAGTTGGTCTCCAGACTCGTTGAGTAGATCACTAAAACCCCCGCATAATGTCGTGTCTACTCGACGAGTTGGGCCTCCAACTCGCCGAGTCACTGAGTAAATTACAACATTACTTAAATTTAACTACCTACTAGGAACTGGGTATTACAGATCTCCCCCACTTATTTTATACTTCGTCCTCGAAGTCTGCTGATGATTCCGGAAAAAGCTCGTGGTAGTGCTCCCTCATCTCGTCCTCCGACTCCTAGGTCCATTCCAAGCCCTTGCGGTGTTGCCATCACACCTTCACTAGTTCCACCCTCTTGTTTCTCAGATCCTTCGACTTCCTGTCGAGGATAGCTACCGGCCACTCGATGTAGTTCAGGCTGTCATCCACCTGAATATCCTCGAAAGGCACCACTGGTGAGTCGTCCACCAGGTACTTCCGTAATTGGGAGACATGAAAAGTACTGTGAATTTGGCTGAGTTTGGCTGGCAGGTCCAGCCTATATGCCACCTTGCCCAACTGGGCTACAACCCTAAAAAGTCCAATGTATTTGGGGCCCAACTTCCCCCGCTTCCTAAACCGGATGACACCATTCCAAGGTGACACCTTTAGGAGCACCATATCCCCGACTTGGAATTCTAGGTCCGAACAACGCTTGTCAGCATAACGGCCTACTCCGTACCTGCTAGATCCTCTCTGTAGTCTTCAGTACCACTTCGGTACTCCCCATGACCCTATGGCCAAACTCACCCCAGCATATCGGGGTCCTGCACTTCCTCCCATACAACATCTAAAAGGGAGGATGATCAATACTCGCATGATAACCATTATTATAGGAAAAATCAGCCAAAGGAAGGTAAGTATCCCAACTACCTTCAAAGTCTAAAACACACGCCAACAACATATCCTCCAGATTCTGGATGGTCCGCTCACTCTGACCATCCGTATGGGGATGAAAAGCAGTGCTGAAGTGCAGACAAGTACCCAAATCGTCATGAAACTTCTTCCAGAATATGGAAGTAAACCGCACGTCTCGGTCCGAAATCACTGAGACCGGCACACCGTGTCGAGCTACTACCTCTCGGATGTAGATATCGGCCAACTTCTCGGCCGAGATGCTCTCCTGGATTGGTATGAAATGGGCACTCTTGGTCAATCGATCCATGATGACCCAAATCGAATCCACTCCCTGTGCAGTCCTGGGAAGCTTTGTGATGAAGTCCATAGTAATATCTTCCCATTTCCACATGTGGATGTCCAACGGCTGTGTCTTGTCATGAAGACTCTGGTGCTCGACCTTGACCTTCATGCAGGCCATGAACCTCTCAACGAACCAAGCTACATTACTCTTCATGCAGGGCCACCAATAGTCGGGTCGAAGATCTATGTACATCTTCGTCGCCCCTGGATGGATGAAGAACCTGGACTTGTGGGCTTCCTCCATTAAGATATGTCGTACCCTGCCCCAGTAGGGTACCCAGATCTTCCCATGCAGGGTCAACAATTTGCGACTATCATAGTCAAACGAGGCCACCTGGCCTATGATCCGCTCGCACTTCCGGTGCTCCTCCTTCAGGCCCTCGACCCACGCCTCGTGGATCTGGTCCAACAGTGGGGTCACTACCGTCATCCTTAGGCAAACATCTCTAATCGGTGCTGCCTTGCGACTAAGCGCATCGGCCACAACATTGGCCTTCCTCGGGTGGTAAAGGATCTCACAATCATAATCCATCACCACATCTAGCCATCGACACTGTCTCATGTTCATATTTGGCTGATCCTTAAGATACCTCAAACTCATATGGTCCGTGTAAATGATACAATGGACCCTGTAAAGATAATGACGCCAAATCTTGAGGGTGAAAACAGCTGTTACCAACTCCAAATCATGCGTTAGATAGTTCTCCTCATGAGGCTTCAGCTGCCTCGAAGAATAAGTGATAACATACCCCCTCTGCATCAATACCGCACCCATACCCGGGATGGACGCATCACAATATACCACAAAATCATTCATGCTCTCTGGCAGGGCTAAGATTGGCACCTCGCACAATCTCTGTCTCAGAGTCTCGAATGCATCCTGCTGCTTTGACCCCCAACGAATGACCACAAATTTCCTTGTCAACCGGGTCAAAGGCACGACTATCTTGGAGAAGTGCTGAATGAATCTTCGATAGTAACCTGCCAATCTCAAGAAGCTCTGAATCTCAGATGGAGACTTCGGGACCTCCCACCTCATCATGGCCTTAACTTTGGCCAGATCGACTGAAATCATGTCCTGGTTGACAAGGTTCCCAAGAAACTGCACCTCGCGCAACCAGAACTCACACTTGGAGAACTTGGCATACAAGCTCTCCCTCCTAGGAGTATCCAATACCTCCCGCAAGTGCTCCTCATGCTGGTCTCGAGTTTTGGAATAGACCAAGTTGTCATTAATGAAAACTATCTCAGACTGATCCAACATCAGTCTACACACGCGGTTCATGAGATCCATGAACTCGGCAGGAGCATTGGTGAGTCCAAAAGGCATCACCACAAGCTCATAATGACCATATCGCGTCCGAAAACTTCTGCACATCCTCCTCTTGGACCCTCATCTGATTGTAACCCGAACGTAGATCGATCTTGGAGAACCAAGATGCTACCTGAAGCTGGTCAAAGAGATTGTCAATCCTCGGGAGTGGGTAACGGTTCTTCACCGTTACCTTATTCAGCTCCTGGTAGCCTATACACATTCGATGCGACTCGTCCTTCTTTTTCACGAATAGTATTGGGGCTCCCCAGGTCGAACTGCTCAGTCTGATGAATCCCTTGTCTAATAGCTCTTGCAGCTATGTAGACAAATCATGCATCTCTGGAGGAGCAAACCGATACGGTGCCTTGGCTATCGGAGCCGCACCAGGGACCAGGTCAATCCTGAACTCCACCTGCCTCTCCGGAGGTATCCCAGGCAGCTCTTCTGGAAATACATCTGCATACTCTCGTACCATTGGCAGATCACTCATCGTTACCTGACCCACCTCTCGGGTATCCAAAACATAGGTGACATACCCTATGCAACCCAACTGGAGGTAGCGCTTGGCACTCGCTGCTGAACATAAAGCTAGTCCATGATGTGGCCTCTTGCCCTGAATCACTAGCTCTCCCCCACCTGGGGTCCTAATCCAAACCAAATGATGCATACAGTCGATCACTGCCCCATTGGGGCACAACCAATCCATCCCTATGATAACCTTGTTCCTCCACAATGGTATGGGAACCAAATCTACCAAGTAACGGTCCTTGTACAGCCTCAGAACATAATATCTGAAAACCTCGGACGCCCGTACTGATCGATCGTCTGCAATATCAACCTCTAAAGGGAAATCTAGCATGCCTGAAGACTCAGGAAACCTCTTTCTAAGCGCAAGACAAACAAATGACCGGGTATCACTCGAATCAAATAGCACCTGAACCGGGATACCGTTCACATGGAACGATCCTAAGACACAAGATAGAAGAAGGAATCCTCATGGAAAAGAGGGTATCGTCGGATGAGAACCCTGCGGATCCCCTTACGAAGGGTCTGACGAGGGTTAAGCATTTGCAGCATGCGAGGCACATCGGGCTGAGGGACGATATTAGTTTTACAGATTAGATAGTTATTTCTGAAACTTGTAAAATGTAATCGACGTTTGATGATAAATAAAATTTGTGATTTATTTATGAGTAAGGTGTTGCTATCATTGTCAATTATTTACTATTGTTTCAGTTTTGCATGTTTTGACTTCCAGAATAATAAATTTATTCAAACTTTCCACTATCGGTCATATGTCGAAAGTAGGCATGAGTCAAGATTGTCATGAATTGGGATTGTAGATGGCTAAATGTGTTTAGACATAGCTATGGATGCTACAACATTCATGAGTGCTCATAAGTTAAGAGTATTGGCATAAACCCACGCTCACTTGCATCACTTCATGGAATTTATCTAGAGTGATTGTGAGACGGTAATATCATATAAGTCTTCAAACCTAGAGATATGAGTTGTTGCCTATGAGTTGGCTGTGCATTGATTGCATGAAAACGCATCAGTAACTTGATGTTATAAAACGTGCCTTTGTGTATGATTCAACAAGTAGTAGAACAAGCATATGAGTCGAAGTTTATTTGTTCCTTCTTGGATTCGAAGCGATATCTGGGCCACTCGATGATTTTGTTTTGACCTATGTACCGGGCCCGGTCAGAACTAAATTTGTGTGTTCAATTAAGTTCTTTGTCATACAAATTGGAAATTGGGAAACAAACTGCTGGACAATAAGTAAGACATTGTTCCATGTATTTGTCCGGCTGGTATCATGAGCGCAGAGGATTATATGATCACTTATCTAAAATGGCGCTTCATAGTTCAACAGAGTTTTCGAGAGCTACGATTGTCGGTTGGTTCCTGAAGTAATATAGGCAAATACAGTTATCAGACTTATCCAAGTGGGAGACTATTGGATAAGGTGTCTAAGTCCATAACTTATTTGGTATATACTTGACCCGACCCGACATGGTCCATTTGGGTTGCACTTCACCCAAACTATTTATAGGGATAATATTGATGAGAATAGTATGTTAATGATTTATTAATATATTATAAGTTGTAATATATTAATATGAAATCATATTATTTAATTAGTATTGATCTTAAATTAATTATGAATTAATTTAGTGATCAAAAGGTGACTAATTAAACATGGGCTATTATATTTATATAGTGTGGGCTAACACTCATTAGGAAATGGGCTAAGCTTGTATGGGAGTCCATGGATGATCCATGGAGCTTTTAACCCATGGATCGTTGGAAAAGGAAAATACATGGGTTATTAGGGTTTACCCTAATCATCTACACTATATAAAGAGGCTTGTGATGGTTGAAATGACACTAAGTGTGTGTGCATAAGAGTGGCCGATTTCTAGAGCAAAGACATACTCTCTCATAAAGGTTTTCCAAGTTTGTGGTGTTTTGTGATTTCCATTTGAGGCATTCACATTATTGGTGCTTGGCTCTAAAATCCAAAGGAATCAACTCACTACCAAAGGTATGTAATTCTTCTAGTTCTTTTATGTTTAAAAGTACCCCATGCCATGCTAGATAGGTTATAAACCTTGGAAAAATAATTTTGCATGTATCATAGTCAAACATAGATCCAAGGTTTCTGGGGTTGCATAAACACCTTAGGAGTGTTAGTTTGCTCAAACCCAACAATTATGATGTATTGATAAATTTTGATTACCTTGGTTTTATGACAACGATATTATTTACGGTTTTATAAATTTAAAAATGAAAATTTTTTGGGTCTTATTTTGGGTTGTTACAAGTTGGTATCAAACCCTTGGTTTGATGGATTCAGACATACTCTCGGGTATGTTTGAAATCAAACTGATGGTTTGGTAAAGTTTTTCAAAAGAAATGTTTTTTTAGTGAAAAGGGTTTTCTAATACAAAAAGGGCGTGGTGCATGCAATCGACCGAGCTCAAGTAAGTTTTTCCCAAAATACTCATGCATGCTATCTGATATGATCTGATTTATGAACCTGTGAATCACATGCTAGTTAGGGCTAAGGATCTGTTCAATGTTTGCATGATAGAATGGTAGGAGATATGCCTTGTATGCCTATTATATGGGCTTGTAGACATGTATGCTAGTTTTGATCAGTTAGTGATAGATTAGCCTGATATATGATACCTTATAGCCTAGGAAGAAAGGGATGCTTGATTAGGTATAATTTGTATGCCTAGCAAGAGTGGAAGTTCTTAGCATGAGTTATAGTATGTGAGATTGGATGTTCTTGGTTATTCTATGGATTTTAATGTTACTGCAAGGATGCTACTTGCTTTGTGCTTTGTGGAACTATTAAGTGATGTGAGTTAGCTACTAATTGAATGTGTCAAGTCACATGTGACAAAGGTTGCATAATCTCAGAGTGACAGATTTGACCCTATTGTGCAGCTCTCATCTAAGTCTAACCGTTGTAGGGACGAGTCTTTTACTCGAATGATTATCTATGTTTTGTTGCATGTGATTGTATTCATCAAGTGGGTAAATGACATTATGGGGAGTTCTTCAGCACCCGATGGCAGAGTGAGGTCGGAAACCTAGGAAGGCCTAGAAGGTGCTTCAGTGGGTTTAGTTGCACTATTTAGTGAGCATTATAGTATCGGTTGAGAAGTTGACTTCGAGGGTTCAAAGCAATTCTCGAGGAAAGTATAGATAGGTATGGAAGGTAGTATTGGGACTGTACTACTGAAAGCACAAGATCCATACTCGAATCGGGGAGAGTCTTTGAGAATATAGGAAGCCCGTGAGATGAGGATTCTTAGATTTGTTCTGATCATTTTTATGCTTGTTCTTCAAATTAGTGATGAGCACTTGGGGAAGAGATTCGGGTTTGGATTCAGTCTCAAGTGCAGGTGTTGGGCCGATTGATGAGCACATGCAGGAGTTCATCTCATCGGAGATTACCCGCGGTAGTTTGGAATAAACTCATGTGATCTTTTGTTCGATCAATGTAGTTTCTAAAGAGAGAAAGGGTGTGAGAGAACAAATAGATCTGATGCGCAGGGACAAGGTTTGAAAACTCAAACCTTGAGTGAATGCTTAAGATCAATGTTTGCTTGCCAATAAATGTTCTAGTCAATCCTGGATTGACCGGTCAAGTCTGAGTTAATATATTCAACAAATGAGCAAAGTCATAAATGAATAATGAGACTAAAAGAACAATGTAAAGTTAATAAATGAAGAACAAGAACAATGTTTGAAAGATAATTGAAGTAACTTAATAAATGCCAAGAGTGAGTGAATGAACCGTCCTTTGACTTTGCATTTAAAGCTCCTTTAAATAGGAGTGAGTGAAAGATCGTACAAACCAATAAACATACATAGGACCGGATAAAAGGAATAATCCTTACATGCTGATTGTCCAAGTTGACAAACATATTAAGTCTTATGAAATGTCTAATCATTCAAATAGACAAAAGTAATTAATATAGAAAGAGACAAAAAATAGTGACTCCAAATCAACATACATTCCGGACATAATATCCATTTCGGAATGTCTTCACTATGGAACTCCTCATCTTCTTCTCTCTAAGTCCGGACAGATTCCTGACTACTCTTCACTTCGGAACTCATGCTGACTTCGGAATTATCACTTGGACTTAGGATTGCTAGAGGTTCACTTTCAGGTTCCAACAGGGTGGTTCTAATTTCAAGGTACAACTCTAATACCAATTGCTGAAGCCCAGTTTGACGATCGGTTGTTGCGGAATAATAAGAACATCTTGAGATTTAACGATAAACTATGAAGAACATAAGATGAGTAATTCCATGATTTTACGAGAAAAGAGATAAAAATATTACAATAGAAGAACATGGGTTGGGAGAGATAACTCTCCTTTTTGGGTGAGATCCCACCACACTTTCTCTCTTTAGAAACTACATTGTGCAGTCTTATTTTTTACATGACCAACTCTCTTTATATATAAGGAGAGAGAAACCAAGCAATATAATAAAGAGAATAAATAACCTAACTATCACTCATAATTTGTAGAGCATTTCCATGCTCTAATAATGTCTCCCTAAATCCTCGCAAATGATGAGGGATACAAATAAGTGATAAAATGCTAAAATACAGTAACCGACTAGCAAGTGTGGTAATAAAAATGAAACATAATGAGAACCAAATGTTGAAATGTCTCTGCAACTCTGAAATGTATGGGATCTCTGATGCTGGCCATGAATCTCTAATCAGTAAAATGTCTTCAGCTTCAAGGTCACCACTCTTGAGGCAGAAAATTAAGATCCAAATCTTCAAACTATTGATTACCCCAATGACCAAGTAGAAGATCCAATAAGTAAAACATTTTGGCTTCAAGAAGTCTGAAAAACATCTCTAGTTATCAAATCATAACACACCCAAAATTCTTCAAAATAATAACCTGCTAAAAATATGAAACATCATGTGGTAGATTTTGAATAATAAATAATTTGGATCTTGTAAACATCTAGTGAAGCCAAAAATTTGATCAAGATGACCAAAAATTAGTGCCACATCACATCACTAAATAAATCATCATCTTCAGAGGTCTCAAAAATCCAAACTCAAACAATCACAAATACATATCCGAATGATAACATAATATTCTCTCTCTATTTTTGATAACCAATAATCGGATATCAAAAATCAACAAATCATCGGGATGGAGAGTGCCAGATACCAAGAGTTATGCATGCTCTCCCTAGTTGTATGAAGGGTCTCGATAAAACACGAGAATGAGAGTAAATTAAACACTCTCCGGTCATATGTAGCTGGTTGATTCAGTCGCTGAATAACTTCTTGATCAAATACCAAAGTAACAATAATAACTCCGCGTGAAAGAATCTCTGATGTGCCGAAAACTACCAGTATACTCAAACTTAAGTGTCGGAACTCCTTAAGTGGTCTTTAAAAGAAAATAAAGTCAACATGCTCAAGATACATGGTTCGTCAACTGGAGATCTAGAGCAACAAGTCATAAAGGCCCCGTAGAGTGAAAATTGTGAAACAATTATGTTGATCTCACACAACTGGCAGTGCAATCCTCGCGAAGAAAATTTTGATATCCGACAGTGGTATGGAGTAATCCTCATGAAAGAATAAAATTCTTCCAATATAATCAGCATGAAGCAAACCAGTGTGACTATCATAGGTTGGATTGTGGCAAAAATTGGTATTAAAAAAACAATTGGTTTTAAAGAAAATAAATTGGTTTTAATAAAAAAAAATGGCTAAGGTATTTGTTGGGTTTTAGCAAAAAAAATTGCTAAATAAAAAAAATTGGCTAAAAGAATTGATGTAAAAAAAATTGGTGTTAAAGAAAAATAAATGGTGTTAATTAAAAAAAATAAGGCAAAAAGAATAAAGGAAAAAAAGGGGGGGGGTGCTACTACGAGAGGTGAGGAGGAAGGGGGAGGATGAAAGGGGTGGAGAAGGTTACAAACGAGGGGGGAGGAGGTGGAAGGAGGAGGAGGGGGCTTACTGAGGAGTAGTTGGTACTGAAGAGAGAGGGGGTTCTGCGGGTTTGAGAAGGGTAAGGGTGAGAGGGTGCCGAAGAGGATAGGAGTAGTATGGTTACGGTGAGAGGAGTAGGCTGGAGAGGGGTACCGAGGAGTGCTACTAAAGAGTAAGGGGTCTTCGGTAGTGGCGAAGGATGGATAGGGTTCGGTATGTGAAGAGGCTGAAGGCTGAGGTAAGTCTACGGTGCGAGGGTTGGAAGAAGCGAAGGTTACGGTCAAGGCTTGGGCGAGGTCTGCGGTAGGAGATAGGAAAGAGTCTGCGGTCACTCGGATATGGGTAAGAAGTCTATGGTCTAAGTGTGTATACGGGTACAAGGTAGAGTAGGTCTCCGGTACCAAGTCTGAGAGGGTCTTCGGTAGCTGAGAAGGTCTCCGGTACCAAGACTGAGTGGGGTACTGCAGACGCTTCTCAGGAGACTTCGGTAGCGCAATTTTTTTTTCTTTTTTGAGTAAGTTTGGTCTATGGTATGGGAACCGAGGAGGGGTATTTTGACAACGAAAAATGCCATTTTTCATGAAAAATGATACCGAAGAAGCCATAATTTCAGTTTTATTAACGAGAATCTTTCCTAATGCATTTTGGATAAAAAAAGGGTGTTGGGAAGGCGAAAAGTTGAGGGGAGAACGCATAGATCAAATATAAAATGGTTGAGCATGCAGGGAAATTAAGGGACAAAAGGTGATGAGACTAGACAAATTCACATGGTTTTTGCTTTGGAGGGAATAATAAAATGGAGTACTCCTTTTGAAAAAGAGTAAAGAGGATAAGTGTCATTTTCAAAACAATTTAGCTACGTCTAACATATTTAAAGGAAGATCTACCAGCAACTTTTAAGAGCAAAGGAACTTGTGACGTCCCCAAATTTCTCATCCAGTAAAGACCGATTTAGTTTGTGCTTTTAAAATAAAATCAGAGTAATCTTCCAAAAAGTGTTGCGGAATTCGTCTCCAAAACAAAATATGATAAAAATTTATCAAAGCATTTCTTAAAAAAAATATTTTCATTATATATCAAAACCTCAGGATGTCATGTTCCGATACAGACCAAAAGCATAAACAGTATATTATAAGCCTTACAACTGTTATTTATAGCTATTGGCCTATAATCCAAAAATCTCTCGTCATCATCCAACTATGCTTTGGGTCCACTACCTGTAATATAAAAATTTGAGTGAGTAAGGCTTGGAAATCTGGTGAGCATATAGGTTTTCAACCTACAAATAATAAATTTATTTATTTCATCAAACAACAGTAAATTTATTAATTTCAATAACCAACAATAACCATGATTGCCCGTTCATGTTATCCTCACCTTCTGTCCTTAAACACCTATCACATTGGACCTAGACTAAGGATCATCATTGGGATGGAGACTACTGCTAAGGGGATTCCTCAGCCATACATGTCCTTAAGGCAACCATGAGGGGGATGGAGTATACGAGCGAACATATAGTTCACCAACACCTATAGGTTGCGAGCCTGCTAGCATTTCACTGGACAATCTAGAAAGGTCTGTGGTCATCATCTATACTCTACTTGATGACTACAAAAAAAACAACAACAACATCGAGGCATCTCATCATTTTAACACGCATCAACTATTTCATCTACCCATGTTTTACCCAACATATTTGTAGAAAAAAATACATATACAGTTTAAAACTTGTATAAAACATCTATTCAACACCCATCCCAACTAAACAAACAATATAATTACACATAGCATGTATTTTATAGAAAATACTTCATATCTATGTGTAAGATGAAAGTGACTACACACTCACTTGATTTAGTGAAAATCGAGCAGCACTTCGTTTCTTAAAACGATTGTTTCCAATGAAATCGGGCCTTGCGAGGATTGAGCTTCAAACTGAAAAGATAAATTTCTCGGGGTCCTTGGACACTTCGTGACTTTCTTCGGGTGTTGGATATGATATCGGGGCTTCGGGGGTTGTAAGGAATTTTAGGGAGCTTTAATGAAAACTGGGAGGGTTTGAACCTCCTTTTCTACCCTGCGAGGGTTCGGATCTGAGGGAAGGAGCCACACGACAGCTTCGCAGGCGAGGGGGAGGGCCAGGCGTCAGATAGGAGATGAGACACACGTCTCGGTACGGATGCAACACGCATCAGATCCAGACTGGGCCGCGCCTTCGGCCGAATCAGCAGGCGGACATGGGGCAGGCTCGCATGCGAGGGTGACATGGCCGCACCGTGACCTTGTGCATGCAAAAATTCTCGGTTTTTGTCCCCCGATTTTCAAAAATTAATTACTATTGCATATGAGCTCCGTTTTCGATGTTTTTTATATGCACACGTAGGTGAGATTATACTCTATGACTTTCATTTGGACTCCGTCGGCTAATTTTGAATTTATTTTCAATATTTGTTATTTTTAACAGACCAGGACAGGAAAATCCGTTAAAAGTTCATAACGTCTTCATCCGACGTCCGTTTTCATTTGTCTTTTTACCGTTTTACTACTATTGACGAGACCTTCCATTATCATTTAGGTTGTGTCGGCTAAAAGTCACTCAATCTAAAATTCGAGTTTTTAGCTGTCTACTGTTAAGCTGAAATTTAGAAAAATCATAACTTTCTCATACGAAGTCAGATTTGGGCATTCTTTTTATGCACTCTCTCGGTCTAACGAACACTACAACTTTCGTTTAGATTGCTAAGGCTAAAAAGGACATTATCGTAAATTTACTTTTTACCTCATACATCGTCATGCCGGTTCTGTCACGAAACTTCGACAGGTCATAACTTCTTCGACGCTTATTTTTATCCTTAATTCATTAAATTATAATAACTAAGCATAAAACACATAATAATCAAATAATCTTATTATTTCAAAACAAGTTACAATGGTTGGCCTAGACTATTAGATCATCATTAGTGCCTAGCCTAGAAACACGGACGTTACAATTCTATCCCCTTTAGGATGATTCCGTCCTCGGACTCATACATCAGCAAACAAATGCGGATAGAGACTCATCATGTCACTCTCTTTTTCCCATGTGAGATTTGTCCCATTCTTATGTTTCCATCGCACAAGCACTAAATCGTCCATATTGCATCACAACTTCTTAGTCATACGGTCAACTATTGCTTCTGGTTCTTCAATTAACCTCTTGCTTTCATCCAACCTTAATTCAGAAATTGGAATTATATCAGGAACATCTCCCGTGAACTTCCTGAAATAACACACATGGAAAGTGTTATGAATACCATCGAGTTTTTCTGGTAATTCATGCTTGTAAGCTTGGTTCCCAATCCCCTGAAAAACTTTAAACGGTTCCATAAACCTTGGACTCAACTTTCCCCTTTTACCAAATCTTATAAGTCCCTTCTATGACGAGACTTTAAGTAAAACCGAATCTCCAACTTCGAATGCTATCAGTTGTCTTTTCTTGTCAGCATAAATCTTTTGACGATCCTGAGCTGTTAACATCCTTTCCCTAATCACTTTCAGTTTTTCAGCAGTTTGATGAACTATCTCGGGTCCCATCAACTGCTTTTCCCCAACTTCAAGCCAACATGACGGTGTTTAACATTTTTTCCATACAAAGCTTGATAAGGTGCCATCTTGATGCTCGACTGAAAACTATTATTATAGGAAAATTCTACTGGATGTAAATGTTCATCCCAGTTATGTTGGAATTCCAGGGTACATAGTGTGACAATCGTCAATTTCTGATCAAGTCAAAGTCAAATAAAGTCAATAGGTCAAACCGGTCAAGTCATCTAACCATTGTATATTAGGGTTTTCCTATGCTTAAATTTGTTCAACTAGCTATTTTAATAAGAAGTTATCACTTGGAAAGTTCGTACGTTCAGATATTCTAACCCCTAATCGGGGTAAGCGATGAAACTATTTAATAAAACGTCATTTCATATCCCTCGGGGGCATAAAACCATCATAACTAAGCTTAAGGGGGTATACGAACCTTGTGTTGCAAAGCTAAACGCCCAAAAAGGTCATAAAAAAGTCTCTTTCAACCTCTCCCAAATCTCTCTAAGTATGAGAAACCTCTCCTAAACCTCTCTAAGTATGTGAAATCTCTCCTAAATCTCTCTAAGTATGTGAAACCTCTCCCAAATCTCTCCAAGTATTTGAAATCTCTTCCAAATCTCTCTAAGTATTTGAAATCTCTCCCAAATCTCTCCACGTACCTCAAATCTCTCTCAAATCTCCCTAAGTACCTTCCTCAGTCGAAAACAACTCAAAACCGGGAGAGGAATCCCCAAAAGGACCCTCTTGGTCCGGACTCCTCTTGGTTCGGAACCTCTTGGTCCGGAACCCTCTTGGTCCATACTCCTCTTGGTCCTGAACCTCTTGGTCTGGAACCCTTTTAGTCCGGAACCGTCTTGGTCCGAAATGCCTTCTTAGGAGCCAAGAGGAAGCATACCTTCGGAACCCTTTTGCTTCGGATCTTCTAATGGATTCCGGAAGGCTTCGCTCTGGATGCACCATGTTCGAATCTTCAGATCATCACTCCGGAAGACCTTACCTCGCATTGCTTCGGAAGTCTAGTTAGACTCTCATCCTCGTCCCGGACCAACTCAAACACGCGCCTGACTACAGAAGTAAGGAATGACTTCGGAACCCGCCCAGTACCTCCGGAACCCCCCTTGTACTCACTTTAGACCCTCGCAGGATGTACCCTTCCCTCCGGAATTTGATGTAGAGCTTTGGAAATTACACTATGACTCCGAATTTCACCTTATGACTCCGGATTTTCTTCAATTTCGGACATTTTAGTGTTTTCAAGTGATTTTTGCTCCGGAAATTTCCTCAGACATTTATTTTTATAATTTTAAACACTCCAAACCTATATTTTTATATATAAGACCCAATATTATCATATTTTAAACTATATTTTGGGAAAGGATTGTAAACCAAGGACAATATCTATTGGGTGAGATATTGTGTTAAAGTGTTGATTTCCCTTAGAGTGTGACACAAGCTATCCCCCATACCCACTTAGGACAACCCCCAATCACTATTCACCCCTACCTAGTCAACTATTTGTCCTCTCACATCTCTCCTCCAGCCGGTAACTTGATCAAAAGTTGGAAACTCCTATCTCTCCTTCCACTTCACTCACACTCTCACCAAGAAACAAACACTTCTCTCTCATTTCCCTCTCTAAGAACTCGAGACTCCAAGGCTGCCTTTGAACTTCTCACCCTCATTCAGTAAGTATTCTCATCCTACATTGAACATTCTTTACTCCTTCACTCAACTTATGAATCTCTCATAACCAATGTCACCATAATTGTTCTTAGATCTTCAACTCTCCAAGCTTCTATCAAGTGTTCTTGACTTAGAAACCTTTTCTCTGCAGCATACATCTAAGGAAAATCACTCAAGGTGAGTTCATACCCCTATCTTTTCACGTTTTTCTTAAGTTTTAAGGGGGGGGGGGGATACAAGTTAAAACACCAATAACACAACTAAACTCATCCAACACCTTTCATCAGAAAAGTTTAACTCCATTCACATACTGTTTTGGTCAACTTAAACAGCTTAGTTTTCGAAACTGTTTTAGGTGCAATTAGTTCAGGTTCATGCCTTTAAAATTACTACTTGCACATCACCATACGATTTTTCTACAATTTATGATGATTTTTACAAAACTGTCTATCACTATAGCTACGATTTTGGACCAGTGTGTGAATATGAACCTGTTCACACCAGATCTAGACTTCTAAAAATCATTAGAAAAATTATGAACAAACTAGACACAATTTCTAAACTCTTAGAATTTTCGGTTTTCAACTCCGTATGAATTTTCTATAATTATTCTATGAACAGGAACAGAAAGGATAAAACTAGCGAATTGCTATTAACTCAATTACACCTTGTAACTTGTTGTGCAAGGTGTGTATTATCATATATAAATACTTGTTGGTTATATTACGTGTCTTTTACCTCATTATAGAGGTTTACATCATATGCAAAAAGGATTTCTACCATTACAAAATGTTTTTATAAAGCTATAATAGGTATAGGTTATGTTTCGTATACATTACAAACGTTTATGATAAACTATGGCAAGTATAGTTTAAGTTTCATATACAGTATAAACACGTTCGATTGACACAACAAACACATTTCGGAAGGTTATATTTCCACATAAAAAGGTTTTACACTCCCGCACACTACACGTAAACTTGTTTACGTAAATTGTGAGACATTCTTCTCAGTACTCCTAGAGTACAGGTTAAAATTCCTGGTAGTTATAACCGGAGTCTCTTGTAGGGAGAACATGATAGTTGTGTATATATCTATATTGGGTCTGACAAACCCACACCTGAGCTGCATACAACAGCTAGACCGCAGGTCTAAGGTGACAAGTGTCATTATCTTTTTCGACGCATGAGAAACGTCGTGGCAGGTTCGTTAGTCATAGTATGGTTATAGCGACTCACATAGGGAGTTAACAACACATAAAGTTTATGGGGATTTTCTCAAATCAAAAAGGGTTTTATGTCAATTTAAAATCACCCTTTTATATCAATAAGTATGGATATTACTTGTACATTTTGGTCTTGGTATTTAAGACTACACAACACTCTTATAAGGAAAATATTGGATTTTTCTTGTTAACACACAACTCATTATAAAGATCGGTTTCCAAAGTCTTCATCTAAAAATCTTATGAACTCACCAACTTAATTGTTGACACTTTTTTAAACTACTTGTATTCTCAGGAAATCAACGAAACTAGGTAACCACATACTTTTGAGGATGGAACGCTACGACGTTGAACAACTATTTTTATATCATGTTGTAATCAATCATTGAAATATGTAACACTTGAAACCATGTAATTATTTTTTGATTATATTTATGATTGGTTATATTTACTTTGAGTGCTATTATACTCGTTGTTGTGATACTGTACATGAAGTCTGCCACCCCCGGACGTTTCCACCATTCTTGGTTTGGGGGTGTGACAGATTGGTATCAGAGCATTGTTTATAGTGAACTAAGTATATCGAACCACATAAGATATACAACTATAAATACATTGGAACTAAAAGTCTCTGATTACATTTTCAAAACAATTATACTTTTAGAAATGAAATATTTTCTTGTTAAAAGTACGAGTACATACATACATACTAGTATAGTATCATTATCTAGGACAATACAAAAGTAAAACAAGGAGTTGGACACTACGAGTAGACCTTGGGATATGTAATCAGACTTGGGATGAATATAGCCTGATCAACTATATTTATCTGAGGTGTGACCATTGTATGCCGGGGCATGGTCCTGGTGAGCAACAAGCCTAAAAACCTCCCATACAAGAAAGTTACTAAGAACCAAACATAACATTTAAAATACTATAGGAGTATTTTGTAATATCATAACTTATGTGAAAACTAAATAGATCCTTAATAATAGGTCTATAGTCCCTAAGTGGATACTCTAAAATTATATATAACTTAGAGATCATAGACTTAGAATCTGTGGTCATTACCTTTCCTCCTTTTCCTTGTTTGGATGTGGACCTAGGGTAGGATCACTTATTCGAAGGTCTATCATATCTTGTTATAAGTAATTAGTATGCACTATGTCATTATAGAAGTAACTAATGAGGATCAAACCCCTATAAGAATTTCTAGGAATACGACTAATATATGCTTCCTACCCCTCCTATTCTCGCATGTATAGCACGACAAGATTCTACTTACTAGGTGACCCCTACTTTCCCAACCAGGGAACTGGTGGATGGTTAGGAGAAGAAACCAAAGAGAAACCGGAGGTGATCAACCCTCCGTACATAGACAGGATTCCCACGAACTGTTTCGACTACATCAGACCTGTGCCTCGTTGGGCAACCCTAATCGAGGGTTGTCGTCGACAGCAATGACAACGATCACCATTTGGAGACCAACGAGGTTGCTATGAACTCAACCATAGGGGAATGACTAATAGAGCCCTCCGGCGAAGATCCAGCGGATCGCGAACATCGGGGATCAAAATAGGGAGACTGTGAATCAAGTCCGGGAACTGCGTGCTACTACAGACGCTACCATCTCACAAACTCGAGACTTGGAAAAGAACTACCATTTTAGAGACCAACTCATTAAGCACCTTTTGGCCAATCAGGGCGAAGGCAAGAGAGTGTCAGGATAGACACTCGACACTCGAAGAGAGAGTGGTCGTAGCCGAGCGTAGGTTAGCAGAACTACAGGACGCATCGACTTCGTTTCAAGCACCACCGGAGACGTATTAGCGTGAGCAGAGTTAATATTACTCACAAGACCTAGTAGGTTAGGTTCATGAGTATGCGTTGGTGCTACTATATTCTATATGTAAGCTCAACCCTGCGAATTAAGTGGTTATACTAATCAGGGGATTTATTTTGCTGTCAAAACTTTTCCTTACAATTATCTAGTGTAGACCTGCATCAAGGTCAAATTTTTCTCTGAAACCAAAATTTATATAATCACATTAACAAAAGGGGTTTACGGCAGGCCCATTAGACTTGAAGGTCTATTAAGTCTTACTCATGCAACTAAGCAAACATCAAGCGGTCGTAAGAAGGACCTAGCTTGGATCAAAATACAAGGTTTCACTCGGATACATAACTACTAAAATTCGAGGGTTTATTATAGACTTTCATTAGGAATTGCTATCAGAACACTCTAAAATTTGAAATACAATACACTTAGAACTAAGATGAACTTAGTTAGATAACTCACAACGCATATCCCTTTCTAACGATTCATTATCGTCTCACCTTTAACCATTTTGGTTGAAAGGTGCCTTCTTCGTAGACCTATAGGGTGCGATCATAGCAGCATTAATGCACCGGATCCCATCAGAACCCCTCAGCTAACTGTGTTTGGGCAAAGATAGTAGCTAGGATAGGTAAACTTAACATTCGTACAAAACCTACTTCTACCCGTTTCTGAAACTCCATCTCTGGAGTGTTTAGCAAAAACACTAAGAATAGTACAACAATGTGCGAAATTTATATATGTGAATATAAATTGTAAGGATGCACTTGAGGTAATCATCCCCACTCACGAAGTCGTTTTTCATCATGAAACAGAACTATGTCTTCACCAAGAGGCAACCAACCAACTAGCAAGGCACCAACCTTGCAGATAGACTCTGCTACCTTTCAAGATGTAGTCACGGCAGCCGTGGCAGCCGTCATGGCGCAACTCAACTCTAACCCCGTCAGCAGGCGCGAAGATGGTGCCAGAAATACTAACCGCAATAACAATTAAGAACACCAGCGGGGATCTACCAATGAAAATACCTCTGTCCACAAAACTAAGAGCAAGAAAAGGAAGTTTTAGGACAAAAAGAATCGCAACCTATCCCAAAAACTCGCTAATAGACAGCAATCCGTGGCTGCCCCTAGAATTACGACAGTAGTCGCAACACATGCATCGACATCCGCCACAACGTCTGTCACTCAAGCACCAGACGGGAAATATATGGGAACACTTCCAAAGTGCAACAAGTGTAACTACCATCACACAGGAGCTTGCTGGATTCCGCGCTGTATCAACTGCAACATGAAAGGATATACCGTCCGCTTCTGTAGGACCCCAACTTAGCACATTAGTTCAACCACCAATACCAATGTAAGTCCAGCGTGCCACCTATGCGGTGAAATGGGACACTTCAAGAGAGCCTGTCCAACTCAGAAGGATGACAGGGGAGCAAGAGGAGTGTGACAAACAAACCAACAGAAGCAACAAGGAAACTTATTAGGACTTTTGTAATTCTTCCAACAACGAAAATGTTTAAGTACCATATGTTTGTAATGAATTTGGTATGTTTACTAAAGTTCTGTCTTTCAGAAAGTAGTTAAAAATATCCTCTCATTCAATCAATTTATGGATAATATGGGTTGCACTTCACTCGAACAATTTATGGATAATCTTGGGAGAATAGCATAAGTTATGATTTATTAATATATTATAAGTACTAATATATTAATATAAGATCATATTATTTAATTGGTATTGATCTATAATTAATCTAGGATTAATTTAGAGATCAAAAGTATTACTAATTAAATATGGGCTCATATATTTATATAGTGTGGGCTAATGCTTATTTGGAATGGGCTAGGCTTGCATGGAAAGTCCATGGATACTCCATGGAGCTTTAACCCATGGATCTCATGGAAATGAAGAGACATGGGTATTAGGGTTTACATGGATGTAACCCTAATCCAACACACTATATAAAGGAGGCTTTAGTTCTTGAAATCACACTAGTTGAGGTGAGTAAAGCAAGAGGGCAGATTTCAAGATAGTTGTGACTATTCTCTCAAAGTTCCAAGTTTGTGGTGATTTATGGTTTCCATTTGAGGCATCCACACTATTGGTGCTAGGCTCTAAAACTCCAAGTAATCAACTACAACTACAAGGTAGGTATTTCTACTAGCTTTATTTGATTCAAGTTCCCCATGCCATGCTAGATAAGATAAGAACCTTGGAAAATAATTATTTGCATGTATCTTAGACAAACATAGATCCAAGGTTTATTAGGGTTGCATGTACACTTAGGAAGTGTTAGAATGCTCCAAACCCTTCAATGGTATCAGAGCCTAGGCTTGTTTGTTTGATACTTGATGCAAAATATTGGAAAAAGTCGAAATGTTGTTGTCTGCCTGATGAACTCGCCGAGTCCATGGGGGGACTCGCCGAGTTCTTGTGTATCTTCATCCTACTTGCCGAGTAGGTTCGTGCACTCGACGAGTAGGAGCCTCAGAATGCAGATTTTCGACTTTTGCTGCTGGAAATGGACTAGAAACATTACCCTAAACAGTTTTGGTGTCATAAAACTTGTTTTAGATGGTGTAATGTTTATGCTAATCCATTTACAATGGCTATAATAAAAAATTACAAGATTTATGAGTAATTTATGATTCTTGAAATGTTCATATTCATGTTCTTGAACTTATGAAGAATAGATGATCATAGGAATTGTTTGTAACCTACTTGGTAGTTTAATTCTTGATCATAATGTGTTTTAATGGAGTCCATAACTTGTCCTCAAGTTATGGAAATCCAAGAGTCACACTTGAATTAAAACGATTAAAAGAACACAAGAGTTAGAAAAATGAAAAGTCTTCATTTTAATACTCAATTAACTTCATAAGTTATAAAATGAACAGTTTTGAAGTTTACAAAACTTGCCCTCAAGTTTTGGAACAAGTAAAGTCATGATTAAAAGCTTTAGTTCCAACCCTTAGAATTTTAAAAGTTAAAATTTAACCCTTATACTTATAATATTATAAGTTAATAATATATATATATATATATATATATATATATATATATGTATATATATATATATATATATATATATATATATATATATATATATATATATATATATATATATATATATATATATATATATATATGTATAAGATCAAAGTCGTCTTACCGCTAGTACACCTCATTCACGAAGCCGGTCTATAAAGGGGGTATAAGGTTGTTGCCTATAAAATGGCAACTTAATGGGTGTCCACTCTCACCCACCGCTTCCTTGATCAGTAGAGGGTCGTTAGCCGAACGGGTAGGACAAGGACTTATAAATTCTCATTAAAAGTATAATGATAATACTAAAGTAACTAAACTTTATTGAATTCCCAATCTTAGTTATTTTAGGAAAATGTGAATAAGGTGCTAATCCATGAAATTACACTTTACACTTTATTTAAGTCGTTAGTGGAGCGTGTGTGGTTAACCGGCACACTAACTTGAACTTAACAAGGTAGGTAAAGGGTGACTTAATGTTTATCATAGTATCGATAGAGCGTGTGTGGTTAACCGACACATCGATTGAGGGGTAATACATTAAGGGTACCAAGTAATTTGCATGGTTACTTCACACCTTGTTTTGTGATCCTCGACATCCCAGTTACAAAACTTGAAGGGCACACTCGAGATTGAAACATGCCATTGAAGGAAGTTCAATGAATCTCAAAGAATCTAGGAGTTTCTAAACCAATTAAAACCTAATTAAAAACTTTGTTTTTCATGGTGGAAATTGGTGAATCGTCATTCACCTACCTTCAAATATCTTATAGCTTATATTACGGCATCCCTCTTCTAAGTTATAAAATATTGTGTTGGGTCCTAGCCTTAATACTACATTTGGGTGTTTTATTAAGGACTATCTCTAAATCTAATCTAATCTATTCCCTATTCTTTTTAGATGGATTCCAATAACAATGCTTCTGGCTCTAACCCTACTAGATCTTTCTCTCTCATGAATCTTTGTGGGAGAGTCATCTTCGATGGATCCAACTTTACTGATTGGATCAGGAACATCAAGATGGTCACTCGGTATGAGAACAAAGAATATGTTCTCGACAAGGAGCTAAAGGTACCTGAGCCAACTGCTACTCCTGAAGAGCTTGCTGAATATGAGGTACATGAAAGGGATGCTACGAAAGTAGCATGCATCATGATGGCCACCATGACAGTCGAGCTCCAAAAGTCCTATGATAACTATTATTCTTTTGAGATGCACCAGGACTTGATGGACCGTTACCATCAAAGTGCTCGTAAAGAGTGATATGAAATAATCTCCTCCGTGATAACAACCCGAATGAAGGATGGTGAACCCATCACGGGCCACATGCAGAAAATGCAAAGGCATGTGGACCATTTACTGAAGCTGAATGTGAACTTCCCCGAGGAGTTAGAAATAGACATCATTTTGCACTCCTTACCATCGTGTTATGATCAATTCCACATGACATATCACATGAACAAGGAAGAAGTCACCCTCAGCAAGCTTCAGGGACTCTTGAAGACCGCATAAAGTGGTCTAAAGGGTTAGTTGGTTGTTACTACTCCTACTCCTACTCCAACTACGGCGAATGTCTTGGCAATCGGGCATGGCAAAGGGAAGAAGAGGAAGAACCCTTCTAAGGGTACCAAAGGTAATACCCTTGAAGGCTCCTCTTCAAGCAAAACCAAGAAAGGTTTTGTCACTCCTTCTGCTAACCCTAATGAGGCTGAATGCTTCTATTGTCATGAAAAGTCACACTGGAAGCGAAACTGCCCAAAGTACCAGCAAGATGTGAAGGATGGGAAAGTAAAACCCAACCATGCAGGTATACACACTATATTGTCTAATAACTCACCTCATTCTAAGTCTTGGGTCCTTGACACAGGTTGTGGGATTCACATATGTTGTGATTTGCAGGGACTAAGAAGAAGTGAGAATGTGGAGCAGGGAAAGATAAACTTGATCATGGGAAACAGGAAAGTTTCACCTGTCACCAAGATAGGAGTTTATTCCTTAGTGCTAAATAGTGGGTTTACATTAGATTTGAATAAGTGTTATTATTCGCCAGAAATGGCAAGAAATGTTATTTCCTTTCATGCATTGTATAAACAAGGTTTTACCTTTTATTTTGATAATAATAATGGTAGTATTGATGCTTTATTTAATAATGTTCATTATTTTAAAGCATTACCTTGTGATGGCGTGTATGAAACTGTATCTGTTGTAGATAATCTAGGAAATAATGTATTGTATATTGACTCTTCCACCAGCTTAGATAAAGCATCTTTATGGCATTGTCGTCTTGGACATGTAAGCAAGAAACGCATAGGCCAACTCCAAAAAGATGGAGTCTTGGAGTCTTTTGACCTAAAATCAGATGATAGTTGTGAATCTTGTTTGCTTGGTAAAATGACAAAGTCACCTTTTACTGGCACTTGTGCTAGGGGTGAAGGTTTGTTGGACCTCATACACACGAATGTGTGTAGACCCTTTAGAACCGCCACAAGAGATGCTAATCGGTTTTATGTGACTTTCACTGATGATTTTAGTAGATATGGATATGTATACTTAATCAAGCATAAGTCAGAAACCTTTGAGAAATTCAAAGACTTTAAGCAAGAAGTGGAGAATCAGTTGGGCAGGAACATTAAGATGCTTCGATCCGATCGTGGTGGTGAGTATCTTAGTACTGAGTTCCTTGACTATCTTAAGGAATGTGGGATTATCTCACAATTGACACCTCCTAGGACACCACAGTTGAATGGTGTAGCTGAGAGGCGCAATCGGACCTTGTTGGACATGGTTCGTTCCATGATGAGTCGAGCTTCGCTACCAATCTCATTTTGGGGGTATGCCTTAGAAACTGCCGCCCATATCCTTAATCTAGTCCCAACAAAGAAGGTTGCCAAAACACCTCACGAGATGTGGACTGGAAAAGTTCCTAATCTAGACCACATCATGATTTGGGGTTGTGAGGCTTTCGTGAGACGCGAGACTCACGATAAGCTCGAACCCCGAAGCGAAAGGTGTATTTTCATCGGCTATCCACAGAAATCCTTTGGCTACATCTTCTACAGACCCAGTGATAATGTGGTCTTTGTAGTAAGAAGAAGATTCTTTCGTGAGAGAGAATTCATAAGTCAAGGAGACAGTGGGAGGAAAATTGACCTTAAGGAACTTCAAGAGTCAAGTGATGAAGGAACCTCAAACCATAGCTCTCAACCTGAGGAGGAAAATCCTGTTGAGCCGAATGAAGAATCTATACCTCTGAGGCATTCCACCAGAGTTAGGAATGCACCTGAGCATTATTATGGTTTCCATATTACTGCAGAAGG
Source organism: Lactuca sativa (assembly GCF_002870075.4). Taxonomy (NCBI): domain Eukaryota; kingdom Viridiplantae; phylum Streptophyta; class Magnoliopsida; order Asterales; family Asteraceae; genus Lactuca; species Lactuca sativa. The sequence continues at coordinate 69,635,044 of NC_056631.2, read as the reverse complement.
CGAGACACTTATCAGTGATAACACACTGGTAAATCTATATGAGCCTAACAGCTACACGGAAGCCATGACAGGCCCTGAGGCTGCTAAATGGAAAGAGGCTATGGATAGCGAGATACAGTCCATGTATGACAATCAAGTTTGGAACTTGGTTGACAATGTACCTGATCGTAAGGTAGTTGGGTGCAAATGGATCTTCAAGAAGAAGACCGACATGGATGGTAATGTACACACTTATAAGGCACGACTGGTTGCAAAGGGTTATTCTTAAACTCTGGGAGTTGATTATGACGAGACCTTTTCACCAGTGGCCAAGATTAAGTCTATTAGGGTTCTGTTAGCCATTGCTGCATTTCATGACTATGAAATATGGCAAATGGATGTCAAAACTACTTTCCTTAATGGAAAGTTGGCTGAAGATATTTACATGGTTCAACCAGAGGGTTTTGTCAGTACAGAGTACCCCAATAGAGTGTGTAAACTCGAGAAATCCATTTATGGATTGAAACAGGCACCTCGCAGATGGAATCTTTTCTTTGATGAGAAAGTCAAAGAATTTGGCTTTTCAAGGAGTGAAGATGAATCTTGTGTCTATATCAAGGCTAGTGGGAGCATAGTCAGTTTTTTGGTACTTTATGTGGATGACATACTACTCATAGGAATGACATCCCAACCCTGCAGAAAGTAAAGTCCTGGCTTGGGAAGTGTTTCGCTATGAAGGACCTTGGTGAAGCTACCTATATCCTAGGGATAAGGATTTTGAGAAACAGGAGTAAAAGACTAATTGGACTTAGTCAAAGCACTTATGTGGACAAAGTGTTGAAAAGATTCAACATGCATAACTCCAAGAAAGGTGAGTTACCCATTCAGAGTAACGCCCGATTGAGTAAGACACAAAGCCCTAGTACTGAGGATGAGATAGCAGAAATGAGTCGAATACCTTATGCTTCAACTGTAGGATCGATCATGTATGCTATGACGTGTACTCGACCTTATGTAACCTTTGCTTTGAGCATGGTTAGCAAGTATCAGGGGAACCCTGGCAAGGTACATTGGACTGCGGTAAAGAATATCCTCAAGTACCTACAAAGGACTAAGGACTGGGTCCTTACCCTTGGTGGGAGTGATGACTTGAGAGTTGTTGGGTACAGTGATGCTAGCTTCCAGACTGACAGGGATAATTTCCGCTCTCAGTCAGGCTGGGTCTTTACCCTAAACGGAGGGGCAATTACATGGAAAAGTTCCAAGCAGGAGACAATGGCGGATTCCACTTGTGAATCAGAGTATATAACAGCAAGCGAGGCTACAAAGGAGGCTATATGGCTAAAGAACTTCATCGTAGACCTTGGAGTTGTACCAACTATAAAGGAGCCAATGGAGATTTTCTGTGACAGCAATAGTGTAGTTGCCTTAGCCAAGGAACCAAGAGATCATGGGAGATCCAGACACATTGACAGAAAATATCACTTCATCAGACATCGAATAGAAGAATGAATCCTCATGGAAAAGAGGGTATCATCGGATGAGAACCCAACAGATCCCCTCACGAAGGGACTGACTCGGGCTAAGCATCTCCAGCATGCTCGGAGCATAAGGCTGAAGGATGATATTAGTTTTAGTAGTTAGATAATCTCGAAATTTGTAAAGTGTAATTGACATTAGATGATGAATAAAAGGTGTTTTATTTATTTGCAAAGTGTTGCTATCTCTTGTCGATCGTTTACTGTATTTCTTTTGCATGTTTTGACTTCCAGAATAATTATGTTTGGTATATCATATTATTCAAACCTCCACAGTTGGTCATATGTCGGAAGTAGGTATGAATCAAGACTGTCATGATTGGGTGTAGAGGTCTAAGGTGTTGGACATGGCTACAACAATCATGAGTGCTCATAAGTTTTGAGCATTGGACTCAACCCACGCTCACTGGAATCACTTCATGGAATTTTTCTTGAGTGATCGTGAGACGGTAATATCATATAAGTCTTCAAACCTAGAGATATGATTTGTTACTTACGAGTTGGTTATGCATTGATTGTACGAAAAACACATTGGTAACTCGATGTTATAAAAGGTGCTTTTGTGTATAATTCAATGAGTGGTAGAACAAACATATGAGTCGAAGTTTATTTGTTCCTTCTTGGATTAAAAGCTGATATCTGGGCCCCTCGATGAATTTGTTTTGACCTATGTATTGGGGCCCGGTCGGAACTAAATTCATGTGTTTATTAAGTTCTATGTCAAACAAATCGGAAATCGGGAAACAAAAGCTGGACAATAGTAAGACCATGTTCCATGTATTTGTCCGGCTGATATCTAGAACAGAGGATTATATGATCACTTATCTAAAATGGCGCGTTCAAGTTCAACAGAGTTTAAAGAGCTATGATTGTTGATCGGTTCCTGAAGTCATACTTGCAACTATAGTTATTAGACTTATCCAAGTGGGAGACTGTTAGATATAGTGTCTAAGTCCATAACTATATTTGGTATGTACTTGACCCGACCCGACATGGTCCATTTGGGTTGTAGTTCACCCGAACAATTTATGGATAATCTTTGGAGAATAGTATAAGTTATGATTTATTAATATATTATAAGTTCTAATATATTAATATAAGATCATATTATTTAATTAGTATTGATCTATAATTAATATAGGATTAATTTAGAGATCAAAAGTATTACTAATTAAATATGGGCACATATATTTATATAGTGTGGGCTAATGCTTATTTGGAATGGGCTAGGCTTGCATGGAAAGTCCATGGATACTCCATGGAGCTTTAACCCATGGATCTCATGGAAATGAAGAGACATGGGTATTAGGGTTTACATGGATGTAACCCTAATCCACCACACTATATAAAGGAGGCTTTAGTTCTTGAAATCACACTAGTTGAGGTGAGTAAAGCAAGAGGGCAGATTTCAAGATAGTTGTGACTATTCTCTCAAAGTTCCAAGTTTGTGGTGATTTATGGTTTCCATTTGAGGCATCCACACTATTGGTGCTAGGCTCTAAAACTCCAAGTAATCAACTACAACTACAAGGTGAGTATTTCTACTAGCTTTATTTGATTCAAGTTCCCCATGCCATGCTAGATAGGATAAGAACCTTGGAAAATAATTATTTGCATGTATCTTAGACAAACATAGATTCAAGGTTTATTAGGGTTCCATTGTTGAAGCTCGATGAAGAAGATGATGAACAGTGGAGGAAAAATCGTCGGTATTCGTCTTTGAGAAGTATGAGAGCAGTAAAAGGGTAAAGGTAGTTTGAGAAAACCCTTTATGCTGTCAATCAGGAGAGAGAAACAAATCACAATCATATCATAGGCGAAAATATCTCAATCGACACTTAGAAAATCGTGATTTGACAACTGTTACAGCGAAAAAGGCGATGATAGGCGTGGCATCAGCTATCGTTTTGAATTCACACGCCTTTCCATGTTTATCTCAACGTTATCGTTTTAGATTCCAAACCCTTCAAATTCATGCTGACTCATCCTTATCTTTTTTAAAAGACTCCTTTCCATCATAATGAACCGAAGCTATATTTATGAAAATAGCTTATTAGAAACCGAACCAGACTTTGGAAAATCAAAGATTTTCATGCAAGATAGTGTCAAAGATAAAGAAATAAAGCAAATAATTTGTGAGATATATGTGATATCTAGGACGACATAAAACAGTGGATCCCGGGCATGAATCTCTGCCTTCAAAGTCAAGAGAGACTTCAAAGTGCTTGTTTGGTTTCCCATTGAATTACGATCAAATGCCTGTAAAGAGACATTTAAAGGCATCTTTTTATATAAATCTAGTAGGATGGAATTCGCTTCAATCCATACATAGGTACTTGACATAAGACCGAAAATGGAAGAAGTACTTATGAGACTGGTGTAGCCTGTTAAACAAGTAGGTTTGGATCTTTTTCATTGACTTGGTGATATAAATAAGAAATCTCAAAATAAAAAATGAAATTGGATCTTATGTGAAGAAACGTCTTGGTGTTAGACAATTTCATAAAGATCACACAAAAAAAGGAGATTTATTGAGATAACAAGTAATAGCTTGAACGTGTACTCGATCACTGTCAATTCATTTAAGGTGTTAGATTTTAGGTTTTACTTAGGACATGGTGAACGTATTTAAGATCATCAATACAGATGTTGTGTAACCATAAACCTCAGTGGAAATTGCTGAGAGCCTCAAGGGTTACAATTGTGGAGCAAAACGAGATGGAGAAATAAGATAAGGTGGTTAAGGAATCGTAAGTACCTCTTCTATTTGAGAATGACAAAGCAGAAAACTCTTAAATCAATATGAGAAGAGTAAGTTAGCTCATGACTTGAGTGAATTTAGCAGCCTAATTGAGAAGAAATGATTGGTTTCGATCGAATCATTAAGGCTTCACTCCTAGTCTTGGAGGCTTCGGTCTACATACAGCAGCATGCTTCTAGGGACACTTAACTAGTACAAAGATAGAAATATCATACCTGCCCTAGCTCCAATTGGTATAGCTTACGTGATCTTCAAACCTAAGGAAAAAAAGAAACAAAAACGAAATGAAACACAAACAGAAAATATTTTTGAAGTTTTGGATTTTTCTGAAAAACAATAAAAACAGAAAATAAAATAGTTTTGAAGTTATAGAACAAAGATAAAAACGAAAGAATAGCAAGCGAAAAGATGTACAAAATATACAATCGAAATGTCACCATAGTATATGAGGCGAAATGGACCGAGCATTCGGTTCATTTCGGTTCCCAAAAAATCAGGACCAGAAATAGACCGAGCGTTCGCTCTATTTCCCTTCCAACTTTTAATGAGGTGAAAGCGATTTCGGTTCAGATTCAGCTTCCATCATTCCTAAGCCTTGTAAGATTTTATTAAAACTTGCTTCAGGCAAGGCTTTTGTAAAGATGTCAGCTAATGGATCATTGGTTCTTACAAAATGTATTTCGACATTACTGTCTTCCACGTGATCCTTAATAAAATGATACCTCAGTGCTATGTGTTTCGTTTTGGAGTGTTGCACTGGGTTGTGACATATCCTTATTGCACTTTCTGAGTCACAATATAATGGAATTTTCTTCTTGTTCAGGCCATAGTCTCGAAGTTGACTTTGTATCCAAATGACCTGTGATGTACATGATGTTGCAGCTATATACTCTGCTTTGGCTGTAGAAAGAGACACACATGTTTGTTTCTTTGATTGTCAGCTGACAAGTTTGCCATCAAGGAACTGACATCCTCCAATAGTACTCTTTCGGTCTAGTCCACATCCTCCTAGATCAGCATCAGAGAATGCCTGAACAAAGAACCCTGATTTTGCTGGGTACCATAGACCGAGAGAAGAGGTTCACTTCAAATATCGAAAGATATTCTTCACAGCCAACAAGTGATGTTTGCGTGGATTAGCTTGAAACCTGGCACAATAACACACATAAAACATTATGTCTGGTGGACTTGTTGTTAGATACATCAAGGACCCTATCATTTGACGATAAAGGGTCATGCTAGCAGCCGGTTTGTCCATAGAAGGAGTTAACTTCGTGCCAAACGCCATAGGAACCTTCAGTTTTGAGTCTCCCATCATTCGAAACTTGACAAGCAAGGTCTTCGTATAAGCCTCTTGATTAATAAAAATGCCTTCGGTTCCCTGTCTAATATTTAAGCCAAGGAAAAAGTTAATTGGACCCATTGAGCTCATTTCAAACTTAGTCTCCACCAACTTCCTGAATTCTGCTATTAAGACAGGATTCGTGGAGCCGAAGATGATATCATCGACATAAATTTGAACAATCATAAGGTGGTCACCCTCTTTCTTACGAAAGAAGGTTGGGTTAACCGAACCTTGTTTAAACTTTGACATTTTTAGAAATCGATTTAATGTTTCATACCATGCTCTTGGTGCTTGCTTCATACCATAAACTGCCTTGTCCAGAATGTAGCAGTGATCGGGATACTTCTCGTTCACAAAACCTGGTGGTTGCTCTACATACACCGTTTCTTCTAATTATCCATTTAGAAATGCACACTTGACGTCCATTTGATATACTTCAAAGTTCTTGTAGGCAATATAAGCCAGAAAGATTCTCATTGATTCTAACCTTGCTACTGGAGCGAAGGTCTCTTCGTAGTCTATCCCTTCTTCTTGACAATATCCCTTCACAACCAACCCTACTTTGTTACGAATTGCATTCCCTTCTTTGTCCATTTTCTTTCGAAATACCCATTTCAGTCAAACTACAAATGCATCCTTTGGTGTAGGAATCAGTTATCCATACCTAGTTTCGCTCAAACTCATTGAGTTCGTCTTGCATTGTCTATACCTAATCAGAGTGATCAAGTGCAGTGTTGACAGTCTTTGGCTCAATTTTGGAGACAAACGAATTAAACATGCAAAATTCCACTTGAGAGAATAATGCAATTTGCTTCGCTTTCAGTTGAGAACGAGTAAGAACTCTTTCCGATGAATCACCAATGATTTGGGTTTTTGGATGATCTTTTGTCTATTTGGTGAGAGGAGGGTAATTTGGATCATAGGAGGGATCCAATTCAGCATTTACTTCTTCTTCATATTCTGACTGAGTATCATCATCATTTGTATTTGCATTCTCCCCCTCAAATGATGAGACAGTTTCGTCTTCAGGCATTGATTTCTCCTCTTCAATTGGACGTTTGGTTGATATGGTACTTGATGATTTCTCCCCCTGGAATGGTAATTCAGGTTTATCAAATGAAGATGAACCCCCCCTGAAATGTAGAACTTTCTTTCGGAAGTACGCTTTGACTAGGATGATCGGTAGTTCCCGTTTGTTCTTTTTCCATATCCTTCGTTGCGTCATCAATGATTTGCTTCAAGGTATCAATCTTATTGTCAGCTGCCTTTTTTTCAGAGCGAATGGCTTTCTCTGGTTCATCGAATAATGACATGTATTGATCAAATAAATTCGAAATGGAAACAGTGACTTGACCAGACGTTGGAAAGATTTCCTCCATTGAACCTTCGGTTGTTTGAAGCTTCTTGACGTAGTTGTCATCAAAGGTGACATAATAGGTTTCTTCGATTTTCTTGGAACGTTTCTTCAAAACCCTATATGCCTTGGAGTTTAATGAGTAGCCAAGAAAAATCCCTTCGTCAGCTTTGACATCAAACTTGTTTCAGTGCTCCTTTGAGGTAAAAATAAAGCATCTGGAACCAAACACATGGAAGAACTTGACATTTGGCTTACGATTGTTCAAGATCTCATATGGAGTAATAGAAAGATGTTTGTTGAGAAGAGATATGTTCTGTGTGTAGCAAGCAGCAGCAATAGCATCAACCCAGAAATATAAAGGCAATGAGGCAAAACTGAGCATGGTTCGGGCTGCTTCACACAACGAGCGGTTTCGCCTTTCAACGACACCATTTTTTTGTGGAGTTTAGGGATCAGAAAAGTTGTGAGATGCTCCCTTTTCAGCAAGAAATTCTTCAAATTCATTGTTTTTGAACTCTAGCCCATTGTCATTTCGAATATTTCTTACCAGCTTTCGCAGTTGAAGCTCTATTTGCTTGAAAAAAACCTTGGGCTTTGGTGTAAGCTCTGATTTCTGTTTAAGAAAGAATACCAAGGTGAAATGAGAAAAATCATCTACTATTACTAGTATATATTTGTTACCACCAATGCTTTCAATACCCGAAGGTCCACATAAATCTATATGCAGAAGCTCAAGTGGTTCGATGATCTTCGTGTTGACACGTGTTGGATGACTTTTCCTGCTTTGCTTTCCCATTTCACATGTAGCACATAGATGTTATTTATCAAACTTGAGTATTGGAAGTCCTCGCACATGATCACCAAGAACTAGCTTATTGATGTCTTTGAAGTTGAGGTGCGAGAGCCTGTGGTGCCATAACCAACTTTCGTCTGAGTGTGCTTTCGTTAGTAGATACACAGCTGGCTTCCATCGAATGGGATTGAGGTTCAGTGGGTACATTTCACATTTTTCTTTTGGATTTTAATAGAACTGTTTTGGTCTTCTTCTATACTATTTCAGACCCTTTATCATCGAATGAAACCTTCAGTCCGGTTCCCACCACCAGTTGTGAACACTGATGAGATCGTGTTGTAAGCCCTCTATGTATGCTACTTTTCTGATCGATAATTTGCCATTTGTGATCATTCCATAGCCTTTTATTGTGCCAAATGAGTTGTTGCCATACTTGACACAACCACCATCTGTAAGAGCTCGAAACAACCACGCCCGAAGATCTTCCTTTCTCCCAGTCATGTGACGTGAGCAGCCACTATCAATGTACCATTCGTCGTTGAACTGCTCGTCACGTATAACCTGAAAAAATCAAGCAGATTTAGGAACCCAAAGTTTATTGGGTCCATGTGAGCCTTTTACAGAACAGGGTATAGCAATACAAGAATCAACCAAGTAAGTTCGTTTTATTAGGGTTGTTTCATTTTTTCTTTTGATTGTAAAAACTTTGATTTTATTATCTTTTGACGCTTCAACCTTAGGTTTAGGAATTGAATATTTATTGTTTTCTAACTTTTGGTTTTGTTTCCTTAGGTTAGTATTTATCTTCTTTTCATATCCTGAGACGATCTTCCCTTTTCCCTTCACATCTTCTTTAGGATTGTGCTTTGAGTGAGAGGAATGTGGTTTAGAAGCGAAACCTTGCTTTCGGATCCTTTTGCTTGTGGACGAGGAACTAAAATTGGCCCTTCGGTTGTTGAGTTGAGAACCGAAACCACTCTTTCGGTTTCTTTCGCTTCTATTTTGGGGACCGAAACTTCCCTTTCGGTTTGCTTGGCTACATGAATAGCATTGAGTACAAAAAGTAGACTGATTCTTTGACACTCCTTTATCCTTAGCGGTTCAACTCTTGTCTGATCGAATGTAATTTGGGTTTTAGGACTGCGAAAACCATTTCCTTTCTGTGAGATTCTTCTTATATCTCCTGTTACGTTGCTGTTTCTTTTCAGACACCTGTTTGGGAGTTTTATGGACGTTGACCCTCAGTTTCAATCTTTCATCATGAGTTTCGCTCTTTAATGAGGAGGTTTCACTTGTCACCTTAACTGATTCACTTGGAATCTTTTTGGTACCACTGCTTGTTGGCATATCAAAGCGTGTAGGCTTGTTGAGTGGTTCTGCCACATATCTGCCTTTAACCCTCCATGATGTTCTCTCAGATGGACCGACCGTCTCATCAGCATTGTTTATTGGTTCCGACCAGAAAAATTCATCACATCCTTCAGCATTATCTTCGTTCACTAATGTTGTGAGTTCGGCTGTTGTAACGCCCGTAGATCAGGGCTAGTCAATTTAGAGACGATAAGCATCAAAAATGACTTTTTGATGGAAGATTATTTAGAAGGATTAATCTTAACCAAGTTGTAGTATATGTCACAAGGTTTCCGTGCATATAAAGAACGCCAAAATCCGAGTTATAACGAAGAAGTTATGACCTGTCGAAGTTTCGCGATAGAACCGGCACGACCCAGCGCGATGTAAATAGTGAACTTAAGGTAGATAGATATTTATCCTTAGTGATCTAAACAAGAGTTGACGATTTATTCGATAGTAGTCCAACGATAAAAAGACAGACGAAAACGGAGTTCAGATGAAGGAGTTATGAATTTCGTACGGAGTTTTCCTGTCCTAACCTACTAAAGATAATATATAACTAATATATTAAAAATAAAGTTATAGATCATAATCTCACCTTCGCGTCAATATAAAGAACGTCGAAAACGGAGTTCGTATGCGAAAGTTATGAATTTCTGAAGTTCGGGGTGCGAAACCCCAAAACTGTCAGAGCCCACGACGTGGAACAAGGTTGCCACGACGTGGCAAGTGTCCCGACACCTCCGGGAGGCCCCCAGATGCAACTTGGGATGACGCATGCAGTGACGACCAAGCCCACGACGTGGAACAAGGTTGCCACGACGTGGCAAGGGCCAAATTTGCCCTATAAATAGATTTGAAGGGCCAGCCGTTTAGGGTTGCCAATTTCTTCTCTTCTCTCTCCCGTTTTGCATCGTTTTGCGTGCCAGAAATACCCCGAAGCCCCGGTATTATTCTCTATCCCCGAGGCAAGTCCCGAGATCCCGAAGATCCCGAGAAGTGCGGTTCCAGAGCCGAAGCTTTGCCCGCGAGAAGTTCGATTTTTGTGGAGATCTTCCAGATCTCTTGTGGATTACTACTTCTGCAAGTCGTAGTGTTGTCCGATCATCTTCTGATCAAGTGAGTGTATACTACCTTTCATAAACACAATAATAATACAAGTATGGTTTGAGTGTATTAAGTATATTGTTGTTTATATGTGTAAGTGTATACTACCTTTCATAAACACAATAATAATACAAGTATGGTTTGAGTGTATTAAGTATATTGTTGTTTATATGTGTGAGTGTATACTACCTTTCATAAACACGATAATAATACAAGTATGGTTTGAGTGTATTAAGTATATTGTTGTTTATATGCGCGAGTGTGTAGTTACTTTCTTCTAACACATAAATATGAAGTATTTGCTATGAAATACGTGCTATGTGTTTATATGTTATTTGTCTATTTGAGATGGGCATGGAATTTGGAGTTTTATACAGGTGTTAAATGATTTAAACTGTGTAAGTATTTATATCTACAAAATTGTTGGGTAGAACATGGGTAGATGGGATAGTTGGTGACTATGGAGTTAGCGCCTGCTGTTAGATAAACCTTAGTGACTATGGAGTTAGCGCCTGCTGTTAGATAAACCTTGGTGACTATGGAGTTAGTGCCTGCTGTTAGATAAACCTTGGTGACTATGCAGTTAGCACCTGCTGTTAGATAAACTTTGGTGACTATGGAGTTAGCGCCTGCTGTTAGATAAACCTTGGTGACTATGGAGTTAGCGCCTATTATTAGATAAACCTTGGTGACTATGGAGTTAGCGCCTATTGTATAAACCTTGGCGACGATGTGACTTCGTGCCTATTTGATGAACCTTGGCGACTATGGAGTTAGCGTTTGTTGAGTAAACCTTGGCGACTATGGAGTTAGCGCTTGTTAAGTGAACCTTGGCGACTATGGAGTTAGCGCTTGTTAAGTGAACCTTGGTGACTATGGAGTTAGCACCTATTGATTAAACCTTGGTGACGATGTGACTTCATGCCTGTTAAGTGAACCTTGGTGACTATGGAGTTAGCGCCGCTTGAGTAAACCCCGACGACTATGGAGTTAGCTTCTGAAAACTATGGATTTAGTACCTGATCTATAAACTTTGGCAGCAATGGACTTCGTGCCAAATCCTTAGGTAAATCCTTAGGAATGAATGAATGAAGGATAGTGGATTCTTAGGGTAAAACCTTAAGAAGATAATGGGGATGGGTATTTGGGTTGATTGTTTGATAATTGAATATAATAAATGTATTATTGTGGGTTGAAAACCCTATATGCTCACCAGGCTCCCAAGCCTGACCCACTCAGTTTTCTTTTCATTACAGGTAACGACACAAGAGTATAAGTCGGCGGACTTGACGAGAGATTTTGGATTATAGATCAGTAGTTGAATAACTATTGTAAGGTCTATTTTATATTGTTTATGCTTTTGGTCTGTAACAAACATGACATCTCGAGGTTTTATTATTTAATGAAAATACATTCTTTTCGAGAAATGTTTTGATAAAATGGTTATCATATTTTATTTTAGGAACAAATTCCGCAACCGTTTTCTTTAAACGATCACTCTGATTTATAAAAAAAAGCATAAACAAATCGGTCTTTTCTGGCCGAGAAATTGGGGATGTCACAGTTGGTATCAGAGAATTAGTTTAAGCGAACTAGGAATATGGATTTATTTCTAGACTTAAACTTAGATTGCTAAGCAATGATTGCGAGTTGAGTGTGTCCATTATATTTTAGGTAGTACACCTAAATTGACACAGGCACTATTTTATTTTAGGAAAATTTCCTAAAATGCTTTTACGTGCTAAATGTTTTGTGTGATAGCTGTATTGATGCTATTATTTGTTCGGATCTATGGTCTGTTGCCGACCGGATCTGGAAACCTTATGTGTTTAGGATTCTAAGCGTATGGCTACGATATTAGAACTAGCATGTAAACGTTTCGGGGTGATAAGGAGATTTATACGTTTATCGTAATTAAAGCTTTCTTATTTTAAAATTCTCGCTTGGTGCACCGAATGTCTGCTTGGATGTACAAGGGGTCATGGTGAAGACTCGTAGAGAAATTGAGTAAATGGAGGAAATGAAGAAGGTTTATGATAGTGGATGACACCTATCGGAAGATATCGTAAGAGTGGTATCTCGCCTTTAGAGTGTGTCTATGAAATAAAAGTACGTTTAGAGGAGTATGGTACATCTAAAGTACACCTTCGATTGGCAGGATGATGGAACGATTGGTGAAATTCTTGAAGTTGTCACATCGTCTGATATTTTCATCACCAATCGATTTGAAGTAGAGTTGATGATTGAAGATTGAGCAATGAAGAAGTCCTAGTAGAGTCTAGGGAAATTGTTTATGATTACTTGGACACATTCGTATGTGTTGAACGATTATATGATTTATGTATGGTGACTTGGCTAACTGCGAGACAATACTTGGGATGAGTATGAGTAGGTGTGAATGGGAGTAGAGATCTATACTACCGGAAGCACAGGACTCACGCTTGGATCAGGGGAAGTCACAAGGTTATCAAGAAGCTAGTAATTGATTCCGTTTTATTCAAGTATGTCATTACCATTGTTTCGGTAATGTCTAGTAAGATAGTTGTTATTCCGACCCTAGGGGTCATATCAATTGAGTCCGACTACGATGAGAGGTCATCGGGACACAACCCATCAAGGTTATTACTTAGAATGGAGAGATAACTTATGGAGTCAGTATACGAATCCTATTTCATTAATGATTCCGGGACGTAATCATCCTAAGGGGGAGATAATTGTAACGCCTGTAGATCAGGGCTAGTCAATTTAGAGACGATAAGCATCAAAAATGACTTTTTGATGGAAGATTATTTAGAAGGATTAATCTTAACCAAGTTGTAGTATATATCACAAGGTTTCCGTGCATATAAAGAACGCCAAAATCCGAGTTATAACGAAGAAGTTATGACCTGTCGAAGTTTCGCGATAGAACCGGCACGACCCAGCGCGATGTAAATAGTGAACTTAAGGTAGATAGATATTTATCCTTAGTGATCTAAACAAGAGTTGAAGATTTATTCGATAGTAGTCCAACGATAAAAAGACAGACGAAAACGGAGTTCAGATGAAGGAGTTATGAATTTCGTACGGAGTTTTCCTGTCCTAACCTACTAAAGATAATATATAACTAATATACTTATAATATATTAAAAATAAAGTCAAAATTAGCCAATGGAGTCTAAACGAGAGTTATAGATCATAATCTCACCTTCGCGTCAATATAAAGAACGTCGAAAACGGAGTTCGTATGCGAAAGTTATGAATTTCTGAAGTTCGGGGTGCGAAACCCCAAAACTGTCAGAGCCCACGACGTGGAACAAGGTTGCCACGACGTGGCAAGTGTCCCGACACCTCCGGGAGGCCCCCAGATGCAACTTGGGATGACGCATGCAGTGACGACCAAGCCCACGACGTGGCAAGGGCCAAATTTGCCCTATAAATAGATTTGAAGGGCCAGCCGTTTAGGGTTGCCAATTTCTTCTCTTCTCTCTCCCGTTTTGCATCGTTTTGCGTGCCAGAAATACCCCGAAGCCCCGGTATTATTCTCTAGCCCCGAGGCAAGTCCCGAGATCCCGAGAAGTGCGGTTCCCGAGCCGAAGCTCTGCCCGTGAGAAGTTCGATTTTTGTGGAGATCTTCCAGATCTCTTGTGGATTACTACTTCTGCAAGTCGTAGTGTTGTCCGATCATCTTCTGATCAAGTGAGTGTATACTACCTTTCATAAAAACAATAATAATACAAGTATGGTTTGAGTGTATTAAGTATATTGTTGTTTATATGTGTGAGTGTATACTACCTTTCATAAACACAATAATAATACAAGTATGGTTTGAGTGTATTAAGTATATTGTTGTTTATATGTGTGAGTGTATACTACCTTTCATAAACACGATAATAATACAAGTACGGTTTGAGTGTATTAAGTATATTGTTGTTTATATGCGCGAGTGTGTAGTTACTTTCTTCTAACACATAAATATGAAGTATTTGCTATGAAATACGTGCTATGTGTTTATATGTTATTTGTCTATTTGAGATGGGCATGGAATTTGGAGTTTTATACAGGTGTTAAATGATTTAAACTGTGTAAGTATTTATATCTACAAAATTGTTGGGTAGAACATGGGTAGATGGGATAGTTGGTGACTATGGAGTTAGCGCCTGCTGTTAGATAAACCTTGGTGACTATGGAGTTAGCGCCTGCTGTTAGATAAACCTTGGTGACTATGGAGTTAGCGCCTGCTGTTAGATAAACCTTGGCGACTATGGAGTTAGCGCCTGCTGTTAGATAAACTTTGGTGACTATGGAGTTAGCGCCTGCTGTTAGATAAACCTTGGTGACTATGGAGTTAGCGCCTATTATTAGATAAACCTTGGTGACTATGGAGTTAGCGCCTATTGTATAAACCTTGGTGACGATGTGACTTCGTGCCTATTTGATGAACCTTGGCGACTATGGAGTTAGCGCTTGTTGAGTAAACCTTGGCGACTATGGAGTTAGCGCTTGTTAAGTGAACCTTGGCGACTATGGAGTTAGCGCTTGTTAAGTGAACCTTGGTGACTATGGAGTTAGCACCTATTGAGTAAACCTTGGTGACGATGTGACTTCGTGCCTGTTAAGTGAACGTTGGTGACTATGGAGTTAGCGCCGCTTGAGTAAACCCCGACGACTATGGAGTTAGCGTCTGATAACTATGGATTTAGTACCTGATCTATGAACTTTGGCAGCAATGGAGTTCGTGCCAAATCCTTAGGTAAATCCTTAGGAATGAATGAATGAAGGATAGTGGATTCTTAGGGTAAAACCTTAAGAAGATAATGGGGATGGGTATTTGGGTTGATTGTTTGATAATTGAATATAATAAATGTATTATTGTGGGTTGAAAACCCTATATGCTCACCAGGCTCCCAAGCCTGACCCACTCAGTTTTCTTTTCATTACAGGTAACGACACAAGAGTATAAGTCGGCGGACTTGACGAGAGATTTTGGATTATAGATCAGTAGTTGAATAACTATTGTAAGGTCTATTTTATATTGTTTATGCTTTTGGTCTGTAACAAACATGACATCCCGAGGTTTTATTATTTAATGAAAATACATTCTTTTCGAGAAATGTTTTGATAAAATGGTTATCATATTTTATTTTTGGAACAAATTCCGCAACCGTTTTCTTTAAACGATCACTCTGATTTATAAAACACAGCATAAACAAATCGGTCTTTTCTGGCCGAGAAATTAGGGATGTCACAGCTGTTTGCTTCTGTCTAACACCGGTAACTGAATAAACATGATTTGGCGTGGTTTGAACCTTCTGATACACCACTACCTTTTCTTTCATAACTTTAGATTTATTTTGGAACATTCGAGCGAATTCAACCGAGTTTTCAGAAATGCGATTTTTGGTAGATTCGGGTTCCCTCTTGAAAAATTCAGAACAGTCTACCTCATCCTCTACAGATATTTCACTCATATCATCATCCTTGTCAAATTCATATGTATTTTCAACATTAATTTTTGTTTCTGAACTCAACTTGGCATTCAAAGAGTCAAATTTCTGCATAGTTTCGGTTTTAATTTTTAATTTATCATTTTCGTCCAATAAATTCTTAAGCATGTCTTTGTGGTCTTTGGACTGGATAAAGGATTCAATTTTGTTATGACCAATTTTATATCCAGGAGAAACATCATTAGACAAGAAAACAACTTCACAATCATAAACATCAGCATCAATTTTGTCCTCCTTTAATTCAAGGAAGGGAAGAATCATACTATGAATTTTCTTGCCTATTTCACAATCTAGATGCAACTGAGTGATATTGGAATACAAATGTTTAGCAATTAAACAAAAAACATTTCTCTGTTTTAAAAGCTTCAAATTATCCCTTTGCAAATAAATTGTCTCATCCTTAATTCTAAATAACTCTTTCTCCTTTTGCTCAATCCACATTCGCCTCTCCTCACTCTTCAAAGACACCCTGCTAAGTCGATCAGTTAGGTTAGAATTTGTGAGGCGATTTTGGATTAAACTACCAGTTAAACTAGAAAATTTAGATTTTAATTCGTTCAATTATTTTTCATAGTTTGTGACAGGGATTTTTAATGATTCGATAATAGATTGTACCTTCTTGATTAACTGGTCATACTCATTGATCTGCTCGCCAACAGGTTTGGCAGCGAAGCATCTGTCCTCTCGTTCCTTCGCTTCATCTTGACCCCCATCAATGGTGTAACCCCTTATTTGTGACACTGCACCGATCACCATCAACCACTTTCCTTCAGCATCATACTCATCTTGTTTCGCCACGAAAGCCCTGCCATGTGTAGGCTTTCTCACTTCTTCATCCTCTAAATCAGTAGACCAGACTTCAACACCACCAAATTCATCATTTGCAACATTTTCTTGCACAATAAGAACGTTCATAGTGTTATTTGTAGTAGCTTTCTTCTTCTTAAACTCTTCTAGCTTTTGCAGGTAGTATGCTTCATCGTCTTCACTTTCGTTCTTCTCTGACATCTTCCTCAACATACAGTCCTTTACAAAGTGGGTTTTGCTTCCACAAAAGTGACAATTAAATCTTGAGTCACTTGACATCTTGCTTTCCTTCTTCGGTTCTTCTTGCTGGGAAGTGATCTTCGGTTCCTCCTTTGCCTTTTCTGAACTGTAGTTTCCTTGCCAGTTTCGGTTCTTATTGGTGGGAAACTTTTTGCAAATGAACTTCTTTGGGTTTGAAACCATCAAAGCATATTCTTCATTGGTTAGATCAAATTCAGAAACATCTAAATCTTCTTCTTCTTCAGCAACATTCTTTCCTTTGGAAATTAGGGCCAACGAACCGATGCCTGAAACTACATTCGTTTCTTTAGTCACTGCACCTTCATGTGACTGTAGAATCCCTACTAGCTTCGCCAAAGAGTAAGCCTTAAATTGTTCATGGGACTTTACAGTAGACACTACAGCCATCCATTCAGATCTTAGGCCATTCATAAATGGGACCTTCTGCTCAATAACTTTCCTCTCTATGCCATGCCTTATCATTTTGCTAAGAAGATGATTAAAGCGATCAAAGGCTTGGATAAGATTCTCTTCAGGTTTTTGATTGAACTCTCCAAACTCTGAAAGCAATAGAGTCTGGATCGAATGCTCAAGATCCTCATCAGTAGAATACATCTCTTTCAACCTGTCCCAAACCTCTTTCGCTGTCGTGCATGAGCTAACCAATCGAAAGGCGTCAGACTGTAGGGCAAATCTAATCATTCTAAGTGCTTTAATATTGCATGCAAATTTATCCTTTTCATCTTGAGGAACATATTTAACATCAACCATAAGTTGGTTGTACTCCTTTTGATTCTTTATGATTCGGTTTGTGCCAGAGTGAGCGAACAGACCTACAGTGATCGCTTCCCAGATCAAATACCCATTGTCTTCGGAATCGATCACATAGTCTTCAAAGTGATGCGTCCATACTTCGTAATCCTGAGTATATAGAATGGGAATTCTAGTTGTGGATCCAATGCTGTTGGAGATATTGATAGGGTTTGTGTTGGAATCGTCATGTGACATGATGATATTGCGAAAAAACTGTTCAAGATCAGACTTGTAAACAAAGTTAGGGTAAAATATAAATCCAGGAACTACATCAACAGCAAGATGACGGCTTCTAACAGATATCAATATTAGCGGAAAACCCTGAAACCTTCTTTGACAGAAGAGATGCGTACAGATTACATAGTCTCATGCTCTGATACCAATTGATGAGTAGAAAAACTCTTTAGATCGTTTTAGATCTTCAACAGGTTAATAGAAAACGACTAATCAAAATATGTAAACATGAGTTGAATCAAAATAGAGCTGAACAATTCCAATATAGTCACACCTCAGCAGAGCTCGATTAAGAACTTCCACTATAGAGGTGAGCTAGGGTTTTACAATAAAATCAATGATAATAATGAAAGCGTCAATTATAAGATTGCATGCATGCAACTTATATACTAAACCCTAAGACAAAACACATGGCTGGACAGGCCCAAACCGTTGACAAAACTAGACTAATAACCGAGCCAAAGACGCAACACAATAGACCCAACAATGAGGATGTTTATGTTAACAATCGAGGTTTGTCATTTCGTGGGATCTACTGGTACTTCACCCTTTGGGTAAGGTTGTGAGAAAAAAAGGACTAAAGTAGATCCAGGGTTGGTTATGGGGTCTCTTAAGGGTGTGTATTGTGGTAAGTCCTTTAGATATTGTCATTAAGGTTGTACGTGGACTGAAGAAGATTGCAAAGGAACATTTGGTCTGAATCATTGGCACGGTTCTTCTTTGGGTTATAGCCTTTGAATTGGAAGAAGAGTACAATCGCCAATCTCATTCTGTGGTTGTGTATGACCATGTTTTCGTCTATTCTTGCATTGGTAGTAGCCTATTCTGTGAAAGGAATTTTACGTTATAGAATGGTATGGCTCAGGTTATGCTTGGCTAGTGTTGAGACGGATGATGATTGTATTCCTATAAGTCTGTAGGTTGATGATTGAGTATCTTTAGGCCCCTATGGTGCTGGTCGTGAGTCTTTAGGCCAATGATGGAATAATGGCAAGATCAGCATGATACCATGAACATATCATTTTAGTGGTTTGAATGTGCATGATGTATCGTGAACTAGTTGTTGTATGATTCATTTAGGTAGGACCCGATAGTCATTTGATTAAGACTCTTAGGTCTCAGATCGTTAGTTTTATTAGAATGTTTGGGTGTTAGTACATTTGTTGGTAGTCGGGAGACTCAGTGACTAGCTGGTTTCGATCATGTAGACAGTAAAAGTTTGTTTAGATTATTATTTGAGCATCAAAAGTCTATTGTTGAATGTTTACATTATGATATATCTTTGCTTGCAAGTTGTTTATTAGGAGTTTGATTATCAACGTTAGGTATCAATTCTGAAATCTAGAGTCAGGAATTGCATTGTAAATGTCTCGAGTGATTTGTAAGATGGATGTATACCTAAGCTGATGAGGGATTCAGATGCAACATGAGATTCTTGGATTGACCGTCTTTATGCTCGTGGGAGCAACGGTTTGGTGATGACTTGTCAGGAAGTCAAGTGTGTATTTAAGATTTTGGGAACAATTTCCGAATTTGTTGGTGTTCCAGTCAGGGAACTAGGGGTAGGTGTAAGGAATGGATGATCATCAGTCTTAGGGCATGGTTTTTGAAGCATATACGGACGGGTTCCCAATTAGGGTAAGTAACACTACTCTAACATCCGTTGTTGTTGGTACCTGCATATTTTGGTATATGTGTATTGGTAATTATTATCACATTATACGGTACCTCAGGATGGTATAATTATTTGAATATGTTATCTCGGATTGGATATATAGTATTTGATTAGCTAAATTGGTTTATATTTATCGCGGGTTAGAGATAGTATCATTTGACAGGTTTGGGCTTAGTGCTTTACTAAGCATGGGATTATTTTGCAAAAATGTTTCTATTAGATCTCTTAGGAGATATTATGAATATATTTAACTGATGGGTTATTTGTTATTTGGCTTATGTTGTTTTTTTGTGAATGTTTTGCAAGTTAAAGATTGTAGTGACTGGCTCGATCCTGTGCTTGCTGCGAGCACGATCCTTGTGATAGTTTCTTGTGCTCTAGTGTGCCGATGTATACCAAAATGTTTTGTAAAATTTTTATAATTATGGAATGTAATGTGGGGTATACCTTGTGTGAAAAATATGGGTGTTAGTGAGGTGTTTAAAGTGAGATTTCCAAATAGTATACTCTATATACCAAACGGACCCTACCTCCGATATGATCCTACATGGTTATTCCTTATTTAGATCTTGAAGTAGACTTTGGGATTCTTGAGGAATCTAAACCCTTAGGATAATAGTTTCATGAAGTATAAATTTAGACAAAAACATAACAATATGTACATCTAAGTCTATTGGAAAAAGGTATAAGGCGACGCTCTACCTAATTCACCAATCACCATACACTTTGGCAGGTGAGTGCACAATCCCACTTATGAACATGTTTAAGTATTAATTAAAATATTAAATATTTTTTGGAAGTCGTATGTGAATTATGTGCTTATTGCCTAGATTATGTGTTAGGATATATAATGCGCTATGTGCGAGCTAGATATGGTTCTATTGTATGTTAGGATAAACAAATAATATTATATAATAATATTCAAGATAAATATTTTTGAGAAGATAAATGATTAATAATACCTAGTACTCTTATGGAATATATATACATTAAGATAGGTTAATGTCGCCCAAGAATAGAGTTGGTATTAAAAAGTTGGTTTCAAACATTGTAATGTAGTCTGGGGATAAACTTAGACTTATGGAAGATACCTAGTTGATATCAGGTAGTCTCATTAAGAGAGTGTGTATAACCTAGGAACGGAGAGTAAAGTTCTGTTCCATGAAACTATTAGGTGTCAATGTACGGCAGCCCCATACAGGATGACCATAAATGGTGGGTCCCGATCAAGCAACTGTTAGCAGTATATATGTGATGTGTTTTGAGCAAAAGAACATCCTATGTGCACATGCAAAACCCTAAAGCTTTGAATCTAGGTTTGTCTATTGTACATGAAAATTTATCCAAAGCTTATACCCTAACCCTAATCTAGTATACAACAAAACTTATTGAATGTCTAATAAACAAGTTAGATGTATACCTTGATTATTGATCGTAGATCTTGAAGCTTTGAGAACCTTAGCACCCCAAATGTTGTTCCTCTAATGAATCACAAACACCAAAATCAATTGGATGAAGCAAGAAAGAGAGAGAGAGAGAGAGAGAGAGAGAGAGAGAGAGAGAAGAGGGAAAAGTCGGCTCCAAGGCTTCTAGGGTTTCAGTGTTGCTGAAATCTCATGCCTAAGGGGTCTTTATATAGGTGTGGGAATTAGGGTTTCAATGATTATCCTTATCTGGTTACTTAGCCTCCAAGCAGCCCAAGGATAATTCTAGATCCCCCTTAGATGAATTCCTAAGGCCTTATGCTAAGAAACCGTCCACCCTATGCTCTAGGGTTTCCTTACCCAACTTTGCAACTATCACATAATTACAAGTTTAGTCCCCTTAATTCAATTAACCTATTTTGACCACAAAAGTAATTCTTGACTAATGTTAATTAAATAAATATGATTTCTCTTTTAATATATTATTCGTATAATATATTAATAAACCATAATAACCTCTTTCTCTATTATTCATCCAGTCAAGTTGCTTTGGTGAAGGAAACCCAAAAGGACCATGCACGACTGGGTCAAGTACACACCAAATGTAGTTATGGACTTAGACATTAATCAAACCGTCTCCCACTTGGATAAGTCTAATAACTATAAATGCAAATATGATTTTAGGATCCGATTAGCAATCGCAGTTCTCAAAACTCTTGATCTTATCAATAACCTGTCCTTTAGATAAGTGATCTTATAGTCCTCCATTCAAGATATCGTGCGAACAATTACATGGAACATAGTCATACTTATTGTCCAACAGTTTTTTTCTCGATCTCTGATTCGTTTGACATAGAACATAACTGAACACATCAATTTAGTCCTGACCGGGCCCGATACATAAGTCAAACCAAATCATCAAGAGGCCCAGATATAGCTTTTACTCTCTTTGGATAAAAGGAGCAGATAAACTTTGACTTATATGCATTTACGATTCACTCATCAAATCATGTACAAAAATGTGTTTTATAACATCAAATTACTGATGCGTTTACGTATTATCAATGGACAACCAACTTGTAAACAATAAACCATATATCTAGGTTTAAAGACCATATGATATTATCGTCTTGTGATCACTTGTGATAAATTCCATGAAGTGATACCAGCAAGCGTCGGTTTAATCCAATGTTCAAATCTTATTCATAAGCACTCATGAATATTGCAGCAAAATTTTGTTGTGTCTAATACACTATAGATAATCTACAAACCAATTCATGACAGTCTTCTTTCATACCTACTTCCAAAGTATGAGCGACTGTGGACTGTTCGAATGATCTTATTTTTCAGGAAGTCAAAACATGCAAAGTGAAACAATAGGTAAATAATTAACACAAGACAGTAACTTTACTCATAAATAATACACCTTTATTTAATCATCAAATGTTAATTACGATGTATCTATTTCACATTTTGAAGCTATCTAATCTAAACAAATATCGTCCTTGAGCCCAATGCTCCTAGCGTGCTGCAAGTGCTTAACCCTACTTAGTCCCTTCGTATGGGGATCTGCTAGGTTATCCGCTGACGATGCCCTCTTCACTATGAGGAGTCCCTCTTCCACCCGATGTTGAATAAAATGATATTTCCTGTCGATATGTCGAGATCTGCCATGATCCCTCAGTTCCTTGGTTAAGACAACTGCTCCTTCATTATCATAGAAAATTTCCATAGGCTCCTTTATGGCAGGCACAACCTCAAGGTCTCCAATGAAGTTCTTCATCCATATCGACTCCTTTGATGCTTTGCTCGCAGTTATGTACTCCGATTCGCATGTTGAATCAGCTACGGTCTCCTGTTTGGAACTTTTCCAAGTCACTGCTCCTCCATTCAGGGTAAAGACCCAACCCGACTGAGAATGGTAGTTGTCTCGATCGGTCTGAAAACTGGCATCACTATACCATCTCACCCTTAAGTCATCACTCCCATCGAGTAACATAAACCATTCCTTGGTCCTCCGAAGGTACTTAAGAATATTCTTGACTGCGGTCCAATGTACTTTGCCAGGGTTCCCTTGATATGTGTTGACCATGCTCAAAGAGAAGGCCACATCAGGGAGAGTAAAGTTATAGCATACATGATCGAGCTAACTGCGAAAGCGTAAGGTACTCAGCTCATCTCTGCTATCTCGACTTCAGTACTCGGGCTTTGAGTCTTACTCAACTTGGCATTGCTTTGGATTAGTAAGTCCCCTTTCTTGAAATTCTCCATACTAAAACGCTTTAATACCTTGTCTAAGTAAGTATTCTGACTGAGTCCTATTAGTCTTTTACTCCTGTTTTTCACTATCCTTATTCCTAGAATATAGGAAGCCTCTCCGAGGTCCGTCATAGCGATACACTTCCCAAGCCAGGACTTAACCTCCTGCAGGGTCGGGATGTCATCTCCTATGAGTAGTATGTCATCGGCATACAATACAAGGAAGCTAACTGTACTCCCACTGTCTTTGACATATACACATGACTCATCCTCGCTTTGCAAGAAGTCAAACTCTTTGTCTTTCTCGTTGAAACAAAGATTCGGTCTATGAGATGCTTGTTTCAATCCATAAATGGATTTCTCAAACTTATACATTTTATTAGGATGCTTTGCTTCGACAAAACCCTCTGGCTGAATCATGTAAACATCCTCAGCCAACTTCCCATTAAGGAAAGCTGCTTTGACATCCATCTTCCATATTTCATAGTCATGAAATGCAGCAATGGCCAGCATCACCCAAATAGACTTTATCTTTTCAACTAGTGAGAAGGTCTCATCATAGTTAACTCCGGGAGTTTGAGTAAAGCCCTTCGCAACCAATCGTTCCTTATAAGTGTATACCTTCCCATCCATATCAGTCTTCTTCTTAAACATCCACTTGCACCCGACAATCTTACGACCTGACACATTGTCAACCAAATTCCAAACTTGGTTGTCATACATGGACTGAATCTCACTGTCTATAGCCTCTTTCCATTTTGCAGAATCCGGGCCTGCCATGGCTACCTTGTACCTATTAGGTTCATCCAAATTTATTAGTGTTTTATCAATAATAAACGTATCACCCTCACTTGTTATATTAAAACCATACAACACAGGTGGAACACTAACTCTACTAAAACCTTTAAGAGGTAGGGACTCATCAATTGGTTCAGGAGTTTCCTCCTCAGGTTGAGTGCCAGCGTTAGAGGTTCCTTCATCGCTTAACTCTTGAAGCTCTTCAAGATCAATTTTCCTCCCACTGTCTCCTTGGCTTATGAGTTCTCGCTCTCGGAAAACCCCTCTTCTCGCAACGAAGACAACATTGTCACTTAGTCTATAGAAGTGATATCCAAAGGAATTTTGTGGGTAGCCAATGAAAATATACCGCTCACTAAGAGGTTTGAGCTTATCGTGAGTCTCTCATCTTACGAAAGCCTTGCAACCCCAAACCTTGATATGTGCCAACGAGGGAGCTTTCCTTGTCCACATTTCGTGAGGCGTTTTGGCAAACTTCTTTGTATGGACTAAGTTAAGGATATGGGCGGCAGACTCTAAGGCATACCCTCAGAATGAGATAGGTAGCGAAGCACGACTCATCATGGAATGAACCATTTCTAGCAAGGTTCGATTACGCCTCTCAGCAACACCATTCAAATGAGGTATCCTTGGTGGCGTTAATTGCGAAACTATTTTGCATTCCTTGAGGTAGTCATAGAATTCAAGACTAAGGTACTCTCCACCTCGATCGGATCGAAGCATCTTGATTTTGCTGCCCAGATGATTCTCCACTTCCTGATTATACTCTTTGAACCTTTCAAAGGATTCTGACTTGTGCTTGATTAAGTAGATATACTCACATATGCTATAATCATCGGTGAAAGTCACATAGAAGCGACTTTCATCCCTTGTGGTGGATCTAAAGGGCCCACACACATTGGTGTGTATGAGATCCAGTAAACCCTCAGCCCTTTCACAAGTACCAGTGAAGGGTGACTTGCTCATCCTTCCAAGTAAACAAGACTCGCACATGTCATCGTCCCTAAGGTCGAATGACTCCAACACTCCATCCTTTTCGAGTTGGGCTATGCATTTCTTGTTGACATGTCCAAGACGACAATGCCACAAGCATGCTTTGTCGAAACTATTGGAAGATTCAATATGCAACACATCATTTCCTAAGTTATCTACAACCATCACAGTTTCATATATTCCTGTAACATCCCAAAAATACAGGACAAAAATTTCATTTTTAAATACGTCATTATAAAACCAACAGTGTAATAAAAAATTTGTAATATCATGTCATGTCAAAACCAAAGTAGAAATAATCAAACATGTTATCATAAAACAATATCAGAGTGTAATCCCAAAGATCTCATGTGCGGAAAACCATAGTGTGATGCGCTGCAATCAAGCCGACTCCTTTCCTTTAAACACGAAGTACCTGAAACCAAAACTGAAAACCGTAAGCACGAAGCTTAGTGAGTTTCCCCATCATACCGCATACCCTACAATCACATAACATACATATATTGTCAGGCATATCTGGGTGCCTGACCTACCCCTTCGGTCCTCTCGACCGGATACTGACCAGTATATCTGGGAGCTTGCCTCCCCTTCGGTCCTCTCGACTGGACACTGACTAGCATCTCTGGATGCTAGTCTCCCCTTCGGTCCTCTCGACCGAATACTGACCAGTATATCTGGGAGCTTGCTCCCCTTCGGTCCTCCCGATCGGATACTGACTAGCATATCTTGGTGCTGGTCTCCCTTTCGGTCCTCTTGACCGGATACTGGGGACTATTTCACCCCTACCACTACCACACAACACATATATCTCAAACTATCTAGCATGGCTGGGCATATCTGCCCCTTTGGCCCTATCGACCGGTGTTCTGGGGGACTATCTCCCCCTACTGTCACTAGCACATAGCATCATATCATACTAGCACAATAACATATCACAGGTAGTAGCAAACCTAGATGAATATCACAAAGACAAACATCTATCATACAATCCTACTGGTGGGCCGACATTGTGGCCGTAGACCCACCGCTACTGGAAGGTAACTCACCTCACACTGTTGAAGTCCCGAAGAAACAATCCCAAATTTCCTGAAGTCCCGCAGACTCAACCCCAGCTGCTGGCTGACAGATTCCCGAACTGTCAACACCAAAATAACACCTAATTAATAATTGGGTCCCAATACATAACCATACGTACATTATTTGGGTGATTACTACATTACCCCTCGCTTGGCTTATTCAAGCCCAAGGCAAAATCCGTAGGCCCAAAGTCAATTAGGAATCAAAGCCCAACACATGGCCCAATTTTCCAAATTGGGCCTAGGCCTATACATGGTCTCATTCTGAGGCCCAACATCATATAATCATTAAGGCCCAAACTATGGCCCATCTATGGCCCAATTTTCCAAATTGGTCCCAAACCCCTTACATGGACCTTACCCTAGGCCCATTAAATTACTCTAGACCATTTGCTTGATCTTAGATAGTCCATTTAATAACCCAAATCATCAAGGCCCAATAAAAAGGCCCAACAGTAAACCCAAGTGAAATTAGGGTTTCACATAAAATGATGATTAGGGTTAAGTTTCCTACTTAACCCATTAAGGACTTAATCCATTAAGGACTTAGCCCATTAAGTCCAATATTGCTTAGATTAATTTCCGCAAATGATTATTATTTAATATTCAAAATTATTAAATAATTCTTGTGTGTGTGACCCGATTAATTCTTAAAGTTAGGTTTTCATTGGCATTAGGGTTTTCCAATCCAAATATTAGCCCACTTATCAATTTGTTGGCCTTTTATGTCAATTAGGGCTTTATTGGGCCTATTAAGCCCACTAAAATCTTAATAAGTTCATTAGGGTTTTATTGGGTCCATTAGAGTCCATTAAGCTTCATTGGGCCCATTAGAGCTCCTTTGAGCCCATTAGGGTTTCAAGAATTTCCAATCGAGTCGACTCATAAGAAAAGCACACCGCCACCCGACACGGCGGCCGGTGGCGGCAGGAGGCGGCAGCCACCACCTCACGGTCGTGGTTTGAGTTTCTTTTTATTATTTTTTCCTTCCGGTTACATTTTACAATGCTAAAACCCCAAATAATCATACACACACACACACTAATACAAGCACATATACAACAACCTAATGGCGGCCAATGGTGGCAGCCACCACCCTATGGTGGTGGTGATGTCCTTTTCGAGCAATCCAGTCAACACCCACACATATCATCACGCCTTCAGCTTGGGGAGGGAAGCCAACCATCCATTTGGTGGTCTGTGGCGGTGACAGATGGTTTTACGTCGATAGCCACCACCTCGTGGTGGTGGCAGCGGTTCCTTTGGGTTCCCAATCGAACAGCCTCCCCTACACCCGAATCTTGAAGCAGAACCACACCCATTACTTCACAACAACAAACACCCTCCTGATAGCGAAAAGTCGAACGCAAAACCCCTTCACGACCTCGCAGGCAACTTGAAGCAACACGACAACAGAACGAAGGGAAGGAGAAAGAGGAATGGTGGCAGCAAACAGCGTCCACCCTTGCGCCTACAGGCGGCGGCAATGATAACCCCGACCATGACGACACCTCACGATGGTTTCAGCTTTGACGGTGATGGCTAGCTCATCCCGGTGGTTCCCCTACAATAATAAGAACTCGACTCGGCGGCAAGGCATCAGCCTCCAACGACAGTGACCGGCTGAGTGGTAGTCGTCGGCGGCCATGGATGATCGGGGGATGAAAGAAAATAGGTGGTATCGGCTAAGAGGTTTGAGTATAGCGGATGCGTAATCGTTTTTTTGGGTTAGGGTTTTGGTAGCGATTCTTTAAACGGGAAGGAAGGACATCGGGTTTAAATCCCGCTTCTCTCAAAACTTTGCTCCTAATACAACTTTAGTCCCTCCCCATAGGATCCTTTTCCAATCAAATCCTATATTTACCCATTAAACCCCAACATTAAAAATTCATTACAAATTAGGTACGAAATTTACCAATTTCACCCCTGCTTCCATAATTCCTCACAAATCCGATCCCAAGTTTACCAAACAGCCCCTTAGCCGCAAAATCACTTCAAATGAAGTCCTAGAAGTTACCATTTAGTCCCTGCCTTCATAATTACTTACAATTTGAATCTGAACTTACATTTTACCCCTGAATAATCCAACTCATGACATTTGGCTTCCCAAAACCAACACATTGCTATATAATTATAAATTTTAGGGCTACGAGTCATCCATTAATTAATTTATTTGTTTAATAAATAAACAGGGTTTTACAACTCTCCCCCACTTAAATTAGATTCCGTCCTCGAAATCAATCCTTACCATTCCTTACTCGCCCAACCACTCTAGTAGCATGGTCACCAACTTGGGCACACCCTAGCCTTCCCAGGGTAGCCATGACCAATCCTCGTAAGGCCCTACAATCCGTAGATGAACAAATTTCTCGCAACAAGGTAACATTTACTCGATCTGAATTTGTTGTCTCGAGATGGTCTGAATCCCTGGCAGACCACTCATACTGAATCATTATCGTTGGACCCAGTCCACTTTATCCTTCAACCGGCTACTCAATTTCTGATAACTCGAGGTTCCCATTATAAAATAGGATCACCGACCTAATCATTTCTGTAGATCACTTGTCACTCCGCAGTAAACCAGCTGTTCGATGTGTACTAGCAACCTAAGACACAAGTACTAATACTACCCAGACGCTAAAAGTAGTATGTAGCCACACGGCTGCTTTCCAAAATTTAATGAGACCTCCCTGATCCCCATTCGTTCACTAATTATCTGAAATATCGGGTTCCTGCCCGGCTGCGGAGCCAATGGACTCCCACCTAGTTGCCTTACACGACTTCTGAATGAAATCCTTCTCTGGAACTAGTTGCCACTGAGGCTCTAACAACCTTCTGGTCTAACCGATCGGGTCCATGCATCGAATCTTGTCATCATCACATCCAAGACTAAAAGTGATTGTTACCTAACCAATGGTAGGCTTGCATCACAAATGCCCTTATGCAATCCATTACTTCCCTGGTATCATAACTGTAGTGGCGTTTCTACAGTCTTATCACTGGCTCAACCAGATCTAATCCATCTGGGTAATACCGAAATCTAATACTTGGATTTCCATATCCTCACTGCTGCACCCGAACTGGTGGGTACTACTATTCCTTCCGCGTTCTAACAACACGCTCATGCCATCTACCAACCTAGTGAATGCTACGACTACACCTACAAACTTACAACACTATAATACTATCTGGATGCTAGTGAATGCTACGGCTACACCCGTAGACTTACAACACTCTAACACTATCTGACTGCCTGGTGAATGCTACGACTACACTCGCAGACTTATAACACCCTAACATTATCTGCTGCTAGTGAATGCTACGGCTGCCCCCGTAGTCTTACAACACTTTCCATACTATCTGATCGCTAGTGAATGCTATGGCTACCCCCGTAGTCTTACAACACTTTTTCCAAACCGGGTCGAACACGCACTCGACCTAACACACCACTACACTTGAGTCCTTACCAGAACTCTAACCTGATTCCCGAAACTAGCTATCATGTGACCCCACTGTATCAGTACCATCCGTACCCATGCCCGTGATCAAAGCGTCACAGTAAACCATGAAATCATCTACGCCCTCTTGCATGGTGAGAATAAGTGCCTCGCACAACCGCTGTCTAAGAGTCTCTAAGGCTGCCTGCTGCTCAAGCCCCCAATGAAAGGCCACCGACTTCTTGGTTAGTCGGGTCAAAGGAACCACAATCTCAGAGAAGCCCCCTGAAAATCTCCGGTAGTAACCTGCTAGACCCAGGAAACTCCGAATCTCAGATGGAGACCTCGGAATCTCCCACTGCATCATGGCCTCTATCTCGGCTGGATCAACTAGAACACCATTTTGGTTCACAAGGTGCCCAAGAGATTGCACCCCGCGCAACCAGAACTCACATTTGGGGAACTTTCTAAAAAGTCCCTCCCCCACTTAGATTCGACTAAGTCTTCACATTACATGAGAATGGAAGGATTTCCAATCCTTCTCGCTTTCTAATATCCCACTAATGGCAACTTGTGCCTGCCAATGCTAGCATTTAATCACCGATTAAACCTTGAGATCTCACATCCTCAGAAGTCTCGATGAGTACTCTTGAAATCTGATCTAGTCTGACACCTCACTCCATTTAACATGCTATCAATTGAAGACCTTAATCTTCACTCTAGCTGACGAATCCTCGTTCCCACTACCAATCTTGTAGTACCACTAAACTCTAACCGAACACAGCCCATGCGAAAACACAATTCTCTTGAAAATCCAGTAACCAACCACTTATGCATCTAACACCTGCGACTGACACTACCCTCTTCCTGTCACCAGTTATGTCCTAGCAACGGTAGTGCCTTGAACTCCAAAGTTCGTCCATAAACAATTAGCGACCATACCTCAACAATGATAGAACCTCTGAATGCTAACTTCATTAGAGAACAATCACTCCAACCCTGATCGAGTATCCTTAAAATAATACTCCTGCATAGATCCTAACAAAGATCTGAAATGATAACGGTGTGTGCGGAACCCACTCCGCAAGATGCGTCCCCCTGTGGGTTCATCAAGGACCTTTCGGCATGCAGGATAGCATATATGATCCTTGGTAACCCAAACTCTAGCAGAAAACCAACCCGAGATCTGACTTATCCAAACTCACTCACAATTCCAAAGCGATATGTATTCCAAACATCCACCTAATATCAAAGAAGATGACATACCCGCAACATCTGGAGGAATACTAACCCCCTTCTGCTGATATGACCAATCCTGCTACCCTGTAGCAGCCTAAACCCTTGGAGTGACAAACTCCCTTGTGTACTTTCTCATACGTGCTGCACTGACTCAGGCCATGATGGCCTTTCACCTGATGATCAGAAGTCATGGGTCTCTTCCCGGGACCCTCTACTATACGCACCTGGCACACACCTCTCTTTCCTGGGTGCTCCCAAATCGATCCCGCATCTGCAACTCTTAGAAATCATATCCTTCAGGGTCTGACACCCTGTCACGCGCACTAGCTCGCTTGCCAATGGCTAAGCTACAACAACTGGAACATCCTCTGTCCCCAAACTGGGTCACGAACTCTTCCCTGAAGCTTCTTAGATTCACCAAAACTCTCATTGATTCGAGTATGGATCCTGTGCTATCAGTAGTACGGGCCCAATACTACCTTCCACACCTATCCATACTTTCCTCAGAAATCCTTCCGGATCCTCCAAGTCACTTCCTCAAACTGGTACTCCCAAGTCTCACTGAACGTCACTACTAACTCACTGAAATATATCCTAGGCTTCCCTAGGTTTCGGAACTCACCCAGTCCTCAGCTGCTGAAATTATCCAGCCTGTGTCCCATGTGACTTAGCATATTCACTTAATAGTTAGCTCACATTACTAAGGGTCCCACAAAGCACAAAGCAAGCAGCATTCAGACAATGGAAAATCTAACAATCATATTCCAATCAAATCATTCTATCCCCTAATCAAGAATCTGAACATGCATTTCAAAGGCTCATACAATCAGGCATAACCTAAATAGGATATCCTATCACTGAATGATCTGTACTACCATGCAAGTGTACAAGCACATACAATAGGCATATAAGGCATCCTCCAAGATCCTTATCCCTAATCTAGCATGCAGCTCTCATAATCATATCACATCGTATCATAACATGTATGGGTATCTTGGGAAAAACATATTTGAGCTCGGCTGATTGCACGCATCACACACTTTGTTCTTCTCAAAGTTCTTTCTCTTTTCAGATTCTTTTCAAACTCCTTTTATAAAATGGTTTTACTTTTGAAACATTTCATACCAAGCCCTTAGTTTGAGTTCAGACACACCCGAGAGTATGTCCGAATCCCTCAAACCAAGGCTCTGATACCAACTTGTAACATCCCAAAAATACAGGCCAAAAATTTCATTTTTAAATACATCATTATAAAACCAACAGTGTAATAAAACATTTGTAATATCATGTCATGTCAAAACCAAAGTAGAAATAATCAAACATGTTATCATAAAACAATATCAGAGTGTAATCCCAAAGATCTCATGTGCGGAAAACCATAGTGTGATGCGCTGCGATCAAGCCGACTCCTTTCCTTTAAACACGAAGTACCTGAAACCAAAACTGAAAACCGTAAGCACGAAGCTTAGTGAGTTTCCCCATCATACCGCATACCCTACAATCACATAACATACATATATTGTCAGGCATATCTGGGTGCCTGACCTACCCCTTCGGTCCTCTCGACCGGATACTGACCAGTATATCTGGGAGCTTGCCTCCCCTTCGGTCCTCTCGACTGGACACTGACTAGCATATCTGAGTGCTGGTCTCCCCTTCGGTCCTCTCGACCAGATACTGACCAGTATATCTGGGAGCTTGCCTCCCCTTCGGTCCTCTCGACCGGATATTGACTAGCATATCTGGGTGCTGGTCTCCCCTTCAGTCCTCTCGACCAGATACTGGGGACTATTTCACCCCTACCACTACCACATAACACATATATCTCAAATTATCTAGCATGGCTGGGCATATCTGCCCCTTCAGCCCTATCGACCGGTGTTCTGGGGACTATCTCCCCCTACTATCACTAGCACATAGCATCATATCATACTAGCACAATAACATATCACAGGTAGTAGCAAACCTAGATGAATATCACAAAGACAAACATCTATCATACAATCCTACTGGTGGTCCAGCATTGTGGCCATAGACCTACCGCTACTGGAAGGTAACTCACCTCACACTGCTGAAGTCCCGAAGACACAATCCCACACTTGCTGAAGTCCTGCAGACTCGACCCCAGCTGCTGGCTGATAGATTCCCGAGCTGTCAACACCAAAATAACACCCAATTAATAATTGGGTCCCAATACATAACCATACGTACATTCTTTGGGTAATTATTACAATACCCCTCGCTTGGCTTATTCAAGCCCAAGGCCCAATCCGTAGGCCCAAAGTCAATTAGGAATCAAAGCCCAATACATGGCCCAATTTTCCAAATTGGGCCTAGGCCTATACATGGTCTCATTCTGAGGCCCAACATTATATAATCATTAAGGCCCAAACTATGGCCCATCTATGGCCCAATTTTCCAAATTGGGCCCAAGCCCCTTACATGGGCCTTACCCTAGGCCCATTAAATTACTCTATACCATTTGCTTGATCTTGGATAGTCCATTTAATAACCCAAATCATCAAGGCCGAATAGAAAGGTCCAACAGTAAACCCAAGTGAAATTAGGGTTTCACATAAAATGATGATTAGGGTTAAGTTTCCTACTTAACCCATTAAGGACTTAATCCATTAAGGACTTAACCCATTAAGTCCAATATTGCTTAGATTAATTTCCGCCAATGATTATTATTTAATATTCAAAGTTATTAAATAATTCTTTTGTGTGTGACCCGATTAATTCTTAAAGTTAGGTTTTCATTGGCATTAGGGTTTTCCAATCCAAATATTAGCCCACTTATCAATTTGTTGGCCTTTTATGTCAATTAGGGCTTTATTGGGCCTATTAAGCCCACTAAAATCTTAATAAGTTCATTAGGGTTTTATTGGGTCCATTAGAGTGCATTAAGCTTCATTGGGCCCATTATAGCTCCTTTGAGCCCATTAGGGTTTCAAGAATCCCTAATCGAGTTGACTCACAAGACAAGCACACCAACACCCGACACGGCGGCCGGTTGCGGCAGGAGGCGGCAGCCACCACCTCACGGTGGTGGTTTGAGTTTCTTTTTATTATTTTTTCCTTCCGGTTACATTTTACAATGCTAAAACCCCAAATAATCACACACACACACGCACACACTAATACAAGCACATATACAACAACCTAATGGCAGCCAACGGTGGCAGCCACCACCCTATGGTGGTGGTGATGTCCTTTTCGAGCAATCCAGTCAACACCCACACGTATCATCACGCCTTCAGCTTGGAGAGGGAAGCCAACCATCTATTTGGTGGCCTATGGCGGTGACAGATGGTTTTACGTCGACAGCCACCAACTCGTGGTGGTGGCGACAGTTCATTTGGGTTCCCAATCGAACAGCCTCCCCTACACCCGAATCTTGAAGCAGAATCACACCCATTACTTCACAACAACAAACACCCTCCTAATAGCGAAAAGTCGAAAGCAAAACCCCTTCACGGCCTCGCTGGCGACTTGAAGCAACACGGAAACAGAACGAAGGGAAGGAGAAAGAGGAACGGTGGCAGCGAACGACACCCATCCTTGCGCCTACAGCCGACGGCAATGATAACCCCGACCATGACGACGCCTCACGATGGTTTCAGCTTTGACGGTGATGGCGAGCTCATCCCGGTGGTTCCCCAACAGCAATAAGAACTCGACTCGGCGGCAAGGCATCGGCCTCGAACGACAACGACCGACTGAGTGGTAGTCGTCGGCAGCTATGGATGATCGGGGGATGAAAGAAAATAGGTGGTAGCGGCTGAGAGGTTCGAGTATAGCGGCCGCCTCATCGTTTTTTTTGGGTTAGGGTTTTGGTAGCGATTCTTTAAACGGGAAGGAAGGACATCGGGTTTAAATCCGACTTCTCTCAAAACTTTGCTCCTAATACAACTTTAGTCCCTCCCCATAGGATCCTTTTCCAATCAAATCCTATATTTACCCATTAAACCCCAACATTAAAAATTCATTACAAATTAGGTACGAAATTTACCAATTTCACCACTGCTTCCATAATTCCTCACAAATCCGATCCCAAGTTTACCAAACAGCCCCTTAGCCGCAAAATCACTTCAAATGAAGTCCTAGAAGTTACCATTTAGTCCCTGCCTTCATAATTACTTACAATTTAAATCTGAACTTATATTTTACCCCTGAATAATCCAACTCATGACATTTGGCTTCCCAAAACCAACACCTTGCTATATAATTATAAATTTTAGGGCTACGAGTCATCCATTAATTAATTTATTTGTTTAATAAATAAACGGGGTTTTACAATTCCATTACAAGGAAATAATTCCATTACAAGGAAATGCTTCAAAATAGAAAACACCATTAAAATAAGCATAAATAGAACCCTTTTCATTATCAAATGAATGTCTAAATCCTTGTTTATACAAACCATGAAAAGAAATGATGTTTCTTGCAATTTCTGGCGAATAGAAACAGTTATTCAAATGTAGTCCTAATCCATTACTAATAAATAAAGAGTAAACTCTAATCTTAGTGACAGGCGACACTCTTCTGTTCCCCATGACCAGGTTTATCTTCCCATGCTCCACATCCCTATTTCTTCTTAGGCCCTGCAAATCATAACAAATGTGAAAACCACATCCTGTATCAAGTACCCAAGAAAGAGCATCTGATGAATCATTAGATTGAATAGTGTAAATACCTGTGAAGGATGGTTTTCATTGGTTGTAATCATCGAAGTGATGATCTCGTACCTCTCCTTCCTTGTACTTTGGTGGTACCTTTCAAGCAAGTCCTAGTGCATTTTGTAGGGATAGAAGTCCTCGTAGGACTTTTGGAGTTCAACAGTCATGGTCGCTAGCATGATGTAATGGACTTTCATGGCATCACGCTCATGGGCCTAAAATGCAGCGATCTCCTTGGGAGTGGCGGTGTTAACATCCACGTCTTTCAGCTCTTTTTCGAGGACATACTCCTTGTCCTCGTAGCGGGTGACCATCCTTATGTTACGGATCCAATCGTTAAATATGTTTCTGTCGAAGATCACTCTCCCAAACAAGTTCATTAGTGAGAATGAGCCGGAAGAGTTTGAGTCGGAAGCGTTGTTGTTCAAGTTCGACATCTGAAAAGGAAAAGAGACAAAGTTTGATTAGATAAGAATCCCCAATTAAACACCCAAATGAGAGACTAGGGCTAGGATTTAACAACATTATTTGCAATTTATAAGAGAGATGTCGTAATCTAAACAACAAATAATTTGAAGGTAAGTGAATGACGATTCACTAATTTCCACCACGAAAAAAAAAGAGAATTAAGTTTAAATGTATTGAAAACTCTTAGATCTTTTGAGATTCATTGAACTTTTCAATGACGTGTTTAAATCTCAATATGCCCCTCAAGTTTGTAACTGGGATACCGAGGATCACAAACAGGGTGTGAATGACCATGCAAATGTACATGGTGCCCCGCAATGTTACTGTCACCTAATCAATGTGTCGGTTAACCACACATGGTCCATTGATCTATGAAAAACATCGAGTCACCCTTTTCCACCTTTGCTTAGAGCCAAATTAGTGTGCCGGTTAACTACACACGCTCCACTAACGTCTTAGCAAGGGTACAAAGTGTAATTTCATGGAATAGCATCAAATTCACATTTTGCCTAAAGTAACTAAGATTGAGAATTTTGTAAAAGCATTTAGTTACTATATATATCCTTATACTTTTAATGAGGAAAGATTGCCCTATCCTACCCGTTCGGCTAACGACCCTCCACCAATCAAAGAAGCAGTGGGTGAGAGTGGACACCCATTAAACGACCATTGTATAGGCCATAACTTTATACCCCCCGTATAGATCGGCTTCGTGAATGAGGTCTACTAATGGTAAGACTAGAATTTATGTTATACATATATATAATAATTATTCTTATAATATTATAATAGTATAGGGTGAATTTTAACCTTGTAAGATTCTAGGGTTTGGAATTTAATTATTTCAAAATTAAAATTTTAATCCAAAAATTTTAATTCCAAAACTTGAGGACACGTTTTGAAACATTTCAAAACTATCTAGATCAAAATTCAAATAAACAATTAAACAATTAATTTGGGTGATTATCTAATTTTGACCTAATCCATTTTCATACAAGATAATGATCAAATAATTCAAATTAATAACATTTATCAAATAAGGTAATAATTATCTAATTAAATGACAAAATCTTTTAATTTTGACAAGGATAATCATAGAGAATCAATAAAATTCATATTTTATCAATTAGAAACAATTATGGTAATTATCCGAAGTCAAAAACAGCAAAAATCAAGAAAATCCGCCTGTCTGATAGCCCGACTCGCCGAGCCCCTTGCAAGAGTCGTTTAGTTCATCCTACTCATTAAGTACCTCATTGGGCTCAACGAGTCTGTCAAGCAGATGGCACAAAAATCGATTTTTAGCAATAAACAAATACACCATGCATCAAATACAATAGAAACCAAGCAAGGCTCTGATACCACTGATGGGTTTTAAGCAAAAGAACATCCTATATGCACATCCAAAACCCTAAAGCTTTGGATCTAGGTTTCTCTATTGTACATGCAAATTTATCCAAAGCTTATAAACCCTAATCTAGTATATAACAAAACTTATTGAATGTCTAATAAACAAGTTAGATGAATACCTTAGTTGTTGATTGTAGATCTTGAAGCTCTGAGAACCTTAGCACCCTAAATGTTATGCCTCTAATGAATCACAGACACCAAAAGCAATTGAATGAAGAAAGAGAGAGGGAGGGGAGAGGGAAAAGCTGGCTCCAAGGCTTCTAGGGTTTCAGTGTTGCCGAAATCTCATGCCCAAGGGGTCTTTATATAGGTGTGGGAATTAGGGTTTCAGTGATTATCCTTATCTGGTTACTTAGCCACCAAGCAGCCCAAGGATAATTCTAGATCCCCCTTGGACAAATTCTTAAGGCCTTATCCTTAGAATTCGTCCACCCTATGCTCTAGGGTTTTCTTACCCAACTTTGCAGCTATCACATAATTACAAGTTCAGTTCCCTTAATTCAATTAACCTCTTTTGACCATAAAATTAATTCTTAATTAATTCTTGACTAATGTTAATTAAATAATATTATTTCTCTTTTAATAAATTATTATTATAATATATTAATAAACCATAATAACATCTTTCTCTATTATTTATCCAGTCAAGTTGCTTTGGTGAAGACAACCCAAAAGGACAATGCACAACCGGGTCAAGTACATACCAAATATAGCTATGGACTTAGACAGTAATCCAACAGTATGGTCATCTCTCAGAGTAGGATGATAACACTTGACCATTCTAGACTATCTTGTGAATTATGTTGTTAGTGCAGGCTCATAACCTACAGATGTAGATGAAAGGTGATACCCTATTTATCAAATTATTCTGACGGTTTGGGTGCCTTAAGACTTACACCGGCCAAGGGAGTTCGTAGATGTGGAGACAAGCCCTTTCCTTAAATGGTTCATCGGATAGATAATTCTCTCTGATAGTCTTGGACTAGGATCTACGAGGATCGGTAGGAATAAATATGTAGGAATGTATGCCTATATGGATTTAGTATGGTAACGGTTGGTTTTGCGGGTTTGATAATTAAGGAATATTATCATATCAATATTGTGGGATTGAAATCCCTATGTATCTCATCAAGTTTTCCCAACCTGACTCACTCAGTTTATATGCATCACAGATATTAAGACTTAAGTTAATGGAACCGGATTAGGATGTTCAGTGATTAAGAGAAAATATGAAATAGTGTTCAGGACCATTAGGTCTTTATAATGTAACTTATGTTTCTGTATTGATTATGACATCCTTAGGTTTTTCACATTTTGGAAACAAACATTTGTAATCAAAATGATCTTTTGTACTGGGATTTTCCGCAAATATAAATAAATGATTTTAAAAGCGTAAAGAAAAGTTTTAATTGGTTCTGAAAATTTGATGATATCGCACATTTGCCAATGATTTTGAGGCCCTCCCCTCCCCATTTGTTTAACAATTTTTTAGAATAGCTAACAAAGGTTAGGGATGATGAGGGTAGATTAGAGTTTTAAAATATATTTTTTTAAGACAATTAAAGGTTACAAGCATAGTTGTTAAGATGCTAATCTTGATATTTAGTTACTATTTTTAGATCCTAAAAGCAAAAAAATGATATTGATCTAACTAGGATCTATCTAAAGCAAGATCTATAGTGAGATCTTGAAATTGACTATAGCAAGTGCAAAAGTCTCATCGAGTATCACCATTTCACCAATTCATCTCAAATTATGCAGGTTACACTTTTGATATTTCTTTTGTAACCTTAAGCCTAAAGTTAGTTGTATGTGATCACAATGATCATGTTTTTTGTAATTAAGATGTTTTGTTTCCTAATATTTGTGATTTGTAATAACAAAAATGATGGTTCTTACTTAAGAAGTTAAGGTTGTTGTCATATCGATGTCATAACTAACTTCAAGTTATAATGTTTGCCACACACCCACGACCTTATGAGCAAATTTAAATTTGAGTTGATTTTAGTAGGGTCTTTCGATCCCGGTTTGATCTTACGATTACAATTTTGCAAAACATAAAATGATCTTGCTTAAGATCCTAATCTTAGCAACCTTGGTTGTAAGTATTTCTAAGGCATATGTCTCTATTTATTAAACAACTTTATACTCCTTCATAAGGATCATATTTTTCTCGTTATGTCTTCCACCTTCATATTATGGAGTAACATCAACTCACTATCGTATGACTATTCCATGATTGATGTTGAAAAACTACATCATTTCCTTACCATCATGGATACTAAAAACTACTTGTGCTTATTTATTATCTAAAATCAATATATCAACAATATCATTAACGAAGTCTCTATGACAGACAATAAATCCTACAACTATCTCGGTGAACACTTACACTAAACTTATCCAGATAGACAATGATCGTATTGTTGACTCGTCTTTATATCATATCCTTAAGTTCACATAAATACCTTACCATCATGCGACCATACATCACATACATCATGTAATATGAGTGTCTATTTATGTATCTATAGTGGGCATTTGTACATTTGTGTTGGGTAAGAGATCGGATAAGAGTATCATCTTTTGACTATAGGGTAATTAATCGATCACTAAGAACCAAGGATTAAAATTCTTTATCAAACTCGATGGCACATGAGTCTTTGTTGTCACTAAATAACTTTCTGAGGCTTGTCCATACGAGTCAATTGGTGACACATTTCTTTAGAATCATGGTGAAGAGAGGTTGTGTATCGTGCCATAGATCTATATTTTTTTACCAAAATCTTATTTGCATTATTCAACATCGTCCAAGTTAGTTGGGTTTGAGGCGCCATCTAGATGCCCCTCCTTATGTTGATCCACAATTTGTTATTGCATGTTTCCATGAGATAAATTATTATATTGGCCTCCTAAATGGAAACTAATTGTATCTTGATTTAGTGCGGAAGCCAAATATGTTTGGATCTGTAATCTCCTTTAAGAGCTTCAAGCTTCAATCCCCTCTTGGTAAGCCTACAATTGTATACCATGACAACTTCAATGCTGTTTATCTATCTAACAAAAATATACAATACCAACAAACGAAGTAAAATAAGATCGATATCAACTTTGACAGTGACAAATTAGTGATTGTTGGTCAACTTCGTGTATTTCTTAGTCTTCAACATGTCGGCATTTTAGAGACAATTTGAATGTTTGCTCACGCCTCCTTAAATTGCATATACATATTAGTGTGCATATTTGTCTTGTAGATTCGGACCATACCTTAATCTGTCCACATGTATTAGTCCAGTTTAAGCCCATTGGGATTCTACATGTATTTAACCCTTTCGTTAATGCAAAGTTCGAGATATTATTGGACTACAACATTATATTTATTTACACTGGCAACCTCTCCTTTTGGTTACCAAAAAATTTTTGACTTCATGGGAAATACGTTATTTTTGTTTGGATCGGAGAAACATAAAAAATCCAGCCGGAAATCAAAGAATGAGAGCGAAAACCCATGTGACCTAACACTAGTAATTTATAGAAAACCACAAATCTATCCTGATAAATAAGAATGATTTTGCTACATATCCTCTCATCTTTTATTTTGACACTTGTCATTTTCTAGATTTTTTTGATTTATTTAATATCCATTTTTCATTTTTATAGGTTTTTTCTTTTTAATTCAAATCTCACCTATTAAATGTCATCTTACGTTAATTAATTCTATAAATATATTAATTAATATACATAATAAATTTCTATTTTTAAATTTTTTTTCTATTAATATATTAATTAATGTTTATGAATATTAATGTAGATAATAATTCCATTTGTGAATTCATATTAATTAATTTTATTAGTATAGATTAATTAAGACCAAATTACATAAATAGTCCATACGGTTTACCAAAAGGTCACAAACCCGATCCTTATTTTTTTATTAACAAAGTCTTTGTGGTTACCAAAACTTTCTATTAATAAACTCGTGTAATACACAAGTTTCACACCTAATTTGTAATTATTTTTGTTAAGGCTAATAAGGGGTGTGGTGTATTCTTATTAATGCTAAAAATGTGCCACGTAGGCATCAGATTAATTTTTATAGTTTTTTGAAATTTTATCTACCAACTATGGTATTGTAAATGTTTCATCTACACGTTTTTCTTTTTTATATATATATTTTTTAATTTCAAAAAAATAAGAACTTTTGTAAAAACCATACTAAAATTAAAAATAACATAAATATAAAAATTACATTTTAGAAATCCTAAAAATAAAAAATAACATGAAATTAAAAATTAAATTAAAAATCTAAAGAAAACACATGAAGTGAAAAAAAAACCTAGAAAAAAACATAACATCGAAATTTCATTTGCGGTTTAACTTATATTTTTTGCGAATCGACTTTCTTATCACTTTAGCCGCCTCTTGATCATCTGGTTCGAGTTGTCTCACATCTTGCCTTAAAAACGAATATTCTATGAGTCGGACGGTATCAGTCATATGCATCTACAAAGTTAAATTCAATTGTGTAATTTGTGTCATCATTTTCTCCGATATAGCTGTCCGCTCGGTTCCGACCGTCGAATTTGAAGATGTCGGTTTCCTTTTTCCTCTTGCTCGAGCTTTTGTTTTGTCCCTCCTGTTAGAGGAGGAGGCGGGCGTATTTCATCGATGTCGTCATTATCATCATTAAAATTAATGTCTAAGTAAGCATCCGATGACACTTGTTGTGAGCTCGAATATGAAGATGTTCGGCTTCTTTTTGGCGGATTAGCTATATCTTAATGTATTGCAAGTTCCCTCCATCTAATGCTTCTTTTGACAACTTCCCACACATGAATACACTTAAAAGGATTTAGCACATATCTTAGAATGTAGTGTGCGTTTTTTTAACAAAATCGCTTTAGTTTCTCCATTAGCCCATTGTTTTTCAAAGTTTGTCTAAATTACATTCCAATGTATCACGAGTTTGTTCATAAGATTCTATTTCAAGTTACATTGGACGGAGGTCCGATAATCTAGATCTTGACCCATTCTTTACAAAACCGCTCCGTGATACGTAATCAAAATTGATCATGATTTTGACCATTTCCCGTGCCACCATCTTAGGATATGTCGAACCATGCCTTTGCTAACTCAACTTCTTCTTTTTGTGTCCATCTTCTCGAATCGGTCATCCCTTTCTTTTGTTGTTGAGGTTGTTGTTGTTGTTCTTCGTCGGAATCAGGAAGAATTTTGGTTGAAGGCGCGAAAAGCGGTTGGGATGGAAATTGGGTTTGAGATGATTGTGTTTTGGGTTGAGATTGGAATTGGCTCTGTTGTGACATTTGGAATTTTGAAAAATAGCTAGGAACACCATCCATTTGTGGTTGGTAACGTGGTAGTGATGACGGTTCATAGCCAAAATGTGCGAAAGGGTTGTTAACATTCACTACTAGAAACATGGCTTTTAGAGACGGAAGAATATGTCGCTATTCCGTTGCTAAATGTTGTTTGCGAT
Organism: Lactuca sativa; assembly: GCF_002870075.4. Lineage (NCBI taxonomy): Eukaryota > Viridiplantae > Streptophyta > Magnoliopsida > Asterales > Asteraceae > Lactuca > Lactuca sativa. The sequence continues at coordinate 69,592,276 of NC_056631.2, read as the reverse complement.
GGATCATCAACGGATTCACTCCGTAGGTAATTAAAAGGTGGCAAATAACTCAGCGAGGGTTTTAGCGACATATCCGTTTTTCCTTGCGACAAGTTTAGCGACAAGATATTCGTCGCTAAGGTGCTGTTTGTTTTGGAAGTGGTTAAATGTCTTTTGTCTTTTTTCAAGTTTGCGGAAGAAGACGTGCACTTGCAAAACGTCTACCCGCCAGAAGGGAAAAGTGCTCAAAAAGTACTTTTGTAGAAAAACAAACGAGGCCTAAATGTTACTCAATACATCTTCTCAGGGCATTAGCGGCAAATTTTGTTAAAGTCATTACGTCGCTATGATAAGGACCTTAGAATTCGACTATGATAAGGATTCAAGGCTTATCTTATGGGTTGCTTGGTAAGCAAGCAACTAGATAAGGATAAGGACTGAAACCCTATCTGTACACCTATATAAACCCCCTTTGGCTCTTGATTTCGTCCAGACCTTCCCAAGGCATCTTAGGGACGAATTCTTATACCTCTCCTCTCTCTTTATACCTTCTCCATTTGCTCTTGGTGTTTGTAAGCCATTAGAGGAGTGACACTTGTGACTCTAAGCCTTCCAAAGTCAATTCAAGGAGGAATTGGGATTGTTATTGCTACATAACAATCAAGGTAATATCTTAAACCTAATTATATGTTAATATCGATTTCCATATGCTAGAATTAGGGTTTATAGTCTTGGATTCAAAGCATGTACAACAGAGAAACATAGATCCAAGCATTAGGGTTTGTATGAGCACATAGGATGTCTTATGACCAAAACCCATCAGTAGTATCAGAGCCTAGACTGGTTTCAATTGTATTGATGCATTACATGTTCAAAAAATTCAATTTTTGATGTTCTGGAGGCTGGACTTGCCGAGTCCATAGCTGAACTCGCCGAGTCCATGCAGACTCGACGAGTCCATGCATACTCGACGAGTCCAAGCTTGACTCGACGAGTCAACTCGTCAGATGGAGTATATCTCGGGATTTCTTGCTGTTTTTGCTTTGGGATAGTTATCTTATTATATTAGATCAATATAAATCCGATTTTATGATATATTTGACTATATTCTTGATCTAATTGAAGATATTTATCAATTAATAAGATAATTGTTTCCTTATGTGATAATTGATTAATTATTTTGAATAAATTGATAAATTGTTTTGCAAGAAATCATTAAATAAATCAAATATGGATAATTATGTGTTTAATTGTTAATTTAGATTATTTGTTATTTGATCCTTGTTGTTATGAAAAGTTTCATATTTTCCCCCTTAGGTTTTATAGTTTAAATTTGAACCTAAAAGTTTTGTTGTTTTGAAATTTAAATAGTTGAAACCCTAATGTTTTGAAAAAGGTTTCAAAACTTGCCCTCAAGTTTTGGAATTTAAATTTTTGATTAATAGTTTAATTTGATGTATATTTAAATTCTAAACCCTAATGTCTTGAAATGTTTCAAAACTTGCCCTCAAGTTTTGGAATTTAAAAGTTGATTAAAAGTTTAATTAGGAATGTTAAATTCTAAAACTCTAGTATTGTTTTGAAAAAGTTCAAATCACACCCTTATGGTTTTATTAATTAATTAAGGTGTATAATTAAAAGAGATTTAATAAATCCATAAAAGTTTAGGTTACAATTTAATTGAATTAAAAGTATAATTGTTAAATTAGACCACCTAGTATTTTGAAAGTATAAAATACACCCTATACTATATATAACATTAAAAGTCTAACATTATATATATATATATATATATATATATATATATATATATATATATGTATGAGTAAAAGTCAGTCTTACCGTTAGTAGGCGTCATTCACGAAGCTGGTCTATAAGGGGTGTTTAAGGAAATTGCCTATAAAATGGCGATTGAATGGGTATCCACTCTTACCCACCGCACTCTTGACTAGTGGAGGGTCGTTAGCCGAACGGGTAGGATAGGACGAAACCTTCCATTATAAGTATAATGAATTACTAAAGTAGCTAAATGTTTTTCAAATCCCCAATCTTAGTTACTTAGGCAAAGTGAATTGATGCAATTCCATGAAATTACACTTTGTACCCTTGTGAAGACATTAGTGGAGCGTGTGTGGTTTACCGGCGCACTAAATGGTTCTAAGCAAAGGTAGCAAAGGGTGACTCAATGTTTGTCATAGTTCGGTTGAGCGTGTGTGGTTTACCGGCACACCGAATAGGTGACTGCAACATGTGAGGGCACCATGTAAGTTTGCATGGTTATTCACACCCGCTTTGTGATCCTCGGCATCCCAGTCACAAACAAGAGGGGCATATCGAGATTTAAACATGCCATTGAAAGTTCAATGAATCTCAAAGGATCTAGGAATTTTCATAGATTTAAAACTTAATTTCTTTTTCGTTTTTCGTGGTGGAAATTAGTTAATCGTCATTCACTTACCTTCAAATATTCTGCAATTAGGGTTACGACATCCCTCTCCCGAGTTGTAGAATATTGTGTTGGGTCCTAACCTTAGTATTTCATTTGGATGATTTACTAAGGACTCAATCTATCAACTAACTTGAATTTGTTTTTCTCCCGGTTTGTAGATGTCAAAGTTCGACAACTATGGTCTTCCCAAATCCCATGGAACAAGCTTTCCACATGAAGATGGTATTCCACGATTCAATCGAGGAACGAGAAATCATGCTTCACTTCCTCCTCCTCCTCCTATTGTTCTCCCCAACCCACATGATCGAAGAATTGAAAGGTTCAATATCACTAAAGCCCTATTGGAAATGAAACATGAAGATGGTAAACCCGTGTGTGCCAACGTTCTAGGAATGAAATCACACATTGATAGGTTGATAATGTTGGGTGTGTCATTCCCAGATGAGTTGGCTGTGAATTAGGTTTTGCAGTCACTTCCTGAATCATATAATGAGTTCAAAAGAAAGTATTATATGATGGATCATGACGACAACCTCATTGACCTAACTTACATGCTCATTGCTGCTGAATCAAAAATGATTTGGCGAAGCAATGGAGCGTATTTGTTGGGAAAGTCAACCGACCATGCTTCCGAGGACGTTCTAGGAGAACCGACCTGGGTTTGCTGCCAAAAGAAAGGGCGTTGGATACAAGTCTGCCCAAAGAGCCTGAAGAGTCCAGAAGATGGGAGAGTCAAGGAGTATGGCTACGCTTCAGGTAAAATCCATTATCTAATTCCGTTAATCTCCTATTCATTGATTCTTAATACATGATGTGATAAGATTGCATTTGAATGTTTTGCAGAATCGGTGAAAAGAAAGGAAGCTTGGTGAAAGAGCAAGATGAATCTAATCACAAGGAATGGATCTTGGTCATATGGACTTGAAGATTAGATTTTGAGCTTAGATAGTTAGAGTTGTTAGAAATTTTCCTTTTGAAATTCATAGTTTTCAATGGATTTTGCATAGTAAGGACAAATGTTTTCCGCTGCTTTTATAAATAAAATAAATTTTCGTTTGACTTATTTATTTATTTGTTTCCTTGCAATGAAATCGTTATGAAAATTGGTGTTTGCATATTTCTACAACAAATGGATATGATTCTTATTTATGTTATTCATGGAAAGTCGAGAGTTTACCAAATAGGGAGAGTTTTCTCATCGCCCAAGTTTCAATTGGACAGAAACTTGGAATCATGCAACTTGGTTGCACGATGAATGAGAAATTTCATATTTGGACTAATTCATTGACAAAGTATCAAGTAAAGGACTTGGAGATCGAATACACAAAGTTGTGTGTTGATCAAGTCCACCATAAGAGTAATAATGATATTCGTCATGATTTACTAAAGGTTTAGTAAATATGATTATACTTATAATATTAAGTGTAATTCTGAATTGATTGAAAATGTTTAAATCAATAGCAGAACGAATAAGAAGAATCAGGTAGGCAGGAAGATAAAAGTTTCTCCATTCTAAGAAGAAGGGAGAGTACCTTTTATGCTTTATGATAGGTCTTAATGATTAAGAACCATATCTCAATTGATCCTCTAAGTGAGTCTAAGCACAATTGTATGTCTAAGAAAAGGAATCAAGAATTGAAGAAATGGTTAAATCAAAAAGTCAATCATACTTCATTCCAAAACAAGTCTCAGAGTTAAGATTGTGACATTGAGTAAGTATAAAGAAGGTTTATAACATTCATTAAATGTGGAAAGTTGTGATGTCTTGAATAAGACAAAGACCAACTAGGACCAATTTATGAAGTGTTTTGATAAAAGCTACACTAACTCTTGAATATCTGTTTTTCAAGAAATGGTTATTGACAAGAGAGTCTTATATGTCAAGGAGTCAGTGGGAGTCTTAATAGTCTTGAAAGGTTTCAGGAACAAATCAAATGAACCTTATCGATGATCACTAGCACACAAGTTGAGGTTCACAACCTATCGTGATGACATTATTTTGTTTCCGTGCCAATCCAATCGAGTTAATTATGCATGTGAGTTCTATGAGTTCTCATTTTGAACGCATAAAAGGCAAAGCACCTTAATCAATGAAAGATACATTGATAGGAAAGGGTGAGCTGCTTAACTACTTGGAAGACATGGTGGGCAGCTGTGCTACCATAAGGCAAGAAATCAAGATTAAGAAAGTTCGGTCCATATGAGTTTGAATTTGTCGTAAACTTTGGTTTTAACAAATTCACATGGATAGGAACACATACACCATTTAAATCTAAGTGTCATAAGATTTCCTCCTTCGTGAAAATGATTGTGAGGAAATGCTTTCACTAAGAAAGATTTTAAGAAGATAGTGATCGTAAAATTGCATTCTCGAATTTGATTATGGTTACGGTATCCCTTTCCATAATTTGAATTGTGAGGTTTGGCAATTGTTTACACACACATATGAACTATCTAAGGCAAAGGTGTATAAGTTCAAGAAGCCTTGATAAAAGATTATCAAAGCACTAAGTATTAGAAACATGAACGTAAGAAATTCAATAAGCACTGTTTTTCTGAAAGTTAAGATGTTTATGAATACATGTCGAAGCTAGTGGGAGCATAAGTGTTATGCTTATAATAATCATCATGATAATGGGAGCATAAAAGTTATGATCGTATGATTATTAAGGCACGTATTGCAAGTTGGCAATATTAATTATAGAAAACAAGAGTCATTCTTTGCAAAGTTGTAAGGAAGGAATAGTTGTTTTGCTATAATTAAGGGAGAGAATATTATGCTTCATTTCAAATCTAAAGGTTTAGGTTGAGAAATGTTAATAAATTTAGTCAAGGGTACATAGTGTGTTCTTAAAATTTCGATTATGATTACGGCATTCCTCTTCACAATTCGAATTTTGAAAACATAGCAAATAAAACATTATGCGTCGTGTCCCATACGCTTCGGGTATAGGATCGATTGCAAATGCTTTAATGTTTTACCATTCTAAAATTTTCCAAATGTCTAGCGCATTTAGATGGAAAAAGGACTAGAATCGGTTTTGACTAAAATAATTAAGCAACTATCAAAGGACAATCCAAAGTTCGACGAGGATTGGTTACTTGTGAGGAGTTGGAAGCATGGTATTGGATGGACAATATCGATATTATTATGAATAGAAAAGATTCTATTAAGAATGAGTTGTCATATGGAAAATATGGAAACGTATCCATATGGGGAATTGAATATTGAAAATCTATGTCTAGATTAGAAACTTTTATGCAAAAGGATGTTCAAAGGAATGTACTTCGAGTGATAGACATCAAATCTAAGGAATTGTCTTGTAACAATCTCCGATAGAGGACTTTGTAATATCATTGGCAATAGTCTTTGTGACTTTGGTGCAGTGAAATCACAAAAGGATCATTGCATAAAATGTTAGAATCTAGCATATTCTATAAGTAGCAAGAATTTGATATTCTTTCACTTATGAAAAGGATTTGGAGTTGTGAAATGAGAATGATTGGAAATGTGTTCAATGTGATCTATTTCACAAAGTAATAACCATAGTTAAACATTATGTGCATGCTAGGAGCATGGGACAAGTGTTGTAATTCAAGTAAGAAGTTGATTACCCGAAACGACAAATAATGAGTAATCAATATGGTGATAAATAAAAGGCGTTTTATTTATACTCAAAGGTTTGAGGCCATATGGGATTAGTATTATTCTTGTGTTTCACATTTGCATGTTTTGACTTCCAGAATAATTGAGTTTATTAAGAATAATTGAATTATTCGAACGGGCCACAGTCGTTCATATGTTGGAAGTAGGTATGAATGAAGACTGTCATGAATTGGTGTATGGATTGTCTAAAAGAGTATTAGACATAAGCAAATGTTTGCTGCAACGTTCGTGAGTGCTTATGAATATGAATTTGAGCATTGGATTAAACCCACGCTCACTTGGATCATTCCATGAACTGTATCACGAATGATTGGTGAGACAATAACATCTTATATTCTTGAAACCGAGATGTGTAAGTTGTATCTTGCAAATCGGTTACACATTGATCATATGTAAACGCACTAGTAACTTGGTGTTATAAAACATATTGTTGTGTGTAATTCGGTGAGTAAGTGCAAGCAAGCATTGTATCAAAGTTTATCCATTCCTTTTATCCAAGGTAGGATAAAAGCGATATCTCTGGGCCCCTCGATGATTTAGTGATGACAAACGTAAATGCTCGGCCGGGCTAGGGCTAATTTTATTTGTTCAATTAGTCAGTCGTCATAAATCGGGAATCGAGATATAGTACAAAGAGAATGATTTGAAATCATATCTCATATGATATCTAGAATGGAGGAATATATGATCCCTTATCTTAAGGACACGCGTATCTAATAGGATCAGAGTTGACAGCGGCTTTGGAAAGCTACGATTGCAGATCAGGATCTAAAGTCATACACATAATAGTTATTAGACTTATCCAAGTGGGAGACTGTTGGATTAGTGTCTAAGTCCATAACTATTTTGGTATGTACTTGACCCGATGGTGCATGGTCCTTTTGGGTTGCCTTCACCAAAGCAACTTGATTGGAGAAATAAATAGAGAGAGAGGTTATTATGATTTATTAATATGTTATAAGAATAATATATTAAAGGAGAAATCATATTTGTTTAATTAATATTGTTCAATAATTAATTAAGAATTAATTTTGAGATCAAATGTAATTAATTAAACTAGAGGGGCTGAATTGTAATTATGTGATAGTTACAAAATAAGGTAAGGATTATCTTAAGGATAGGTTGGATGAATTTGAGGTGATAAGGACCTTAGAATTCGACTATGATAAGGATTCAAGGCTTATCTTATGGGTTGCTTGGTAAGCAAGCAACTAGATAAGGATAAGGACTGAAACCCTATCTCTACACCTATATAAACCCCCTTTGGCTCTTGATTTCGTCCAGACCTTCCCAAGGCATCTTAGGGATGAATTCTTATACCTCTCCTCTCTCTTTATACCTTCTCCATTTACTCTTAGTGTTTGTAAGCCATTAGAGGAGTGACACTTGTGACTCTATGCCTTCCAAAGTCAATTCAAGGAGGAATTGGGATTGTTATTGCTACATAACAATCAAGGTAATATCTTAAACCTAATTATATGTTAATATCGATTTCCATATGCTAGAATTAGGGTTTATAGTCTTGGATTCAAAGCATGTACAATAGAGAAACCTAGATCCAAGCATTAGGGTTTGTATGAGCACATAGGATGTCTTATGACCAAAACCCATCATGAAACGACCCAAAAATATGACCCAAAAATTTCGTTTTTCAATATAACCAAAAACCACAATCTGAGTGTTATATCATAAAACCATACGTGATGTATCCCAAACATAATAAAAACACTGTGCGGAAAACTGTGTCATATATATGTCATATCAAAATCAAAAACTAAATCAACTCCCAGGATAAAAGCTGAAGCTGTGGTGTGTGCGATGCCATCATCCCGAGCTCTTCCCTCTGCTTGCGGAAGTACCTGAAACCAAAACTGAAACTGTAAGCACGAAGCTTAGTGAGCTCCCCCAAACTACCACATACCATACAATAACATATCAAGCACATACTGGGGCCTTGCCCCCTCCATCGGACCGAAGTCCGAAGCTGACTGACTGGGACCTTGTCCCCTACATCGGACCGAAGTCCGAAGCTAACATCAGACCGAAGTCCGAAGCTGACTGGGACCTTGTCCCCTACATCGAACCGAAGTCCGAAGCTGACATCAGACCGAAGTCCGAAGCTGACTCGGACCTTGTCCCCTACATCGAACCGAAGTCCGAAGTTGACATCGGACCGAAGTCCGAAGCTGACTGAACATAGCATAAACATATCACTAGCATGAACACACATAAATCCTGTCTGAGCCACGAAGGCATCAAACATGCTAACTACTGCATCAGATCAAAATCCGGATACTACTACTAGCTAAACGGGTCGGCATTGTGGCCTTAGACCCGTTCCTACTGGAAGGAAACTCACCTCATGAACTGGCTGCTGTGTGTATGGCTCTGGAAGCTAACTGCTGCTACTCCGGTATCTCCCCGGCTACAAGTCCATAAACACACTCAATCAAATACTAAACACTGCACTGGGTAAAATGACTCTTTTACCCTTGGTTAAAGTCAACTCTCGGTCAAAGTCAACTCTTGGTCAAAGTCAACCCACAGTTGACCTGACTCGCCGAGTTGGGCCGCCAACTCGTCGAGTCTCTAATCTCACTTCTCAATCCTACTCGTGGCTACTCGTCGAGTATGACATCGACTCAACTTGTACCCTCTCGATCCAAGAACTCAGACAATCTTCATCCGACTCGCCGAGTCATATGAACAACTCGACGAGTTTTTCTTGAGCTTAAGAAGATTGCCTTGGACTCGCCGAGTTGTATGAACAACTCGCCGAGTCCCTCCATTACTGAGTCTACCCTCAAACTCACTGAGTCCACTCCACTACTCACTGGACCCACTCGACACCGCTCAAAAGGAAGAAATCGGGGACTCGCGACTCGACTCGCCGAGTCACAGCCATGCAACTATTCTACACTCGATTCTGCTCGAATCCAATACATACAAATGATAGATCTGAGTCCAATAAGCTGATTTACCACGTAAAGTTTCCAACTTTACGTGTACAAACACATGAAAAAGGGAATAAAGGCTAAAAGACACTTAAAAGGGGTAGATCTAGGGTTAATATGCAAAATGGCTCCATAAAGGCAATAGATCTGGGCTCTACAACTCCTAAATGAACAGATCTAAGGATATCTCGGCATAATAGGGCTTCCATATCAACATAAGGCTTGAGAAAAGCATTAACTAGATCTAGAAAGGGTTTTAAAGCATGAAAGTGAAGGAAATATGAAGAATACCTCAAAGAGCTCTTGCTTTCCCTTGAATCTCTGCTCTACAATCCTTCTCCTTGCTCCTTTCTTCTTCTCCTTCTTCAAGCCTTCACAAATTGCACACAAGATCACTTAAAACACTCAAGGTGGAAATAGGGTTTTCTCACAGCTTACTGAGGGTGAAGGAGGCGATAATGGAGGCCATACGGTGGCTTAAATAGTGGGCAACCCGGGGATTTAGGGTTTCTCCCAGACGGACAGACTTGCCGAGTCCAGAATACGGACTCGCCGAGTCGCCAGCTAACACGTGCTTGAAATCCCGTCCCTACTCGGCGAGTCAGGCTATGAACTCGCCGAGTCCCTCTTGCAAAACTTCAAAATAAATACCAAGGAATCATCATACCGGAGACGGGTCGTTACAATTCTCCCCCACTTATCTCAGACTTCGTCCTCGAAGTCTGCTACGGCTGAATATGCAAATATCTCTGGGTAGTGCTCTCTCATCTCCTCCTCAGCCTCCCACGTCCATTCCGATCCCTTTCGGTGCTGCCACTGTACCTTCACTAACTGAATTTCCTTGTTCCTCAAGGTCTTGGTCTTCCGGTCCAGAATCGCGACCGGCCTCTCAATATAATTCAGGCTGCTATCAACCTGAATATCCTCTAGGGGAACGACTGCCGACTCATCTACCAAACACTTCCTCAACTGAGACACATGGAAAGTGTTGTGGATCTGACTAAGCTCCTCAGGAAGATCTAACCGATAAGCAACCCGACCCACCCGGGCCAAAACCCTGTAAGGACCAATAAATCTGGGGCCCAACTTGCCCCTCTTCCGGAATCTGATGACACCCTTCCAAGGTGAGACCTTGAGAAGGACCATATCTCCCACCTGGAACTCCAAATCCGAACGCCTCCTGTCGGCGTAGCTCTTCTGCCGACTCTGCGCAGTCTGCAGTCTACTACGGACCTGCTGGATCAACTCGGTCGTCTTGACCACCACCTCTGTGCTCCCGATAACCCGCTGAACGACCTCGCCCCAACAAATCGGGGTCCTACACTTCCTCCCATACAGCATCTCAAAGGGAGGTCGATCAATGCTCGCATGATAACTGTTGTTATACGAAAATTCCGCCAACGGAAGATACGTATCCCAACTGCCACCGAAATCTAGAACACATGCCCTAAGCATGTCCTTGAGAGTCTGGATCATCCTCTCGCTCTGCCCGTCCGTCTGAGGGTGGAAAGCGGTGCTGAAATGGAGACGAGTACCCATCTCGTCGTGGAACCGCTTCCAGAATCTGGATGTGAAACAGACATCTCGGTCTGACACCACCGATACCGGCACTCCATGACGTGCCACAATCTCTCGCACATAGATATCGGCTAACTTCTCCGCCGATATACTCTCCTGGATCGGGATAAAATGGGCACTCTTCGCCAACCGATCCACTACTACCCATATCGAATCCACTCCTCGTGCGGTCCTGGGGAGCTTGGTGACAAAATCCATGGTGATGTCCTCCCATTTCCACACAGGAATGTCTAACGGCTGCATCTTGCCGTGAGGTCTCTGGTGCTCCGCCTTGACCTTCCGGCAGGTCAGGCATCTCTCAACGTACCAGGCGACGTCCCGCTTCATGCAGGGCCACCAATAATCAGGTCGAAGATCTCGATACATCTTCGTCGCCCCTGGGTGGATAGAAAACCGAGACTTATGAGCCTCATCCATCAACACTTGCCGTACTCCACCCCAGTACGGTACCCACACCCTCCCGTGAAGCGTCAGCAATCCCCGACTGTCATAATCAAACGAGGCTACTCGGCCCACGATCCTCTCACACTTCTGTCTCCCCTCCTTGAAGCCCTCCACCTGAGCCTCCTTGATCCGCTCCAACAACGGAGTGATCACTGTCATCCTCAAACACAGATCTCTGATAGGGGCCGCCGACACTTTACGGCTTAGGGCGTCGGCCACCACGTTGGCCTTCCCTGGATGGTAAAGGATCTCACAATCATAATCCTTTAGCACATCCAACCACCTCCTCTGCCTCATGTTCAGACTCGGCTGATCCATAAGGTACCTCAAACTCTTGTGATCCGTGTAAATAGTACAACGGACCCCATAAAGGTAATGCCTCCAAATCTTGAGGGCAAACACAACTGCCCCCAGCTCCAAATCATGGGTAGGATAATTAGCCTCGTGAGGCTTCAACTGTCTCGAGGCATAAGCTATGACATGGCCTCGCTGCATCAATACCGCTCCCATACCTGTGATCGAGGCATCACAGTAGACTACGAAGTCCTCTACTCCCTCTAGCAAGGTAAGGATCGGAGCCTCGCACAATCTCTGCCTGAGGGTCTCGAACGCTGCCTGCTGTTCAGGCCCCCAACGAAATACCACCGACTTCTTGGTCAGTCGGGTGAGCGGCACTGCTATCTTGGAGAAGTCCTGAATAAATCTCCGATAATACCCTGCCAACCCTAGGAAGCTCCGAATCTCAGATGGAGACTTCGGGACCTCCTACTGCATCACGGCCTCTATCTTGGCCGGATCTACCAAAATACCCTTCTGGTTGACGAGGTGACCAAGGAACTGCACCTCGCGCAACCAGAACTCACATTTGGAGAACTTTGTGAAAAGTCTCTCCCTCCTCAAAGCCTCCAGCACCTCCTGCAGGTGTTCCTCATGCTGCTCCTGCGTCTTGGAATATACCAAGATATCATCTATGAATACTATCACTGACCGATCCAGCATCGGCCTACACACGCGGTTCATGAGATCCATGAACGCGGCTGGAGCATTGGTGAGCCCAAATGGCATCACCACAAACTCATAATGACCATACCTGGTCCTGAAAGCAGTCTTCTGTACATCCTCATCTCTAACCCGCATTTGATGATAACCGAAGCGTAGATCGATCTTAGAGAACCAAGACGCTCCCTGAAGCTGATCAAACAAATCATCTATCCTCGGGAGTGGGTAACAGTTCTTCACCGTTACCTTATTCAACTCCCGATAATCTATACACATACGATGCGACCCATCCTTCTTCCTCACAAACAGGATCGGCGCTCCCCAAGGCGAACTGCTCGGCCGAATGAAACCCTTGTCTAACAGCTCCTGTAGCTGTGTAGACAACTCCTGCATCTCAGGGGGAGCTAGTCGATACGGTGCCTTGGCTATCGGAGCCGCACCAGGAATTAGGTCGATCCTGAACTCAACCTGCCTCTCAGGAGGTATCCCCGGCAAATCCTCGGGAAACACATCCGGGTAGTCTCGCACTATAGGAACATCATCAACTGTCGTCTTACCCTTCTCCCAGGCATCCAAGACGTAAGCTACAAAACCAGCGCAACCCTGCTGAACATAGCGCCTCGCCCTTGCGGCGGAACAAAAGGACGGTCCTCGCTGTGGCCTCTCGCCCTGAATCACTAACTCTCCCCCACTGGGAGTGCGAACCCTCACTAGCTGAAGCTCACAATCAATCACCGCCCCATTGGGGCTTAGCCAATCCATGCCCACAATGACCTTATTCCCTCTCAGGGGAATAGGTACCAGGTCCACTGAGAACTGCTCATCGAACAACTGAAGGGAACACCCTCTATGCACTCTGCCGACCCTCACGGTCCTATCATCTGCTATCTCAACCTCTAATGGACAATCTAGCTCCCCTGGAGCTCTACTAAATCTCTTGCTAAGCGCAAGCGATACGAATGATCGGGTAGCCCCCGAATCGAATAATACCATAGCAGAAATGTCGTTCACAGAGAACGACCCTAAATAAAACATACAATCATAAGCAATATACAAACGATAATAATAATAAAGAGATGAAGGGAAGATACATACCCGTCACCACATCAGGAGTCGCTCGCGCCTCCTCTGCTGTCATCTGAAACGCCCTACTCTTCGCCACTGGTGCATCAGCTCGGCCCTGCCGGCCATCTGTAATCCTCAAAGTAGCAGGGGCAGGTGCAGCCACCTTCCCTGGTGCGGCTAAGCTCGGACACTGGGACTTTTTATGTCCCCTCTGATTGCACTGAAAGCAAATCAAATCTGATGCTGCAACGGCAGTAGCGGGAGCCGTACAATCCCTACTCAAATGTCCAATCCGACCACACTTGTAGCAGCCGGAACTCCCTGCCTTGCACGCTCCCTCGTGCATCTTCCCACACCTACCACATCGACCGTGGCTCGGCTGTCTCCTGGACCTGTGATCTGAAACCCTGAGCTTTTTGCCCGAACCGCCTGAACCCGAAACCGCCTCCGGTTTCCTCTTCTTCTCCATCTCGAGATCAATCTCCCTCTCCCGAGCCCTAGCAATCATATCTTCCAGCGTTTTACAGCTGGACCGGCTCACAAACTGGCGGATATCGCTCCGCAACATCTCATGATAACGGGCCTTCTTCATTTCCTCATCAGCTACGTACTGAGGAACAAGAAGAGCCCTCTCCCTGAACTTGGCAGTGATCTCCGCCACTGTCTCTGTAGTCTGGGTGAGGTCCTGAAACTCCCTAGCAATCTGTTGCACCTCAATAACCGGTGCAAAATCCGCCCTGAACCTGGTAGAGAAATCAGCCCAGGTCATGGCGTCCAATGCTGCATCATCCCCAATGGCATGTCCTACCTCCTCCCACCAATCCCGTGCCATGTCCTTCAGAAGACAGGACGCCAATCTGACCTTGTCCCCCTCGGGACACCTGCTAGTGCGGAAAGCGTTGGCCACATCCGCCAACCATCTGGTACTCGCTATGGGGTCCCGCGCCCCATGATAGTCCGGAGCTCCACATGCCCTGAACTCCCTGAAAGTAAGGGTGTGCGACCCCATCATGGCCGCCACCTCGGCACGGAAGGTGCCCAATCTCTCATCCATCAGCTCCAGAATCCCCTCCTTGATCGAACCGAAGATCACAGGAGTCTGCTCTAAAATGATGCCCGTAATCTCCGAAGAAAGAAACTCTCGGGTCTGCTCATCCATGCGCTCGTCCCCCGAGCCTGAACCTGATCCCTCCCTGGCACCTCCGCTGCCGGCTGCTGGTCTGGAACGCAAAACCACCATTCTGAAACACATCACAACTACATCAGAAAACTGAAATATCTCAAGGGATCATAGATACTACAACTAGCTCCCTGGTCTTGTCTCAGCCTTTCTTGATTCGAGTACGGATCCTCTGCTTTCAGTAGTACAGGTCCATACTACCTTCCACATCTATCCGTACTTTCTTCAAGAACTGCCTTGACTCCACCAAGTCACTTCTACTACTACTGATCTCTGCTACTCTCATCCTAGGCTTGCCCTAGGGAAACCTCAGACTCAACTCAACTAGTCCTCAGCTACTGAAGGTATCCTTATAATGCTAATTAGCCACCACCTGAACACAATCACATGTGAAGAGGATCAGATAATCCTTCAAGTAAAAGACCCATCCCTATAACGGTTGGACTCAAACAAGAGCTGCGCAATAGGGCCAGTTCCAGCACTCTGGGATTATTCAACCCTGATCACATGTGGTGTGATGTGTTCACCTAATGGCTAACTCCTACCATTCAGAACCCCACAAAGCACGAAGCAAGCATCATTCGGATAAAGGAAACATACTCAGGCAAAACTATTCTCATAACGAGAAACTGTACTAGCATACAATGCTAAGCTCATACTATCAGGCATAACCTAAACAGGCTATCCTACTGCTGTCTACTTAATACTAGTATGCAATACTCATAAAGCTGTAACACATAAAGCAGGCACATAAGGCATCCTCCTAGATCCTTAGTCCTATACTAGCATGCTGTTCTACTGAAACTGTAACTGAACAAATAACTTGTATGGGTAATTTGGGAGTACTTACTTGAGCTCGGCTGATCGCATGCACCACACCCTTATCTCGTTTAAAAATTTCTTTCTTTCTAAGTGCTTTCAAAATTCTTTTAGAAAACATTTTCCTTTTTTTTTTTTTTTTAAAAAAATCTTTTTATTTCCCCTTAGTTTGAGTTCAGATACACCCGGAAGTGTATCCGAATCCCTCAAACCAGGGCTCCGATACCAACTTGAAACGACCCAAAAATACGACCCAAAAATTTCGTTTTTCAATATAACCAAAAACCACAATCTGAGTGTTATATCATAAAACCATACGTGATGTATCCCAAACATAATAAAAACACTGTGCGGAAAACTGTATCATATCTATGTCATATCAAAATCAAAAACTAAATCAACTCCCAGGATAAAAGCTGAAGCTGTGGTGTGTGCGATGCCATCATCCCGAGCTCTTCCCTCTGCTTGCGGAAGTACCTGAAACCAAAACTGAAACTGTAAGCACGAAGCTTAGTGAGCTCCCCCAAACTACCACATACCATACAATAACATATCAAGCACATACTGGGGCCTTGCCCCCTCCATCGGACCGAAGTCCGAAACTGACTGACTGGGACCTTGTCCCCAACATCGGACCGAAGTCCGAAGCTAACATCAGACCGAAGTCCGAAGCTGACTGGGACCTTGTCCCCTACATCGAACCGAAGTCCGAAGCTGACATCGGACCGCAGTCCGAAGCTGACTGGGACCTTGTCCCCTACATCGAAACGAAGTCCGAAGCTGACATCGGACCGAAGTCCGAAGCTGACTGAACATAGCATAAACATATCACTAGCATGAACACACATAAATCCTGTCTGAGCCACAAAGGCATCAAACATGCTAACTACTGCATCGGATCAAAATCCGGATACTACTACTAGCTAAACGGGTCGGCATTGTGGCCTTAGACCAGTTCCTACTAGAAGGAAACTCACCTTGTGAACTGGCTGCTGTGTGTATGGCTCTGGAAGCTAACTGTTGCTGCTCCGGTATCTCCCCGGCTACAAGTCCATAAACACACTCAATCAATACTAAACACTACACTGGGTAAAATGACTCTTTTACCCTTGGTCAAAGTCAACTCTCGGTCAAAGTCAACTCTTGGTCAAAGTCAACCCACAGTTGACCTGACTCGCCGAGTCTCTAATCTCACTTCTCAATCCTACTCGTGGCTACTCGTCGAGTATGACATCGACTCGACGAGTACCCTCTCGATCCAAGAACTCAGACAATCTTCATCCGACTCGCCGAGTCATATGAACAACTCGACGAGTTTTTCTTGAGCTTAAGAAGATTGCCTTGGACTCGCCGAGTTGTATGAACAACTCGTCGAGTCCCTCCATTACTGAGTCTACCCTCAAACTCGCTGAGTCCACTCCACTACTCACTGGACCCACTCGACACCGCTCAAAAGGAAGAAATCGGGGACTCGCGACTCGACTCGCCGAGTCGTTCTTCCGACTCGCCGAGTCACAGCCATGCAACTATTCTACACTCGATTTTGCTCGAATCCAATACATACAAATGATAGATCTGAGTCCAATAAGCTGATTTACCACGTAAAGTTTCCAACTTTACGTGTACAAACACATGAAAAAGGGAATAAAGGCTAAAAGACACTTAAAAGGGGTAGATCTAGGGTTAATATGCAAAATGGCCCCATAAAGGCAATAGATCTGGGCTCTACAACTCCTAAATGAACAGATCTAAGGATATCTCGGCATAATAGGGCTTCCATATCAACATAAGGCTTGAGAAAAGCATTAACTAGATCTAGAAAGGGTTTTAAAGCATGAAAGTGAAGGAAGTCTGAAGAATACCTCAAAGAGCTCTTGCTTTCCCTTGAATCTCTGCTCTACAATCCTTCTCCTTGCTCCTTTCTTCTTCTCCTTCTTCAAGCCTTCACAAATTGCACACAAGATCACTTAAAACACTCAAGGTCGAAATAGGGTTTTCTCACAGCTTACTGAGGGTGAAGGAGGCGAGAATGGAGGCCATAAGGTGGCTTAAATAGTGGGCAACCCGGGGATTTAGGGTTTCTCCCAGACGGACAGACTCGCCGAGTCCAGAATATGGACTCGCCGAGTCGCCAGTTAACACGTGCTCGAAATCCCGTCCCTACTCGGTGAGTCAGGCTATGAACTCGCCGAGTCCCTCTTGCAAAACTTCAAAATAAATACCAAGGAATCATCATACCGGAGACGGGTCGTTACACATCAACCTGTAACAATCAAGAAACACACAAGGTAGAAAACTGTAACTTACCTAAATATAAATGTATTAGAAGCTGAAAGACAATAATCCCAGATTTAAGATCAAAATAGCAAAGACATGCTAAAACATAAAGCCATGGGGGACAAAATGGTCATTTGTACGTGTAATTTAATATCCATCTAACTTCAAGTGTGAAGAAACTATGCTTTAGGGAACCAGCAGTTAAATATCAAACAACTGGACCATACCTGTAAAAATGAACAAACCACAGGGACTAAAAATACAATTGTAACTTTTACCACAAAAATAAATGTTATTGCTCACCTTCCCAGCAAATGGTATATGAAAAGGCTCTGTATAAAATATACCACGTCTTGCTAGTGCAATCAATGAGGTATTAATAGCTATTGACAACTCCATTGGCAATTCAGGGGGAATCACAGATAAAGAAGCTTGTATCTACTCCTTTTTGGGTCCTCAAGCCCCTAAATCATGAAAAAATTACAATTATAACCTTCATCACACCTTTAAAACACTAATAGATGTTAAATTTCAACACCAAGTTGAGAGCTTTATACCATAGGATACTAAAACTGAGCAAAGATCACTTCAAGATTCTTCAAAAAAAGAAAGGCAAACCAAGGGTAAAACGATGAGAAAAGAAAAGCAAAGCAGGGGCAAACAAAATGAACATGAAAAGAGACATGGTAAAGATTCTTCAATAAAAGAAAGAGAAATCTGAACATGTCAAAATAGATATGATGAGACAAGAAACTTGAATCAAGAAAAAGACATAAAAGAGACAACACAAGGTCAAATTCACCTTCACCAAGATTGTGCTAGTATTCCTTCCAAAGATAGCCTTTTGAGATCACTTCAAGAAAAGAACCAATAATTAGTGTAATACATGATAGCTGTTAGAAGAAACACATAAATACATAACAATTAACAAAAAAAAAGCAGAAATGAACAAATTACAGAATGGTTATTACATAATTACAAAATTATGTATTTCAAAATTACATAAATGATAAAAATGATAACAGATTGAATAATTAAAGCGATGGTAATTGAAGAAACAAGCAACATATAACAGATTACAAATGATAAAGTACAGATTACAGGGTACTGGATGGTGATATTGTCAATGAAACAACAACTAACAGGTAACAAATAAAATCATAGAATAGTTATAGAAATGGTAAACTAAATATGAGTACATAACTCGAGAATGACTAAAATACAAAACTACAAAGTATTGGATGATGATATCCAAAATCCAATACTTTGTAATTATATATTTTAGCAATTCTCTAATTATGAAAAACAAAGTTCATTCTTAGCACTAGGTTACAACTTACAACATTGAGATCAATGTTAACAACACAAATTTACAGTAACAAGAAACTTCATTGAGTTCATTATGATGCTTAAAGGAACTTCATTGAGTTCATCTTAGCACTAGGATACAGTTACAATATAAAATAACTCGTCATGAGGATGTTGAAAAAGAAGAACAAACAAGTAGCACTGCTGTAGTATGCAGATAAATGAAGACTTATTAATGATGAGATGATGAGATGAAATAACTCTTCATGAGGATGTACTCATCAATGTAAAATAAACTTGAGCTCTCAACTTTTAGCTTCTGGCAGAAGAGGTGTTGTTGGGTGGAGTTCCAGGGACAGGTGGATTTGATCTTGTTTTTTCCATTACTTTAAGTGAATCGAATGCCAATCTAACCAAAATATGGAGTTCACACAACGTATTGGCATTGTTAGTTAGGGAAGATCCTCGTGTATGTAATGCTAAGAGATAAGAGGGATGATGATTGAAAAAGAAAAAAAAAATAGGGAAATTAAACCCTAATGAAGTATTATATGCAATTGAACTAAAACTAACCTAATATGTGACTAAAGCAAATAAAATCAAGAGATTTACTTGAATAGGAAGTTAAGGAAGAATACTTTCAGATTAAAAATTATGGAGGTTGCCAGAATCGGGAGCTGCAATGGTGAGTAGTGTCGTCATCCGTTCGAACAGAGATGGTGAGATAAAGTAGAACCGGAATTGGGTTAATAGATCGAAGGGACTTACTCCAGAGTCCAAAGTGATAAAGTTGGATGAAGGAAACTTAAATCACCATCGTGAGAATGAAACTGGGTTGTGCCAATTCCAGCAAGAGATTGACGATAGAAAAAACAAAACACGAATACCCCAAATATAGTTTTTGTCGCCGTTCTCTCGCTAAATGTGTACTGGATGACACGATTTTTTTATCCCTTGTTGAGCCCTAGCTAAGTGCCTTCATTTTTCGACTGATTAGCGAGGAATAGGTCTGTCGATATATACTTGCGAGATCCGTAGCTGAGCCCTCGGTAAATCCTCAATAATATTCCATATGTCAAATAAATAAAATAATTATAAAAAACATGGTAGATCTGTGGTAATTCCCTAGCCATAAGTCTAAATTTTGCTAGAGAATAAATCCGTAGCAAAATTCCTAGCTGAAACTCAAGTTTCTAGTAGGGATTTTGGTTTGTAGCATTTAGTTTGGAAGAGTTTGGGTTGTTAGAAGACATTTCCAATGAATGTTTATCGTAAGGAGTATGTAGTGTGATCATATTTTGAAAAAATGAATTGTTTATATATATATATATATATATATATATATATATATATATATATATATATATATATATATATATATATATATATATATATATATATATATATAGCCGTTGCCAACAGTGTGGCAACGTCTATTTCTCCAAAACATTTGAAATTTTAAAATTTTGCAGTTGGTACAAAGCCACCACCGATATTATACCGGCGGTAAATCTGAAGTTGAGGCCCGGTGTTTACTGACGGCGAATCGAACCATGTCAGATGCCAGCGTTATATGGTTATGACACCTCTTAGCCTAATATTTTAGCTCTTCAAAAAATTCATAACCAGATCATATGACACTTATTACACTTATTAAAACTCCCTTTAAATTTCAAGAATCCAGCACATGTTGAAATCGGTTTATAGTTTAATATAACCAGATCATATGACTAACCTTAATTAACTAATTAAGTTAATAGTCGTGTGTTGGAAAGAGTAATTTATCAATCATATTTAAATTCTTGATAAATTACATTGAGAATGGTGCAAGATTATTAATTCCCACACCAAATAAATAATGGTACAAAATGACAAAGTTGAATACCTCTTCTAACCTCAATATCATCTATAATCCCTAAAAAAATTTGTCTAATGGTATCATGTTTATTACTAAGGTGTATCTGTCATAATGGTTGGATGTTTAAGACATATTGTTGTAAAAAAAATTATAATTTGCTCTCCTTTACTTTTTTAGTAAGGTTTTACCCTTGGAGTGTAAAATATGGTTTTTGGTTTTTTTAATTAAGTTTTTACCCTTAAATGGACTGTGTTTTTAGCTTAATTATATGCATCAAAATATTAAAATGAATTCAAGACTTACATTTAAAAATATTGTGTATAGTTAAAACCATTTAGAAAATCGAAAAAATATAAGTTAGCATGCAGACATCATATATAGTCGCAGAACTTACATAACAAGTTATCACATCTAGGGTTTTGTCTTTCATGAGAGGTAGCCATCTCCATAATAAAAGTCCATATCATGGTTGCTTTTCCGACCCACAATTATTTGTTTAGAAAGAGTCGATAGATGCCCATTGCACATGAAAAAGACTAATTAACAAATCACTTCGATCATTTTATTGCCATTTTTCATGTCGGTGGTCTCACTTGAATCATTTTATCAACATAACGAATAGACAAACTGAGAACAATGAACCCTTGTGTCCATATTGCTCTGGAATTGAAAATCGAACCTGCAACTGCAATTAGTTCATGCCTCATGTAAAACGCAAAACTGGAACAATATCCACTACAAAATCTTGATGTTCCATTGTAATAACGCATAGTATTATACAAGAATTTATAAGAAATTAAACACAAGAGACCACATCGATGTCAATCAGCACAAGCTTCATGTAAACTCGCCATTGGAAATTCCTTGTACCAATTAATAAAGAACTTGCAAATATGCATTTTCTACATCTTTAATCTCCATGAAAGTAAACCTAAGATTAATTAGTTTCCAAATTGTAATTACAATCTTTCTCGAAATTTAGCCCAGTGTTTGTGATGACAACTACTCTTAATTCCTTACATCATAATCTTATAAATCGATATCATATCACTTGCATGTAAGAATAATCCATGAAAGTGAGGGTGGAATTTGATGTTCTTCCATAACAAGAACAACTATTGCAACCCATGACATCTACTGATGAACGTAATTAAGAAGAGACATTTACAAAAGAATTTCAGGAAAACACAAATATTACATTATCGGCACAAAATTCATATAAACTAAGCCTTTGATGTTATGCACAACAAACTAAATCATGCGAAGGGTCAAATAAATGTGTTTTGTGACATCTCCTAAGAGCTGGAAAAAGAAAATAAAAATACCATAGTTTTCAAATTTTGAGTAGAACGATCTTAAATGAAATTTGACTGAGTATTGGCTACCAACACTAGTCTTTGTTGCAACATTAATGGATCAATGAATGCCTTCTCACTTACCTACAAAAACAATCCATGAAATGAGGGTTGAGTTTAATGTTCTTCGAAATTTTCTTATGGCATATTACGCTTTTATATATCATCAAGAACTAAGAAAACCATAAGAATTGACAATGTATAACTATAAAGAATGATGTGTAGGATGTACCTCAGATCGGATAGAGTGAAGTAGCCGATTGTTTACTTTGGTAGAGCTACAGCTTACTATGTTAAGACCTTCTTCCATAACTGCATCTAGTACTTGTGAAAGGGCAAACCCTTCTTCTATTGAGCAACTGTTGATCAAAATTTCGACTCCCCCATTGCAGAACTTGACTGAGACTGTATTAGATAACTGATTCATCGAGCTTTCATTAGTGTCAAAAGGTTTCTTGAGTCGATCTCTCTTCGTACTGATTTCCTTAATGCTTTCCTCCTTTTGTTTGATGTAATGCACTGCTTGGTTCATATGATCTGACACCGAACGGTTTCCCTGAACACCAAAAATCACCGATTCCAACATTAACAGACTATTTTTTAGCATCTTTGATAGCATTTGAAGGAAAGAATAGATGGAAATTCACCTTTACGAATTCAATAGGAAGTAAACCTCTAAGTGAAGCATAAAGCTGGCTCATTTCTTGCCTCCGCTGCCTTTCGATCTCTCTGTGAACCATTTTCTTCTGTGTTTGGTCATCTTCACCATCTCCTCCCCCACAAGTAGAACCTAAAGTAGGCTTACTGGATGCTCGGCATCCAGCCCTTTTCCTGGTTTTACACATACCATCCACCATGGAAAGATGTTCATCATGTGTATGATCTTCTTGGTGAAAGGAAATCAGATAAGGATGATCATGAATCACCAAATCGTCACTTTGCTGTAAAGAGAAGATTATCTGATTATGTTTTGTATTTGGTAAATCCATTTTGCAAATCTTTAAGATTTCTTGTAATCTCTTATTGATCTTTAATAAGTAGGGTTTTCTTTTGTTAACAAATAATTTAAAGATCACGAGTTCCACCAGCACAATATATATTCGTTTTTCTTTTCTTTTATTATTATTATATTTAATGTCACTGTAGTTTTGTACAAACGCAACCATACCCATCTGTATTCACATCAGCAGTCCAACATAACCTAGAAGTCGTTTTCCTTTGTCTTCCAACATCCGGAAAACCATATTCAAAAAGCGAACTTGTCGTTTTGTTGTTTATAATAGGATGTGCATAAATAAGTCAGTGGATAAACATATATGTGTGCCAAAGATTGTGAAGTATTTAAAGAAAATGTCATCCATTAAAATAAGAATTACCGGCCAAATTAATACATTTTTGATAATGAAAAATTATAATGGTTATGTCTGTATAAATATAAAGTAAACTTCACTTTTGAACATATTTAACTTAAAGAAATTGCTTTCAATTATACTATTAATCAGCAAAATATTAAATTCTATCAACCAAAACCAATAATATTTTATGATTACTTTGATTGTATTTTTGTTTATTTATGATTGGTACGAGCATAGAAGGAGATATGAGTATCTTCCTGAAGCCTTTTTTTATTTACTAAAATCCCATATTTTAGGGACCATAAACCTAGGTACAATGTATCAATTTAGGGATGAGCAAAGGCACCGACCCGGCTGGAACACGCCTGAACCGGAACCGGCCCGGGAATCAAACTTTGTGGAAAATAGGAATCAAACCGAACCACGGTTCTACCAGTTCCGGTTCTGCCGGTTCTTGTCATGTCTTCAATGTTGGAACCGGTCCTCGAGAAATAGCAACATAAGGTTCCGGTTTTTGTCAGTTCTACGAGTTCTGGTTTTTGTCAGTTCTACGGGTTCTGGTTCCTACCGGTTTCCGGTTCCAAAAATCCACAAGAATATCGTCCCGGTCTCGGCCCGACCGGTTTCGTCCAGTTCCCTGGTCGATATGCTCATTCCTATATCATTTTTTATGAAAAACAACTAGAAAAACAGTAAATTTACAACATTACATTTCCAAAAAGGGAGCTCGCTAAGTGATCATAATACACATTTATTCGTGTGACCATGTTCTATGTCTGGTCGGTATAAAAAACTCACTAATCATAATGACAAACTTCTAGACCAACGATATCGGGTGTTGTCATCCTTTCTTAAGATCGAGGGTTCAAGTCCCATTAGAGATATATGTAGATTTAAAAATAAAATACATTTGTCGTTTAAAAAAAAGACATATAATCTTATCATTATTTGTAGCCAATCCACGGAAAACATTTGGATATAATATTTTTTAGGTATTGTTGTTACGCTTTCCGTTTTCATTTATTTTCGTAATTCCAAAATAAGTCTTTCGAATAAACCAATAATGAAGAGGAAGATGGTGAATATATATATATATATATATATATATATATATATATATATATATATATATATATATATATATATATATATATATATATATATATATATATATATATATATATATATATATATATATATATAAATAAAGAGCGTTCAATCGAAAATATTTTTTATTGCGATAATATTTGAGAACAAAAATCATTCTTTAATTTGCAAAGTGACACTTTGTAATTAAATAAAATAATAGATGCCTAGCTAAAAGAAATTTAAAAACACGGGGGGGAATACTGTAAATGGATTCGTTCTTCACATAACTAGTCGTTCCCCCCTCATTTCCTTAATCATTGTTCCCTATAATTTCTCTTTCTAGTTTTGTGAACCGAAACCCTTAAAAAAACAATAAATCTTCGTCGATAATCGTTGAATCAAACACTAAAAGCTTGATAAAATAAAAAATGTCATCAACGACTGATTTTGCGAGAACAAGTGCTACAGATCAAGGTAAAAAACGACATATTCTTTGATTTTGTTTTAAACTTACAACAATCGTAAAAGGAATTTTACATTATTATTTGACATTTCGACACCTGTTTTCAAAATAGAAACAGTTGAAAGATTTTAGTTGATAACACTCAATTTCAACTGTTATTTAAATGATTTTAGTTGATCACACTCGATTGGGAGATTGTAGTTGAGCTAGGACCAATCATAACACCAGAAGCACCTGCCCCCGTATCAGATACGTTGACAGTTACTGGCGGTGTACTCATGTTTGTTGTGGTTGTAGCGGTGGATTCGGTGTAAAGAGGAGTGGTTTAAGCAACTGAAACCTTAGGTTGTGAGACATCGATAGAAACATTTGGACATGGAGCGATAATGATCGGTGTGGAAATAGGTGTAGAAGTAGCACTAAGAGAAGGTGGAGGAGTAAAGCCACGAAAATGATCTTCTGTTAATGGAACAGATGTGGGCATCGAAAAAGTTACCTCTAGATGGGATTGAGTAGTTGTATCTTCAGTTTCTGGATGGACTTGCTCTATTCGTTGAATGTCTGAAATTATATGTGACTTTGAATCCTCCTCGGCAATAGGAGTAGGAGACCTTGGCTTGCGAGCGGGTTTCTTTACTTTCTTCTTTGGAGTTTGAGCTGGTTTGGAAGGACTAGCCTTCATCTTTCGCTTACCTCCCTTCTTAGGCTTGTTCGCTTACTCCAAATCCTTTTGCATTTCAGGTGTTAAAGGGCGAGGACCTGATGCAGGTTTCTTCCGATATTTGTTGATGAGCTCGTTGTCTGTTGGAACATAGTTGAGCATTGCGTATGGAAGAGATCCAATAAATGCAAACTTCTTAGGATCAGACACGATGAAGTTCAAAGTATGAAAGGTCAGAATAGCTTCCATTTTACACCCTTCAGTCACCGAAATATTAAGTTTAGTG
Source organism: Lactuca sativa (assembly GCF_002870075.4). NCBI lineage: Eukaryota > Viridiplantae > Streptophyta > Magnoliopsida > Asterales > Asteraceae > Lactuca > Lactuca sativa. The sequence goes on along the minus strand of NC_056631.2, from coordinate 69,566,490 downwards.
ATAGCTCTGTGGACAATGACAAACCAGAAAGAGCACACAAAATCTCCGAGTGCCATGTTGTAGAGAGAGTACTCTGAACAAGTTGTACCCAAAGGATGGAACCATAGTCCAGGTTGATTCCATGGTAAAGTCCATAGATAATAGTACAAAAAAGCTTACTTGCACTGTCCAAGCCCGTGACCAGCTCTGAAAAACTTTTGAAGAGAAGGGTAAAGAGGCCATTCCACATCGGAGGTAGGTTGGTTTTCTTGAACTTGGATAAAATGGAGAGATTTCCCATGTAACCCATCTGGTAGAACTTCTCCAAGATTACAGAGAAAGAGATGGACTTCGGATGAACCAGATCCCTAGCTTAAGAAAACTCTAGCAATCAGTTGAAATGAGACTTGGAGATTGATGTTTTGTTTGGGAAGCGATGTCAAAGGTAATCACATACTCAACTTCTTGATAACTTGAAGTTGAGTATGCCCTGGATAGATGTACCAAGGGAACACCTTCTGTCACTGTGAACGCTTGAGACAGCGGAGAGTGACGAAGACACTCGATCATAGGTTGAAGGAAATCAACATAATTAGATGAATCGAGATCAAGACTGAGATTGTGACTGGGTTTGAAATGTAGAAGCGCCGACGAGGCAGTCTGTTCAGCAGCATATGGGGTTTCTGATGAGGTGGCCATGGAAATCCTTGGAGAAGATGATGAAAGGTGTCAAGAGTAAGAGGGTTTTTGCGTCCGAGAGTTTTTAAAATCTTTGCTAGTGGTAAAAGAAATCAATCGATGATTTTCCTTTTATACGTCAGCCTTGGAGAGAAAAATACAGCTAGAGACGTTTCCTTTTCCCTTAAAAAGCGCCTAAAAAGTCATGATAGCTATGCGTGTGTCAGGTGGCGTAACTGACGTCAATGATGTCAGGGTTTTCAAAAATTCCCGCACCTGATTTGAAAGCTTATCCTTTGTAAACCGTCATTTCAATTATGAACGTTCATAATTCAACATCATTCACCAGAACCTCTTCTCATATTTGAAAGAATCATTCAGAATTTAGAACCAGACAGTTGGAAAATCACGAGGATTTTTGTGCAAGAGTGTGCCAAATAAAGAAATAAAACAAATATATTTGGGATTTGGTGATGTCAGCTTAAATTTAACACAAAACCAGATGGATCTTGGGCAACGATCTCTTTCTTCAGAGTCAAGAGAGACTCGAAAATGCTTGCATGGCATCTCGTTGAATTACGATCATCTATTTGTTGAGAAATATTGAAAGAATTCTTTTCATTAGGCTTTAAAGGATGGCTTTGCTTCAACCAAACTACAAAACTCAACATAAATTCGAAAGTGTGGAAGAAGTACTTGTCTGACCGGTGTAGCCATAATAACAAGTATGTTTTGGATTCATTTGAGTGGCTAGATAATATGGAAATCACAAGGAAAAATAAAAATTGGATCTATATGGAAGAAATGTCTTAGGACGACAACATTTCATTAAGATCTTGCAAAAATAAAAATAATGAGATTCTTGTTGGATTTAGTGTCTAAGCCCCTAACTATAATTGGTATGTACTTAACCCGAGAGTAGCATGGTACATTTGGGTTGCATGGCACTGGAACAATTTGTAATGATGGACTTTTGAGAAAAGGATATTCATGATTTATTAATATATTATAGGTTCTAATATATTAATATGAAATCATCTTATTTAATTAGTATTGATCAAGAATTAACTTGGAATTAATTTTGTGTTAAAAAAGAGACTAATTGCATATAAGGGGTTGATTTGGTAAATCATTTATTCTTATGGTGTGGGCGAATGATCCATGATTCCTTATGTTGGGCTAAACCCGTGTGACAACCCATGGATGATCCATGGAGGTTTAAGCCCATGGAGCATGAGGAATACGGAAGGTCATGCACATTAGGGTTTACATGGTGTAACCCTAGTTTTGCCACACTATATAAGAGACCCTAAGGCTACCAAAATCAGCACCTAAGTGGGCTTAGAAGAGTGCTAGCCGAATTTGTAAAGCAAGTAACTCCCTCTCTCAAGTCCTCCATTGTTGGTGGTGTTGTGTGAAGCATTTGAGGCATCGCATTTGGGGAGCTAGGCTCTTAAAGGTCCAAGGAATCAAGCTACAAGAGAAGGTATGTGTTCTAACTAGATTTTTGTTATACAAGTACCTATGTTTGCATGCTAGTTAGGAAATGATTTGGAAAATCATCTTACATATATAATTAGAGAAAACATAGATCCAAAGCATTTAGGGTTGTATGTGGACCTTAAGGTTGTTAGGATGCTCAAAACCCTTCAGTGGTATCAGAGCCTAGGCTTGTTGTCTATTATACTTGATATTACTTTGATTTTCAATGTTTAAAAAATTGAATTTTTGCCTTCTGCCCAATGAACTCGTCGAGTCCACTAGGTGACTCACCGAGTCCCTTTGTTAAATGACCAACTCGACGAGTCCAGTTCATGTGCTCGCCGAGTTGGTGCTACAGATGGCAGATTTTCGACTTTTAGCCAGAAATTGGATTAGGATCGTTACCCTAAACTCGACGAGTCCAGTTCATGTGCTCGCCGAGTTGGTGCTACAGATGGCAGATTTTCTACTTTTAGCCAGAAATTGGATTAGGATCGTTACCCTAAACTGTTTTTAGAACCATGAAACCTATTTTTTTTTCATAAGGTAATGATAACTAGAAGATAATTGTCAAAGTTTCAAGATTTATATTAGTTTATATGATTTCTTGAAAATCGTTGATGTGAATTATCTTTGCTTATGAGTTTGTCTAGATCATAGAAATTATTTCACACTTCTTGTTAGTTTAATTGTTGATCTAAATACCTTTTAATGGATTAAGTTATGGAAAACCAAAAGTCTTTTTCATAAAAGTCATTAAACTCGTAAGTTAGGAAAATGAAAAGTTTTGAATAATGTCAAAAATTGTCCTCAAGTTTTGGAATTTGTATAAACACTTAAGATACTTTAATTCCAACCCCTAGAATTTTAAAAGTTTAAAATTCAACCCTTCTACTTTATATTATTATAAGTTTAATAATATAGATATGTATAAGATCAAGTCAGTCTTACCGTTAGTATGCCTCCTTCACGAAGTCGGTCTATAAGGGGGTATAAGGTTACTGCCTATAAAATGACAATTTAATGTGTGTCCACTCTCACTCACTACTTCCTTGACTGGTGGAGGGTCGCTAGCCGAACGGGTAGGATAGGACTATAATTCTGATTAAATTCCCAATCTTAGTTCATGATAATAATAATAATAATAAAGTAACTAAATGTTTTATTAAATTCTCAATCTTAGTTACTTTAGGAAAATGTGAAATTGATGCTAATCCATGCAATTGCACTCTGCACTTTGCCAAGTCGTTAGTGGAGCATATGTGGTTAACCGACACACTAACATGGACTAGTAAAAGTGGCAAAGGGTATCTTGATGTTTATCATAGACCGGTGGAGCATGTGTGGTTAACCGGCACATCGATTAGGTGATAAAATTAAGAGTACCAAGTTAATTTGCATGGTTATTCACACCTTGTTTGTGATCCTCGGTATCCCAGTCACAAACCTGAAGGGCATAATCGAGATTTAAACATGCCATTGAATTTTTCAATGAATCTCAAAGGATCTAGGAGTTTCAACCCAATTAAAACTTAATAATCTAGTTCGTTTTTCATGGTGGAAATTGGTAAATCGTCATTTACCTACCTTCAAATATTTTGCAAATTGGATTACGACATCCCTCTTTCAATTTTTAAAATATTGTGTTGGGTACTAGCCTTAATATTTCATTTTGGGTGTTATATTAAGGACTCTTTATCTAATATAAACTTTTTCTTTCTTTCTTTTCAGATGTCTTCCAACACTGCTTCTGGCTCAAACCCTACCGGCTCCTTCTCTCTCATGAACCTTTGTGGGAGAGTCATCTTTGATGGGTCCAACTTCAATGATTGGATTATGAACATCAGGATGGTCACTCGCTATAAGAACAAGGAATATGTCACAGACAAGGAGCTTAAGGAAATCAATGATTGTTCAGCTACTCCTGAGGAGATAGCTGAGTTTAGAGCTCATAAGAAGGATGCCACTAAGGTGCCTTGTATCATGTTGGCCACCATGACATTTAAACTCCAAAAGTCCTATGAGGAATTCTACCCTTTTGAGATGCACCAGGACCTGATGGAAAGATACCATCAGAGTGCTCGTCAAGAGAGGTATGAAATCATCTCTTCCATGATAACAACTAAGATAAAGGATGGTGAACCCATCACGGGCCACTTGCAGAAAATGCAAATGTTTGTGGACCGGTTGCTAAAATTAAATGTGGACTTCCCTGAGGAGCTGGCTATAGATATCATTCTACACTCCTTACCTCCATGTTATGATCAGTTCCGCATGACATATCATATGAACAAGGAGGAGGTCACGCTTAGCAAACTTCAAGGGCTTTTGAGGACTGCTGAAACCGGTCTCAAAAATAAAAATGTTGTTTCTACTCCTACCGCAACTGCTCCTGTTCTGGAAATTGGACAAGGGAAAGGGAAGAAGAGGAAGGCTCACTCAAAGAGCCACAAGGGAAAGTCTCTTGATGGATCCTCTTCAAGTGGGACCAAAGCTGGTTCTGCTGCTCCATCTTCCATTCCTAAGGAAGCAGAGTGCTTCTACTGTCACAAAAAAGGGCACTGGAAGCGAAGCTGCCCCAAATACTTGCAGGATGTCAAGGACGGGAAGGTTAAAACCACCCATGCAGGTATTTATACTATTCTATCTAAAAACTCATCACATTTTAACTCTTGGGTTCTTAACATAGGTTGTGGATTTCACATTTGTTCTGATGTGCAGGGCCTAAAAGGAAGTAAGGATGTGGAGTACGGGAAGATAAACTTGATCATGAGGAATAGGAAGGTTTCACCTATCACCAAGATTGGAGTTTACTCTTTATTGTTTAGTAGTGAGTTAGAAATAGATTTGAATAATTGTTGCAACTCGTCTGAAATGGCGAGAAATATTATTTCCTTTCATGGTTTGTACAAACAAGGCTATACTTTTTCATTTGATAATGAAATTGGTGCTATAAATGCTTATTATAATGGTGTTTTTTTTTATTTTAAAGAATTACCTTGTAATGGTGTATATGAAACTATGAATGTTGTAGACAACTTAGGAAATAATGTGTTGCATATTGATTCTTCCAATCAATTGGATAAAGCATGCTTGTGGCATTGTCGTCTTAGACATGTCAGCAAGAAGCGCATAGGACAACTCCAAAAGGTTGGAGTTTTGGAGCCATTCGACTTAAGGTTGGATGATACTTGTGAATCTTGCTTACTTAGAAAGATGACCAAGTCACCCTTCACTCGTACTTGTGAAAGGGGTGAAGGTTTGTTGGATCTCATACACACCGATGTGTGTGGGCCCTTTAGAACCGCCACAAGGGATGCTAACCGCTTCTATGTGACTTTTACTGATGATTACAATAGATATGGACATGTCTACTTAACCAAGCATAATTCAGAAACCATTGATAAATTCAAAGAGTTTAAACAGGAAGTGGAGAATCAGTTGGGCAGGAAGATAAAGATGCTCTGATCCGATCAGGGTGGTGAGTATCTTAGTATCAAGTTCCTTGACTATCTTAAGGAATGTGGAATTGTTTCACAGTTGACGCCACCTAGAACACCACAGCTTAATGGTTCGTTCCATGATGAGTCGAGCTTCGTTACCTATCTCATTCTGGGGGTATGCCTTAGAGATTGCCACCCATATCCTTAATCTAGTCCCTACCAAGAAGGTTTCCAAAACACCTCACGAGATGTGGAATGGGAAGGTTCCCACATTAGACCACATCAAGGTTTAGGGTTGCGAGGCTTTCGTGATACGCGAGACTCACAACAAGCTCGAACCTCGGAGTGAGCAGTGTATTTTCATCGGCTACCCACAAAAATCCTTTGGTTATCTCTTCTACAGACCGAGTGACAATGTTGTCTTCGTTGCGAGGAGAGGAGTCTTTTGCGAGAGAGAGCTCATAGGACAAGGAGACAGTGGGAGGCAAATTGACCTTGAAGAGCTTCAAGATTCAAGCGGTGAAGGAAGCTCAAACACTAGCGATTAACTTGAGGAGGATACTCCTGTTGAGCCAATTGACCAATCTGTACCTCTGAGGCGTTCCAGTAGAGTTAGTGTTCCACCTGTTTTGTATGGTTTCCATATAACATCTGAGGGTGAGGCATATATCAGTGATAGAACACTGATAAATTTGGATGAACCTAACAACTACAAGGAATCCATGGCAGGCCCCGAGTTTGCTAAATGGAAAGAGGCGATGGACAACGAGATTTAGTCCATGTATGACAATCAAGTATGGAACTTGGTTGACAATGTACCGGGTCGTAAGACAGTCGGGTGCAAATGGATCTTTAAGAATAAGACCGACATGGATGGGAAAGTACACACTTATAAGGCGTGACTGGTTGCGAAGGGCTTTACTCAAACTCTGGGAGTTGATTATCATGAGACCTTCTCGCCAGTAGCGAAGATTAAGTATATTAGGGTTATGCTATCCATAGCTGCATTTTATGATTATGAAATATGGCAAATGGATGTCAAAACTGCTTTCCTTAATGGAAAGTTGGCTGAGGATGTTTCCATGAGTCAGCCAGAGGGTTTTGTCGATGCAAAGTACCCTAATAGAGTGTGTAAGCTTGAGAAATCCATTTATGGATTGAAACAAGAATCTCATAGATGGAATCTTTGTTTCGATGAGAAAGTCAAAGAGTTTAGCTTTTCAAGAAGTGAGGATGAGTCATGTGTATATGTCAAGGCTAGTGGGAGCATAGTTAGCTTCTGGTGTTGTATGTGGATGACATACAACTCATAGGAAATGAAATCCCATGCAGGAGGTTAAGTCTTGGCTTGGGAGGTGTTTCACTATGAAGGACCTCGAAGAAGTTGCCTATATTATTAGGATAAGGATATTGAGAGACAAGAGTAAGAGACTAATTGGACTTAGTCAAAGTACCTTCTTGGATAAGGTGTTGAAAAGATTCAACATGCAGGATTCAAGAAAGGTAACTTACCGATGCAGAAGCAATGCCAAACTGAGTAAAGGTTAGAGTCCGAGTACAGAGGCTGAGATAGCTGAGATGAGTCGAATACCATATGCTTCCGTTATTGGATCGATCATGTATGCTATGACTTGTACTCGTCCTGATGTGGCCTTTGCTTTAAGCATGGTCAACGGATATCAGGGGAATCCGGGCAAGGCTCACTGGACTACGGGAAAGCACATTCTCAAGTACCTACATAGGACTAAGGACTGGGTCCTTACCCTCATTGGGAGTGATGACTGAGGGTGGTGGGGTATAGTGACGCCAACTTTCAGACCGACAGAGATAATTTCCGCTCTCAGTCGGGCTGGGTCTTTACCATGAATCGAGGAGCAATAACTAGGAAAAGTTCCAAGCAGGAGACAGTAGCTGATTCAAATTGCAAATCAGAGTACATAGCAGCAAGCAAGGCGGAAAAGGAGGAAATACGGCTGAAGAACTTCATCGGAGACCTTGGAGTTGTACCAGCTATAAAGGAGCCTACGAAGATTTTATGTGACAACGATAGTGCAGTTGCCCTAGGCAAGGCACCATGGGATCATGGCAGATCCAGGCACATCAACAGAAAATATCACTTCATAATACATCACATAGAAGAAGGCCTCCTCGTGGCAAAGAAGGTATCGTTTGAGGGGAACCCAACATATCCCCTCACGAAGGGACTGAGTAGAGTTAAGCACTTACAACATGCGAGGCACATCGAGCTGAAGGACGATATTAGTTTTAATTATTAGATAGCTTTTGCAACATGTAATAGTTGAAATGTAATTGACATTTGATGCATAAATAAAAGGTGTTTTTTATTTACTAGTATGGTACTGCCTTATGTCAATCATTTACTATTGTTTCACTTTGCATGTTTTGACTTCCAGAATAATTACATTATTCAAACTATCCATAGTCGATCATACGTTAGAAGTAGGTATTGAAGTAAGAATGTCATGAATTTGGCATGTAGATTTGTCTGAATTGTATTAGACATAGCAAAGTTTGTTGAAACATTCATGAGTGCTCATAAGGTCTGAGTATTAGATTAAACCCACACTCACTTGTACCACTTCATGGAATTTATCTCGAGTGATCGTGAGACGATAATATCATATAAGTCTTCAAACCAAGATATATGAGTTTTTGAATATGAGTTGGTTGTGCATTGATAGTACGTAACAGCTTCAGTAACTTGATGCTATAAAACATGTTGTTGTGTACAATTTGATAAGTAGTTAGTACAAGCATATGAGTCGAAGTTTATCTGTTCCTTTTAGTCCATGGAGGATTAAAAGCGATATCTTCGGCCCCTCGATGATTTTTTTTACCTATATGTCAAGCCCGGTCAGAACTAAATTGATTTGTTCGATTAAGTTCTACGTCAAACAAATCGGAGATCGAGAAACAAACTGTTGGAAAATAAGTATGATGTTGTTCCATGTATTTTTCCAACTGATATCTTGAGAATAGAGGATTATATGATCACTTATCCAAAATGGAGCGTCTCAGTTCGACAGAGGCTTTTAAGAGCTACGATTGCTAGTCGGTGTTTTAAGTCGTACTTGCAGTTATAGTTATTAGAATTATCCAAGTGGGAGACTATTGGATTTAGTGTCTAAGCCCATAACGATAATTTGCATGTACTTGACTTGAGAGTAGCATGGTCCATTTGGTTTACATGGCACCAGAACAATTTGTAAGGATGGACTTTTGAGAAGAGGATATTCATGATTTATTAATATATTATAGGTTCTAATATATTAATATGAAATCATATTATTTAATTAGTATTGATCAAGAATTAATTTGGAATTAATTTTGTGATAAAAAAGAGACTAATTACATATAAGGGGTTGATTTGGTAAATCATTTATTCTTATGGTGTGGGCCAATGATCCATGATTCCTTATGTTGGGCTAAACCCATGTGACAACCCATGGATGATCCATGGAGGTTTAAGCCCATGGAGCATGAGGAATATGGAAGGTCATGCACATTAGGGTTTACATGGTGTAACCCTAGTTTTGCCACACTATATAAGAGACCCTAAGGCTACCAAAATCGGCACCTAAGTGAGCTTAGAAGAGTGCTAGCCGAATTTGTGAAGCAAGTAACTCCATCTCTCAAGTCCTCCATTGTTGGTGGTGTTGTGTGAAGCATTTGAGGCATCACATTTAGGGTGCTAGGCTCCTAAAGGTCCAAGGAATCAAGCTACAAGAAAAGGTATGTGTTCTAATTAGATTTTTGTTATACAAGTACCCATGTTTGCATGCTAGTTAGGCAAATGATTTGGAAAATCATCTTACATATATAACTAGAGAAAACATAGATCCAAAGCATTTAGGGTTGTATGTGCACCGTAAGGCTGTTAGGATGCTCAAAACCCTTCAATTCCAAGGTACAAAACCATGAGGGTTGATATTCGTTAATTCCTTGGTGAATAATCTTGAACTTGTTAAAGGTTCACCGTCAATTCATAGATAGGATTAGAAATTTGGGTTTCACTCAAATTGTGGTAATAATAATTCGAAGATCATTAACACAGAAGAGGTGTAACCATAAACCTCAGTGGTAAACCCTGAGCGTCTCAAGGGTTATGAGTGTGAAAGCGAATGTGATATGGAGGAATGTTAAAGGTGGTTCCGAAGATAAAAATGTACCTCTGCTATATTGCGAATGACTAAGCAGTCAACTCTTAACTCGATATGAAAAGAATAAGGTAGCACAACGACTTTGTGAACATTAGCCTGATAGGGAAGAAATATTTGGAGTGAAAGTTTCATTAAGGCTTCAACATAGAGTCTTAAAGGCTTTGGGCAACATGCAACAACATGCTTCTTGGGACACTTAGCTAGTACATAGAATTGGAGTTATATACATGCCCCATCATTTCGACTTGTAGTGATAATAAAATACCTAAGATAAAAAAATAGCACACAACTAAACAAAACAAAAAATATTTTGGAGTTTTTGATTTTCTAAAAGATAAAACATAAACAAGAAAATAAATATATTTTTGGATTTTGGATTTTCTTGAAAAAGAAACAAAAACAGAAAAGAAAAATATTTTTGTATTTTGAATTTTATTAAAAAAATAAAAAGAAAAGAAAAATAGAAAAGAAAAATATTTTTGTATTTTGAAAATTTTCTGAAAAAGAAATAAAAAAGAAAAGAAAATACTGAAAATACATATGATACAAAGAAACATGAAGTTCCGAGTCCCAGATGAACAGTAGACTACGAGTCGCTTTGAGCGCTCAGACCCGTTTAGAGTGTGAACAGCTAGTTGCAAGTACCACTGAGGGTTCGGACCGGTTCGGAAGTTAAGTTATGCATTCTGAGTACGAAGATGGTTTTTGCGCAGATTCTACTTCTATCATTCCTAATCCTTGTAGAATACGATTGAAGATTGTTTCTGGTAAGGCTTTCGTGAAGATATCAGCAAGTTGATAAGAGGATCTTAAGAATTGTACTTCATCGTTCCCATCTTCTACGTGATCTTTTATAAAGTGATACCTCAATGTTATATGTTTTGTCTTGGAATGTTGCATTAGGTTGTGACAAATTCGAATAGCACTTTCTGAATCACAATAGAGTGGAATCCTCTTCATGTTGATGCCATAGTCCCGAAGTTGGCATTGTATCCAGACGACTTGTGACGTGCATAATCCAACTGCGATGTATTTAGCTTCTATAGTTGATAGGGACACACAAGTCTGTTTCTTTGATTGCCAACTTACTAGTTTGCCATCTAGAAACTAAAATCCCCCAGAAGTGCTTTTACGATCAAGACGGCATCCACCTAGATCCGCATCCGAAAAGGCTTGCACAAAGAATCCGTATTTTGACAGATACCATATTCCAAGAGAAGATGATCTTTTGAGATATCTCATAATATTCTTCACAACATTCATGTATGGTTCACGAGGATTCGCCTGAAACCTAGCACAATAACAAATAACAAACATAATTTCCGGACGACTAGCAGTTAGACACATTAATGATCCAATCATCTGCCTATAGATAGTAATATCGACTGCATGTTTATCCAAGGACGGTGTTAGCCTCGTTCTGAATGCCATCGACACCTTGACTCGTGAATCTCCTACCATTCCGAATTTCGCAAGTAATGACTTGGTGTGGGCTTCCTGGTTGATAAAAATCCCCTATGAACTCTGTCTAATATTTAAACCAAGGAAAAAAATAATAGGACCCATTGAGCTCATCTCAAATTTATCCTCCATCAACTTTCGGAATTTAGCAGTCAATCTAGGATTGGTTGATCCGAAAATGATATCATCAAAATAGATTTAGACGATCATCAGATGGTCACCATCTTTCTTAAGAAAGAAGGTTGGGTCGACCAAGCCTTGTTTAAACTTTGATTGTTTTAAAAATCATGTAAGGGTTTCATAACATGCTCGAGGAGCTTGTTTTAAAATGTACACAGCCTTATCCAAGACGTAGCGATGGTTTGGATACTTCTCATTTATGAAACCCAAAGGTTGCTCTACGTAGACCGTTTCTTCTAACTTACCATTCAGAAAGGCGCATTTGACATCCATCTAATGGACTTCAAAGTTCTTATGAGCTGCGTAGGCAAGAAAAATGCGAACAGATTCTAGCCTCGCAACCGGAGCGAATGTCTCTTCGTAGTCTATGCCTTCTTCTTGGCAGTATCCTTTAACAACCAATCGAGCATTGTTCTGGATGACATTTTCTTCCTTGTCAAGCTTGTTTCGAAACATCCATTTCATATCGACCACAGAAGAATACTTCGGAGTTGGAATCAGTCTCCATACTTTGTTGCGTTCGAACTCATTAAGCTTTTCCTACATAGCTTGCACCCAATCAGAGTGATCAAGAGCAATCTTTACATTCTTGAGCTTATTTTTGGAGATGAACGAATTGAACATGCAAAATTCCATCTTTGAAAATAATGAAACTCGATTCGCATTTTGTTAAGCTCTCGTGAGAACTCCCGAAGTTAGTGCTCCGATTAATTGAGTCTTCGGATGATCTTTGGTCCATTTGGTTAATGGTGGGTAGTTTCGATCATAAGTTGGGTCCACTTCGGCATTCACATCTTCATATTTCGATTGAGCATCGGAGTCATTATTTTCATTCTCATTCTCCCCCTGGGAGTTTGCATGTGACTCAATGTTCATAATAGGATTCTCCCCCTGGATAGGTATATCAGTACTGAATTAGGGGTTTGAATTCTCCCCCTCAATTGATGTTTCGAATGTGGAGGTTGAAGTGGAACACCCCCCCTAGAATGTAGCAGTAGAAGGTTGTGTTTGGGGTGGAACTTCAAAAGTCTTTGGAATATCTTTGTTGACATATGGATCCTTTGGACATTATGGTTCGGAGTCAAGATCTTTTGCAGGATCGTCGATGATCTTCTTTAACTCAACCTCTTGATTATCCTTAGCCTTTGATTCAGAGGATATGGCTTTCTCAGTTTCATCAAACAAATTCATGAATTCCTCATATAAGTTCATCAGAGGAATCATTTGTGAGAGTGTTGATGGAAAGATCTTTTCGGATGGACTGGTAGACTTCTGATACTTCTTGAGATAGTTGTCATCAAACGTGACATAGTAGGTTTCTTCTATCTTTTTGGATTTCTTGATTAGAACCCTATATGCCTTCGAAGTGACAGAATACCCTAGGAAGATTCCTTCGACTCCTTTCATGTCAAATTTGTTCCTTTGCTCTTTAGAGTTGAAAATGAAGCACCTGGAACCAAAAACATGAAAGAAATTAACGTTAGGTTTTTCTTTATTAAGAATCTCGTAAGGGGTGATTAAGAATCTTTTGTTAAATAAGGATCGATTCTAAGTAAAGTAGGCAATTCCGATCGAATCAGCCAAGAAATATAGCGGTAAGTTCGCAATTGAAAGCATGGTCCTTACAGCTTCGCAAAGACACCGGTTTCATCATTCAATTACTCTGTTCTGCTGAGAAGTGTAAGGAGCGGCAAAGTTGTGAGAAATTTCCTTTTCAGTCAAGAATTCTTCAAACACTTGGTTTTTTAATTCAGGACCGTAATCACTGCGAACGTTCCTGACTGGATTTCGCAATTGATGTTTGATCAGCTTGATAAAATCCTTTAACCTTGAGGTAGCATCTGATTTCTGTTCAAGAAAATAAACCCAGGAAAATCGAGAAAAACCATCTACAATAACCAAAATATACTTGTTACCACCAATCCGCTCAATGGCAGAAGGGCTACTAAGATCAATGTGTAAGAGTTCAAGTGGCTCAATGATTTTGGTATTTATCATCATGGAGTGACTCTTCCGACTTTGTTTGCCTAGTTCACAAGCTGCATACAGATGCTCCTTGTCATACTTCAAAAGGGGAAGTCCTCGCAAAAGATCGCCAAGTACAAGTTTGTTGATGTCCTTGAAATTTAAGTGCGAGAACCTTCGGTGTCAAAGCCAACTATCATTCGAAGATGCTTTCGTAAGAAGGCAAATGGCTGGTGTGACAACCCGATACTTTTTGCAGTCAACAAAAGTCAATTCCGTTAAATAAAATTTCGAATTTTAGTTATTCCTTTAAATTAGTAAGGGTTAGAAAACCATTTAAATTATATAAATAAAATTTATATAAGTTTCTGAACCAAAAACACTCGAAAAATCAAGTTTTTCCCTCGAAAAACAGCAAAACTCGTTCAGCTATGCGTTTTCTGCTGAAAACCCTCGGACCGAAAACCGATCTCGGCCGAGAACCCATCTTCGGCCGAAAACCCAACCGTTATAAAGGTTTTTATCCGAGAACTTGTTAATTTCTCACCCTTTCCACCCGAAAACTCTCTCATTTTGCTCCCAATGATCACCCAAGAACACTCATACATTCAAGTGGAAACCTTCAAATCTTCATATTTTTCCTCAAGAACAACAAGAAGAACCTTCATATTTTCAAGGGCAGAAAACACCAGCAGAATTGAACACTTGATTTCGGCCGAAAACCAGTTTCTGACCGAGAACTCATCCAGATCGAAAACCTTGTTCTTGGATTTAGCATGAACGAAAACCCTCCCTTTCACTTCAAACACTCGAAATAACTATTCCTAACACAAAAACAAGTGTTTTTCTAACACTTAAATTAATGATTTCACTAATTTAAATACAATTATGTGTTTAAATACTATTAGGATACCGTTAGTTTCGTGTACGCCAACTCAAGGGTCGTCTTTTCAGTCCGCTATCCAGTTGCAAGCATACACTATCTGTGAGTTCATACCCCTACCCTTTTTACTATTTTTTTAATGTTTTTAGGGGGGGGGAATACAAGTAAAACACAACGAGTTTTGTGTTTTTATACAAATTATTTTAAACAGATATAAAACTTTTGCAATTGATATAAACCGGGAAATTACTACATTTTATAAAAATATTTAGATATTTTTATCCCTTTTGTAACATGCTAAGCATAAGGGTAGTTGACAACACACGACTATAAATGCAAAGTTGTAAGTACAATACATAACATACAATAAAACTATGGTTAATATAGTTTGGGAACATTACAGGACTATTATAGAATTCAATACATGAAACGAGAACATACATACAAACTATAATAGGTATAGTTTGGGATACATTACATGATTTCACTAACTCAAGAGCTTTATACAGAAACGAACATATAAACTATGATAGAATAAGTTTATGGAACACAATACTAGTTTTCCGGAGTATAAGGGATGAATTACTAAATAATTATTTAAGTATAATTATTTTACATTACAAAGTTCATTACTACAAGGTTATACATACATTTACAAAGTACAAGAGAACACTACAACGCTACACGTAAAACTAGTTAATACAGGTTTGTGATGCACTACTTCAATTGTATCCTCTAGGGTGCGGAACTAAATCTTATACAGTATAACCAGTGTCTCCTGGAGGGAGAGCATGAGATTTGTGTATAGATCTATACGGGACTATCAATCCCACACTTGGACTGCTTGCTACAGTTAAGCAGGCATGTCTGGGGTGACAAATGTCATAACATCTGATGCCTGAAGAACGTCGTAGAGGTCACTAGGTCATATCAAACATGGTTATATGAAACTCACAATAGTATAAACTAACCATTTGTTTACTGAATTGAATTTCTTTAAATAGTTTTATTTTAATTAATAGAACTACTACACAATACAACTGGAGGATTCCAGGGAATACAAACACATGGTTTTATTTTAAGTAATAAAACTACTATACATTACTAGTGGTATCCAAGGTTATCATACAAAACAATACTTTACATTACTGGTGGTAGCCAAGGTGTTTATATAGTACATTACTATACATTACTAGTGGTATCTAGGGATTTCATACAAGAGTTTTCATACAAAACAATACAATACAATACAGTTGGTGGTACACAGCCATACATACAACAATATTTATATACAATTTCAGAATACAATAACAAACATACATTTGGTCTTAAAGTCTAAGACTACTTTTCACTACTAAAGAAAATATTGGATTCTCTTGAGAAACATACAAACATTTTCACAAATTCAAAGACAAGATTTCATTACAAAAACATACTTATGAACTCACCAACTTAAATGTTGATACACTTTCAAAATCACTTGTATTCTCAGAGAACCAGTAGACAGGTACACCCGCAGGATTTTAAGAAGACGGAGCTTTTAGAGTCGTGTCTTTTATACTTTTGTTATACATTTTTGATGTCATACAAACTATGTATTGAACAAATGTAAATACAATATTTTATTAATGTAATGGATGTCTTTGCTTTGATTACTATTATACAATTGTTGTGATACTGTACATGACGTCCTCCGCCCCCCGAACATTTCCATCGTTCCGATTTGGGGGTGTGACAGCTGGCTTCCCGACTATTGGTTTAATGTTCAAAGGAAACATCTCTCCCTTTCTTTTGGATGTTAATAGCACTGCCTTTATTTTCTTCTCTATTACTTCATATCCTTTATCGTCAAACGAAACCTTCAACCCTATACCTACAACCAATTGAGAAACAATTATCAGGTTATGTTGCAGGCCTTCTACATAGGCTACATTATGAATAGTGAACGCACCATTCATGATCATGTCGTATCCTTTGATCTCTCCTGTGGCGTTATTTCCATACTTCACTTTGCCACCATCCTTCAATGTTCGGAATTCCCTAAACTCTTCCTTTCTCCCTGCCATGTGATGCAAACAGCCATTGTCGACGTACCATTCAAAGTCATACTGTTCATCACAAATCACCTACAAAATTCAGAGAGATTTAGGAAACTAAAAATGTTATTGATTCATCAACTAAATAAGATCTCCTTATCAAAGTTGAATTCTCTCATTTCATTATTTTGAAAACAATAATCCTTTCATCATTTTGATGTCTTCTAAAAATAATTTTTATTTGTTTTGAAGCTATTTGTTGCTTGATTGCCTTTTTCGCACTTCTCTTTTCCTCCTTTTTCAAATGAGCTTCGGAATCCTTGTAACAAATTTTAGGTTCCGAAACTAGTTTGCCTTTTCCCTTAACATCTTTAGATGTATTGCTAGTTTTTGAAACACTAGATTTAGGAGAAAATTTTATTTTAGCTTTTTCAAGAGGTTTCGAAACTTGAGATTTTGCAAAATGTTCTGGTTTCGCAACAGGTTTTGTAACCAGAGGTTTCACAACTTGTTTTGAAACAGATTTTGGTTTTGAAATTTGAACAGGAGATGATTTCACATTTCAAACCAGAGATCTTACTGAGTTAGTATTATAGTTATAAGAATAATGACTTTTCTAGAATTTCCTACCTTGTTGATTTTTCTTATATCTACTATGTTAGATTAATGTCCAAGTCCATAACTATAATTGGTAAGACTTGACCCGACCCGGCATGGTCCATTTGGGTTGCATGGCATCATGCACTTGGATAGACTAAATGAGAGAAATAAGACACTTATGGTTATTAATATATTATAAGTTCTAATATATTAATAATAAGAATAATAGTATTTAATTAGTATTGATCAAGAATTAATTTAGAGTTAATTATGTGATCAAAAGAAGACTAATTAAATATATGGGTTGATTTTGCAAATCATCAATAACTTATATAGTGGGCCAAAGCTCCATGGATAATCAAGTTGGGTTAAACCCATAGGATACTCCATGGATGCTCCATGGAGGTTACATAACCCATGGGTCATGGAAATGAAAGGTCATGACAATTAGGGTTTACATGGTGTAACCCTAATTGTAACACACTATATAAGCATCATATTATTCACCAAAATCGGCACTGGTGTGTGTAAAAGAAGGGCTAGCCGATTTCATGAAGTGTAGAATTCTCTCAAGTTATTCCAAGTGTATTTGGTGTTGTGTGAACCATTTGGGGTGTCACACTTGAGACACTAGGCACTCAAGCTTCATGAAGACATTCTACATCAAAGAGGTATGTATTCTATCTTGTTATATTCATTGTTTTGTATGCTAGATTAGGATAATACCTTGGATGTTCACATTTGTATGTATAATAGAGAAAACATAGATCCAAGGTATTTAGGGTTGCATGTACACTTAGGAGTGTTAGAATGCTCAAAACCCAACAGTGGTATCAGAGTCACGGGTTGTTTTATGTTATATTAATGCAAATATTTTATTTTCAAAGTTGAAAAAAAGGAAAAAAAACATGAAGTTTGTCAAATTTTAAGATAATTACTTGTTCTTGTGAAAAACTAATTATTTGTAAAATTTTAATAATTTGCTTTATGAGTTGAATTAAGTCAAATTTAATAAAAGATAAAATGATGTGATTATTTTCTTAGTTTTAAAAGTTTGATCTAAAGAGTTTTATTTTTTGAAACCTCCATAAGTTATGGATATGAAAAGGTTTTAAAAAAAATTGATTCAAAGTTTTTATGGAGTTACAAAATTTGGTGTTAATGTTTTAAAGGATTCCATAACTTAAGAATAAGTTATGGATCACCAAAAGTTTTTTGTGTTACCTTGTTTTATGAGTGAATTTAGATTAATGAATAAAATTATGTGATAGTTGGTTTTAATCCAAATTAATCTAAAAGAAGTTCATAAAATGTGTTTATGTAACTTATAAGTCACATTTATGAATCTTAAAACTCATAAAAGTTGCCATATGTTACAAAATGAAGAGTCTTTTTCCTCATTAAATTGTTTTATGACTCCATAACTTGTCCTAAGTTATGGATGTTCAAGAGTCACTTCATTAAAGTTTTTAAAACTTTAATTAAACTCATAAGTTATGAAAATCCAAGAGTTTTGAATAGTTTCAAAACTTACCCTCAAGTTTTGGAATTTGTAAAGTTTTCCCCATGAATACTTTAATTCCATGTTAGCCGTTAGAATTTTAAAAGTTAAAATTCAACCCTTATACTTTATAATATTATAAGTTAGTAATATTTATATATATGTATAAGAGTAAAGTCAGTCTTACCGTTAGTAGGCCTCATTCACGAAGCCGGTCTATAAGGGGGTATAAGGTTGCTGCCTATAAAATGACAGTTTAATGGGTGTCCACTCTCACCCACCGCTTCCTTGACCGGTGGAGGGTCGTTAGCCGAACGGGTAGGAAAAGGCCTAGAATTCTCCCTTCATTAAAAGTATTAATGATAAATACTAAGTACCTAAACCTTTTATTAATACCCAATCTTAGTTACTTAGGAAAATGTGAATAAGGTGCTAATCCATGAAATTACACTTTGCACTTTGTTTAAGTCGGTTAGTGGAGCGTGTGTGGTTAACCGGCACACTAACTCGTATTTCACAAGGTAGGCAAAGGGTAACTAAATGTTTATCATAGTATCGATGGAGCGTGTGTGGTTAACCGGCACATCGATTGAGGGGTAAACACTTAAGGGTACCAAGTAATTTGCATGGTTACTTCACACCTTGTTTTGTGATCCTCGGCATCCCAGTCACAAAACCTGAAGGGCACACTCGAGATTGAAACATGCCATTGAAAAGTTCAGTGAATCTCAAAGATCTAGGAGTTTCAAAAACCAATTAAAACCTAATAATACATTTCGTTTATCTTGGTGGAAATTGGTGAATCGTCATTCACCTACCTTCGAATATTTTATAGCTTGGATTACGACATCCTTCTTCTAAGTTATAAAATAGTTTGTTGGGTCCTGGCATTAATATTTCATATTGGGTGTCATATTAATGACTTTAAATCAACTATCTTGAATATCTCCCAAAAAAGATGTCTGGTTTAGACATTTATGATCTTCCTAAATCTCTTGAAACAAGCTTTCCTAAATGAAGATGATGTCCCATGGAAATCATACTTCTTTCACCTACTCCAATTATTCTCCCTAACCCACAAGTTCTTGAAAATTTTAAGGTCACTCAAGCCCTATTGGCAAGCAAAGGTCTATGTGTGATCACATCTTGGAGATGTAGTCACATATTGACAAGCCGAGAGAGTTGGGTGTCAAAGTGTTGAGAAAGTTGGTGCCTCAACTACTTTATAAGTCACATAGATAGTTCCTTTGGGACTCCTATCAAACAGACTATGACAAGACCCTTAATGATCTTATCTATTTGCTAAGATCAACTTCCTAAAACTTGTGGACATTGACAATAATGACATTGGATATCCAGTAAAGCTCTCTGTTTCCAATGGAAAGGGATCGGCCATAGTCAACTCGGTTGACCAAATGGTAAAGAGAGAGGCTAAGTCTGAGATAGTCTCATTATCAAGGGTCCATAGGTAACAATTGCCAAAGGAAGGGGAATTGGTTGCGAAGCTACCAATTTTACCTAAGGATTTTAAAGTCAATAAGTTTGACTCTTCTTCAGGTAAAGTTCACTATCTAACTCTGCTAAGTTTCTATTATGAGATTCTTGATACATGATGTGACTGGTTTACATGTTGATGTTTTAAGAATCAAAGAAAAGTGAAGAAACTTAAAGAAAGAATATGTTGAATCTGATCGCATAGATGGATTTCTATCGCATAGTTTGAAAATCGGATTCTTGAGCTACTTCTTAGGAGTTATGATATATTGCTTAAGAATAGATAACAACAAAGTTTTCATGTGCTTTTGCACTGTAAGGATAGTTTTTCCGCATAGTTTTAAAATAAAAGGAAAATTTTTGAATTTATTTATTTTAAAATATCCTTACAATGGCATTTGAGGAAAAATTGTTGCTTATATGATTCCATTAATAGCAAGAGTGGAAATATGAAATTGATTCTTTCATTTATGGTAATGTCTAAATTTACCAAATAAGGAAAGATCCTCGTCACCCAAGTTTCAATTGGACCGAAACTTGGAATCATGCAAGTTGTATAGCATGATGAATGAGAACTTTCAAGTATTGGAAAATTAAGACTAATTACTTGTTCACATGGATGTGTGAGTCAAGTGAAGGACTAAGGGATCGAGTACACATTCTTGTGCACTGGTCAAGTCCACCACAAAAGATCGATAAAACTATTCATCATAGTTTACTAAAGCTCAGTAAATATGATTATACTTACAAGCTTAAGTGTAACTCTAAGACATTGGAAAAGCTTCCAATGTAAGGCAGAGCGAATAAGAAGAATCAACTTAGGCAAAAAGATAAAAGTTTCTCAAATCTGAAAAGATGGGAGAGTACTTTAGTATCAGTTTTGTGATCATCTTAATGATTAAGAAACCATAGCACAATTATTTCTCTAAGGGAATCTTAGTGCATTCTTATGACTAAGAAGAGAAATCTTGAATTATTGAAATGGTTAAATCAAGAAGATGAGTCATACTTCGTTCCAATACAAGTCTTAGATTCATACTCCAAGATTGTAATTTGAGTGACATGTCTTTAAGAAGGTTTAATACACTTGTCAAATGTAAGAGTAAAAGTTTTCTACTCTTGTACATTTGAACTTGGTAAGTTGTAATGTTTTGGAGAAAACAAAGACCAACTAAGGCCAATTGTGTGAAGTGTTTGTCTTGATTAGAATCCACACTATCTCTTGAATATCTAACAAGAGAGTCTTATATGTCAAGAGGACAGTGGGAGTCTTAAAGGTCTTGAAAGTCTCAAGAACTAATCAAGAATAAAACCTTAAGTTCTTCACTAGCACACAACTTGAGGTTTATAACCTATCATGTTGACATATTCTGTGCCCATTCCAGTTAAAGTTGGCTTTGCATATGAGTTTTTAGAGTTCTCAATTGGTTGCACAACAACTTTAAAGCAATGGCAGGCCCTTGAGCTGCTAGGTGGCAAGAAATTAAGATTGAGTTCAATCCATATGAGTTTAGATTTGTCATTATCCCTGTCTTGTGTTTATGGTTTTGACAAATTCATATGGGTAGGAACTCATACACCATAAAAATCTAAGTGTCATAAGGTTTCTCTCTGATTCATGAAAATGATGGTAAGGAAACACTTTCACTAAGTAGATTTTAGCTAGATAGTAATTGTGATATTTTCATTCTCAAAGTCGTTAGTGGAGCATGTGTGGTTAACCGGCACACTAACCTGGACTTGTGAGAAGTAGAAAAAAGGTCTAACCATTATGATTACGGCATCCCTCTTCATAATTGTTTAGACACACCTATGAACTCTCTAAGGGAAGGTGTATGATTTTGATAAAGTTTTATCAAAACAATCTAGTATCAGAAATCTGAACTTTATTAAGAAAGTCAGCTGATTTCTGAGTTCATGTCAAAGCTAGTGGGAGCATAAGTGTCATGCTAATAATCATCATGTTAGTGGGAGCATGATAATTATGATAAGTATTGCAAGTTGGCAATGTTAATTATAGAAAACAAAAAGTTTCAATTGGGAAAGAGTTGTTTTGCTATAATTAAGGGAGAGGAAATTATACTTCATCTCAAATCTAAAAGCTTAGATTGAGGTTTTAATCATATTTAGTCAAGGATATATATATATATATATATATATATATATATATATATATATATATATATATATATATATATCCTTGACTAAATATGATTAAAACCTCAATCTAAGCTTTATATATATATATATATATATATATATATATATATATATATATATATGAATTTCATGTTGGAATGGCTCAACATAAGGAAATTTTGTATATGGGTCCATTATTTGCGTTCTAAAATTCGATTATGATTACGGCATCCCTTTTCATAATCTGAATTATGAGAACTTGGCAAATAGAAATGGAAATATTATAGCAAAAGACTGGTGTATTCTTTATGTGAGACAATGAATCGTGTCCCATATGCTTCGGATATAGGATCGATTACATGTGCTATATTCATCCTTTCTAAAATTTTGCAAATGCCTGGGGCATTAAGAATAGAAACGGTTTAGAACTGGATATGACTAAAAGGATTAAACAATTGTCGAGGAGAATCTAAGGTTTACCAAAGATTGGTTGCTCAAGGACAGTTGGAAGTATAATGATAATTCTGGAAGGACCATATTGACATAATCTGAAAGGAGGCAACTCTTGTTCAGAAGTGATATTCAAAATGGAATCTAGAAATGTTTCAAAGTTAGAAATTATTCAATCTGTGTAAGATTAGGAAACTTAATGCAAGAAGGATGTTTCCAAGGAGTTGATCTCCTTTGGAATGCTTTGTAATGTTTGTTGTCAAGTCCTTGTGACTTTGTGTATAATCATTACAAGAGGATCAATGCATATAAGTTTAGAATCTAACAGATTTCAGTAAATGGCATGAATTTGGAATTCTTGCATTTGTAGTAAGGATTTGGGACTGTGAAAGAGGATTATTGGAGTTATGTTCAATTGATCTAATTCACAAAGTAAAGATCATAAACAAACATAGTATCCATACTTGGTGTATGACACGACTAGTGTTTAGAAAACATAGTGTACATGCTTGGAGCATGGGACAACTATTGTTTTAAATTCAAGAATAAAGTTGATAGCTGAAACAGTATACAATGAATAATGTGTAATCATATGGTGATAAATAAAAGGTGTTTTATTTATGTTCATAGGTTTTGATACCATATTGGATTCAATTATTCTTGTGTTTCATTTTGCATGTTTTGACTTCCAGAATAAACTAGGTTATTCTTCCGGAATGACTAAGTTATTCAAACCATCCACAGTCGGTCATATGTTGGAAGTAGATATGAATCAAGACTGTCGTGGGTTGGCTTGTAGAGGTCTAAGATATTGGACAAAGGGCGACAACACTCATGAGTGCTCATAAGTTCTGAATATTGTATTCAACCCGCGCTCATTGGAATCACTTCATGGATTTTATCACGATTGATCATGAGACGATAATATCTTATATTCTTCAAACCTAGAGATATGAGTTGTTACTATGAGTTGATAGTACATTGATTGCACGAAAACGCATTGGTAACTCGATGTTATAAAACGTGCCTTTATGTATGATTCAACAAGTAGTAGAACAAGCCATATGAGTCGAAGTTTATCCATTCCTTTTACCATTGGGATAAAAGCAATATCTGTGGGCCCCTCGATGATTTGATGATGACAAATGGAAGTGCTTGGCCGGGCCAGGACTGATTTGATTTGTTCAATTAGTCAGTCGTCATAAATCGGAAATCAGGAAACAACAAATGGACAGAGAGAATGATTATAATCCATGTCTCAGTCCATATGATATCTAGAATGGAGGAATATATGATCCCTTATCTAATGGACAAGTCATTGACAAAGGTCAGAGTTCGACAGAAGCTTTTGAGAGCTATGATTGCCAGTCGGTTCCTGAAGTCATACGCAATAATAGTTTTAGACTTATCCAAGTGGGAGACTGTTAGATTAATGTCTAAGTCCAAAACTATAATTGGTAAGACTTGACCCGACCCGGCATGGTCCATTTGGGTTGCATGGCATCATGCACTTGGATAGACTAAATGAAAGAAATAAGACACTTATGGTTATTAATATATTATAAGTTATAATATATTAATAATAAGAATAATAGTATTTAATTAGTATTGATCAAGAATTAATTTAGAGTTAATTATGTGATCAAAAGAAGACTAATTAAATATATGGGTTGATTATGCAAATCATCCATAACTTATATAGTGGGCCAAAGCTCCATGGATAATCAAGTTGGGTTAAACCCATAGGATACTCCATGGATGCTCCATGGAGGTTACATGACCCATGGGTCATGGAAATGAAAGGTCATGACAATTAGGGTTTACATGGTGTAACCCTAATTGTAACACACTATATAAACATCATATTATTCACCAAAATCGGCACTAGTGTGTGTAAAAGAAGGGCTAGCCGATTTCATGAAGTGTAGAATTCTCTCAAGTTATTCCAAGTGTATTTGGTGTTGTGTGAACCATTGGAGGTGTCACACTTGAGGCACTAGGCACTCAAGCTTCATGAAGACATTCTACATCAAAGAGGTATGTATTCGATCTTGTTATATTCATTGTTTTGTATGCTAGATTAAGATAATACCTTGGATGTTCACATTTGTATGTATAATAGAGAAAACATAGATCCAAGGTATTTAGGGTTGCATGTACACTTAGGAGTGTTAGAATGCTCAAAACCCAACATACTATTCATCTGCCTTCTCTTAGCTATCATTTCTTCTACAGACAAATGAACCTTAGATCTAGGACTTTCCTTTCGGATCTTAGGACAGGACGGTTTAGAAGAGGGTTCACTGATTTTTATTTTTATTTTTTTTGTAGTTGTACTTCCAATCATTTATTTCCACATTTTATAGCATAATGAGGTATGTGAGATCATTTTTATTTTGTTTTGTAGGTATACTTCCATACGTTTTGGTTCTTGTTAATTAGTTGTAAGAAAAACAACAATTAACCTGTCATCAATAGATGCAGTTGCATAAGTATGCTTGTAACCACATGTGAATCAAATATGATTCACATGTAAATCACATGTGATTCATATCACATATAAATCATATGTGATTCACATGTAAATCACATGTGATTCACATATGAATCACATGTGATTTATATGAAAATCAAATGTAATTCACATATGATGTTATATGTAAATGTGATTCATAGGTAAATATCATGTGATTCATATGTCAATCGCATGTGATTCATATGTTAATCACATGTAAATCACATATGTATTTTTGTGAGTGCTTTTGCATCAATGGATTTTTTTTAATTTTCTTATAGATTTGGAAGAAATTGTGGTGAATATTGAAGAGGTAAAAATGATAAATTGAATAAAATATGAAAATATTGACATGGAGACATGAAAACGCTTTAAAATTTTGTAGCATTTTTTTGTTTTTTATATTTTGTTTTGTATCGAATAAAATACTTATTGTATTGTGTTTATAGATTAGTAAATAGAATGTGTTTTCTTATGATTTCCTTACACATATTATAGTATATGAAATGTGAATATATGCATTTGTCAAAATATGCATATATATACCTAAAATGTTGATTTTTTTGGTTAAAAAAGTATAGTATTTTTTATATATTCCAGATTTTTTTTAAATTTAATTGATTTTTAAATGCTTTTTAAAAATTGTAGTTTTTTTTTTGAAATATTTTTTTTCATTTTTTTTCAAAATTTCATGTTTTCTATAAAAAAAATTAAAAATCTACACTTTTTATAAAAAATAGAAAAATTGCTATTTTTAAAAAAATCCGAAAATTTGATTTATTATGTAAATTTCTAAACATTTCTATTAATATTTCCAATAACACAAAAAACGAAACATTAAGTGAGATTGGTAAGATGATGACCATGCCCTTAATAAATTAATTTTGATCGAACGCTCCACTTTTAGTTATCGGGTTCTCGGGAAACTATGAGTTCTCAACTGATCTCATTATATATATATATATATATATATATATATATATATATATATATATATATATATATATATATATATATATATATATATATATATATATATATATATATATATATATATATATATATATATATATATATATATATATATATATAAGATCAAATGAGAACCCCTAAAGGTAAAGAACTGTAGGAACCACTTATTTTGGTCTATTCTTTCAAACTTGTTTTGCAAGTAAACTTTGCCAAACCCTCTCAAACTCTCACAACAACACAAAACGCAACACCAGCTCAGCAACCTGACGCGTATTGTTACTGTCATCTACCGCCTTTCGTCGCCAGAATGTCGAGTAGCCAAGGTTTTCACTTCAGATCCACTATCCACTGTCATTGAGCTTAGATCTGGAGTGAAAATCTCCATTACCGAAGGCCACCACCGACAAAGCACTACTTCATCTGATCCATTCAGATCAGATCCGGTCAGATCTTCACCAGAAACCTTTAGATCTGTTGTCAACGACTACCGCCGCTACATCCTTCGTCATCCTCTACCTCCACTCCATCAGATCTACAACTACATCTAACTCGTTTTTCTCTCTGGTCTACATAGAGCCACCAGATCTGCATCAGATCTCACAAGATTTGATGTGTTTTTTCTTTTTCAGATCTGACTAACCACCAACGATGAACCGTTCTTTCTTTCTCATATGATCAACACACTAGATCTCGAGATTAACGAAGTTCTAAATGTCGGATCTACTGCCAACACCAGATATGTATCAAATCTGATGTGTACGATGCATTTCATGTATGGATCTGATGTATCTAGTGCATTTCATGTTGGCTTGCATCAGATCTGGTTTTTGAACTTAAATCTTCAAACAAAATCAGGTACGTCGATTTTTATAGATAAATCTTCTTTATGTCTTGTTTTCTACTTGTTTTTCTACTTACATCTGTTGTAGATCTCTATGATATAGTTTTTTTTTTGTTAACGTGTGAATTTAATGTTTTAATCTCTAATTTGTCGTATAATTTTTTTAGTCTTAGTTTTAACTGCTATGAAGTTGTGAATGTATAATTTTTTTTAATTAAAATTTGAATTTATTATACTAGTCTGTGAATTTTCTATATTAAGTTGTGTATTAATTGAAATAACAATTTTAAGTTGATAATATGCATTAATACTACCTTTCGCCTAGTTCCCAAGTTTAACAAAAGAAAAGAAAAGAAAAGAAATCAGGAGAGAAAAGAAAAGAAAGGAAAGAAAAACAATTTTTTTTATATCCCAAGTTGGAGAGAAGTGGAAGGAAAATTAATTTTTTTGTTTTTTCTTTCCAAATCCTCCCAAATCGGAAGGAAAGTTAGGAGGGAAAGTAATCCTTTCATTTCCCTCCACTTCCTTCTTTTAATGAAACTCAAAAATATCATTTCTTTTATTTTCTTCTAATTTTTACTAATTTTTTTTTTCGCTCGTTAAGTTGAACTAATGAACGGGGTAAGTTTTGGAACCCTCATACAACATATACAACATAGAGCTGACAACCAATACTTTATTAAATTAAAATGTGTATATTTTATTTAAAATTTATATGCTATTATTACTTATATAAAATTGGTTTGTCATTTGAAATATTTAATTGCTTATTACTTGTTATTTGCTAATTTAATAATTGTACAAGTATAAATAAAAATGTTTGTTATTTGCTAATTTAATAATTGTACAAGTATAAATAAAAATGTTAACATTAAAATGATAACTAGAATTTATACATGTATAATATTAGTGTAAAATGGAACTTGTTTGAAAAATATAGTATAGAGAAGATTATTAAAAAACTTCAAATAACAATTTTTTAGCTTAATTTTCTTGTTCAGATTTCTATATATCATAAATGTTGAATCAAATAAAACTTGTTAATATATCTATGGAAGATCCTCTTTAAGATGTTGGAGGTGCAACTACTTCTATAATTTATATCAAGTGCACGACTAACAATCTTTATATTGATTTACTATAGATTTGATGCTCCGAACAAAATGACATTAACAAATTATGCTTATATATATTCTAATTTACTCTGATCTTTATAAATAATCTTCTCAATGCCATGCATAAACTACAACTAATTCTTTAATCGACCTGTTAAGTTTATTATTTAAAATCTAAAATATGTTTTAGTAGTTAAGACACCAATGATTGGATCAAAACTAAGACCGACAACTATAACGTAATAAGAATTCGCAAGTTAATAACAATTAATAAAAATACTAAGATGTAAGCCATTGGAGAGAGCTCCGAACCCTACGGACAAATGTAAGCTTGACGAGGGCGGCTTGGTTTTTCCGGCTGCAACTAACGACGCCAGCCCTATGATCCAATGACTCCTTCTGAGAATCCAGACAAATGGCAATGGCGTATAGGAAATCATAATATTCGTGTTGAAGATCCACACTTAAAACCTTCCATGGATAATAAATCAAACGCGAATTTTAAAAATCTTGATGAAGTTTATGTTAATGTGTACGTAACGAAATTTCCGGAAACATTGAATGATAAGAATATATGGAGATTGTGTGAACGACATAGTGCTGTACCATACGTTTACTTTGCTAGGAAACATTAAAGATTTGCATTTGTTCAATTTTTAAAATCTAAAGAATACCCCAATATCGTTGATGATTTGAATCGTGTATGGATTGGGAACTACCATTTATTTGCTTCATTGGCTAGATTTAATCGATCAAAACAAATTAAAGTTTCAAACAATGCACACACAAATGTCAATGGGAGGAAGCATAGTTCACTGGAGGTACTCAAGATGGAGCTATTAAAACAAAGTGTTTTTGCCTCGGTAGTTAGTGGTGTCAATGGAAGGGACCATAAGAAAAAGGAAAATGTGTTAAAAACTATCAAGATTGACGAGGCTGATCTTTTATTTGTTTTAGATGCGGCATGTGTGGTATTATCAAAGGTTAGGGATATGAACATTATTTTTAATTTGGAATCAGTGTTATTGAAGGAAGGCTTTTGTGATGTTAAATTGTACTATATCGGTGGACTTTGGATGTGGTTAGAATTTAGATCAAAGAAGTCCATGCATTGGATTCAAACAACATGGCGCAACTAATCTTTTCTGAATTACAACCGGTTACATAATCTTTTTTTGTGGATGAGATATTCAATGTCTTAATTTCCAGAATAAAATTTTTATTTTTAAACGAGCATAAAGATTCATTTATTTTAAAGTACATTCAAAGCAAAATTATTTGTTCATAAACTGGAATCCATAAATCAGAGTTATAACAAAAGTATCCCGAAATCTCAATTCATAAAATTGATTATATGTGTACAGTCATGCCTTTGCAACCCTATGAACCGATAAAATACCTAAAAAAATTTAATAAACAATTATAAGTCAAAGTTTAATGAGTTATCTAAAATATCATATACAATACAACTACCACTAGGGGTGTTCACGGGACGGTTCGGTTCGGATAGTAATAAAATTGTGAACCGTAAGCACGGGGCGGATACTTCACATGCACTAACCGAAACTGAACCGAATTGCTTAAAAAACCAAACCAAACAGAACTGTATAAACACGGGTAACCGCAGTTCGGTTCACGGATAACCGTTAAATATAAACATTCACTAAAACTATAAACCAGTTATATATTCAAAAATAATTGTTAAACTATTTTGTAAATTTAATGAAAAAGTGAATAAATTAGATGGTTAAGGAATAAAGGTTAACTTGAAACAATTTGAATGTCCATGTTTTTCTATTATATATATATATATATATATATATATATATATATATATATATATATATATATATATATATATATATATATAGAGAGAGAGAGAGAGAGAGAGGGGGGGGGGGGGTTCGGTTTGGGTATCCACGGATATAAAACTATAAAAACCGAAACCAAACCGTAGATACCCGGTTTTTTCGGTTTCGGATTGGCCGGATCGGCTCGGTATTTCGGTTTTATGGTTTTTTTGCACACCCCTAACTACCACACATAGTAGTAATGGGTCTGCATTGAGTCGTGAGTCACATTGACTCAATGAAGCATGAGACACATCGACTCTATGAAGCCTGAGTCACATTGACGCAATTTGGCACCAGTCAAATCGACTCAATGAAACATGCAAACAAACAAGCAAGAAGAAATATCCTACCAGTTTATCTAAGCATGTAGCCACTAGATAGCAACTATGCCATTAGTAATAAAGTGAGAAAATTCACCTCACAAATAGACTGAAAACCACCACTGCATGCAAATACTAATAGGCAGGTATTATGTACACACGACCTAGACATTAAATCAAAGGTTAATCCTCAACTATGATCTAAAACCTTAAAGCCGGACCCAAGGTCAAACTTAGTCAAAAAGTCAAAAAAATCACTTTCTGGCAAAATGGCGACCCACACCCTTTTCAGTGGGGTCGCGCCCACTATTACCTAATCATTTTATTGGATCATAAGTAGTAAAAGGCGAAAGACTAGCACTATACCTCCAGATCCTCAAAAAATTAGCCTTCGAAGCTTTTAGCCTATGGCAAGTTCCTAGATAAGAAAATGTCGATGCAGAAGCATTGGCCAACATAGGATCTTCCCTCAGGATCCCATCAGAAATTAGGATCCCTATAACCCATATATTGATCCCAACGATAGAAGATCCCTCCAAGAAACCAGATAATCCCAATAAACTTGATCAAGCAACCAACGTAGCAACAATTGAAGATCCTGATCCTCAATCACTTCTTTAAGATCCTAATTGTCAGGATCCCGACATTTAGGATCCCCCGCAAAGCTCAAAATCCTCGATCCAACCCATTGTGGTGTTTCTCCAGAATGGAACGATTCCTAAACAAGAGAAAAGCGATAGAAAATTATGGATGACAATCTCACAACTTGTGACAAACCAAGGGAAATTATACTAGAAATCCATGGTTGGTCCATACTTGAGATGCTTGGAAAGTCATAAAACTACCGAAGTACTAAAGGATATATACGAAGGAGATTATGGCAATCATGTTGGGGGCAGATCCTTATGCTCCAAAGTGTTAAGGATAGGTAATTCCTTCTTACATACACAAAGATATGATGCTTGTCAAAGGCATATCAACATCCTTCATCAACCAGCAGAACCTTTACATCTTATCATCTCCCCTTGGCCATTCATGAAATAGGCAATGGATATAGTTGGAAAGTTACCAAAAGCTCCTGGTGGAAAGGTCTTCATGCTAGTAATGACATACTATTTCTCAAAATAGATTGAGGCTGAAGCATTTGTTCAAATACGAGACAATGAGGTAGTCTCATTTATCAAACCTAATATCCTGACTTGGTTTGGGATCCCTGTCGAGATCATGTGCGAAAATAGATCCCCATTCATAAACAAAATGACTAGAGACTTTTGCATGAGTTGGGGAACTAAATGATAATGTCCACTCCTGTTCATCCTCAAGCTAATAGTCAAGCTGAATCCAGCAACAAAATCATAGTCGACAATTTGAAGAAAAAAAAATATTAGACGAAAACAATGGAGGATGGGTAGAGGAACTCCTTTGCGTCCTATGGGTAGATAGGACCACTTCAAAAACGGCTACTTTCCAAACTCCATACTCCTTGGTGTTTAGAACGAAAATTGTAATCCTAACTAAAGTGTTGATCCCAGCGACAATATACCAATTATAGGATCAAGAAAACAATGATGGATCCTAGCCCGAGATCTTCACACTATCGATGAACTAAGGGATCTTGCTAGGATTCACATTCCTGCTCATCAACAAAGGATTGCTAAATCATACAATAAGATAATTAAAGTATGAAGATGCCAAGTAAGTGACTTGGTCCTTAGGAATACATTCCAAAATACCACTAATCCCAATGCAGGTAAATTGGCATCCAAATGGGAAGGCCCATATCTCATTGATTTAGAAGAAGGAAAGGGGGCATATTGGTTAGCTACCTTGAAGGAAATGTCTTGCTGAGATCCTGGAATGTTACACATCTAAAAGCACACTTCATATAAGTTGTATTAATCATTTTCCAACAAGCTCAAGGTACATTCTCTACCTATTACTTTTATCTAATTCCTTTATTTAATTTTTCAAAGACCATTACTGACTTAAGCACCGGAAGGGTGTTAGCCAAGCTAACGCCACCACAAGCTAACATTTGCAACATACATGAAACAAAGGATCCTAATAACCATGAATAGAGATTGATCATATATGCTACGATCAAGGGTACTTAATCCCCTCTAAGGTTTAAAGAGTTAATAACCTCTTTCACACGAGTTAAGGTTTCTAAACCTCGCTTGGACACATGATATCTAACTATGGGATGTGAATATGGGCATCATTTCACGCTTTAGTGACTTGGCAACCCTCTTATTTCTAAATATATGCTAAGATCCTAAATTATAAATATAAGGTCTATAACACTATCATGTTTTCCTAAGTGGGATCCTCCCCAGTAAATGTCTAAGGTTTATAACATTATCATGTTATCTTACGAGTTGGGATTTTCCCCAGTTATTATCTAAAGAGGGATTTTCTCCAGTTATTATGGGATTTTCCTTACTTATTATCTAAAGATGGATTTTCCCCAGTTATTATCTAAAGAGGGATTTTCCCTAGTTATAATCGAAAGTGGGATTTTCCCCAGTTATTTTGGGATCTTCACCAGTGATTTTCTAAATGGTATATATCCCAGTTGGAAAGCCAAGTAAGGATCTTCAAAGTACTCCTAACAGGCATCCTTCTCTACGCAAACTCCAAATATCATATGGAACTAAAGGGATCATAACTCAAGACTTCTCCTAAATCAAAAGATTACGAAATATAAAGATCACCAGGTTCTAGCTATCTTTAAAGTTATTTTTCCTACATAATAATTAAGGGTTTTTTCTCCTAAAGATATTAATTATTTTAAGATCTCAAAATTGATAACTAATGTCACACCTCGCTAAAGCGGAAACACGAGGTATGGCGGTACAAAGGGTCTCATAGCAAAAGTTAAAAAACAACACCAACCATAGTATTAAAAATCATTACAAATTTAAAATGAGTTTGAACAACTTTTTAAAAGAAATTACAGTGTATTTAAAAGTCAACACATGCAAATGCTCCTACAAGTGTTGTGTCTCTACGTGCCTCTTACTAGATGAATCCTAAAAAAGCATGTAAAACGAACGTCAACTATAAAAATAGTTGATGAGTTCACAAGTTAAAAACAATATTGGTTTCATGAATCGAAATGAAAGTTTTGATATAAGTTTCCATAGAAAAATATATTGCTAAAATGAGTAAATAAGTTTGTATAAACAAAGTTAGGTGTCATGATGAGAAATAAAATATGTTGCCCAAAAGAGATGCAACGTTCATATCCTCATGGGAAATAAAGTTTGTTACTAAAAAGGGTAAACAAGTTTCATTTCTATAATGAGAAATCAAGTTCGTTGCTACAAGGAGCAAACAACTTTGTTACTATAAGGAGAAACCAAGTTCGTTTCTAAGACAAGTAAATAAGTTTCTAGTAACAAAAGTTCATTGTTATAAAAAGAAACAAAGTTTATTGCTATAATGAGAAACAAAATTCATTTCTATAATTAATAAGCGAGTTTGTATGTGTATGAGCAAACAATGGGTTCATAACCAAGCCTATGATTGATGCCCTATCAAGATCTATGCTTATCGTTCCATAGATTATATGGTATCATACACTTCAACAATTGGGCGAGTGAGAAATTATTAATTCCTAGTAGTGCTTTCCATAATGATCATTGGCTCAAAGAGTTAATGGTTGGAGTAAAGTGTAAAGGGAAGGGACTTAAGATGATAAGGCCTCATGTTTCGTGTTGCACAGACATACATAGATAGATATAGAAAAATATAGCAATCAAGTTTGATACAAATCAATTTAAATACAACGAACAATAAATAGTTTTTTGGACATGCTTTTCCACCCCAAAACATAAAAACCGAAAATAGAGGAATGCGTGAATACTCACAATGCTTTGAGATGATGCAAATGATGTCTTGAACTAAGTTCCACTTGTACCACTATCGATTCCTACACCATGTTACACATTAATGAGTCTCCAATCGAAATCTAATACTAGTATACTTACTACTACAATATAATTATGTCAATATTGTGTCAAAATTTAATATTGAAATGTTAATATTTAACATTTTAAGAGGTATTCCAATAATTAAATATTCAAAAACTTTCCCAAACTTTGTATTTCAGTTTCAAATGAAGTTAAAGATATTAAGATAAATTTTCTTGAATTTTTTATTTGTCTAACTATTTTTCACCATTTTAATTCCTTGAATAATCATAAAATCATGGAAAAATAGTAAATTATCATGAAAAATTCTTATAAGTTTTGTGTAACTATTTTCAGATTACATAATCTGCGAAAAAATAATAAAATGTATTTTCAAATAGTTTAACACGATTTTTCTAATTTTTGTGTATTTACTTTATCAAAATAGAGATAAATATAAAACAGTTTCAAAAATTCCCCAGACTTTTTAAACTAGTGTTATTACATATATAAAAGCTGCTAAAAATATAAAAGTTTGTTTCCAAATAGTTTAGATATTTTCTTTGTATTATTCAATTAAATAAGAAGTAATTCAAAAATAATTAGTAAAAATTTATGAACAATTACCAAACTTTTTGTACATTTCATATACAGTGTACATAATTTGGGAAAATTATTGAAAGTCATTTTTGAATAGAAAATTTATATTTATAGAATTTAAGTGTGTTTAATACCAAGAAAATAGAAATAAATATTAAACAGTTAATATAAATCCCCAAAACTTTTATTTATGGTTATAATGTAATAGAATATTCCTTGGTAAGTTTTTCTAAATTTTGGATAAGTTTAACTATTTTTCACTTAGTTAATTCTTTTAACATACATTAAATCTTGGAAAAATAGTAAAAGGTTATGAAAAATTCATCAAACTTTTTTGTGAAGCTTTTATAATATATAGAAGCTTCAAAAACTAATAAATATGATTTTCATAACTTGGAACCAAACTTTTGTTATATATTTGTGCTAAATAACGATAAAATAAAATCTAATAGTAAGTAGTAATAAAAATTTCTCAAACTTCATGGGGGACGTTGTTTTATAGTATCGGTCATTTATGAAGTTTTTCAGAATTTATTTACTAGTGTAAGTATTTTATATGCTTTAACAATCTATTTTTTTATTATTTTCATGAAAAAATAAAGAAAGTATATATTAAACTGAAAATTTCCAGAATGCATCTTCATACAATTTAATAACAATGAAACATTGTTTTCTTGTTTTTGATGTCAAAAAACATGCCTAAAGGCTCAATAAATTATAGAGAAAACTTGGTACTTGTGATTTTGGTAAAGATTATTGATGTTACTTTGAGAATTTTCGCAATATGATCCAAAGGCTTTTGAATCAAGATCTTTTTGTCCCTCTTAATACATGATGTTAAGTGATCAAATTCATTTTTTCCTAGATCTGTAGTGAGTAATAAGACCTTTGAACATGCAATACAAAACTAGTATTAACAAAAAGGTGATGTTTGAGCAACAGCTTTGTAAAAGTTGTTAATAATCGAAATATTAGAATTTTCTTGTGAGGTCAGATGGATTTGAAAGCTAACTTACAATATTATATTTCAGAAAAAGAATCTTGAATTTTGGTTAAGAAATGAGTGATATATGGCAGTTTAATGTCAGGAAAGAAATATGGCCGATTGCATGCATGATGATTGGTTAGAAAAGTGAGTTTGCATCATTTCTTTGAGTAAATCCTTTGAAATATTTTATGAAATCATGATCCATGCATGTTATGGTCATGTTTCCAGATATCAAATATATTTAAAAATCATAATTTACATACATGCATTAAAATACAAAAATCTTATTTCTCAAGAACTCTTAAAAATGAGTTTTATGTTCTTTACTTGAAAACCGATTTTTGTGCTAAGATCATGAACATGTTGTTGGAATAGTGTCTAAGGCTGTAACTATATTTGGCAAGTATTTGACCCGGTTGTGCATGGTCCTTTTGGGTTGCCTTCACCATAGCAACTTAGCAGGATGATTTATAATGAGAGAAGAAATATTATTAATATATTATGAGAATAATATAAGGAATAATAATATTGTTATTTGATTAATATAAGTCATAAATTAATTAGGAATTAATTTGGTGACTTAAACAGATTAATTAAATAAAGGGGCATAAACTGTCAATTGTATGATAGTTGTATTTTGGGCTGTGATTCCTTATGAATAAGAGGGTGGACGATTTTAGGGTTTGGAAGAGCCTAGAAATCGTCCAAGGCTTATCAATGAGGATATTGGATTTCTTAGGGCCTAAGTTATCCAATTAGGGTTTTAAGGGTGAAACCCTAGGAAGCTCACTAGTATAAATAGACCCATAGGGTTGAGGAAATCGGCACCCTTGGTATTGGAGTAACCCTGGCCAATTTCTCACCCTCCCCTCTCTCTCTCTCTATTATCATCCTCTTGCTAGTTGGTGTTTGTAAGCCATTAGAGGAGTGACAATTGTGACTCTAAGCTCCAAGGACAAGAAGATTCAAGCAAGCAAGTCAAGCTAATCCATCAGATCTGATTTCATGTGTTATAATTTGAATATTTTCATTAGATCTATCAATCAAAGTCTTGGATACATTGCATGTTCAATTAGAGAAACCTAGATCCAAGCATTAGGGTTTGTATGTGCACATAGGAATGTTCTTATGGCTCAAACCCATCACATGAAACCATATTTTTCTACATGAATGGTGTTAAAAAAAACACCCATGATGTTGTAAAACCCATTTTAACCAAAAGAAAACAAGTTTGAAGAAGTAGAAGTCAGTTTTTTAAGTAATATGCACATAGAATCATAAGAAATTAGTATAAACTTGTATGCATGATTTAGTTAGCTTTTTTTGTTGGATATAGTGTCTAAGTCCATAACTTTATTCGGTATATACTTGACCCGACCCAGCATGGTCCATTTGGATTGCATGGCATTGCAATACTTGGATAGACTAGATGAGAGAATAAGACACTTATGATTATTAATATATTATAAGTTCTAATATATTAATAAAAGTATTATTTAATTAGTATTGATCAAGTATTAATCTAGTATTACTTTGGTGATCAAAGTGAGACTAATTAAATATATAGGGTTGATTATGACAATCATCAATTCTTTGATGGTGGATTAATGATCCATGGTTTATGGGTTTGGTTATAACCAAATGGAGCTCCATGGATAGTCCATGGGTGTTACAAAGCCATGGGTCATGAGAAATGAAAAGTCATGACAATTAGGGTTTACATTTGTAACTCCTAATTATGACACACTATAAAAGAAACGCTATAGCATGCAAAATTGGCACTAGAGTGTTTCTAGAGAGGGCATAACCGATTTTCAAGTGTAAGAAGTATTCCCTCAAGTTATTCCAAGTTTTTTAGTGTTGTGTGAAGCATTTGAGGCACAACATTTGGGGTGTTAGGCTCACAAAGTCTTGAAGGAATCCAAGCAACAACAAGGTATGTATTTCTACTAGTTTTATGTTTTATGTAATCCCCATGTCATGCTAGTTAGGAAATAACCTTGAAAAAAAAATTTGCATGTATATAGAGAAAACATAGATTCAATGTTATTAGGGTTGCATGTACACTTAGGAAGTGTTAGAATGCTCAAAAACCCATCAGTGGTATCAGAGCCTAGGATTGTTTTCTGTATACTTGATGCAATTTGCAAGAAAAATCGTTTTTTTGGAATCTGCCAGTTTACCATGAGGTGGTAAATTTTATCACGAGGTGGTGACTGTTCAGTGAAAAAAAATTGTTTTTTGCCTGTTTTGGATTAGAATCATTACCACTAAGTGTTTTTGTTCTTAAAACTTGATTTTGATGTTATGGTAATGTTTATTCTCATCCAAATAAATGGTTATTATCAATATTTCAAGTTTTATATGGTTTATTTATGATTCTTGAAATTTTTGATATGAATATTTGTTCTTATGAGTTTTAGAAGATCATAGGAATTGTTTGTAACTTCCATGGTTGATTAATTCATGATCTTAATGGCAATGATGATGTCCATAACTTGTCCTCAAGTTATGGAAAACCAAAAGTTACTTCTTTAAATTGTGATTAAAGAACTAAAGATGTTTCATAAAATGAAGAGTCTTCATTTTTATGAACCATTAAAACTCATAAGTTACAAATTGAAGAGACTTGGAATAGTTTCAAATCTTGCCCTCAAGTTTTGGAATTTTTAAAGTCTTACACTTTAATTCCAAATTAAATATTTTTTTTTTAAAAAGTTAAAAAAAATTCAAACTTTATGGACTTCATTAAATTAATTAAAGTGTTTAATTAAAAGAGTTAATAATTCCATAAAGACATGGTTTAAGTTTAATTAAACGAAGTGTATAGTTTAATTAATAGATTAAACCACCAAGTATTTTAAATGTTTAAAATACACCCTTATACTATTATTATAATTTTAATTATATAGATATGTATAAGAATAAGTCAATCTTACCATTAGTATGCCTCATTCACGAAGTCGGTCTATAAGAGGGGTATAAGGTTACTGCCTATAAAATGGCGTTTAATGGGTGTCCACTCTCACCCACCGCTTCCTTGACTGGTGGAGGGTCGTTAGCCGAAAAGGTAGGATAGGACCTTAATCCTCATTAAAAGTATGATGAAATTATAAAGTAACTATACCTTAATAATTCCCAATCTTAGTTACTTTAGGAAAATTTGAATTTGGTGCTAACCCATAAAATTACACTTTGTACCTTACCAAGTCGTTAGTGGAGCGTGTGTGGTTAACCGGCACACTAACAAGAACTAGTAAGTGTGGCAAGGCGTAACTTGACCTTATTATAGATCGGTGGAGTTGTGTTGCTAACCGGCACATCGATTAGCTGATAAAGTTAAGGGTACCAAGTCAATTTGTATGGTTATTCACACCTTGTTTATGATCCTCGGCATACCAGTCACAAACTTGAGAGGGCACAATCGAGATTCAAACATGCCATTGAAAAGTTCAATGTATCTCAAAAGATCTAGGAGTTTCAAAACCAATAAAACCTAATAATAAAATATTTCGTTCTTATGGTGGAAATTGGTAAATTGTCATCTACCTACCTTCAACTATTTTATAACTTGGATTACGGCATCCCTCTTCCAGTTATAAATAGGTTGTTGGATCCAAACCTTAATATTTCATATTGGGTGTTATATTAAGGACTTTAAATCAACTAACTTGAATTTCTCCCGTTGTAGATGTCTAGTTTAGACAGCTACGGTCTTCCCAAATCTTTAGGAACAAGCTTCCTAATGAAGATGATATCCCAAATGGCAACCAATGTGAAAGATCAATCCCTTTGTTGTGCATTAGTGGGACTGGAAATCATACTTCACTTCCTCCACCTCCTCTAATAAATCTCCCTATCCCACAAGTTTCAAGACCTGATAAGTTCTAAGTCACTCAATCCTTATTAGCAAACAAAGTCTATATGTGCTTAGGTCTTGGAGATTAAGTCCCATATTGACAAGCCGGGAGAGTCGGGTGTCGAAGTCTCGAGGTAGCTGGCTATTGACTTGGTTCTTCAGTCACTCCCTGATGACAGATCACGACATGACCCTTAATGCTCTTACCTATTTGCTTGATGATGCTGAATCAGCAATGATTTGGAGCATTGGTAAAGCAAAATTTAATTGGAAGATCAACTTGCCAAACTTCCATGGACATTGACAATGGTAACATTGGAAGTCCAGAAAAACTTTCTCTTCCCAATTGACAGGGATTGGCCATAGTCAACTCGGTTGACTAAATGGTAAAGAGAAAGTCTAAGTATGTGTACCATTTCCAAAGAGTCCATATGTTTGTGTTGCCAAAGGAAGGGCATTGGTTGCGAAGCTGCCAAATTTACCTAAAAGTCCATAAGGATAGTAAAGTTAAATGTTTGACTCTACTTTAGGTAAAGTCCATTATCTAACTTTATTAAGTTTCTATTCTGAGATTCTTATTGCATGACGTGACTGGGTCACATATTGATGTTTTAAGAATCAAAGAAGAGTGAAGAAACCTAAAGGAAGTATATGTTGATTCTGATCGTGAAGATGGATTTCGATCGCATGGTTCGGTGATCAAAATTTTGAGTTGTTACTTAAGAGTTATGATATATTGCTTAGGAATAGATAACAACAAGTTTTCCATATGGATTGTAAGGATAAGTTTTCCACAAAGTTTTAAAATAAAAGAAAAATGGTTTTGATTTATTTGTTTTAAGTATCCTTACAATGGCATTTGTGAAAAAGGTTGTTGCTTATATGTTTCCATTGATAAGCAATATGAGTAAATGGATTTGATTCTTTCAATAGTGGTAGTGTCATAATTTACCAAATAAGGAAAGATTCTCATCACCCAAGTTTCAGTTGGATAGAAACTTGGAATCATGCAAGTTGTATTGTGTGATGAATGAGAATTTTCATCTTTGGTAAATTAAGACTAATTCCTTGTTCACATTCGCATGTGAGTCAAGCGAAGGACTAAAGGATCGGGTACATTAAGTTGTGTGCTAGTCAGGTCCACCACAAAGGTAGATAAGATTATTCGTTATGATTTACTAAAGTTTAGTAAATATGGTTATGCTTACGAGTTTAAGTGTAATTCTAAAACATTGGAAAAGTTTCAATGTATGGCAGAATGAATAAGAAGAATCAAATAAGGCAGAAAGATAGAAGTTTCTCCAATCTGAAGAGATAGGAGAGTACTTGTGTATTTTGTTTTATGATTATCTTAGTGATTATGGAACCATATCACAATTGATCCTCTAAGGACACCTTAGTGTGTTTGTTGCCTGGGGAGAGGAATCGTGAATTGTTGAAATGGTTAAATCAAAAGATAATTCATACTTCATGCCAAAAACAAATCTTGGAGTTATACTCCAAGATTGTAACTTGAGTGACATAGTCTTTAGAAAGTTCATAACACTTGTCAAATGTAGAGTAAGATGTTTCCTATTCTTGTACATTTGAGATTGGTAAGTTGTAATGTTTTGGATAAAACAAAGACCAGCTAAGACCAATAGTGAGAAGTGTTTAACTTGATAAGATTCCGCACTAGCTCTTGAATATTTGTATTGTCAAGGAATGGTTCTTGACAAAGAGAAGTCTTATATGTCAAGAGGACAGTGGGAGTCTAAAAGATTCTGAAATAGTTTCAAGAACTAATCAAGAGTTTTGTTAATCACTAGCCCACGACTTGAGGTTTGTAACCTATCGTGTTGACATATTCTTATTTCTGTGTCTATTCCAGTTAAAAGTTGATTATGCTTGTGAGTTCTATGAGTTCTCAATTGTTTGCATAACAACCCGGAAGCAATGGTGGGCATTGTGCTACTAGGTGGCAAGAAATTAAGATTGAACAAGTTCAATCCATATGAGTTTGGATTTTTCACTAACCTTGTCTTGTGATTATGGTTATGAAAAATTCACATGGATAGGAACACATACACCATAAAAATCTAAGTGTCATAAGGAAACTCTTTCACTAAGTAGATTTTGAGTAGACAGCAATTGTGAGAATGACAAAAGGTCTAAACATTATGATTACGACATCCCTCTTCATAATTGTTTAGACACACAAGTGAGCTATCTAATGAAAGGTGTATGGTTTTGATAAAGTCTTATCAAAGAAATTGCGTATCAGAAATCTGAACTTTGGTAGAAAAGTCAATAAAGTGTTGGTTTCTAAAAGTCCAGCTAATCTCTGGATACATGTCAAAGCTAGTGGGAGCATAAGTGTTATGCTAGTAAGATAATAATCATTATCCTAGTGGGAGCAAGATTATTATGTTAAGTGTTGCAAGTCAGCAATATTAATTATAGAAAACAAAAGTTTTAATTCGCCTTGAAAAAGTTGTTTTGCTATAATTAAGGGAGAGGATTTTATACTTCACTCCAATTCTATAAGCTTAGATTGAGAATTTAATCTACTTTAGTCAAGAATATATATGAATGTTATGTTGGAATGGTTCAACATAAGGAAATTCTATATATGTTGCGTTCTCAAAATTCGATTATGATTACAGCATCCTTCTTCATAGTTTGAATTATGAAAACATGGAAAATAAAAAATTTTATAGCATAAATCATGTCCCATATGCTTTGGGTATAGGTTTAATTACATGTGCTATAATATTCATCCATTCTAAATTTTCCAAATGCCTAGGGCATTAAGATGGAAAAAGGAATAGAACTGGAAATGACTAAAATGATTAAGCAAAATTGTTGAGGACAATATGAGGTTTACCAAAGATTGGTTGCTCATGGACAATTAGAAGTATAGAGTAAGGACCATATTGACATATTTTGAAAAGAGGCAACTCTTGTTCAAAAGTGATGGTCAAAATGGTAATATGGAATTGTCTCCACTGGTGGAAGTTATTCTTTGAATCTGTGTAAGATTAAAGAACTTAACGCTAAGAAGGATGTTCAAAGGAATGTACTTTGAATTTGAGACTTCATTTACATGGAATTGTTTTCCATTGGAATACTTTGTAATGTCTGTTGCCAAGTCTTTGTGACTTCTGTGCATAGTCATTACAAGGGGATCATTGCATATAAGTTTAGAATCTAACAGATTACAGTAAATGGCAAGAGTTTGGTATTCTTGCATTTACAACGAGGATTGGAATTGTGAAATGAGCATCATTGGAATATTGTCAATTGATCTATTTAACAAAGAGAGGACCATATGTAAACATAGTATGCATACTTGGAGTATGGCATAATTGTTGTTTGGAAAAACATAGTGTACATGCTTGGAGCATGGGAAAACTAATGTTTTAATTCAAGCATAAAGTTGATTAATCGAAACATAAATAATGAGTAATCAATATGGTGCTTAAATAAAAGGTGTTTTTATTTACACTCAAAGTGTTGGGGCCATATAAGATTAGTATTATTCTTGTGTTTCACTTTGCATGTTTTGATTTCCAGAATAATTATGTTATGGTATATATCATATTATTCAAACCATCCACAGTCAGTCATATGTTGGAAGTAGATATCAATCAAGACTGTCATGAATTTGGCTTGTATGATTTGTCTAAAGTGCTTTAGACAATGAAATGGTTGCTACAACATTCATGAGTAGTCATAAGGGCTGAGTATTGGATTCAACCCACCTTCACTTGCATCACTTCATGGAATTTATCGCGAGTGATCGTGAGATGGTAATATCATATAAATCTTCAAACCTAGAGATATGAGTTGTTGACTATGAGTTGGTTATTCATTGATTGTACGAAAACACATTGGTAACTCGATGTTATAAAATGTGCCTTTGTGAATAATTCAACAAGTAGTTAGTACAAGCATATCAGTCGAAGTTTATCTGTTCCTTCTAGAAATAGAAGTGATATCTGGGCCCCTCGATGATTTGGTTTTGACCTATGTACCGGGCTCGGTCAGAACCTAATTGATGTGTTCAATTTAGTTCTATGTCGAAACAAATCAGAGATCGAGAAACAAATGTTGGACAATAAGTAAGACCATGTTCCATATGTTTGTCCGACTGATATCATGAGAACAGAGGATTATATGATCACTTATATTAAATGGCGTATCATCATCATCTCAGTTCCGAGAGACTTTGAAAGAGCTACGATTGCTAGTCGGATTTTAAAGTCACATTTGCAAATATACTTATTAGACTTATCCAAGTGGGAGACTGTTGGATATAGTGTCTAAGTCCATAACTTTATTTGGTATGTACTTGACTCGACCCGGCATGGTCCATTTGGGTTGCATGGCATTGCAATACTTTGATAGAATAGATGAGAGAATAAGGCACTTATGATTATTAATATATTATAAGTTCTAATATATTAATAATAGTATTATTTAATTAGGATTGATCAAGTATTAATCTATTATTAATTTGGTGATCAAAGTGAGACTAATTAAATATATAGGGTTGATTATGAAAATCATCAATTATTTTATGGTGGATTAATGATCCATGGTTTATGTGTTTGGTTATAATCTTATGGAGCTCCATGGATAGTCCATGGGAGTTACAAACCCATGGGTCATGAGAAATGAAGAGTCATGACAATTAGGGTTTACATTTGTAACTCCTAATTATGACACACTATAAAAGAAACGCTATAGCATGCAAAATCGGCACTAGAGTGTTTTTAGAAAGGGCATAACCGATTTTCAAGTGTAAGAAGTATTCTCTCAAGTTATTCCAAGTTTTTGTAGTGTTGTATGAAGCATTTGAGGCACAACATTTGGGGTTCTAGGCTCACAAAGTCTTGAAGG
Source organism: Lactuca sativa (assembly GCF_002870075.4). NCBI lineage: Eukaryota > Viridiplantae > Streptophyta > Magnoliopsida > Asterales > Asteraceae > Lactuca > Lactuca sativa. Next base: position 69,522,157 of record NC_056631.2, on the reverse strand, counting down.
AATCCAAACAACAACAAGGTATGTATTTCTACTAGTTTTATGTTTTATGTAATCCCCATGCCATGCTAGTTTGGAAATAACCTTGAAAAAGAAATTTGCATGTATATAGAGAAAACATAGATTCAAGGTTATTAGGGTTGCATGTACACTTAGGAAGTGTTAGAATGCTCAAAAACCCATCAGTTTTTACCTTGATGAGTCCTTATGGATGATGGATATTTATATGCAAAATGGTGGTTTTTGCTGGAAATTTTCATGGGTGAAAGGAAGAGAAGGAATGGGGGTTTTAGAGAGAAGAAAAGAGAGAAAAGCAAGATTTCATCTCTCTGGATACCCAATCTCTCTCGTCATCTCTTTGGGGTTTCCCTCCACCAAAATTGGCCGCCAAAAAAGAGATGCATATATACTCATGAATTATCGACTAGGAAAATCTCTCCCATAGATTCTGCATCTAACTTCGTAATTTCTAGAGAGAAGTAGGAGAGAAGTTTTCTAGAGAGAGAAAGAAGAGATGTGTGTGTGTTGGAGAATGAGATTGAAATGAGGAGAGGGGGCCGAATTTTGAGGTGTAATACCCCATTCTCTTTCATTTTCTGTTATAATATTTAAATTATTTTATAAAATATCTCAATTTTTATATAAAATGTGCACTAAAATTAAGTTTTTATTCATAAAACCTTGATTTTTGATTTATAATCTAAGGGTAAATGTTAATGAGTTAAATTTTATTTTTCTTGAATGAATTTTCATAATTTTAATTATTATAAAATCATATTATAAGGTTCATAACTATTTTTATAGAATTTTTAAGGGTAAATTTCATAAATTTAGGTTTTTAGGGCATTTAGGGTTTTTGAGAGTTTGTAAATCTTTGGATATCAAAATCAATAGAATCTTTGAGACTTCAATTTATCTTATGGTATTATAAATCTTTTATAGTTATAAATAATGTTTGTAACTTATTTTATCAGTTTATTGGCATTCTATGTAGTGATTCCGAGATTCAAGTGAAATTGAAGAATCAAGTATACTAGTCCTAGTTCAACTTTGACTTAAGTTCCTACGAGACTCAGACCTAACTTCTACTACTAGGTCAAGTGCACGATCTATGTGTATGATTCATGAAAAGGTGTTCGAGTCAAAGAGTAACCCGAATATGGATAGTAACTACAGTTAAGTAGTTGTAGAATTCACATATCAATGTGAAATCTAAGTTACTATCCTTCGATTCTAATTGTTTCCAAGTTTCTAGTAGGTTATAACTTAGCTTCTAGTTCTAAAGTATAGAATGTATCATGCCTATACGTGCAACTAAGCTTATCAAATCTAGAACCGACTTGAATTTTGATGGTTGTCACAACTAATTATTTCAGTTTATGCAGATCTTAAGAGTTCTTGTAAAACCTAAACTCTTTAGGATCTTGGTTGCATAAGGATCCTCAAAACCCTATAATTATATCAAGCATATCAAGCACGCAAGCAAAAAGATATAAACATCAACAACCAAATGCATAAAATAAAAAAATGTTGCCTATCAACCCCATAAAATGTATTGTTTACAGACATGATGTTAAATTATTTTTACTAATCAAACCTAACATTAGGCTTGATCACCCCTAAGACGGGTCTTCTTTATCTTCTTCTTCTCTTCCTCCTCATTCTTTTTCTTTTCTCCTTCTTCTCCTTCTCTCCTTTACCTTGCAGGATCTTAACAAGCATCGACATGTCTACCAGTTACTTTGGCCAGAGCCTCATGCCACCCAACTATGTCCTATGATCCCGTATTCTTGATGTCCTCTGCCAACTACCTTGGCGGCACTACTCTTAGCCTCAACTATCCCCTCTTTGATCTCTGTTGAATGCTAATATTCTCTTTTTTCCTTCTCATTGACTAGTTTCTCCATCCTCTATAAAAGATACTTGTTGGTCGCCTCTTGTTCTCTCAAATCTTGTTCTGCCAGGTTGAGCTTCACCTTGAGATCCTCGGGGGAATGGGAGATATGATCAGCCACCTGTAAGAGACAATGATGAGAAAACTAAAGGCATATATAAGAATCTACAAGGGTACTTACAGATTGGGAGAATGAGAGTAGCTTCTTCAACGCTTCGTCTACCTCGACATTCTCGAGGTTGAAAACTTCAGTTGATTTCCTTTTCCGGGATCCTAGACTTTTAATAGACAAATCTTTGGGAGCTTGCTTAGAAATAAAGAGCAGTTTTCTCTCTTGACCACCAATGGTTACTGGACATGGTAGAATCAAGGTAGACAAGGGTAAAACATGCACCAAAACGAGTAGATTTGAATCTTAAGCATAGCAAAAAAAAATTATTAGTTCAGGATCCTTCATAAGAAATGAAATAAAATTGAGGATCATTACCGGTAACCATGGGGATAGTGGCAGTTGAACTTTCTTGGTGGCTAGGATGATCGAGCTTGAATGTTCTCTAAATCTTGGGCAGGGCGAGGAAATTCTCAATCCTATCTTCAGTGTCTTCAACAGGAAGAAAAAGCTTTTCAAAATTGATAGATGCAAATAATCAAACAGAATAAGAAGTGTGAATGCTAGGATCCATAGTGTAAAAATATTGCACCCTTTTTAACCCACGACTGTGGTAAGAGATTTCCATCAGGAATGGAATCACATTTCATGAAGAAGTGTTCTCCTTTCCAAGGGCCATCATTTTGCTTCGATTTCAAAATAAGGGGTACTTTCTCAGTTTTGACTTTCAACACAAAACGACAGTTCCCAATGGTCGAAATATCGTAGACGTAAACTAATTCATTCAAACAAAAAATAAGGTAATTTAATCACCAAAAATAACTACAATGTTCTAACGTTTAACTATTCCGCAACTATACTTGTTCTAACGTTTGTTCAAGTGTGTCTCAAGTTTTTCTCTCAACATGTTGAGTTTAAAGGATACAGAAAATAAGGTAATCTAATCACCAAAAATAAGTAAAATCTGATTGTCCAATACAAAAACAATTAAAAGTTGGACAAACAATAATTAATTTTTGAATATATTGTATGACACAAAGACGAACACATGAAAAATGTAACTATGATCACCTACTATCATGTTAAACAAACATTCAAATTTTGTTTATTTTATAAATAAATATATAATTTCAGAGTAAAAATAATTATATAACTCTTTAATCAATTTCTATCTTTATAAACTTTTCCATATATATATATATTAAATTTCAAGTAAATATATAGTTGTTTTTTAATAATACAAGTGATGCCTATATAAGTCACAATAAAGAACATAAAAGCATCGAATATATAATATAAATGGTTTTAGCCTAGTTATTTATGGATCTTTGTTTTCTTTAGAATTGTGTTTCTTAAATAACATGGGTTAAAAAATATGTTAGCCTCTTAACTTATAGTTGTGTGCTTTCACTTTGATCGGGTTTCTTATGCGATGTAGATTAAAAAAAACAAGATTCAAAATGGCATATAATAAAGGAAAAGTTTTATCCATATCTCCATATTAAACAAACTTAAGGACCTCTTTATTCTACAAATAAAGTCTTGTTTTCAAATTTAAAATAGTTATATAATTCATTAATTATTTTTTATCTTTGCAAACTTTTCAAAATATTTAAAGTTTACGAAAATGTACTATTAAACATTTCGTAACTTTTATTATAATGATGCTAAGATTTAAAAATGCAAGTTTTTTTTGTCAAATGAGTAGTTCTTAATTGATTTAATATAACACTTAGAGAATATCTAAGTGTGACGTTAAATTGAAATTATATATAATTTAAGAGAAAACTTCATAAATGGTTCATTTGCATTCCAAAAATCTGGCATATAGTCCTTACATTTGAAAAACCTATGGTTTCAAAACTTTTAACAAACGGCCCTTTTTGCTAATTCTGTTAGTTTTAGATCGTTAACTGCTATTTAATTAAAATATTCGGAGAGCATTTCCGTCATTTCACCCAATAATGACCATTTATGTAGTTTTGTCTTATTTTTTAAAAAAGGAAAAGGAAAAAGAAAGTATATTATTTAATATACAAAGGGTCTCACCTCTCTCTCTCTCTCATGGCTGTTTCGATTCCCACAAGTATGATTTGTCTACACCATTATATGAATCAATATGAAACACACTATTGCCTTAGTTATCAACACAAATCACAGTTTCATACATACCATTACAAGGTAAAACTTTAAACATAAAAACACCATTTTTATAAGCAAAAATCGAACCATTCTCATCATCAAACAAATATCGAAAACCCTGTCTGAACAATGCATGAAAAGAAATAATGTTTCTTGTCATTGCTGACGAATAACAACAATTAATCAAAACTATCCTAACATCACCACTGAGCACTACACCATAAGTTCCAATCTTGATAACAGGTAAAGATCTCATATTCCCCATGATCAGATTTATTCTTCCATGCTCCACTTCCTCACTTTCTTTTACCCTATGAATTAGAACAAATGTGGAAACTACATCCTATGTCAATGACCCAAGAACGATTACGTTGTTATTATAGACTTTAATAGTTTATATACTTGCTGAAGATGGATTGACCTTTCCATCCTTCAAATCCTGCAAGTATTTTGAGCAACATCGCTTCCAATGCCCTTTGTCATTACAATAGAGAAAGTGGCCTCCTTGGGATCACTAACAAGTAGAAAATCATATTTGGGCTTTGTCTTAGACCCACTGCCAAACGCGTAGTTTGATTGAGGATTAGTTTTCCTCTTATTCCATTTGTTTTGGCCAATGGCTAGGACAGGAGCACTTGTCGTAGAACGGACATGGTTTTTCTGCATCCCTGATTTAGTAGTTTGCAACAAGTTGCTGAGTTGGGTCAATATGGTCTCTTTTCGTTCAAATGATAAGTTAAAATGAACTAATCATAATTGGGAGGCAAAGAGTTAAGGACCATGTCTATTTCCAACTCCTTGTCAAAAGATACACTGAACTTTTCCAACCACTCCACATATCTCTGCATTAATGACTTAATGACCTCATACCTACCTTATCGTGCTTTCTAGTGAAACTTTCTAGCAAGATCCAAGCACAAATCATATGGCCAGTAGTCCTCGTAGGACTTTTGCAGCTTCGGTACCATGGTTGCAACCATTATACAAGCGACCTTTGTTGCATCGTTATATTGTTGTTTGTAAGTGGCAACCTCCTCTAGAGTAGAAGTTGACTCATCGACTTCAATTAGAGGTTTTTAAAGAACATACTCTTTATTCTCGTACCAAAGAGTCATTTTGAGGTTACTCATCCAGTCCATGTAGTTTGGACCAGCCAGTTTCTTTTTTGCTGAGATCGACAAACGAGTGAAGTTGGAGTTGTTGGTGGAGGTTTGAGCTCCAGTAGCATCACCAAAAGAAGACATCTATATTAAGAGAGATAGTTTTATTTAGTTGACACAAATCCTTAATACTTTAACCCAAAGTGAATATTTAAGGCTAGGATCCAAAATACAATTCACAATCAAGAAGAGGGATGGCATAGTCTTATTGCGAATTTATAAACGTAGGTAAAACAAATCACTAATTTCAATCTAATATTAAATTCCTAGATCTTTTGGGATTCATTGAATGTTATTAGTGTGTTGGTTAACCAAAAACGCTCCACAAACGACTAATAAAGAATGATGTGACTTTTCATGGATTAGAATACTTTTCACATTTTTTTCTAAACTAACTAGTGTAGGGTTTAAAGAAGGTTCTAGTACTTTTATAGACTATAATTTTAATCTGACTATGTCTCACCAAACCCGTTCAGCTAACGACACTCCACCACACAGGAGAGCGGTGTGTGAAAAAGACACTCATTCAACGGTCATTTTATAGGTCATGTAACGCCCGAGTTTTAGGGCTAAGCATTTTTGTCAATGTAATAGTCTAGGTCAACTCTTGTAACTCTTTTAGAAGTAATAAAGATGAAATATTTGAGTACTATGTGAATTATGTGTGTTTATGTGCTTATTATTTAATTATAAATGTATAATTAATAAAGAATAAAAATAAGCGTCAAAATTAAAGTGTGAGATAAGCTCGATATCTCTACATAAAGTTGTAGAATATGTCTCAAGGTTTCCGTACATATAAAGAACTCCGAAATCCGAGTTATAACGAAGAAGTTATGGCCCGTCGAAGTTTCGCGACAGAACCGGCACCATACCGGGAAGCGTAAATAGTGAATTTACGATAGAGCGAGATTTAGCCTTATCGATTTAAACGAAATTCGTAGAATATGTTAAACTAAGAACATCGATAAAAAGAACGCCCAAATCTGACTTCGTATGAAGAAGTTATGATTTTTCGAAGTTTCGGAATAGTAGTGTACAGCCCGAAATTCAAATATTAGATCGAGTGATTTTTAGCCGACACGACCTAAACGAGAATCGAAGATCTCGTTGAGAGTAGCGTAACGAGAAAAAGATGGGCGAAAACGGACGTCGGATGAAGAAGTTATGAGGATTTAACGGACCAATCCTTGCCCGGCCTGTTAATAATATAAAATTTAAAATCGAGCCAAAATTAGCCGACGGAGTCTAAACGAAAGTTGTAGAGTACGTTCCCACCTTCGCGTGGATATAAAGAACGTCAAAAATAAAGCTCGTATGTGAAAGTTACGAATTTTTGAAGTTGGGACTCAAAAATGCGAAACCTGGTGCGAGATTGATGACGTGGCAGCACCACAACCGTCCGATGATGGTCTCAGAATTCGCTTCGGATTGCGATACGCCACCCCTCGCTTACGCCCCACGTCCGGAGACTGTACGCCCCGCTTACCCTCGGTTCTTATCCGGTCCGAAGTGGCTAACAGCTGGATGCGAGCTGGAGGCTTATCCGAACTACGCCCAGCGTAGTCCTGTCCGACGCCCAGCGTAATGTCCGAGCTTCGCGCCTATAAAAGGGGTCGGAAGGCAGCCCTCATTTTCACACCAAAACTCACTCTCTCTCTAAATTACTTTCTCTCTCTAGCCCATTTTAACCCCCTAAACCGTAGGATAAACCCCTAGCACCCTAAGGAAGCCTCGAGGCTCCCGGAGTCCCGAGAAAAAGGAGTCTTTTGGTTTCGAAACGCTGCTCCAATTAAGTTCCGGTTTTCGATAAAATTCGCTGTAAGTGTGCTACGCTTACACAATTTTTAATATAACTTTCAAATAATTATAGGAATGTTATTAGGTCCTTAAAATAATTATTTGGGCTATTATTATGAGTTATATTGAGTGTTATTAACGCTTATATAATAATAATAATAGTCAGACAATTAATTTGTCGCGGTTATCGTTAGACTAAACCCTAGTGGTATCGATACTAGGTTTTATCGAAGGAAAATCGTTTTGAGAGTATCGAAGCGTTGTCTGAGTGCTGAGTCACCACCTTTCAAGTGAGTGCATAGTTACTTTCAGCTTACACATAGATATGAAGTATTTATATAAATTACGTGCTATGTGTGCATATTATCTGAATACTTGCTATCTATGCTGGATGTACATTGTTATACATGTTTTCAATGATTTAAACTGTATATGTAATTTATATCTACGAAAATGCTGGGGTAAAACATGGGTAGATGTAATAGGTGATGTGTGATAAAACGATGAGAGGCCTCGATGTTGATGTTGTTGATTCTGTCATCTAGCGGAGTATGGATGACGACCATGAACTCTTCTAGACAGTCCAGTGGAACACTAGCAGGCTCGCAACCTGTAGGTGTTTGTGAACGATGTGTTCACCGGTGTACTCCATCCCCCACATGGTTGCTTTTAGGACATTTATTGCTGAGGAATCCCCTTAGCAGTAGTGTCCGTCCCGATGATGATCCTTAGGCTAGGTCCCTTATGATAGGTGTTTAGGGACATAAAGTGAGGATAACGGGAACAGGTAATCGGGTTATTGTTGATTGGTGAAATTAATAAACTTATTTATTGTGGGTTGAAAACCCTATGTGCTCACCAGGCTCCCAAGCCTGACCCACTCAGTTTTATGTATTACATGTAGTGGCGCTTGAGCATAGATATGATGTTGGACGAGGGATTACGGATATAGGCCTGTAGATATGAAATAATATAGTAAGGCTTATATTGTACTGCTTATGCTTTTGATCTGTACGAACATGACATCCCAAGTCTTTTAATGAAATACATTTCTATGGAAATGCTTTTGATAAATCTTTATCATATTTTGTTTTGGGACAAATTCCGCAATACTTTCATTTAAAATGTTACTCTGATTTTTAAACAAAACATAAACAAACCGGTCTTTTATGGCCGTGATTTTGGGGATGTCACAGGTCATTTCCTTATACTCTCTTTATAGCATGGCTTCGTGAACGAGGCTTACTAGCGATTCGACTGACTTTATCTTATACATATAGTAATTTAACTTTTAATAATATATATAAGTTGTATTTTAAAACTTCCAAAATACTATGTTTAAATATTAATTATCTAAATTAAATACTTACTTAATTAATATTAAACCATATATGATTTCTCTTTATTTTTTAATTAAACATTTAATTAAATTAAATTAGATCATTTATGGATTAAATAATTATTTTTAATTAAACAGTTAATAAAATAATTCAAATTTAATCATAATCCAAAGCCCTTCTAATTTTTTAAATTAGGGTTTAAGGTCATTGGGTTTTAATTATTCAAATTTTAAGGCAATTACATTATAATTAAGGAAAATAGAAAACCCTATGGGAACCCTACAATTTTCGAAAATAGGGTTAGGGAAGCTAGAGTTTCAATAAACCCTAGCAAAGTTAAAATTCTCAAGGCAAAGTGTTTATTTTCAATAAACCCTAATTTGATCCATTCAATTTTATGCGCAATTAATAGAAAAAATGGATGTGATACCACCGATGGGTTTTATAGGTTATTAAAATACATATGAAGGGAAAATCTTAACCATTAAGGTCACATGCAACCTATAAAGGATCTATGTTTTCTCTAATGGATAGAAATAAACTATGAACATCAAGAACCTTAATGGAGACCTATTATAATCGAAATATACATTGGACTAGGATTATATACCATTTGATTATTGTAGTAATTAATCACACCAATTTCCTTCTTGAAAATGTTGGAAAGCAAGCACAAAATGCTTAGTTCCTCTAATGGTTTTTACCTAAACCCTTGCAACAAAAAGGCAAGAGGAGGGAGGACGAAAATGGGAGCCCCAAGGGTCCTATGTATAGCTGATAGAAGGAACCATGGAAACCCTAATTTGAATATAATATTAAATTTTGAAATTAGATAATTATTCAATCCCTTAATTATCTATAAGGAATATTCTAGATCCTCTTAGGATCCTTCCTATAACCATCCAAGCCCTATATGGTTCTGAAATTCCCTCTTGTTCAACTATTGAACAATTACAGCTTACGTCCTTGCACTTTTAATTAATCCTATTAATTACAATTAAGTTCTGACTAATTCTTAAGCAAATAATACTATATCTAATTAATATATTAATTACATAATATATTAACAAATCATTTATTATAATCTATTAATCACATAATAAATCAATAAATCAACATCTCTCCAAATACGTCATTCTAGACAATTACTAGTTATGAGGGCAACCCAAAAAGGACTTTGCTTTCATTTCAAGTATATATCAATTTAGTTATGATATTAGACTGTAATGACCTAGTTTTCAAAAGAAAATTTTCATTTAAAAAAAGACTTTCCATAAACCATAAAATCTCAATACATTTGTTTTCAAATTCTTAACAATGACAATATTATTCCAATCATCAGAGTATCCCATAAAAACGCCTGAGAGATAGTGCATGTCACGCCATCAAGCTTTGCCCTTGCCCTTGGGCTCAGATGTACCTGAAACAAATCACAAAATGTAAGCTAATGCTTAGTGAGTTCCCCGGAGCATACTCCACACAATGCACATAATAACAAAATCATAATAGCTATAGAAGCTACATAAACCACATAAGCCATGCATACAAACATATAAGGAAGCCATGGAAACCCTCCAGGGTCTTACACCTAGTGTCACTGGAACCTCCACGTGGTGTTATGTAACTGCCATGGGAACCCCCACATGGTCTTCCTACCATGGGAACCCCCACATGGTCTTGCTGCCGTAGGAACCCCCACACGATCTTTACTACTAAGAACTAACATGCAAACCACACATGAAAATATACTGGAATGCCATGGATACCCTCCAAGGTCTTACACTTAAGTGCCTTGGGAACCCCTCGGGGTCTTTCATTCGAGTATCACAAATAACTAGCATACCACATATCCCATAACCAGCTAATCATAACTCATAACAATAATGGGTCGGCCTTGGTGCCTTCGACCCATTGGTATGGTGAGAAGACTCACCTCTCGTAAATGTTGAATTGACAAGCTAAGATCATATAAATCCCACGCGCTGCTCCAACTCAACTACGTATAATCATCATGTGATTAACTTGTAACAACCCCAAACTACCATAATTATCCTCAAAGTCAACCCTGGTCAAAGTCAAGGTCGACAATCAAGGTCAACAATCCATGTTGACCTCAACTCGTCGAGTGCATCCAGCAACTCATCAAGTTACCTGAGTAACTCGCGAACTCGTCGGGTTACTTGTGTCACTCGTCGAGTTCCTCAATGTCCAAAAGACCAAAAACCCATGCAGAACAAAAACTACAAATTCTTCACAAAAATCACTCAGAATCTCGAAAACGGGTGAACCCTACTCGACTCGTCGAGTTGGCTAAGGGAGTCGACGAGTTCCTTCAGTCCTTTTTGTGTTCGGACGTTTTTAAGCTACCCCAAAGCTCAAGATTGCAGATCTAACCTCCAAAGGCATGGTTTCCACGTAAAGTTGCAAACTTTACGTTCATACAAGCTCTTAAATGCCAAAACCAATCTAAGGGAGGGGTTTTAGCCAAAGAGAAGGACCAAGTTTGATAAATTCAGCAACTTTATAACTCTAAGGACTTAGAGGAGTCCAAATCTGAAGTTGCAACTCCATATCTTGCCCAACACCCGAAATGCTTCACATATATACTATAAATGGCCTAAAACCCAAGAAAAATGGTATCTAATGCTAGAATGATCAAGGTAATAACTTGTTACCTTCAAATGGGTGTCCAAACTGTTGTGTTATGATCACTACATCATTTCTATGGTGTACATGCAAACCCTAAAGCTTTGGATCTAGTTTATCTAATGAACATGCAATAATCATCCAAAGCCATAAACCCTAGATCTAGCATGTGATAATCGATATTAACATAAGAATAGGGTTTAGATCTTACCTTGATTTTTATGTAGTAATAACAATCTCAATTCCTCCTTGTAATTGACTTCTGAAAGTTTAGTGTCACAAATGTCACACCTCTAATGGCTCACAAACACCAAGAGCAAGAGGATGACTTTGGAGAAGAGAAGGAGGCAGCAAAATTCGTCCAAGAACCCTATGGGAAGCTTAGCCACGTTTTTGGTGCCCTAGGGGTCCTTAAATATGTGAGGCTATTAGGGTTTTGAACTACGAAACCCTAATCTGACTGCTTAGGCCCTAAGCAGCCCATGGACTCCCTTTGGAACACCCCTTGGACGAATTCCTTATGGGCTTCCCATAGAATTCTCCCAAACTATGTTCCAAGGTGATCCATAGCCCAATTGCAACTATCTTATAATTACAATATCAGTCCCCCAAGTTTAATTAAACTCTTTTAGTCACAAAATTAATTTCCTAATTAATTCTTGACTAATATTAATTAAACAATATGATTTCTCTTTTAATATATTATTCATATAATATATTAATAAATCATAATTAATCTCTTTCTACATAAATCATCCTATCAAGTTGCTTTGGTGAAGGCAACCCAAAAGGACCATGCTCGTAATTGGGTCAAGTACATACCAATAATATTTATGGGCTTAGACACTAATCCAACACAAACGTTGTATGTGTTGGATCAATAATCTCCTTCCCACTCCAAGCCTCTCAACCTTCAAACTCCTTCAATAAAACGCACCAAAAACCATCTATTAGCCTCTCAATCACAAGGAAAGGCAAGGAACGCCTTAGGGTTTCTTCTCTGGGTAGTGAAGTGGTAAGGGAGGCCACAAGAGGTGGATTAAGTCCATTATATAGGGTGAAAATCCTAAAAATTAGGGTTTTCCTTTATAGCACCTACTCGTCGAGTCGGGGCCTTCCGACTCGTCGAGTAGGATCTAAATCTCGCGTCCTCATAAATGATCTCTACTCGATGAGTTGGATCTGCCCAACTCGCCAGGTCCTAGCACAAAATCCTAAAAACTTAGATAATTTAAATGATACCTGGAACATGTGTTACAAATCTCTCCCACTTGAACTAGACTTCGTCCTCGAAGTCTGTTGACGCGAATAAGTCTGGATAGTGATCTCGTATCTCATCCTCCGGTTCCCATATCCATTCGGAGCCCCTTCGGTGTTGCCATTGTTGGGTTTTGAGCATTCTTACACTCCTAAGTGTACATGCAACCCTAAATACCTTGGATTTATGTTTTCTCTATTATACATGCAAATATGAATATTCCAAGGTATTACCCTAACTAGCATACAATCTTTTGATACTTGAATAATAAACTAGATAGAAATACATACCTTGTTGATGTAGCTTAACTCCATGAAGCTCGAGAGCCTAGTGCCCCAATTGTGACACCTCAAATGATTCACACAACATCAAATGCACATGGAATAACTTAGAGAGAAATGATACACTTCATGAAATCGGCTAGCCCTCACCATTCCTTCATAGTCTCTCATGGTGGCCGATTTTGACAAGAATAAGATGCTTATATAGTGTGTCACAATTAGGGTTACACCATGTAAACCCTAATTGTCATGACCTTTCATTTCCATTATCCATGGGTACAAAAACACCATGGAGCATCCTATGGGTTTTACCCCAACTTAATAATCCATGGAGCATTAGCCCACTATACAAGTATGGATGATTTACACAATCAACCCATATATTTAATTAGTCTCCTTTTGATCACTTAATTAATTTCAAATTAATACTTGATCAATATTAATTAAATAATCTTATTAATATATTAGAACTTATAATATATTAGAACTTATAATATATTACCAAACCTTAAGTGTTATTTCTCTCATTTTAGTCTATCCAAATGCATGATGCCATTCAACCCAAATGGACCATGCCGAGTCGGGTCAAGTACATACCAAATATAGTTGTGGACTTAGATACTAATCCAACAGCCATTGCACCTTTACTAACTTCACCTCCTTGTTTCAAAGGACATTGGTCTTCCTTTCCAAAATCGCCACGGGCCTCTCAATGTAGTTCAGGCTCTCATCCACCTGAATATCATCCAGAGAAATGACCACGGCCTCGTAGATCACACACTTCCGAAGCTGTGACACACGGAAGGTGCTGTGTATCTAGCTAAGCTCGTCTGGCAGATCCAAGCGGTAAGCCACCTTGCCCACTCGGGCCGAATTCCTAAACGGGCCAATATATCATGGCCCTAACTTGCCTCTCTTCTAAAACCTGATGACTCCCTTCCATGGCGACACCTTTAGTAACACAGAGTCCCCCACCTGGAACTCAAGATCCAATCGACGCCGGTCAGCATAGCTTTTCTGACGGCTCTATGCGACTCGTAGCCTGTCACGCACCTATTGAATCAACTCAGTAGTCTTGAGCACCACTTCGGTGCTCCCTATGACCTGGTAACCTACCTCACCCCAAAAAACCGGGGTCCAACATCTCCTACCATACAACATCTCAAACAGAGGTAGGTCGATACTGGCATGGTAACTATAGTTGTATGAAAACTCTGTCAATGGGAGGTATGTATCCCAACTACCTCCAAAATCCAACATGCATGCCCAAATCATATCCTCGAGTATCTGCATCGTCCTCTCTCTTTGGCCATCGTCCTATCAAAGGTACAAGTTTCCTTGTAGGAAAATCTACAAAACCGTCATCAAGTATGCCTATGAAGTTTGCGCGAGAGCGAGCTCCTTTTTCGACCATATTTAAAAGAAAACGATGAAGGAAAAAATAGACAAATGAAGTACCGTCAATGATATTTGGTGAGCGTCTAGAAGAAGAGCTAAAAGAGGGAGGCGAAATTGAAAATCTTAATACCCTATTTATACAAAAATCAAGGAAAGGTAGAAGGATGATTTGACCACTTCTAACGGCTAGAAATCTATCTGTTGAAATTTAAGTTACCGATTTGTTAGAACTTTTTACTTAATTTTTTACTTTAAAATTGTACGTTTAAATATTAAAAAATCTAACATTTATATTTGGTAGGTATAATTTGGGGGCAATTGTTACGGGCGGGATATCAAAATCATATTCAGGATCCATAATATTTCCGAAACCTCAGGATCCTTAAATAAGTCACAGGATCCTGATTATTATTACTAATATTTTCTCATACTTATAACGGCTATATTCTTCTCTCTTTTTCTCACATATGTAGAATTAGTCGACACAAGACTCATTATTAACTAAGAGTCACTTCAACCAAGCTCAAGACCCGGGAATACCAAGGCAAATAACGTGCAAATACTTGTTCAAGGAGAATCCCAAAAATATCGGACTTCTTGTTGATTCACTTAGACTACAAATAACACATGTAAATCGTACACAACACACACAATTAGCTCTACCATTACACTTGTACTCATTTATCTTGATTATCTCTATAATCTCGGGCTGAAATCAATAAAAGACAACAAGGCAAGTGATCATTATCACCTCCCAATGTTTTATGTCGGAGATCCTGCAAAGGATCAAAGGTTTTCCTTATACATCACTTGTCTCACTTTGATTACTATTCGATACTTTCATTACCTTAAATGTCACAACCTCTCATACAATTTGGTTAAATTATACTTGATCGATTTTTGACCAAAACAGTTCTCTATTAAACTTATATATATATATATATATATATATATATATATATATATATATATATATATATATATATATATATATATATATATATATATATATATTAGGTTTAAACCCGTAGAAACAACGGTTGAGAAAGAAAAATATTATTGATAATTCAAATCGTAATGACTAATTAAAAATTTGCAAAAGAAACATCAGTTTACAAAGATAAAAGTTCTATCAAGGTATTCTAATTTGAGGTTTTAGATGTCTTATTAATGAGTTGTAATGTAGAAAAAAGAAACTTTTCCAGAGCATATAAAAATAATCCGAAAACATCATTTTAAAAAAAAAATACAATGCTAATATGTAAATAAGCACATATTTAAACAATTTCGAAAGGGAACATATTGATTTTAGTTTGAAGCCCCTAAGTTGCATCGAGTTCTTATAAATGACAACAAATTAAAAACAACTAAAATGATTTCCTCCGGTTGAGCTTCATATATTGAATCCTCATGTTGAATCAAGTGCGCTGCTATTACTAATAAGGAAATAAATTTATATTGATATATACAAATCTGCTAAAACATATGACAGATGTTTATAAGAAAATGTTTGGTTCTCTTTACTAATAAGGAAATTAAATTACATTAAATGCATAAATTTTGCTTCTGTTTACTATAGACAGATGGAGATGTAAAGCAAAAAAAAGTAACAACATCACAACACAATATAATTATAATACCACACAAGTTTTAAGTAAATGCTTCCACAAAGCTACATAATTTACCTGAGTATACCAAATTCAAATCGTAAAATTCATAAGCAATAATGGAGACCCATCATTTCAGTAGCAAATGTGCAACTTCATGCTTGTTAAATAGGTTTTCTCATGCATACCTAAATCAATTAGCAAATATATATCTCTTAAAACATCAACCAAAACAGATAAACAAAACACTATCTGATTTAATAAAAATATATACATTTAATAGATAAACATGAGTTGGACACTCCAATTCGGAAATTCATTGTATTTCATAAAAACCTCAAGCACCATCTATCCATGACAAGTTATAACAAAAGTTTAAAACGAAAATAATTAAAAAAAATTAAATACGAGGTATAATATTGAAATAGAAAAATTTAGTAGTAGAATGACCAAACCGACAAAGCATAAAAATAGATTAGATAAACAACTTTTAGAATTGATGGACAAACTTTGAAATCAAACAACATGCTACCATTAAATAGTAAAGCATCCAAAAAATCGACTGACCTTGATTATATGGATTGTAATGAAACTTCATAAATCTGGTTCAAAAATTCCATCGAGCAGTTGGTGTGCAACACGAAACCTTCTTCCAAATCTAAACATCAAGTGGGTAGGTAAACCTAGTATCTCAAAGGGATACATAAGAAAATAATTAGTATTTGCACCAAATTTGGCATACAAACAGAAAAATCTTAAACCAAACAAACACACACACACATCATAAAACAAATAACAAACTCTAAATGGTTCAATATTTACATCATTTGAAAATTCTTAAATTGAAACATAAACATCATGTTGCTTTTACCTAGCCTAAATTAATTCCTTTTGCCCACTCTTATCCCTTAGTTGGATGAAGATGCTATTTTATTGGTCTTAGCATATGAATAAATCATATAGATAAAAAGTAATGGACTAAAAGTTTTTTGAGTATCTGGCAAAAGAAAAGTAAAATTATCAAAGGATAAAAGAGGAATATACATTTAGTTCATTTTGAATTTCTCCTTAAAAGAGTTGAATCAAGGGATGTAGTGTTGTACTAATCTTACCAACAAATTATATGATATAACTCAAAGAAGGCTGACTATAGCTAAAATCCATCTAAATTTCTTCTATAAAAGATAATACCTCAATTTTTGGCACTCCTTTATTGGCGTCTCTTTTTTTCTGAAAATAACAGCAACAGATGGAAGCTGGATACATTTCTTTTCTTTACAAACGAAAAGAGAACTCGTCACCTGCAATAAAAAACCTCACCATATCTAATCATATGTAAATATTAGCAAGTGTTACCATGTAAACAGGAAAACCGAAGTAGGCTTGCTAGAATCGGAGCATAAACATGGCGGTAACATGAGAACATATCAAATCAAACTTAAATTGCCTGAGAAGCCAATGACGATTTTCAAAAATTAAAATCTATTAACACAAAATTCTTGACGTTCTCAATACTATGAAAAAAAAAAAGGGTACGGAGAAATTACCTTTGATTAGGAGAAGGTGGAAAGCAGCTTGGAAGAGGTAACCATAAACTTGGTTGCCCTAGACATCTGTCTACAACAGACAACACACGTAAGAATGGAGAAACCATGATCCCTACTTCACATCAGGAAAAGAGAGATTTGATATCGATTATCCCCAAATTGGAACTTGATCCGCCAGCCAAATAATTAAAACTAAAAAAAAGTAATTGAAACGATTCAGATGTAACCTCCATGGATTTCTAAACCAAACAAATAGCGTGATATTAGAAACAACAACGATCAAGAAAGTGTGGATGGGAAACCATCAGAATCGATCCCGCCAGTTTGAACTTCCTTTCTACACATAAGCGGTGGAATTACACAACATAGATGATTGAGATTTGGTGGCTAAAGCAATCGTCAAATGAGAGAGAGAGAGAGAGAGAGAGAGAGAGAGAGAGAGAGAGTAACACTGAAGATGAAAAGCGATCCTTTAGGGTCGAAATTTGAAAATTGAATCTCTATATGGGATTACATCCCGGATTTCTGGAATTTAGGGATGATTTATAGCATACAAGTTGGAAATCAGAGCGAGAACGAAGGCGTATGGTTATTAAGAGGCAGAAAGGGTGTTGTTGGAACTTCACATAGAAAATTTGAGCGGAAAAATTTGTTGGGGAGGGGCTCAACAATTGCCACCCGGCAATTAGGTACTTATTTATTAGGATACGATATATATATATATATATATATATATATATATATATATATATATATATATATATATATATATATATACTAGGTGAATGTTCGCGCGTTGCGCAGAAACACCTATATAGTTGAAGTCTTTACAAATATATGATTTTTTTGTATATAACAATAACATTGTTGTTAAATTTGTATATACTAAATTGATATAATATATTGATTATTTTGAATTATATGATAATATATACATTTATTATAACTTCATAATCTCAATCGTTTTAATGACTTCTATCCGCGAGTTACACATGAATAAAATTAAATATAATATATGATTTGATGTTATTTATAGTTGCTTTTATTGTTAATTAATTTTTTAAAATTTATTTGCTTAATGTTTTAATTTCTATCATTATAAGTATTTAAAACATCAAACATTGTTTTTTTATTTTAAAGCTAACAATATAATCATTTATATAGAGTTGTTTTTAACTATTGTTATTGTAAGTTATTTTAAGCAACTTATTTGGAAACTTTTAACGATTATAAAAATATATTTAAGAAATATTTTAGTTAAATTGAAATTACAATTTTGTTTTTGCTTTTATCACTACAATTTATCATATTTAACTATTTACAAAATATTATTTAGTTTTTTTAAATGGAACTGAAATTTATATTTGAATTGACATTGTAATGCGCAAAACACCTATATAATTGAAGTGTTTACAAATATATATTTTTTAAAATATAACACTAACATTGTTGTTAAATTTGATATAATAATTTGTATATTAAATTGATATAATATATTGACTATTTTGAATTATATGATAATATATAAATCTATTATAACGTCATAATCTCAATCGTTCGAATGACTTCTACTCGCGAGTTACATATCAAAACAATTAAGTATTATATATGGTTTAATATTATTTATAGTTGTTATTTTTAACTAATTTTTTAAAATATATTTGCTTAATGTTTTAATTTCTATTATTATAATTATTTAAAACATCAAGCATTAGTTTTTTGATTTTAAATGTAATAATATAATCATTTATATAGAATTATTTTTAACTATTGTTATTATAAGTTATTTTAAGCTACTTATTTGAAAATTTTTAACGATTATATAAATATATTTAGGAAATATTTTAGTTAAACTGATATTACAATTTAGTTTTTTGCGTTTATCACTATAATTTATCACTTTTAACTATTTACAAAATATTATTTGGTTTTTTTAGTGGAACTGAAATTTATATTTAAGTTGACACTGTAATGTTATATTTAAATTAACAATTTAAGTATTTTGTCCAAACTGTTCAAAAATTGTAGCTTTAAATTGATAATGGTTTACATGCAACAACATTTTAAATCTAATAAATTAAGTATAATATGTTAAAATTTAAAGACATAACTTTATAAATAGAAGTAAAGATATTATTTTAAAATTGAAATTTAGTCTATTTATGATTACACTTTAGGTTTGATATTTATTTAACCTTATTAACCAACTTACAATCATTATTAGAAAGACACTACAATTTATCACTTTTAACTAATTATAAAATAATATTTGGGTTGTTTAAGTTAAATAAAAATTATATTTAAGTTGAGCCTATAATGTTATATTTTAATTAATAATTTAAGTATTTTATACAAATTGTTCAAAAATTATCCCTTTAAAATTATAATGGTTTACATCCAACAATATATTAAAACTAATAAATTAAGTATAATATGTTAAAAGTTAAAAAACATAATTTTATAAGTAGAATTAAAGATATTATTTTAATATTGAAATTTAGTTTATATATGAATACACTTTAGATTTGATATTTATTTAACCTAACTACCAAATTATAATTATTATTATAAAGAAATTGAAAAGTCATGGGAGTTTCAAATGAATGTGGTGAAAGAAAAAAAGAATGAGGGTTTCAAATGCATAAGATTTAAGAAAAAATGCTAGCTTTATAAGTATGTATGATATATATATATATATATATATATATATATATATATATATATATATATATACTAGAAAAGTTTGAGGCCTGTGCTAAGCACGACCCACAAAGGGCAATTTGGGTATATCTTTTGTTTTCCTAACAGCAGTGATCTCCTTAGTAATTTGACTTCTCTCGAGTCGCTTCACGTCCCAAATAACCCTTTCATGAACTCTTGGTTAGTACTGAAAGGGTTGTCTAGTAATGTAGGTCGTAATCTCATTTCCTTAGATATTAGTTTTTGTGGCGTTTCTAGTTCACTTCTTGATGATGCCTTTCACAACTTGACTTCCCTACTTAGCCTTGATTTGTCAAAAAATGAACTCACCAAAACAATCCCCAAGTCATTGGTTGATCTTTGCAATTTGAGACATGTTAATTTAGGAGGTAATTATTTTCCTAATATTAGTTTAACAAGATTTCTTGAAATTTTTTTTTGAGTGCAAGCCATCGAGCTTGGTGTCATTATCTCTTGGGTCCTCTAGATTTTCTGGTCATCTTACCATATGGAATCGGACAACTGATAAAGTGTTGGATACATAACACCCACACCTTGTACCTTTGGACCAATCTGCAATGCAACAGATAACAGAACACAAGGGTTAAAGAAAACTAATAGCAACATACTTTTGTTGAATTTTTTATTATAGCATTCTACTTTCAACTCCCAACAAAATAGAGTAATTCATAATGGTTCGGGAACAAAAGTAAATATCCCTCTAGACATGGGCAGGTATATTTTATAAAATGAATGGTTTCGAAAGTTATGGTTACAACTACCATAACTATGTAAGTACCATGCCGTTTCATGAAAGTTGAATGTTATTTACAAGTACACTACCATCAGAAACTTTAAAAAACTGACATTGCATTAAACCTTGAATAATTTCACAACTGCCAGCAATGAAAAACATTATTTTACTACTATTCTATTAGACATTAAACAATAATAAAAATACAATTTTTTTTTTAATCAGACCTCGCATTAGACATTAAACCTTCAGTGTATGTAATGATTGGTCTATCAAATAAATACAAAATCCATAATTATATGTTTAAATATAAAAAAACAGGAAAAACAAAAACGAATACATGAAATAGTACACAAATAACCAAACCAGAGATGATCGTTAGCTCCAAATTAGTTTGAAGTCTATGTAGACATCAGGAGCCGACCCGTCTAGCAAGTTTCTGGGGCAAACCATCCTTTCTAATTTCAACATGTTTCAGGTGATGAGGCCAATACTGGGTTCCGGTCTTCTTGTTTCCATTGGTATGTTGTCAAGGTGATACCTTATCAGAGTGCGGTCCATGTCGACCAACTTCAAGTGCTTTCCTCTTCCAGCATCAAACATGAGGTTAGGGATGGTAGACCAAGCGTGTAGCCATGACTTGGACAAAACGCTGGTGCGGGTTGCTTCATTTATCGACAACCGTGATTGTATATGTTGCATCAACATTGGAACATCTTCGACTTCTCATCTCATCCCTTCAATCCCATAACAACAAATCATCAAATTTCCAAAAAGAATTCAACTATAAAAACACTATCGTCTTAATTATTATCTTTTATACATATAACAAGAGCAGCAGCAGCATGAAATCACCTACACTTGTTTCAACAACCAAAACCAAACCAATACAACCAGATATTCAACTTCAAATCAAACCAAAAACACCAGTTTTGCATATCCATCACTGTAACCTATTCTCAAGCAGATGTAGGGAAGCTGTGAGTGACACAGATTTATGCAACAACAAAAACCATAGAAAAAAGACAACTTGCTGGCTGCACAATTACTATTAGTCAACTACTACAGTAACCATTCAACAAAAACTCTTACCCATCAAAAGACCGTCAATATGAGGCTGGGTATTCCTCAAATCGCTTTCAATCTCTTCCAAACCACAAAAAGTTTCAAATATTCTCTTTACAAACAAAAACCAAGACATACAAACGTCGTTTGATACCCATAATCCCAAGCTTATAACAAAAAGCCCTTTCGACTTTAGTTGCTGCAGTTTATGCCTACAATTGTTCATATGGAGGATCCACACCCACTAAACAAGATGCAAAACAAATTGGAGGATTTACCTGATGATACGATCCAATTGATTAAGGCGAGGAAAAGAATAATCTCAGAGATAACCAATACCACAATCACCAGAAAACCTAATACCAAAGAATAGATAGATTTGGTTGCATTAAAACGTAAAGACAAGGAGAAGTTATTTGTTGCTTCTTGCTTCATATCCTCATCCAGTAATTCCAATTTGAGGACCCTCTCTACAATGAATTGAAGAAATATTGTTTTTTAGTATCCATTTTCGGTCAGTTTACCCTTGGCGAACCCTAACTCCACTTTGGGGAATTGGAAAATCATGTAGCATATGTGATAAAACGTAAACTAAATCGATTACCTAACTCTTATCACCTTTCGTTGGAAATCTATATCAGCACCGAATTAGAGCCCAACCAACGTTGCCAAGTAGGGTTTTTTTCTATAAAGGTTGTTGTCGAAGTTTTTCTTGCAGCCAAAGTCGTAGTTATGGTTAATAGAGAACATGAATGGGTAGATGAATGGAGAAATGGTGGTGATATAGAGAGGATATGACATATTAAAACATGATTCATACCTGGTATGAATCGATGTCGATGTCCATAGCGTCTTTCAGAGTTGGTGACGTGGCGCATAATAACCGTGTTAAATTCTTGTAGGTGGCACGGTGGCACCAGAAAAAACTGGATGAAGAAGAGAGAATACGTTTGACAAGCTAAATAGTAATTGCAGCAGATTGATTTTGAAAGAAGAGAAGATGGTATATATATACCTTTTGTATGAGAGGTTGCGTTGACTCAATGCACCGTTTTCTGGAAACCCTGATAAAAAAAACTTGTCGGTTCACCGGCCCTTTGGTGTCGTTCCGGTGTTGGTGACGTGTTGTAATTGGAAGCCTACAAATGCTTTATAGGAGGCACGAGAATAAGAGGGTCTTTATATATATATATATATATATATATATATATATATATATATATATATATATATATATGGAAAACTACAATAAAGTCCCTACATATTGGCCTCATAATCAATTTAGTCTTTATATTTTTTTATTTATTCAATTAAGTCCCAAATACCGGTAATCGTATTCAATTTCACCCTTTGACCCGGTCAACAAGTCATCCAACTTTAAAAAATTACATTTTTGGCCCAAATTTCAAAATTTATTACAAATTTGGTCCAAAATTTACACTTTTGGCCCAGATTTTAATTTTTTTTTACAAATTTAGTCCAAAATTTACCCTTTTTGCCCAAATTTTAGAATTTTATTATGAATTCATCCTAACTTTACTTTTTTTTACAACTTTTTTTCTCAAAAATTTGTTTCTAATATGTTTTTTCTTTATAAACTCATATTTATATAAAAAAAAAAACATATTTTCACATAAAAATCTTATTTTTTCTATATAAAAACTTTTTTTTTTTAATTTTTTTGTATAATAAATATCTACTTATAAAAATAGGTTTGGATTATTTGTGTGATTTCTTTTAAAAAATCAATTAAGAAATTAAAAGTAACCCTAAATTATACTATCAAAATATAGTTTGTCAAAAACTAGTTACACTCATTTTAATATTATTTATTTGTTCTTTAATCGCATTTATAGGACAAATAATGTCAGTTCTTAACTATAGTTCATAGAAAAAAAAAACATTTTGTTAAAACATTTCGACATCATGTTTTTGAGTAGGTTGTGATACTTTCCTTGTGAAGCTCAACTCAAGCATGTTTCAGGTGTTTGAGTAATTTTTTTTAACCAAACTCATGTGCAAATTTTTTAGAACTTCAGGTAAAGTATTCTATTGTGTTATTGATAGTTATAATATTTTATATATTTATGTTGCTATTATATTTTTGGTCATTTCTCACTCCCCTAAAAACATATTTATCGATAATAAATTGCAACCGGTATTCCGTATAACAGACATTAAAAAATATAGGAAATACAAGATTATAAATAATCCAAGTAAGAAGAGGTTGATTGACAATAAAAAATCACAACCTAGATCGGACACATGCCATGAATGGATATGTCTTATTTAGATAATATATTTATTAAAAATTTATAAAAAATATATCAAAGTTATCATTTTAACTTTTTTCTTAAAAAAATTCTTACGAATAAAATATAATATTATTATATTATTTATATTTTTAAACTTTCATATATAATGTAACTAGTTTAAACTTTCATATAAATGTGATTAAAGAACAAATAATCAAAACATGTTTTTATAATTTAGGGTTACTTTTAATTTCTTAATTGATTTTTTAAAAGATATCACACAAATAATTCAAACCTATTTTTATAACTAGATATTTTATATACAAAAATTTTTTAAAAAAAGTTTTTATATAGAAAAAATAAGATTTTTATGTGACAATATGTTTTTTTTTGTATAAATATGAGTTTATAAAGAAAAAACATAATAGAAACAAATTTTTGAGAAAAAAAGTTGTAAAAAAACTAAATTTAGAAAGAATTTTTAATAAAATTCTAAAATTTGGGCAAAACGGGTAAATTTTGGACCAAATTTGTAAAAAAAAAATTAAAATTTGGGCCAAAAGTGTAAATTTTAGACCAAATTTGTAATACATTTTGAAATCTTGGCCAAAAATATAATTTTTTTTAAAAGTTGGATGACCTGTTGACCGGATCAAAGGTTTAAATTGAATACGATTATTGGTATTAAAGACTAAATCGATTATGAGGTCAATATGTAGGGATTTTATTGCAGTTCTCTCTCTCTCTCTCTCTCTCTCTCTCTATATATATATATATATATATATATATATATATATATATATATATATATATATATATATATATATATATATATATATATATATAGTTACTAAAAGTATAAACAGTTAAACATAATGCATAAGTGTTTAATACGCAAAATTCAAGTTTAATTTTTCTACTTTATATACTCCATCACTTGCCACTCATATTTTCTATAATCGTTTATTTGTATCCCCTCTATTTTGTAATTTATATTTTCTATATTTTTACTTTTTAAAATATCACTTTTACTCTCTTCATTTTCAAATTTATAAAATATCACTTTAACATTCATCTTTTATCCCTCAATTTTATATAATTCGTCATTTACAACCCCTTTATTTTCTAAAATAATATCTTTTATTGATTTACTTAAATATCACTTTTACCTACTCCACCGTCGCCTTTAAAAAAATATGGCTTTCACTTCTATATTTCTAAACTTTCGTGTTTATCCCCGTCCCCATATATATATATATATATATATATATATATATATATATATATATATATATATATATATATATATATATATATATATATATATATATATATATATATATATATATATATATATATATATATAAAACCAGTTTTTTTAGAACGAAAGTATTTGTAAGAAATCATTATAAACTCATCATTTTTGGACACCAAAAATATCAATCTTCTCCCAACGGCGCATCTAAGTCATATCTAGACTAAAAAAGGATTTGACGATTTTTTTTGGGGATTTTGTACGACTGTTAATGAGCACAATCCGCGGTAATTAGGACTACAGATTGCTCATAAACAATCCATATAGCTGCTGATTGTGCATATCCACAGTTCATATGATTGTTGATTGTGCTCATTAACAGTCCGTACAACTACTGATTGTGCATACATGCAAATTTCAAAAATAAATAAAAGAAATTGTCAAATCCTTTTTTAGCCTAAATATGACTTAGACGCAAAATTTGGAAAATAATTAAATTTTTTTGTGTTGAAAAATGATGAGTTGATTATAAGTTCGTAAGTTTTTAAAAATCTTTTTGTTCGCACAAGAACTCAGCAATATATGTGTGTGTGTGTGTATATATATATATATATATATATATATATATATATATATATATATATATATATATATATATATATATATATATATATATATATATATATCTGTGTGTGTGTGTGCCCACGCAAAGCAGCGACAAAAAATAGTTTTTTTGGTGAATAGTTTTCTTACGGAAAAATAATTATTAGTTTTTTATATATGTTATTATGTAATAA
Source organism: Lactuca sativa (assembly GCF_002870075.4). Lineage (NCBI taxonomy): Eukaryota > Viridiplantae > Streptophyta > Magnoliopsida > Asterales > Asteraceae > Lactuca > Lactuca sativa. Next base: position 69,496,152 of record NC_056631.2, on the reverse strand, counting down.
AAAAAAATTACCACTTTTAATTAAAATATTTATGTTTAGAACTTATATTTATATTGTATGTTTATACATTTGATGTAAATTAATTATTATCTGTATGTAGTTTAACAAATGTAAATTAACTTATATTGATTAGTTTAATATTTTAAAACTGTTATTTTGCTCATGATTAATTTTTTTAATAATTTTCCTTAATTTAAGTCTTCAAATTTTTGGTAAGTATTAATATTTTTGTTATTTATAATTTATTTGTACAAAAAGCTTTGTAACTTGTACATCTTAAAATTGAAGAGATGGCTAATATGCTTTATATATATATATATATATATATATATATATATATATATATATATATATATATATCTTAACCTAATAAATAAAGATAATTTTGTCAAATGTCAACTTCTTATTGATTTAACACATGGCATTTTATTAGAATTTTAAAATTATTTTTTTTCCACTTGTCATTTTTGTATTATTTTTTATTTTTATTCATCTTCCACTTATTAAATATCACCTCATAATAATTAATGTGAATTAATGTATATAATATACCTTCCAATTGTGAATTTTTATTTCTATTAATATATTAATCAATCTCATTTATGAATTTATATTAATTAGTTTTATTAGTATATAGATTAATTAAGAAAAATTACATAAATGGTCCTTGTGGTTTATTCTATTTATTGTTTTTATTTCGAAAGCTTACTTCAAAAAATACCTAATTTTTTACGTTAATATCCAACATGATTATTTAAAACATGATAATAATTTTTTATTAGTATAGACTGAATTATTTATCATTTCATTTATATTTATTTAAAAATTTTACTTTAGAAAATAGTTAATGTCTATCCCTTATATTTATTTTTTTTAATCAACTCATATAATATACGGGTCACACACCTAGTATGTGTGTGTATATATATATATATATATATATATATATATACCTTAAAAAGCATTTACAAGATTTTGCTGAATTTTAAGAGGTATAAGGCTTATTACACTATTTACAATCAGTTTATGCATACAAAAATACCAAATCTTATCCTATTAAATTACGTACATTTTGAATTGGTCTTTGCTCTCATCTTCAAATTAAACTAAACTGGTCAAAGAAGAACCGGTCTTCCTTAGGTTTTGCCAATTGAATCAGTCAAGTGGGAATCGGTCTATAGATAAACTTTATATATAATCTATTATCTCGGTCTCCATAACCCATTCCTTGTAGAATAACCGTACATGAGTCGCCATCTATTCCCTCCTTAAACGCTATCCCTCTCTATAAAATACTCTAAAATTCCTCCCATAGTCTCATATCCAACGCAGTTACCCACCACATATTCACCATTGAGAAAACAATCATAGTCGCTGCTAAACGCCTCCGCCTTTCTCTTCTCTCGCATCTCTCCTTTAGAAACCCAAAATCCTAACTATCAAACATCACAACCCACTAACAGTGAACTTTATTGTCACATAACCTTCACAACCATCAAACAAGCCACCTTCATCACCGTCACACTTCATCTTACCACCGTTCACTACAGCCATCTCTCTCGAACAGCTAACGACATCTAGCATGTGCTACTATTCTATTCTCTCATCATTTGACCTTGATTTCTATTTTTGAAGTGTTAACCTCAGGTACCATTTTTGACCTTGATTTATATGGTGTTTTGGGTATAATTTGTCGAAACCTCACCTTTTTACCTTGATTTTACTCATAATGTGGTTTGACTTTGAATATCTAACCTCATGTATCATTTTTTCACCTATATTGTTATGGGTCATAAAAGGAAAAAAAAAACCATCGTTTTACTTTGCTTTCATTCAGAATCTGGTATGACTTTGAAGATCTAACATCAGGTCCAACATTTATAGTTCATATGCATGATTTCTTATTGACTTTGTTGTCTTTGGTTTAAATATTAAAAAAAAATACCTTACAAATAAAATTATTTAGAACTTAACTCTCAAGAAGAATTCAAGATCTATTGATTGTGGTTTGTGTTCACTGAAATGGTGTGGTTGCTAGGAAACCTATAATGACAGTCTCAAGGTAATCCATTTTCTATCACTTTCCCACGTGGATCGATACACATTCTTATTTCCTTTACAATGTTGAGTTTTCATGTTGACTAATTTGATGTTTATAACCCTTCTAAGTTTTCATTGTTAACTGCCTTCAATATTGCCTTCAACACACACATAAGTCGGAAAGGAAAGGTCCTGGTACAATCTTGGAGAAGAGGGAAAGAAGAGCATATTTGTATTTTCCCTTTTTGTTTTCCTGTTTCCTTTATAAATGCTAATAAGATGAAGTTTCTCTCTATATGTAGGTAGTATATGTGTATGAAAAGTTTATGGAAGAACAAGTGACTTTATCATAAAAAAAAACTATCAGTATCAAGATATGTATACTATTTTTTATATTTGTATTGTTATGTTCATTAAGATTGTAGCTTCAAATTTTAACCGGTTCTTATATTAACAGGGATGCTTTTCTTGAGGCAGGGATTTAATGCATGAAGTAATTCAAGATGATGAATTTTTTATGCCGAAATCAGTTTATTGGACAAATACAGTTAATCTAATCTTGCATGATTAAGTTACTAACCTGGTTGAGTTTTTAGTAGCCAAATTAGTTCATAAAAATGCTTATTTAATTTGATTATTGAATGGGGTTTTGATGTGCTTGCATAATCCTTAATGATAGTGGAGTGACCTCTTTTGTTGTTTATATTTCTCCATCTGCTCTTCTCTGCTCAAGGTTTCTGGTTGGTGATGGTTTGAATCCATTGCATTGAACTTGACTTGTTGTAATTATGCATTGAAATGTGGATGTGGAAAAAGTTGTATTTCTATATCTGTTTGTCTATTTTTATTCTTTATTTTTTCATTCACAGGAAAGAAAGAAGAGCCAATATTTAGAAGTTTAGTCAAGGCAGGATAACTAAAATAAATCAAGAAGCACATATGGTGTATATAATTTGCTTGAGAAAGAATGACCTGATAGAGGGTCTATAATTTGTTTAACTGTTGTATTTTAAAAAATGGTACTTTTATGTTAAGTATCGTATACCAAAATGGGAATATATTATTTTTCTTATTAATCGATGTAATATTATTGTTTGGATCTCGAATGCATCCCATATTCATGTTAATTGTTAATCGTTAGTATTTAACTTTGTCATTTGATTTTAGGCTTTAAATTGCATCGAATATTTGAAACTCATATGTTTGATTTTAGTGTAAAAAATTCAATTTCAAAAAATTTCTTATTAATGGATGGCATCGAGTCTACGTCCAATTTTCAATACGTTATGATAAAGTAAACAACTAATTAATATTAAATAAATTCACCAACAATATATTTATCTACCAAGTTGTTTCTAAAGAATTGTAGATTCTTTTAAACATTACAAACTAATTCTTTAATATGGTATATCCTTAAATATTTAACAAAAAATATTTTATTATAATAAAGTAAATATTAATGATATAAATTTCATCTAAATACATTGTTGGTCGAAAAAAATAACAAATAGTTGAACTAAAATTAATGTTTAATGATAGTTGTGTCTATTCTCATTGTCAAATCTTTTAACGAAACTTGAGTAAATAATAAGTATTTGAAGAAAATCACCAACAAAATTTGTTGTTGAAAAAAATAACCATTTAGTTTGGAATGACACTCTGGATTAAAAAAAAAAGTTATGAAAAAAAATTAAAGTTTGGATCAACATTCCAAAATCCTGGACTAACATTCCGGATTTCACGTTATAATTTCGAATTTTAACAACCACCCCCCCCCCCCCCCTCCTTGAGAATTTCAAGAATGAGTGACATTCTATTAAACAAATTTCAATTTTAAGAAAAAAAAATCATTTTTTATTTAATCTAACAAATAACTAAACAAGCATAATAAATAGGGAAATCTTCGGAAAAGTCCTAATACTTCACCCTAATTTACGAAAAAGTCTCAAAGTAAAACTGGTTTATGAAAAAGTCCCTATTACCGGATAAAATGACGATTTGACCCTTTTTTCCGGTTTATTGGTTTCAATACTTGCTCGGTTTCATTAAAGTCTCATTATTTTACGATAATTTTCATTAAAGTCCCATTATTTTACCATAATTTGGGACTTATTCATAAATTATGGTAAAATAATGGAACTTTATTAAAACCGAGTAAGTAATAAAACCGGGAAAATATGGCCAAATCGTCATTTTTACCGGTAATTGAGACTTTTTCGTAAACAAATTTTAGTTTGAAAGTTTTTCGTAAATTATGATAAAATATTGAAACTTTTCCGGAAATTTCCCTAATAAATATGAACAATATATGATCTTAGGGCATGGAATCAAACATTCGGTGGAAAAGTGGTGCCATTAACCACTTTAAAAATGACATTTAAGACATAAGTAGAGATATTGACTAAATCTGGGATGAGACATTTGGAAGTAAGCGTCCATTTTTAAAAACTGAACAGATGATTATCTCTTTAAAAAAAAAACTCATTTATAATTGTTAGTTTACTTAATTTCATGTATTAATACAAAACTATTAGTGAAACATAACGAATAATTCAATAACAATTGATTATATACATCAAATGTGGTGTATAAAAAGTGTTGCATGATTAATAATGCACAATTAATTAAATATGTATTAATGTATATTTGTAAATAATTCCAATTTTTTTATTTTTTATTTTATTGATTTGGTTTCTCCAAACACGACTTTTTTTATAATTGTTTAGATGTAGTAAATTATTTGCGCAAAAAAACCTATTCCATCTAGAAAATAATTTTTGAAAAAACTATCCACACCCATCACTTGGCGCGGGTAAACGGCTAGTATATATATATATATATATATATATATATATATATATATATATATATATATATATATATATATATATAATTTTTCCTCGTCTATTTTCTTAATACTCAACAAATGCACCTAAAAACATGTGCAAAATACACTAACTTAATTAATAAATTGAGTAAATTACACTATTCATCCAAGCTCCAAATGCTAAATTGCGCGTTCAGTCCCTATTTTCAAAAATTACCCCATCTATCCCTCATTTAGTTCAAAGTTGCATGTTTCATTCCTCGTTAATTTAAATTTACACATTTAATCATTTTCGAGGCATAAAATGACCATAATGCCCTTTGTAATTTTATTTTTCATTTATTTTTATCATTTTTTATTATTTTTAGTTATTAAAAATATTTTAAATAAAATGATAGGTCCTCTCTCTCTCTCTCTCTCTCTCTCTCTCTCTCTCTTATTGAAGAACACTTAACCACCACCAAGATCACCAGAAATCTAATCCACCACTAGAAAATATACCCTCACCTCTCTCCACTTCACTCCCTCACTCCACTCTATTCTGGTTCCAACCTCAAGACCACCACCCTCCTTCCATCGAGGCAATTGTTTCACCTCTTCCTTATGATACATGCTTCCCGAAAAAGAACCACAAACCACCACCTCCTTCACCATTGCCACCCTCTTGTACAAACACTAGCCAAAAACTAATTGTGAACCTCCATTAACCACCTAACCAGCAACATTACCTCCAACAGCCTCTACTGGAAAACTCACCTATGATTACTTCAAACACCACATGTAGAATCTCGACCCACCACCATCACCACCAAAATACCACCTTCGTATACCACCAGCCTCTAAGGTGATGTTCCATACCTCATTGGTACATCTATAGCAAATACCATTTTCCAACCAATGTAACTACATGATGTGATCACAATCTATGGTGAGAGAGTTGTTGCCGATTTCTGGATATGGAGGATCGCCATCATTATAGCCTCCGATGGAACAACCAACGTAGCCTCATCACCACAGTCTCCAGTGGAACCACCAACTCTGCAATCACCATCACCATTGTCCCCTATTCGACAATTTATTACACCATAACCTGCAATTCATTGTCTCTCTTCAATTCATTGTCTCTCTTCACTTCACAGAGATAAATAAAGCCCAAAATAGAGAGGGGGTTCTCTAACCATGGCTTTGAAACGTGTCGCCATCGTCGAACCATCTAGTGTTCGCCATCAATTGAATCATCGTCACCTGCACCTCTCAATACCTCAGATTCTCGTATTTCAAACAGAGATGCAGGTGGGTCTAGGGTTTTGAACAGGGATGGAGGCGAATAGGAAGGAATTCGGGTCTAGGGTTTTGAACAGGGATGGAGGCGAATAGGAAGGAATTCAGGGAAGGGGTTAGGGTGTTCTTGGGCAGAGATATATTTTTTTTTCTTTTTTCTTAATCTAAAAACCATAAATTAATAAAAGAAAAAAAAATTTAAAAAAATTATTAAGGACAAAATAATTATTTTAGTTCATAGGGACAACTGAGTGAAAAAAATAATAAAAAAAACAAAATCTTGGTTAACTTTTAAAAATAAAAACAAATTGAACAATTTAACATTTGGACGAGGGAACCGTCTAATTTACTCTAATAAATTAAAACTACTTAACTACCGATTAATACCGTAAAAACACAAATAAAGATCTACAATATTACTCAAGAAATTCAACAATAACAAAGTTACCCTACACTATTAACCCTCTCTTTTTTACTTTCACCTTTTCTTAAATCAACAACAATCACACTTATATTATCATTGCTCCGCCGTCCCATAGCAAGACGTACCAGTAAAGCCGCCGCCGATGCGGTGGCACTTCGAGATGCGTACACCTGCCCACCACCACCACCACCTCCTCCTCCTCCGGCCGCCCTTTGAGCCACCATCCCCATTTTACATTTTTCATCTTCTTGTTGGCACTTACGAACTACCTCGCAACTCAATTCACTTGATAAAACATCCCACAATCCATCACTAGCTAATATCAAACTCATATCCTCTGATTCTCTTCTCGTGAATGTGTACTCCGGCTCCGATATTACCACTTGTTTCAGAAATCTGTCCCCTGTTTGAACACGTTGAACAATTTTATCAAAAATCAACTAAGATTATAACAGAAAGTTCATTGATGAAAGGAGTAGAACTAGAAGATAACCTATAGCTCGAGACATAGCAAGAACACCTTCAACTCGTGCCCCGTTTCCGGCGAACAAGATCCGGCCACCGGAAGCTTCGATTCTTTCACGTTCGTCTTCCCGATCAGACTATAATTAATTAAACAAATGGAATATAACAAATCTGACTTTAATCAAGACTTTGAAACGACTTTGTGTTTACCTTATGGTCAAAGGAGAGTGGTACGGCTTTTCCGCTACGGCTGAGGACGGCGCGTGAGTCGCCGCAGTTAGCGACGATTATGAACTCATCTGTCAAAAGCAACACCACCGCCGTCGATCCTACCAGAGATAACTGCGGATGGAATCTACACATCTTCGAGTTTTCTATCCCGTTGCATTGACATAACGCCATCGCCATCTCATCCATCCTCTCGAAACTCCGGTTGATTGATGTCCGCCATAGCTCTTCCACATCTTCTCCGGTTGACTTGTCTCCGGTGGTTCTCACGCGCATTAACTCCTCCTCCATGATAACGTGCATGTTCTCCTTACACAATGCAGACACCTGCTCAACACAAGTCCTGTAATTACTATTTTGTCCTTCAAAAGTCAAAAATTAAGTTACAAACTGACAGAAATGCCCTCTTGGAACACGAAAAAATTTCTGATTTTTACATATATGTAAAGACACGTGGCTTACGTGATGCCCTCCGTGGCCATCGAATACACCGAAGAAATGCACCGGTCTGTAACCGTTTATCTCCGGCCGGCAGAAGTTCGGCTGAACCGATATCTCGTCCTCCATGTCACGCGCCCTACCAACCACCGATATCGACCCGTACAGCGGTGCCGGTGAAGACACCGGCGTTTCTTTATTACTAGCCGACGGCTCGGCGTTCTCATTCACCAACTCCACCGCGGGTGACTTTGGAGCATCCAAGTTATCAGTTCCGGTTCCGGCGACAGGGGAAACTAAAGCTAACCTCCTCCTCATCTCAATCCTACGTCGACGTCTTTCCCGGGATTTATCAGGTGAATCAACATCCTCGTCGATCGGCCGCATCACGCTCCTCCGACTGCCATACACCCGCTTCATTGAAAATGGCCGGCGATCTGTAAATATTGAAAACTTACCATCATCTTTAACAGAGGTTCGAAAAGTGAAAACAATTTCCTTTTGCTGAAGGATATAAAGGAGGTAACGGAAGGGGCGGCTGCTCTCGGTGCCCATGAAAGCCGACTATGTGGCTCTCTGATGTTGCCACGTGGGAACGGGGTCAATTTAGATGGCGATAAACGACGATGGGAGCTGACACGTGACAGCTGAAGTCCTAAGAATAAAGTCTCAAATTGTACACTTGTGGGCCCGTTATGATTCTTTTAGTACCACGTAAGTGCCTTCGGAATTGACATCTTGGGCCCATTTTGAGTTTCCTTGGGTCCATCCACTACGTCAAACTCAGGACTCAAGTCTTTGTAGTTTGTACACATACAATGATACAAGATCATATAAGGTCATGTATAGTTGTTATGTGAATATTCTATGGTATTTGTATTTGATTATGATAGTTATCATTTCGATAAACATCGAGAAGATGTAAACCATTTTGTATTATAAATATAAATAGCGACTTGAGATCAATGGAATTACAAGATTGATTTTAATTTTTTTATAGTATCCGAGTTATTTTTTATAATTTTTTAGTGGAACTATCTCTTTATACGATTACTAGTTGGGTCGTTTAAGAACCTTCATGACTCCAATGTTATTCTTTATTCTTCTATCTCGTAGAGGGTTAGAAATGGGGATATATTCTAATTTTCGATTTTGGAGATTGTTTTGTATGGAGATGGATAATGGTTGTTGGGTTAGAGATCAATGTGTAAATGGGATGTGGTCTCCAGTGTGATGCCTTCTGATTCGTGGATGAGCAATTTCATGATATGATGTTGATTTTGTAAGATGTTTTTCTTTCTACATGTCGGATTCAATTTTGTGGGCTTTCTTAGCTAGGAGTGCTCGTGCTCCTATATTGACGATCTCTCTAACCCGTTTCTTGATGTTAAAACAAGGTGGTGTAAGCTTATGCCAAATAAAGTAAAATTTTGTTGCATGGCATATTACACTCTAGGCTTAACTTGACTAGACCTTGTCTTGATATAGATACGATAGATTGTCTAATGAGTAAATGTAGTGTTGAATCAATTAACTATACTTTGGTCTTAGTATGTGGTTGTGATGGAGGTTTGGAGAGGCGTTGCCAATTGGTGCGATATTACTACCTTACATTTTTAGTCCATATCTAGATGGCTATCACTGGTTAATGATGCAAAAATGGCAATCTAGCGCATGCAAAGATTCTAAGTGATTGTAATTAATACAAGTTGGATTATGTGGAGGTACAGAAACTCGGTTCTGTTTGATACTGTTTCTATTCATAAGAGCGACTTCATAAATATTATTGTTTTATGTTTGTTTCACTAGTATAATTTTATAAATACAAGTGTAAATTGGTTGGAATGATCACATGATAAACCATTGCAAGTTTCTTTTTAAAAGTTTAACATTTTGCCAGACTTCTTGGTTTTTATATATATTTTGGTTGTTCAAATATATATATATATATATATATATATATATATATATATATATATATATATATATATATATATATATATATATATATATATATATATATATATATATATATATAGTTAGCTTATTTTGTTTTCACTATCTATTGTGTGCATGTATGATTGATTTTCGAAGAATCATTTTAGTTATTTTAAGAAAGAAATTAATACATATTACATGTTGAAGATATAATGGGTATTAATTATAAATCTTCAGCATTTAATATGCATTAATTACTTTTTTAAAATAACTAAAATGATTGGTCCAGAATCAATCATACATGCACACAATAGATAGTGAAAACATTTGAACCTCTCTCTCTCTCTCTCTCTCTCTCTCTCTCTCTCTCTATATATATATATATATATATATATATATATATATATATATATATATATATATATATATATATATATATATATATATATATATATATATATATATATATAACACATAACATATTAGGACTTGACGGCATAAAAATATCATATCCGTCTTGGGTTAATCTATTTAAACTACATGCAAGCAGACATAAAATATTGAATCATAATAACCACACCATTCCAACATGTCAAACTTATCCTACATATGTGTTGAATGTTAGGCTGATGGGAGTGGAGATGCTAAGCACTCTCGCTAAGAGCTCGCTAGGAAAAGGAACACCGCCCCTAGCTCTCGCTAGGGGGCTCGCCAGCTTGAAGTCGCTACATGCGTAACGAGAGGAGAGAGAGGAGAAGAGTAGCACCTGATTGGTTCTTTCCTTTTTGACCTGAAAGATCTTGTATGAGCCAGACATTCACTGGCCAAGAAAATAGATGCTCAAGCTCTCAATCGTTTCCCCCCTTTTGAATTCTTCAACTAGTAAGAGCTTTTGCTTGTTTTAATCAAACTAGAAAACCCAAATCTTGTGGTTTAGCTTCTGGAAGAACCCATTTTGTTTGTAGTTTGTATACCAATTGTTATCAGAAATTAGTCTTCTTGAGTTCGTCAATATCACAACCAAATAGTGAATCCAACCAAAATCAACAAACTCAACTCTTTAAAACCAACTTGATGATCGATTTTTATAGTAAAAAAAGTCTTTGAATTGATTAAGGGTTAGATTTGATGTTATTGTACTAATCAGTTATCTCTAATTTACATGCACACTACATGTTCGATGAAATGTCGGGCTCAAATGTTTGCTTGCGGTCTTGCTCTACATCTCTAGTCTTTTTGTTTTGTTGTATATGTATTAATAGCATATGGCTTCCTAACTGAGTATGACTAATTTTCCTTCTAAATATAATTTTGTAGGATCCAATAATGAAATGGGTGATTTGATTCATTAATCCAATGAAATGTGTGATATGCTTCAAACATGTTTTCATTGGTTGATGTTTTGAACCAACAGCCGTGATTTGGACCTGAAACAACATTAGCAAGGAAAAGATGTAAACAGAGCAATAACAAGAGCCTGCAACTCAATTTCAAATGTAACTGAAATGGGAGTTTGAACAAGTATTGCTGAAATTATCCGGGTCTATGATGGATTATGTATAAAAAAATATATGTAAAATTTTGTGTATTAAAAAATATAATTTATTTAAATTTGAAAATAAAAATAGAGTGTTAGGAGTGTTACCACTCCCTATGAAATACTAAGAATTGGATGCTAAGACAAAAAGATGACATGACATACAAAAAAATGACATGGCAAGATGCTATGAGTGCACTCCCTTTAGACAATCAACAAGCAATAATAAACAATAAAGAACAACAATTAATCAAAAAACAATTTTGATTAATAACTCTCACAAAAAGAGAATGACAAACAGAGACTTTAAGGGGTCAGGAGGGGCCATGGCCCCCCTGCTTTTTGGCTTCGTAATACTTGTATAACAATTTCATACATATTTTATTTTTTAGTAGCTTTCTTGGCCCTTCACCTTAATTATATATAGAATCCAAAATTTCATTCAAATAGCTACTCAACTCCCAAAAATCAGAAAAATCAATCAAATATGATCAAAATCAGGAAAATATATAAGAACAAATCAAAACAATCCTAAAAATTAGGATATCAATTGACTAGGAAACTAAATATCTTATATGAAAGAAAAAGAGCATTCTATAATCCAAGTTGTTAACCCAATTTATGAAAAAAATATAAAAGCTCAGTCTAGAAATTCACCACTTCTGGCAAAAAAGTAAGTACCGGAAAGAAAACGTCGGCCGCCTGAATGCTCAACTACGAACAGATTTCTCACCAAAAATAGAAAATGTTGACCCCATTAGGTGTTCACCATCCCTCTCCTCTAGTCCTCTCCGCTAGTATTATGTCTCTCCACTCTAAAGCTCGCTGAAGTGCATTCTCCAATTCTCATCAACAAGGTAGCAACTTTCGTCGCCGAATCTGTGGATGTGTAGGTTTTCTTTTTCTCTTTCTTGAAGTAGAATATTTACTTGAAGGATATAAAAGATCACACCAACCTACTATCTACAATAATAGTTAAAATATTAAAAAGTTGCAAGTCTACTTTAATAATTATTAATATTATTTTATTTTATGAAATATCAAATTTTCTTTAAAAACGAATTGGAATTTAGACTAATCATTTACCGTGGTTTATCTTATATTATTCCAACATGTCGATTTTATAACACATGAAGGGAAAAATACATTCTCAAAATTTCTATAAAATAGTAGTTTGGGGATTATGTGGGTTTTGTAACATTCCATATTTATAGCTAGATGATCACATTTTCAAATGGCAATGTGTATAATGTGTATACGTGGTTTGTTTTTTACTAACGGTATTAGAACACTTTAGTGTTATTATTTTTAGATTTTTTTATTATAGCTCTTAACCAAAAATTAACTACTTTATATTATTATCCTATGAAGTTCTCATTTTGGCCCCTCCGATTCTAAGTTTCATGTGCCGCCCTTGATTACAAAGTCGTAGCTTTACAATAAACTCTACTACAACTTATATATTGTGATAATGTATCTAATATATGGAAATACTTACATACCAAATATTTAAACAAAAGTATACAAGGATAAGATCTTAATCACTAAGATTGCATATTCGATACTTCGTGCACAAGAAAACCGCATGTTTGTTTTGGTTGAGTTTGGATTAACGAATCAAATGATGATTGATGATCAATGTGAAGTAGGTTTGGCACATCAGATTATAAGGTTCGGCCTTACAGTCTCCCCCAATCTGATGATGTCAAAACCTTTATTACCTAAAACCGTGAGTAAATAATTTATCTACCTCTCTGATGATTTCAGAATTTATCCATTTGTAGTCATTTGTCAGCAGTTTCCTTTTTTTTATCTTACTCAGATAAAAAGAAAGTAGCCAGTGAAAACAATTTGCAATCTCTTGAGACATGCACACTAGTCTCATATGAAACAAATGGTCAGTTGGAGCATTTAGAATGTCATTTGATCTTGTAATGTACATAATTCCATTGCATCCTTGTAAAACATTCCATGAACTAGAGTTATGAAGAAAAGTTTCTCTTCAGGTTCAACTCATTCAATTCATGGGTGTAAGGAATTGGTGATAACAAACGAACCAAAATGTAAGAGATAAGATACATGATTGGCTCTTTTAGGTCTTTGTACCGATGAAACAATGGGAGGAGGTCTAGAAGTAGAAGAGTGGGAACAAGGTTAAGGTTTCTAACCTTACTCATCAGTAACTCTGGTGCTAACTTCAATTCTTAAGAATGAATGCCCCAAGCCCCTAATGTCCCTCGGTAATGTTGGAAATTTCCAACTACTCACTATACCCGTACTTAAGTAAATCATAACAAATTAATTTCTTAGGGTGTTCACCTTTATCATCTTTCCTAGCGAGATGCACAACGAGAATCTTTTGACTCTTTTGGCTTGGTGCACTTTACTTTAACGATTGGATCCTTACATAAACTCCTTATGCACACATAATTTTATTTCGAGATATTGATATTTGTGTTCACTGTTGGGGATTATTAGCATCAAGTACACATCAAACTGTAGCGGAAACAATCAAGAGATTTACCTAAGTTCACATGCGTCCTAGAATTTAGGTTTTATTAGTTTTATCAACTTAGTTTAAAAAAAAATAATGAACTACTAACCTCTTTATTGCTTGATTGTGATCTCGTAACTCAGATCAACTATAGCACCCCTCTAATGAAATCAGAACCACAACACCAAAAGTAAAACGATGAAACCCTAACTAGGGTTTATATAGAATTCACTAACCCTAGGAGTTGGGTTAGAATTTTAGTTATGAAGAGAGGGGAGAAGAAGATGGATAAAATTTATGAAGGGAATCAGCAGCTCTAGGGTTTACTCCTAATTGTCTATTTATATGTTGCAAATATAATCCTAAAAGGATTCAAACTTCTTAGGTTAATCCTTATGTGATTCAAACCTGCCTTATCCTTATCAGGAAGCCTATCATGTTCTTCTATATCAGGTCTCCAGGATCTTTTGGAATATTCTCTCGCATTAATTAATATTCAAGCTCCTTAATTAATTACCAAAATAATTTCCAGTTAATTTATTAATTCATAATAAATTAATAACTTATTTATCTTAATTTCTTATTTCAATTTGTGTTATGAGGTCAACCCAAAAGGACCCTGTTTTTATTAGAAATAGTATCAAAACAATTAATGACCTTGTACATTACATCCAACAGTCTCCCACTTGGACAAGTCGTTAACTTTTAATATCAAAATAGGTCACTAACAATCAACATAAAGTAGTCTTCTAATGCAACTACCAAACTCTTGACCTAGTCAAGTTTAGCCCTTAGATAAGTGTTTAGTTATTCATTCATTCTAGATATATGTATTAACTTGATACATGGATAAGGATCAATCTCATAGTTCAAAATTCTGTTTCCTGATAAATATTTGTGACGATTACATCCGACTACTAAGTTGAACACATCAAATTTAGTTAGGACCCCGCCAAGCACATTAGATGTCAACACCAAATCATCGAGGAGCCCAAGGATACCACTTCTCATGTGAAGGCAAAATGAAAAAAATAAACTTTGACTACTATTCAGATCATACACGGGCATACCCTTTATGACTACTAGTTACGGATAATGTCGGAGCAGACCAATGCACAACAAATTTCTTAAAGAAAAACCCCATATGTATCTAGGTTTGAAGAATAAAGTATATTATCATCTTAGAATTACTCGTGACGGGACACATGAAGTAATCTCTATGTACAAATTGTTACGATACTTAAAATCCCCATTTCAAGTACCCATGTAGTATTAGTGTAATCTCTTATGTCCAATATCGTATGGTCCAATCAACTAACACTCATGACAATCTTAAATTCCAATACTCATTCCTGATAGTATAACTGACTGTGAAGTTTTTAAAATAATTTAATATTCTGGAATTCTAGAAGTGGGTTCAAAACAAGCAAAAGTGAAACACGGTAATGAATATCCCAACTTTGATAGTAGCAAAAGCTCTTTATTAAGTCTCCAAAAAATAAACATCAACAATAGTTACAATTATACTGTTATATGTTTTAAAATTAAAATAAACTATTCCAAGTCTACTTAAGTCAAATCATTTGAAATCAATTGCCTTATGACCATGTCTTAGTGGCAGACTTGTTGACGTAGCAAATAGATCGACAAGATTTTCTTATGATATAATTCTATTGACTTTGATGCCTTTACATTCGAACAAATTATAAAATATGATGGTACTTACTGAGTATGTGTCATGTGAGCTTGTGCAACTTGACACATATACTCTAGGTAAGTACACCCTTATAGTCACAAGAACTTTCATAAGTAACATCAATGATTGAATTCGGAAATGATGTCACTAATGAATCTCTTATAGTCACAAGAACTTTCATAAGTATCATCAGTGATTATCTTCCAGGAATAATGCTTCACCATTCTTTAAAAGCATGAATCTCAACTCCAAACAGAAACGTCTTTATAAGTGTGGAACTTAGAATCACTGTAAGCTTTCCATTGATATCTTCCATACTAAGATCATTTCTTTTGCCCTCCTAGACGGCTAAGGAATGTTTTTGAATTTGATTCATTGATTTTCGCCAAGCTAATCTGATCCAACCAGTCATTCTCGAGGCATACGAGTCATCAAATCTATTATATTTCATTGGCATAGATGATCGATCCCAAAAGCAGAAAGCATGTAACACACTAATCATTTCTTCCATATTAATACTAGGACATTAGTGATGCTCATTGTCATGTCATACATTCAAGTTGCTTTGAGATTTCATGTAGTTTGGCCTAACCTATGAATTACCTAGATCTATCTCTATAGATCATTACATTCAATATGTGTATTGTTTCTCCCATGTGATTCAAGTCAAAACAAATTTTCAAACAAATCCAAGCTTTTACACTTGAGATGTTATAAAATTGTTTCCTTTAAATTATATATTATCCAAATACATTACAAAGGGTGATAACAATATCCCCACTAGCATAGACACACACACACACGCATATATATATATATATATATATATATATATATATATAGGGCTCATCTTTATTTCTTGAAATTCAAATTCCTTGAACTTTCGCATTGAAACAAAGATACCAATTGCTCCCACTGGCTACGACATACCTTATAGTCTATATTCGTTTCTCGGAATTCAACCTTTTGAATCCTATTATTGAAGCAACTATTTTTTTTGCATGAGATGCTTATTTCAATTCAAATTGAACTTCATAAGTTCACACATCTTTCCTAACCTATCTTGGTTTGACTGTGTGTATGTTTCATCTATAATGTCTGCAATTTAGGGCTAGGCGTTTAGAGTATAATAATGATAATTATACATTTTAACGAACAATTAAAATACTTGATTAGAGTGATTGTTCTTCATATGTGTTATGAGATAATAAATTATTATCGTGTACACATTAAATGGAGAAATATTAGAATTATATTATATTTGTACAAAACCTTAAAATAAAATTTATAGTTGAGGTAATAAAATAAAGATTAAAAATAAATGATTATCTAGGATAAATAATTTTAGCGAAAGTTGTAGTAAATGTAATGGAAATTCCGTGGATATATAGAACGCCCAAATCTGACTTTGTATGAGGAAGTTATGATTTATCTAACTTTCGCGTTCAAACTGATACGACAATGTGCGCTATAAAAAGTGAAGCGGAGATAGGTTTATTTTTAGCCAAATTGACGTAAATGAAAGTGGAAGTGCTCACCAATAGGAACGCATCGATAAAAAGAACGTCAAAATCTGACTATGTATGAGGAAGTTATGATTTTTCAAAGTTTCAAGTGTGACATAGTATACTAGTGTGTGATACATAAATCTAAATCAAAATTGGTTGATTATTAGCCAAAAAAATATCAATCAATGTTGTAGTACTCTTCAATATGAAGCCGCCGATATAAAGAACGTTGAAAACGGAATGTGTATAAAGAAGTTATGGTTTTCGCAACATTATTTACAGTCCGAGTCTCCTCGAACCGAATCATGCAAAATAAAGTGTAAATTAGCCAACAAAGTCTCATTGAAAGTTGTAGTACTCATTAAGAGCTACAAATTGATATAAAAACCATCAAAAATTAATGTCGTATACAAAAGTTATGAATTTTAGAAAAATAATAAAATTGGGTCGTCGAGATTGTGACACGTGACACGAGCAGATGATGACAAGTGGCAACATCCCCTTCACCCTTCTTCCTCATGGAATGACATCAGATTACTATTGGATTAGGTGTCTAAGCCCATAACTATATACTTGAATTGATTGTAGCACAATCCTTTTGGTTGCGCTCACAACTAGCAACTAGACATGATGACTTTTGGAGAGATGTTGAATTTATTATTTGAATAATAAATTGAGATAATTGATTTATTAATGTATTATAATATTAATATATTAATTAAAAATCATATTTATTTAATTAATAATGAATCATAAATTAATTGGAATTAATTTTGGGATTAATTGAATTAATTAAAAGTGTAAGGGTTGTTTAGCCATTTATTGATATTTGAGGAAAGAGGCTCTAGAACCTCCCTAGAAGAGGTTGGATGAAAACTTCTAGGAAGGCCTTATAATTTTCGTCCAAGGGCTCTTGGATGAGGATTCTTGGGTTGTTTGGTCCTTAAGCTAAGGAATTAGTGTTTTCTCCTAAAACCCTAGCTTTGGCTTTAAGCTACCTCACCTATATAAAGAGCCTTACCCGACCCTTCACATTTTCGGCCACTTGAAACCCTAGAAGAGCAGCATAAAATTTCAAGCTTCCTCCTCCTCTCTCCTCTCTCATCATCTTGCTTAGTTTAGGTGTGAGCTACTAGAGGCATGCCACTTGTGACGCTTGCTCTCAAGGTTCAAGAAGACTTGGATTTTTTTTGTTATTGCTACATAACAATAAAAGTTATGTTTACTAACCCTAGTTATGATTTTCAAAAATAATATAGATCTCCTAGGGTTTTCCATTTGATGTTTAAAAGTTGTATGTTCAATTAGAGAAAACATAGATCCAGGAATTAGGGTTGCATGCGCACATAGGATTTTGTTTGTTATGCTCAAAACTCATCAGTGGTATCAGAGCATTGGCTTGTTTTCTATTGAATTTGATTGAAATTTGTTGGATTTGATCAATTAGGGGTTATGTCAATTAAACCCTTCTGGACTTAGGGTTTTTCGAAACGAGGGTTTCGTAACCCTTGGTTTCGAAATTTTGGAAAACATTTTAACCCTTTCCATTGTCATACAGGTTTTGAAAATTAGGGTTACCTTAACCCTCCAGAATTTTGAAATATGGCAAGGATTGAAACCCTTTCCTTCCTCCCCAAGATTTGCTATTTTCGAAAATTAGGGTTTTGGTAGGGTTTCTTATTTTTGGTAATTATCTCCTTGTTTGATTAACTAGATAATTATAAGAATTTGATTTATCCCTCCCATGATTTTCGAAATTTAAGGGGAATGGATTAGTTTAAATTATCTTGATTGATTTAATTGACTAATCCTTATCTGATTTAATAAATTAATTAAATGTTTAATTAATATAATTTTAAATCATATGGTTTAATTAAATTTAAATTAAAGTTTTTAATTTTCAAAATTTAATAATTAAACCTAGTATTTTAAAATGTTTAAAATACACCTTATGCTATATATAAAATTAAATGTTTAGTATTTACTATATGTATAAGACAAGTCAGTCGAACCGCTAGTATGCCTCATTCACGAAGCCGATCTATAAGGGGTGTTTAACGAAGCGGCCTATAAAATGACCGTCATTGGGTATCCACTCTTACATACCACTCCCTTGATTGGCGGAGGGTCGTTAGCATAACTGTTTGGATAGGACAAATAATTCTCATTAATAAGTATAATGAAACTATAAAGTAAATAAATTCTTTTATTAAATTCTCAATATTAGTTACTTTAGGAAAAATGTGAATTTGATTGTAACATCCATAAATTTTTACGCCAAATTTAAACTTTTTCAAACATACATAAACATCAAGTAGCATTTCAAATCATTATTCATCAGAGTGTCCCAAAATCATATCATAAGGATGAGGAGCGGTATGGTCATGCCTTCGCCTTGCAACGATCTCCTGAAGTACCTGAAACAATAAACTGAAAACTGTAAGCCCGAGGGCTTAGTGAGCTACCCCCAAAATACCAATACCACACTGACAATACCATACTAGCAATAATCAATCAATCAACATGCATACTGGGCCATCGGCCTGACTGGACCGCCCTAAAGGGCCTACAGTCTACCTGGATCTATCCCGAGCCTTCAGCATGACTGGTCCGCCACGTGGCCTACAGTCTCCCCGGACCACTCATAGGGTATGTTGGCCTTCAGCACAAAGCAGGACCGCCTCAACCCAACCAACAAACAACTAACCATATGCACATAACTATCATATATTGGCCTACACAGACATCAACACATCTATCTCACTGATCATCAATCATAGAATTCTCTCGTAACTAGAGCACTGACCTAGCAGGTCACTAACATACCAATCCCTACGGATCATAAGAGCATAACATATTGTCTACCCTGATTCCAATCTAACAGATCATAATCACATGTAGCATACCATAATAATAACAACTAAAGGGTCGGCCTTGGTGTCGTAGACCCTATCGATATAGTGATGATAACTCACCTCGCAGATGTCGACTCGAAAGGTAAACTTCAACTCTCGGATCACTTGACACAGGCTCCACCACATATTTTCAGTGTACAACATACTCATAATTCCTTAACCTTTTAAGGTACTCCATAACCCACTAGTCAACCCCTGGTCAAAGTAAAAGTCCTCAGTCAAGGTCAACAGTCCATGTTGACCTCAACTTGCCGAGTACCCTCAGCTACTCGTTGAGTTCCCTGAAGCTCATTCCAACTCGCCGAGTCATCGGGGTGAATCGTCTCCTTCGATTCTCGATCAACTTTAAGGCCGCCCGTCGAGTTTCCTCCTTGCAACTCGACGGATACACACACATACATATCCTGGAGAAAACTCATCAAACTCGCCGAGTCTATGGCAATCTTCATTAGACTCGACGAGTTGGATAAACAACTCGTCGAGTTAACGACCATCTTCATGTGACTCGCCGAGTCGACCTTGCGACTCGCCGAGTCCATTCAGTCCCTTTTTCCATACAGACTTGCTTTGAGGCATGCAGCGGCTCCAAATCACAAATCCAAGCTTCTAGGGCATGCTTATCACGTAAAGTTACAAAATTTACGTGCATGCATGGCTACAAAGGCTCTAAATGCCTATTTTAAGTTCTTAATGGAGCTTCATGCTCAAGAGGGACCTCAATCATGACCAAAACTGCAACTTTATGCTTCTAGAATCCAAGGAGGGTCCAGATCTAAGGTTACAACCTCAGATCTTGCCCATAGCTCATCTTACCAACTTAAAATTCCACAAAAACCCTAAAACTCAACCAATAGAAGAGATCTACAAGGAAAATGGCGATTTAGGTACCTCTATAAGATGATAACTGAGATAAGTGTTGATTCCCACACTCTACCTGCTCCAATCTCCTTCTCCTCTAAGCCTTCTCCCTCCAAAGATCCTCTTTTCAAGCTTCAAACACACAATGGGCACACACATACGAATTAGGGTTCTCAAGGACTCTCTAGAACTGTAAAGAGGCCCAAGGGAGGCTAAGGTTCCTTTAAATAGGGTGCAAAACCCCGAGATTTAAGGTTTCATCTGCCAGCTCCTACTCGCCGAGTCCCATAATGGACTCGTCAAGTAGGTCACCTAACTCGCGATCCCACTCCGCTGATACTCGACGAGTAGGGCAACCAACTCGTCGAGTAGGGCCTAACCCAAGAGATCTTATTTTAAACAATACCTGAGAATTGGGGCGTTACATTGATGCTAATCCATAAAATTGCACATCACACTTTATAAGTTATTAGTGGAGCGTGTGTGGTTAACTGACACACTAATATGGACTAATAAAGAGTGGCAATGGGTGTCTCGTAAATTATCATTGATTAATGGAGAGTGTGTGGCTAATCGACACATTAAAATAAGATGCTAAATGACATCGAGAGTACCAAGCTAATTTACATGATTATTCACACCTTGTTTGTGATCCTTGGTATCCCAATGTCACACCCCCAAACCGAAACGGCGGAAACGTTCGGGGGCGGATGACTTCATGTTGTAGCATAACAAATGAATACATAGTAAAGAAAGCAATACAACCATCATATATATAATTGAAAGTTTACATTGTTAAAAATACATGTTCAAAACCAATTACAATATGATGCCAAAATATGAATTTAAACTAACGACGCAACGTCCCTTCTTCAAAAGCTGTTTTGATACCTGTAATCACTGAATCCCTGGGACATACAAGTAGTTTTCAAAGAGTAGATCAGCATTTAAGCTGGTGAGTTTCATAAGTATTAAATGACAATGTTTGTTATGTAATTTTTGTTTGTTTGTTTCTAGAAAATCTCATATTTTCTACTAACATAAATGTAGCATTCTAACAAGACAAATGTTTGTTTCTAGAAAATGTATGTACGTATAAAATAACCAATATGTTTGAAAACCTCGTAAATCAATGTATTTTTAATACCTCATATGAGTTTTATAACCATACTATTGACTCGGAATGCATATACACAACGTTCTTCAGGCGTTGGCATGTTATGACGTTTGTCACCCCAAGTATAACCATACTATTGACTATGCTCTTCCTTACTTCGAGAGTAGATAAGTATATCATCGATGAAGACGATGACGAACTAATCTAAGTAAGGACGGCACACCCTATTCATTAGGTCCATAAATACTGCTGGTGCATTGGTTAATCCGAACGGCATCACTACAAATTCGTAGTGTCCATAACGAGTTCGGAAAGTTGTCTTGGGAATATCCCCCTCTAGTACTCGTAATTGGTGATATCCGGATTGTAGATCTATCTTTGAGAAGTAGTTTGCTCCTTGAAGTTGATCAAATAGGTCGTCAATACGGGGTAGAGGATAACGGTTTTTAACAGTAAGTTTGTTCAGTTCTATGTAGTCAATGCACATATGGAACGATCTGTCTTTCTTCTTTACGAACAAGACCGGTGCTCCCCAAGGTGAGAAACTTGGTCTTATGAATCCTTTTTGAAGGAGTTCGTTAAGCTGACTGGAAAGTTCTTGCATCTCTGCTGGTGCTAGGCGATAAGGCGATTTCGCTACTGGGGCAGCCCCTAGAACTAAGTCGATTCTAAACTCGACTTGGCGTTGTGGTGGTAATCCCGGTAGTTCTTCTGGAAAGATATCGGGAAAGTCGCGTACTTCGGGAATGCTCTTGATGTCTCTTAATTCATGACTCGTATCAACGATGTGCGCAAGAAATGCATGATAATTCTTTCGCAAACACTTTCGAGCTTGGATGCACGAAATGATGCGAAGGTTTGTACTTGATTTGTCGCCGTAAATCACTAATGTTTCGTCATTAGGAAGACTAAGACGAACTGCTTTTTCAAAGCACAGGATGTTGGCGCGAAAAAGACATAACCAATCCATGCCGACTATGACGTCGAAACTTTTAATTTGGACCGGCATGAGGTTGATTGGGAAAGAATGACCATCTAAAGTTAACGTACAGTCTATGTATATGCAGTTAGTGTTTTCCGTTTTTCCATTTGCCATCTCTACAGTGAATGATTTTCTAACTTGCTAGGTTTATGTTTAAGTAAGTGAATAAAGTTTTGACTCACGAAGCTTCTCTCCGCTCCACTATCAAATAATATTCATGCATATGAATTATCGAGAAGGAACGTACCAACAACTATAGTCGGATCAGCTACGGCTGCATCGTGGCCTATAGCCAAAACTCGTCCCACCCCGCCGGTATTTGCTGCCTTTGGACAGTTTCTCTTGTCGCGGCCCACCTCGCTACAACCGTAGCAAGTTTGGCCTGCACCCGCGCTGGGAACTTGAGTGATCAGCTTAGCAGGATCCTTGCAGAAACGAACAGTGTGTCCCTTTCTGTTGCAGTTGGAGCACTGCATTTCCCGACAAGGTCCATGATGGTGGTAAGTGCATTTGGTGCACTTTGGAAGGTTACCCCCATAAGTCTTTGTTGGGTAGGGATTTGTAGGAATGGTAGTAGGTACAGTGGCAGCATTCACTGAAACCAGTTGTTTCTTCGCAGATTCTTGGGAAGGCCCACCCTTCCCTTTATTCCATACTCTCTTCCTGTTATTGTTGTTGTTGTTGTTTCCTTTTTGTGGTTCTGGTGTAGCAACCGTTGAGTTCTGATGACCTCTGTAATCAACAAGAGATTGTGCCAGTTCCTTAGCACTTCCAAAAGTGTCAGGTTTTGAAGCTAACACGCTTGATCGAATTTGGGGCGACAGTCCCCAAATGTATCTCTCTATTTTCTTGCTCTCAGGAGCAATCATATATGGACAGAGGATTTCCAGATCGCAGAATCTGTTGGTATAAGTTGCGATATCGGTACCAACCATTCCAAGAGTCCAGAGTTCATGCTCGAGTTTTTGAATCTCTCCTCGTGGACAGTATTCTCTCATCAGCATGATTTTTAAGCTCTTCCAACTTATGGAGTTTGCCACTATTAGGGTAAGTACCTTAACGTGGCCATTCCACCAAGTTAAAGCTCTATCAATAAGGGTGAAAGTTGCAAACTTGACTTTGCTGTGCTCGGGACAGGAGCAGATTTCTAAGACTGATTCTGTCCTTTCGATCCACTGCCTCAAAGCCATCACATGACTAGTTCCATAAAACATCCGGGGTTTGGCATTAGTAAAGTCCTTATAGGTGCATTCTCGGGGTTGCCCATGACTCTCGCCATGGTTGGATAAGTGTGTGCCAGTTCCCGAGCCAGTAGTACTCGAGTTATTGATCTGTGACATGGCAGCTACTACCGCAGCGGTGACTGCTACTTGGAACATGACAACATCAAATTGAGGAGGTGGAGGTGGTGGTATAGGTGCTTCCCCACCGTTGTTTCGCCTTGGGTTCCTATGCGGAGGCATCCTTCAACTATAGGTTGAAAAGATAGAGATAAGAATTCCTTAGTATAGAAACTGAATGTGTCTCATGAACTAAATTTCTATAGCCCACGACAGATGATAGTACAAGTCCCAAAATAGAAGAATGAAAGTTATTTGTAAGACTGAAAATATGAAACAAGCATTTGGTTTTTCCATAACATTTTAAGGATTGAATGAAACACTCCACGTAGTAATAATAGTTCCACTTATATTAATATAATAGTTGATACAATGATCACGGAAATTTGACCCCTATAAGGGTCTCCAGTTACAAAGTTTAAGAAATTTAAAAACTTTTAGCCGAGGTCCTAACTTATAACAAAATTTGAGATTTTGGCAAGCACTACTTGCGACGTAGGTTGCGCTTGGAGCTTGACTTCGCATCCGATTGCTTCGATTCCATTAGACGCCTATCAAAAGCGGCTTGTTGTTCCCTCAATTCCGCGAGGGCTGCAATCATTTGTGCTTGAAATGCATCGGTTTGGAGTTGGGCATTGTCCTGAATTCTGTCCAGCCTACGGATGTCAGAAGTGTGAACCTGCACTTCTACGTTGACATCCCGAATCCAGCTAGCTTGAACTCCGGATTGGTAGGACTGATTGGCTAGTTTTCCCACCATTACTGGGAGTGCCCGATCAGCCAAACCTCCGCCTCGGACATCGTAGAAGTCTTGGCACATGCCGTTGGGAGGGCGTAGGTTTTGTTGTTGGCTCCAATGGTGGAGGTGACTTCCCCAGACGGGAGTCGGTCCTTGAAAGTTCCTGACGAAGACGGGAGGTTGTGCGGGAGGTGGATTGATCACTTCCGGCTCTGAGTCGGTACCGGAGTCATCATCCAATTCTATGGGTTCTTCTTCCTCTTCGGGATCCTCTTCGATCCATCCTCCGTTTCCTTGGTTGGGATAATAGGTGTCGCCGGGGTGGTGAAATCCAGCCATTTGACTGTACGAGAATAGGGTTATAAGAATCGAATAATGTTTAGAACATTTAAGACTAAACAGGTATGTTAAGATATCATAAGTAATAAATACTCCTATAGTATTTAAATTCGTGTGTTTGATTCCCGTGATGTTTTGGTAAGTTTTGACTTGTTGCTTACTACGAGCAATCCTCGATATATATTGGTCCGATCTCGGAAAAATATAATTGATCATGCTATATTTGTCCCAAATCCGATTACATATATCGAGTCTTGACCGTAGTGTCCAACTTGTCTAAATACTTCTTGTATAGTTATAATTATGAAAACATGTTTGTTGTATGCATGTATTTGTATTTGAATGAATTAACATTAAAAGTTAAACGAAACGCGACTTAGGCGTAAAACAAAAATGTTTTATCAGAGAGTATTAGTCCCTTAATCATTTATAGTTTGTATATATTATGTGGTTCGATATACTTAGTTCACTATATACACTGCTCTGATACCAATCTGTCACACCCCCAAACCGGAACGACGGAAACGTTCGGGGGCGGATGACTTCATGTGGTAGCATAACAAATGAATACATAGTAAAGAAAGCAATACAACCATCATATATATAATTGAAAGTTTACATTGTTAAAAATACATGTTCAAAACCAATTACAATATGATGCCAAAATATGAATTTAAACTGACGACGCAGCGTCCCTTCTTCAAAAGCTGTTTTGATACCTGTAATTATTGAATCCCTGGGACATACAAGTAGTTTTGAAAGAGTAGATCAACATTTAAGCTGGTGAGTTTCATAAGTATTAAATGAAAATGTTTGTTATGTAAATGAAATGTTTTGTTTTTGTTTGTTTGTTTCTAGAAAATCCCATATTTTCTACTAACATAAATGTAGCCTTCTAACAAGACAAATGTTTGTTTCTAGAAAATGTATGTACGTATAAAATAACCAATATGTTTGAAAACCTCATAAATCAATGTATTTTTAATACCTCATGTGAGTTTTATAACCATACTATTGACTCGGAATGCCTATACACAACGTTCTTCAGGCGTTGGAATGTTATGACGTTTGTCACCCCAAATGGTAGACTGTACCTAACAGTCAAGGCGCGGGTTGTCAAGCCCGTATAGATCTATACACAAACACCATGCTCCCCCTCCAAGGGATTCTGGTATATAATACAGGACTTGAAATGTGTACTCGAACGTACGTGAAGTTCATGTCTCACAAATCTTAGTATAAAAACAGATTTACGTGTTAAAATGTTCGTTTGTTCTTGTATATGAATGTGACTTCTTGAAAATTTTGTTTCTAGTATGTAAAAGTTAGCAATATTCTCGTAAAACTATACCTATTATAGCTTTCTAAAAGTGTGTCTCATTTGTTTAGAAATTCCTAGAAAATGAATCACTTGATATGAAAGTATAGATTTTTATAGTGCCTAAGATAGACACGTATACATATAATCTAAGCAAAATGTTTAGTTTATACATGCATGACAACAATTTATATTTCAAAAGATAGAATGCCATTGTAATATATTTTATATACGAGAGTTCCCTATAAAGTTTATAAATCACATATGATTCTATTTAATAAAAGTGTATAATAAAACTTTATATATAACACCCGATAATAAATCGTGTGTTTTACTTGTATTCCCCCCCCCCCCTTGAAAGCATATAAAAGTATTTAGAATATTTAAAAGGGTTAATTAAGGGGTATGAACTCACTTGAAAGATCGAAGAAAGGCGAGATGAAAACCGGGCAGAATTTCTTCTCGGGAAAACGGAATTTCTCGGGATTCTCGGGAATCTCGGGAGCACAAACGACCTTCGGGACTTGAGCAAAGTGATCGGGGCTTCGGGTTAGCACGGACACGGAAAACGAGGCAAGAACGCAAAAGAAATGAGAGAAATGGTGCCCTTTCTTTGAAACCCTCGCATCCCTTTTATAGGGGCTGGGAACCGCCTCGGTACACTGGGCGTACGCGGGTACGCTGGACGTACCTGGGTACGCTGGGCGTACGCGTGCGTCACGCATGACCGGATCCTCGACTGCCTCAGACTCGGATGGGACGGACTGCTAGCTTCGCATAGGGCGAGACATGGACGATCCGAAGCCTAGCCCTTGAGTACGCTGGGTGTACGCCTGTACGTTGGGCGTAACTCGGATAGGCTTGCTGACTCCCCTTTGGATAATACCAATGATTAATAATTAAATTTATATTTTATTTAATTAATAAACTTCTAAAATTCATATCTTCTTCATACGAACTCCGTTTTCGATGTTCTTTATATCCATGCGTAGGTGAGACTACGCTCTACAACTTTCGTTTAGATTCCGACGGCAAATTTTGAAATTATTTTTATTATTTATTTTTAAAATGTCGCGTTTAAGAAAATTTCGTTAGAAATTCATAACTTCTTTATCTGACGTCAGGTTTTGCTAGACTTTTTACCGCTGAAATACCATTGTCGAGACCTTCGATTCTCGTTTAGGTCATTCCGGCCAAAAGTCGCTCGATCTCCGATTCGAGTTTTTAGCTGTTGCTGCTAAGCCGAACTTGGAAAAATCATAACTTCAATATACGAAGTCGGATTTGGGCGTTCTTTTTACGTACGATCACGGTTTAATGACATCAAACATAGTAGGTAATTAAAATAGAAACTTTTTGGATATTTTATTTTCAAAGTTAATTTCATTAACTCAAAAGTGGTTACAATACTTGACTTTTTAGGTCATTACAAAGAGTTGAAATATTGGGTTGTCACACCCAGCCACAAATGGAAGAGCATAATCGAGATTAAACATGCCATTGAATAGTTCATTGAATCTCAAAAGATCTAGGAATTTCATTAAAAATCTAATTTGTTTAAATTTCATTTTTTGTGGTGAAATTGATAAATCATCACTTACCTAACTTTATTTATTTCACAATTAGGTTACGACATCCATTTTCTAAGTTGTGAATTATCTAGTTGGATCCTAGCCTTAATATTTCATTTGGGTGTTATATTGAGGATTACTCCTATCTAACCTAAAACTTGTCTTTCTTATATTTCAGATGTCAACTCCCAACGATGCTTCTGGTTCCTCCTCAAACAACAACTTCTCGCTTTTAAATATCTGCTCGAGAGTTACTTTTGATGGGAGCAATTATAATGACTGGTTGTGTAACATCAAAATGGCTCTACGTTTCGAGGACAAAGAGTATGTTCTCGAAACGAAACTTCTCGAGATTGATGAAACCAAAGCTACTGCCGTAGAACTAGCTGAATATAGGAAACACTATAATGATGCAACCAAAGTGGCATGCATCATGGTGGCGACTATGACTTCTAAGCTACAAAGGTTCTTCGAGGATTACTAGCCATACGAGATTAATAAGGACTTGGTGGAAAAGTAACACCAACGAGCTCATCAAGAGAAGTATGAGGTAGTAAAGTCCCTCATAACTAGCCAAATGAAAGATGGAGAGTTCGTTAGTAGCCACGTGTAAAGAATGCAACGATACGTGGAGCGCTTGCTAAAGCTTAATGTGAACTTTGATGAGGAATTGGCTATTGAAATAGTCATGCACTCATTGCCAGTAGTTATGATCACTTTATCCTAAATTATCATCTGAACAACCAAGAGACCACATTGGCTTTACTCCAGAACTACCTACGAACTGCTGAAGAAGGAATGAAGGGAAAAGGTGTTACCTCCACCCTTGTTGTTGGTCCTGTCTTGGTTATTGGGCAAGGAAAAGGGAAGAAGAGGAAAGGTCCTCCTAAATAAAATTGGAAGACAAAGTCCCAAGCTGGGTCCTCAAGTAATGGACCCAAAAGAAAGTCCAGTTCTGACGCTCCTCCCGCCTCTGATCCTAAAGAGGCTACTTGCTTCTATTGCCACAAGAAAAGGAAATGGAAACGAAGCTGCCCCAATTACTTACAAGACATAAAGGATGGCAAAGTGAAGCCAACCTCGGTAGGTATTTAAACTATCTTATCTAAAAACTCATCATATTCTCATTCTTGGTTCCTTGATACAGGATGTGGTTTTCACATTTGTTCTGACTTGCAGGGACTAAGAAAAAGTAAGGATGTCGAGCATGGGAGAATGAACTTGATCATGGGCAATAGGAGATTGTCACCTATTAGAAATATTGGAGTTTATAACTTAGTGCTTAGTAGCGGGTTGTGTTTAGATTTCAATAATTGTTGCTACTCGTCAGAAATGACAAGAAACATCTTTTCATTTCATGCTTTATATAAACAAGGTTTTAGATATTCTTTCAATAATGAGAATGGATCTATTTATGCTTTTAAAAATGGTGTATTCTATTTTTGAAGCTATACCTTGTGATGGCATGTATGAAACTGTGATGGTTGTATACAATTTAGGTAATAGTGTTTTACAAATTGATTTGTAAAATGGTTTAGATAAAGCATGCTTGTGGCATTGTCGTCTTGGACATGTCAACAAGAAACATATCGCCCAACTACAAAAGGATGGAGTGTTGGAATCTTTTGACTAGAAGTCAGATGATACGTGCGAATCTGGTTTACTTGGAAAGATGACAAAATCACATTTCACTGGTTCTTGTGAAAGAGGTGAAGGATTGTTGGATCTTATACATAAAGATGTGTGTGGGCCCTTCAGATCCACCACAAGGGATGCAAATCGATTCTGTGTGACTTTTACTGATTATGATAGCAGATATGGCTATATCTACGTAATCAAGCATAAGTCATAAATCTTTGAAAAGTTCAAAGAGTTCAAACAAGAAGTCGAGAATCAATTGGGCAGGAAGATCAAGATGCTTAGATCCGATAAAGGAGGTGAGTATCTTAGTATCAAATTCCATGACTACCTCAAGGAATGTGGAATAGTTTCACAATTGACACCTCCTAGGACACCACAACTTAATGGTGTGGTTGAGAGGTGTAATCGAACCTTGTTGGACATGGTTCATTCCATGATGAGTCGAGCTTCACTTCCAATATCATTATAGGGGTATTTGTTAGAGATTTTCGCCCATATTCTTAATCTTGTCCCAAATAATAAGGTTGCCATAACACCTCACGAGATGTGGAAAGGGAAGGTTCCCTTGTTGACATATATCAGGGTTTGGGTTTGTGAAGCTTCGTTATACGAGAGACTCACGACAAGCTTGAACCTCGAAATGAAAGATGTATTTTCATCGGCTACCCACAAAAGTCCTTTGGATATTTGTTCTACAGACCTAGTGACAACGCGGTCTTTGTAGCTCGAAGGGGAGTCTTTCGCGAGAGATAGCTCATATCTAAAGAGGAAATTGGAAGTACAATTGATCTTGAGTAAATTCAAGAGTCAAACGATGAAGGAACCTTTGAAAATGTTATGGATCAACCCGAGGAAAAAAGTTACAGCTGAACCAATTGACAATTCGTTACCTCTCAAACGTTCTAGTAGAGTTAGAATGTCACCTGACTTTTATGGCTTCCATATTACTAAAGATGGTGATAGGTTTATCAGTGATAGTACAATGGTAAATTTGGATGAACCTTCTAACTGAAACGAAGCTATGGAAGGACCTAAATCTGCCTAATGGAAAGAGGTAATGGACATCGAGATCAAATCCATGTATGACAACCAAGTTTGGAATTTGGTTGATAAGTACTAGGTCGTAAGATAGTTGGGTGTGAATGGATCTTCAAGAAGAAGACCAGCATGGATGGAAAGGTACACACTTTAAAATCCCGACTGGTTGCGAATGGCTTTACTCAAACCCCAGGGGTTGAATATGATGAGACCTTCTCACCAATAGCTAAGGTTATATCTATTAGGGTAATGCTAGCCATAGCGGCGTTTCATGACTATGAAATTTGGCAAATAGATGTCAAAACCGCTTTCCTTAATGGGAAGTTGGCTGAGGATGTTTACATGAATAAGCTAGAGGGTTTTGTGGATGCTAAGTACCCAATAGAGTGTGTAAGCTTGAGAAATCATTATTTGGTTTGAAACAAGTATCTCTTAGATGGAATATTTGCTTTGACGAGAAAATTAAAGAGTTTTGCTTCTCTAGAAGTGAAGATGAATCTTGTGTATATGTCAAAGCTAATGGGAGTATAGTGACCTTCCTGGTATTGTATGTAGATGACATACTTCTCATAGAAAGCGGCATTCCAAATTTGCAAGAAGTTAAGTCTTAGAAAGTGTTTGCCTATGAAGGATCTAGGATAGGTTACCTATATTATAGGGATACGGATTTTGAGAAATAAGAGTAAAAGAATAATTGGACTTAGTCAAAGTACATATTTGGATATAGTGTTAAAACATTTTAGCATGGAGAATTCCAAGAAAAGAGAGTTACCTATCTAGTGTAAGACTCAGAGTCCAAGTACTGATATAGAGATGGCAAAAATGAGTCGAGTTCCATATGCTTTGGCAATTGGATCGATCGTGTATGCTATGACATGTACTCGCCCTGATATGGATTTTGCTTTGAGCATGGTTAGTTGATATTAAGGAAATATAGATAGAGCTCATTGGATAGCAGTCAAATATATTCTTAAGTATCTATGAAGAACTAAGGACTGGGTCCTTGTGTTTGGTGGCATTGATGACTTAAGAGTGAATGGGTACAGTGATGCCAGTTTTCAGACAAACAGCGACAACTTTCGTTCTAAGTCTGGCTGGTTGTTTACCCATAGTGGAGGAGCAGTGACTTGGAAAAGTTCCAAACATGAGACCTTAGCTGATTCTACCTATGACACAGAGTACATAACACCAAGTGAAGCATCGAAGGAGGCTATATGGTTGAAGAACTTCATCGGAGACCTTAGAGTTGTACCTGCCATAAAGGATCCAATGGAGATTTTCTGTGATAATGAATGAGCGATTAACTTGACAAAGGAATCAAGAGATCATGGCAAATCGAGACATATCGACAAAACAATACCATTTTATCAAACATAGAGTAGAAAAAAGGACACCTCATCGTGAAGAGGGTATCACCAGAAGAGAATCATGTAGATCTCCTCACAAAGGGTCTGGGTAGGGTTAAACATGTTCAACATGCAAGGAGCATTGGTATGAAAGATGATATTAGTTTTAGTAGTTTGATAGATATTTAGAAACTTGTAACAAAGTAAATGTAATTGACATTTGATGATTAAGTAACTGAGATTTATTTGTGAGTATTGTCTACTATCTTTTGTCAATTGTTTATTATTGTGTTTCATTTTGCATGTTTTAAGTCCCGAATAATTAGATTATTCAAACATCCACAATCGATCATACTTTTGGAAGTAAGTAGTGAATCAAGACTGTCATGAATTGGATTGTAGATTGTCTAAAGAGTTTTAGACATAGTAATGGCTTTGCTGCAATATTCATGAGTACTTTGAAATGGGGATTTAAGTATTGTATTAATCCACACTTAGAGAATTACATCATGAAATTTATCATGAGAAATTCTGACTTATAATCTTTAAACAAAGATATATGAGTTGTTGTTTGCGAGTTGGTTGTGCATTTATGATACATAAATGCATCAGTAACTTGATGTTATAAAACTTATTGTTGTGTGTGATTTGATGAGTAAATAGTAAAAGAATATAAGTCAAAGTTTATATGTTCCTTTTGTCCTAACGGGAAAAGCGATATGTTGGGCCCCTGGATGATTTGGTATTGACTTATAGTTTCGGTCCGACCAGGACTGAATTGATGTATTCAATTAGTAGTTCTTTATCATTAGAAATCAGAAATCTGGAAACAAAGTGTTAGACAATGAGATTGATTCTGTTCCATGTCATTTATCCACATGATATCTTGCAAAACGGAGGATTATATAATCACTTATCTTAGGACACGTAACTGACTAGGTCAGAGTTTAACAGCAGCTTTGAGAGCTACAATTTGCTAATAAGTTTTTGAATTTATACTAGCAACTATAGTTAATAGGCTTATCCAAGTGGGAGACTGTTAGATTAAGTGTCTAAGCCCATAAGTATAATTGGTATATACTTGAATTGATAGTAGCACGATCCTTTTGGGTTGCCCTCATAACTAGCAACTGGACAGGATGACTTTTGGAGAGAGGTTGAATTTATTATTTGAAAAACAAATTGAGATAATTGGAATCATATTATTTAATTAATAATTAATCAGAAATTAATTGGAATTAATTTTTGGATTAACTGAATTAATTAAAAGTGTAATGGTTGTTCAACAATTTATTGATAGTTGAGGAAAGAGGCTCTATACCAAACGGATTTTACATTTGATACGATCTTAAGTGGTTCTTTCTTATCAGCTATATGTCAATGTTTCATTTAAAATTATTAATAAATCAGATAAAAACTTTATAACGATTAAACTTTATAAATACAAACAAATTCTAAAGGCTTGGTAATATTCGTGTTTAGGTCGTTTTAAAAGGGAATTTCAAGTATCAGTTAAAGTTAAAGATCTGACTTTCCCATGATTCTTTCACCTATATCAGGTGAGTGCATAGTTTCTTTAAACCTACACGAGGACACAAAGTATTCAGATAACTAGATGATATATGTGTCTATTATCTTTGTTCTTGATAGTTGTGTTAGATTCAATAATAGGGAAAATGACATAGGAGGGTAACTAACTAACGTCATTCTTCACATTTGATCACTTTTTTGTACTCTATTTACCATTGAACTTGTTTTTGGTGTTCACAAAAACCTTTATGACCGGGTATTATAGGTTTAGCCGGCCAAGTTGAATTTTTGGCCAATATATAAATTTTCTTGTGACTGATTTTCCGGCGAATGTATGAATTTCCGGCAATTTTATGAATTTTTCGACGAAGGACACTATGAATGCCTTAAACTTGTTTTCCATTCCAACAAGAATCAAAGTTGAAGAACAATTTCTAAAAACATACAAGAAATCGGTGGGTTCCAAATCGAAAATCTGGAAATTGAAGCCCTAGAAATAAAAAATCAAAGCCGAATGACAATTTCTGAAATCCTAGGTTCATGTATCTGAAATGATTTTTGAAAATTGAAAACCCTAGGTTCGTGTATCATGTTCTTGGATCGAAAATATGGAAATCAATGGGGCTGGTCTCGATTCTCTTTTTGTGTACGTATGATTCTCAAAGATGTTGAAGTTGCCATGGCAGCTGTTTGAACAACTTAAACTTGAAGTTGATGAAGGTTCATTCATGGAAGATGATACCAAAAAAACCCTCTTTCAAGGTTTCAACTTCAAAACGAAATTGAGATGTTTAAAACAAACCTTCTCAATATTAAAAATGGAGATCTGGAAAATGACCTCTCTTTCAAGGTTTCAATATCATGTCAAGGTTCAACCATGGAAATCGAATCGATTTGTAGATCTGGAAAATCAAGAAGAAGACAAATCGACCATTTGAAGAAAAAATCGAGATTTGTAAAACGACCCCTCATGTTTGCCGGAGGCTCGCCGTAGAGTCGTCGGAGGTGATGAAGTCACCGGAAACCTTGAACAGCAGGTTGCAATGGTATTTTGGAACACCAAAAACAAGTTCAATGGTAAATAGAGTACAAAAAAAGTGACCAAATGTGAACAATGACGATACTCAGTTACCCTCCTAAGTCTTTTTCCTCAATAATATGATATGATTTACTTGTATATTTATTTTTATCATATTTAAATTATGTTGGGTAGTGAAGGGTTATGGGAAAATAAAATAATGGTGAAATACCATGCATAATACTATTGTACTATTGGGACCAGTGATCTTTGGGAGTATAGATGACGACCACTGACTATTCTAGACAGTATTTTGGAACACAGCAGGTTCGCCCCCTTCAGGTGTTAATGATCATGCTTTTCAGGGCAGAGGAAAGAAGGTTCATATGCATACTCTATCCTCATTTACATATATTTCTATGGAATCCTGGAGCATTATTGTCTACTCATTAGTTATAGTGATCCTTTAGGGTAGGTCCATTGAGATCATCATATTAGGATCAGGGAGTGAGAATAACGGGAATAGTTGATTAGGTTATTTTTTGGATGTAAAATATATATTTAAAATATTATAATTATATTATTGTGGGTTGAAACCCTATGTGCTCTCAAGGCGCCCAAACCTGACTCACTCAGTTTATTTACATCACAGGTTACAGAGTTATGCTACTGGAACTTGATTAGGATGCCGAATGAATAGGAGACAACATCCATTAGTGTTCAAGGCCATTAAGTCTTTTCGTTGTAACAATGTCAAAATATTGATTATGAAATCCTTAGAGTTTTTTATTTTGAACAACATCCTTACTTAATTTTTTTTAATGAAACGAAACAGTTTCCGCAAAAATGTTTTATCATACTTGGATTTTCCGTAAACAAAAATGATATGATTTTTAAAGCATAAAGAATTTTTTTTGTTTCTAAAAAATAGGGGATGTCACATCATCCATGTTTGAAATCTTCTTGAAGATCCACTAACACTTCTGGTTTTAAGGTCAAGTGTTTGATCAACCAAGTTTCAAACTCAAATGGATTGGTTCTTGCTCTTGATTTCATCCTTCCATCTTGCAGCCTTATAGGGTCTTCCATAGCTTCCAGTAGCTTGCGTACTCTCATATGTATCTAGCAGTAACTCATTTCCCTTAGTAATATAAAGTCTATATAACTGGGTAAATGACATCCTCTATCAAATCTATTAGGAAGAGGTGGAGGTATGTCAGTTCCTTAAATAGATCTTTCAAACTCATATTGAAATCTAGGGTTAACTTTAGGTTCTTCGTTGGTTGAGTCTTGAATCTTATCAAGATAAATGTGGCTCTCATTGGCTTTTTTGGATAATAGCTCCCTCTCTTGGATGACCGCCCTTCGAGCAACAAACCTTTATTCTCAAAAAATTTGTGACATCCCCAAAATCTCGGCCAGAAAAGACCGATTTTCATTTATGCTTTTAAAATAATTTCAGAGTAAATCCTTTTGATTTGAAAGAGTTGTGGAATTTGTTCCCAAAAACAAAACATGATAAAACAATGTTTACCAAAGCATTTCATAAAAGAAATGTATTTTCCATTATTTAATCAAAACTCGGGGTGTCATGTTCCGATATAGACCAATAAGCATAAACGATAACATTACAAGTCATTCAACAAATATATACATATATAGACTTGTAAACAAAACAACTTGATGGTTCATCCATCTTATGCCCTCGCGCCACTTCCTGTAATACAAATTAAAACTGAGTGGGTCGGGCTTGGGAGCCTGGTGAGCATATAAGGTTTTCAACCCACAATAAATAATCATATTTAATTTCCACCAACCAACAATAACCCAATTTCCCATTCCCGTTATTCTCACTTTATGTCCCTAAGACAACTAACATAAGGGACCTAGTCTAAGAATATTTCATCGGGGCGACAACACATGCTTCAGGGGTTCCTCAACAATATAAGTCAAATAAGGCAACCATGAGGGGGATGGAGTACAGCGAATCAACACCCAAGTTCATTAACACCTACAGGTGGCGAACCTGCTAATGTTTCCACAAGACTGTCTAGAAAAGTCCGTGGTCGTCATCTAAACTTCGCTAGATGACTGAATCAAAACAACAACGAGGCCACTCATCTGTTTATTACACACCAACTATCTACCCATGTCCTACCCAACATATTAGTAGATAAAAATATACATTTTTATACATAGTTTAAAAACCTGTATAGCATGCTTTAATCAATACATATTCCACATAACAGATGAGGCACACACACATAACACGTATTTCATAAAGAATAATCATATCTATGAGATAGAAGAAAGTGAATACACATTCACACATATAAACAACAATATACTTAATACACTCAAACCATACTTGTATTATTATCGTGTTTATGACAGGTAGTATACACTCACTTGATCAAAAGATGATCAGACAGCACTACGGCTTGCAGAAGTAGTAATCCTCAGTAGATCTGGAAGATCTTCACAAAAATCGAACTTCTCGCGGGCAGAGCTTCGGCTCGGGAATCGCACTTCTCGGGATCTTCGGGATTTCGGGACTTGCCTCGGGACTCAGGAATATTACCAGGGCTTCGGGGTATTTCTGGCACGCAAATCGATGCAAAACGGGAGAGAGAAGAGAGAAAATAGCAAAAGAACTCGGTTGCTCTCGCATCCTATTTATAGAAGACTGGAGCCTCGGAGTACGCGGGGCGTACTGCAGTACGCGGGGTGTACTGCTCCGAAACTTCATGGCGTTCGTCATCCGAAGAACTCGAGTGCGAAGGTCGTCATGCTTCGCTGTACGCGGGGCATACACGCGTACGCGGGGCGTACTTCGGATCAGATCGGTGACTCCTTCGGATAATCATCCGAATTAAAGATTAAATTTAAATACAAAATATTTAATAAACTTCGGAAATTCATATCTTCTTCATACGAACTCCGTTTTCGACGTTATTTATATCCACACGAAGGTGAGACTACGCTCTACAACTTTCGTTTAGACTCCGTCGGCTAATTTTAACTTTATTTTTATTATTTATTTTTAATAGGCCGGGACAGAAAAACTTCGTTATAAATTCATAACTTCTTCGTTTGACGTCCGTTCTCGCCTAACTTTTTATCGCTTCGATACCAACTACGAGATCTTAGATTCTCGTTTAGATCGATTCGACTAAAAACCGCTCGATCTCAAATCGAGTATTTCAGGCTGCATACCGCTAAGCCGAAACTTCGATAAATCATAACTTCCTCATACGAAGTCAGATTTAGGCGTTCTATATATATTCAGAAACCTGGTTTCAACTACTACAACATTATCCAAAGATAACGAGTTTATTTTACACTTCAATTTTAACGCTTATTTTTATTCTTAATTAATCAAACCACATAATTAAGCAATTAAGCACAAAACACATAATACTCAAATAATACACTTCTATTATTTCAAAATGGGTTACAAAGGTTAACCTAGACTATTACATTGCTAAAAATGGCAAGCCCGGAAACACAGGCGTTACAAAATTACTCAAAAGTCTTGTTGGGATGTCCAACGAGATAACACATCTCTATTGTAAGTCCTAGATTTTCGAGTGCTTCATAAAGAACATAAGTCTCATAAGCGTAGAATTCGATATGTGCTAGTAAGAGATGAACCCTTACTTCACATTTCAAAGGGCATCTCAAAAAATCCCCTCTAGTTGGTATAAGACCAATGAATCTTATAACGCTTGTTCTTGGTACAATCCATGAACTGATATGTGAAGCATAATACGGCTCATCAAGTATCAAATCCAAAATTGATTTGTTTTCTCTTTCCAACTACACTCCTTGCAGCAGTCTTATGCATGGAGTCAACTTATGAAACCTTTTCATAATTCCTTATATGATTGATATGTTTTTTACTAAGATGCCCACTTTCCCTATTGCATCCAAGTACCTTATCCTTTGTGCCCAGTTGATTATTAACTTTGCATTATGAGGGCTCTGACCACCTGAAAGGTTCTAGACTCAATGTTTATTTAGATAAACATGTTCACACGAAGTTGTTCTTACTATGTTTTATTGTTTATCTAAATGGACCATTAGTGTGAACTAATTCTAACGGATATTTACATCATCCAGTGATGCAAATGTGATCAATCTTGATAAACAAGATGTGCATTTATCATAAGACTTGCAGTTAAATGATATCCAAAATATTCGAATAAGCTTTTGGACTATACTAGTTTTATGGATTTTATGACTTCCTTTTAAACACATTAAAAACATTCTAAATAATTCATAAAAATCTTATGAAACTTTGTAAAAACAATTTTTAAATAATAAGATAAACATAAACATTTGGGAGAATGAATTATCCTTTTGATCATATGAATGGTGGCAAGGGCTCAATATTCATGTTTTAATTTTCTTTTCCTTCTTTTAGCCTTTTTACTCCCATTTAGTCACTCCACATTCTAGGAAATGTTAGTATTTTTATCCTTAGTAAAATAATCAAGAATTGGAAGTAATGTTCTAGTGGTATTATGAATTCACATATCTAGTAGTATATTGAACATTCACAAGAACGAGTTGTCATTTGATCCTATGGATAGTAGCATGGAATCGTATTCCATGATTAAATTATCTACTCCATGGTTTAGTCATATCTACCAGACACAACAGGCATGTAAGCTTTCTAATTCCTTTAGTTATTTTGGAAATAAATAGTTTATCAAAAGAAGTCTCAGAATAAGCCTCCCTATTGTCCTTCACATTTTGGGTCGAATTAGGTATATGACCACTATTCGACTTTTACGCATGGGAAACTAGTATTCCTCTTCTTGACACTTCAATTCATGATAGGAAGAGCTTCATCTAAGGCATGATCTCTCTATTTTTAATGAGAACCTTTCTGAACTATGAATTTGGACTAGATAGATCATCCTACTAGCTTGTCCTTTTAAGAGGTCTTATTGTAGTAGATTTTCGTCGATTATCGTATAGACATCATTCAATATCAATCCCATTCATGTTTGTTTTATTAGTCCTTAAAATAATTTTTAACCCTAATTAAATATTTTCAAAGGCTAGGATCCATATTTGGATCTGTGATGTGTAAAGGGATGTCGTAAACACACCACAAAGTTATTTAGGTATGCAATACACTTTTGAGATTCTCTTATGAAACTCCTAGATCATTTAACCATTCATTTTATTTAAAACGAGAATTTTTTTTAATTATTTGATTAATAATTTTAATCTTGAAACAAAATCCGATCGAACCCTTTTGGTAAGTCCACTCTTAAAATACAAAAGGCAGTAAGGGTCGTAAGCGTGAAGCGGTTTAAAAACCAACCTTATTAGGAATCATAGAGACCTCCTTAAACCTTTCTTGGAGTATTAGAGTGGATGGGCCTAGTCTTGATTTGATGATAATGTTTTTATTACCCTGTGAAGACACATGTGTTATAATTGTTATACATATCGCAGATTATACCATACAGTAAATTTAAATATTTTAAATTTTAAATTTTTTCTTCCAAATTTAATTCTCTTTTTAACAAATTTTCAAGATAAATATTCAAATTTTAATTCATGTTTAAATAATATTCAAATTTAATTAATTAAATGTTCAAATTTAAATTCCAATTAATAAATATTTCAAATTTATTAGAAAAGTTGAATATTCAGATTTAAACATTTTAAATAACATTTCAAATTTGAGGCTTATCCCCAGATTTTCCAAAACCAAGTAAAATCCCAACACCTGCAAAATCGCAAGACGCACCGCGTCCATCAAAGGGCATGTCGTGCCTACGACTAGTAGGTTTCTATTTCTTTCATTGATTTTTACAAATTTTATGCTATAAAATAAAACCAGTTCATCTCTGATACCGGTGTTGGGGATTATTAACATAAAGTACACATCAAAAGATAACAAAAATAATAAAGAGATTTACCTAAGTTCACATGTATCCTAGAATCTAGGTTTTATTAGTTTTATCAACGTATTTTAAAAATCAACAAAAGAACAAACTACTAATCTCTTTATTAATTGATTTTGATCTCATAACTCCTAATTTGTTGCAACAGATGAAGGATCAACTGTAGCACCCATCTAATGGAATAAGACCCACAACACCAAAAGAAAATGGATGAAACCCTAACTAGGTTTTATACGAAATTCACTAACCCTAGGAGATGGGTTAGAATTTTAGTTTTGGCGAGAGGAGGGGAGAAGATGGATAAAATTTATGAAGGGAATCAGTAGCTCTAGGGTTTACCCCTAACTTTCTATTTATAGGCTGCGGATAGAATCCTAAAAGGATTCAAACTTCTTAGTTTAATCGTTATCTGAGTCAAACTTGCCTTATCCTTATGAGGAAGCCTACAATTTTCTTCTATATCAGGTCTCCATGAGCTTCTGGAGTATTCCAAATAATCTCTTGGATTAATTAATATTCAAGTTCTTTAATTAATTACAACCTTTTAATTAATTACCAAAATAACTTCCAATTAATTTATTAATTCATAATAAATTGATAACTTATTTATCTCAATTTCCTTATTGCAATTTGGGGTATGAGGAAAAATCAAAAGGGGTCATGCTTTTATTGGAAATATTTAAAAAAAAAAACAATTAATAACCTTGGACACTATTTCCAACATTCACATGATCCAACTTCTTCTTATTCTTCTGAACTAGTATGTTAAACTAAAGTAGGACATTTTTATGCTCATCAAGATTCACTTCATGTCTCCATGAGCTCCTGGAACATTCCAATGTATCTCTTGAATTAATTAATATTCAAGCTCTTCAATTAACTAAGAGCTTTTAATTAATTACCAAAATAATTTCCAATTAATTTATTAATCCATAATAAATTAATAACTTATTTATCTTCATGTCCTTATTGCAATTTGGGTTATGAGGCCAATCCAAAAGGACCCTGCTATTATTAGAAATTTTACCAAAAGAGTTAATGACATTGGACACTAGTTGCAACATCCACATCATCCAACTTCTTCTTCCTCTCAATCAGTGTGTTTAAGTGAAGTAGGAGGTTTTTCTGCTCATCGAGATTACCTTCAGTAGAGACCATTATTTTAACAAACTTTTCATAAGGCATATGAATTGTATTATTAGTTATAACAAGATTTTGTTCAACACAAAAGCCTCTAACTTCGTCTTCAGTCATTTTCCAATCAACAACCTTTTATTTGATTGAAGAGACCGTTGTAACACGTTTTTCCTCACTAGGGTGAACGAAAAATAGATGTTGGTCTTTTTTGGATATTAAAGAGGGGATTGGCTGAAGATCATTTGATAATTCAGATGAGGACACACTGATATGCTCCCTTGAGTAAAAAACTCCCCTGATGTTGAGAGTCCTCTACACACTAACTAGTACTTAGAAAGATTGTGAAAATAGGTTCTGCATGAATGGAGTCTCATAGATAGGATAGGTCAAAAAGACTTTACCATGTATCATTCTTTCAACATCATCACTTTCTTCATCTTCCGAGTCTTCTACTGCTATTGTTTTAGTATATTCAGAACCAACATTTTCTTCAGCAGAAGATGATCTCTCTATAGATTTATTATCCCCTTTTTGGCATCATTAAACAAACCATGGGTTATATCTCCAGTGATTGGTTGGGAAGATATAGGAGGAGGTGGTTGTGAAGGATATGAAGGAGGTGATAGTGGATAATTTGGTGGAGAAGGTTGATAAAAGGTAACATAGGGTAACACAACTAGTTTAATTGCAACAACATCAACCTCAAGATGTTCCATACGATCAACGAACGCACAAGCTAACCCAATCAGGGTGTAAAGGGTCGTGGCAATTTATGCATTAAGGTTGGGATTGGTAGTGGATGTGATACGACCAGACTGAACTTGAGTGGAGAATAATAACTAGATGGTGTATTCTGTGGACCAGGGGAATCAATTCACATACCTTCAGTTTATTTAGAGTGATAGGATAGAGGATTATCCTGAGCAACATGGAATGATTATGACTTAGAGTACATGTGTTTTTTGAGATGAAAAGGAGAGATGTATGAAACAACTTGAAAAGGATGTGATGTAATAATAAGAGAATCAGATGAAGGAATCGAATAAGTAGCATACCCTCATTTTCTACGGTAGTGTTAATGTCTTCTGATACGTATTTTATGTTGATAGGAATAAATCCTTTATGATCGAATAGATTAAGGCAGGAAAACAAGAACACGATATTATCAAACAGGTGTTGAATGATTAATAAGCACGCCTCAGAAGAACTCGATGAAGAATTTCTTCTGTAGAGGCGTCAAGTAGGGTTACAAAGATAATTCTTATAGTTAACTAAAATACGTAGCAAGTATGCACCTTATATACTAACCCTAGCAGTAAATACGAGTGGACAGGCCCAACTCATTTATACAAAATGGACTTCAAAAGAATAAACCCAATGACACAACACTTAATCTTCAACAATCTCCCCCTTTGCGTTAATTGAGACCATAGCCATTTAGTTCTTGATTCGCTTCTACACTTCATAGACCTTGGGAATAAAGCTTAACAACAGCTTGCGAACTTGAATGTACCAAGTGATCACATCAGTGAAACACTTCACATCATCCTTGTTGTTGCCTCTATATCTCGCAACCAGCTCCAAAATAAACTCCAGACAGGAAGTAGGAGATAAGTGCTTGTCTTCGAGATGGAAAAATAACTTGTGTTGATCTGCTCCCGGACAATTTCTAGACGTATACACTACGAACTATCCTTCCTTGAAAATGTTTCCTGGCTTGAGCTTCTCGAAGTCTTTTGGAGCTTCCTTCGGAACAACGCTTGGTTTTTGCCTCAAAACAGTGGCAATCTCCACATCCATCATTCCAACTTCTTGAATATAAGACTTGATTAAAATTTAAAGATGGGACACCAGAGGTTCGCACTTCTCCTTATTTAGCAGCAGAATGTTGTATATCACCATCCAGTCATGGGGGTTTAAATAAGGCAAGTCTGCGAGAGTGAATTCGCAGGCTTGAGATGCTGATCCTATCGCAACTTTAAACTTCGCGTTGAGTAGCTTTCAGTCTCGATTGGCCTAGTGACCTTTACAACAATAATCTTGCTCGCACTCCAAGTCTCATACTGAGGCTTCATGTGCTTCAAGTAGAAGGTAAACAACATTTGATCCGCAGTGCTATCTGAGAAAGGTACATTGGCGACTTTTACGAAAGCACGAAACCTGAATTCCTTTGGTGTGATAGGCAGATCCAACTGCAAATCCTGTGTGTTCTGGAATTCAAAAGAAGCAATTAAATCCAACCAATACTAGATTGGCATATCCATGACCTGGTTTTGCATTCGGTTTAGGATCCACTTAGGAAATAATAGCATTTTGCTTTTAAGAGTGGCCTGAGCTTCCTTTTCAGCTCTTTCTTTTTCTTCTGCCTCTCTGACGATGCGAGCATGTTCATCAGGCTCTCCGTGTTCACTGTCATCAATAATAGGTTCTTCATTGAACAACTTTTCTTTCTTCTTTGGTTCTTGCTTAATGACATGAGGTTTAACAGGAACTTTAGGAGGTGCGTTCTTGTCTTTGGAGCTACCTTCTCCCCTTGTTTCAGAACAGACATTGGTTGCAAAATACCCTCCAATCGGTGTAACATGTCAAACGCCGATCTGAGCAATTCAGATAAATGCTTCTTCACAGTGATGGAGATCATTGGATCACGGACCTCGATGATATCAGATAGCAGCCTAGTGACATCAGATATACAGCTGCGAGTGACTGCCTTCTCTGCAAGCAAATCATCGACCTGTTTTTAAGTGAATTGAAGCTTTATTTCCAAAACTTTGCATTTTTCTTCCGTGATGGTAAGAGCATCCATGATTTTATTTTTGGTTTCCAGGTCCTCCTGAAGTTTTGTGATTTTCACAGCGATAGAAGACTGGAATGCTTCATGATCAGACTGAATCGCCTTGCGAAGCTCAACAAAGTTTGCCTTTTCTGTTTGGAATAAAGCACCAATGTTCTGAATTGCCTTGTTCGCAGCCATCGTGTTGGAATCGTAGGTAGTCTTGTAATCCTCCATAAATTCCATTGTGTCGGCAATTAATGTATCGACTTTTTCGGTCGTCGCCTTGAAGACATCAGTAGAATCAGAAACTGCATTGGATAAAGTAGAGACATTGGTAGAATGTTCCTTTGTTACTCTCTCAAGGATTGATTCAACAACAACTTTGCAATAAGCTTCAGAGGTGGAGACTTGGGATGCGAGAAGCAGTTGATCAATCTTCTCATGAAGAGATTTGAGTTCCCCTTTCGT
The DNA here is from genome assembly GCF_002870075.4 of Lactuca sativa. Taxonomy (NCBI): domain Eukaryota; kingdom Viridiplantae; phylum Streptophyta; class Magnoliopsida; order Asterales; family Asteraceae; genus Lactuca; species Lactuca sativa. The sequence continues at coordinate 69,451,216 of NC_056631.2, read as the reverse complement.
AGCAGAGACTTCATCTTCACTGTCAACCCTTATTTGAAAAGGATTGTAAGCAAATCCTTCCTAATCATCTTCTTCATCATCTCCGAAAAGCATCTCGAAGTCATCAATGTAAATGGGAGAGATGGGTTGAAAAACCTAAAGAGTTAGCCTCATATCAGATATGTTGATTGAGTTTACAGGTGTAGCAGAGGTGTAGTGCGGTATGGTAGATTCGGTGAAAATAGGGATTGAAACTGAAATAGTTGTGGATGGTTGAGATGATACTGGTGGTGGCATAGGGGCGATGGTGATTGGGATAAAAGTAGTTGATTTTGGTGAGGGAGGTGGTGAAGGAACATAATCGTTAAGCGGTGGAGTTACCTCATGAGTCGGAGACGTAGCCTCAGTATGAACAGGGGGTCGTTGTGAATCTGTTCTACCTCCTCGATGCGAATGGATTCTTTTTCTTCAGTGCGAATGGGTTCATCCTCTTCATTACGCACTGGGGGATCTTGCTCAATACGAATGCCCGACTCAGTTTTGGAGTAAGAATCTTCGCCTTCACTCTGAGACGGAGAAGGAGTGGGAGACTTTCGCCTTCTAACAGGTTGCTTCCTTCTTTTTGGTGAAGCAGTGGAAGCGGCAGGATTCGCTTCTTAGAAGGAGGTTTCGTAGCTTCAGAAGGTCCTTCTTTCACAGTGGCTTTCTTAGTGGCTTTCTTGGAACCTCTGCCCCCTTTCTTGGCTTTATCTGCTTCAGCCAGAATTGCTTGAAATTCATCAGATAATGGACAAGGTCTTGATGGAGTAAGAGGATGATAACCCTTTACAATTTTACTCGAGGGAGGAACATCACGAAACATAACCTCCAGAATCGATCTAATGAAGGAAAACTTTGATCGATCCGCCATAATGATACTAGTAGTATATAGGGTTGCAATGGAAGCCATTAGTGCATCGGACATCACCGGAATCTTGAGCTGCTTGATTGCCCTGTTGACGACGATGGTCCAAAATCTCGCACATGAGATTTCACTGTATCGAGTAACAAAGTGAGTGCTATGGATAAGTTGAGCCCAAAGGATAGAACAATAGTCAACATTAAGACCTGTGTACAAGCCATACATCAAACCCATGAAAAGTTTGCTTGCACAGTCATTGCCAGTGACTCTTTCAGAAAAAGCTTTGAACAGGATGGTGAAGAGGGCATTCCATGTAGGTGGAAGGTTGGGTTTCTTGAACTTGGAAATAGCAGTGAGAGTTTCCTTGTGCTCCATATGATAGAACATTTCCAAGATAGCAGCATTGGAGATGGTTTCTGGGTTGATCATGTTGTCAGACTGAGGAAACCCTAACAAGTTGCAGAAACGGCCTTTGGAGATTGAAGTTGTGTGATTGTGGATGTCGAAGTATATCCTCTATTCTTCCTTGACATAGTTGGCTGTTGTGTAAGCTTTGGAAAGAATTGATAGTGGAACATTCTCAACTTGAGACAAAGCAATGGTGAGAGGGGAGTATTTTAAACATTCAATCAGAGGTAGGAGAAAGGGATCATATCGAACGAGATCAAGTTCAACAATGAGGTTTTCATGTTGCTTAACTGTCAGAAAGGATAAATGAGCCATTTGATTTTGAACAGAAAGATTTTCTGATGAACCTGCCATTGATGAAGCTTGAAGAAGATGATGAACAGTGGAGAGCTTTGATCGCCAGAAATCGTGTAGAGAGTTTGACAGTGGTAAAGAGATATGGAACCGTCAAAACCCTTATATACGATTTGATTTGGTGAGGGAAATCCAGAGAGAGAGTGTCTTGAAAACTGAACTGTCGCCTATAAAAGCGCGATTTGACAGTTGTGATGAGTTAAAAGCATGCGTCACGTGGCGTATAGGTAGCTGTTCGTTCAACTTTTCACGCGCCCGTTTGAATTCTTATCTTTTAAAACTTGTTGTGTCAGCTCATCTCCTTTCGCAGTAAAGAAAGCACGTTTGAATACAACTGCGAGCCTGAAAGATATTAGTAACCATGAACTAGAATTTTGGAAAATCATTAAGATCTTCGTGCAAGAGTGTCAAAGAAAGGGAAAGAAAACAAAGTTTGTCTGTCGGATGTTGTGATGTCTAACAAGAGACATAAATCTATTGATCCCAGGAAAAGATCGCTTCCTTCATAGTCAAGAGAGACTATGAAGTGTCTGTGTGGTTTCCTGTTGAATACGATCACATGTTTGATGAGAAACACTGAAAGGCATCTTTTAATAAGGCTTATAAGGGAGGTTCATCCTTCATCTAAACTATGAACTTGACATAAATGCGAAAGTTGGAGAAGGTACTCGTGTGACCAGTGTAGTCAGTTCAACGAGTATGTTTGGAACATATTTGAGTGACTTGGAGAAATATTGAAGTCTAAAAAAATGGATCCATTGGAATAAATGTATTGGGATGCGAACACTTCATGAGGACCTCACAAAAGAAAATAGATTTCATGGTACTGACCAAAATGTGGACTTTCGTTAATTCTTGAGTGAAAATACTAGAACGTTTGATTGTTCACCCTCAATTCATATAAGGTAGTGAATTTTGGGTTTCATTCAGTTCGTGGTAGAACGAAACTAAGATCATTAACACAGATGTTGGTATAACCATAAACCTCAGTGGTTATTTCCGAGAGTCTCAAGGGTTACATGTATGGATGTGAAAGTGATGGAGAAGATAGTAGGTGGTTACAAGAAAGTGAAAGTACCTCTGCAATGCGAAAGTGACCATGCAGACAACTCTTAACTCAATGCGAGAAGAGTAAGGTAGCTCATGACTAATGTGAATTCGAAGCCTGATTTGGAAGAATTGATTTGTGGTATCAACTCATTAAGGCTTAACAGTTGATTCATTGAGGCTTAGGACAACATGCAGAAACATGCTTCTAGGGACACTTAGCTAATACATAAGTAACGAGATTTATGCCTGCCCCATCACACGAGTTTATAAATGTTGCGAACATCTTCATCTATGATCTTGGTGTGAATTCATATTTTTGAAATTTTTGATGTTTTTTGTAAAAAGAAAAGAAATAAAACCAAGTAAAAAAAATTTTGATTTTGATTTTTCTGAAAATAAAATAAAACAAAGTAAATTAAGTAAAATAAAATAGACAAATTAGGAACGAAGACAAGTAAGGATATACAAAATATACAAAAGGATATATGAAATACCAAACCACGAATGAACAGTGCTCTGTGAACTAGTATCAACGTTAACATCGATTCACATCCATAAAACAGACTGTGATGAACAGTTGACTGCGAAAGCCTGCGAACGTTCGCATCAATTCGCAGCGAAGATTTTGTGAGTGCGAAAGTGGTTTTGGTACAGAATCAGCTTCCATCTTTCCTAGCCCTTGAAGGATTCTATTAAATGTTGCTTCAGGTAGAACCTTGGTAAAAATGTCTGCCAATTGATCAGCGGATCTTACGAAATGAATCTCAACATTGCCATCTTCCACATGATCCTTAATAAAGTGATATGTCAGTGCTATGTGTTTCATCTTTGAGTGTTGCACTAGGTTGTCACAAATGCGAATGGCACTTTCAGAGTCACAATAGAGAGGAATTATTTTCATACTTAAGACATAGTCGCGAAGTTGGCTTTGAATCCAAATGACTTGAGATGTGCACGAAGTTGCAGCTATGTATTCAGCCTCAGCTGTTGAAAACGAAACGCATGTTTGTTTCTTTGAGTGCCAACTCACCAACTTTCCATCGAGAAATTGGCATCCACCAGTTGTGTTTTTTCTATCCAAACCGCAACCGCCTAAGTCAGCATCCGAAGATGCTTGTACGAAGAAGCCCGAGTTCGCAGGATACCATATTCTAAGAGATGACGTTCGTTTTAGATACCGGAAGATATTCTTGACATCCACCATATGAGGTTCGTGTGGGTTGGCTTGGAACCTAGCACAATAACAAATTGAAAACATAATATCTGGTCTACTAGTTGTTAGATACATGAGTGAACCTATCATCTGACGATAAAGGGTCATATCAACAGCTGGTTTATCCAACAAAGGAGTCAGTTTCGTTCCAAATGCCATTGGAACTTTCGCCTTTAAGTCTCCCAACATTCCAAACTCAGCAAGTAGCATCTTCATGTAAGCCTCCTGATTGATGAAAATTCCCTCCAGTCCCTATCTTATGTTTAATCCAAGAAAAAAGTTAATTGGACCCATTGAGCTCATCTCAAACTTAGTTTCCATCAGCTTTCGGAACTCAGCTGTTAGGTTGGGATTAGTAGATCCGAAGATGATGTCATCAACATAAATTTGTATGATCATCAAGTGGTCACCCTCTTTCTTGCAAAAGAAGGTTGGTTTAACCGAACCTTGCTTGAATTTGTACATTTTAAGAAAACGAGTTAGTGTTTCATACCAGGCTCTTGGAGCTTGCTTTAGACCGTAAACTGCTTTGTCAAGAATATAACAGTGATTTGCATACTTTTTGTTTACAAAACCGGGTGGTTGCTCCACATAGACGGTCTCTTCCAGTTCTCCATTTAATAATGCACACTTTACATCCATTTGAGACACTTCAAAATTTTTGTGTGTTGCATATGCCAAGAAGACGCGAATGGATTCCAACCTTGCAACGGGTGTGAAAGTCTATTCGTAGTCAATTCCTTCTTCCTAACAGTAACCTTTGACCACAAGCCTAACTTTGTTCTTGATCACATTCCCATATTTATCCACTTTATTTCAAAACACCCATTTTAAACCAACAACCAATGCATCCGGGGGAGTTGGAATCAGTCTCCAAACTTTGTTTCGTTCAAACTCGTGGAGTTCATCTTGCATCGCTTGCACCCAGTCAGAATGATCGAGAGTAGGTTTCACGGTTTTGGGTTCAGTCTTGGACACGAAAGAATTAAACATACAAAATTCAACTTTGGAGAATAATGCAGTTTGCTTCGCTTTCAGTTGAGAATGGGTAAGGACACCTGCAGAGGATTCACCAATAACTTGAGCTTTTGGGTGATCTCTTGTCCATTTGGTCATGGGAGGATAATTTGGATCTAAGGATGGATTTATCTCAGCGTTTACTTCCTCAAATTCAGATAGAACAGATTGAGTGTCCGAGTCATCATTCGCTTTTTTATTCTCCCCCTCTAATGATGTGAACTCGTTGACCTCATGAATAGAAACATCTCCTGCGAATGGAGGTTCATGGGTCATAGTTGGTGGGGAAAAATCACCATCAGAAGGAGGCTTAGTAGAAATTGGTGATGTAAAACCCTATCCCTGCAAAGAAGCATTTGTGGTTAGAGGTGTAGCATCCTCCCCCTGGAATTATGTGTTAGAACCAGAATTCTCCCCCTGGAAAGTAGTGCGCGTGTCTTGAGTTTCTTTCAGTGTGGATGGCTGTTCAGGCATGTCTTTTGTAGCATCATCGATAATCTTCTTGAGTTCGTTGACTTTATTATCTGCTGCCTTAGCTTCAGATGTGATAGCTTTCTCAGGTTCATCAAAGAGTAACATGAACTCTTCATACAGATTGGACATAGGAATTACTGTTGGACAAGGTTTAGGAAAGATTTCCTTGATCTGACTTTCGTTTGACTGAATTTGTTTTGGATAATTGTCGTCAAATGTGACATAGTATGTCTCTTCTATCTTCTTTGAGCTTTTGTTGAGAACCCTATATTCCTTGGATGTTAGCGAATATCCCAAGAATATATCTTCATCGGCTTTCACATCGAACTTGTTTCGTTGTTCTTTGGAATTGAAGATGAAACACCTGGAGCCAAAAATGTGGAAAAACTTAACGTTAGGTTTGCGATTATTTATGATTTCATAAGGAGTTATAGAAAATCGCTTGTTTAGGATGGATTGATTTTGGGTAAAGCAGGCGGTAGCTATCGCATCAACCCAGAAGTAAAGTGGCAGACATGCGAACGTTAGCATGGTTTGTGCAACTTCACATAAGGAACGGTTTCGTCTTTCAACTACGTCATTCTGTTGTGGAGTGTAGGGAGAAGAAAAGTTGTATGTAAGTCCCTTTTCAGCAAGAAATTCCTCAAACGCTTGGTTTTTGAATTCTAGCATGTTGTCGCTGCGAACGTTGCAAACCCGCTTTCGCAGTTGCAGCTCGATTTGCTTAATCAAGTCCTTGAGCTTTGGCGTTGCATCAGATTTCTACTTAACAAAGAACACCCAAGTGAAACGTGATCAATCATCTACAATCCTTCGTCATCAGATGACACCTTCAATCCGGTTCCTACAACCAACTGCGAGACACTAATTAGGTTGTGCTGCAAGCCTGCAACATAAGCCACTTTACGAATAGAGAATTCCCCATTCATTATCATGTCGTAGCCTTTTATTTTTCCAAAAGAATTATTCCCGTATTTTACGTTACCACCTTCCTTGAGAGCCCTGAACTCTCGCAGTTCCTCCTTTCGTCCTTTTATGTAACGTGAACAACCACTGTCGATGTACCATTCAGTGTCGAACTATTCGTCAAGAATAATCTGCAAAATTTAAGCAGATTTAGGAACCCAAAGTTTCTTGGGTCCTTGTGAGCTTTTCACAGAACTTAGAAAAGTAACATTAAGATCAACCATATATGTTCGTTTTATAAGTGTGGTTTCATCTTTTTGTTTGATGGTGAAAACTTTGATTTTGTTAACTTTTGAGTTAGAGTCTTTAGAATTAAGAGTTTTATTCGTGTTATAAGTTGGATTCTTGACAGGCTCCTTTTTCAGCTTCCTTAGTGTCATCATTTGGTTTCTTAGTTGGAGCTTTCGGCTCTGAAGAAATCTTTTCCTTGCCTTTGATATTATGAGTCTTAGACTTCATGGATTGAGAGTGACAAGGCTTTGGTCTTTCATTTTGTTACTTTGTGAAGAAGGGTTTTGGAGTCCCTTTTTGCTGAGAGTTCCTTGGACTGTGAGAACAACAATGCGAACACTGATTGGAGTTCACTTGCAACTGAGCTTTCGCTTTGTGGTTCATTCTCCTTTCGAGGCAAACATAATCTGAATTTTGGGATTGCCAAAATTGTTTCCTTTCATAGATATTTCTTATATATCTGTCATTCCTTTGTCGTTTTTTTATCAACAAGTTGCTTTGATGACTTGGGGATGTTCACCCTTGGATTCACTATTTTCACTTTGGGTTCACTCTTCATGGGGTTAGGTTCGCTGCGAACCTCCTTGGTACCACTTGGGCTACCTTTTGCAAATGCTGAGCGATTATTTAAGGGTTTAGCCACGTATCTCCCTTTATCTTTACATGAAGTTCTTTCAGATAAACCAACAGTTTCGTCAGCATTATCTATGGGAACTGACCAGAAGTGTTCATCGCATCCGTCTTTGTTCTCTTCGTCAACAATGGTCTTCAGCTCGACGGTTTGGTTTTCGGTTATACCATTGACTATAAAAACTTGATTGGGCGTGGTATGAACTTTTGGAAAAACGGTTGCTTTTATTTTCAAAATTTCGGGTTTGTTTTGAACAACTGCGATCCTCCTTCAATCACCATCAATCATCTTCCCGAGTACTGTGAATTCTGTTCTTTCGCAACAAACTCCCTTCCATGTGTGGGCTTGCGTACCTCTTCATCCTCCGAGTCTGTTGCCCAGACTTCCAATCCTCCGAACTCACCTTGAGCCAAGTTTTCCTGAACAACAAAAGCAGGCATAGAATTATCATTAGATTTCTTTTTCCTAATCTCTTCTAGCTTTCACATGTGATAGGCCTCCTCATCCTCTCCTTCATTCTTCTCATTCTTCTTTCGCAACATGCACTCCTTTGCAAGATGGTTTTTACCATGACAATAATTGTAATCGTATCCGGAGTCACCTACAACCTTTTTTTTTCCTTCTTCTCTTCCTCTTTCTGAGAACCACTTTTCTTCTCCTCTTTCGCTCTCTCTGAGCTATAGCTTCCCTGCCAGTTCATGTTTTTGCTTGAGGGAAACTTCTTTCTAGCAAATCGCTTAGGGTTAGACACCATTAAAGTGAAATCTTCGTTTGAGAGCTCGAACTCGGAATGATCTGAATGAAATCCGTCATCAGCAACAGTCATGCCTTTCGCAACCAAGACTAAAGACCCCATCCCAGACACCACCTTTCCTTCTTTCATAACTTAACTCTCGCGCAGCTTCAGAATTCCTACAAGCTTTGCAAGACTATAGTTCTTGAAATGTGTGTGTGCTTTAACAGTTGACACCACTGCCTTCCATTCTGATCTTAACCCGTTCATGAACATGACATTTTTCTCAATCACCTCACGTCCAATCCCATGCTTCGTCATCTTACTAAGAATACGATTATATCTATTGAAAGTGACACTCAGAGTTTCTTCAGGCTTTTTAACAAACTCGCCAAATTCAGACAACAGGAATGTTTGAGTCAAGTGTTCTAGATCTGCGTCTGTGGAATAGAGCTCTCTCAACGTATCCCATATGGCCTTCACTGTATCACATGAACTTACAAGATGAAAGGTGTCCACTTGCAAAGCGAATCTGATGATCCTCATTGCTTTAATGTTGCTTAAGAGTTTGTCCTTTTCATCTTGAGGCACGTCCTTTACGTTAAGACGCAGTTGGTTGTATTCTTTCTGGGTTTTGATCGTTCTTTTGGTTTCTGTATGAAAATGGACCTAGAGTGATTGCTTCCCAAATCAGATAACCATTATCTTCTGAACCTACTACATAATCTTCAAAGTGCATTGCCCACACTTCATATTCTTGAGGAAAAAGAATAGGGATTATGGTTGTAGATCCAATGCAGCTTGAGATATTCAAGGAGTTTAAGTTTGAATCGTCGTTCTGCATGGTGAAAGATCTTTTGATACCTACAATTAATTAGACTATAAACACTTATTAGGTTAATATCGAGATCACAGAGTTACGTCAATAGATCAGTGATGGCTCTTAACAGATCCAATATTTGCGGAAACCCTAATAAATTCTTCAAACAGAAGAGATGCGTATTAAGAACACAATCTACTGCTCTGATACCAATTGATAGGAATAAATCCTTTATGATCGAATAGATTAAGGCAGGAAAACAAGAACACGATATGATCAAACAGGTGCTGAATGATTAATAAGCACGCCTCAAAAGAACCCGATGAAGAATTTCTTCTATAGAGGCGTCAAGTAGGGTTACAAAGATAATTCTTAGAGTTAACTAAAATACGTAGCATGCATGCATCTTATATACTAACCCTAGCAGCAAATACGAGTGGATAAGCCCAACTCATTTATACAAAATTAACTTCAAAAGAATAAGCCCAATGACGCAACACTTAATCTTCAACATATGTACTAAGTAATAAACTAACTAACATAGACTAACTAAGTGTACCTAATCGAATAGCAGGATAGTTCAGGTAAGTAGGGTATCGAGGGTATCTAACAATGGGAATGGAAATATCAGTTAAAATACTATTAAATGTTCACTAATTCAAACAACCAATTAAAGAAAGGGTTTTTCTAGTTTTGCAAATATATAAACTTAAAATTATTATCACCAAAAGCAGTTAAACTAACAAAAGCAATTCAAATTAAGAATTAAGACAAGATATTAAAGAGACTTTCGTTCAGATTCGATTCACGCTACTCATATGGTTGATTTCTTGGATAAGTGCAATGGTTAATTTGATTGTTGTTTACCGATTCCAATGTTGACTAAACTTTATGATCAAAAGAATATCCTTTAGTAAAACTAATTCATTCATGCATTTATCAGGTGAAAAAACAAATAAGATTACTAGTATTAAATTCGAGTTATGCTAGACTTGAACAAATGATTGATATTAATGGATAATAACATCAATTTAATACATGAGTGGTAATAACATATTAGCTTCCACATTAATTTACCTATCCTTCTATTTAACCCTAGGTTTATGATTAAAATACTAGTCTTACAACTTTGATGGTCACAAATTCATAACATTCAAGTTTACCAAATAAGAATGATCATCCAATTCAGAAAAACTCAGCAATAAACAGAAGAAGTAGTTATCATTAACACAAAAGGATCTTTAACAAGCTATGATAACAAATAAGTAACTACCAACAATCCAAAATCCGATAAATCAACACATAGTCATAATGACCATCTATTCTAAATAGGAGTTAAGCTTTTTAGCCCATGATTTCTAGAAACAAACACTTAAAAATGAAGTTGACAATGGAAATCATAATGAAGAACAAAGTAAATAAATTTTAGAAGTATTATTGCCTCAAATCTCTTCAAAATCTAATCTTCAATCGAAATCTAAGCTTCCTCTATGTTCTAACACTTCTATGGTCTCTAAAAGTCGAATATAACTTTAAGAATTTGTTAGGGTTGAGAGAGAATAGGTTATATTTATAAATCTCGAATCTGCGCCACAACATCATGGTTGACCGCCAACACGACGTAGTTTTCATTATAAGCACGTATTCACAAAGTTACAATTCAATCGGGATTTCCCAATACACCACGCCGTGGTGTGCTTTCCATGTCATGGTCTTCCAGTTTTAAGACTTCTTTGACTTTTAATCCACTTTTCCCGCTTCTTTCTCCACAATAGCTTCCTTTTGATCCCAAGCATGTCTTCGCTGTTACAAAACAGATTTTAAACAAATTAATTACCTTTTGTACTATAGTGAGCATAAATATAGCAAAAAGTATTAAAATAATGCATGAAATATATAACTAAATATGCACATATCAAAATACCCCACACTTGTCTTTTGCTTGCCCCCAAGCAAAATTGATGTTTATTATCATCACATCAAAACCCTAGCTAGTAACATCACACAAAACAATCCATTTTGAACCTGTCCATTATATCAAGACCGCATTGCATATATTTGTGTCTAATTTTTTCTAAGAACTTCCCAAATCCTAAATACTTACGATCCTCATAAATACTTCACAGTCAATTTGAACAACGTTCATTTTTTCCATTCTTGCTTCCTATGCCCTTTTATTTACCCCCTTTCATCATAAAAGTTATTGTCAAATGTCAACTGACTCAACAAAAATGAAAAATAATATATAGTATAATTTTCCTAAAAATATAACTACACTTTTTATTGTTGCAACATTTTCTTTTTGTGGAACTTTTTCTCTTTTTTCACTTTATTTTCTATTTTTTTCTTTTCTCAATATTTCAACCTCCCATAATCACATATAAGCAAATAAATAACTTAAAGTTAAACTTAGTTACAATGTTACTAATATTATAGTTCGTGACTTTCTAAAAGACTCATTGGAGTACTCAGAATCCCTTAGGTCACGAATGGAGCTCGTGACTTTTAATGAAACTTGTGTAGTAGCATTCATCCCATTCTGACCCACGTTAAGGTACTATAGGTGGACATATATGCAAAAATATCCCAAGAGGAATACTGACCAAGTCCCAAAGGTCACAGGTTGGCTCCACTCTTGAACTGTTACATTAGTTATATAATAACTAGACTCACAATACAGAAAAATTAAACAGATAAACTTGATAAATCGACTCACTTTATTTTGATAGAAAGGACCCAGGAGATAAATCAGTCATTGGTAAGATGTTTATTAGGTCTAGGTTTTCCCAAAGCCAAAACTATTTACATCCCTTAAATTGAACAAGGTTGTGTTTTTGTCTCATGATTTCACTAGGACAGGGAACCCACGAGAGCAACCTAGATCTCAACATAACAACAATTTTTTTTTAACTAGATTCAATTTTAGACCATTGTTTCAAGTCTTTCTAAAATTTCAATCCTAGTCATTTTTCATAATATATATATATATATATATATATATATATATATATATATATATTTTCAGAATGCTTGTTATTCCTACGTTCAACCCCCTACCCTACACTTATTTCATGTAATGTAATTAATGCACGCTTTAACAATAAATAACATATATTTAAAGATAAAAATCGGAACATACTCCCCTATGATAGAAGTGGCGAGGTTGAACTTGAATCTTGTGTGGTTGATATCTCGTTAGATAGCTGGAAAATGGTACTTTAGACAGCTACCGGAATAGACTTCAAGATACTAAGAGCAACAGACTTCGAATGGTGCAAAACAAGCAACCAAAAATGGTGAAACTGAGTAGCAACATGATGTGGTTAGAGATGAACACGTCGTGGTCTTCAATAAATCTGGACTTTTATCGCAAATTTTCTCGACACTATGTCGTGGTTATATATGACCACATAGTGGTTTTGTTGTTCTCAGAATAATATGACTTCTGTCCAACTCGATTCTTGGCCAAGAAAAAGTAATACCAAGGTGGTATACCCTTCTATTTTACTGAAAAATGCTCTTATCCAGTTAGTATGACTAACTACTCGTCTTCTTCACTCAAAATTGTTTCCTATCAAGTCGCGAGTTTCACCCCTCACTTAAGCTTTTGTCACTTCTCTCGGAAATCATTCATCAATTCCTCTCATCAACTAACTACGCTTCTGATAAATTCAAAAACAAACAAGTAATAAAAAGGAAAACTGTGACAATAGTCAATTTCGGGTCAAGTCAAAGTCAAACAAAGTCAACGAGTCAAACCATTCAAGTCAATTAAACCTTGTATATTAGGGTTTACGTTATGTAATTACTGTATAACTCACTGTTTTAATGAGAAAACATCACTTGGAAAAATTTGCGTGTTTAATTTTCCTTAACCGTAGTGCTAAACAATGAACTAAACCGATAAACAATGTTGCGTACTCATCGGGAGTGTGAAAGATCCTTAAACATGGCTTAATGGGGCTTACGGACCTTACGTTACGAAGCCGGACACTCACAAATGTCACACACGAGCCCTCTCAATCGTTTTCACTCTATCTCTCTTTATCGAGAATCTCTCCCAAATCTCTCCAAGATTATAAAATCTCTCCCAAATCTATCTTTGTATGAGAAATATCTCCAAGAATGTGAAATATCTCCCAAATCTCTCTTTGTATGAGAAATCTCTCCAAGAATGTGAAATCTCTCCCAAATCTCTCTCAAAAGTTCCCGTGACTTTTTGAAGTCATTCGGGTCATTCCGACCCTTAACCGGGTCAAAAATCGTTTAAAATGGAGTTAGAATGGAGAAAATACCCTAAAGGATCCGGAACCTCCCCCTAGGGCCAAAGCCTCTTAGAGACCGGACCCTCTTGGACTGGAACCGCAGCATGCAAGTCGCAGCCCCGACCGCAGCAGGCGAGCCGCAACCACGTACCGCATCTGGTCTCTCCTCGGACCACAGCTCCCTCCCTTCGGATCCTCCTCAGCAGTCAAGCCACTCCGGTTCCAAGGCTGCTGATGACCGCAATCTCGCCCAGACTTCAGATTTCACCCTTTTTCACCCGGTTTTTGACTAATTCTCCATTTTAAGCCCGTTTTTAATTATTTTAACGCGGGATTTTCTCTAGAAATCATATATTAACATATAAGACCCTAAATAATCATAATTTGGGCATATTTTCATGAAAATATTTATTTGAGAATAAAATATTTTAAGTGAGATCTTGAGGTGGAGTGTGGATCTTGCCATAATATTTGACACAAACCACCACCCCATGCCCATTCCTTTGACCAATCTTTGTACTTCTCTCTACTCCTAGTCACCTCAAGGCCTTACCCCACTCATTTTACCAGCAAAACTCACGTCCAAAAAGAGCTGGAGAACCCTCTTTCCCTCTTCACTTCACACATTTTCCTCATTTCCACCAAGTATCAAACCTCACTTTTCTCTCAAGCCCTCTCACTCATATTTCGAGATTCAAGGCTGATTATCAAGCTTCCTCACACTCTTGGTAAGTATAATTCATCCTCTCTATGATTATTACACTCCCATTTACTCATATCATAGAATGCTTACACAAATTCCATCACTTTGGTGTTTGATTCTTAAAAATCTTGTAGGCATCTTCAAGTGTTCTTGAGTTGAAAACTTCTCTCCTTCAACATCCACCCACTTACATCACTCAAGGTGAGTTCATACCCCTATATTTTCGTGTTTTCTTAAGTTTTTAGGGGGGGGGGGGGGGGATACAAGTTAAAATACCAAGAACATAACTAAGCTTTTCTAACAGCTTTCATCAGAAAAGTTGGACTCCATTCACGAACTGTTTTGGATAACTTAAACATTTTAGTTTTCAAAACTGTTTTAGTTTCAAGTAGTTACAGTTCTTAGCTTTAAAATGGATACTTGCACATCTCCATACGATTTGTCTACAATTTATGGTGATTTTTACAAAACTACCCATCATTTCAAACATCAATTTGGACCAGTCTGTGATTATGGACTTGTTCACACAAGTTAGAGGTCATTAAAAATTATGGAGAAACTAGACTCATTTTCCAAACTCTCAGAATTTACGGATTCTGATTTGGACCTTTGATGGTTTCTCTATAAATTTTCTAAGAACAGTAAATGAAAATATTAATAACAGAAAAATGCTATCAATTTCATTTCACCTTGTAACATGTTGAGCAAGGTGTATATCTTTATGTGATTATATATTTTTGCAAATAAATGAAATTTTGACTTAGTATATAGTCATACATCAGTTAACAAATGAAGTTTGCTAGATAAAGCATAGAAATAACGATTTGTTATAATCATAGCACATCTATTACATACAAACATTTGAATAAACTATGTTAAGAATAGTTTATGTACATTACCACTTTTGCCCTTGTTTTGATAAACTATAATAGGTATAGTTTATGAATCTTCACATAACACACTCATACAAAAAGGGTACATTCATACAAAAAGGTTTTACATTCAAGCACACCACACGTAAACTTGTTAACTTAAATTGTGAGACATTCTCTTTCCGTACGTCCGAGTGCGGGATTTAAATTCCTGGTAGCTATATCCAGAGTCTCTTGTAGGGAGAACGTGATAGTTGTGTATAGATCTATATTGGGTTAGACACCCCACACCTGAGTTGCATGCAACAGCTAGACCGACAGGTCTGTGGTGACAAATGTCATATCAGTTTCGCGACGCCTGAGAAACGTCGTGGCAGGTTCATTCAGTCATAGTATGGTTATAGCGACTCACTTAGGAAGTTAACAACTCATAAAGTTTACGAGAATTTTTATAATTAAAAAGGGTTTTATGTCGATTTAAAACCATGGTTATATCTTTAAGTATGGAAAATACTTGTTCATTCTTGGTTCTGGGATTTAGGACCACGTAACTTTATAAAGGAAAATATTGGATTTTTCTGGAACAACCACTACTTTTACAAGAAAAATCTTTTCATAAATCGTCTACAAATGCTTATGAGCTCACCAACCTTTGTGTTGACACTTTTTCAAACAACTTGTATTCTCAGGAAGTCACTAAACAGGAAATCAAGCGCATTTTGAGGATGGGACGTTAAGGCGTCAAACATTTCATATTTTGTCAACATATTGTAATTGATTTTGAAACATGTAATTCATACAATGGTGTAACTCTTTCAATTATATATATGTTGGTTGCGTTTACTTTTATCACTATTGTCATTGTTGTTATGATACTATACATGAAGTCCTCCACCCCCAGACGTTTCCGCCATCCTTGGTTTGGGGGTGTGACAAAAACAATCATAAAAACTAAAATTACTCAAATCCTGCATTACTTTAAATCCTACATTACCAAACATAAAAATAAAATTGTCTTAAAACCACACAAACTTAAAATAAAAACCAAGGATAATAATTCTTCATTTCCATCACCTCCTCCACTACCATCGACAGCACCATGGCGGTCCGCCCATAATTCATCCTAAGTCAGGATGTACATGTATGGCAAGGGATACCCGGGTGGTCGATTAACATCCATTTGTAGCATCATTAGATGCATGTGCATTCCTATGCAATTCATGTCCCGTCCTGAATTATCTTGATAGCGCCTCTTAGTAACATTATATGGATCCATTAGCAACTCATCCTCCTTAGAAATAACAGATGGCTCCTCTTCATATCATCACCCATCTCCTAATTCGCCTAAGTACAGGAGCCTCCATCGGGTTATTGAGTGGAATTGAGTGGTTGTTTCCCCCATTATCAATCACCACATGTGCCCTTTTAAATAAAAGACGATTGAACGGGCGGGTTTTCTCTAATGTCAAGGCCCTAACCTCCCTCAACTCAAAAATACCAAAGGATCGAGCCAAACTGGAAATGAGCACTCCCCCCAGTAGTTGGTGATCCCTTCATGTTCTTCCTTACTCTTGATGCTAAAAATTCTACAACACAATATGGAAGATTGCAAAAAGCCCCTGGTGTAATGATGCTCCACAATAAAAATATGTCAAGGGTTGGAACCTTATCACCCTCCTTCCTCTGATTGTTGGTTAATTTGAGGAGGCGGGGAATAAGCCTATGAATAGGTGATCTGATGTGACCCCATTGAGTTGTCCCTAGAATGTATACTCCATTGGCAATGGTGTTCCACCAGTTACATCACTAACATCATTAGGAAAACCCGTATGGCAATTCTCAATAAACATGCCATAACTAGCTCTCATAACCTCTACCTGATAATAAAAATCCAATCTCGATGCTAACTCAACTAAACTACACAATCTTTTCTATCCCCCCAAACAAAAAGTGAAATTCTTCGTGTTATAAGTGGAAGCCCTAGTAACGTCATGAAAATTATGTAACACCTGTATTTCTGGG
Organism: Lactuca sativa; assembly: GCF_002870075.4. Taxonomy (NCBI): domain Eukaryota; kingdom Viridiplantae; phylum Streptophyta; class Magnoliopsida; order Asterales; family Asteraceae; genus Lactuca; species Lactuca sativa. The sequence continues at coordinate 69,434,577 of NC_056631.2, read as the reverse complement.
CCAGTCATTATTGTCGATGTAATAGTCTAGGTTAAATATGTATTATTTGAAATAATAATATAGATGTATTATTTGAGTATTATGTAACCCGTCTTGAAATAATAAAGATGTATTATTTGAGTATTATGTCTTTTGTGTTTAATTGTGTGACTTAAATGAATTAAGGATAAAAATAAGCGTCAAAATGAAATGTTATATAAACCCAATATTTATGAAGGATGTGGTAGTGGTCGTGAAGAGGTTTCCGAATAAATAAAGAATGCCGAAATCCGAGTTATAACGAAGAAGTTATGACCTGTCGAAGTTTCGCGATAGAACCGACACGACGCTGTATGACGTCAAATATGAATTTAAGATAGAGCGATATATAGCCTTAGTGATCTAAATGAAAGTCATAGAATATGTTAAACCGAGAGTGTGCATAATAAGAACGTCGAAATCTGACTGCGTATGAGGAAGTTATGGTTTTTCAAAGTTTCGACATAGCAGTATGCAACCCAAAGTTCGAATATGAGATCGAATGATTTCTAGCCGAAACAATCTAAATGAGAATCTAAGATCTCGCCGATAGTAGCCCAACGGTGAAAAGACAGACGGAAATGGATGTCAGATGAAGAAGATATGATTTTCTAACGGAGTTTTCTTGTCCCGACCTACTAAAAATAATATAATAAAAATAAAGTCAAAATTAGCCGATGGAATCTAAACTATAGTTGTAAGGCATAATCTCACCTACGCGTGCATATAAATAATGTCGAAAACGGATCTCTTATGTGAGAGATATGAATTTCTGAAGTTCGGAACACAAACTTTGAGGCTGTGTCAGAGCTCACGACGTGAGTACAGTGTTCACAACGTGAGCACAGACTGGACACCCTCCAGAGCAAGTGGACGAATGATGAACGCAGTGACCTACTGAGCTCACGATGTGAGCACTAGAATCTCACAACGTGAGTATAGAAAATGGCCCTATAAATAGAAGTTGAAGCCCAACCGAGTTTTGTTGCTCAATTCCTTTCCTCTCTCCTGTATTACATCATTTTACGTGCAATTTATACCCTCGAAGCCCCGGTATCATCTCGAGACCCGAAGCGAGTCCCGAAGCTCCGAAGATCTCGAGAAGAAAAGAGTTTCCGAGCCGAAGCTCTGCCCGCGAGAAGCCCGGTGTGTGAATAGATCACAGTTTCACCGAAGAAAACTACTCTTAGAGCCGTAGTGCTGTCCGATCATCTTTTGATCAAGTGAGTGTGTAGTTACTTTCTTCTAACACATAAATACAAAGTATTCTCTATAAAATACATGTTATGTGTTATTTGAAATGAGTATTGATTGAATGTTTTATACATGTTTTATGTTGTATATATATATATATATATATATATATATATATATATATATATATATATATATATATATATATATATATATCTACAAAGATGTTGGGTAGAACATGGGTAGATAGTGGATGTGTGATGAAATAAAATGATGAGAGGCCTCGATGTTGATGTTGTTAATATAGTCATCTAGCGGAGTATGGATGACGACCACAGACTCTTTCTAGATTGTCCAGTGGAACGCCAGCATGTGCATAACCTGTAGGTGTTGTGAACGATGTGTTCACCGGTGTACTCTATCCCCCTCATGGTTGCCTTTCGGACATCTATTGTCAAGGAAATCCATTTGTAGTGATGTCCATCCCGATGAAAATCCTAGATTAGGTCCCTGGTAATAGATTTTGTTATAGGGACGTAAAGTGCGAATAACGAGAATGGGTAATCGGGTTATTGTTGGTTGGTGAAATCAAATATAATTATTTTTTGTGGGTTGAAAACCCTATATGCTCACCAGGCTCCCAAGCCTGACCCACTCAGTTTTATTTGCATTACAGGTAGTAGCGCGAGAGCATAAGATGGATGAATCATCAAGTTATTTTGTTTATAAGCCAGTAGTTGCATATAACTGTTGTAAGGCTTAGAATGTGCCGTTTATGCTTTTGTGTCTGTATTGGAACATGACATCCCGAGTTTTGATATTTAATGAAAATACATTTATTTAAGAAATGCTTTGATAAACCTTATTTTATCATGTATTGTTTTGGGGACAAATTCTGCAACTCTTTTAATCAAAGGATTACTTTGAAAATTATTTTAAAAGCATAAATTAAATCGGTCTTTTCTGGCCGTGAATTTGGGGATGTCACAAATTATAAGGTAAAAATTTCATTATTAATACAATCAAAACACCAATTATCTTTTGTTCAAACATTTAAAAAATATTCATACTAAAACAGTTATCATAATACAATCCCAAAATCATCACACTACAGAAACATGGTAGGATGTGCTACAATAAAGTCGGGCCCTTCATTTTCGAACCGAAAGTACTTGAAACCATCACCATAAAAATCTAAGCACAGAGCTTAGTGAGTTCCCCAAAATATCGCATACCATACATAGCATTGGGCCTAGTCTGCATATTGGGCTCAACCCACCATAATGGGCCTAGCCCTGCCAAACCAATGGGCCCATCCCAATAATACAAATGCAAAAGTTACAAATACAGTTAACGCCTACATAACATAAAATGAGCCTAGCCCTTCCTGATCCATGGGCCTAGCCAAACATACAAATAGGCCTCGCCCGTTATACAATGGGCCTAGCCCAGCATACATGTGGGCCTAGCCTAACATACCATGCAAGAGTCACAAAGACATCTAACATATCAGAACCTAGTGGGACGACATTGATTCCTTCGACCCACGAGTATAGTGAGGAGATTCACCTCAATCTGCTGATAACCAAATAACTGTACGGGTCGCAGGACCGGAAGACCTCGCAACAACTGACAATAAACACAACCTAAATTAATAGTTAACCCAATAACCCAAAATTCGAGGCCTACTCCATAATCCAAATTCCTAAAGGGTAAAAGACCATTTTACCCTTTCCTTACTTGGCCCAAAACAAAGATCCAACCCATTTTCTCAAAACGCCCAAATCTCTAAATGACAATCCAAAGCCCAATATGACCCAACTTTCTAATTTGGCCCAAAAACTATCATGGGACCAATACCAAAAAAGTCCACAGTCTATTTATGGCCTAAAGTCAGAAGTTCAATAGCCTAACAAGGCCCAAACTCTAAAAGGCCCAAATTAGCCATCCTCGGGAGGAAGCCCTAACGTACTAGAGACGTATGTCCCGCGTACTAAGCCATGAAGCACAATGTACAAAATGATAAAGCATGGTTCCTAAAGACACTGAGCGTACACCTGTACACCCAACGTACTCTTTATAAGGGCAAAACCCCATAAAAGCTCTTAATGGCTTAAGACACAGGCTTCCAAACTCAGATATGACCCTAAGGAGATGTCTTAACACGTAAAGTTGGCAACTTTACTCCTTTGCATGTCTTAATGGGACCAAAACCTTAACAAAATACATAATAATCACCCAAAGTCATGCATGGTCCAAAATAACTCATCAAGATGACATTTTTATGGACAATGGACCTCCCAAATGCCAAGATCTAGCATTGTAAGCTCTTTGAGTAGCTCCTACTCATAACGATGACTCTAAGGACCAAAATGAACCCAAAATACTCCTTAAAGTAGATCTAACACCTAGAGTCATCAAGTTCGAAGCTTTATACCTCTAGAATATAGATCAAGATGCACAAAGGCTGGATCCAAAAGCTCCAAGCAATTCCACAGTTCTCTAATAAGCTCTTACTTCTTCAATGATCACCATAATGCATGAAAACACTCCACAAGATCAAGAATCACACAAATGGAGACTAGGGTTTCCTTTATAGGGTTTAAAGGTATGGAGGCTGAAGATAATAGGATTTGGTGTTATGTTGAGGAGCTTAAATAGGGTCCAATACCCTAAATTAGAGTTTTGGTCTGACTAGAGTACGCCATGCATAACTCTGGTACCCCGAGTGTGCTCCAAGGAGCACCCATGACTCCCTTGCCTACTACGCCCAACATACTTCCCATGTACGCCCAACGTACTTCCCAAGTATGCCCAACGTACTTCCCAAGTACACCCCGTGTACTAGGCTGGCCCTTAATCCTTCAAACTTTTGAATGCCATATTTTCTTCGTTATAAGTTTATATCCATGGAAAGGCAACAAGAAGCTCTACACTTCTAGCTCATCCCTGTCTTAAAACTTCCCAAACTAAAATTCAAAATTCATAAAAAGCCTGAATTAACACTTTAACGATAAATCCTTGGCTCCAAAACACAAACCGAACTCCCAGATCATCAAACTTACATTATCCATACCCAAATGGGTCTAAATCTCTCTTTCCTAAATGCCCAAAGCCTTATGATAACCGATATTCGAGCCATAAGTCTGAATTAGGAAATGATTCGGAACAGGGTGTTACATACCTTTTCCTGAACCTAATAGTAGTAAGGAACTCCACACACAATTCTTTAAATACCAGCTCTTCAACCCTAAATAATCACCTTCATCCTATTCACACAAACCGAGCACCATCCCCAACAAATTCCTTGACCAAATATTGTTCAAGCATTTCCACCAACCCGGCCTCTTGAAACCAATCCCAATTGAGAGCATTTGGCACATGAATTTGTCGACCCTCGTTGAAGCTAACTTGTTCCTCCACTCAACCATAACAAGAGGCTCAACAACATTTGGAAAATTAAACCATGGGAAATCTTGGGATGCACTAGTGTTTTGTTTCCTTCTTCTGTTTATTTTCTACAAAAACAACTAAAACAAACAACCTAAAAGAACACAGGAATTTAGGAATGAAATAAAAATCGAAAATATTATGTTCACTGAACACCCAACACGTTGTGTTGGCCTCAACCACGACGTGGTTCAAGAACAGTTCGGCGATGAAGATCAAAATCGAACAAGAATCAACTAATTAAACTCAAATTAGGCACAAGGGTTTTGTTTAGGCTAACTATTAAAACTATTAGGCATCAATTTCATGTTCAAAACGAGCAAAAAAAACCCCAAATCGGTTCAAAAATCGGAACCCTAGGTTTTGAAAAATAACTAAAAATCGACCCATTAACAAAATTTATGCACAAAATCTTCATACAAACACTTGAGTTAGTCGATTGGGAGTAGAAAGACGGTACCTTGTTGAAGAAAAACGTGAAAAATCCAAAGATTGTTAGAGAATGATGTCACGGAGGGCAGAACTCGTCATGTTTAGAGCGTATGGGTGAAAAAGTGTTTAACTTTTTGACTTTTTAAGATTAAGTAAAAGCCTTGCGTAAAAATCAACACCACATCACGGTGTTTTAAAGTTTCGCGACTATCGGGCCCTTTCCACCACTCGTCATGGAATAACTCATTTTATTGAGTTTTGTAGTTGTTTTGGTCCCTACTTTGTTGAATTTAACAGCTTGGTTGTTAAGTTTTGGTAAATGACGAATTTATCCCCAGGGACCATTTCTACAGTTTTATCTTTTTACAAAACAGAAGGACCAATTATGCAAAATTTCTTTTTCATTTTATAGAATTATTGTATATTATAAATATATACAATAAATAAACATTCCTTTGTGAGATAAGAACAGAGTAGCTAAAAGTGCTACCTAAAATGGACCATGTACAAGAATTAGATGTCGTAGAATTTAATCTTTGAACTAGGAAAAGGAACGCACAGATGAAAGTTTAGTGGTAAAAATATAAAGAAATAAAAATAAAGTGCCGAAATTATAAAGAGGAAAAGTTTGTTGAAACTTTAGTGGCAAAATTAGTAAAAATAAAATACAAAAACTATAAAGTGGAATAGTTTGTTGAAACTTTAGTAGCAAAATTATAAAAAAGTAAAAATATAGTGGTAAAATTATAAAAGAATAAAGAAAAAGGGTTTTAAAGAAGTAAAAGTGAAAGATTAGTGGCAAAAATATGAAGAAGTAAAAATAAAGTGACAAAATTATAAAAAAGAAAAATTTGTTGAAACTTTAGTGGCAAAATTAAAAAAAGTTAGAAATATAACGTTAAAATTATAAAGATGGAAATTTACTGTTGAAATGCGCCATGCGCTTATATATATATATATATATATATATATATATATATATATATATATATATATATATATATATATATATATATAAAATTGCAAAACGGTCCCTGTGGTTGGCAAATTTATGTACTTTTGGTCCAAAACGAAATGTTGGTGCACCATTGGTCCAATTTTGAATATCTTGTGCGACTTTGGTCCTATGATTGACATTTTTGTGTGGTTTTGGTCCACACCCAACTTAAAAAGACGGATATGTCCTTATACTTGTTTTATTAATTTCCTTTTTAATTTCTTATTATTAAAAGAAAAAGAAATAACACCTACCCCACCTCTCGTACTCACCTTTACCCCCCCCCCCCCCCCCCCCCTACACACACATCAACACCATTACCGGTCACCCTACCACCTACCGAACCACCATCTGTTGGACCTCCACCTTCCGGAGAACCATCTTTTCATTTCCAGATCTGCAAAACGAGATCGGTGTCATAATAACACCCCTCTTCCACTATCGGTGTTCATCATTATCACCTCCCTTCACTGCCACCGAGTCCGACACCGTCACCCCTTACCATCCATACCCTCACCGGCGACCATTATACCACCAGAACTGACGAAAAACCATAGCCCTACCGTTAGAAGACCACTAACACCACCTGTGGGATCTGCCATGGAAAGCCCCAAAAAATCCCACCTTCTTTCTCTCTGCTCTATCTCCGATCACCATCTATAAGACTAGAGGAGGTGGTTGGCTCAACAACTGAGAATCGAGAAATCCAACCCATCTTTCCATTTGAAACGAACCTTGCGATCAAGACCAAGTTTATCTCATCTATCTTAATCTAATCATCAACGAAACCATTTTGATTACCAAATTGACTTAGTGAAATTCATACCACTAAGATCAACAACAAATCGAGAGCCATTAATCAAGATCTAAATGATTTAAACAAACATACATATGATAGATTCTAGAAAATGAAGAACACGATGTAGGGAAAAACAATAATATTAAAATCAGTATCCAATGTGTTTGATGCTCAAATAATAACCATCTCCGACCATCATCGTCTCTTTTCTCAGTTTTTGAGTAACCATCTGTGTAAGAACAACGGTGGTGAAGGAGAGGTTTTTCAAATTTGAGTTTTTCAGATCTGAAGAGAGGTCTCATCGAGTTAAGGTTAATGAGATATGGAGGTAAGGGTAGGGAGATAAAGGTGGTTAGTGGCGGATGGTTGTAGCAAACGGTGATGGATGGAAAATGGCGATGCATGTGTTGAGTTCTCCATCATCACCGTTGTCCCTTTCTTCCACCGGCTCTATGGTGCAGAACAAAGTCGTCACCGCTCCTTCCCCTATGTACGAACATATCCATGACGCCTGGTGGTGCTGGAGGATGGTGGTGGCAGTGGGGGTGTTCTTGAATGTGTTTCCTTGAAAGAGAGGAAAAGAGATGAGTGGTGAAGAAGATGAAAGCTACCACCAAGGGAGAGAGAAAGAGAGAGAGAAAGAGAGAGAGAGAGAGGGAGAGAGAGAGAGTGTGTGTGGCCATTCTCTAATTTTTTATTACTTAAAATCATTAAAATTTATATAAAAATAAGAAAAACAAATATGAAGGGTATAATTGTCTTTTTAAGTGGATAGGGACCAAAATCACTAAAAATATCCAATTTTGGGCTAGTGGTGCACCAACATTTCGTTTTGGACCAAAAACACAGAATTTTGACAACCATAAGGACCATTTTTGCAATTTTGTCATATATATATATATATATATATATATATATATATATATATATATATATATATATATATATATATATATATATATATATATATATATATATATAATTGTTTTGATATTGACTTACATAAATTGTCCTTACGGTTTTACGTTCTATTCATAAGTCACCCACTTAGAAATATTTTTTTCTACTTTTTATCCTTACAACCCAATTAACTTGCCATTTGCAACCTTTTTTTTCGTTTTTTTATCCTTATAATACATATGATATTACAATAGATACCTTTTTTTACTTGCCATTTGAAGCCCTTTAACTTTTTTTTTTTCATTTTTATCCTGAATAACTATATTTTTATAAATACACGTTGCAAGATCGGTATATACAATGATATGGATTTTATATACTTTTCTACAAACAAATACAAATATAGTTACTTTTTATCAACACAATTGTTAAATTTAATTAAAAATATATTGGATCTGCCGCAACAACTCTTTGTTTTTATATTACAGTTATGTCCTCTACATTTTTATAGATTATTCAAAGCACTCAACTTTAAAAAAAAAAAAAAAGTCTCTAAACTCTTCTCAACTTTATATACCGGGCATTGTACTTTAAAGTTACATTTTTATTGATTATTTAAAATACAAAATTGCAAGAATGGTCCCTGTGGTATGTCAAAACTAGCAACTTTGGGCCAAAATGGGTTTGGCTCGCAAGGATGGTACAATAGTTTCATTTTGTTGCGAGTTTAGTCCAAAAATTTTAAAACTTTTTATAATGACGGATTTGCCCTTGGTATTTTTCCTTTTTTAATTTTTTTATTATAGAAATCAAAAATAGAAAAAGGAAAAAAGAAAATCTCTCTCTCTCTCTCTGTCTCTCTCTCTCTCTCTCTTTCTCTCTCTCTCTCTCTCTTCATCTCGTTAGTTCTCATCAGAAAAAAAACTCCCTCCTTCACTTATGATCAAGAACACCCCACTGCCCTCATAATTTTTGGTTATCACCGTCTATCGTTGTCGTTAATCCACCATCTTCTCCATCACTGGAAAAGGGCAACACCTCCCCTCGTTTTGCAACAGCCCAACCACCCACCACAACCGATGCCGTCAGAATCCCTTCCTCGACCTCCCTTTCATCTCCAACTCGTCTATCTCCCTCGTTTCTCACTTCTCCATCGAAGAGAGCCACCACAGTCGACTGTGGCAGCTCCTCCGCCTCCCCATGTCGTGACCCACCACCATCCAACATCCCAAATCAAAATCCACAATGGGTGTTCTTCGTTCTTGTTTACTGATTCCAGTCTTTTAGTTTTCTTTTCCCCAAAATCTCATGGTCCCATGGAAGAAACGTTTCTCATTGAGAATCGAAACCCTAAAGTCAATTTAAGCAAAGTAAAAGAAGAAACAACTTCATAAATCAAATCACTTCCAGGCGCCAAATAGGAGATGAGAATCTCTTATTTACAAGTGATACTTGTACAAGCAACTACATATGGAGTTGTGAAGGTGAAGAAGAAGAAAGGTCAACAAAGAGGGGGGTCGAGGATTTCTACAAGTAGAAGATGAAGCAACTACATACTTGCAATTTTGTACAAGTATCACTTGTAAATAAGAGATTGTCATCTCCTATTTGGCGCCTGGCAGTGATTCGATTTATGAAGTTGTTTCATCTTCTACTTTGCTTAAATTGACTTTAGGGTTCTGATTCTCAATGAGAAGCGTTTCTTCCATGGGACCATGAGATTTTGGGGAAAAGAAAACTAAAAGACTGGAATCAGTAAACAAGAACGAAGAACACCCATTGTGGATTTGGATTTGGGATGTTGGATGGTGGTGGGTCACAACAGGGGGAGGCGGAGGAGCTGCCACAGTCGACTGTGGTGGTTGTCTTCGTCGTAGAAGTGAGAAACAATGGAGATAGACGAGTTGGAGATGAAAGGGAGGTCGAGGAAGGGATTCTGACGACATCGGCTGTGGTGGTGATTGGGCTGTTGCAAAACCAGGGCAGGTGTTGCCCTTTTCCGGTGATGGAGAAGGGGGTGGATTAATGACAACGATAGGCGATGATAGCTGAAAATTATGAGGGTAGTGGGGTGTTCTTGATCGTAAGTGAAGGAGGGAGTTTTTTTTTTTTTGATGAGAACTAACGAGATGAAGAGAGAGAGAGAGAGAGAGAGAGAGAGAGAGAGAAATTTTCTTTTTTTCTTTTTCTATTTTTGATTTCTATAATAAAAAAATGAAAAATACCAAGGCCAAATCTGTCATTATAAAAAGTTTTAAAATTTTTGGACTAAACTCGCAACAAAATGAAACTATTGGACCATCCTTGCTAACCAAACCTATTTTGGACCAAAGTTGCTAGTTTTGACATACCATGGACCATTCTTTCAATTTTCTCAAAAAATAATCTTTTAACTCTTCTCAACTTTAGATAATTCACTCAATGTTTATTTCTTTTAAACTTTTAGTGTTTTTTAAGCTATGATATATACATGAAAAACACACATAGGAACCCGCGGCAAAGCGCAGACTCAAATACTAATTAATTCTATTAATTAATTCTTTTTTTAGCTTCTTTCTTATTGTAATATTTTTTATTGGATTATTTTATATATATATATATATATATATATATATATATATATATATATATATATTAATAAATATTATTTTTTTTTCATATATTATATCTATATATTAATACTTTATTTGATTATTATTATTTTTAATTCTTTTTTTGAATTCTTTTTTATTGGATTATTATATATTAAAAAATATTATTTTTAACAAATCATATTTATCTATTAGTAAGTGTTGTTTTATTGGCTTATCAATTTCATTTAATTAGTTTTTTAAATTTTTTTATTGGGTTAATTCTTTTTATTGGATTGTTAATTTATACTTTTTTATTTTTATTTATAATAAATATTATTTTTAAAATTTTTTTTGTTTTCTTTTAATTGCTTTCTTTATTGCTTTAAATACAAATACCAAAAAAAACAATCTCACCCACCCACCTCTCCTAATTTATTTTAAATATTTGGAAGATAACATATTTTGGACAACACCACCACTATCACTCTGTCACCACTCACAGTAGCGGACCGTCTCCAACCCCTGTTACTATATATATATATATATATATATATATATATATATATATATCAGTAATTATTCACGAAGTCAGATTTTCGTGTGTACTTTAGTTTTTATGTATTCACTTGTATCTAAATTTGTTATATCTTTCAATAAACTTATGATTTTGACATATATAATTCCCTAAATATATTTCTACATTAATTACCAAATCCGAGTACTCGCTACTCGGCGGTTGGGCAAACGAGTATCGAATAATGAGTTCTACAACTTTGTCGCCATCTATAGTGGCTATGGTGGTTTGAAAACTCTCAATCTAACATTGTCGTCATCGATGGTGGTATCGGTAATGTATTGTCGGCTAGAGGTTGTATATTTTCTGGGGTTTGTTGCGCATTGTGTGGGTAGTCGAGCGATGTAGTTTTCATTGAGAATGACTTAATATAGGTGATGATCAGCGATTTCCAGTGAGATGATACGACGATGCAACGTGGTAGAAGGCAACAAATGGAGGAGCTGACCAGGGGTGTTTCTATCAAACCTCCTAGTGGTTATAGCAGAATATGGCCGACTTAGTGACAAATATAAAAGATTTCGATGGATTGTGATGAGGTTGTCCGAGGTGGCTATTGGCGACATTGGGTGTATCAAGTTGGTGGGGTTTTCGTTGAACAATCGATGAACATGAGTGGCGGTTGTCCCGCCGATTTTTGACGATGGGACACGACACATTTGTGTATTCTAACGACTTTTTAGTGGAGCCAATAAAATTAAAAAAATAATATTATGCATTATAAATTATTAATCCAATAAAATCATATTTATTATATAAAATAATAATAAATTAAAAATTATAATCCAATAAAAAGAATTAACGCAATAAAAAAATAAAAAAACAATTAAAATGAATTAAATATAATAAAATAATATTAATTAATAGAAAAATATTATATGTTAAAAAAATATTTATTAATATATAATAATCCAATAAAAAATGAATTAATCCAATAAAGAAGAAATTAAAAAAAAAACTAATTAAAAAAATTTAAAAATAAAAAATATATATTTATTATGATATAAATAGAATTTAATAAAATTAATATTTATTAATATATAACAATACAATGAAAATGAATTAATCCAATAATGAAGAAATTAAAAATATTAATTAAAAATTTTGATAATATAAAAAAAATAATATTTATTAATATATAAATATAATATATTAAAAATAATATTTATTAATATAAAATAATCCAATACGAAAGAAATTAAAAAAAAGTTAATTAAAATAATTAATGTACAATAACTCAATAAAATAAAATTAAAAATTGTTGAAATGGTCCTTGTGCTAAACTTAATGAGTTAGAGAGTAAAGACCAAAACCACAAAAAAAAACCATTAAATAGGGACATTTTTTGCTAATAAATTTTTTTTGGACTTTGCCCAAAAAATTGACAAACGACAGGGACCATTTTTGCAATTTTTTCAAAAAAAAACTTATTTTTATATGAAAATGTAAAAATTATTTTTAAGATTATAACAATGTAATAACATTGTATACGGAAACGTATTTTTTTATATAAAAAAAACACATTTTAAATGAAATAAATACGTGAAAAATAAACTTTTTTTTATGTGAAAGAAAATAAAAACTTATTTTTATATGAAAACCTAAATATATGTTTTTGGATAATGGAAAAATGTAATAACATATTATAAGAAAATGTATTTTTTTTTTAAATACATAAAAAAATATTTTACGTAAAACAAATACGTAAAAAAACAAATAAAATTTTTGTACAATACGTTAAAAATATATTTTGTTTTATTAGGTTTTTTTATAAAATATATGTTTTTTATTGTTTATTATTAATATATTTATAAGTTTAGATAATATTAATTAGTTTTCAAAAATATAAAGTAAGTTTGAGCGTAGCCTAATTGACTAGAGCTTTAGGTGATTTGGAAGAAGGGGAGGAAGTCCCAAGTTTGAATTCTCCTCCCTTTTTTTTCGTAGCATTTATATTATTTTAATACAAATTACAAAATTAGTTCTTATGGTTTACCAAATGATAAAAATTCAATCTTTTATATATACTTGAAAAGACGAAAATATTCTTAGAAATTTAGTCTTTAACAGTTGAATACTAACGAAGTTAGTAAAAATGGTCATACGTGCAAGTTTTGCAAACCACAAAGACCATTTACATCAAAAAGTTAGCAGGAACCGACTTTGTTACTTTTGTCAAACCATAGGGACCATTTTTGTAATTTTTTCTTTAAAAAAAAAATTATACATCACCTTTGTGCAATTGGTAATGGTGTTTTTACCCTATAAATAATATATTTTTTATTTTTTTTATGCTTAATATATTTTTATATCAAAAAAAAAAGTTTAATATTTTTTTAATACCTTTGTGCAACATGTTACCTAACTCATACGTAGATAACGTAAATAAAATTAACCATTAAAACGTAAATTATTATATATAATTCAACTCACACGTAGGAAACTTACATAAAATTAAACCCAAAAAATGAAAGTTATATTATTATTAATCTTAGTATCTTTTATTTATCCATAATTTAAGTAAGATACATTTTTTTAATATTAAACTAGTAAATATGTAAGTGATTCGCAATGAGGCTAATATTTTTTCTATAACATTTAGACCGGATCGACTCTTAGACAGACGAGTTTTACATAAATGTTCATCCTTCCATTGGTATTAATATAATGGTTAACGGATGATGCGGTAGCCATTGTAATTGTAGAAAGACGGTGAGCCGATGATTGTACACGCATTTAGCCACAAACCGATAGTCGGTTACTGTTTATAAGCATTTGCACTTTTAATAGTATATATAATAATATATAATATTTCTTTTTTTTATTTTTATATAATAATAATAAGAAGAATAATAATAAAATATATATTATTCATAAATCGAATCACCTTTTTAATAGATATATATCAATTTAAGGGGTGTTTGGTGAAAAGTTGATTACTTATTAGTTTATTAGCTTATAAGCTAATAAGTAAGTGTGAGGTAACTTATGAAAAAAATGACTTATTACAAGTTTCTCATCGGAATAAACTATTTTTCATTCAAACATTTTTTTAACTTATAGTGGTGTGGAACCTATAATCGAATAAGTTATTTTAACAAACTTAGTCACACACTCCTTAAATAGGAAAAGAATAAATAAAGTTATGTAGTCTCTCCATTAAACAATCATAATGATATAAATATATTAATATCATAATCTTTAAATATATTATGTAATATAAAAATAATGAAAGTTAATAGAGGGTTATATATAGATATTAGCTATGTATCCGTGCAATGCGGCAGTGGCCAATAGTTTTCGGGTGACGATCAATTCTTTTTGGAAACGGTTGTATCCTTTTGGCGATTAGTCATATTCAGTAAATAATTTTCTTGTTTCGATTAGTTTTATTTTGGAAAAATGTCACATTTCCAAAAAAAACACACACACATCAGTAAATAAGATATATCTATTGGGGTACCTTGTGCAATGTGAAATGCGACAATTATTTTCCTTTCGATGTATAGTTTCTTCTGTTGGATAATAAAAAAAATTACATGCAGTACATCGAAGGAGTATATATTCTTCCTGATCCCAATAGTAGAGTTATGTTGATAGATTGTTGAATATTGAGTTACCAATCATATTTTCATATGAAATAATGGTATGCACCTTTACGATTCAAATTTTTTAGAATAATCCACTTAGGGACATGTTCCCTCGCTATTTGGTTATTATCTGTATCTAATTCACAATGGTTCAACAACGTAAATTTTGAATTTACTATGACATTTGAAGTTGTTTCTTTATATTTGTATGTTGTATGCCACGTTTATAAAAACTAATAAAACCTAAATTAAAATGCCATGGCATACGCTCCACAAACTTAATTGATCTACCAATATTTAATAAACTAAAGGTAATAAGAAAAAAAGAATAACAAAAAAATAATAAAAAGTTGAAAATGTTAGATTAAAAAAAGTTATGTTATAAATGTCACACAAGGATGGAGAAGATAAAGAATCAATGTTTAAACCAGGAACCACAAACTCAAACACACTTAACAATAATAATTAAGCCTTTATTCATTACTTATTTTTCTGAAACGAAAAACTAACTAACTTACTCTTAAATATCATTTATGTTTCCTGAGAGACGTGAACCCATTTAGGAGCAACTACATGATACAAACAAATGACAATTAAAATACCTCTTGTCGTTAAAATTTTACAAGAGTAAAAAATGCCTTATGTATTTGTTTTCTTATAGCACTGAGTTGCAACATCACCTTAATGTTTGCTATCCATCTGCAAGTCAATAAAGGGCTCTGAGTAAAAGGTAGGGTTGATGTATTTAATCTGAACATCAAACACTTACCTTCAAATGACATTTAACCAATTTGATATATACCTGACCAATTAACCTTATCCCCCCAAAACCATATGAATACTGGGAAACCATTATTAATACGAAATTCTAACTATGTTACAACATCTTTAATTATACATAAGCATTCCAATATTTTTTCTTCTTTTAACCAGATTACCCCTTCTTTTCAACATTATCCATAACCAAACCTATATACTTGTTATTATTGGAATATAATTTAACCGCTATATTTTTTTTTTTGCGATTAGAAAAAGAAAGTATGATGATATAAATGACATTTTATATTTGTTTCACCAATTAGCAACTTAGAGATAATGAGATTTGATATTTGTATCACTAACTAGTGACTTATATGCAAAAATGGATTAAAAACGACCTCCAAATCCTTTTTTTTCACGTAGGATTATTGGGCTCTTCCTAACTTGATTAAATTATATACTTGTGTTTGTGTAACAAACTCTCAAGCTCTGTAATATTGTGTTGCCTATATATACATAAAAAACTTGACAATAAAATGATCAAAATTACTTACACGGTTCTCTTAATGATTAAAAACCAGTATACAAGAACAAATACAAATCAAATACCTCACTACATCACACTCTCTCAGTTACAAGAAGCCCTCATTACAACACTCTCTATTCCTACCCTCACCTAAACATCAGCCAAGAACCTGATGTTATCTAACCCAAGTCTAAGGCTAATAAGAGCAGATGAGAGAAAAAAGAGATATTAGAGTTATTCTCCTTTTTGTCTAACTATACACGAGAGTTGAAAAAACAGAGTAAAAAAATGAGTGATACTCCACAACAAACAACTCTTTACTTTAATACAGGGAATATAACAATAGATATGGATTAAATGACCCAAAGTTGGCGTGATTCTGCAATGCATCTTCTCCTTATGTAAACAGCAGTCCATGAGAATGAACGAATGAGAACCTGGTCCCTCCACTTTGTTTCCTGCACTAAACTTACCAAGTAACTAATTCTTTTTTTCTTTTTTTTTTTTAATATTAAACAGTTTCAAGTTTAGGTTGACAGATTAAAACATTTAATCTTTTTAACAATACAACCTTCCACAAAAAACTTCAAACACCACACAAAGGAATAAACATCCGAATCCTTTGTTGGTGAACTCGTTTGTATGAATAACATATCACAATACCCTATCTTCTTATAACACACTAGAAGCAAGCACATAAAAGAAAAATAACATAATTTTAATACTAATTAGATAATTATAAGAAATTTATGATGAATAAAAAAATGGTTTTAAATACAACACAAAATAAAATTGTATTTTCTTTGACAAAGCCTCCAAGTCAACCTGCATAATGAAATAAAAGGTTAAATATTTAAACAACTAAGATACACTTGTTTTACCGTACTACTAGAAAAAAGGTTTTTCTTGATAGACATTGTCTGTCGTAAATGCCTATATATGACAGACAGTTATATGTCATTAAAAGTCATGTCATAAAGGAAAATGACAGACATTTGACCTGTCATAAAATTTACGACAAACATTTATGACCTACAATCACAACATACATATACCAAGCATGCGTTTTTAATATATATTTACAACTGACTTTCTATGTCATAATTCGTAACATTTATATAATTATTTTTGACATAGTTTTACAACATACATTTGTATGTCATGGTTTTACATTTTTAATTATATATATATATATATATATATATATATATATATATATATATATATATATATATATATATATATATATATATATATATATATATTCTAAATTTGCACCAAATCTTAAGCAAAATATATTATACATTTAATCTTTGATAATACAAAATAAAATATCATACATATACAAAAAGACAACTCATTACACACCTATAGTGTCATATTCAAAAGTATGTTCCAAATTCATGAGTAAGTAATTATAAATACATATCATCAGTAAATAAGGTTGTGACATAAGTAGCTTATTCTTTATGCACCTTATCAAGTTCGACATTTGTATATTCATTCTTCCCCCAAAACTGAGACAAAACTTAATATATTAGCACATAACAATTAAATAATTATATATGTAAAAATTCTACAACACTTAGAGTCCTTCATCGATTAACTAATAGATTTATTTGCATCGTTATTCAATACTTCAAGTCCTTCATCAACAATTGCTTTCATTCACTATTGTCACACCCCCAAACCGAAACGGCGACGTTAGGGGGCGGAGGACGTCTTGTATAGTATCATAACAATTGAATAGTAATGAAAGATAGCAACATAAACATTCATACATCAATATTAAGTTTACATTGTTTACAATACCTGTTTTGGTCAAAAGTTAAACACGAATAACCAAAGTAGAAAAACAAAATGCAGCAACGTCGGGCCTCGAACGAGGTGAATACCTGTCTACTAGGTACCTGAGAATACAAGTCGTTTTGAAAAGCATCAACTAAAAAGTTGGTGAATTCATAAGCATATTTGTAGGTAAAAGATTCTAATATCTTTGTTCATAATACGTTGTAAAACTACAGAAAATCTGATATTTTCTATAGAAAGTACTTTGTGAGTCTCGTTATAAAATTCGTGTATAGTCACATGCATGTTCTTTGTTTTCCCTTGTTTGTATCAGAAAGAATGTGGTTCCCAGAAAATCCTATATTTTATGTATAAAAAGAGGGTTGTGGTCTTAAAACCCTAAGACCGGAGTTGTGAAAATTTAGTTTACATAACATACGAAACATAGTTTTTTAATTTATAAAACTAATGGGGTGTATATCCTTCCCTTGTAAAGTACAAATATATAGTCTCAGAAAAATCCAGTATTTTCTTAATGGTGAATTGTGGTCTTAAACCCCAAAACCGAGATGAAAGAAAGTATAATACGGAAAATAGTTTATTGTCTCATTTCTTTTAATAAAGCTAATGAAGTATAAGCTTTTCGTAAACCAGGTCTTCAAATCCCAAGACCAAGATGGAGGTGAATATCATACAAAAAGTAGTTTTTAGTTTCATTTCTTTTAATAAAACTAATGAAGTATAATCTTTCCGTAAATCAAAAATCTTTTTGTTTATCCCTATGTGAGTCGTTATAACCATACTAATATGACTGATATGCGTGGCTTGCCATTTTACATTTCGTCGAAATATATTTGTCACTGTAGACTAGCCGAGTCTAACTGTAGCGAACAACTCAGGTATGGGGTGTCAACACCATATAGATCTATACACAAACTTCCGCTCTCCCTCCAGGAGACTCTGATTATAACTAACAGGACTTACCACGTATACTAGGTAGGTACAACTAAAAGCGTCTCACAAGAGCCTTAACAGATTTACGTGAACTATGACTCATTTTCTTGTAAAAACGGGATAGTTAAACGTGTTTGAAAAACGTGGTTTGTGACTTCCAAACTATACTGATTAAAGTTTAACTTGTTGGTTTGAAATTATTTATATACCCTTTTATATAAATGTAAAGGTGTGTTCCAACATGAAAGATATGAAATTAAAACATATTACTTGGGTATTAAACCCACTAGATTTGTAAATGACTATATAGTATCAAAGCTTACTAGTAAAAACTATCTTTTAATAAAGGTTCCCAAAAGCATGCAGTTTATAGATCTTAACTTTTCTTATGATTTTATAACATTGGTCATGTTAGTTTTGCTGATAGATATAAGCATATCACCATATTTATATTAAAACTAGAAAATACTATAACTTGTACGAATAATAATTTGTCCTTAACATAAAGGTGAAAAGCTTATAGTTATTTGTGGAATAACAAAGTTTGACTTGTATTCCGTCTCAAATTAATTGTCCACATTAGACTTTTGAAGTCTTTATCCTTTAATATTGACTTTAAATAATTTTGTTTTACATAGATAATACTTGATGCAAAATTATGAAAGAATTGTATTTTAAATGTCTTTTCATTGTTATAAGTTTTATTAAATAATATATAACTTGAAGAAAAACATTTAAGCTCAAAATTGAATAGAAAAGATTTTAAAAGTGAACAGTTAATTTGGAATTCAGGGAGTAGTAAAAACCAATAATTAGGGATGGCAAAAAAATCCGAACCCGACGGGGAAACCCGAAACCCGATTATTTCGGGTCGGGTAACGGGTCGTTATCGGGTTTTTTATTGGGTTCGGGGCAGGGAGTTGGTTATACTCGTCCCGACCCGACCTGCCCCGATTATATATATATATATATATATATATATATATATATATATATATATATATATATATAGAGAGAGAGAGAGAGAGAGAGAGAGAGAGAGATGTTAGTTGCACGCATTCAAAGTTAATCTTTTTATTATTAACAATCCGGTGTGAATGATCATTTTTTATGTTTTGACGTATTACACTAAAATTAAATCAAATAATTTTTAATATAACGTCGAGTTAATTTTATTAAAGTGATTCATCATATTTTTAATTTAAAAATGAGGCTAGAACACGTATTTTTTATAAGACATTGGGGTACCCTAAAACGGAATAAAGATTTTGTTATGAATTGTTTTAAACCCGATAAGATACCCAAAACCCGACGAAAAAACCCGAACCCATCGGGGCGCCCCGATAAAATACCCGAAATATATCGGGACAGATTTGGAAAACCATACCCCGCCTCTAACCCACCCCGTTGCCATTTCTACCAATAATCATACCGATTAACCTAAATCGGTATCAACCAATGCTCGTTACAATTTCGTTTTTAGTACAACGATCATCCCTCTGCTATGGTGGTTTTCTGGATGAACCAGCCCACTTATTCTATAGTAAAGCCAGCCCACTTATTCTATAGTAAAGCCAATTAGATTTTTATGGGCCATCAAGCACTAGGCCCACATAAAAACCAATGAATTTTCAAATCATTAATGAAATTTTAGGATAATAAGTACATTTTCATTTCGGACATTTATATATTAAAACTTAAATATAATAGATTTTGATTAGTTTGATTAAATATGTGGTAAGTGGAAGATGATCCTTAAGGTGGAAAGTGTCCTGTCATTTTTATTATTTTTTTTTCTCTATCACATAGACAACCTCTCAAATTCATTTTTACCGTCAAATCAAAGTTTCTTTTCACACTAAGAATGGTAAGAATGGATACCATGGCAAAAATAATAAATTTTTAAAATCTCATAAAATAATTCAATTTTAATAAAAAAAAACACATAACTTTAATTATTTAAACAAAAAACATAACATAACACTAAAAAAACTCATAAAAATTTAGAGAATTATAAATTTGAATCCTACAAACATAAAAAACAAAACACATAACAAGCGACTAAAAAAACTATTATAACGTCTTTTTTAAGATAGGTATTGATCGTCAAAGATCATCATCGGTCATGTGACTTGTGTCTTGCATTAGTAATGTCATGTCACTATCCATTTGTTTCTTATGCTCTCTTTCAGAAGCAATTTGCAAGAATTTGTTAATTATTTCATTTAGATTATTCATCTCGTCCCCCGTCACTTTTGTAACACCCGTTTTCTTGGAAGAGTCGAATCAAGGTTTCAATGAGTCAAATCACGACGTGAGCCATAGAAGGGTCACAGCGTGAGGAGCGATTAAATGAAGAAATTGTATATATGTTGAGCTCATGACATGAGCAATAAGAGCTCACAACGTAAGGATCGATGCAGCCCATGCCTACGGACTTTTAGGGTTTCCCACGTATTTAAGCTCCCTTTACTCTATTTTAGGGTTCATTTCTCAGCCTCCACCTCCCTCCAACTCAGAAAACCCTAACCTTCGTCCCTCTTGGTGGTTTTGGATCCATCTTGGTGTTTTAGTGGCTAGAAGAAGAAGAAGAAGAAGATGTTCTAGAGTGTTGGTCCAACAAGGAGGCTTCATCATCATCATCATCTTATGCACATTCTGGACCTTTGTAAGTGACCAAGATTTAACCTTTATAAGTTTAAGTTATTATATCTAGATTCTTGTCCCTTTTCCTTCATGATTGTGGAAGTTTGCATGGAGGAGATCCATAAAGTTGGCAACTTTATGGCCTCCAAGAGTCCCTTGAACATCATATCTTTTGGATCTGAAGTTTAGCTGTGATTTATGAATCTTGCATGATTTTGGGGCCATTTCTTTTCATTTTGATCTAAGGTAGGTTTAGGACATGCATGGGGCATACATGTCCATCAAGTAATCATTTTTATTGACCTTTGGAGTCCTTTTTAGCTTCTAACAGAGTTAGGGTTGAGAACTTAATAGATTAAGGACTCAAAACATTATGATATGGCATCAAACTATGCTCACAATGTGAAACAGGGAGTGTCACGACGTGAGAATGGTTTTTCCCCGCAGAAACTTGATGATTTGAAGCTCACGATGTGATCAAGGAATGCTCACGTCGTGAGGACTGCTTTTGATTCGTTTCGCCCGAGTTGTTGAGTGGTGTGAGATCGAGCTGGAATTTGTCTGATTGTATTCTCACAACGTGACCAAGGACTGGTCACAGCGTGAGGGTCAACTATTGGTATGTTGACTGTTGAATGTTGACTTTAGTCGTTGACTTTTAACTTGGTCCAACTTATGGGTCAATATTCTCTTTTTAGAAGGTGGACTTAGGGTTTACCTTGTGTGGATTGATATGACGTGCCAAGCACCCGTGTTTTGGCAGTAGATAAGCTAGCTGAAGTCGACTTTCTAATTCAGGTGAGCCACTACACGATACTCATGGGTCAAAGGCACTAATGGTGGACCACTGGATTATATTGTAGGATGGTAGTTGTCTTTGTGAGACTTGTTGATATGTCTGTATGTACTTGATTGTATTTATGACTCTTGATGGTATGAATGTATCTTTTATGTATGCAGGGTTGATACGGACTTGAAATAACTATATGTATTTATATAGAGTCATTATGGACTCTGGGGTTGATAGAGACCTGACACAGCTACTTGTTGTCATATGGGTTGATACGGACCCGACACAGCTACATGTTGTTATATGGGGTTGATATGGACCTGACACAACCATGTGTTGTTATATGTTTATGTGCATGGTATGTGGTATTTTGGGAAACTCGCTAAGCTTTGTGCTTACGGTTTGTTGTTTATGGTTTTAGGTACTTCTGATACAAAAGGGAAGGGCTCGGCGTGATTCCACTGCATTCACCCATGTTTCCGCAACTTTATGATTTTTGGATTGTATTTTGTTAACTGTTTTTACCTTGATATACTTGTGATTGACTAGTAATACTAAATGGTGTTTGGGATGTTACTACTTTCAAGCCATTCGAATCCACCGCTTTGCATTTGTCTTTGCGTTTTGCTTTTTCCCTTCCCATTGGTCGGAAAGGTGGTGTAACTTGAATGGTTTCATCATTGTTGGGTTCGATTCCAATACAAGCATCCAGTATAGTGTATTTAGATTCAGATGTTCTTGAGCGTTTTGAACCACTATTGATATGTGACATCCCCTATTTTTCATAACAAAAAGCTTTTCTTTACGCTTTAAAAATCACAATATCTTTGATTGAAGATATTATTTCAAAATAGAAAACCATAAGGATGACATAATCAGTACTTAACATATGTTACAATGTAAAGACCTAATGGTCCTGAACACTATTGCAGGTTGCCTCTTAATCACTCAACATCCTAATTAAGTTCCATCAGATTTAACCCTGTCACATGTGATGCATATAATTTGAGCGGGTCCGGTTAGGAAACCTTGTGAGACATATATGGTTTTCAATCCCATAATATCATTATGATAATAATCCAGAATTATCAAACTTGAAAAACTAACTGTTACCAAACAATATAGATATATTCAATAACTTAGATATCTATAAAACATTAAACCCATACATACCTATCCCGGATAGTTCTCACAAATCCTTGTTTATGATTATCAGGAAGAATCAACTCACCCGACGAGTCATTTAGAGCAATGGTTTGACTACACAACTAAGGGCTTCCTTGGCCAGTGTAAGTGTTAGGGTTTAAATGTTGTAATAAGTCGAAGTGTTAGTTGTATGGTTACGAAGGATCTCTAATCTTCGTAAGTAGAATCTTCGGATGTAATGTTATATTTACTAAGGCATTTTAATGAATAGTCTGAATGTCTAGTCCTTAGTATTTTGTTATGCTTTTGTACTCCTATAAATAGGAGACGGTACTGAGTGAGTACTTAACTTTCACATATTCTTTACAGAGAATTCCTTTGTACTCTGTAAAATCAAAAGCATAATATGAGCTGATCAACTATTATATTTACTCTCGTATTCATCGTATTTCTTCTTTTTTAATTCTTACGTGAATTGATCTTTAAACTCGATTTCAAATCTCATCAATTGGTATCAGAGCGGGAATCCTTTCTGTGATCTGATTTTCATTCGATCAAAAAGGTTTTTGAATCTACTGTTCGATTCAAAAAGTTTCCGTCCTTTTTGAATTTGAAAATTTCATCTAGATCTCAATCTAGGATTTGATTCTGCAAAAAAAATTGTTAATCGAGTGTTCGGTGTGTAATTCTAAATTGAATTATACAATTTGATTTTCAAAATTCTCAAAAGTTTAGTATCATCTTGAAGTTTTTGTCCGTACAACAATGGCGTCATTCAATCTGAATTCGATGACATCATTCTCTCATTTGCTTGAATCATCCACAAAAATTCCAATGCTTATTCCAGAATATTATGATCAGTGGGCAGATCATATGGAAGATTACTTGAACGGATTGGATGAAGAATTATGGAAATGCATCTCAGGAGAAATCAATCAACCTGCACAAGTTCAGTCAATCGGCATGTCTTCAAGCAGTTCAGAAGTTGATAATCAAACCGATCGTTTAAAACGTCTGGAGAAGAAATGTATGAAGGAATTAAGAGGTGCGTTGCCTCCTGTTGTGTATAATTATGTCAGAACATGCAAAACAGATAAAGAAATCTGGAACAATCTCAAAGACAAATTTCAAGGGAGTGAAAAGACGAAGATCACATCTGTGAAACAATGCCTGGTAGAACTCAAAGATTTCAGACAGAAAGAAAATGAGTCTATTGAAGCATACTATGATAGGTTCAACGAGTTAATCTATCGTTGTAATCGTTATAGTATAATAAGGTCACCAATGGAGTACAATTTGATATTTGTAATGGGACTTCGAAAGGAGTGGAGAAGTGTGAGCATGATGGTGAAAAATTAACAAAGTTTTGATACTTCGACTTTGAATGACTTGTACAATCAATTAAAATCTCATGAAAATGAAGTTAATGAAATAGCTGAAGAAGCTATAGCAAGTCTTGGTGGTCCTTTGGCTCTAGTTTCGAAGGTTTCAGAAAGAGAAAGTGAAAAATTGAAGTCTGATGAAGAAGAAGGTTTTTTTGATGAATTCTGATGATGAGGCTGTTGCTTTTTACTCAAACAATAGAGTAAAGAAATTTTTTAAGAAACCTTTTAATCCAAAGAAGTCATCAGATTCGAAGGGTAGTTTTGAGAACAAAAACAAACTGGATGAAAAGAAAATAGAAATGAAGACAAATTCGAAGAATGAGATGGAGCAAATGAAGATGCTATTGAAAGGTGATATAGGGATCAATTGTCATTATTTCTATGGAGCAAATAATTTGGCAGTAGATTGCCTGTTGAGGAAGAAGGAAGAAAAGAAGAGTAAAACAAAGGATGAAGCTTACTACACTGAGAAACTGGAGGAAGTAAAGAAGAAAGCGAAGAATTTGTCATTGGTGGCTCATGGAGAAACTGAATCGGATGACACATATCAAATATGGTCTTCGGGTTCAGATGATGAAGAGATGAAAAATCCAACTCATGGAGCTATGTATGCAAAAATGGAAGAGGATTCAGATGATGAACAGACTGACGAAGTGTATGGGCAATGCTTCGTTTCGAAGTCTACTGACAAGTCACCTATGACTACCAAGGTACGTAAAATTCTTGAATCTTTTAGCATTCCAGTTTCTGCATATAATTCTGAGTTAGTATCTTTTGATGAAACTGTTACTTACTTTGATTCAATCATTGTGTCTGCTAGCAATGAAGCGAAAAAGTTAAGTGATCAATTAGTAGAGACGAGAAAAATGTTGGATTCAAAAGTCACTAGGATTGATTACTTAGAATTGCAAGTTTCAAATATCATGGAGGATAGAGAAAAATTAGGAAAAGAAATAAACTTGTTGTTAGCTTAGAGAAATGTTTTTTGTAATTCAGCAAAAAGATTGTATGGAAAATTAACTGAGTTACATCATTCGTGTGAAATAAGTAAGGAACAACATAGAAAATTACTACCATTTTTAGCTTATGATAGAGCTAAGGTTGATAGTATTTCATATGATTGTGAAAAAGAAATTTCTGATTTCAACAAAGTTCCAGATGATAGGTTTAGATATGGAATTGCAAAAGTCGAAGATTATCTTGATGCTAATGATTTAGTAAAAATTGTAAATGAAACCTTAACTAAATCAGAACAACTTCGAATTTTGAAAAAGACTGAGAATTCTACATCTAATAGTGAAACTAATAATGCTAATATTGAAGAAAATTCTGATAATATTAGTGAAATTAGTGATTTAGAAGATGTAGATTGCTCACAGTTGTCTGTCATAAATGTTGCAAATTCATTTAAAGGGAAAGAAAAATGTGACGATTTATTAATGAAAATTGAAACTAATAAACCCTCAACTTCGAAAGTTTGTTATATGGAATATGTGGAAATACATGAGAGTCAAACGGATGATAGTGACAATGAAGAAGAAAATACAAATTCAAAGCAAAGTCAAAGGTTGAAAGAAATTGAAATTCCTCGAGTGGTTGTTGATCAAGTCTATTTGGATACACAAGAATTTGAGAAAATTCTTAGTGAAAAAGGTGCTCATTATCTTGAATCGAATACTGTTGTTTATCCAATCTTCAAATGCACTGATGATATTGTGTTCCCAAATCAAGTCTTCGTAACAACAGGTAATGTTGAAAATATAAAACCTGAATTCAAAAAGATGGTTGTGGAAGACAATATGCAAACATCAAATGAAGGATTCTTTTCAAATCAAAGTACAGTTGAAAATAATCTTACAAAGAATTCATATAAATTTCAACATCATAAACCAAAAAGAGTATGGATTGAAAAGTCAAAAGTTGAAAAGAAGGAAGTTGTCCCAACTGCAAATATGTTTTCAAAGCATGAAGATGTTAAAACAATTAACAAAGTGATAAAATTAAATTCAAAAGAATTTAAAGCTCAAGTTGAAATTTTTTCAAAGGAAAATAATATTTCGAAACGTCAAGCAAGGAAAACAATTTTTTAGCAAACTGTTGAACCATCAAAAATGAGATCAACAAATTTTTCAAAAAGAAGAAAAGTTTTTAAAGAAAAATCAAAATCTCAAATTTTTGAAGAGAAAAGTGCTTTGTTTTCAAATAAAGATTCAAAAGTTTCAAATGAAATAAAATCTACAATACCAAGAAAATCTTTTCAGAAAAAGGTTGGAAATCAAACTTCAAAGTTTTAAAACAAGACATCTTATCATGAATCATATCTTTCAAAACCAAAAGTTGATTATGTTCCAAATACAGCAAAATATTATAATCCTTTGAAGAAACAAGCTGACAAAGTCTCATATGCAAAGGGAATAACAACAAAGAGAAATATTGATCATTGGTTGGAAGGAAAAGGAAAGATATACCAATCAAGTAAGTTTTCGAAAGAAACAGATACATGAGGCGTATGACAAATATGCTAATCCTTCAACGAATGGTAGTTTATCATTGAAAGAGTCAAATATATCAGTTAAAGTTTGGCAGCCGGTCACAAGAGCAAAAAGGGAAAAATCACAAACTAAAGATGCGAAGGGTGAATTTAGTGAAAATTTGAATAGAATAAAAACTCATATATCTGACCCTTCGAATGAAAATGTTAGATTTATAGACAGTTTCAAAACCAAAGTATATTATTGGGTTAATGATTGTACTTTACAATTGAATCTCAAACCTAATTTGAATGGACCCAACAAAGCTTGGGTACCTAAATTTTTCCAATGATTGCAGGTACTTTGTGACGAGCAATATGATAACAAGTGGTATATTGATAGCGGTTGCTCACGTCACATGACTGGGAAGAAGGAAAACTTGCGTGATTTTCGAAGCCTAGAAAATGGAGGAGTGGTTAAGTTTGGTAATAATGACAAATGCAAAGTCAAGGGTTATGGGAAGATAACGAATGCAAATTTCACTATTAACAGAGTTGCATTTGTTGAAGGTTTGCAACACAACTTGATAAGTGTTTCACAACTTGTTGTGGGCACTGGCAATCAAGTTCTTTTTAATGAAGAAGGAAGTGTCATTTCGAATGTCAAGACTAAGGAAGTTTTACTTAAGTCAAAAAGAAAAGGTGATATGTTTACATTGGATATTGTTCCTATTGTAGGCAAACCTGTTGTGTGTCTACTTTCAAAGGCTGCTGCTGATGTTAGCTGGTTATGGCACAGGAGATTATCACATCTCAATTTTCGAAACATCAACAAACTTGTCATACAAGATCTGGTAAGAGATTTACCCATTCTTAAATATGATAATGACAGTTTGTGTGCAGCTTGCGAAGTAGGGAAACAACACAAACAAGGTCATTCAATCACAATAGATTCGAAGATTGTTGAACCCCTTGAACTCCTGCATATAGATTTATGTGGTCCTTCAACAGTTGCTACTCTTAACAAGAAAAGGTACATTTTGGTAATAGTATATGATTTTTCAAGATTCACGTGGGTTTATTTTCTCAGGTTAAAATCCGAAGTTCCACAAATGATGATTGATTTTATCAAAAAGATGGAAGTTTCACTGAAGAAGACAGTTCGAAAAATTAAAAGTGATCATGGAACTGAATTCAAAAATCATGTCTTCGATACATTTCTGGTGGAAAAAGGAATTTCGCATAATTTTTCATCTCCTTATACACCACAACAAAATGGTGTAGTTGAGAGAAGAAATCGATCATTATGTGAAGCTGCAAGAATAAAGTTGGCATTTTCGAATTTACCTCAATATCTTTGGGCTGAAGCTGTTTCAACTGTGTGTTTTACTCAAAATCGATCATTTATTCATAGACGGTTTAATCATCAATAATCGAAAACCTAATGTCAAATTTTTCCATGTTTTTGGATGCAGGTGTTTCATAATGAATCTCAAGGATAATCTTTCGAAGTTTCAAACAAAAGCAGATGAAGGAATTTTCTTGGGATATTCACACAATTCAGTTGCTTATAGAGTGTTAAATAAGCGAACTCGCAAAGTGGAAGAAACTTTTAATTTGACATTTGATGATCATTACATTAAAAAGTCTAATCATAAATTTGTGAATTATCCTATTTTGCAAAATTCTTCAAATATAGATGATTCAATTGAAATGAATGATGTTGATTATGATTCGATTTTCGGTATTTCAGATCAAGCAATTGATGCAGAAAGAAATGCAACTGATAATCTGTAACAGCCCGGAATCTTAGGTATTGTTAAATTATGTTTTTGGGGTGAGTTAAGAGGGGACTCGGTGAGTTGGAGCCTAGACTCGCCGAGTAGGATCGCAGACTTGGTCGCGGGTTCGCGACTGGACTCGACGAGTCCGATATGGACTCGGCGAGTCTACGCTGTTTAGCGAAAACCCTAACCGTTCAGGTTTGGGTCGTATATAATGCACTTATAGGCCGTCATTGCCCGTCTTTAGTCGACTGAGAAGAACCCTAAACGGCTGTGGGCATCTAGAGCAAGATTGAAGGATATTAGGGCTTTGAAGAAATTATTGTGCAAGGAGGAGAAGAGCTTTGACTAAAGGAACAGCAAGGGATTCGAGTTTTGCGGTTTGGGGACACAGAGAGTGCGTATTTCAGGTAATATTTCGGATTCCTTTCTGTTATATTGATGTGTGCATGGATTTAGGGTTTATGGAACCCATTTGGTGATTAGATGAACTAGTACCTTGTTACCCAACGTCTATAATCCTGTATTAGGACCTTTAGAGGTCCAGAAGGTCCCATGCTTGGGTATTTCGGGACGAAACTTATCTCAGGAAGCAGTTTGATCGACTGCATGGCATGGACTCGCCGAGTCCGATGAACAGACTCGGCGAGTAGCTTGAAGATTAACTAGGACTCGTCGAGTTGTTCTTCAGACTCGGCGAGTGGAGTCGGGGTGGCCCCACGATTCTTCCAGGAGTAACTCGTCGGGTCAAGGAGGATACTCGACGAGTAGATAGGGACTCTCAGAGAGTTGGAGAACGTCTAGACTCGCCGAGTCGCCATAGCACTCACCGAGTCCGGTCGAGTTGACCGTTGACCGTTGACCGTTGACCAGAGTTGACCTAAGTCTGACTTCTTAGGGATAGTCACACTTAGAAGATATAAGTGTTAATGAGAGATATGTGATGTTATAGGGAGGTTGTAGCTCGTCGGATTGTGCACGAGTGATTTCAGGATTTGCTAGCTTTCAGCATTTACAAGGTGAGTCTTCTCACTATACTGTACCCGGAAGGGTTTGACTGTATGACCGGAAGGTCAGATATGATATGTGATATGTATGCTATATTTGGTAAGTTGTTTGTTATGTATGATATGGGCCGGAAGGCGATTATGTTATGGGCCGGAAGGCAATATGTTATGGGCCGGAAGGCAATATGTTGTGTGATGGACCGGAAGGTCGGCGTGGGTAGGACCGGAAGGTTTACCCAGCGGGGACGGAAGTCCCCTGAGACACATGGACCGAAAGGTCAGGGCCTGGAAAGGCGTATGTGCGTAAGTTGTATATTGGGGAACTCACTAAGCATTTTATGCTTACAGTTGTTATGTATGTGTTTCAGGTACTAGTGAGGACCGTGGGAAGGCGCCGGCGTGATCGATACACACTGAAGAATGCTTTTATGATCTTGGGATTTTGACTATTTGTATTTGACAGAATACTTAAACTATTTATGCCTTGTTTTGAATGGAAATACTTTATTTTTTAAAATGAAAAAATTTGTTTGAAAATTTGCGTTGTTACAATTGGTATCAGAGCCTTGGTTTGAGGGATTCGGGTGCACCTTCGGGAGTAACTGAACTCAAACCGAGGATTTGAGGAAAAACTTTTTAAATAAAGGCATAAACTTTTGTAAATGGTTTTACGGTGAGCGAGAAAGAAGCAGTGTGTACGATCAGTCAGCGCCCGAACGGTAAATATCCCCAAAATACCTTACAATGTTATATAATATAAATTGTTATGCATGCTAGAAGACTAGGTATTCATGATAGGACTAGAGTGGCCTGATTTGTGATGCCTTAGTCTAGGAAAGTTTGCCGATATGAGATGCTTTGCTAGTATGCGGGTAGATAGTGCATATCAGAAGTAGAGTACTCACTATTCGGGGTTTGGGGAGGAAGACTTGGGATGAATGCTGATGCGGTGTGGTCGGTAGTATTGGGCCCGTACTACCGAAGACACCGGGTCAGTGGGAGACCCAAGTACGAATCCCTGGATATCGGAAACTGAGTAGGGTTGTGTTATCGAGTGCAATGACACTCGATGGAGTCTCTGATGATTTTATGTTGTATTTCAGAGACATCATGGTTAGACCACGCCACGGAGCGAGTACGAGCGGTGTGAGTGACGAGGAGATTCTTCAGATGATTCACGAGGAGGTGGCGGCGGCGATCCAGGCTGAGATCCCGGAGATGTTTGGGTCTATTAAGACCACCCTGATGGAGACATTCGATGAGCGGTACACCGCATTGACTGAGGCTGCAACCGCTGCAGCTACCGCAGCTGTGGCCGCTGCTAGGCCACAGGGGGGTGACTCGTTGCTGTTCCGAGAGTTCAGCAACACGAAGCCACCGGAGTTCGATGGGACGCAGGATCCGATTGCTGCGATGAGGTGGATCGCGGACATAGAGGGGTGCTTCTACACTTGTTCATGCCCGGAGCACCTGAGGGTACGGTTCGCTTTGAACCAGCTCCGTCTGGGAGCGAAGGACTGGTGGAAGTTCGTGACGGCGAACTTCACTTTGGCAGAGACTACAGCAGTGACATGGGAGGGGTTTACTGCCATGTTCAGGGATGAGTACATTCCCCCGGTGGAGAGGGAACGATTGGTTCAGGAGTTCTTAACCCTCAAGCAGGGTACTGATTCTGTTGCGGTGATCACGCGGAAGTTTCATGAGAGGGCGATGTTCTGCCCCGAGCTGGTGTCCACTGATCAGGCTCGGATGAGCCGGTACTTGGGAGTGTTGAGGAGGGATATCCGGGAGTTTGTGTCAAACTCCACTTACCATACTTTTGTTGAGCTTCAGGCGAATGCCAGGAAGTGCGAGATCGAGTTGGAGACCCAGGCCAGGGAGGAGGCCGAGTCTCAGCGGGTGGATCGGCGATCGGCTCAGTTCCAGCCGGCAGCCAAGCGGATAAAGCCCGCCGATGCGAGCAAGGGAGGTTCGAAGGGCCGTACTTGCGGAAAGTACGGCAAGGGTCTTGAGGGGGCGTGTCGATCTGGTGCTTGCTACAAGTGTAGCAAGGAGGGGCACATTACTAGGGAGTGTCCCAAGGGATTTACGGTTTGCTTTCATTGCAACCAGACAGGCCATAGGAAGGCCGAGTGCCCTCAGCTTCTTCAGGGATCTGCACCTGCTGCCGGAGCTACTGCGACTCGACCGGTGAAGGCCGAGGCCCCGAGGGCTCGGGGAAGAGCCTTTCAGCTGACTGCGGAGGAGGTCCGCACTGCGCCCGATGTCGTGGCAGGTATGTTGTAATTCATGTATTTATTTTAATGTCGAGATGTTATGCTTATGTTATTATATGCGTAGGTACTTTCCTTGTGAACTCTGTGCCTGCCTTAGTGTTATTTGACTCGGGTGCGAGTAGGTCCTTTGTGTCCTTAGCCTTTAGTCAGCATATCAGCGCTAGTCGTGAGTCGTTGAATCGACCTTTGAGAGTTTCTATAGCTGACGAGAAAGTGATTTGTGCCACGGAGGTTCTTCGGGGATGTGTACTAGAGATTTTCGGAGTTGAATTCCCGATTGACCTGATTCCTATTGCGATGGGTGATGTCTGTGTCATCGTGGGCATGGACTGGTTGAGCCGATTCGGCACTGTCATCGACTGTGAGCGTCAGCTGGTGACTATACGAGACCATAGTGGGGGAGTTCTTTCGGTGTACGGCGAGGGTACCCGTTCGGGATCAGCTTTTTGTTCGGCCGCTAGGGCGAGGCAGTGTCTACAGCAGGGCTGTAAGGGTTTTGTGGCGTATGTGATGGATACGCGGGTGGTTTCCGAGAGACCGAAGTCAGTTGAGGAGGTCCCTGTGGTGCGTGAGTTTCCAGATGTTTTCCCCGAGGAGCTGCCGGGAGTACCTCCTGTGAGGCAAGTAGAGTTTGGTATCGATCTGGTTCCGGGGGCCGCACCTATTGCTAAAGTGCCTTATCGTCTTGCACCTCCAGAGATGCAAGAGTTGTCCTCGCAGCTCCAGGATTTGCTGGGGAAGGGATTCATTCGGCCGAGCAGCTCGCCGTGGGGAGCACCTATTCTGTTCGTCAAGAAGAAGGATGGTTCACACCGGATGTGCATTGATTACCAGGAGTTGAACAAGTTGACGGTCAAGAACCGTTATCCGTTACCGAGGATCGATGATTTATTCGATCAGTTGCAGGGAGCGTCTTGGTTTTCCAAGATCGATCTGAGGTCAGGGTACCATCAGGTGAGAGTGCGGGATGAGGATGTCCAGAAGACAGCGTTTAGGACGCGATATGGGCATTATGAGTTTGTGGTGATGCCTTTCGGGCTCACCAATGCCCCGGCTGTGTTCATGGATCTCATGAACAGGGTATGCAGACCGATGTTGGATCGATCAGTGATTGTATTTATCGACGACATTCTGGTGTATTCTAGATCTAGAGAGCAGCATGAGGAGCATTTGAGGGAGGTCCTCGAGGTATTGAGGTCGGAGAAGCTTTATGCAAAGTTCTCCAAATGTGACTTCTGGCTGCGGGAGGTCCAATTTCTAGGACATGTCGTTAATCAGAAAGGGATATTGGTCGATCCGGCCAAGGTTGAGGCGGTGATGAGTTGGGAAGTGCCGAAGTCACCTTCTGAGATCAGGAGCTTCCTTGGGTTGGCAGGGTATTATCGGAGATTCATCAAGGATTTCTCCAAGATCGCAGTGCCACTCACCAGATTGACCCGGAAGGGTGTTGCATTCTCATGGGGGCCCGAGCAGCAGACCTCCTTTGAGACATTTCGCAAGAGGTTGTGCGAAGCCCCGGTATTAGCTCTCCCAGAAGGGATGGAAGATTTTGTGGTATATTGCGACGCATCGATTTCGAGACTGGGTGCAGTGTTGATGCAAAGGGGTCATGTGATAGCTTACGCGTCGAGGCAGCTGAAGCCTCATGAGGCGAGATACCCCACGCATGATTTAGAGTTGGGAGCAGTAGTGTTCGCTCTCAAGATTTGGCGTCACTACCTGTATGGGGTTCGATGTACGATATACACGGACCATAAGAGCTTGAAGTATTTGATGGATCAGCCCAACCTAAATATGCGTCAGAGGAGGTGGTTGGATGTGGTCAAGGATTATGATTGTGAGATCCTGTACCACCCAGGTAAGGCTAATGTGGTAGCCGACACGTTGAGCCGCAGGGCGGAGAGCACTCCATTGCGAGATGTATGCTTAAGACTGACTGTGATGACTCCAGTATTGGATGCTATTCGTGGGGCGCAGACCGAAGCTGTGCGACCAGAAATGCAGAAGAAAGAGCGGGTTGTGGGGTTAATTTCGGAGTTCGTAAAGGATGGGCGAGGGCTTATGACGTTTCAGGGTCGGATTTGGGTACCGTTTGTAGGCGGTACGCGTATTAATTTGATGGAAGAGGCTCATAGATCGAAATTTTCGATCCATCCCGGTGTTACGAAGATGTATTTGGACTTGAGGAAGGAGTATTGGTGGCCCTGTATGAAGAGGGACGTCGCATGGTTCGTTGAGAGGTGCTTGACCTGCCGTAGGGTCAAGGCCGAGCACCAGAGACCGCATGGCAAGTTACAGCCATTGGAGATCCCCGAGTGGAAGTGGGAACAAATCACTATGGATTTCATCACCAAATTGCCGAGGACTGCCAGGGGAGTTGATGCAATTTGGGTGATTGTGGATAGGTTGACGAAGAGTGCACACTTCCTTGCCATCAGCGAGAGTTCTTCAGCGGAGAAGTTGGCAGAGATATATGTGAGAGAAGTGGTATCTCGGCATGGAGTGCCGATCTCAATTGTTTCAGACCGTGATGTGCGCTTCACTTCCAGGTTCTGGAAGAAATTCCATGAGGAGCTGGGTACTAAATTGCATTTTAGTACCGCATATCATCCCCAGACAGACGGTCAGAGCGAGCGGACGATTCAGACGCTGGAGGACATGCTCCGGGCGTGTGTGTTAGACTTCGGGGGTAGTTGGGATGCGTATTTACCATTGGCAGAGTTTTCCTACAACAACAGCCATCATTCGAGCATTGGTATGCCACCTTTTGAGCTGTTGTATGGTAGGAGATGTCGGACCCCCATTTGCTGGGGAGAGGTGGGACAGAGAGTGATGGGCAGCACGGAGATCGTGCTTCAGACGACAGAGCAGATTCAGCAAGTTAGGCAAAGGTTATTGACTGCCCAGAGCCGACAGAAGAGTTATGCAGACAGGCGCCGATCCGAGCTTGAGTTTCAGGTCAGCGACTTCGTTCTCCTGATGGTCTCCCCTTGGAAAGGAGTGATTCGATTCAGGAAGAGGGGAAAGTTGGGGCCCCGGTATATTGGGCCATTTCGTGTGATTGCAAGGATAGGCCGGGTAGCAATATCGGTTGGAGTTGCCAGCGGAGTTGGGACAGATCCACGACACTTTTCATGTGTCGCAATTGAGGAAGTGCATAGCCGATGAGTCGGCAGTGGTTCCATTGGAGGATATTCAGGTGGATGCGAGCCTGAATTATGCCGAGAGACCAGTGGCCATCAGGGATCGGAAGATCAAGGTTCTGAGGAACAAGGAAGTACCTCTGGTGTTGGTCCAGTGGCAACACCGTAAGGGGTCGGAAATGACTTGGGAGCCGGAACATGAGATGCGGGAGCAGCATCCGGAACTATTTTCAGAGTGAGACTTCGAGGGCGAAGTCTAATCCAAGTGGGGGAGAGTTGTAACAGCCTGGAATCTCAGGTATTGTTAAATTATGTTTTTGGGGTGAGCTAAGAGGGGACTCGGCGAGTTGGAGCCTAGACTCGCCGAGTAGGATCGCAGACTTGGTCGCGGGTTCGCGACTGGACTCGACGAGTTCGATATGGACTCGGCGAGTCTACGCTGTTTAGCGAAAACCCTAACCGTTCAGGTTTGGGTCGTATATAATGCACTTATAGGCCGTCATTGCCCGTCTTTAGTCGACTGAGAAGAACCCTAAACGGCTGTGGGCATCTAGAGCAAGATTGAAGGATATTAGGGCTTTGAAGAAATTATTGTGCAAGGAGGAGAAGAGCTTTGACTAAAGGAACAGCAAGGGATTCGAGTTCTGCGGTTTGGGGACACAGAGAGTGCGTATTTCAGGTAATATTTCGGATTCCTTTCTGTTATATTGATGTGTGCATGGATTTAGGGTTTATGGAACCCATTTGGTGATTAGATGAACTAGTACCTTGTTACCCAACGTCTATAATCCTGTATTAGGACCTTTAGAGGTCCAGAAGGTCCCATGCTTGGGTATTTTGGGACGAAACTTATCTCAGGAAGCAGTTTGATCGACTGCATGGCATGGACTCGCCGAGTCCGATGAACAGACTCGGCGAGTAGCTTGAAGATTAACTGGGACTCGTCGAGTTGTTCTTCAGACTCGACGAGTGGAGTCGGGTGGCCCCGCGATTCTTCCAGGAGTAACTCGTCGGGTCAAGGAGGATACTCGACGAGTAGATAGGGACTCTCAGAGAGTTGGAGAACGTCTAGACTCGCCGAGTCGCCATAGCACTCGCCGACTCCGGTCGAGTTGACCGTTGACCGTTGACCGTTGACCAGAGTTGACCTAAGTCTGACTTCTTAGGGATAGTCACACTTAGAAGATATAAGTGTTAATGAGAGATATGTGATGTTATAGGGAGGTTGTAGCTCGTCGGATTGTGCACGAGTGATTTCAGGATTTGCTAGTTTTCAGCATTTACGAGGTGAGTCTTCTCACTATACTGTACCCGGAAGGGTTTGACTGTATGACCGGAAGGTCAGATATGATATGTGATATGTATGCTATATTTGGTAAGCTGTTTGTTATGTATGATATGGGCCGGAAGGCGATTATGTTATGGGCCGGAAGGCAATATGTTATGGGCCGGAAGGCAATATGTTGTGTGATGGACCGGAAGGTCGGCGTGGGTAGGACCGGAAGGTTTACCCAGCAGGGACGGAAGTCCCCTGAGACACATGGACCAGAAGGTCAGGGCCTGGAAAGGCGTATGTGTGTAAGTTGTATATTGGGGAACTCACTAAGCATTTTATGCTTACAGTTGTTATGTATGTGTTTCAGGTACTAGTGAGGACCGTGGGAAGGCGCCGGCGTGATCGATACACACTGAAGAATACTTTTATGATCTTGGGATTTTGACTATTTGTATTTGACAGAATACTTAAACTATTTATGCCTTGTTTTGAATGGAAATACTTTATTTTTTAAAATGAAAAAATTTGTTTGAAAATTTGCGTTGTTACATAATCAAACATCAGAAAATTCGAAGTATAACAATGATTCAACTTCAAATTTGAATCTAAACCCAAATGCACAAGTTGATGATCCAGTGGAGGGGGAGCACTTGGATTCAAATACTTTTGTTGAGGGGGAGCGTTATAGTGAACGAGATAACATGTCAACAAATGTTAGTGTCGAAGAGGAGCAAATTCTTGAAGAAGAACCGTTCAGTGAACCAGAGCAAAATATCGAAACGGAGTCAATCATCGAGGGGGAGCTCATACTAGAGAATGATCCAATTCTTGAAGAAGAACATTTTGATGATGATGATGATTCTATTTCTATAAATGGATCAGAAACAGATGTAATATTCGAAGATGCACTTTTGGAATTTGATCCTAATTATCCACCATTGGATAAATGGACAAGAAATCATCCAAAAGATCAAATTCTTGGTGATCCACAAGCAGGAATCATGACAAGAGCACAACTTCATGCACGAAATGAGGTACTAAACAATCATCAAGAGTTCTGCATGTTTCATGTTTTTATTTCCAAAATTGAACCAAAGACAGTTAAGATTGCAATGGAACACTCTGAATTTGAAAGAAACAAGGTTTGGAGATTAATTCCAAAACCTGATGACGTGTCAGTTGTTGGACTTAAATGGATTTATAAAAACAAAACTGACAAAGATGGAAACATTATTCGAAATAAGGCCAGACTTGTTGTTAAAGGATATTCTCAACAAGAAGGAATTGATTACGAAGAAACATTTGCCCCTGTCGCAAGACTCGAGGCTGTTCGTATTTTTCTGGCTTTTGCAGCTCATAAAGATTTTGATGTCTATCAAATGGATGTCAAATGTGCATTCTTAAATGGAGAACTCGAAGAAACGGTATATGTTGAACAACCTCCAGGTTTTATAAATTCAGAGCATCCTGATCATGTTTATATTTTAGATAAAGCTGTATATGGGTTAAAACAAGCACCAAGAGCATGGTATGCGACTCTAACATCATTTTTGACACAATCTAAATTTAAACAAGTTTTAGTTGATGCCACTTTATTTCGAAAGAAAATTGGAAATCATCTGATGCTTGTTCAAATTTATGTTGATGATATAATTTTTGGCTCAACTGACCCTGCTTTATCTAAAGAATTCGAAGATTTGATGAAAAGCAAATTTGAAATGAGTATGATGGGCAAAATTAATAACTTTTTGGGTTTGAATATTAGACAAAACAGGGAAGGCATATTCATTAATCAAGAGAAATATACGAAGAATTTGTTGGAAAAGTTTGGAATGACAAATAGCACAAGGTTACGAATACCAATGGCAACGGGCATAAAGCTAACTCCTTCGTTAGATAAATCTGCTGTTGATATTACATTATATCGAAGCATGATTGGGTCTTTATTGTATTTAACTGCAAGTAGACCTGATATTATGTATTCTGTTTGTAATTGTGCAAGGTATCAATCAAATCCACGTGAACCACATCTCACAGCAGTAAAGAATATTTTCCGATATTTGAAAGGTACTACTTCGTTAGGATTGTGGTATCCTTCGAAAACAGGGTTCTTTGTACAAGCTTATTCGGATGCGGATCTTGGAGGATGCAGTCTTGATCGTAAAAGCACAAGTGGTGGGTGTCAATTTCTAGATGGAAAGCTGGTCAGCTGGCAATTGAAGAAGCAAACATGTGTTTCAATATCAACCGTTGAAGCTGAATATGTTGCTGCAGCTGCGTGTACATCACAAATAATTTGGATTCAAAGTCAATTAAGAGATTATGCAATTAATATGAAAAAGATTCCTTTATATTGTGATTCACAAAGTGGAATAAGAATTTGTCATAATCCTGTGCAGCATTCGAAGACCAAGCACATTGCTCCTCGATATCATTTCATCAAAGATCATGTTGAAGAAGGAAATATTGAAGTTCATTTTGTAAAAACAACAGACCAATTGGCAGATATTTTTACAAAGGCTTTGGATGAAAAATCGTTTCTTCGGATCTTAGATGGATTGGGAATGATTGATGGAAATTCTCTTCAAACTGATAAAAGCGAAGAGTGATGGGTCTGAATCATTTGGTGTATGGACGGAAAGAATGATTCAGTGTTCAGAGGTTACTGTTCATGGTCAACGCTTCGAACGCTTCGCATTCAGAAGTTTTTTAATAATCAGAGGTTACTGTTCATGGTCAACGCTTCGAACGCTTCGCATTCGGAAGATTTACTTCTTATTGAAATAACAAAATCAGAGATTACTGTTCAAGTCAACGGTTCGAAAGCTTCGTATTTGTACACATTTCAACTAAGGTTAGATTTTTAGTTTGTTTAATTTTTTTTATGAAAAACCTGAAAAATCAAAAATATTTTCTTTTATTGAAAAATCAAAAATCCAAAAAGATTTTGTTTCAGTTTGTCTTTAATTTTTCTGATAATTTTCAAAAATACCAAAAATATTTTTTATTTTTTTTCAGTTTTAACATGTGTGTTGTGAGTTTTGTCAAGTTTCAAATACAAAGGATTCATGCAACTGGTTTCGAACGAAAGGTATGATCTCGATACACTTTGGATTAGTTAGGATGTCCCTAGAAGCATGCTGCTGCATGTTGTCTCAAGCCTCGTATGATTCTATGTATGGGAAATGAAAGCCTTGATGAAATTATCTCATGAAAATTTCTTCCCAACAAGGCTTGTATTTGCATAAATCAAGAAGAGCTACCTTACTCTTCTCAAATGAGTTAAGAGTTTTCTGTTTTGTCCATTATAACAGAGGTACCCTTCGATTCTTATCCAATCTTTTTAAACCAAACAATTCTTACATTCCAAATATTCGAAGCAATTTGTCCTTGAGGTCTTTGATCAAACCAATCAAAACCTAGACAAATCACAACTCTGTGTTTATGATCTAATATCATGAGTCCGTGATAGAAGTGAAACCCAAAATCTTATAAACCTTAAGGAATTCACGGGGAACCATGTTCCAGATCTTACAAAGCTTTTGCTTCAGTACCTTTTATACTCCAAATCCTATTCATTTCTTTTGAGTGATCTTAATCAAACATTCGAAAACTACGATGTTTGTTCCCAACAAGATCCAGCATAAATGTTTTTATGAATACGATTTCCGTGTGAGTATATTTTCAAAATCATAGTTACTTTGAATATCACTCGCAACCAAGTTGTCACTGACTACATTGGTCATACAACTAATTTTGTTTACAATTCCTCACCTTATTTTAAGGTTGATATGTAACAAAATTTTCGAAGCCACCCCATGTGTCCAATAAAAGAAACCCTTCGAAACTTCTCTACAAGTTATCGATTGTAATTCACGGGAAACCAAACAAGCTGTTAATTATCTCTCTTGATAATTTTCGAAGATATCTTTGCCTGGGATAAAATTCTTTTTGTGTCAAAAGAAATTGTTGACATCACAAGTTTTCCAAAAAAATTTTCTTTGTTTCTCATCTAATTTCTTTTGAAACACAGCACACACGAAATCCTTGAGGTTTGAGTAACACCAACTTAAACTAATGATTTCGAAATTCTGGCAAATGACTTCACTTTTTAAACCTCAAAGTGAAAGAGCCTAACCTCTATTCCGAAGGTATCCGACGGTTACAATTCTTTTGGGGAATACCAAACAGTCCTATCTCTTGATGACGTATGGTGTATGATAAGCGTGTAAGGCGTGTTGACAGTTACGATTGTTACTTTTTGATGAGTACATTCCGATTTTCAAGGTGCCATGTCAGCAAGCATTTAATGCATCCCGCTTCAAATTCAAAATTCTAGGGTTACATATAAAAGGGCAAATCAGAACTCCATAACACTTTACGCGATCAAACTTTCTGAAACACAAAAACTCTCTGTGCAATTCATCTTCTTCATAAGTTCTTTACTCAAAATCATCTTCAATGGAGACTACTTCCTCACCAACTACAAATGAAATTATCAGTGTTCCAATTCTAAAGATCCAGGGTTCCAACTACCAAGTCGAATCAGATTTGTCAAAATACCCGGAAGAACAACACATGCTTGTGGTTGCTTTACATAATTCTGTTCTATCTAAAGCAATGTTTGAATCATTTGCTGCTCCAATGTCCTGGTTATCAAAGGCAGGTTCTACGGCATCATACAACAAAGAGACTGGGTGTGTTGAATTCACAATGGTCACAGATACAAGAATTAGGGTCTCAAAGCGGTTGTTTTGCAAGATTTTGAGAATTCTGAATTCTGGTCCGTTTGATGAACTTACTTCTTCACAAGTGGTGTATATGTTCAATGAGATGGGTCACCAACCTCCATTGACTCGTATTAGTGACTTCAAGAAGTCGGGGTTACCAACAATTTGGAATTTTTTGTTTGGCATCTTTCTTAGATGTCTTACTGGAAGAACTGTGGGGTTGGATAAAGGAAGGATGGAGGTCTATGCAATGGTAGCTGGGCTATACTATGATTTGCAGGTTGATTATTCTGAGCAGTTATAGACAGAGTTCATCACAAGTATTTTGAAGACCAGTGCTAAGCATGGAATTTCTTGTGCAAGATATTGGAGTCTGATAGTTCAATATATCTATCAGAAGGAGAAAACCGAAGTTCCGGATTACGAAGAGAAAGTCGTTTTTCATATGTATGGGAGTCCGAAGGAAGTACATGATGGTCCGGGTATTTTTACCACAGTTGATCGCATTCCGGATGCTATGCTCAAGAAGGTGGATCCCACGAATAATGTGTTGGTGTCATATTTACAATCTATTGACACAACCGTTGTTACTGGGATATTACAACAAGAAATAAAGAAAAAGTCAAAGAAATCAAAGAAGACAGAGGGTGGGTCTTCGGAAAAAGGGGTAAAAGCAGAACAAAAGAATCAGGAGCTAATCGTTACATCTCGAAATGTCGAAGAGGTGTCTCCGGTTTTAACCTCAGTGGCTGATACACCGGATATCGAAGCCTCTCCATCTAAAGAAACGATTCCTTCGAAGACGGGGGTTTTTCGAAGAATAAAGATCAAAAGAAAATCTCAGTTGGTCAAGAAAACTCAGGTTACTCATCAAGGGGTTACTGTTCAAGAAATTCCAGCTCCGGTGTCTCCATCTTCTAAGAAGCGAAGGGCTGAAAATATGGCGAAATTTTTGAAGAAAACCCAACGTATCGAAGAAGTGGATCAAGTGCATGAGACTCCCGAAGATGAAATTCCAAAAGAAGA
This sequence comes from Lactuca sativa, assembly GCF_002870075.4. NCBI lineage: Eukaryota > Viridiplantae > Streptophyta > Magnoliopsida > Asterales > Asteraceae > Lactuca > Lactuca sativa. The sequence continues at coordinate 69,392,344 of NC_056631.2, read as the reverse complement.
AGAAATCCTTCAGTCTACTGAAATCTCGAAGCCTGCTGATATAAAGCTCATTGAATCAACGTCTCTACCACAGGTTACTTCAACAACTGATTCTCCTACATTCCAATCTATTATGGATCAACCCTTCACCATCATATTCTCTACACAATCAACTGATCCACCAAATCCATCATCACCTGTTACTGAAACCATGGCTATTGATGAGGAAACTGATAACGAAGGGTTTGGAGGAACATTCGAAGCTCTTTCCTTTGGTAAAGCTGAAGAAGATTTTCCTGATCATATGCTGATGACGATGAAGCAGTTCAAGATATTGAATTCAAAATTGAATTCTATCTTGCAATCTCAAGCGGATGTAAGAAGTGCTGGAATCAATATCTTGGAAGTTGATTCTCTTATGAAGGAAATGGAAAGCAGAGTGATTTCGAAGACTTCAGGGCTAATACGTGATTCTGAAAGCCGCATTCTTGAGAAGACTGATCAGACTGATAGTTCTACTGAAAATAGAATCAATTCTATGAGATCTGATTTTCTGAAAGAAGTAAAGGATTTGAAGACTGTTACGAAGGAGAGACATGTGCTCTTCGTACAGGAAGTGAAGAAGGTTCGAGAAGACGTTACTATGCAGATTCGTGAACTTCGTGAAGAAATGACAAAGGAAGTTCAGCATATTCAACAGGGGTATGAATCAGCACATTAGAAGATCGATATCATTTGTGATGCGGTTGTTCAATGTGTTAAGATGTTCGAACAAGTAAATCCTCAGATGATCTCTCTTTCAGCCACAGAAGAACAACATTTTGGAGAGTTGGTGAAGCTGCTGAAAGAACTCAAAGAAATATCTTCGAAATCATCTTCTCCAATTATCTCTCAAGAATTTCTTTCTCAGAAATTCATTCATTTCGAAGCCATTCTTCAAAAACACCTTACTCCATTACTTCGAATTTCAAGCCTTTTGCCGAACGTATCAGATGCCCCACCTGCTGTCACAGGGGTGCAAGGGGGAGAAAAGGTTGGTCAAGCAAAGGTTGGGGAACATGAGAAGATATCTGAAGATTCGAAGGTGGTAGGAAAAGTTTATCCTTCGAAAGTTGTGGTTAAACCAACAATAGTTTCAGCTGCTCCAGTCATTTCGACTATGACTACAAGTGTTCCAATTTCAAGACCTATTACAAAAGGTATTGTAATTGAGAATGTAGTTCCTTTGAATGTATCTTCGTCAAAGAATGCAGCTCCTTCAAATGTTAAAGACAAAGGAAAAGGAGTCATGGTTGAGAAGACTAACAAAGAGAAGAAAGCTGAGGTGGCAGCTGAAGTTGAAAGAATGAGGCATGTGAAAAGTGTTATGCGACAAAGAGCTCTTGAAGGTTCGAATGTTGATAAGGGAGATCCTTCGAAATTGTTCAACTACGAAACGATTGAATCAAGGGTGATGTTCGATCATATATATTCGTTTGAAAAGATTTCGAAGAAGAGTTTTGTGGTGACAAATACTGATTATGGTCAACTTGACTTTCCGATCAACGAGATGATGTTCGTCATGCCACAGTTTAAAGCAGAGACAAAGTCTATGGATGTCGAAGAGGGAAAGAAGATGAAGATAAGATTTCATGCTGTGTTAGCAAAGGCTCAAGAAGAAGTTTGGTACTTGGAGAAGATTAAGAAGGTGATATCCATAAAAAGGGATGTTATTTTCGAAGGAAAGTTACAGAATTTGAAATATGTTGTGACAAGAGCAAGTGGAAAGATACAAGAGTTCACTGTGGTGGACTTTCCATTGATGAACACTTACGATCTCATCAATGTTGCTCTGATTCTTAAAGACAAGTCCTTCTCTTTTCTCCAGGAAACAGAACCAGATGTTTTCAGTCTTGGGTGTAGGCACATAAAAATTTTCTTGGAGAATTATTTCGAATGCTTAGCTCAAACTGATGTCGAACTTGCTACTGTTAAAGGCATCGACATTACAGCACCAATGGCTCTTATGAAGAAGCAGGTTGAGTTGAAAAAGTACGAAGACGGAGAAATATGTTTAAAGCCATTGGGGATAGTCTTCGCAGGAAAAGATAAAGCTGGAAGAGCCAAGAGATTCTTGTTTCAAACCTCTGAAGTGGAAAGATATACAAATTCGCAATATACGAACTTAATTATTCGTATGAATCATTGCAAGAAGAATTCAGAAGGAGACAAGAAGGAGATAAAGAAAGTTATCTCTTGGCACATGGAAATCCAAAGAGTGCTGATGTATGCTGTTCAACTACTAACTTCATGAAGACTTCGACCTTTATTCCAAAGGGGGAGATTGTTAGGGTATAAATGTTGTAATAAGTCGAAGTGTTAGTTGTATGGTTACGAAGGATCTCTAATCTTCGTAAGTAGAATCTTCGGATGTAATGTTATATTTACTAAGGCATTTTAATGAATAGTCTGAATGCCTAGTCCTTAGTATTTTGTTATGCTTTTGTACTCCTATAAATAGGAGACTGTACTGAGTGAGTACTTAACTTTCACATATTCTTTACATAGAATTCCTTTGTACTCTGTAAAATCAAAAGCATAATATGAGCTGATAAACTATTATATTTACTCTCGTATTCATCGTATTTCTTCTTTCTTAATTCTTACGTGAATTGATCTTTAAACTCGATTTCAAATCTCATCAGTAAGTCATTAAGGCAAATTCAAGCCATCAATGTATTTGATGAATATAGTATCCTATTTCATCTACGTCTGTGGGTTATAACTCCACACTAGCAACACAATTCAAAAGACGTCTACAATGATCAAGTGTTATCAGCTTACTCCGGTAGATGACCACACATACAGTCTTAGTTTCCTGATCGGACCCACCATCTCTGGCCGTCCAAAGGAATACTATATCGTGCTTTTATACATAAACCATACATCGACACCTGATAGTGTCACAAAACATAGTTCTACTCTCTTTTTATATGATGCTACCCAATATCCAAACTTAATTGAACTAAACATCTCATTTTAAGTCCTAGTGTATAACTATACATGATTGAAATGCCTATAATAAACACAAGTTCCTACTTATGTAATATTCACTCTTTCGATTTAACTCGAACTAAGCATCCTTTATAAGTCTTAGTTTAGAAACTAGAATGGACTACATTCCCTGTAATCAACATACAATTCTAACTTTGTTTAGATAACACTATCCTAAATTAGTGTATATATTTAGCACATAGTATCAAGTATTTTAATATATGATAATATTTTAAGTAATAATCCTTATTTTTAGGATTATCTTGTAATAGTATCTTATAAACACTTTAACACATAAATAACCATATCTGGTTCACACAGTATATGTTATCAAATATACATTTAACAAATATTCCAGATAAACAACATTTAATTCACATACAAAGTTTCAACAAATATTGAATACTTTTGAATAATTTCTTGTATTAAATCGTGTTCATGAAAGTAACTATGCACCCACTTGATTGAATTGGAAGATTCGTGGGAAAGTCATCTCTTTGACTGACACTTCAAATGTCCATTTTAAACGACCTAAATATGAATGTTACTAAGCCTTAGTATTTGGTCGTATTTATAAAATTATATTTAATCATTATCCGGTTCACAACATTTTCTCAGATTTATCAATAATCCCAAAACAAATACTAACTTATAGTTGTTAATGAAAAACCAGGTAAGATCGTATCAGAGGTAGGATCTGTTTGGTATATAAAGATATATTGTTTGGAAAATCCACATTAAACACCTGACATATCAAGTCAATACATCACTCCCACAAGTAGATCGATCAATATAATGACTAGTATTACTGATAGATCTTATTTATAACTTCAAAATAACATTTACGAACATAAATATAAGTTATAATTAAAGCACGGTAAGCATAACTTAACTTACATATTTTTTAACGAAAAACCAGACATTATGTGGGCAAAACTTCGAAACCGAAATCTCTATTTCTCTAGGAGCTCTAACGCTTCAAAGCTTAGCTACTAACACCTAAGAACTACTAAACTCAAGCCTTTGGGCCTTGGGAAATTTTGAGAGTGTTTGGATGAGAAAGAAGTGAAATCTGTGATGATATTTGGAAAATCCGGTATCTATTTATAGGCTGCCAGGAGCGAAAAGTGTGTCACACTTCTGACATGGGCGCTTCACGATTTTTCATAGGCAGCAAATGATGAATCTGGTGCTGACACATGTCGGTTCCTGGCTGGTCCGTGTCGCATATGCCTAGTAAAAATTGCAAATCTTCTAAAATCATATATTTCGCATACAAGCTCCTTTCGAGTACTAAAACTTTCGTTTTGACCTCAACATCTAGTTCTTAATATATTTTAAATTCTTATTTTTATAGGGATTACACTGTTAAAATCCGTGCGAAAATAATAACTCCTTCATACAAACTCTCTCTATATCGACATATTCGTATTTATGAGATCTTCAACTCCCGTTTACCTTTTTTTTGGCTAACAGTCAACCCATTTTAGATTTCAATTTATGTGTCGCACATAGCTGTATTGGGTCACACCGAAACTTTGAAAAATCAGAACTTCCTCATACGAAGTCATATTTAGATGCTCTTTATATGCACACTTTCGTAACTTAGATTACTATGACTTTCATTTAGATTAGGATAATAAGGAACCTATCTCTGACACACTTTGTCGTATAGGGTTGAATGTGAAACTTCAAAAAATCATAACTTTTTTCATACGAAGTCAGATTTGGTCGTTCTTTATACCCACGTAATCATCATCACGAGTTAGACAACTTTAGTTAATATTATTTATCCCAAATAATCTTTAATGTCTACACTTTACTCTATTGTTTAACGATAAATTTTGTATTAAGGTTTTTTACAAATATTGTATAATCTTAATATGTGTTCACATAACGTGTACACGATAAATATTTATTAGCTTGTAACACATATGAAGAATAATTACTTTCTTCAATGATTTTAGTTGTTCATAAAATGTATAATTTTTATTTTCATAGTTTAAACGTTTATCCCGGATTTACGGGCATTACACGATATGATCATCAAATGTCTTGCCCTTTTTCCATTTTTGATTATCTTTCATGAAATTCCATAACTCAATAATTTAGAAAGCATTCTTGTTTTCTTTTTGGTACACTTTTAGAGCTTTCTACAAAATCACATCATCACTTTCCCCAATTTTCTTTGATGTTTCATGTTGTTATACAAATCATTAAACAAAATGACTTCTGTGTTTGTCTTCCTCCATTTGGAATACACTTGGTCTTTTGAAGCTTACTCTCCTAGCTTCATCCTTTGTGGAACCTTTTTGTAACGCGCCTCCAAAAATGGTCATGTTTTTAGTCTTTTCCAACCTTCACATCTTCAGAAACAATGATCCATGCATGTGCCAATGCTAGCACTTCTACGGGTACCGATGCTTTAGTCGCCACCTTTTCTTTTCTTTTATTAGGTGCCTTGGCAGGTTGGGCTTCTCGGATGATTTCGGGTTCGGAATCAGATTGCTCTTCAGCTTCCTGAACGAATTCAGGATGAAACAAAAAATCAAAGGGATTAAATTCGTTGTCGGATAGGATTTATGGTTATGTTTGTGGGTCTTTTTATGGGTATTGCTAAGGGCAGATAACACAGTAGCATTCCTCTATAGTGATACCTACACCCTCTAGCCCAAGAAGTCGTGTTTTCCCAATTCATTCATACCAATCCTACATTTCTTTCCCCAATAACGTCTACGTGTCGTATAATTCAAATAAAAACATAAAAACAATAAGAATAATTATTTAAAATAATAACTTTGATATTTGCTTATATTTGTATATATTTAGTTACTTGATTTTTTTTGTGTTTGATTTAATTAAGAATTTGTTAAACTTGTTTGAAAATTACCATCATAATAAGTAATAGATGGTTTTGCTAAATTTTCATATTATGTGGCTTAGAAAAACCGCGAAATAAATTGTAACATCCTATTTCAAGAAGTCTCTTAATTCGGGATTTTGAACAATAAATGGGACAAGTAAAGGCTTTGGGTTTCAAAGGAATAGGGCTTAGAGTTTATTTAATGTTGATAATATTGGTTGTGAGATCCAAACCCTCGGTTTGTATTTTGGACTCAAAGGGTAAAATAGGAAAAGTGATGTTTCAGTCTTATTTCATGAAACAAGGATTTCAATTATGTATGTTTTAAGCCAAAAGTAATTAAACGCTGAAAACAGAGTTGAAACAAAGAAGTTATGGTTGTTTCAAGTTGAAGTGGAAATTGGGGGCTTTTGATTATGCATGGCGTAATTTAAAGTTACGCGGAGCGTCAATAAGGTTTAATGAATTATGTAGTGTGCAATTTATGTGATGCATTATGTAATCTAGGCAGATAAAAACCTAAATCTTCAGTTTTCAGCCCTATTTAATGGCTCTAACTTATGGGAAACTCTCTCGTTATTGGCCTCCATCACCTAAGATCATTCCTTGAGAGACCCTAGCCTTTTCTCACTTTTTTTAGCCTTGGCATCATTTATGAGCTTATTTCTCCATTAAAAGGTTGAATCTTGAAGATAGAGGTAGTGGCAAAGTGTATAGAAGAAGAGTTCAAGTATAGATCCACCAAGACTACATCAATCTTGTACCATTGTGAGTAAAAAGCTTATAACTTACTCATTGGTTTCATAGATCTAGTCATTTGTCATATATGCCACTTTTTGGTCATTATAGTGCATAAAGCTTAGATCTTGAAAGTTTGTGACCTTGTTATAGATAAAGTTGGAAAATTTATCCATCTAAACATCATATTGATTCAGATCAGAAGGTTGGAGACTTGGACTTAATGGATTAAGTTGAGAAAAATCCATTTTTGGTATCTTTAGGACTTAAATACTAGATCTTAGTTGTTTGGACCATCCTAATGGTTTAAGCTGGAAACTTTATACATTGTGGAGCTGTTAGGAACCTCACCTTAGCTTTGAGTGAAATGTATTAATGTATAAAGGATGTGGATTTTGGCAACTGCTTGGTTAGGCATGGAATAACCTTGGATTACACAACGCATAGCGTGACCTTGCCACATTTTCTATGGTAAGAATTTGTTTGATATAGTGTCTAAGTCCATAACTTTATTTGGTATGTACTTGACCCGACCCGACATTGTCCATTTGGGTTGCATGGCATTGCAATACTTGGACAGACTAAATGAGAGAATAAGGCACTTATGATTATTAATATATTATAAGTTCTAATATATTAATAATAGTATTATTTAATTAGTATCGGTCAAGTATTAATCTAGTATTAATTTGGTGATCAAAGTGAGACTAATTAAATATATAGGGTTGATTATCACAATCATCAATTCTTTTATGGTGGGTTAATGATCCATGGTTTATGGGTTATGGATGTAACCATTTGGAGCTCCATGGATAGTCCATGGGAGTTACAAATCCATGGGTCATAAGAAATGAAGAGTCATGACAATTATGGGTATTCATAATGAAACCCTAATTGTGACACCGCTATAAAAGGGACCCTTTGGCTAACAAAATCGAGACCTAGTGTTACTAGAGAGGGCATAACCGATTTTTGAGTGTACGAAGTATTCTCTCAAGTTATTCCAAGTTTTGTGGTGGTGTGTGAAGCATTTGAGGCACAACATTTGGGGTGCTAGGCTCACAAAGTCTTGAAGGAATCCAAGCAACAACAAGGTATGTATTTCTACTAGTTTTTATGTTTATTTATTCCCCATGCCATGCTAGTTAGGAAATAACCTTGAAAAGAAATTTGCATGTATATAGAGAAAACATAGATTCAAGGTTATTAGGGTTACATGTACACTTAGGAAGTGTTAGAATGCTCAAAACCCATCATTGGTATCAGAGCCTAGGATTGTTTTCTGTATACTTGATGCAAAACTGCTTAAAAATCGAAAATTCTGCACTCTGACAACTGGACTCGCCGAGTTCATGGGGAGGACTCGCCAAGTCCATGAACAAATTCATCCTAATAGTCGAGTAGGATAATGCACTCGACGAGTAGGAGCGTGTTGGGCAGCTTTTCGTGTTTTGTTGCTGGAAATGGATTAAAATCATTATCCCAATCTATTTTGGACTTGTAAAATCTGTTTTTGAAAATGATAATGATTATGATAACCCATTTTTGCATGACTTTTATGAATTTTCAAGTATTGTATATGTTTATATGATTTCTTGAAATTGCTTGACATGAATTTGTATTTTTATGAGTTTTTAGAAGATCATAGGAATTATGTGTAACCTCCATGTATGTTTAATTCATGATCTTAGTGGCATTGATGGTGTCCATAACTTGTCTTCAAGTTATGGATAACCAAAAGTAACTTATTTAAAAGTTGACATTAAAGAATAGTAGGTTTCATAAAATGAAGAGTCTTCAACTTTATGAACCATTAAAACTCATAAGTTACAAATTTGAAGAGTCTTGAAATAGTTTCAAAACTTGCCTTCAAGTTTTGGAATTTGTAAAGTCTTACACTTTAATTCCAAATTAAACTTTTTTTTAAAAAGGTTAAAAATTCAAACTTTATGGATTTCATTAAATTAATTAAAGTGTTTAATTAAAAGAGTTAATAATTCCATAAACACATGGTTTAAGTTTAATTAAATTAAGAGTATAGTTTAGTTAATAGATTAAACCACCAAGTATTTTAAATGTTTAAAATACACCCTTATACTATTATTATAATTTTATTATATAGATATGTATAAGAATAAGTCATTCTTACCATTAGTAGGCCTCATTCATGAAGTCGGTCTATAAGGGGGGGGGTATAAGGTTGTTGCCTATAAAATGGTGACTTAATGGGTGTCCACTCTCACCCACCGCTTCCTTGATCGGTGGAGGGTCGTTAGCCGAACGGTTAGGATACGACTTTAAATACTCATTAAAAGTATAATGAATTATAAAGTAACTATACATTAGAAAGTCCCAATCTTAGTTACTTTAGGAAAATGTGAAATTGGTGCTAGCCCATAAAATTACACTTTGTACCTTACCAAGTCGTTAGTGGAGCGTAAGTGGTTAACCGACACACTAACATGGAGTAGTAAGAGTGGCAAATGGTAACTTGACTTTATTATAGATCGGTGGAGCATGTGTGGTTAACCGACACATCGATTAGGTAATATTGTTGAGGGTACCAAGTCAATTTGTATGGTTATTCACACCTTGTTTGTGATCCTCGGCATCCCAGTCACAAACTTGAGAGGGCACAATCGAGATTAAAACATGCCATTGAAAGTTCAATGTATCTCAAAAGATCTTGGAGTTTCAAATCCAATTAAAACTTAATTATATTTCGTTTTTCATGGTGGAAATTGGTAAATCGTCAGTTACTTACCTTTAACTATTTTATAATTTGGATTACGGCATCCCTCTTCCAGTTATAAATAGGTTATTGGGTCTTAGCCTTAATATTTCATATTGGGTGTTATATTAAGGACTTTAAATCAACTAACTTGAATTTCTCCCATTATAAATGTCTAGTTTAGACAGCTATGGTCTTCCCAAATCTTTAGGAAGAAGCTTCCTAATGAAGATGATATCCCAAATGGCAACCAAGGTGAAAGATCAATCCCTTTGTTGTGCATTAGTGGGACTGGAAATCATACTTCACTTCCTCCACCTCCTCCAATAAATCTCCTTATCCCACAAGTTTCAAGACCTGATAAGTTCTAAGTCACTCAATCCCTATTGGCAAACAAAGTCTATATATGCTTAGGTCTTGGAGATTAAGTCACATATTGACAAGCCAGGAGAGTCGGGTGTCGAAGTCTCAAGGTAGCTGGTTGTTGACTTGGTCACTCCCTGACGACAGATCACGACATGACCCTTAATGATCTTACCTATTTGTTTGATGATGCTGAATCTGCACTGATATGGAGCATCGGTAAAGCAAAATTTGATTGGAGGATCAACTTCCCAAACTTCCATGGACATTGACAATGGTAACATTGGAAGTCCAGAAAACCTTTCTCTTCCCAATTGAAAGGGATTGGCCATAGTCAACTTGGTTGACCAAATGATAAAGAGAAAGGCTATGTCTGTGATAGTCCCGTATACCGTTTCCAAAGAGTCCGTATGTTTGTGTTGCCAAAGGAAGGGCATTGGTTGCGAAGCTGCCAAATTTATCTAAAAATCCATAAGGATAGTAAAGTCAAATGTTTGACTCTGCTTTAGGTAAAGTCCATTATCTAACTTTATTTAGTTTCTATTCTAAGATTCTTATTGCATGATGTGACTGGGTCACATATTAATGTTTAAGAATCAAAGAAGAGTGAAGAAACTTAAAGCAAGTATATGTTGATTCTGATCGTGAAGATGGATTTCGATCGCATGGTTCGGTGATCATAATTTTGAGTTGTTACTTAAGAGTTAGATATATTGCTTAGGAATAGATAACAACAAGTTTTCCATATGGATTGTAAGGATAAGTTTTCCGCAAAGTTTTAAAATAAAAGAAAATGGTTTTGATTTTATTTATTTTAAGTATCCTTATAATGGCATTTGTGAAAAGGGTTGTTGCTTATATGTTTCCATTGATAAGCAATATGGGTAAATGGATTTGATTTTTTCATTAGTGGTAGTGTCATAATTTACCAAATAAGGAAAGATTCTCATCACCCAAGTTTCAGTTGGATAGAAACTTGGAATCATGCAAGTTGTATTGTGTGATGAATGGGAATTTTCATCTTTAGTAAATTAAGACTAAGTCCTTGTTCACATTCGCTTGTGAGTCAAGCGAAGGACTAAAGGATCGGGTACATTAAGTTGTGCACTAGTCAGGTCCACCACAAAGGTAGATAAGATTATTCGTTATGATTTACTAAAGTTTAGTAAATATGGTTATGCTTACGACTTTAAGTGTAATTCTGAAACATTGGAAAGGTTTCAATGTATGGTAGAATGAATAAGAAGAATCAAATAAGGCAGAAAGATACAAGTTTCTCCAATCTAAAGAGATGGGAGAGTACTTGTGTATTTTGTTTTATTATTATCTTAGTGATTATGGAACCATATTACAATTGATCCTCTAAGGACACCTTAGTGTGTTTGTTGCCTGAGGAGAGGAATCGTGAATTGTTGAAATGGTTAAATCAAAAGATAATTCATATTTCGTTCCAAAAACAAATCCTGGAGTTATACTCCAAGATTGTAACTTGAGTGACATAGTCTTTAGAAAGTTCATAACACATGTCAAATGTAGAGTAAGATGTTTCCTATTCTTGTACATTTGAGATTGGTAAGTTTGATGTTTTGGATAAAACAAAGACCAGCTAAGCCCAATAATGAGAAGTGTTTAACTTGATAAGAATCCGCACGAGCTCTTGAATATTTGTATTGTCAAGGGATGGTTCTTGACAAAGAGAAGTCTTATAAGTCAAGAGGATAGTGGGAGTCTAAAAGATTCCAAAATAGTTTCAAGAACTAATCAAGAGTTTTGTTAATCACTAGCCCACGATTTGAGGTTTGTAACCTATCATGTTGACATATTCTGTGCTCATCCCAGTTAAGGTTGGCTTTGCATTGGAGTTCTGAGAGTTCTCGACTGTTTGCATAACAACCTGGAAGCAATGGTAGTCCCTTATGCTGCCGGATGGCAAGAAATTAAGATTGCACAAGTTCAGTCCATATAAATTTGGAAGTGTCACTAACCTAGTCCTGTGATTATGGTTTTGACAAAATTCACATGGAAAAGAACACATACACCATAAAATCTAAGTGTCATAAGTTTTCTCTTCGATTCATGAAAATGATGGTAAGGAAACACTTCCAATAAGAAGATTTTAAGTAGATAGCGATTGTGATATTTGCATTCTCATATAGTTAGTGGAGTGTGTGTGGTTAACCGGCACGCTAACTAGTGAGAAGTGCAAAAGGTCTAGACAAACATGTGAGCTATCTAAGGAAAGGTGTATGTTTTTGATAAAGTCTTATCAAAGCAATCTAGTATCAAAAATATGAACTTTGGTAAGAAAGTCAATAAAGTATTGATTTCTAGAAGTCCAGTTGATTTCTAAGTACATGTCAAAGCTAGTGGGAGCATAAAGTGTTATGCTGGTAATCATTATGCTAGTGGGAGCATGATGATTATGTTAAGTATTGCAAGTTAGCAATGTTAATTATAGAAAACAAAATTTTCAATTTGCTTTGAAAAGTTGTTTTGCTATAATTAAGGGAGAGGATTTTATACTTCATTCCAATTTTACCAGCTTAGATTGAGTTTTATCAACTTTAGTCAAGGATATATATGAATGTTATGTTGGAATTGTTCAACATAAGGAATTTCTATATATGTTGCGTTCTCAAAATTCGATTATGATTACGACATACCTCTTCATACTTCGAATTGTGAGAACATGGCAAATAAAAATTTTATAGCATGAATCGTGTCCCATATGCTTCGGATATAGGATCGATTGCATGTACTATAATATTCATCCATTCTAAATTTTCCTAATGCTTAGGGCATTAAGAAGGGAAAAGGGATTAGAACTGGATATGACTAAAATGATTAAGCAATTGTCGAGGACAGTTTGAGGTTTACCAAAGATTGGTCACTCATGGACAATTGGAAGTATAGAGTTAGGACCATATTGACATATTTTGAAAAGAGGCAACCCTTGTTCAAAAGTGATGGTCAAAATGGGAATATGGAATTGTTTCCATAGGTGGACATTACTCTTTGAATCTGTGTAAGATTAGAGAACTTAATGCAAGAAGGATGTTCAAAGGAATGTACTTTGAATTTGAGACTTCATGGAATTGCTTTCCATTGAAATATCTTGTAATGTCTGTTGTCAAGTCTTTGTGACTTCTGTGCATAGTCATTACAAGGGGATCATTGCATATAAGTTTAGAATCTAACATATTACAGTAAATGGAAAGAGTTTGGTATTCTTGCATTTACAACAAGGATTGGAATTGTGAAATGAGCATCATTGGAATATTGTCAATTGATCTATTTCACAAAGAGAGGACCATATGTAAACATAGTATGCGTACTTGGAGTATGGCATAATTGTTGTTTGGAAAAACATAGTGTACATGCTTGGAGCATGGGACAACTAATGTTTTAATTCAAGCATAAAGTTGATTAATCGAAACATAAATAATGAGTAATCAATATGGTGCTTAAATAAAAGGTGTTTTATTTACACTCAAAGTGTTAGGGCCATATAAGATTAGTATTATTCTTGTGTTTCACTTTGCATGTTTTGACTTCCAGAATAATTATGTTATGGTATATATCATATTATTCAAACCATCCACAGTCAGTCATATGTTGGAAGTAGATATGAATCAAGACTGTCATGAATTTGGCTTGTATGATTTGTCTAAAGTGCTTTAGACAATGCAATGGTTGTTACAACATTCATGAGTACTCACAAGGGCTGAGTATTGGATTCAACCCACGCTCACTTGCATCACTTCATGGAATTTATCTCGAGTGATCGTGAGATGGTAATATCATATAAATCTTCAAACCCAGAGATATGAGTTGTTGACTATGAGTTGGTTATTCATTGATTGTAAGAAAACGCATTGGTAACTCGATGTTATAAAACGTGCCTTTGTGAATAATTCAACAAGTAGTTAGTACAAGCATATCAGTCGAAGTTTATCTGTTCCTTCTAGAAATAGAAGCGATATCTGGGCCCCTCGATGATTTGGTTTTGATCTATGTACCGGGACCGGTCAGAACCTAATTGATGTGTTCAATTTAATTCTATGACGAAACAAATCAGAGATCGAGAAACAAATGCTGGACAATAAGTAAGACCATGTTTCATGTGTTTGTCCGACTGATATCATGAGAACAGAGGATTATATGATCACTTATCTTAAATGGCGCATCATCATCATCTCAGTTCCGAGAGACTTTAAAAGAGCTACGATTGCTAGTCGGATTTTGAAGTCATATTTGCAAATATAGTTATTAGACTTATCCAAGTGGGAGACTGTTGGATATAGTGTCTAAGTCCATAACTTTATTTGGTATGTACTTGACCCGACCCGGCATGGTCCATTTGGGTTGCATGGCATTGCAATACTTGGATAGACTAAATGAGAGAATAAGGCACTTATGATTATTAATATATTATAAGTTCTAATATATTAATAATAGTATTATTTAATTAGTATTGGTCAAGTATTAATCTAGTATTAATTTGGTGATCAAAGTGAGACTAATTAAATATATAGGGTTGATTATGACAATCATCAATTCTTTTATGGTGGGTTAATGATCCATGGTTTATGGGTTATGGATGTAACCATTTGGAGCTCCATGGATAGCCCATGGGAGTTACAAATCCATGGGTCATGAGAAATGAAGAGTCATGACAATTATGGGTATTCATAATGAAACCCTAATTGTGACACCACTATAAAAGGGACCCTTTGTCTAACAAAATCGGGACCTAGTGTTACTAGAGAGGGCATAACCGATTTTTGAGTGTAAGAAGTATTCTCTCAAGTTATTCCAAGTTTTGTGGTGGTGTGTGAAGCATTTGAGGCACAAGATTTGGGGTGCTAGGCTCACAAAGTATTGAAGGAATCCAAGCAACAACAAGGTATGTATTTTTACTAGTTTTTATGTTTATTTATTCCCCATGCCATGCTAGTTAGGAAATAACCTTGAAAAGAAATTTGCATGTATATAGAGAAAACATAGATTCAAGGTTATTAGGGTTGCATGTACACTTAGGAAGTGTTAGAATGCTCAAAACCCATCAGAATCAACGCATGGCGTAGAGCGAGAGTATGATTGGCGTATGATCAGAAGGTGTTATTGGTTATTTTTGAGCATTAGTCAAGTTGGGTGGGGTCTAGCCTTGTAACGGTAAAATGGTCTTTTACCCTAGAGAGAGAGAGAAAGAGAGAGAGAGAGAGAGAGAGAGAGAGAGAGAGATTATGAAATGGACCTTTGATTTTGATTATCATCTTAATTGTTAATTCATATTGTTTTGGATATGTTTAGTGTGAGGACTTTTGTAGTAGCAGCGAGTGTGAGATTTGGTTATCTTCGGATTGAGGTGAGTCTTCTCACAGTACTTGCGGGTCGAAGACACCAATGACGGCCCATTGGATTTTGTTTGTAGTATGTTAGCTGTCTTTTTGACTCTTGCATGTATTTGTATGTAAGTTGGGTGGGGCCCACTATATTTAATAGACGGGGCCCATTACATGTTACAGATAGGCCTGTTACTGGTCGGGGACCGATGTATGTATGGTATATGGTATTTTGGGGAACTCACTAACCTTTGTGCTTAAGGTTTATGTTTAAAATATTTTCAGGTACTTTTGGCTCCAAAAGAAATGGCCCAGCTTGATCGCACTGCAACCCGTGGAGATTTATTTCGCACTAAATGTTTATGAATTACTCAGATGCTTTGAGAATATTTTTATTATGATTGTCTTTGAGATAATGAATGAATGGTTTTGACTTATTTAAAATGAAAATTTTACTCGATATTTTTGGGACGTTAAAAGTTGGTATTAGATCTAGGTAGAAATTCATGGGGGGGGGGGGGGGTGAAGGTGGGTTGCATCTGATCCCACATCAAGGGACATGTATACCTTCCCTATCATAACACATTTTAACGTTTTGAAGGTGGCAGATATCATACAAACTTTGCAGTTAGGCTTGCCCAAGCGAGAGCAATTCAGGGACGGGTGACCATGTGGGAAGTTTTTGTGTCGGGAGACCAACGCATACAATATTGTGATACATGTCAGAGGGGAATGTTACAAGTTAGTATCAGAGCCTTGGTTTGAGGGATTCGGGCACACTCTCGGGTCTGTCTGAACTCAAACTGAGGATTTCTAAAATCTTTTAAAATAAAGTGATTTTCTAAGAAAAAGGGGTACGATGCATGTAATCAGTCAAACTCAAGTAGGTATTTCCCAAAATACTCATACATGTGTTATGTGTATTGTTCTAGTATGAGTATATGAGAATTACATGCTAGATTAGGGCTAACGATATCCTCAGGATTGTATGATAGAATGCTAGGAGAGATGCTTTTATATGTATGTTGGTTGAGCTTCTAGAACTGTATGCTAGTATGGATTTCAGATTGTTGGATAAAATGGCCTGATTAAGTGAGGCACTAGTTAAATTACTCGATGCTTGAATTTCGCTTGCTTTGTGCTTTTAGGGACCTCCAATAATATCGACTAACTATTAAGTGAATACATTAGGTTACATGTTGTAGGGATTAGATGATTTTAGAAGGTTATGTTTAACACTATTGCGCAACTCTTGTTTGAGTCCAACCGTTGTAGTGTAAGACCTTACAGTCAAAGAATTTTATAGTGCTTGTAGCATGTAATTATATTTGTGAGGCATTTATCATGTATTAGAGGGAGTCTCTTATGCAGCTGATTGTGGAGAGTGGTGTGAAGGGAACCCTAAGACAGCCTAGGAAGAATGTTAGAACGTACTAGTCTAGGCATTCTCAGAAGAAGGATCCTAGACAGAGAAACTATGAGGATTAGCAGTGTATACTCGTTTGAGGGCATGTATTTGTGGTTGGATTGGACGGTAATGGACATAAGTAGTTACTTAGAAGACTCGAAGTGATTCATAAGGAAACTAGGTATAGGTATGGAAGGTAGTATTCGACCCATACTATTGAAAGAACAGGATCTGTACTTGAATCAAGGAAAATTCCGGGGATTCTAAGGAGATGGTTGGGGGTAGATAGCTTGGTTTGTCATAATGATTCATTGCAGTGTGTTACCGTCTTTATCGACCTTTTGATTTTGGTTATTCGGAAGGAGGAATGGGTATAGTGATTGTTTGGGCCTTAGTGGCCATGTAAATATGGCTTTGAATGGTTCAGACCTAGGTGAGTTAATTGATTTTGGAGGTCTCAAGGGCCTTGCTCAAGGTAGTGACACTTGAGTTGCGATACTCAAGAAGGAAGCGATTGTGACGATTGGCTCAAGGATTACAACCGGAGGCTGAGCGATTGGGATGTCACCATCTATTATGGGGGTTATGTTCTTCCAGCTTTCCGTGTCCAAAGGAAAGAGAGGGAGGACATGTGATTTTCAGAGTTGAGATGTAAACCCATCATAGGGTTGTATGGTTGCGGTTTTAAGCAGCAAGTATGGAAATAAGGGAATTCACAAGTGGATTCTTGTGGTATGATTGCCTTGAGATGAGATCAAGGGTCTGATTTCTTTAAGTTTAGTTAGGTTATGTGCTACTTGATTGTTTCAAGTGATCAAAAGAGGTGAATTGGGAACAAAATCTTTTGTTGTCTCTAATGTATTTTGACTAAAAAGATTATGCTTCTTGTATTTATGAATAATACTCATGATGAATTGGTAGTTGGGGATTTACAGGCAAGGTGTGTGGTAGTCTATTTGTTTCTATATAAAGAATCAGTGCTATTAATAAACTATCAAATTTATTATTTGTGCATCTGTAAGGGATTTTTGATGTAAGAGGCAATTATGATTAAAGAGTTTCCGAGGTCTTCAACTGAGATTACAAATCTCTTTGAATCTGATTTGTCCTTATTTAGAAGATCAGATTGCGTTGTGTTGTACATTCCAAGGGTCGGAGATGCTAGGTATCTGGTTGAGCTGGTTTGAGATTTGGTCTATTTGCAATACCAGTTGGTGGTAGTTCGAACCATAGTGGGGGAGAAATGGGTGTTATACTAGGAGGATCATCGACCTATTCGATTTTATGGTTTCAAAATAATGGGCACAAGTATTTGTGGTTCGGGTGTGCGAGATTTTGTTTCAAGATTTGGTGAAAACAGGGAGTGGGGTAAGTTACCATCAGATGTATGTGCTCAAAAATGCGTTGTCTTCGCGGCAGGAAGTTGTTGGACAAGGAACTCGTTGTATCCAGTGGGTCTTTCAGGATCGCTGATGTTTAGGTCATGGGGAATCTAGGTCACATAGGTTAAGTATCGATTATTGAGGGATTTTTTAGCTCATTGCATAGATTTCTATCTAAAGTGTACGATGAGCAATTAATGATATGTTAATCAACTTCAGAGATTGGTATATGTACTTTAACATGGACTTTGTTCAGTAGTGTATTGGATCAGTGGATTAGTTATAAATGCATTCTCGATCGCTGGTCATTTCATTTATCTTCAATAGCTGAGGTTCTTCGAACTTTCGAGCTGTATCAGTGGAAGTTCAATAGATGCGTCAACATATCGTCAAAATATATACATTGTGCTATTTGGTTTATGGGTATGTGTACCCTCAATTGTTGGCTATGGAAGTATTGTTCATAGTAGGCTCGGGTTTCGTAGTTGTCCTTGGGTATTGGGAGTTCGGACGTTGGAGCGGTATTGTTTACTTTTTCATGTGTGGCTTTGGATCTCTAGAGAAATCTAAATTTTTCATGTTGTGTTAATAGGGTTGGTATTTGAATTGATCCGACCAAAGTTTTAGCAACATTTCTGGGTAACTTTGGAAGTTTTATCGAGTTAGTTATGTATTGGTGGAATTTGTTCAGTTTGAATTAACAGGTAGAACCTTGATTCAATTATTTATGAGGATATTTCTATTAAATATTGAGGTTTGTCATTTCATTAGATCTACTGGTACTTCATCCTTTAGTTAAGGTGGTGAGGAAAATGGAAAGTAGTAAATCTAGGGTTCGTATTGGGTTCTATTTAGGGTATGTATTACGGTAGGTTCATTAGCTTGTCGGGATGGGTGTATGTGGGTTGAACAAGATAGAAAAGGATCTCTTGGTTAAATTATAGGCATGGTTCTTATATGGTTTATAGCCTTTGAAATTGAAACGAGAATACAACTGCCCACCACCTTCTCTGGTTGTGTGCGGCCATTTTTTGTCTGGTTTTGCATTGGGAACATTTTGTGCTTTGAAAGGAGTTGTGTGTTATAGAAGAGTATGACTTTTGTGGTGTATGATTAGTATTGAGAAGGATGTTGATTGGGTTCCTACAAGTTCGTGGGTTGATGTTTGTGTATCTTTAGGCCCCTGTGGTGTTGGTCGTGAGTCTTCAGGCTTGTAGTGGAATGATGGCAAGATCGGCGTAGTACCATCAACCTATCATTTTAGTGGTTAGAAGATATCATAATGTATTGTGAACCAATGGTTGTATGATTCATATGGGTGGGACGCAGTAGTCATTTGATTGAGACTCTTATTTGTCGGATCGTAGGTCTTATTGGCATGAGGTGTTAGTGCATTGATTAAGAGTCGAGTGACTTAGTGACCATCCGGTTTGGATCATGTGGACAACAAATGTGACATCCCCAATTTTCACAACCAGAAAATACCATTTTGTTTATGCTTATTTAAAAATCAGAGTATCCTTTTTGAAGAATAATATCGCAAAATTTGTTCATAAACACATGATAATGATATTACCAAATCTTTTCCGAAGAAATGTATTTTATTTATATTAAAACATTGAGATGTCAATCTCAATACAGAAGCATAAGCATAACGAAATATTACAAGCTTTACAGTAATTAAACTAGTGGCATAATACTCCTTCAATCTCTCTGCAGAATGTATCTTTAATATCAATACATGTGATACAATAAACTGAGTAGGTCAGGTTGGGAAACCTGGTAAGTACATAGGGATTTCAATCCCACAATGTAATATATATATATATATATATATATATATATATATGTGTGTGTGTGTGTGTGTGTGTATATATATATATATATATATATATATATATATATATATATATATATAAACTAGAACTCGTAAGATATAATTTCATATAAGCATTTTACCCCGCCCCGTCGATCCTCACAACGACACGATGCAAACTTTCAGATTTAAAATGAACGACTTTACCTAATCCATACTCACAAATCAGGTATGAATGACTATGTCTAATCCATGCTTTCAGATCAATGAGAAATGATTATACCCACTCCATACACTCAGACTAAGGACGAATGATTATCTCTAATCCATGCTCTCAGATTATTGACAAATGACTATGCCTACTATGTACTGTCGGACTAGGGACAAATGACTATATCTAATCCATGCTCTCTGATTATCGACAAATGACTATGCCTAATTCATACTCATGGAATAAGGAATAATGCCTATGTCTAATCCATGCTCATGGATCAAAGAGAAATTTGAGAGTTCTACCCTCCGTGTGTATCTCACCCGTACTCTTAAGGAGATACTACCCAATATTCATCTTAAGTAATTTAGGTTTATTTTGTATGTGCTAAATCAACATATATCATTAGATATGTTCTTAACACATGTTGCAAGCAATATCAAATATCTCACACATAAACATATATTTAATACTTTAATTAATAATTGTATTAAAATCATGTTCATGAAAGGTACTATGCACTCACTTGTTAAAGTGATGACGCGAAACTCGGACAGCGTTTTGCTTCTAGCAACTATTCTTTCCTTTAACATAATCTAGTATCATTATCACTAAGTATTAGTCTAATATTTAATACGACTAATTATTAGTGTCGATTCATCCTTAATTCAATGTCTACTTCAAGATCTATTAAGTAAGGATCAGCCAGGTAGGACAGTTGGGAGGCAGGATCATTTTGGTGTATACCCTTTCTGAAATCCAACAACTAAGCCAATGTGACCATTCTAGACAGCTCTCTCGTAAGTAGATTGGAATCGCTGATAAATCTTGTGTTGAGTCCAAGTGATTGTGTCATTGGGCTTTGTAGTTCGATCCATTAGTATTCTCGGTCTGGGCCTGTCCAACCGAGATATATTTAGGGTTTAGTATATATATAGTGCATGCATGCATTATGTAGATCATGCTTTTCTTGAGAATTATTTTACTTATCATATTGTAACCCTAGCCTATCTCTACAGTATCAATTCACATTGAATTCTTCTGAGATAGAGCATATTAATCATTCGACACACATTTGATTCATCTTTGTGTTTATCGTTTTCTACTCTTGTCATTATCCTTTAATATATGTTTGAATCTATCGATCTAAGAGAAGTTTATATTCATCAATTGGTATCAGAGTAGGAGACTGTGTAATATATATGCATCTCTTCTATTGGAAGAACAATTTTTTAGGGTTTCCGCTTTTATCAAATCTTTAGAAGTCGTCATCTCTTCATTGACACTATTTCTTGCTTTTGATAAAACCCTAATTCAATCTTTACAAGTTTGATTCTTAGCAGATATCTGAAAAAGGTCATCATGTCTCTCGAAGATTCACAAACCAATCCGATAAAAATCTCCAACAGGATTGGATCCACAACTAGAATCCCTATTCTTTACACTCACGATTATGAAATGTGGACGCCTCACTTTGAAGACTATGTCGTTGGTTCTGAAGACAACGGTTATCTTATCTGGGAAGCAATAACATTGGGTCCTTTTGTTCATTATGGAACAAACAGAACAATAAAGATTCAAAAGGAGTACAACCAACTCTTAACTGACGTTGAGAAGATTCCTCAAGACGGAAAAAGAAAAGTTGTTGTGCAACGTTAAATCCATGAGAATGATGAGATTCGCTTTACAGTCTGATACTTTTCGTCTGGTAAGCCCATGCACCACAGCAAAAAAGATCTGGGATAGACTCAAAGAGTTGTATTCCACTTATGAGGACCTAGAACATTCTATCTAAACTGTATTGCTTTTTGAGTTCGGTGCTTTCCAACAAAATCCAGATGAAAAAATTATTCAAGCTTTCGATCGCTTCAATCATCTTCTAAGCAAGATGATCAAGCACGATATTTAAAGAGAAATGATTGAACAGAAGGTCACATTTTTGAATGGTTTAAGACTCGAATGGATGGTTGTGGCATCAACTATGAAGGCTCATGAGCAGTTTAAGACCTATTCATTGGCAAAGATGGTGGGTATTCTCAAGTCTCATGAAAGTGTTGTAACAAAAGAAGCAAAAGTGGTGTCTGGTATGGGATCCTTGGCCCTTCTCTCTAAGGCAAAGAATGTGGTAGAATATGAAGAGGAATCAGAGATGTCAGAATGTGATTTGACAAGCGAAGAGTATGCGATGATGGTTTCCAACCCAAAGAGGTTTTCTCAGAAAAAGTTCCCTGTAGCCAAGAACCGAAACTGGCAAGGAAGCTACAGCTCAGATAAGGCGAAAGAGGATAACAAAAGAAATCCTCCGAATGAAGTAGAGAAGAAGGAGAGCAAACTGGTAGGAGAATCTGGATATGATTGCAAATTCTGCCATGGCAAAAACCACTTGGCCAAAGATTGTGTGTTAAGAAAGCTGCCAGAAAAGGAGGGTGAAGATGATGAAGCATATCATATGCACAAGCTGGAGGAGATAAAGAAGAAGAAAGCTACTAACAATTCTATGAATGCTATTGTATCATCAGTTGAGGTTTCAGATGCTTACAGGATTGGTCTGGAAAAAATTGAGTCCTTTATAAAGTCCAAAGACCATAAGGAATTGCTTAGGAATTTATTGGATGAAAATGACAAATTAAACATAAAGACCAAAACCATGCAGAAATTTAACTCATTGAGTACCAAATTAAGTTTAGAAAATAAGATGAATGTGGAAAATACTTTTGAATTTGATGAGGACAGTGATATGAGTGAAATTTATGAATGTGTTGAGGTTGACTACTCTGAATTCATCAAAAGCGAACCCAAACCAGCAAAAACTCTCATATCTGAAAACTCAATTGCTTTTGCTCGAATGTCCAAGGACAAGTCCAAAGTCCTTAAGGAAAAGGTAGTGGTATACAAAAAGGTGCAAACAGTACCTAATCAAGTCTATGCCACCACTTGACTTACCAAGAAGCAAACTGTTGAGCTAACTTCTTTGGGAGATGAAGACAATGTTGATGGGTGTGATAACGTTTTTTGGTTTGCTCCCATTGACAATGCAGATGAAACAGTAGGTCTGTCAGAGTAAACCTCATGGAGAGTCAAGGGTAGATATGTGGTTGAACCTCTCAACAAGCCTTCAAGCTTTGATAAGCCAAGTACAATTGGTACTAAAGAAATTCAAGGTGAACTGAATAAAGTATCTAGAGAATCATCTCCAAGCGAAGCGTGTGAAGATGAACCGAAACCAAAGGAAAAAATTCACAAATCTCAAAAACAGCTTGATGAGAAAACACGTCAAAGGAATAGAAGGTACCAAAAGAATCTCAAAGAGAGAAAGCAGTTTTGGAATTCTCAAAATGCTAATCACATTCACAAGGTATCGAATCCACAAGTGAAAGTAATCCCTCAGGAAAAAAAGGTCCATGTACTCACTGTCAGTCATGCAGCCAAATAAACTGAAGAAATAGTTTCGGTGCTGAATCAAGCAAAAATATGAACCGAAAGACTAGCTTCGGTTGTAAAGTCGATCAGCAACCGAAGTCGAACCCAGTCAAGGATAACAAAGGAAAGGGAAAGCTAGTCTCGAACCCTAAATTTCATACCAAGAAGACATTCGCTAACCCTAGGAGTCTAAAGAAAAGCTTAACTAAGAATAAAAGCAAAAATAAAAAGTCAGCTTCAAATAAACCAAAACAAGAAAACAACAAAATCAAAGTTTTTACCATCAAAAGAAAATATGAAACCACGTTAATAAAAACAACATATATGGTTGATCTTTCTGTTGCAATTCCTTGTCCTGTAAAAGGCTCACGAGAACCCAAGAAACTTTGGGTTCCTAAATTTGCTTAATTTTTGCAGGTTATTACTGACGAGCAGTTCGATGATGAATGGTACATTGATAGTGGCTGCTCACGTCACATGACAGGAAGGAGGAAAGAGCTAAGGGAGTTTCGGTCCCTTAAGGATGGTGGATGTGTCAAATACAGGAATCATTCATATCGCATGATCAAAGGCTACAGAATGATCACAAATAGAGAATTCTCAATCTGAAAGATAGCATATGTAGAGGGATTACAACACAATGTCATAAGCGTATCTCAATTGGTTGTAGGAATTGGCTTGAAAGTATCATTCGATGATGAAGGTTCTGAGATTGTCGAAAAGAAGACGAAGATTGTCCTGTTGAAATCCAAGCGCAAAGGAGATGTGTATCCTCTAAATCTTAACCCAATTCGAGGAAAGCCCATTGTATGCTTCTTGTCAAAAGCACACTCTAACGAAAGTTGGCTCTGGCACCGAAGGCTCTCACATCTCAACTTCAAGGATATCAATAAGTTGTTATCAGTGATCATGTACGAGGACTTCCCCTTCTCAAATTTGATAAGGAACACTTGTGAGCTGCATGCGAAATGGGAAAGCAAAACCGAAAGAGTCACCCCACACGTGTTAACACAAAGATCATTGAACCACTGGAACTTCTACTCATCGACATGTGTGGTCCATCAGCAATTGAAAGCATCGGTGGTAGTAAGTACATTTTGGTAATTGTTGATGACTTTTCACGTTTCACTCGGGTTTTCTTTCTTAAAAAGAAATTAGAGGTGAATCCTAAGCTCAAAGTGTTCATAAAGCAAGTGGAACTTCAACTACGAAAGATGGTTAGAAACATCCGAAGTGACAACAGGCTGGAATTTAAAAATCAAGAGTTCGAAGAATTTCTTGTTGATAAGGGAGTATCTCACAATTCTTCAGCACCCTACACTCCAAACCAGAATGACATAGTTGAAAGGCGAAACCGCTCTTTATATGAAGCAGCCTGAACCATGCTTAGCTTCGCTTCCGTACCATTGTACTTCTGGGCTGATGCAATAGCTGTTGCCTGCTATACCTAGAACCAATCCTTCCTCAACAAACGATTTTCCATCACTCCGTACGAGATATTAAACAATCACAAACCGAATGTCAAGTTCTTCCATGTGTTCGGTTCAAGGTGCTTTATTTTCAACTCCAAAGAGAACCGAAACAAGTTCAATGTGAAGGCAGATGAAGGGATCTTCCTTGGTTACTCACTAACTTCAAAGACATATAGGGTTAGGAATAAGCATTGAAAGAAATTGAAGAAAGCTATTATGTCACATTTGATGATGACTACGTAAAGAAACTTCAATCCAGTAAAGGACCTACAGAGGAAATATTTCCAACTTCAGGTCAAGTCTCGGTCCCTATTTCCAATTTATTTGAAGAGTATATGTTGGTCTTTTATGAACCAGAGAGAGCAATTAATTCTGAGACAAAGGCAACTGACAATAAGAACGACAACTTGAAGAAAATTATCTATGAAGCAGGGAAAGAAATGGATAGCGAACATCAAAGACCAACTGAACAGCCAGGTCCAAGCGAACCTCTAAAAGAAAGTCCTATATTCCATGGGGAGGGTTCATCCACGTCATGCAACCCCGATTCGTCTTTCCAGGAGGGATATCCATCACCAACAAAGACCCATGACATCCCATTCAAGGGGGAGAATTATGATCCTGATGTTGAAATCGTTGTGTCATTCGAGGGGGAGAATCATAATATGAATGATGATTCGGATTTTCAATCAGAATTGGAAGAGGAAATCAATGCCGAATTGGATCCAGCCTATGATCCAAACTACCCTCCTCTCACAAAATGGACAAGAGATCATCCAAAAACTCAACTAATTGGTGAATCATCTGAGGGAGTTCTTACTCGGTCTCAATTAAAAGCCAAGAAAACTGCTATGTTCTCTCAAGTAGAATTTTGCATGTTTAACTCATTCGTCTCAAAAATAGAACTAAAAACGGTCAATATTGCACTCGATCACTCAGATTGGGTACAGGCAATGCAAGACGAACTTCATGAGTTTGAGCGAAATCGAGTTTAGAGATTGATTCCCATACCAAAGGATGCATCAGTCGTTGGCTTAAAATGGGTTTTCAGAAACAAAATGTACAAAGAAGGGAATGTGATTCGTAAGAAAGCGAGGTTGGTTGTGAAAGGATATTGTCAGGAAGAAGGAATAGACTATAAAGAAACCTTCGCTCTAGTAGCAAGGTTAGAATCAGTGCGAATCTTTCTGGCATATGTTGTACACCAAAACTTTGAAGTATTTCAAATGGATGTCAAGTGTGCATTCCTGAATGGAGAACTTGAGGAGACTATATATGTTGAGAAACCACTAGGTTTCATAAACAAAAAGTATCCTGATCACTGCTATATTCTGGATAAAGCCGTCTATGGGTTGAAGCAAGCTCCTAGAGCCTGGTATGAAACCCTTACTCGACTTCTAAAAATGTCCAAGTTTAAAAAAGGTTCAGTTGATCCAACCTTCTTTCGTAAGAAAGAGGGTGACCACTTAATGATCGTCCAAATTTATGTCGATGACATCATCTTCGGTTCCACGAATCCCAGCCTAACAGCTGAATTCAGGAAATTGATGGAGACTAAGGGAGCGTTTTCTTCGCAGAATGTTTTTGGAAGGAATGAAATTTATCAAAACAATTAGAATCTGAAGGAATTGGAATCTGAATGTATTAGGAGCTGTAACGCGTTTGGTTGACATGGAATGTAATATGTTTTTTGTTTGGTATGCTGATTTCAGAAATGAATTGGAAAATAAATTTTGTACTATGACAGAAATACCCTTAATAATATTTTGCAACTAATTATATTTTTTTAATAACATGACGCTCGTTTATTTAATTACAACATTTTTATTGAATTCTTCATCAAAATTTAAATTTAAAAAAAACAAGTTTATCAAATAGAAATGTCGATGAAATTGAAAAACTAAACAATTTGTCAACTTTATTTTTGTGAAATTAGTGGTTACTAATAATGGATTTTAAATAATTTAAGGATTTTTTTTCATTTTCTCCAAGAATGCAAACATAAATGAAAAAAGAGGGGAAACAGAAAAAAGTTATAAGTAAAATAAAACAGGCAAAAGTAACGTGGATGTTTTATTTATTTATTTACTATTATTATTATTATTATTATTATTATTATTATTATTATTATTATTATTTTTAAACTTATCTCATAGATAACTGGAGGATAATGAGGATAATGTGTAAGTTAAAATAAAGATAATGAATTGAATTTACATTCTTGATGCACCGTGGAGGAATTAAAATTCTTTTAAATGGAGAATTAAATGATAATTATGGAAATCTAATTTCATTCCTTTGGTAACCCAAACATAATCTCCAAATGATTTTAGTTTCCAATTCCTTCTAATTCCTTAAGAATCATGTGAAACAAACGCACCCTAAGTTTGAGATGAGCTTTATGGGTCTAATTAACTTTTTCCTTGGCTTGAATATTAGACAGGGACCCGAAGGCGTATTTATCAATCAGGAGGCTTATACGAAGACCTTACTAGCTAAGTTTGGCATGATGGGTGATTCTAGAGTACAAGTTCCCATGGCATTTGGAACGAAGTTAACACCATATTTTGAGAAACCGACTGTTGATATGACCCTCTATCGGCAAATGATAGGATCTCTGATGTATCTAACAGCCAGTCGACCAGACGTTATGTTTTCTGTTTGTTACTATGATAGATACCAGGCTAACCCATGAGAACCTCATATGGTGGGGGTTAAGAACATCTATAGATATTTAAAGCGAACGTCATCTCTTGGTCTGTGGTATCCTACTAAATCAGGATTTTTCATACAAGCATTCTCTGATGCCCATCTTGGAGGATGCGGTTTGGACCGAAAGAGCATTACAGGAAGATGTCAATTCCTCGATGGTAAACTCGTCAGCTGGCAGTCTAAGAAACAAACATGTGTTTCGCTCTCTACAGCCAAAACTGAGTATATTGTTGCAGCATCTTGCACTTCCTAAGTCATTTGGATCCAAAGCCAATTAAGAGATTATGGTCTGAATATGAAGAATATTCCTCTTTATTGCGACTCTAAAAGCGCCATCAGAATCTGTCATAATCCAGTGCAACATTCCAAGACGAAACATATAGCACTAAGATATCACTTCATCAAGGACCACGTAGAAGATGGGAATGTTGAAATTCACTTCATTCGATCCTCCGATCAATTGGCTGGCATCTTTACTAAGGCC
This sequence comes from Lactuca sativa, assembly GCF_002870075.4. Taxonomy (NCBI): domain Eukaryota; kingdom Viridiplantae; phylum Streptophyta; class Magnoliopsida; order Asterales; family Asteraceae; genus Lactuca; species Lactuca sativa. The sequence goes on along the minus strand of NC_056631.2, from coordinate 69,364,387 downwards.
TTGCCTAAAGCATCGTTTAATAAAATACTACAAGGCTTAGGAATGATGGAAGTAGAGTCAGTTCCAAAACCACACTCGTTTCATTAAGTATAACATTCACTTTCGCTTTCTTAAAATTTTCTAACAACCGAAATGAGCGGAACGCTCGGTCTATTTCGGCTCCTAATTTTATGGGAACCGAAATGAACCAAAAGCTCGTTCTATTTCGCCTCTTAAAATTTTTCAAAGCAAGCGATCGTTTCAAGTTTAAGGTTTGGAACTCACATATCCTTAGTATACTATGTATATCTTTTGTTTTATGTCTTCAATTCATTACCAAAATTCAAAAATATTTTTATTTTCAATTTTTATTTCTTTTTCAGAAAATGCATGAAACTCAAAAATATTATCTTTTATGTTTTTATTTCTTTTTTAGAAAATGCAAAAAACTCAAAAATATTTTCTTTTCTATTTTTATTTCTTTTTCAGAAAAGTTTCATAAAATCCAATAATATTTTCTTTCTATAATTCAGTATCATAGATTTACTTTCATGATGGAGACTGGGGCAGGTATAACACTCTTTATCTATGTACTAGCTAAGTGTCCCTAGAAGAATGTTGTTGCATGTCGACCGAAGCCTCCAAGACATTGAGTGAAGCTTTACTGATTTGATATATACCAGTCGTTTCTTCCCAATTAAGCTGATAAAATCACTCAAGTCATGAGCTACCTTACTCTTCTTATATTGAGTTAAGAGTTATCTGCTTGGTCTATTTTAATAGCATAGGTACTTTCGGTTCTTTAACCACCTATTATTATTTCTCCATCTCATTTCGGTTCATAATTGTCACCCTTAAGACTCTCAGCTTATACCACTAAGGTTTATGATTACTAAACATCTGTGTTGATGATCTTAGTTTCGTTTCACCCCGTACTAAGTGAGACCCAAAAACCAATACCTTAAATGAATTGTCGGTATGTACTTTGAAATCTTTTTATTTTTGTGAGATCTTTATGAATTATCTAACACCAAGATTTTTCTTCCAAAAAGATCCTATTTTTTTTTAAGATTACAACCTCATTCTCACCGAGTCACTAAATATATTATCTCACCTACTTGTTCAATAGGCCACACTGGTCTCATAAGTACTTCATCCCACTTTCGGTCTTATGTCAAGCGCTGAAGTTCGGGTGAAGCGATGCCATCCTTTATAGCTTTAATTTGAAAAAGATGCCTTTCAATGTTTCTTAATAAACATTTGATCGTATTTCAACGGGAAACCACACAGACACTTCTAAGTCTCTCTTGACTTTGAAGGAAGCGATTCATGCCCGGGATCCATAGTTTCGTGTCTATATAGACATCACTTAAATCCCACAAATAATTTGCTTTATTTCTTTTCAACTGGCACACTCTTGCACAAAGATCTTTATGATCTTTCACAAGTCTTGATCGTGGTACAAACTGGTATTTCTCAAATACCGCGTTCGGTTCAATTTGCTTTGGTGGTAAACTATATCGGGAGCGAAGGGTAAATCCATATGAAGCGAAAGATTGAATCGACATTTCAGAGGGAATTTGGATCGTTTCAAAATTTAAATAGAAGATGAAAGGATAAGGTTTTAAAGGCACGTGAATTTGAATCGTTTCCACTCTCACGCCGCCTGACACACTTCTCGGGATAATAGTTGTCAAATTTCAGGCGATACGTCAGCGGATAGTGCACTTATCACTTCGGATCTTTCTCTTACATGGTAATGGTATAAAGAGATTTATCAATTTCTGTTTATACTTTTATCACTTCCAAATCCTCTCAAAAGCTATACGGTGTATTCTCTCTCTACTATTCATCTTCCTCTTCAAGATCATCAATGGCGGATATCTCTTCTGTTCATGAACAAACTGCTCAGTCATCTCTTCTCACAATCAAACCAAATCAGAATCTCATCATTGATGTATCACTGTTCCAGTATGATCCATACATGCTGTAAGTGGTTGAATGCCTCAAATATTCACCACTTGTTGTTGCACTGACGAAGGTGGAGTACGTTCCGATGTCGTTGCTTTCTCAAGTCTACTCCACTTCTATCTATGACAAGGTCAAGGAGAGGATCTTCTTTGAGATCTTCAATCACAAAGCTTCAATTTCCAAAAATAGATTCTGCTTGTTACTAAGGATGGTTGTCGGTGACTCCATGATCAGCCCTGATACCGTTTCGACTACTCAACTCTTCACAATGTTCTATGATATGGGGTATACTGAGGTTCTTACTACTGTTACAAATTTCGGGAAGTCATGCCTTCCTCCTCAGTGGAATGGACTTTTTACCCTCTTTTTCAGAGGCTTACCGGAGAAGGTTGCTGGTTCTGATGGGGTGATCAAGGCGTTTATGACCCTTCTTTATGGTCTGTACCATGGGGTTAACATGGACTTCAGATCCATCTTATGGTCGCAGCTGGTTCAAAGTCTCAGTTCTGGTTCTCGCTACTCTGAAATCTCCTGTGCTAGGTTTTGGACCCTAGTCACTCACTAGCCGATGGAGAAATTTCAAGTTCCAACAATGGATGACTCCTTAATGTCATCGATTGCGACTTTTCACACGACGAAGATCATCGTTTCTGATCCATCGAAGTTTTTCTTTATTGGTTCGGTTTTGGAGTCAATGTACTGTTGTGTCTCCACTGAAAGCTAACTGATGAATGAGTACAAGAAACTCCCTTCTTCAGGTCCAAGGCAACTTACTCCCAAAATGCAAAGTTCGCTGGACGCAACAGACAAACCAGCGAAACGAGGGAAGAAACCGAAAAAGAAAGGGGATAAGGAAGGTCAACATTCTAAAGTTTCTACTCCCAAGAAGCGAAAGCCTGAGAAAGCCACTCCTTCGGCTCCAAAGAAACGTAAGACAAAGAAGAAGGCGCAAAATCCAAAGGCTCCTTCATCAAGTGACTCAAACTATGTTCCTTCTGATCCACAGCCCGAACCCGAATCTGGTGATGATGATGTCTCTCAACATGAAAGTTCGCTTAGAGGTAATTCGCCTCCTCCCTCACCAAATCATGAAGGTTACTGAAACTCACCGTCTCCTTCCCCTACTCAATCGGTTCCAATTACTATTGGTCCTTGTCCTCCTCCCATTTCTTCTTCGACTACAACCTCAATTCCCATTCCAACACCTTTATTCACTGAGGTTACCACAACCACAACTACAACCACTACCCCCACCACTCAACCTCAAGTTTGTGTCAACGTATCTGATACGGGGGCACCTACTTCAAAATTTGAACCACCAGTTACTTCAAAACCTTTATCCCCACCTCCCTCACACGAATATGACATTGTTCTTGGTGGAGCAGAAATGGAGTTTTCTTCGGTTTATTTTAGCCCATATCGTGTTCAAAGCGATGATGACGATGATGCTCCGGTCACAAAGAAGCATCTAAAGAATCTGAATGACAAGCTTGATCAGATGCTCTCTTCTTTCTCCTCTCCTCCAACTCAGGCATATTCTGAAGCTGCAATCAAGGCTCTATTGGCAACCTTTGTCAAAGAGCATGACACTACCATGTCTAATGTTGTTAAAGCTGTGGATGCTTCCACTTCTTCCTACCAGAAATCTTCTATGAAAGTTGATGAATCCACAAAAGATTGCAAGCAGGCGACCGCAAATGTCGAAAAACTAAATCCTTGATGCTCATGTTTTCCTTGATTTCCTTTAGGCTGCCGCACAGAAGAATGCTCAGATGGTGACTGCTTCGGTTGCTACTCTTACCAGCTCGCTTCAAGCTGAAAAGAAGCATTTTGAGGTAGCATGCCACGCCATTAAATCATACTACACTGAGCTTTAATCTTCCATCAATCAGCGTCTTGATAAACTTCAAGTTGACCTAGCCACGGAGAAGAAACTCATGGATGAACTAGCTTTCAAGACCACTAAAGTCAAAACTCAAGCTCTGAAGCTCAACTGGGCTTTAAAAGAGAATGACGAACTCAATTCAGAGCGAGCGATCATTAAGAGTAGTGTTGGTGATGTACATTCCATTCTTCTGCATCTTCTGGAAGCACATGACTCAGTTCTTACTATCTTGGTTCGATGCCACTTGGCTAAGAGGTTGAGACCTGCTTTAGATATTCTAAGCAGGATTGAAGGTGTTCCGGAGACTATACTCCCTCCGAAACAAGGTGGAGAATATGCTTGCCAAGGTCAATCTCAACAACCTCCAATGAGCAAACCCATTCCACAACCAAAAGTCACTGCTGAACCGAAGGGTAATGAAGCTTCAGGCAGTATGAAGGACAAACAAAAGAAACAAATTGGTGATGATCATGATGATGAAATCGAATATGTGACCGAAAGCGAAGGAAAATCCTCGTAAGGCAAAAGAAGAAATTGAAAGAGAAAAGAAGCAAAAAGAAGCGAACGATGCCATGGAACGAAGGAAATCCATATTCCCTCTATGGACGATGGAAAAACTTCTGAAGGAGGTGATTGAATCGCCAAGCACTCATTGGATCGAACCAGTCCTTTCGTTCAATCTTGAAAATTCCAAGGATTCGCAGTGTGACATGCCGAACACCCGAAAGGCATTTGTATTTCATTGCTTTGAGTCAACTTTTTCCATCCCTTCTCCTGACCCGAAGGTTGATCGAGACCTGATCGAGTATTATTTTACATTTTCTCAACCACAACACCTGACTTGGAGTAATCAGAAGATCACAACCGTCAAGGTGTTGAAACCTATTTCGACAGGGAAGTTCATCAACATCAAATTCAAAATGACCCAAGGCTTAGACAGTTCGGTCCATATCATTTCTGTTGCAGATCTGCCGAATATGAATCCTGATGACTGGATCCTTCTGAACATCATCTAACTGACAAATCAACAAGAATATGAGCCAATCATTGATCATATCAAGCAAATGCTGGTGTGCTATATTCTTGAATTCGCGAAGATGGACCAGGGATCGCCTCTGCCCAGAGAAAGAAGCCCACTATCAAACCAATTGGGAAGGCAAGCGACATCAATGTGATGATGAAGGGGAAGATCGATCCACAGTTCCACACAGTCATGTTCACCAGGGGCGAAGGTCAAAAATGCATGTTCGCTCTTGCTGACAAACACTTTTTCCCCACCTCATGCTTGGAGCATATTCTTGAGATCATATACAGGTGCGATCAGAACAGTGATTCAGACAAGAAGCTGTATTCAGATATGCTTCGGTGGTATATCAATTTTCGTCAAACTTTACTTGCCCTCATACCGAAGCTATTCAAGACTATGAAGAAGACCACCATCACTCAACCGAAGTGATCTTTCGCCTCAATTGATGCAAAGGGGGAGATTGTTGAATCCAAGTGATTGTGTCATTGGGCTTTGTAGTTCGCTCCATTAGTATTCTCGGGCTAGGCCTGTCCAACCGTGATATATTTAGGGTTTAGTAAATATATAGTGCATGCATGCATTATGTAGATCATGCTTTTCTTGAGAATTATTTTGCTTATCGTACTGTAACCCTAGCCTATCTCTACAATAGCAATTCACTTTGAATTCTTCTGAGATAGAGCATATTAATCACTCGACACATGTTTGATTCATCTTTGTGTTTATAGTTTTCTACTCTTGTCATTATCCTTTAATATTTGTTTGAATCTATCGATCTAAGAGAAGTTTATACTCATCATCTTGTTTATAGGTTCATATTAACGATAATGAACTTAAAAATAAGTTATACTTAAAGCACAATAAGCATGACTCAACTTACAAGTGGTTTAGTGAGAAATCAGACATTGCAGGGCATAACTTATACACCAAAAGATCAATTTTTCTGGGCATTCTGGCGCTCTGGAGCTTCGCTACTAGCCCTTAGGAAGTGCTACAACAAGTCCTAGGGACGTTGGGGGGTTTAGGAGATAATAAAATGGAAAGGTGTGAAGAAATGAGTGAAATTTGGCTCTATTTATAGGCTGCCCAAGGGCCTCTCACACAGTGAGCTTACGTAGGCACCAAGGCTTCGTCTGGTGCTGACATGTGGTGTAGGACGCAGGAAAAACTACCGATCTTAAAAAATTCATAACTTTAGCATATGAGATCTGTTTTTGAAATTATTTATATCTACACATAGGTATTTCTAGGTACTACAACTTTCCTTTTGACCCCATCGGCTACTTCTTGACCGGTCTTATATTTAAGAGTCTGAGAAGATTACATTGTTAATGACCGAGTAAAATTCATAACTTCTACATACGGACTCCGTTTTTTACTGTCTTTTTAATGTTGACTTCCTACTAATGAGATACTTAATTCTCATTTAGATCATTTCATATAAAATTGACCGATCTAAAATTCAATTTCTGTGCCTGCACTGTTATACTTAAACTTCGAAAAATAATAACTTCCTCTACTGAAGTCAGACTTGGACGTTCTCTATATGAACACTCACAGTTTAAAGAATAATATGACTTTATTTTAGATTACTAAGGCTAAAAAGTAATTTATCAAAAATTCATTTTTTACGTTACGTAGAGTCATGCAGGTTTAATCGCTAAACTTCAAAGAAGCATAACTTCTTCATTCGAAGTCGGATTTTAGCGCTCTGTATATGTACGGAATCCTTATCACATATACTATAACTTTGTTAAGATTATTTGTCATAAATAATATTCTATCAAAAAGTCATTTTAACTCTTGTTATCTCTAAATTGTCAAGCCCAAATCTGTCGGCGTTACTGTAAAAGTTTGTAGGGAGTAGTAATTGGGCATCAAAAGTCTCTTGTTGAATGTTTACATTATCAACCCCGTTTTCTTATGGACTATCTATTAGGAGCTTGGTTACCAATGTTAGGTATCAATTTTTAAATCTCGAGTCATGGAGTTCGTTGTAAGTATCTCGAGTGTTTTGTCAGGTGGATGTACACATGAGCTGGTGAGGGGTTTGGTTGCAATGTCAGAATTATTGGATTCACTATCCACATGCTCATGGGGGCAGCATGTTGGTGATGATTTTTCAGGAAGTTAAGAGTATATTTAAGGTTTTTCGAGCATATTTTTGGATTTAGGATTTAGTGAAATTCATGATCATGATGTTTGAGTATTCTTTCTACATGGTTTGGTGGTGTTCCTAGTCAGGGAAGTAAGGGTAGGTTCGACGATTGGATGATTGTCAGTCTTAGGGTAAGGTTTCTGATGTTTATATTGATGGGTTCCCTGTTTCAAGGAGTATAGTGACGAAGTTAGTTTGTGGTTGTAGTTCTGAGAGTTCCCAATTTGAGTGGTTTTCTCTTGAAGATGGGTCATACAGTTAGGAAGAGAAAGACAGTTCTTACGGTTGAGTATTTTCAAGTTATTAGGTTGTTTGTTATTAGTTGTGGGTTTCCGAGTGGTCCTTCGAGTTTTCTTTATAAGATTCCTTGATTTCTAAATTGTTAAAGGGAGCTTATGGAATATATTGGCGTTGTTTCAAATATTCGAACCAAGAAGGATTGCGAGGATGAAATCTAGTTTAAGTGGGGGAGATTTGTAACATCCTGTTTCAAGAAGTCTATTAATTCAGGATTTTGAACAATAAATGGACCAAGTAAAGGCATTGGACTTCAGGAGAATATGATTTAGACCCTACTAGATGTTGATAATATTGGTTATGAGATCCAAGCCCTCGGATTTTGTTTTGGTGTCAAAGGGTAAAATAGGAAAATTGATGTTTTAGACTTCTTTCATGAAATACGGATTTTAGTTCTGTATGTTTCAAGCAAAAAGTAATTAGATATGATTTTGGGGATCTCCAATACCTTTCCATGCATATACTTAAACACCGAAAAAGGAGTTGAAACGAATAAGTTATAGTTGTTTGAAGTTGAAGTGGAAATTGGGGGCTTTTGATTACGCATGGCGTAATTTAAAGTTACGCAAAGCGTAACGAGGGTTTAATGAACTATGCAGGGTGTAATTTATGTTATGTAGGGCATAATCTGGGCAGGTCAAAACCCTAAATCTTCGGTTTTGAACCCTATTTAAGGGCTCTAACTTATGGGAAACCCTCTCATTGCCAGCCTTCATCACCTAAGATCATTCCTTGAGAGACCCTAGCCTTTTCTCACTTGTTTTGAGCCTTGGCATAATTTATGAGCTTATTTCTCTATTAAAAGGTTGAATATATAAGAGCAAGGTAGTGGAAAAGTGTATAGAAGAAGAGTTCAAGCATAGATCCACCAATATTACATTATTCATGCACCATTGTGAGTAAAAAGCTTCTAACTTGCTCATTGGTTTTATAGATGTAGTTATTTGTCATATTTTCCACTTTTTTCGTCATTATAGTTCATAAAGTTTAGATCTTTAAATTTTGTGACCTTGTTATGGATACAGTTGGAAACTTTATCCATCTAAACATCATCTTGTTTCAAATATGAAGGTTGGAGACTTGGACTTAATGGATTAAGTTAAGAAAGATGCATATTTGGTACCTTTGCAGCTTAAAGACTAGATCTTTGTTGTTTGGACCATCTTAATGGATAAAGTTAGAAACTTTATCCATTATGGAGCTATTAGGAACCTGACCCGAGATTTGAGTGAAATGTCTTAATGTATAAAGGACTTAAAAATGGATTCTGGCAACTACTTAGTTACGTATGGCGTAACCTTGGATTATGCAGTGCATAACGTGATCTTGCACCATTTTCAGTGGGAAGGATCTACGCATGGTGTAGAACTAAAGTAAGCATGGCGTACGATCAGAAGTTGTTATTGGTCATTTTTAAGTATTAGGTCAAGTGGGGTGGGGTCTAGCCTTGGAAATCATAAAATGGTCTTTTACCCTACAAAGAGAGAGAGAGAGAGAGAGAGAGAGAGAGAGAGAGAGTATGAAATGGACCTCTAACTATGGATTATCACGTTAATTGTTATTTAGGGTTGTTTGGGATAGGTTCAGTGGGAGGAGCTTTTGTAGCAGCAGCGAGTGTGAGATTTTCTTATCTTCGAATTGTGGTGAGTCTTCTCACAGTATTTGTGGGTCGAAGGCACCAGTGTCGGCCCATTGTATTATGTTTATAGTATGTTAGTTCTCTTTGTGACCCTTGCATGTATTTGTATGTATTTTGGGTGGGTCCCACTACATGTGTTGGGCGGGGCCCTCTACATGTTACGGATAGGCCTGTTACCAGTAGGGCCCAATGGCTACCGAGTGGGCCCTGATGTATGTATGGTATGTTGTATTTTGGGGAACTCACTAAGTTTTGTTCTTAAGGTTTATGCTTAAAATGTTTTCAGGTACTTCTGGTTCTAATAGAAGGGCACAATTTGATCACACTTCAACCTCTGGGGACTTATTCCTTACTAAATGTTTATGAATTACTCTGATGTTTTGAGAATAATTTTATTTTGATTGTCTTTGAGATAATGAATGAATGGTTTTGACTTATTTAAAAATGAAAATTTTACTCGGTATTTTTGGAATGTTACATAAACTAGGGTTAATGCGCCTCATTTCTTCATTTGGGGGCCGTTTTAACACTCTAATTGTCAAGAAAGAGAAGTTTCCTCATGTTATCCTCATTAGCCTCTCAAGTACAAAGGTCTTCAAATTTGGATTACAATAAAATATTTTATTATGTATTTTCATATGTAATTGAATGTCAAGAACATAAATGAACAATGGAAGATGGTATGTTGTAACACCCGTTTTCTAAAATGGATAAGTTGATGATATAAAAGAATCAAATGCATGATTTTTTTAGGAAAACCATATGCCACTATGTGACGCATGGAGTGCCACAATGTGGCATGCCAAATAAAGAATGTGTGTTTCTGATGTACAACACGATGTGACATGAAGGGTGTCACGACACGATTAACGTTGCAGCCTAAGACTATGATTTTTAGGGTTTCCTTCGTATTTAAGGGCCTTAACTCTAGGGTTAGGACATTTTCTTCTGCCTCCATCCTCCCTGAACGAATCGTAGTCTCCCCTCTTGCCTTTTTGCTCTTTGATGGTGTTTTGGCCTCTTAAAGGTTGGAGGAAGACTTTGTTGAGAAAATGATCAACTAGGAATCTTGTTTACATCTTTTAGTGCATCTTGTAGACCCTTGTAAGCTTCCAAGTTCTCATCTTTTTGGATCATACTTTGTAGATCTAGATTTTAAGCCCTTTTCTTTATGACATGTTATTTTGAATGGTTGGTTTTGGTAAATTTGCCAACTTTACCACTCCTGGAGGTCCCTTGGTTATCATATGTTCCAAATCTAGACTCATTTATTGTTTCGTGCAATGCATGAAGTGTTGAGTCCATTTATTATCCCCCCCCCCCATTTTGACCCATTTTTAAGAGAAACATGCATTAGACATGCATTTCGATAAAGTAAGGACTTTTATGGTTCTTTAGAAGGAAAGGAAGCCTTCCGGAAAGTTGGAGCAAAGGACTTAACCGATTAAGTCCTTAATGTAGGAATATGGTTTCTAGTAGTCGCCATGACGTGGGCAAGGAATGGTCACAACGTGGAAAATCCCAACATCGCGATTGTTTGTCTTTGTATTACCATGACGTGGCCAAGGAATGGTCACGACATGACGATGACTTTGACTAGGTTGCAGTTGACTTTGTGGACCTTTTACCATTGACTTTTGATCAGCTTGACTTAGGGTAAAACTTGGAGGATTTGGGTTACTGATTGAGGATTTATCTGTCTCGGTGTTAGACGGTTTAAGGGATTGATCAGTGAAAGAAGTTAGAGTATTTTTGTGTTTCTCTATTTCTACAATTAATGTAAGTTTCTCACTATTCCATGTATCCCACTGTATATCCTTTGCATGGTAGGATAGAGGTACTGTTAGACTACAAGTATGCTAGTGGTCGAGGGTAAGTTCTTGTTATGCCTTGCAGTGTAGAACACTTGGTGCTTTAGTATGCTATACTAGTAGAGTCTTGACTGTTGATCGTATGATTCTGTTATGAGTTATGTTTTGTTAAGGTCACTGGGATAAGCCATTTATCTAGATTATGTATGAATGACCAACGAAGGACTTAATTAAGAAGTGGTTAATGGCAGGGTAACTAGGAAAGGCTAGTTGCTAATGTTATGGATATGCTAGTAAACGTTATGTGTTTACGTTATATGGTTAGGTTGTAATGATGTCTTCGGGTTCTATGTAGTTTAAGTTGGATAGTATGAGAACTCTTGGTCTAATGCTTGATTGTGATGTTCATGTATGATTGTTTCCTCTCAGATGGGTCATTTGTTCAACTGTCTATCTTATCCGAGAATACATGTGACTTTATGTATGGTATGGAAGACTAGGATCTGGCCCCTGACAATTATATGGAAGACTAGGATCTGACCCCTGGCAGTTGTATGGAAAACCAAAATCTAGCCCCTGACAGTTGTATGGAAGACAACGATATGGCCCTCGACATTGCAAGGGAAGACCATGATTTGGCCAATGGCAAGATGTAACTATAAGACTATGATGTGGCCCATAACATTCGCTCGGGGTTGGAGTAGACCCGTTATTTCACGTATGATTATTATGTATATTTATGTGGATATTAGATTTGGATGGTCGACAATATAGGCGAACACTTTGTGTGGATGCATTTTATGTATGATGGAATATGTGGCATACTCGGGAAATCACTAAGATTTATGCTTACAGTTGTGGATTAAACATTTTATAGGTCGTTCATCATAAGAGCTCCCCGGAACTGTACACATGCATCACATATATTCATTTCCGTGGTTTTGTAAATTTAACTATGATAATGTATGGTTTTCAAAGAATCAAATGTTACTCAATGTTTTTTTGAAGCAAATGTTTAATTGGTTATTTTACTTTATAAATCAAAAATATCTTTGAACATTTTGGGACGTTACATATATGGTGTGTGAAAACTCATTTGTAAGTGTTAGCTCAAAATTACTTGATTAATATGCAACTAGAATGTGTCTTTGACAAAAAAAAGTTGAACAATGAAAAGAAAAAATGTCCATTCTAAAAACGGTTTGATTTAGAATCGGTTTAATTGAATATTTAAGACATGGGATTGAGGAAATGAAGCTATATATTAAGAAAATGAAGCTAGAGATGGAGTAAATGAAGAAAAAATATATCTTGATGCTTTCGCTATGAGGAGAAAGATAAAGGAAATGAAGAAAAAGTGATGTTGATGCTTTGGTTTTATGAAAAGAGATTGAGGAAATTAGACAAAAGGTATCTTGGCTTAGAGTAGGATTTGTTATTGTGATTGCACTGTTTAATTTTCTACTAAAATGAAACTCCCATTATTATGAAATGTTTTCTTATGAAATTTCTGTTATGCCATATATGCCCTTTTAATGAAATGAAAGTCATTTTTTCCTTATGAAATGTGTAGTACGTTATGTATGATATGTTTCTTGTATTTAAATACAATTTGTAATAAAATAAGGCATAAAAAATTTTAATAAAATAAAAAGAATTGTTGGTTTCATTGTAGGAACACAATAAATATGAATCAAGATCTACAAAGGTGTATGTATGCTTTAAGTACTACCAAGCATAAATAAATGCATGGAAAATACTAAACTTTGTCTTTAAACAATATGTGTCACCAAAAATGTTCCGAATAGAATATATGCACACTAAAAGAAAAAACCAAACCTAAATTACTTAGTGATATTAGGGTTATCATGATTGTTGTCAATCCCTTATACCATCCTCCTTAATGTAAGATTTGTGATCCTTCAAGGGTGTGGAATCCTTTTTAGGGCATGTAACTTTCTTTATGTACCCTTTGAATAACATAGGTTGTCATAGGTACCTTGCCTCTGCGACTATTTGTTGGGCTATTTAATGTATTGGGTTAATATTGTTATGTAGTAGAATAACCCCTTTTGTAACAGGTTGCGCCCGTCCACCCACGTATTAATGTCTTTAGAGTTAGACTATTTATAGTGCATGCATGCAACGTTTTTAGGGTTATCAATTGTATTGCCCTATATTTCTTATACAGAGAAGTTAACACAAAACTCTTCTAAGGCTTTGATAATATAATCCTTCGGAACTTTTTGATCAATTGTTCTTCTTATTTTGATTCACCTTTCGGTTAAAGGATCTATCGATTTTAAGGTTATTGTTTCAACAATTGGTATCAGAGGAGGAAATTATGTAAACCATACGCTATTCTTCGGTCGAGTGTAATTAGGGTTTTTTGCTTTTGCTGGACCTATTCTTGTTGTCTTCTTCGTTTTCATTGATTGTAGACGTTGGATCTTGATCCTTATTTTGCCCTAAACTCGATTGTCGTTTTACACATCTGGTTCTTTACAGGTTTTTGTGAATCAACATCATGTAACTAGAAGATACTCATACTGTTTCCTTCAATCTATCTAGCAACATTGGTTCTACTACCAGAATCCATATTATCTTCCCACAAGACTATGAAGTATGGGCCTTACACTTCGAAGACTACGTTCTTGGTCTTGAAGATCATGGCACATTAATTTGGGAAGCTATGACTTAGCAAACGTTCACTCACACTGCCATAAGGAGGGTTATCAAGACTCAAGCAGAATATAATACTCTTCTTATTGATGTTAAAGATGTTCATCAAGACAAAAAGACAAGTTGTTAAGTAATGTCAAGACGATAAGGATAATTAGATTCTCTTTTCCTCCAGACACTTTTCGTCTGGTAAGTGCTTGTGATACAGCGAAGGAGATATGATCTATATCAAAAGAACTCTAATCAAGCAATGCAGATCTGGAACATTTTGTACAAACTTTGATGTTGTTGGAGTTTGGTGATTTTGTTCAAAATCCAAAAGAGACATTAGATCAAACCTTCAATCGTTTTAATCATCTCTTGAGCAAGATTTTAAAACATAAGATTAGGCGTGAACCGATAGAGCAATAAGTAACGTTTATGAATGTTTTGAGGCCTGAATGGAAGGCAGTTGTTTCAAGTAAAAGCTCATGAACAGTTTAAGAATTATACTTTGGTGAAGCTGGTGGGAATTCTTTGGTCCCACGAATCTGAAGTAACGAACAACGGGAAGATTGTATCTAGCATGGGTTCGTTAGCCCGAGTTGCGAAGGGTAAGAAGGTTGTAGAAGAGGACTCCGAGTCTGATATTTCGGACTGTGAACTCTCAAAGGAAGTCTTTGCTCTGATGGTTTCTAATCCCAAAAGGTTTTCCAAAAAGAAATTTGGACGTTTCAGGAACAGGAACTAGCCGGGAAATCACAATTCAGATAAGGCAAGGGATGATAGCTTCAAAAACTCCCAAAAAGATGAGGAGAAGAAGAGAAGAAACTACTTGAAGATTTAGGTTACGACTGCAACTACTGTCATGGCAAGAATCACTTTGCCAAAGAATGCATGCTGAGGAGAATGAGTGAGAAGAAGGAAGAAGAGAAGGATAAAGCTTACTATCTCCAAAAGATAGAAGAGTTTAGAAAGAAAAAGAGTGTTGATAGTTCTAAGCCTGCTTTGATTGTGTAGGAGGATGTTGATGAGTTTGGATGTGTTGAAGTCTGGTCAATAGATTCGGAAGATGAAGAAGTTCGCAAGACCACACATGGTGGATGTTTCGTAGTGAATTCTGAAGTGCCAGAGTACAAGGGAAGATGTTTGATGGTTAGCAACGATGTCTCAGAATAGGGGGGATATGTAACTGATGATAGCCAAGCCTCAGAAAACTGTTTTGCTGCGAGACCTATTTCTGAACAGGCGAGTGAGTGCGAGAAGGTCATCAGCAAGGTACAATCCAGGAAGACCATAGTTATCAGAACTAGACATCTACAAGGGAGAAATTAAAGTTTAGTTGATTTATCTCCTTAATATAACACCCAGATGAAATATTAAGGCTAGGAGCCAACACAAAAATTTACAATTCGGAAGAGGGATGTGGTAATCCAATTGTAAACTATTTGTCGGTAGGTAAATGACGATTTACCAGTTCCACCACGAAAACGAAATTTTTAAACGAATTAGGTTTTAAATGAAACTCTTAGATCTTTTGAGATTCATTGAACTTTTCAACGACATGTTTAATCTCGATTATGCCCTTCAAGTTCGTGACTGGAATACCGAGGATCACTTCCCAAATTCGTGACTGGTAAAGCAAATTTGATTGGAAGATCTACTTTCCAAACTTCCATGGACATTGATATGTGCATATGTAGTCATATATTTCATACACTATCTTAATACTTTTAGCTACAGTTATCCTTATTTTGAGACATAAGGTATTTTTATGTTCAATGACATGTTTAATCTTGATTATGCCCTTCAAGTTCGTGGGGTATTTTGATATGTGCATATGTAGTCATATATTTCATACACTACCTTAATAATTTTAGCTACAATTATGCTTATTTTGGGACATAAGGTATTTTATGTTTGAATATATATTTTTTAGTAGTGACAACATGCTGTGGATGAAAAGGAAGAAAATGTGGAGCTGGAAGTAGGAATGAATGAGCCAAGGCAATCGAACACAAAGAAGGTATGAAGTCTGAAGCCCACGATGTGGCCACTCTATACCATGTTGTGGGAATTGGAAGACTCACGACCATTGAGTTGACTTGGAGAATATAGGATTTAATAGAAGCTCACGATGTGGCACTTATTCCCCATGTCGTTGCAGCCAGCTTTTAGGAAACTATATATATATATATATATATATATATATATATATATATATATATATATATATATATATATAGACATTAGGTTGAATTGAAGAGGTTGGATTGAGGATTAAGCTAAGCATTACGACTGAAAAACCCTTAGAAACCCCTCAGAGGTAAATATTTCGAATTACACACATGCTTTGAAGAGAATTGAAGAAAGGTCATCATTGAATCATTCGATATGCTAGATTTTACCATTTCTTTTCTTGTTAACCTCGATTTATTGTTTGTTTCTGTTTTTTTATGGGCTAATCACCCATACTTCTATTTGGTGAAGATGAACCTAAACTTTATGTGTTGATTTCAATTTATTGGATGATTATTGTTGATTTTACTGGTGTTTGATAATAAAAAATCCTAACATGTATTAGTTCTAGTCTTTGTATGCCTTGATGTGAGTTTAGTGTAGTAGATGATCATCTTATTTGCATGAACTTGTTGTCCTAAAAGTTTATGATCATTAAATTGCTAGAGCTATGATTAATTACATCTTAGATTAGGTAATTAAAGTTGGTAACTTTAACTGTGTTAGAGAGCATAATTAATCTTAATTTTCTCTTGGTTGCTTGAATTGATCATAGGAAAGTAATTATTAGATTTATCATTCATAGTCCAATTCATGCTTATATCGATTTTGTGTTTAACCCGTGCTTGATCATTCCATGGTAATTCATGAATTGGTAAATTTAGGTATTTGATCATATAACTACTAAATTAATGAATTGGTAATCAATATACTCCATCCACTAGAAATCAATCATAGGAGAGGGGAAAATTAGAACTGAACAAAACTACTCTTTAATCTTAAAGTAAAGTTGTTTTCTATGTTTGCTTAGTTGTTACTTTGCTAGTAATTTGAATTAAATTACTAAATTTGCAAAATCAATAATCCCCCCCCCTCCGATTTAAAGTTTGTTTTCTTAGTATAATTAAAAGTAGTTATGTTATTAGTTAAATTTTGTTCCTTATGTTCAACATCCGACTTACCTAAGCTATTCTATAATCTAAGTAGGTATACTGCCTATAGGTGTATAAATTAGTTAAGTTAGTTAGGTTTATAAATTTAAAATTTGATAGGTATTTCTGCACACATCACATAGTTATTTTAATGAACATGATACTAATAAAAGTATCCATTTAAAAAAAGAGAGTAAATGTATACATTGTGTTGTGAGTGTATAGTTACTTTCATGAACATGATACTAATAAAAGTATTTGTTATATAAAACATTAGATGTATACCTTGTATTTTGAGTGTGTAATTACTTTCTTCATACACAATCTTAATACAAGTATTTGTTACTTAAATATTAAATGTATGATGAAGGCTTAATATATGTATTTTATGATAAATATATACCTTGCTAAATATATACCCTGCATTGTGATAGTATTGCATGAACTGAAATTTGCATTTGATGTATATGAAATTTGTTTTTGATGTTAATTACATGTATTGTAATTTTTTCTAGTTATAAACTAGAACTTATTTAACTATATGCTTAGTTCAAAATAAGTTGGAGAGAGAGTAGTCTCATTTTGGGGTAATGTGTGAGATAAGAAACAAAACATAGTATTTCACCTCCTTCATACATCGGACAGGTGTGTCTGAATCAGGCAACTAATGGGTGTGTTTTAAGCATATATCAGAGTAACATGAAAATACTTGACTGCTGTAGACAATCTTGTGAATTATGTTATTAGTATAGAATATCATATTCATAAAATACTCCAAAGTCCAAACAAATCTTGGTTGAATTATGCCTTAACACCAACCAAGGAATCGCTAGGTATCTAGTCACACCGTTTCTCACAATGATTAATCGGATAAGATGATTCTTCTTGATGATCGTTAATTATGTTTGTGAGAATGGATTGTGCTCGATAACTAAGGGTACATCGCCTTATAGATATTTGGGTTGTATTATATATTTGTATTGTTTGGTAATGTTTGTTTTGTTGGATTATTAGATATAATTTATTATCATTATAATATTATAAGATTGAAAATCCAATGTGTCTCGTGAGGTTTCAAACTTTATTTACTAAAAATATATGAAACCCATATATACTAAAATTGCAGGAACTTGATTGGAATGTTGTGTGAATAAAGAACAATTTATAACATTCTTCGAAACTAATAGAGTAAATTACACGAATGGTTCCTATGGTTTGGGGTAATTTGTTTGATTGGTCCCTAACTTATTTTTTTAACTCGAAAAGTCCATACTGTTTGTTTTTGTTACGTGTTTGGTCCCTATTGTTTTTTTTGTTACGCACTTGCTCCCTGTCTTGCCTAAAAAGACTATTATTTAAATAGGAAAAAATGGTGGGACATGTAAAGTAAGGTGAAATGAATGGGGTTGGGTGTGTGTTTATTTAAATAACTTAAAAAATCAACAACAAAATAGTTTTTTTAGGTAAGACAGGGACCAAGTGCGTAACAAAAAAAAACAGTAGGAACCTTCCGAGTTAAAAAAAATAAATTAAGATCAAACTATGTATTTACGTGTAATTTACTCAAATTATGTATTTACGTTGTAACCTATCTTATATATTAACTATGACATCTGTAGTGTTTTCTTATTTTAAACACTTTGGTATGCAATACAATATGATATTAAAAAATATTAATAAAAGTTCTTTTATTCTAAAAAATAAATGATGTCATGATAACAGTAGATACAAAGAATACTCCAAATATGGTTTAAAACAAAATTGAACTGTAATTTTTAAATTATGTCAATTTTAGAGCAGACACATTTTACACAATCAAGTTCTATTTTGTTTTAGTTAAGTAACCATAATATATATATATATATATATATATATATATATATATATATATATATATATATATATATATATATATATATATATATATATATATAAAAGTTGAATGTATTTTTGACAATCTTTATAAATTTAAAATCAAAATGTAAAATAGTAATATTTTCTTGGAGTAAAAATAAAATAGTATATAAATGAAATAATATGTAACTTATTTTTCACTCCAAAATAAATAAAGTAAACAAATAAAGATGGGTCAATTTGTATTTTAGTTATTCGATTCTAAACAAAGCTTCTCTAACTATATAACACAAAATTAATGATTGGTTAACCTCAAAATTTCATCGACCTTTAAAATGGTGTTTTTTAGAGCCATTTATACATGGTCTTCAAATTTGATGTTAAAAAGAAAAGACAAAAATGGTGTTAAGTTTAAAAGTTTGTTGGAAGATTCATGTCCTGCAAAACCCAAAAACAATGATAAATGAAAGATGATTAGAGTTGCACTTAAGAAGTTGATGGTAATTTCAATATAAAGCTAACGAAAATAGTTAGTTTTACAGAATCCTTATCCCATTTTCCTTATTTTTGTGGGTTTTTTCTTAAAACTACATAGGTAATTTACTTCACAAGTTGTTGAATATTAAATAACCTTTATTTCTTTACATAGATACAGTGAGCTGATAAATGGAAGGTAGGTTGTACTCGATGCCTCTTATGACTATACTTAGCGCTTTAAAGATTGTACGATCTTCTAAGAAAAGCATCCATCATGCCGTCGCTTTCTAGTGGTGTTGTAGCCTCCGGTCGCCGTCTAAACGATTGATGCAAGTAAAAAGGTGATGGGGTTCTTCAGTGCTTTGTTTCCCCCACTTAAAGCTCACCATTCATACTTTATAATTTACTTGTACGTTCTGTTTTTATATTTCTTCTTTTGCCCTTTTGCTGTTGTTGTACTCAACATTTTGCATACAGACATATATGTACATGTGTTATATAATGTACGAATAGGTTTACTCATAAAGATAGAAAGGATCAGTATCTATTTCATGTGTTTAAATTTTGTAGAGTATTATATTATAATTATAGGAGAGGAGGGGGAATAGCGATCACGGGTGTCATATGACGAACGTCATCTCTTCACTCTAATACCTCAGTCTAAACAAATGCTATGTGGGTCCTCTGCCTTTGACTTTATATATATATATATATATATATATATATATATATATATATATATATATATATATATATATATATATATATATATATATATATATATCATGCGAAAATACAAAAAATTTGCGAAAACACGAAAACAATGAAAACCTAAGAGATTGCGTCAACTCAACCTTATATTTTGAACAAAAATTCATCCAAACTTTGAACTACATGATATAATCGATCAAACATGAGAAATTGTTTCATATTAACAAATAATGTTTTTTGACATTTTTATTACGAAAACTTGAATTTAAAAATGGTTAACGACGTGAAAAAAAAACTGTTATTAAAAGTTAAAACCACCTTTAAATCTATATTACTATAACATCCTCTAATATAAACTTATTATTTTTAATTTATAGCTAATAAATTTAATATATATATATATATATATATATATATATATATATATATATATATATATATATATATATATATATATATATATATATATATATATATATATATATAATCCGGTTCAGGTGACGACTCGAAAATTGGTGATGACTGCAAGTACAAGTTTCCACCACCCATTTTATCAATGACACAAACGTCAAACTCAAATATGTGGTTGTGGTTTACTCACATGCAACACACGTCTATGGTAACTAATACGGACTCGAGGATTTAATCAAATGCGAGGACCGTCCGTTGAACGTCATTTAAGTGAGTTTTATTAATTATTATCATGTGCTTTTTCTTTTTTTTTCTTTTTTTAATAAAAAATTTTAAACAGATATATGTTCGGTTTTAAATTTTTAAATTTTTTTCATTTTTTATTTTTTATTTTTTGTTTTTTAAATATATTTACTACATACTTGAAGGTACAAATGTTTTTTTAAACTCAATATCGATTTGAGTTTTTAATGTTTAACAATTATAAAATTTTAAATAAGAAAAAAATCAATTATCATAATATTTTCAGTTAATATTTTTTATTATTTTTGGACTATAAAATTCTTGAATCAAATTATTCTGAATTGTAGTATTTTTAATCAAATCATTTTTGAATCATATGATTTTGATAATATAATCAATTAAATATAATTTTTGTTCAAAAAAAATTATGAATCATTATATTTTTTGAATTATAAAAGATATAATTAAGGATTATGAAATATTTAAGTCTAAATATTTTTAGATCATAACAAATTAATAATCATAAACAAGTTGAAGCAAAAGTTTTTTTATTCATAAATATTTTAAATCATCAAATTTTAGATCATATTATGCTCAATTTTTTTTAAAACTTAATATTTATTAAAATTAAAAATAAATACTTCAAAAATATTTTTCAAAATTTATTTTTACAAAGTCACTATTATATTGAGTAGAACTATCCATCAAAATTTTATGATTTTTTGTGAATTTTTTTTCTGCATTTTCTTTATAAAAAAATAAAAAATATATTTTATTTTTCAAATTTTCATGATTGTGGTCATTTTGAATAATATTAAATTTTTAGCACTTTGTTTTTTTTTCAAAAAAAAAAAGTTATGACCAAAAAACGAAATGGTGGAAAAAATCACCAATTGAGGGCTTTAGATGTGACAAAGAGAGAAAAGAGGAGAAAGGGTGGAAATTATATATATATATATATATATATATATATATATATATATATATATATATATATATATATATATATATATATATATATATATATATATATATATATATATATATATATAGATAGAGAGAGAGAGAGAGAGATACGGTTCAATTGAAGCAAAAAAATATTGAGAATAGGGGAATCATTCTCAACCAATCATTTAATGAGAACTAAAAAAACACACGGTGGCAAACTTGTAAATAATCCAAAACACTAAACCGTTCTGGGCACTTCTGTAATTTTATCGAACATCAAATCTCGACAGCAAAATCATCATTCCCCTCTTCGAATTCGTCATTGTTTCCATAACACGAAACCCTTTGCAGCAGGATTCAATCAACGTTTTCGATAAATCAATCTCGCGAAGAACAAAACGAACATAATGTCTTCCGGCGAAAACCTAAATGAAACCCAATTCGTCATTGTTGACTATGAAAGGTAATCATCGGCGTTTTTTTCATCTATTTTTAACGATTTGTAATCATTTCTAAACTTATCACTTAATTACTTCAACTTTTTTGTAATCGTCGTTCATTATTGGTTGATTTAAAACTAAAAAATTTTGTATTTACATTGTTCATTCTTCCAGCTAGGTTGTTACTTCAAATTTTGTAATCATCCTTCATTTATCTTCTACTCACTAATGAATGAAGCTAAAAAGATTGACATTTCTGATAAAGACCCAACAACAATAAGAAAAACATGTTCCATGCAGAAAAATGACAAAGGTATAAAATTTTGATCATATATGTTATATTCATTTATAAATAATTTGTATATCCCTGCTATAATTTTCTTCTATTAACATATGAATACTTCAAATCTGAATATGTTTTATCTTAAAAAAACTATTGAATTCCTATATATTCATATATGAATAAATATATATGGCTTAGTTTTGTATATATTCACTAGTAAACAAAACATATCAAAAAGCTAATCATATATGAATGTAAACGTTATTCATATGTTTATCTAGTTTTCTTTTGGAATGTTTTTCTTCTGAAATTGGTGATTGATCTTCAGTATCTACATATATGAATATATATATATATATATATATATATATATATATATATATATATATATATATATATATATATATATATACACACTCATTTGTGAATAGAAAATATGAATATATATCTATTCAATTATCCACTAAAGGTGGGATTTTATATTCTTCAAAATTTTGATGTGAAAGAATGGTGATAGATGTTGAAGGAAATGAACTGAAAGTAACAGCACAGTTTGTTCATGACATGTTTGGCGTTCTAACTGGTGGAACAATACTTACATAACTGGATCAATGGCCTAAAGATGATACTAGTTATGATGAATGGAAGCAACACTTTAAAGAATGAGCAATCATCCGACTGAATGTAATCAAAAAAGTTATTTTTTGTATAACAGAAGCTTATCTTAATTAAAAAAAAACAGATACCAGCAACATAGACTGGTGCAACTATCTTTTAGAGTGTCTCGTTAGAACAAAGAACTCATACATACCATACTCGGATAACAACTACTTTGTTGGACCTTCAGCTTTCTTGGTGGTAAGTTATTTATAACTGAATATATTATAATGTTTATATTTACTTTAATAATATTAACTATTCATAACCAAATAGCACATATTCATATATATGAAGAATTCACATGTAATGCTTTGCATTACTTATTCATATATGAATATATTAAAAATACTATATGTTGTAAAAATTCATTTATTAATATCAATTAATCATAATTTATCTACAGTTGTTCTATGTTGATAAAATCCACTCAGAAGCTCTAACACTAACACGTAAACGTCCAACAATTTGTTATTGGAGTTCAGAGAAGATTAGATATCGAGAGACATTTGAACACTCAATAGGTAGATTTGGCCCTGGCGAATTAAATGAAGATTTTTTTAATGGATAAGATGAAGGAGATAAAGATATGGAAGACAGTAATTATTCTGAATATGTTAATCATATATGATTACACTAATTTATTATATTAATTTCTAATCATACTTCTTTTTATTACATAGACATCTGAATCAAAATTATCTAAAATGTTTGATAGTTTTCAGAGGATTAAGGAAAAGGTGAATTCAAAGTTGAATGATGCAATAACAAAGTTCCCTAAAAAGGAAAGTTTTAGGTTGCGTTTAGTTACGGAAAAACAATTTTCATTTTCCGTTTTTTGTTTCCCTTTTGGATTTTCGTTTTCCGTTTTCATTTTTCATTGAAAAATTTAGAAAACGTGTTTAGTTAAACTTATTCATTTTTCATTTTCAGTTTTATAAAATTAGAAAACGTGTTTAGATGTGTGTTTTTCTATCGATTTTCGTTTTTAAAACGGTAGCGGTGGTAGGGTGTGGGTGGGGGGCGGTGACGGTAGCGGGTCGGCAGCGGTGGTGGTGATGACAGGCGATGGTGGTGGCGGCGGAAATTGTGTTAGTGGTGGTGATGGCGGCGACAGCGGTGGTGGTGGTGCTAGTGATGGGTTAGTGGTGGTGGTGGTGGTGATGGTGATGGTAGGTCGGTGATTATGGTGGTGGTGGTGGGTGGGTGGGTGGGGGTGCGAGTGTGTGTTTGTATGTGTGTATGTGTGTGTTTGTAGGGGTAGGTGTGGGTTTTTGTGTGTGTGGGTGTGTGTCTGTGAGGGTGGGGGTGGGGTAGATGTGGGTTTGTGTGTGTGGGTGTGTGTGTCTATGAGGGTGGGGGTAGGTGTGGGTTTGTGTGTGTGTGGGTGTGGGTGGGTATGTGTGTGAGTGTGTTTGTGTGTGTGGGGGTGCATTGGTGGGTATGTATGTGAGTGTGTGTGTTTGTGGGTGGGTGTGTCGGTGGGTATGTATGTATGTGTGTGTGTGGGTGGGTGGGTATGTATGCGTGTGTGTGTGTGTGTTTGTGGGTTGGTGTGTGTGTGTGTGTAGGTGGGTGGGTGTGTGGGGGGTGGGGATGTTAAGGTAGGGGTAGGTAGAGGTGGATGGGGTGGGAGTGGGTGTCTGTTTATATTTTAGAAAAAATTTGGAAAAGAAAAATGTGGAAAACAATGATTATCAGTTTTCCAAAAATTTCCAACCTCTTTGTAATTTTAGAAAACGGAAAATTTTCATTTTCCGTGAAAAATTTAGAAAAATAGACGAACTAAACGCATTTTCAAAATTCTCATTTTTCTTGGAAATTTTTTTCGGAAAACGGCCCATTTTTCCGCAACTAAACACACCCTTAGGAATTAAAAAAAAAGATCATGAATGTAATTGTTGAATAAAAAACTGAAAGCACAATTTTTTTTAAATTTCCAAGTATCGAAATTGGTCTTAAAGGTATCAATTTGACACCAGTAATGGGTCAAAAAACAAATGATAAAAAAGGGAAAGAAGATAAAGAGGGAAATAGTGAAGAAGACAATGATAATGATGGAAGTCTACCGAAAGTATATTATTTGCTTGATGGAAACGAAGCACGTAATGAAGGAATAAAGAATAATGGAGATAACAATAAAAAAGGTGAAACTAAAGTAAAAGAGAAAAATAGAGAGATGAATGGAAACGAGAATCATGAAGACAAAACGATGATGAGACTAAAGAAACAAATAATCATGGAGAGACTAGTCAACAAGATGAAACAAATCAAAATTTGTTGGATAAAGTTGTTGAAAACATTGTGGATAATGTCCTTGGAATTGGATTTTTCAAGTTTAAATAGTCAAGAAGATGAAATCTAGAATGACCCTAAAATGAAAACTATTTCGAATAATATTGATATAGATAAATTTTGACTTATTTTTATCTTATAAAAAATATTAATACACAATAACAAACTTTTTTTTATTAAATTTTGACCTGGGTCGCCAATGACTAGAAGTAAAGTAATACTCTGATCAGTCAAGTTAATGATTTCAGTGACTCTCCTGTAGAACACGGAAGAGATGGAGAGAATACTTCACGTATCTTTTATTCATTATTGTAACAACTTAATTGAAACACTGAAAGAAAGAAATATATATATAGAAAAAAAAAGGGACCGGCCCTAACCCTAAAACACCAGAATTACACAATTATCCCTCCAGATTAAATAAAGAAATAAATAAGAAAAAATAACTAAATCTTCACTCCCCCTCAAGTTGGATATGGATATCAATCATATCCAACTCGCTCTTCATATTTTCGAATTTATTCTTTGGAAGGGCCTTTGTGAGAATATCATCAATTTGGAAGTCTGATGGAACATAGGACAACTCCAGAATTCCAGATTCTAATTTTTCTTTAATGAAATGACGATCAATCTCTACATGTTTTGTGCGATCATGATGAACAAGGTTTCTTGCAATTTCAATTGAAGCTTTATTGTCACAAAATAGAGTCATTTTCTTAAGACTCTCAAGTTTTAGTTCCTTCAACATTCTTTTTAACCATATTCCTTCACAGATTCCTTGACACATTGCTCGAAATTCAACCTCAGCACTGCTTCTAGCCACCACAGACTGCTTCTTACTTCTCCAAGTCACCGGATTGCCCCACACAAACGTGCAATAGCCTGAAGTTGATCATCATCTACACAAAATCCTCCCCAATCAGCATCTGTATAAATGTTTACTCCCCACTCACTGGTCTTTTTAAACAATAATCCATATCCAGGATTTTTTTTTCAAGTAGTGGAGAATCTGAAAAACAGCTTTCATGTGCCTTGTTGTAGGGGCATTCATGAACCTGCTTACCATACCTACAGCAAACCCGATGTCCGGTCTTGTGTGTGCAAGATAGATTAATTTTCCCACTAGTCTTTGGTATCTTCCTTTGTCTACCTGCTCATCTTCGCTTTCTGTTCGGAATTTAATTCCCGGTTCCATTGGTACACTTGTTGGTTTGCACCCCAATAAACCAGTTTCTTCCAAGAGATCGAGAGTGTACTTTCTTTGGGATACAGAAATGCCCTTTCTTGATCTTGCAATTTCCATACCAAGAAAGTATTTAAGTTGTCCAAGATCTTTTATTTCAAATTCTCTTCCTAATATGAGTTTCAGTTCCTTAATTTCCTCTAAGTAGTCTCCAGTTATAATGATATCATCTACGTAAACAATTATTATTGCAACCCGTTCATTACGGGAGTGTTTGGTGAACATCGTATGATCGGTTTGCCCCTGAATGAATCCATATCGTTTCACCACTAGGGTTAACTTTTCAAACCATGCTCGAGGCGACTGCTTCAGGCCGTACAGGAATTTTCTAAGCCTGCACACCATTCCTTTGTTCTCTGGGGACTCGAGTCCCGGTGGAACATCCATGTAGACTTCTTCTTCTAGCACCCCATTTAAGAACGCGTTTTTCATGTCAAGTTGATGTAACGGCCAATCAAGATTTACAGCAAGAAAGAGTAATACACGAATGGAGTTTAGTTTTGCCACAAGAGCAAACGTTTCTGCATAGTCAATCCCGTAAGATTGTGCAAACCCCTTAGCGACTAGTCTTGCTTTAAATTGACTTACACTTCCATCGGAGTTGTACTTGACAACAAACACCCACTTACACCCCACAGTCTTTTTTCCTGGTGGAAGGTTAGTGTACTCCCAAGTTTTGCTTTTCTGAAAGGCATTTACTTCTTCATTCACTGCATTTGCCCATTCCCTTTTTGAAATAGCTTCTTGAAAGTTTCTAGGAACCTGAATTTTTGAAACTGAAAGAGCAAAAGCTTTGTATTTGGGTGAGAGTTTGTCATATGAAACGAAGTTACTAATTGGGTGCATAGTACAACTTCTCTTCCCTTTTCGTAAGGCAATTGGAATATCTAGATCAGCTGACCCATCAGGGGAAATATAAGAAGTCGAATCTTTAGGTTGAGTATTACCTGTTGAATCTGGGCCAGATTCATGGTTGTATGCTTCAGTATTGACTTGCTCTACCACTTTGGCTTGCTGTCTCGGCCGTCGGGTATAGACTATGTAGTCTTTTTTAGCACCATTATTTAAGGTTTCATCTGTTAATGAAGTTGGGACAAATTCCGGAATACTTGGATTTGACTGGTTGGTATCGACTTCAACCGAACTTGGTAATGGGTCGGGAATATCCATGTGTGGGATCGACTCGGAAGGGAATAAGGTGGGATAGTCCAAAAACTGATACTCCCCACATTTCTCCCCCTGAATATCGGTTTTGGAATAATAAGGTTTATCTTCAAAGAATGTGACATCCATGGAATGATATAATTATTTAGTGGAAGTAGAGTAGCACTTGTAACCACGCTGGTTTGGGGAATATCCTAGAAAGACACATTTGAATGATCTAGGATCAAGCTTGCTATGATTTGGCTGATGATTATGAACAAATGAGGTGCAACCAAATATTTTAAGTTCCACCTTAGATATAATTCGAATGTGGGGAAAGCTAGATTGAAGAGATTGGTGTGGAGTATTGAAAGAAATGACTCGAGAAGGCATCCTATTAATAAGGTACGCAGCAGTTAAAACTTCTTCACCCCAGAAATAGTTTGGAACTGAACTAGATAATAGTAGCGAACGAGTTACCTCTAGTAGATGTCTATTTTTCCTTTCCGCGACCCCATTTTGTTGGGGAGTGTCAACACAAGATGTGAGATGAATTATTCCTTGTTGAGTAAGATAGTTGTTTTACTCGGAATGAAAGTATTCTTTTGCATTATCAGATTTGAGCACTTGAAGTTTTGTTGCGAATTGGTTTTGGACCATTTCATGAAAACGCTGGAAGATCGACCCAACTTCATATTTTTCTTTCATTAGAAAGACCCAAGTAACACGAGTATGGTCATCGATAAAAGTAACAAACCATCTCGCACCCGAGATATTTTTTACTCTGGCGGGACCCCAAACATCACTGTGGATTAAATAGAATGGATGAGAGGGTTTATACGGGAGTGGAGAATTAGAATGTCTAAAATGTTTGGATATTTGACAAACTTCACAGTTGTAAGTTGGATTTTTATTCACTAAATGAGGAAATAATTTTTTTAAATAATAAAAGTTTGGATGACCCAACCTATGATGCAATAACATCACATTATTTTGACTAGAAACATGAAACAAAGATGAAACTAGATGTTTTCTTGTCTTCACAACTTCAATGTGGTAGAGCTCATCACAAACTTTAGCACTACCAATCATCTTCCCCGAACTCAAGTCCTGAAACATACATACAGATGGGGTTAAGATGGTAATGCAGTTTAAATCCCTCATCAGTTTAATAGGGGCTAGCAAATTGAAATCGAGAGAAGGGACATATAACACATATTTTAGTGTTATATTTTAGGATTTGACAACTGTACCAATGCCTCCTACTTTTGCGTCTTCTCCTGTAGCAACGCGTATGGTTCTGCCATTAGATACCAGTTGGAATTCAGCGAATACACTCCGTTCGCCTATCATGTGATCAGTAGCACCACAGTCAACCACCCAAGGTTTTTTTCACCTGTACTTGTCATGAATGCGGATGATATCCCACCTTGCTGAGCAACAGTGGCAACTTCTTTGTCTTCACGGGGTGTAATTTGCAACATCTTCCTAAGAGCTTCAATTTGATCCTTGCTAAAAATCTCCTGGTTGTCACTAGTTGTTGCATTTGCACGAGGTTTCCAGTCAGATGGTTTTCCATGAATTTTCCAACAAGTTTTCGTGGTATGACCAGGTCGTTTACAATGATCACACCAAGGTCGACCATTCCTTTTCTGATATATTCCTGCAATCACTGGAGATTTCATACCGGATGAAGCACGCGTTGCAAGAGCTGAGACCTCATTTGCGATGTTGCTAGCATTTCCCAGCATAACCTTTCTTCGACTTTCTTCTCGCCTGACTTCTGAGAACACTCCTCTGATGTTGGGCATAGGTTTAGTACCCAAAATTCTTCTACGGACTTCATCAAGTTCTTAGTTAAGCCCAAGAAGGAATTTATAAATTCTTTCTGTTTCAACCAGTCGCTTGTACTGTTTTCCATCTGTTGGGCAGCTCCAAGTTATAGCATCAAGGACATCGAGTTGTTGCCAATATCGGTTAAGTGCTGTGAAATAACTTGTTACAGTTGACTCTCCCTGACGAGATCATGGAGAAGCCCTTTGATTTCAAATAATGCAGAAGTGTTGTCTTGGTTTGAAAACGTATCACGAGCCGCTTCCCAAATTTCTGATGTAGTTTTGTAAAACATAAATTGTTCACCTATTTCAGGAGTCATAGAATTTAGGAGCCACGACATAACCATGTTGTTTTCTGCTTTCCACTTTTTGTAGGTAGGGCTTTTATCATCGGGTTGAACAAGATTAATAGACAAGTAGTCTTCTTTACCCTTTCCTCCAATGAAGATTGAAATAGAGTGAGACCAAAGATTATAGTTTTGACCATTCAGTTTATATGCAGTGGGTAAAGTGATGTAATCGGGATTGATAGTTTGTGGAGCTTGAGGTCGGTTTTCATTTGAAGAGCCAGAACTAACATCTTCACTGACAAAAGCAGAAGATATATTCCCAAATCTGATAGAATTATTAGTCATGATGACCAAATAGAGAGATAATATTTCCACAGTAGATGCAGAAAGAACAGAAAAAAAAAACTGATTTTGAATAAATCGACCAGAGGATGGATTGATACTTGAGTTTCAGAGAGAAAAAAAAAACTTAACTGGTTGGTTGATGAACAGTTGATTAGAGCATGATCGAGCTTCGCTCTGATACCATAATGATTTCAGTGACTCTGCTGTAGAACACGGAAGAGATGGAGAGAATACTTCACGTATCTTTTATTCATTATTGTAACAACTTAATTGAAACACTGAAAGAAAGAAAAATATATATAGAAAAAAAAAGGGGTCGGCCCTAACCCTAAAACACCAGAATTACACCATTACCCCTCCAGATTAAATAAAGAAATAAATGAGAAAAAATAACTAAATCTTCACAAGTAATTCAAGGTATGTTACTATCAACTTATTATTTATTTACAAATAAAAAACGTTATTATAGATTCACTAATTCATTAATTAAATATAGTTAATATATAATATTATATGGATCTTGCAAACAAGGGGAACTCAGAAGGTGTACATAAACAAGGAGGAGAAGTTAAGAAAGGAAAAGGAGATGATACAGGTAAATGAATGATTCAATATCAAGTGAATATATTGCAATACTTATATTGATTGTTTTAATAACATTGTTTATTCATAAGTGAATAAGACAATATATAAATGAGTAAAAAAGATAGAATATTCATATATGATGTAATATGTTTTAGGAAACGGAAAGTCTTAGCATGGAAATAAACGAGGAGTAGAAGCTAAGAAGACAAAAGTAAAAGATAGAGGTGGAGATAAACAAATAGAAGTTCAAAAAGGAAATGCATATGATAGAGGTAAATGGTTCATTCATTAATAAGTGAATATAATAAGATTGATTATTCACAAATGAATAAAATAATATATGAATAAATAAAAAATATAGTGTTACTTATTCATAAGTAATGATATGCATTATTTATTCATAACTGAATATACTACTTATTCACAAGTGAATAAGACAATTTAAGTAATGCTTACATTGATTTTTTTAATAGCACACTTTTCATTTATTAATAAGTAAAAGATAGAATTTCTTGTATGAATTACTTATCCATAAATTAACATATTAAAATATTTATATTCATTTATGAATAACTAATGCAAGATTTTGAATATAGATAAAATATTCATATATGTTGTGTATCTTTCAGGAAAGTCTGAAAATGAAAATAAAAAAGGAGGAGAAGCTGAGAAGACAAAAGGAAATGAAGAAGGTAACAGTTTGGAAAAACATTTAAAAAATCATATATGAATGGAATAATCAATAATCACATACGAATAAAATATAAAAAATATTATAATTCAAATATAATTATTTATATGATAAATCTTCTTACAGGTAAAAAATCTGAAAATGAAGATAATAATCATTCAAGCTTTAGTCTAGGTCTCAGTCAAGATTCATATCAAACTTCAGCAAAAAAAAACACTTAAAAAGATACAAATTAAAGAAGACCATCAGAGGGTTGTGATCAGATTAGCAAATAAAAATGTTCTTAATCCAAATCCAATCTTTGTACAATTCCTACTGAAATAGGACCATCAAAGCATGATCTGGATCAATCAAGAGCGAAGAAGCATGTTGATGCTTTCAAATCACCATAAGAATGCAGGATAATAGACACAAAACCTAAGCTAACACACCAGGAGGGTATTGTAGTGAATGGTTGTTCAACTTTCAAGGTAATACATCGTACGTAACTTTTTATGTATACATATTCATATATGATTATTATATAGATAATAATGTATAACATTTTGATTATATATTTGCAGAGATGTGACTGTCCAAAAAGAATATGGCCAGGTAACAGAAAGAGCAATTATGGAAAGTCTATATGCAAACACAATGATTTTTGCAAAAGTTTTAGACACTTGGGGTGATTTACTTAACCACCAAGAACTGGAAAGGGATGTCGAAAGTTCACCATACTGACTTTTCTTGAAAGTTGAAGTTTCTGTAAGTTTGTGTTCTTTATTGATATATGAATATACAAATATTATGAATTCATTTATGAATATTAGATTTATTTACTATCATTTAAGATAATTATGTATATGCAACTCAAATTCATATATGATTATACCAAAATGATGTATTCATTTATGAATAAAAAATCAAAAATAAATATCTTTAGTATAAACTTATGATTAATATACCAACATGATCTATTCATTTATGATTAACAACTTACTAATCCTTTAAAATTGTTTTGGTCATAGAATGCTTATGTATCTTCAACATTGTCCGATGAAAGAAAGTATGAAAAAATCAAGGAGAACTTTCATGACAACATTGATGAGTACAAAAAAATCTTAAACATAAAAGATATTGACATGATTAGTTAAATAAACTTGTTATATATATATATATATATATATATATATATATATATTATCAAATAAATACTTACCATTATATACATAAAAATAGATATTCTTTCCAGTTGTTAGATGTGCTCACATTTTTTGTGATTGTCTTCATTTTAAAGAAACCATCAATTGAAATTCTGGACAACAGTGCAGTTGAGGGTGATTATGAAGGGAAATATGAATTACTATTTAAACGTTACTGTCGTGGTCATAAGGCTCCCTATTAGGCGCAACTGCCGATACTGTCCTTAGAGCGCAACTGCTAGGACGTTTACCGCAGATCTAAATCATCTACGGGTTGTGGCGCAGCTGCCAGTGCTCATCTATAGGGTACTAGGTTCACTGAGGCCAATGTATACCTATAGGGCACTAGGTCCGTACTACTAATGTTCCTCTATTTCAGCTTTTATCCCTCATCATTCATCTACCCATGTTTTACCCAACATATTACATCATGTATAAAAATCTTTCATCAGCATAGACAGCAAGGATTCAGACAATATGCACACATAGCACGTAATTTATATTAAAATACTTCATATCTATGTGTAAGATGAAAGGGACTATGCACTCACCTGGTAAGGTGGTGAGTCGGCACTCGGACAACACTTCGTTACTCTTAAAACAATTATCCCTTGACGAAACCTAGTATCATTACCACTAGAGTTTAGTCTAACGTTTGAAGAGACTAATTTAATAGTCTAGCTATTATTACTATTATATAAGCGTTAAACAATACTTATATAACCCATACTAATACCCCAAATATTCCTTATAAGGTCCTAATAACATTACTATATTGAAACATAAGCTATACTAAAGATATGGTAGGCATAGCTCACTTACAACGGGTTTTTCACAAAAACCGGGCTTTGCTGGAGCAGCGTTCCCGAGCCGAAAGGCTCTTTTCACGAGACTCCGGGAGCCTCGGGGCTTCCTGCGGGTGCTAGGGGGTTTATCTAGGCTTTTAGGGGGGGTTAGGGGCTAGAGAGAGAGTTTAGAGAGAGAAAAATGTGGGGAAAGGTGTGGGAAATGGAGGAACCTGAAACCTCTATTTATAGGCTGAATTCCTGATTGAATCGCCGATTAGGAGGACCTACTCATCGATTTGGGGCATGTGGCAGCCTTCTGGTGGTGCCACGTGTCCAATTCCGGTGGTGCCACGTCACCTCCTATCGCGTATCAGCCTTCAAACATAGAAAAATTATAAATCTCGCATAAAAGCTCTGTTTTCGACATTCTTTTTTTCAACGCGTAGGTAAAATCAAGATCTACAACTTTCGTTTAGACTCCGTCGGCTAATTCTCGACCGATCTCAAATTTAACAGTAGGAGGCGTTTAGACTGTTAAATGACCGCAAAGAATTTGTAACCTCTTCATACGGAATCCGTTTTCGTCTATCTTTTTACCGTTGAGTTCCTATTAATGAGGTCTTCAACTCTCATTTAGGTCGCGTAATCCAAAAACCGCTCGAACTAAAATTCGAGTTTCGGGTCGTGCACTGCTAAGTCAAATCTTAGAAAAATCATAACTCCCTCATACAGAGTCAGATTTGGGCGTTCTTTTTATGGATGTTCTCGGTTTAACGTATACTACAACTTTGTTTTAGATCACTAAGGCTAAAAATAGCTCTATCGTAAATTTACTATTTACACTTCCCGGTGTTGTGCCGGTTTTGCCGTAAAACTTCGACGAGCCATAACTTCTTCGTTATAACTCGGATTTCGGTGTTCTTTATATGTACGGAAACCTTGAGACATATTATACAACTTGGTTAAGACTATTTATTATAAATAATATTTTTCCGAAAAGTCGTTTTCGACACTTATTTCCTCTAAATTGACTAGCCTAGATCTGCGGGCGTTACAATTATCTCCCCCTTAAGATGATTACAATATAATGACTCCATATGTTATCTCTTCATCCTAGGTAATAACTGTAACTTCTATGTTGCTTCAAACGGGTATCTAACTCTTGGACTCCTTGACTGCAGGCGGCGCTCGGTCTTGCACCTGCTCGTTAGACTTTCAATCATGACCTTCGTGTCACAACCTCATTCTTTATCAGAGACTCCTTCTTCTTCTTAGAAAACTTAGGATACGTTAATTTGATTACTACAATTGACCGATGTGTCATATTCTAATGACCTATCATCGTATGTAGCAATGCTTAGACTCAGGTCTCTTAGAGTCAAATTCCGGAATGGAATATGCCTTCCTTCATGGTCTAATGTGATATAATCACATTTTAACATGTAGCATTTCTAGCTACCAACTTTTTTAACAATGAGCGCGATACTTCTATTGATCGCTTTGATTTCAATCGTTTGGTTTAAGTCGGACGCTACATCAAACTTGGTTCTCTGAACCACGTAACCTACTCATCGTAGTCGGACTCAATGTAATATGACCACTAGGGTCGGGATAACAACAATCTTCTTAGTCATTACCGAAACAATGGTAACAGCATACTTGAATAAAATGAAATCAATTACTAGCTTCTGGTAACCTTTTGACTTTCCCTGATCCAAGTGTGAGTCATGTGCTTCCGGTAGTATAGGCCTCTACTACCATTCACACCTACTCATACTCATCCCAAGTATTGTCTCGTAGTTTTCCAAGTCATTATCACAAAAAAACAATTTTTTAACACATATAAATGTGTCCAAAAAATCATAAAAATTTCCCTAGACTCTACTAGGACTTCTTCCATGAGTATCTTCAATCATCAATTCTGCTTCAACTCGGTTGGTGGTGGAAATTCCAGATGATAGGAAAACTTTAGGAATTACACCAATCGTTCTATCATCCCGCCAATCAAATGTGTACATTCAGATGTACCGTACTTCTCTAGATGTACTGCTATTTTATCAGACGTATTCTAAAGGCAAGGTACCTCTTATGATATCTTCCGATAGGTATCATTCACCATCGTAAGCCATCTGATTTCCTTTATTTTCTCAGTCTATCATGGTTCGCATCAGTTTTTGAACTTCTGCCATTGTGAAAGGTTTGGGTGCAGGCACAATGACCGATGCATGACCCATCACATTCTTAGGCTCAAGTTGTCATCTTCCTCGGATATTTCCTAGTCTGTCTTCACCATGACATTTTGTACACCCAAACAGACGTTCAGTGTACCGAGGCGAGAATTTAAAGATAGGAAAGATTTTATTTATGATAGACGTATAGATCTCCTTGTCACACCGAAAAGTTATATGCCAGTTCTAATACTGTAATCAAATGTTTTGAAATCTGAACACATAAAATTTCCAGATCCGGTCGGCAACAGACCATAGATCCGAACAAATAATAGCATATAAGGCATCTTTATAGCTATAACATAAAACATTTAGCACATAAAACATTTTAGGCATCTTTCCTAAAATAAACTAGTGCTCACACCTCACAATCATCGCTTAGCATTCTAAGTTTAAGTCTAGAAATCCTACAAATTCCTAGTTCGCTTAAACTAATGCTATGATACCAACTGTGACATCCCCATTTTCACGGCCAGAAAAGACCGATTTTATTTATGCTTTATAAAAATCAGAGTATCTCTTTTAATAAAAATGTTGCGGAATTTGTTCCTAGAAAAACATGATAATCGCGTTATCAAAGCATTTCTGAAGAAATATATTTTTATTCACTTTTAAAACATTTGGGATGTCATCGTCAATACAGAAACATAAGCATAAACAGAACTTACATTCATTTACACTAGTGATCTACATCTCTTTTAAATCTCTCAGTGTAATGTGACTTCATATCGACACCTGTGATATAAATAAACTGAGTGGGTCAAGTTGGGAAACCTGGTGAGTACATAGGTTTTACAACCCACAATAATATAATTATTATGTTTAAACAATCAAACAATCAACCCAATTACCCATCCCCACTATCTTCTTTATTCTTAAGGATCTACCCTAAGAATCAGCTATTTCTCATTCATTCATTCCTAAGGATCATCCTAAGGAAACAACATGAAGTCCATTGTTGTCAATGACACATTGGTCAAGCGCAGCTGCTAATATTATCACTTAGGCGTAGCTGCCAGAATTGGGACATTTTCTATGAGGCGCTTCTGTCGGTATTGACCTTTAAACGCAACTTTCATGGTCATAAGGCTCCCTATTAGGCGCAGATGCCTATAGTGTCCTTAGAGCGCAATTGCTAGGACGTTTACCGTAGATCTAAATCATCTACGGGTTGTAGCGCAACTGCCAGTGCTCATCTATAGGGTACTAGGTTCACTGCTGCCAATGTATACCTATAGGGCACTAGGTCCGTACTACTAATGTTCCTCTATTTCAACTTTTATCCCTCATCATTCATCTACCCATGTTTTACCCAACATATTTTGTAGATATAAAATACTTTATATAGCTTACATCATGTATAAAAATCTTTCATCAGTATAGACAGCAAGTATTCAGACAATATCCACACATAGCACGTAATTTATATTAAAATACTTCATATCTATGTGTAATATGAAAGGTACTATGCACTCACCTGGTAAGGTGGTGAGTCGGCACTCGGACAACACTTCGTTACTCTTAAAACAATTATCCCTTGACGAAACCTAGTATCATTACCACTAGAGTTTAGTCTAACGTTTGACGAGACTAATTTAATAGTCTAGCTATTATTACTATTATATAAGCATTAAACAATACTTATATAACCCATAATAATAGCCCAAATACTCCTTATAAGTTCCTAATAACATTACTATATTGAAACATAAGCTATACTAAAGATATGGTAGGCATAGCTCACTTACAGCGGGTTTTTCGTAAAAACCGGGCTTCGTTGGAGCCGCATTCCCGAGCCGAAAGGCTCTTTTCTCGGGACTCCGGGAGCCTCAGGGCTTCCTTCGGGTGCTAGGGGGTTTACCTAGGCTTTTAAGGGGGTTAGGGGGCTAGATAGAGAGTTTAGAGAGAGAAAAAAGTGGGGAAAGGTGTGGGAAATGGAGGAACCCGGAACCTCTATTTATCGGCTGAATTCTTGATGGAATCGTCGAGTAGGAGGACCTACTTGCCGAGTTGGGGCATGTGGCAGCCTTTTGGTGGTGCCACGTGTCCAATTCTGGTGGTACCACGTCACCTCCTATCGCGTAACAGCCTTCAAACTTAGAAAAATCATAACTCTCGCATACGAGCTCCGTTTTCAACGTTCTTTTTTTCAACGCATAGGTAAAATCAATATCTACAACTTTTGTTTAGACTTCGTCGGCTAATTCTCGACCG
The DNA here is from genome assembly GCF_002870075.4 of Lactuca sativa. Taxonomy (NCBI): domain Eukaryota; kingdom Viridiplantae; phylum Streptophyta; class Magnoliopsida; order Asterales; family Asteraceae; genus Lactuca; species Lactuca sativa. The sequence continues at coordinate 69,326,924 of NC_056631.2, read as the reverse complement.
ATCTCAAATGTAATAGTAGGAGGTGTTTAGATTGTTAAATGACCGCGAAGAATTCGTAACCTCTTCATACAGAATCTTTTTTCGTCTATCTTTTTACCGTTGAGTTTCTATTAATGAGATATTCAACTCTCAATTAGGTTTCATAAGCCAAAAACCGCTCGAACTAAAATTCGAGTTTCGGACCGTGCACTTCTAAGCCAAATCTTAGAAAAATCATAACTTCCTCATACGAAGTCAGATTTGGGCGTTCTTTTTATGGATGTTCTCGGTTTAACGTATACTACAACTTTGGTTTAGATAACTAAGGCTAAAAATAGCTCTATCGTAAATTTACTATTTACGCTTCCCGGTGTTGTGTCGGTTTTGTCGTAAAATTTCGACGGGCCATAACTTCTTCGTTATAACTCGGATTTCAGCGTTCTTTATATGTACGGAAACCTTGAGACATATTCTACAACTTGGTTAAGACTATTTATTATAAATAATCTTTTGCCGAAAAGTCGTTTTCGACACTTATTGCCTCTAAATTGACTAGCCCGGATCTGCGGGCGTTACACACTGGTCCTACTACAAATCAGAAAAAGGAGTTAGGGTTCACGACCCAACTCGCCGAGTCCGAGAACAACTCGCCGAGTCCTCCTTGTGACATATCCATTTAGTCGATTCTAATCCATTTCAATGCTTCTAACTCATAGATCTGGACTCCTTAGGCTAGCACTACATGTAAAGTTGCTAACTTTACGTCCATGCATGATGTTACGAAGCTAAAACACTCATTACAAGACGAAAATGAAGGTCTATAACATGTCATGGAGTCATGGCTGAATAAAGGTGACAACTTTGGGCTTCTAAAACTCAGAAATGTCCAAATCTGAAGTCCTTTCCTCCCCCAAGGTTCAAATCTCGAAATGACATTGGAAAGGACCCAAAAAGTGAAAATATCAAGTCTATATGGAGATCTAAATGGGTAGAAGCCAAGGTATTAGCTTTATACCTTTAACAAGTCTATGATGACCCAAGAACTCTAGATCTTCTTCCCTCCTTTGCTGAACTCACTCTTTTCCTTCCTTCTCCTAGCTTCAACCACACTAAAGTAAGGGGAAATGGCTCAAGAATGCACAAGATTGATTAGGGTTTTGAGAGTATGTTGTGAAGGTGATGGGGGCTGGGGTGAAGAACCATAATGTTGCTTAAATAGGGTGCAAACCCTAAGGATTAGGGTTTCATCCTGATAGACCTACTCGCCGAGTCCAATATGAACTCGTCGAGTAGTCCACTTAAACCCCTGGATTAAACCGGCATCTACTCGACGAGTTAGGTCTACCAAATCGTTGAGTAGCTCTTCTAAAATGAATATTTTCTGAACTAAATACCTACGGGGAACGGGGCATTACAGATAATGACATAATAATATTGTATTATTCATACATGAATATTATTGTTTATGATTATTATCTGCATATATTCATAAATGAATAGAATCAAAAAACATTTAAAAAACAAAAACCCTAAATGTCTTTTCTTGATTGAGCAGCTGCAATTCTTACTAGACATGTACGTAAATTGTGAGGAACTCGTTGTCTACATCCTGAACACATTCTATGTTTTTTTTTTAGAATTAACATATGCTACCTCACTTGAACTAGGAATTCTTTTCTTGATTCCAAAAGATTTACTGCTTTGAACTTGAGGAACATGAATATTAACTCTTTTAGAATAGGAATAGAAACACCCATAAGCTTGCATACAACTTCACCATATGTCTTGCTTTTCAATCCACCACATGTATGATCACTCTCAAATTCCCTCACCAACATGTGTTGTTTCTCAGCAAACAAAGGTAATTTCTTTTTGCCATCTCTTACAATATCCAAATATGATTCAAAACTATAATATGAATCATTGATTTGCTTCACATTCTCACGATCCCCTGAATTAGATTCATGATAACAAAAACAATAATTTCTTGACATCGCATCCTTTCTCCATCTTTTCATAATGTACCTTTCAGGAATTTCTTTAACACCACATTTCATGATTATTGTAAAAGCATGTCTGCATAAAACACCTATACGCTTGAAATGTTCACAACTGCAATTTATTTCTTTCTCTTCAACTTTTATTTCAAACTATTACAAAAATATAATAAAAAAATGAAAAAACAATTTAAACAAAATTTACATATTTAAAATCATATTTAAATACTCATATTCATGTATGAATACTCATATATCATATACAATAATTCATATTCATATATGAATAATCATATATAAGTATACATATATGAATAATAACGTTGTAAATATTAATATAAGAAATTAAATTTATATATGAACATGTTCTAATTTTAAAATGATCAGAATATTCATATATCAGTATTCTGATATTCATATATAAACATTGCATTATTCATAAAAAACTATTAAATTACTTTGAATTCATTTTTAAATTCTCTTTTACTGTTGTTGTGTTGCACAATGTAAACTTCCCACCCATCTTTAATACAAACATAGGAGTGTGTACAAAAAAAACTTGCTTTATATATATTTCCTTTTGCACCTCAAAAAATAATGTACATGTATAAACTTTTGATGCTTGTAGTTCTATTTCTCAAGGTGTTTCCATTTTATATGATGCTTTCTTTGATGCCTTATCAAACTCTCGTTGAATATTCCTTTTCTTTTGAATAGCAGTATCGTAATTCATCATGAAATTCAAAAATAAATTACCACTTTATGAGTAGGTATTAAAGAATGCATTCATACTCTCTGACCTCGACGTAGTCTTCATCAACCCACACATTGGAATATGGTTATAATATCAAGGTATCCATGAATCACGTTTTGTAAACATGTCTTTAAACCATCTTGTGTCTTCAAGATTGAGTTCCTTCATAAGCAAAACCCACTTCACCTCAAAGACATCCGTTTTCATATTCATGTCCCAAATAAGCTTCGAGAATCTTTTTCTAAAGTATGTGTTCGTAAATAAAGCATCTGATATTTGTTAAAACAAACATAAAATAAACTTCTATATTTATTCATAAATGAATAAATATTAATAAGTAAAATAATAATAAATATTTATAAATTAATATACTAAAGTTTGAAAAATTTTACTATTTACATCTATGAATAACTAATACTACGTAACATATTTGAAATATATTAAAATAATACCATGTTTTTCAACTTCTTCATTATATGCCACATACATAATCGATGTTTTAAATTAGGAAACACATTTTCAATAGCTAGTTTTATTACAACATCTTGACCGGTTAAAACAATTGTTGGTTCTTTCCGATGAGTTTTAAGAAATGCTTTAAGCAACCAAGAGTAGGACTCAGTGCTTTCATTGCTTCGCAACCCTACTCCAACAGTAACTGATTTTTTATGATGGTCAATAGCAGTAAATTGAACAAAAACCATTCGATACCTATAACACACAAAAAGTGTTCATTAATGTCAACTTTTGATGTATTCATAAGTGAATATAAAAAAATTCATGTATGAATAAAGTTACAGACTTACAATATGCTATTAAAATAATTTCAACAATAAAAACTGAACATTAAACATAAAGTTAAAATCCATATATAAATAAGCTACAAAAAAAGTAGATAGAATAACTTACTTGTTTGTTCATAAAGTTGCATCAAACGAGATAACATCACCAAATTCACAATAATATGTCTTCTCCATTTCATTAGCCCAAAACATAGAGTCCAAAACATCATCTTGACAATTAAACTCAAATGAGTAATTTGGATAGTGAGCTCGATGGTAATTCATTGTGTTTACTATCATTTGGGCATCTTTATAACCTATAAACCTGTTGATATCTCTCCTTAAATTTTTATAGTCAACTACTTTGGGCTTAGCAAACTCATACCCACCTCTCAGACTTGCCCTCAACTTATGAGCTAGATTTGGGCCTATTTTTGATGTGGAAGCACGCACTATAAACTCTTTTTCTCAATATGACATTTGCCTGGCTTTTTTAAATCACTTCTCTTCTCAAGTGGATGGTTGTGAAGTTCATCAAACTGAAAAACTTTATAATATGAAGTTCCATACACATATTCAAATATAATCTTTGCTTGACAACCAATCACTCTTCAATTTGAATTTCGTTTCCTCCTAACACCACTTGTACCCAATGTGTCATAAGATTTCTTTTTCTGTTTGCCACCACGATTACGTATAACATGTTTCTTCCTTATAGTAATGTTATCAAACCTTGAATGTGTGCTTAGTCTCACATCAAAACCACAAATTACAGCATACTCAGAATACATTTTGATGGCCAACTCTAATGATTTGAAGAATAAACATTTGAATGGAATAAATTGAACAGGTACATATGGCTTATAGACATGTTCTCCAATTACATTACTACAATATTGTGCATCATCTACTAAATTCGAAGATTCACCTGATAAAAAATTTATAAATCTAAATCAATCTACTAATGCATGAATAAAACAATCATATATGAATAAAACAATCATATATGAATACATGAAATTCATATTAATAAAACAAAACACAATCTTTATTAAGGGGTTAATAAAACATTCATATATGAATACATAAAATTCATATGATTCAAAAAATATATAATAAAAAAAACTTATTCATATATGAATAAAACGAAAATACTAATAAATTTGAAATTAAACTTATCACACCTTTATTCATATATGAATAAGACAATAATTTATTCAGATTTACATATTCATATGTAAATACATGATCATCAAAAAAATTAAAAACAACATAATAATTCAAAATATGATACCTTCAAAAAATGAGTTCTCAACATCTTCTTCTTCACTCGTACACATCGAAAAATACAAATCACCATCAATAACACTCGAATTTGATATAATAAACCAATTGATCTGTACAAAACAACAAAAACAATCTTAATATCGATGCAAGTCATGATAAAATAAAATAGAAAGTGAACGGCAACAAAATTAAAACAAAAAACAAAAAAAAAATCATAAATATAAAAGCCTGATTAATTTTGAATATATCTCCGATCGGATGATGCAAATGCAATAAAGATCATATGAAAACCTGATCGATTAAGCAATCTCTCTCACTTCAGAGCGTAAAAACGATCTGATTGAAAATTAAATCAGCTCGGATCAGATGATAAAATTGAAATAGAGATCTCAAACTACAGAACAAAAATCTGTTGAAACAACTACAATACAGATGCAAAACTTCACGATAAATGCAAACAACAGGTGTAATTCCTACTGAATTATATAAAAAACTAATCTTGATAATGAACTCTGATATATCCGATTCAAACGATATAAAGATCTGATGAAATCGGAAACTAAATACGAAGAAGAAACCGTTAATACATATGCGAAACTTGAAGACGAAGAAAAAAAGTAAATAAAAAATGGATAATTTACAAATATACCCTTAATAAATAACTATACGCATGTTTTTTAAAGGTTTACATATTAGATAAATGATTGGCTGAGAATGATTCCCCCATTCTCAACCTTTTTTATTTTCTCAATTGATCGCACATATATATATATATATATATATATATATATATATATATATATATATATATATATATATATATATATATATATATATTAAAATTATTAAAAATGAAATAATCGTGAGCGTCTAAAATTATATTGATTAACGACCAAGAAAACGGTTGTATACTTTTACATTGGATGCAAATGCACCAGATTACAACAAAAAAACTCACTTCATTTTTTTAGTTTAATTTTTTTAGACCATGTTGTGAGCGGAAGTTTTAAAAAAAAAGCCTTCGATGTGGGTGTAGATGGCCAGTTATGTAGGGCGTAACTCATACCACATACCACTATAACGCCCGCTCTCAGTTACATCTCTTTATGTCTTTAAGCTTATTATTTTTAGAAACTTGGATCTACCTGGGGCGTAGATAGCCAGTTACGTAGGGCGTAACTCATTAAATGGACACGGGGGTTTTATGCCCTACGTAGGGCGTAATCGCACAGGGTGCAAACCCTAATTACGGGGTCTTGAGCCATATTTCAGGAGTTACTGGAATTATTGTCACTGGAACTCATTAAACCCCTTGAGGCTCTTCTTATCATCATCCTCCACCCTCGTGAGCAGCTAACTCAAAACCCTAATTCTATTGAGCAAATATTGATCCTTTTTGTGTGTTTTTGTGGACTTGAAGAAGGATGAGTTTTTCATTGTGGATTGGTGTGGCTTAAGCTTGAAGATCCATAGCTTTCATCTCATTTTCCAACTTCAAAAGATATAAAGTTCTGATCTTTATAATTCAACGGATTAGATGTGACATCCCCAAAATTACGGCCAAAAAAGACTGGTTTCATTTATGCTTTTAAAACAATTTCAGAGTAAATCCTTTTGATTTAAAAGAGTTGCGGAATTTGTTCCCAAAACAAAATATGATAAAATAAAGTTTATCAAAGCATTTCATCAAGAGATGCATTTTCATTATATATCAATATTGGGGATGTCATATTCCGATACAGACCAAAAAGCATAAATGACACATTACAAGCCATACAACAGTTATATACATATACAAGCTCATAAACAAAACAACTTGATGATTCATCCATCTTATGCCCTCGCGCCACTTCCTGTAATACAAATAAGACTGAGTGAGTCAGGCTTGGGAGCCTGGTGAGCATATAGGGTTTTCCACCCACAATAAATAATTATATTTAATTTCACTAACCAACAATAACCCGATTACCCATTCCTGTTATCCTCACTTTACGTCCCAAAAACAACATCTATTACCAGGGACCTAATCTAGGATTTTCATCGGGGCGGACATTACTGCATGGGGTTTCCTCATCAATATATGTCCTAAAGGCAACCATGAGGGGGATAGAGTACACCGGTGAACACATCGTTCACAATGCCTACAGGTTATGAACCTGCTAGCGTTCCACATGACTGTCTAGAAAGAGTCTGTGGTCGTCATCCATACTCCGCTAGATGACTAGGTCAACATCAACAACATCGAGGCCTCTTATCCGTTTATCACACAACAACTATCTACCAAAGTTCTACCTAACATTTTGTAGATAACAATATACATATGCATACATATGCAACTTAAAAACTGATAAGATATTCATTTAATACTCGTTCCAAATATACAAATTCATTCCAAGTAACAGATAATATATATCTATATACACATAGCACGTATTCACTCGGAGATACTTTATATCTATGTGTTAGAAGAAAAGGAATATACACTCACTTGATCAGAAGATGATCAGACAACACTATGACTTGCAGAAGTAGTATTCTTCGGTAAATCTGGAAGATCTTCACACACCGGGCTTCTCGCAGGCAGAGCTTCGGCTCGGAAACTTTTTTCTTCTCGGGATCTTTGGGCTTTGGGACTCACTTCGGGTCTCGGGATGATACCGGGTATTCGGGGGGTTAAAATAGGGCTTACAGAGGGTATCGGGAGTGGGAGAGTAAGGGAGTAGCAACCTAAATCGGCTGACCCTTGATTTCTATTTATAGGGTGAGTTTTTTGGGTTCACGTCGTGAGTTTCTAACGCTCACATCGTGAGGCTTGATCGTCACTGCATGCGTCACTCGTCCACTTGGGTCTGCCAGCTCCGGAAGGGTCAAATCTCTGAATTCACGTCGTGAACTCTGACACAGTACCGGGTTTCGTGCCCCGAACTTCAGAAATTCATAACTTTCGCATACGAGCTCCGTTTTCGATGTTATTTATATGCACGCGTAGGTGAGACTATGCTATACAACTCTCTTTTAGACTCCGTTGGCTAATTTTGAATTTAAGTTTGATATATTATTAATATATTACTTTTATATTATTTTTAGTGGCCCAGACAGGAAAACTTCGTTATAAATTCATAACTTCTTCATCCGACGTCCACTTTCGCCTAACTCTTTATCGTTTCACTACTATTAACGAGATCTTCGATTCTCGTTTAGATTGTTTCGGCTAAAGATCGGTCGATCTCAAATCGAGGATTCGGGTTGCATACTGTTAAGTCCAAACTTCGAAAAAATCATAACTTCCTCATACGAAGTCAGATTTGGGCGTTCTTTTTATGCACACTCTCGGTTTAACGAACTCTACGACTTTCGTTTAGATTACTAAGGCTAGATATCGCTCTATCTTAAATTTGTATTTTACGTCATTCAGTGTCGTGCCAGTTCTGTCGTGAAACTTCGACAGGCCATAACTTCTTCGTTATAACTCGGATTTTGGCATTCTTTATATATTCAGAAACCTCGTCACGACCACTACCACATACATCATAGATATCAGGATTATCTAACATTTCATTTTGACTCTTATTTTTATCCTGAATTCATTTAAGTCACACAACTAAGCATAAAACACATAATACTCAAATAATACAAGTTTATTATTTCAAGATAGGTTACAAAGGTTAACCTAGACTATTACATCACTATTAATGTAAGCCCATAAACACGGGTGTTACATTAGATATAGGTTAACCTGTTGGTTTGCATGCTTTTTGTCCCATGATTTTGGTTCTTGTGAGTAAGAGTTACTCCAGAGCTTAAGTTTGTCATGTTTGTTGTTTCTAAGGTTCACATGTCATAAAAGTAGGATCTTGGTTGCTATCCTTCATCCATGTAAGAGTTTTTGGGCATTAGAATGTGTTAGGAAACTAGGGTTTAAGTTTGAGCGCCACTTAGCCATGCATAGGCGTAAAGTTATCAAATTTATCACTCTAGATGTTTGTTGGGACCAAATCTGAGCATTTGATGATTAATCTTTATGGATTAAAGAGCTTGAAGTAAAAATGACTTAACAGATTTATACGCAGGGCGTAATCTGGGCTACACCCAACATAGCCCAGTTTTGGCCTGTTTTCTAGATTAGACTTTTCACCCTGCATAGAGGAAGATGTACGTCATGCCTAAGTCAATATAAGGCTGACCATTGAATTTTTTTACTAGTTTGACTTTTGGTCAACTGTGAGGGGTTGATGACTTAGAAGGGAAAAATGGTTTTTTTTTCCAAAAATACGAATTTATCTTGGTGGTTGGACTTGCTAAGTTGTGATATTTAACTTAATTGCTAATTAGGGTTGTTGTGGATATGTTTAGTGTGAGGGGATTTTGTAGCAGCAACTCGAGTGTGAGGTTTACCTTACTATCGATTGAGGTAAGTTTTCTCACTATACTGTAGGACATTAGGTGTCCGATGTGCTTGTTGTCTTTGTGACTCTTTTTGTATTCCTGTATGCATGTATGCTATATGCATGTGTGGTGACATAGACCCAGGGGTGAAATAGACTTATTCGATTGAAAAATACTAATTAATTTGAAATAGACTCGGGGGTGAAATAGACTCATTACAACTTTCAGCTGAGATTTATGTATAGTATGCGATATTTTGGGCAACTTACTAATCATTGTGCTTACGATTTATGTTTATGTTTCAGGTACTTCCAGTTCCAAAGGGAATAGCTCGACGTGATTGCACCGTATCCACCAGTGTTCTACATTTTTTATATGATTTGTACTCTGATAACTATTTTATACATTATCACACTTTGATGGGTTTTGGAATGAATGATTGGTGGTTTTGATTGACTTAAAAACAAAAAAAGAATTACTTTGTATTTATCGGACGTTACAAGTTGGTATCAGAGCCTTGGTTTGAGGGATTCACGTGCACTAGTGGGTGTTTCTGAACTCAAACTGAGGAATTTTTTAAAGAAAAAAACTTTTCTAAGAATATTTATGCAAAGAATAGGGTGTGATGCGTGCAATCGGCCGAGCTCAAGTAAGTATTTCCCAAAATACCCATATATGTGTTATGTTATTATTTTGATATGAGTATATGAGAAATGCATGCTATATTAAATATAAGGATCCTTTCAGGATTGCATGATGGAATGCTAGGAGAGATGCCTTTATATGCCTGTTGATTGAGCTTGTAGAACTGCATGCTAGTATGGGTTTCAAATATGGGATAGAATGGCATGATTAGGTGATTTATTGGTTTAGATAACTCGATGCTAAAATGTTGCTTGCTTTATTATTTTAGAGACTTCCATTAATATCAGCTAACTACTAAGCAAATACGTTAGGTTACATGTTATAGGGATAAGATAATTTCAGAAGCTTAGGTTTAACTTTATTGCATGGCTTTTGTTAGAGTCCAACCATTGTAATGTGATATCTTGCAATCAAAGAATTATCTAGTGCAAGTAGTATGTAACTATATCTGGGAGGTAGTTAGAAGGTATTAAAGGGAGTTTCTTCTACAACTGATGGTAGAGAGTGGTATGAAGGGAACCCTAGGAAAGCCTAAGAGATGCTCTGGTGTGTTGAGCGCTTTTCCATGTGAGTGAAGTAATTGGATCATAGGGAAGTAACATAGAGGATTCAGAGCGATCCTTGAGGAAAGTACAGATAGGTGTGGAAGGTAGTATTGAGCCCGTACTATTGCAAGCACATGATCCATACTTGAATTAAGGGAAGTCACGATGATACTAAGCAGCTTGTAGAATGTGGAGTTCTCAGATTTATTTATAATGGTTTTCACTTTTTATTTCTTTTAGTATGATGACCGGTCAAGGACGATCTGGTGATGGTTTAGGTTATGTTGATGGATCAGGTTTGTGCTCTAGGATCAGACTCATGGATGATCACATGTGAGAGTTCATTTTGTCAAAGATCACTCGTAATATTTTGGAGCATACCCCTGTGATCTTTGGTATGATCAAGGAGGGATCATGAACATTTTAGATAAGATTTTAGGCACATTCTGTAATAAGGTAATGGATATGGTGGGTGCACGCTCTCTAACTTTCCGAGAGCTTTATGCTTGTGGGGTTCCTAAGTTCTTTTGTAAGAAGGACCCCATTGTTAGCAGGCAATGGTTGGCGGACATCATGAATGCCTTCTAGACTAGCTTGTGTCGCGAGGGTTTGAAGGTCACATTTGCATCCTATATTCTAAATCACAAAGATGATGATTAGTGGGAGGAGGTAGACCATGCTTTGGTAGGCGAGGCTATTGAGAATATGAATTGGGAGGATTTTGAAAAGGTTTTGAGCTCAGTTTGCACCGGCGATCGAGGTTCAGTAGCTGGCGAGGGAGTTTTAGGACCTTATTTAGACTATTGAGGGTGTGGCAGAGATCATTGCCATGTTCCATGAGAGAGATTTGGTGGTTCCACAACATGTGGCGGGCGAGAAGATGAAGAAGGCGATGTATCATGACATGCTGAAGGATAAGATTCCTGAGTTTGTGAGTATGTCCAGCTGCAAGACCCTGGATGATATGATAGTGAGAGCCCAAGAATGGGAGATCGATTTAGATATGGTGAGGAAAAGGAAGTCAATTCAGGCACAGGTGTCAGAGGGCTCGTCGAAGAAGCCCAAGGCTTTTGATTCACGATCGAGAGAGCAGCAGGGACGGGGATGCTATGGAAAGTACGACAAGATGCACGATAGGGATTCCAGGTTTGGTGGTTCAGGCTACTACAAGTGCGGCTAGATTGGTCATTACAACAGGGATTGTAATTCCACCACCCAGGTATCAAGTCTGATTTGCTTCCATTGCAATCATAGGGGCCATAAGAAGGTCGATTGTCTGATTTTGACAACAGGAGCAGTTACAGTACCTGCTTCGGCTACTTTGAGGATCACTGACGGCCACTTGTGTAAGGCAAAAGCGCCAGTTGTGAGGAGTCCATATTTCCAAACGAAATTTAAGGAGGCTCGTGCAATACCAAATGTGGTTGCTAGTATAAATCTTCTCTTTATCTCTTTTATTGTCTTATTGTTATTGCTTAATGTTTATATGATTGTTTAGGGATGTTCCTGGTGAATAGTGTTTTGACTTTGGTTCTTTTCTATTCGGGCGCTACCTAATCATTTGTATGTCTTACTCTCAACAACATGTATCGTGATGCGCTTGGGGAGCTTGATTATCCGTTAGAGGTGGAGATTGTCGACGATTGTCCGGTGAGGTATCGAGGGTTCATCAGGGTTTTACACTTAAGTTATTTCTGGAGAGTAAACTCGTAGTAGGGATGGATATGTTGAGCCCTAATAGGGAAATGATCGACTATCAGAACCAGTTAGTACGGGTTCGAACCCTAAGTGGGGGAGAACTAATTATTCATGGTGAGGGTGCTCAGTATAGACCGGCTCTCTATTCAGCTGCGAGAGTTAGGAGGTATCTTCAGTAGGGTTGTTATGGTTTTGTGGCCTATGTATTGGATCCTAAAGAGGAAGGGAAAAGGAGGTTGATGATGTGCCGGTTGTCTGAGAGTATCTCGATGTATTTTTTTAGTACCTACCTAGATTATCTACAGCGAGGCAATTAGAGTTTTGGATTGATTGAGTACCAGGTGTGGATCCGATATCCAAGGCAACATATCGGTTAGCACCACCTGAGATGTAGGAGTTGTTGTGGCATGGGTGTCGGTTTCAGTGGTTTCAGGCAGTGATGTCCAATTTTCTTCTAGGTTTTGGAAGAGGTTTCACGAGTTGTTGGGTACCCGTCTGCATTTCAGCATGAATTTCCACCCGCAGACTGACGGACAGAGTGAGTGAATTATCCAGACCTTCGAGGATATGCTTCGGGCATGTGCATTAGATTTCGGTGGGAGTTGGGATACGTATCTCGCTTTACCAGAGTTTTCGTATAACAATAGTTATCACACCAGCATTGATCGACCTCCTTTTGAGATTCTCTATAGGAGGAAGTGCAGGACCCCAATATATTGGGGTGAGGTAGGTCACCGAGTCATGGGGGATAATGAAGTGGTACTCAAGACCACCAAGTTGATTAATCATGTTCAGAGTAGACTTCAGACAGAACAGAGTCAGCATAAGAGTTATGCTGACAAGCGTCGATCATATATAGAGTCCCAGGTTGGGGATATGGTTCTCCTGAAGGTTTCACCTTGTAAAGGTGTTATCCGATTCTGGAAGAGGGGTAATTTGGGCCCCAAGTATATCAGTCCTTTCCGAGTTTTGCATGGGTGGGCCGGGTTGCTTATTGCTAGGATCTTCCCGAGGAGCTTAGTCAAATCCATAGCATGTTTCACGTCTCTTAGCTGTGGAAATGTTTGGTTGATGATTTTACGGTGGTTCCATTGGATGATATTCAAATGGATGATCTCCTGAATTATATTGAGAGACTGATTTCCATCCTTAACAACAAGATGAAAACCTTGAGGAACAAGCTTGTGGAGTTGGTAAAGGTGTAGCGGCAGCACCGGAAGGGATCTGAATGGACTTCAAAGCCTAGGGACGAGATGAGGGAGCATTACCCAGAGTTTTTTGCGATAGTGGACTTCGAGGACAAAATCTGATTCAAGTGGGGTATAGTTGTAACACCCGATTTAAGGTGCTTTCATTATTTACCCCTTGGTATGTAAATGTTTTGTGGATTTGGTCCCTATTGTTAGGATGCAAAGTCACTCTTGGATGTGGTATGTGTAATAAGTTGTCTTTCCTTTATAAGGAAGTGATTGTCACTCATTTTATGTAAAGAATGATCATTTTTGGAGTGTTAGTCTAGAGCGAGAATTTGTACAAACCCATATGTATATTCTTTCTAGATCTAATATGAGCTTACACAGATTTATTTACTCCATATGTTCTTGAGTTTACATGATGATTCATTAGATCTTTTCTTATTCCACACATGCCATCATAATCAACACCACTATAATGAGTATCAGAGAGGGTGTTCTTGATTTGATCAAGAATTTATCCATGTTGGCTTTCTAAATTTGGTGATTATTCATTTTATGTTTTGATCTTTGTGATTTAGAGAGTTTTTGGATTCTATAAATCGAATTCATCATTGTTTCTATTCATAATTCGATTTTCTTCACTAGAATTCAAGTTATTTTTACTTTCTCTCTCTAGAAAAACCATTCAAATTCACTTTCTCTCTCTAGAAATTTTCAAGTTCTTGTGATCATGGTGAATTTTCCGTATAATTTTTGGATTGTGATCATTGAAGATGTCAAATACAAAGTCAATAAAAATCAATATTATGGGTTGGTGTTAAACAATTTGATTACATGGGGAACTATGGTTTCTTATGGAGGATTAAAGGATGATCATTTTGGAGTGTTAGTCTAGAGAGAGAAATTTATACAAACCCATTTGTATATCTTTTCTAGATCTAATGAGAGCTTAACAAGATTTATTTACTCCTTGTGTTCTTGAGTTTACATGATGACTCACTAGATCTTTTCTTATTCCGCACATGTCATCATAATCAACACCACTAGATCTAGGGGCAGTTTTGCCATTTTCCGGAAAAGTGGGAGTACGCTGAGTGTACTCCTCGTACGCGGGGCGTAGGCATGCAGGGGACAATCCCTAAAATTTAGTGTTTGGAGCCTATTTAAAAAATTTAATGAACATGTAGATCCATATTTCTCACATCATTTCCAGCTTCATTGATGTATAAAGCTTGGAACTTGCTTCTTGTATGCTTATATCTAGTCTTTATGAGGTTTTGGTCCTATGATGAGATCTAGTGGGTTTCTTCCACTCCAAAGTTAGGAGTTGCTTCTCTTGATGTTTCTAGGGTCCTTACTCCATAAAGTTAGCATCTTGATGGTGTTGGATCAACCATGCATGTGTTTAGGTCCTTTTAGTGAAAGTAAAGTCCTAAAAGTAATGTTTGGGTTCTTTTGGGGCATGTAAAGGCTGTAGGTTCATGACTTTATGGATTAAGACATTTCATAAGACTTGGATCTGAGTTTTAGGCGTTCGGTTGTAAGAATTAAGAACTTAATGGGAAAAGTGCTTAATGGGCATGTACGTTGGGGGTACGCTACGCGTACGCTACCAAGTCGTTGATCATGGACGCTTCGTAGAACATTGGGCGTACCTAGCTCATACACAACATGTAGTGACAATTGATGTACTACACATGCTGTAAGTCTGAGTATGTCGAGCGTGCTCAGTTGTTGTTGACTTTTGTTGACTTTGTAGTTTGGGATATATTTTGACTAGTGGATTTTTGCGCCTTATTGGGCCATTAGCCTTTCTGACTTTGGGCCATTTCTAGGCTTTGGGTTTTCTTGGATTTGGGCCAATATTGGGTTTTAGGTATCGTTTAAAGATTTGGGTCGTTTTAGGCTTTTTGGGCCAAGTAAGGAAAAGGTAAAATGGTCTTTTACCCTGAGTGTTGGACAATTGGACTACGATTCCAATTATGGGTGGTGTGCTAATTATTAATTGGGTATTATTTGATGACATTTAGTGCGGAGATTTCCCGGAACAGCAATCAGAGCTGTTATCTAATATTCAACAGTTTGAGGTGAGTTCCTCCCTTTGTTTGGTGGGTCGAAGGCACCAATGTTGGCCTACGGTTTATGACGATTATGCTGCTATTTTTCTGCGTGACTCTTGCATGTATGTTATGTGTATGTATATCGGACGGGGTTTGATGCCAGGCAGACCTAATGAGTATATTGTAAGCTATTTAACTTAGTGATTCTTGCAATTGTTTTATGTGTCTGTATGAATGTCGAGCAGGGCCTGATGCAAGTCGGGGTCTGATGAATGTGATGAGGCGGGGCCCATCTCATGCTCCTAACATATCTGTTCCGAGCAGGGCAAGATGTCGGGCGGGGCCCGATGGGTGTGGGGCATGGCCCATTATATGTCTGATATGTATGGTATGAGGTATTTTTGGGAACTCACTAAGCTACGTGCTTACAGTTTTTAGTTTAAGTTTCACGTACTTCCGGATCAAAGGGGAAGAGCTCGGGATGATCGCATCGCACACACTGTATAGTTTCGCATTTTATTTGACTCTGATGTATTTGGATGATTATTGACATACTATAATTTCATTATGGTTTTATGAAAGAAATTTGGATGATGGTTTTATTATTATGAAAATGAAATTTTTGGTCTTGAACTTGGGGATGTTTCATTTGATGATGTTATTTTATCAAGTGTGTTTGTATTAGACCAATGTGATAAATATGTTTTTAGTAAGTTTGATTCTACTCGTTTGGGTGTAATCATTTTTTTGTATGTGGATGACATGTTGATCTTTGGTATGAACCAAGATCAAGTTTGATTCTACCTTATATTGTTGTCATCTAAGTTTTCCATGAAGGATATGGGGGATGCTGATAGAATAATTTGGGATAAAGATTAATCAGATGAACAAATAGGATTTTATGACACAATCACATTATATTGAGAAAATTCTCAATAAGTTTAACTTTTGTGATTGTTATATGGTGAGTACCCTTATAGATCCTAATATGAAATTGATGCCTAACACCGATAAGCCCATTTCATAATTGGAATACTCTAAGCCAATTGGGGGTTTGATGAATACTATGACATGCAACAGACCTGATATTGTCTATGTCGTGGAAAGATTGGGTAGATATACTAGTAATATTAGTACTTACGATTAGCATGAAATTCAAAGAGTATTCAAGTATCTCAATGGAACTACGGATTAAGGTTTGAGTTACTTGGGATATCCTTCGGTCCTAGAAGGGTGAAAATTGGATTTCATATTTGGAGGATCATGATGGGTTTTGTATACTACAACATCCTATGGTGCACATACAACCCTAAATACCTTGGATCTATGTTTTCACAAATTATACATGCAAATGGTTTCCAAGGTATTAATCCTATAACTAGCATGCAGTTCTTATATACCATATAAGATAGTAGTTAGAGTAACACATCTTTTATGTAGCTTGAAGTCTTGATGTATTTGGCCTTAAGAGCTTAGCCTCAATAGTGTGGAAGCCTCAAATGAAGTCACAACACATCATAGACAAAGGTAGAACTTGATAGAGAAATCCTTCCACACCAAAATCAACTCCATGAGCTCCAAGAACTAGAAGTGACGATTTTGGCTATGGAGTGACCTAGTTATATGTAGGATTCCAATGGTCATAGGTATAACACAAATCCATACCCATGGGTATTATGATCCATGGTTCATGTGGCCCAACTCTTTATGTGTCCATACATAAACTTGGTCCAACATGGATCATAAGCCCAACACATATAAATATAACTAATTACCATAATTAGTCCTCATAGATTTAATTATTCTCTTTTGGTCACTAAATTAATTCCAAATTAATTCTTGATCAATACTAATTAAAACATATGATTTCATATTAATATATTGTAACTTATAATATATTAATAAATCATATATAACCTTATCTCAAGAGTCTATCCTAACAAATTGTCTTGATGATATGCAACCCCAATGGACCATGCTACTCTCGGGTCGAGTACATACCAATAATAGTTATGGGCTTAGACATCTAATCCAATAGTCTCCCACCTGGATAAGTCTAAAACTATTATTACAAGTATGACTCCAAAACCCGACTAGCAATCGTAGCTCTTAAAAGTCGTTGTCGAACTCTTACCTAGTCAATGACTTGTCCATTAAATAAGGGATCATATATTCCTCCATTCTAGATACCATATGAACTGAGACATGGATTATAACCACACTCTCTGTTCATCTGTTGTTTCCTGATTTCCGATTTATGCCGATCGACTAATTGAATAAATCAAATCAGTCCAGGCCCGGCCGAGCACTTATGTTTGTCATCACTAAATCATCGAGGGGCCCACATATATCGCTTTTATCACTCCAAGGGAAAAAGGAATGGATAAAATTCGACGCATATGCTTGTACTAACTACTTGTTGAATCATACACAACTGCACGTTTTATAACATCAAGTTACAAATGCATAATATTACTATGCACTGTTTTAATTTAATCAGGATCGGTCATGAGAATTTAAATATCTTCAAATACCCAGGACGAGTTAGAAAAAATGACACCGATCACTATTATAAGTTTCTTATATATATATATATATATATATATATATATATATATATATATATATATATATATATATATATATATATATATATATATATATATATATATATATAATAAAAATTCAAGCCATGTGCAGCTGCCTTCTTTGTCTCTCCTCAACGTCCCTCATTAATTTAATTCATTTAAATAATAACATTAGAATTATAAATATGATATATGGTTCTATAAGTTTAAATTAGTTCTATATTAATCACTAGGTGTGAGACCTATGCATTACATGAGTTTATTTAAAAAAAATAAATAAATATAAAATTTTAACAATTTGAAAATTTTGAATTTATATAAAAAAATGAGAAATCTTTTAAATTATTAAAATTAATGAGACTTTAATGTATTGGATACATTACATATATAAACTCTTTCCAATAAATACTTTACATATATATTACCTTACACATTAAATGTGGAATTTTAATTTAATAAAATAAAAAATACAATAAAATGACAAGTGGAAAATAAAAATTTTAAAAAAATCTAGAAAATGCCATGTGTCCAAATGAATGAGAAGATGACATGTGGCAAAAAAAACATTCATTTATTATAGTAGATTTAAGGTGTCGTAATCCCAAAGAGCTCGGTACTATGAAAAGAAAGACAAAGTATTTTAGTGGACATGCCTTCCCATTTCTGTTGATTTTTCTCTTACTCTTCTATTCCGAGTTCACTAAAAGATGAACGATTTTAGTGGACATGCCTTCCCTTTTCTCTTCATTTTTCTTTTAGGACATCTTGAATCTATTCTTATTTTCTATTTTTTCTCTCATTTATTTTCTCATTTCTTTCCAGTCTTATCCCGTTTATTCCCTCAAAATGAAGATGAATTTTGAGTTGTCAGTTTTAATCTATCTTTTTATATATTTATATATTATTAGTTTATTTTTAACTATTAATTATAATTTAAATGTATTATTTAATACTTATAATATTATATTATATATTAAATTATATTAACTAATTATAAATATAAAATTTACTTTTTGTTTATCAAATTCATATGAAAATTTAAATACATATTGAAAATTTAAAACATGATAACGTATTTTACAAAAGCTTATAATTAGATGTTATAAGTATAATCTTATTTATTTAATAGTATTATATATATATATATATATATATATATATATATATATATATATATATATATATATATATATATATTTACAATTTATATAAGTTGAAAAAAATGAAATATACCAAGAATATTCTTTTTGGTGGTAAAAATGAGATAAAAATAAAAAAGGATCGAAGATCAAACACTATTTACTTTACATTTTATTTCATTTTTTGAGGAAAAAAAATAAGAAAGGATTGGAGATGCTCATATGCTTCTATTCTGAGTTCACTAAAAGAAAATGAATGACCTTACTTTCCTTTCTATCCGGTTCCTTCGGATTTGGAAGGACAGTTTCTAAGAAAATTTTTCCTTTATTTCCTCCGCCTTCCGATACATAACTTAGGAACAATGATTTTTTTTTTTTGGAACCTTCAGTTTTCATTTTTTTTTCTCCTTAAATGAAACTCCAAAGCAACGTCTTAGGGTTAGGGTCAGGGCGCACCATGTGTTTAAGTGTATAGATGATATAAAATAGTGATGTAGGGTCTGATGCGTGATGGTCTGAAGGTAGTAAGTCGACATTACCTAAACATGATATATTTAATTTTTGTGTCCGTGGACCGTGATCACTTAGATACATTTTTTATTAGGAACCGACAAGGTAAACCTAGACCAATCAAAAAGCAAGGAAAGGAGAAAACAGGGAAAATACACGAAAATTTACGAAAAATGAATGACATGGGCAAAATAACAATCGAACTCGTCAAAGTTCATAGAACATATACCCCACTTATTATTTTCTAATATTTTCATCACGTTTATGTTTTGAGTACAATATTTATTTATTAAAAAAGGAATTCTAAATGCTTCAAAATATTGTCTTGTCTCAATAAATAAAGAGTTCAGACTTCAGACAATGCCTCAAAATATATGTGTAATGAATTATTATTCTTTTGTGTTAAATATCGTACAAAATACATAAATTACTTACAATATTATAAAAACGTACAATAATACATAAATGGTTTTAGCGAGTCAGAGTGATAAACGACTGATTGAGGTAAAAAGGAATCGAAATAGGAACTCCAAAAAGTGAATAAAATCTTGAGGTGGGACCCACCCACCCTTATAAAATGCTTTCACTTCTTTCACACAAGGGCTGACGGCGGCTCACCGGCGGATAAACCGCTGCTGTTATTTTTCTGTCTACTGTATATACAAAATTATTTATAATTGTATTATTGCACATAGTATATGTACATTCAAATTAAATGTAACCTGTAACAATAAAAATCAAAAGGGAGTCGTTTCAATTAAAAACCCAAAGACGATTACGTAATTACCGTTAAACAACTAAAAGATGATATTAAAACGATAATTATCCATTTTGCCAATGTTTTAAAATACAATTTGAACCGGCTGGTCGAATCGGTTGAATCAGAAACCGAATAAGAAAGTAGTTTAATTATCACCGTTTTTATATCTATTTTTGAACCACAACAAATCGGTTGGTTTTTATAAAAATCGGTTGAACCGGTTAAATTAAACGGTTGAACTGGTTATCTTCTCTAATAAATAAATGTTTTTTTTGCCATTTGTCACACTCTCATTCATTTTACCACATGTCATTTTGTGGTTATTTTGAATTAATTTTTATTCCATATGTAATTTAATGGTTTTCCTATTTTATTAAATTCCATATGGTATTTAAATTTAATAATAAATTCATATCAATTTCATTAATGTACTTTCATTATAACTTCAAAATTTTAAAATAAAATCTCATTAATTTGCTTTGATTATTTTATCTAAATGATTTGTTTAAATTTAAAAAAAAAAAACACTTTAATTTTACTAATTCAATATTTTTCTCATTTTTCTTATAAATTTAAATTTCTCAAATGTTTATACATATTTAATTGTTTTAAATACACCCATGTAATACATGAGGCTCACACCTAGTATTGAATAAAACAAATGGAAACCAATATTTTTGCATAATAAACTTTGATAGTATTTTTTAATCTATTTAGATTTATCTAAATAAAAACATATGTTAATGTTATGAAGTTTTTTTATGCAATTTATATTTATCTAAAATTATATTTTGTTTTGATATATACTTTATTTTTTCTTATGATGTATGTGATTTGAAATAAAATTTATGATTATACGGTATTTAAATATATTTAAATTGATCTAGAATTTGTTTTTATATGTATTTTTAATCGAACTTGTAAACATCAAATTCTTAATTTATGTATGAATGTATGTATATAAAATTGGGAAAAAAATATTAAAATTATTGAAACTAGCTGACTCGATGGTTAAACAAATTGAATCGGGAACGATCACCATACCGGTTCAACTAAAAAAACTCATTTTTAAAACATTACTTTTTACCATGTTATAAATTAGAGTTATTCATTAAAAATTAAAACGCCATATTTTGAGGTAGCAAATCACAATTGAGATACTTTTTTCCGAACTTTAGGCAAATGAAAACTAATACTATGAAAGCATCGATAAATTTATTTGTTCTGGGCATACCATTTAACCGTGCATGTATATATATAATCATAATTTTGTATCGCCAAATCATCGTGATAAACCTAATACCTAATTCAATATGAAATAGGATAGTTGATGGTGTAATTGTCGATTCTTGATAATTAATAAGCCACCCGTGATCTTCTATACCCTCGTTTCACTAAAAAAAGTGAATTATAGAGAGGGAGTTGATAGATACGTCGATTTTGAAGGCTCAAATGGGAATTAGAAGATAAACTTAAAGATAATCATAGGGGAAGTCATGGTTTCAATAAAGAGACATTGGAAGATACACTTATTTCTCCTAATCTTCTTCTTAAAATCGATTTAGGGTTTGGGAAAGATTCTCCAAATCCAAAAAATTTAGCATGTTAATAATGTTTTGATGATGTTTCTTATGAGTTTTATTATTCCCATTCATTGCTTAATTTGGAGGTTAAAAGGTTTTTGGAAGCCTCGTACCTTTAACAATGATGGAATACGATTTGAACTTGATTTCAAAACATCAATGGTGATCCTAATATTACTTCATGTTTCTAAACTAGCTTCAAGCTAAGGAACCATCAATTGTTAGAAAGTGCACTTGTATACGACTATTATTTAATGAGCAACACCAATAATTGTGTTTGTTGTGGATATTTATGATAACATGATACAACTACGTCTCCTATAATAACGGAGAGATAAATACAAGAATACATTTGAATATATAAAGCTAAGTTATTATCTAATATCCCCCCTCAAGCCAATGGGTGGTGGACGAAGACGAAGCATTGCATGAAAATGTTCAAACTGAAGACGCGGAAGACTCTTGGTGAATATATCGGTCACTTAGTAGAAATAAACTTAGTATGTAGTTTCCTTGAAGTGACAAATTCTCGAACAAAGTGATAATCTGGATCACTGTGTTTAGCACGTCTGTGAGAGACTGGATTTTGAGTCATGAACAATTCACTTTTATTACCACATAGCAACATAGGTCTATCAGGAGGTAATGCATGAAGATCACATAAAAGACGAATGATCTAAACAATCTCAGCAGCCGTGTTGGCCATAGCCTGGTATTCTGACTCGCAACTAGATATAGAAATTGTAGGTTGCTTTTTTGCATTACAAGAAACAAGATTTCCACCAAGAAAGATAGAGTAGCCATAAGTGGAGCGTCAAGTTTCTATATATCGAGCCCAATCAACATCGGAGTAACCCAAAATAACATTGCTCTGTGGATGAAGAAAAGATATACCAAAGGAAACAGTCCCTTTAACGTATCTAAGAATACGTTTAACTAATTGAAAATGAACAGTCGTGGGAGCATGTCGGTACTACCTTGCTTGATTGATAGCATAAGAAAGATTAGGTCTGGTAATAATTAAGTATTGAAGGGCTCCAACTAACGATCGATAGAGAGTAGGATCAGAGAACGGTGGACCAGTAAGTAAAAGTCTCATGTTTTGCTAGAGGAGTAGGCACATGTTTAGAATCAAGCAAATTTTCTCATGAGAGAACATCATGAGAATACTTGGACTAACTTAAGAAAAGGCCATCATGAGTGTAGCTAACTTCTAGTCTAAGAAAAAAATAGATCTTCGAGATCCTTGATTGCAAATTCATGATTCAAACGAATAGTGAATTTGAAGATTATAAATTCTTGATTACCCGTCAGAATTAAGTCATACACATACATCAGAAGATATAGAATATACAAGTCACGGGCATAGATAAAGAGGGATGGATCAGTACGACTATAGACAAACCCAGAGGATAATAAGAATGTACTGAGACGTTGAAACCATGCTCTAGGAGCTTGTTTCAAGCCATATAGGGCGTTGGATAACTTGCAAACATGATGGGGGAAAACATGGATCAATAAACCTAAGCATAACATAATATAAGCACAACATAACTCAAATAAAATAAATAAAATAACACATACCGGCCACGACATCAGGAGCTGCGCGGACCTCCTCCACTGTCAGCTGGAAAGCTCTCCTGCGAGTCTTCAGTACCTCGGCCTTCACTGGCCGGCTCTCTGTAGCTTGTGTAGTAGCATGGGCAGATCCATGTGCTGATCCCTGAAGCAGTTGTGGGCACTCGACCTTCCGATGGTCGGCTTGGTTGCAGTGGAAACAAACTACAAACCCCTTGGGGCAATCCCTCGCGATATGCCCCTCCTTGCCACACTTGTAGCAAACACCAGCTCGACATACCTACTCTTAACTCTTGCCACACTTTCCACAAGTGTGGCCCTTCTGGCCCCCAGATCTCGAATTAGCGAGCTTTACCCGCTTGGCTTCCGGCTGAGACTGTGTCGGTCACCTATCCCTCCCGTGAGACTCCGCCCCCTCTATGACCTGAGTCTCCAACTCAATCTCCCGCTTCCGGACATTTGCCTGGAGCTCAGCAAATGTCCGGTATGTCGAGATCGCCACAAACTCACGAATATCCCTCCTCAGTATGCTCAAGTATCGGGTCATTGACACGTGCTTAGGGAAGAACATCTCCCTCTCATGGAACATCCTCGTAATCACTGTCACAGACTCTGTCCTCTGCTTGAAGGACAAGAACTCATGGGCCAACCGTTCCCTCTCCACCGAGGGAACATACTCGTCTCAAAACAAAGTAGTAAACCTCTCCCAAGAAACTGCAGTAAGCTCTGTAGGAGTGAAGTTGGTGGTCACAAACTTCCACCAGTCCTTCGCCCCCAAGCGAAGCTGGTTCAGTGCGAACCGTACCCTCAAATGTTCCAGACAGAAACAAGTGTAGAAACACCCCTAGATGTCAGAGGCCCATCTCATCGCGACAATCGGGTCCTGAGTCCCGTCAAACTTGGGTGGCTTCGTGTTGCTGAACTCCCGGTACAGCAACGAGTCACCCCCATGTGGTCTGGCAGCAGTGACAACTGCGGTGGCTGTAGCAGCATCCGCCTCGGTAATCGCATCGTAACGCTCATCAAATGTATCAAACTCTCAATCAAGGTGGTCTTGATAGACCCAAACATCTTAGGAATCTCTGCTCGGATGGTTGTGGCCACCTCCTCGTGAATTATCCTGCGAATATCCTCATCGCTGGTACCACTGGTACCGCAGCCCCCTAGGTTGTGGCGCGTACCCACCATGATGTCTCTCTCTGAAACACAACACAAAATAATCAGAGACTCGATCGAGAATACTCGTACTCGATCACTCACCCCTACTTGTTCCTTAGCACCCTAAGGATTCTAACTTGGACAGGTGGTGATCAAAGATTTTCTACATCAATGTCCTGACTAGAGGTGTTAGTGTTTGGATCAAATAAAAGCAGTGACACAGTAGACTATTGTTTAGTTGGAGCATGATTAATGCGCTCACATAAGGAGCATAGAGTTGTAGTTGAATTCGCAACAGCGAGCCTAGCTGGGGAACTTGTAACAAGCCTAGTGGAAGAAGACGAGGGACTGTTAAGTCCTTTATCAAAAAAGTGGACAAATCCAATTTAGAAAATTCCTGATGATTGCTAATAAAAATGCAAGGGATGCTTTGTCGATCAAGCTTGTGAGTCAAGTAGTCGCGAAGTTATGGATAGACTTGGGATCCAAACGTGCGGAAATTACCGTATGTAGGTACACGTGAATAAAGCAAATAGTGATTGTCAAGTACTTTGGTAGGAAAATGATTGATGATATATGTAGTTGAACTAAAAGCATTAACCTAATAAGATGTAGGTACACGTACATGAAAAAGCATAGCTAGCCCGGTTTCAATAATGTGTCTATGTTTCCGTTCCGCTTGTCCATATTGTTGAGGATTATATGGACAAGACAATTTATGAAACGTGCTATTTTCTTCATAAATATCACGAATGGTATGATTTACAAAATTCGTGCCTCCATCACTTTGAAGAACCTTAATTTTTCGTGAAAATTGAGTCTGCACAAGTGTAATGACCCAAATTTCACGCCCAAAAATTTCGTTTTTAGAATCAATACTTTGGAAAACAGTTGTAATTAAAACATTGTCTAATCAATCCATTTCATAACATACATCGTGTCTGAAAACCAAAGTATGAAAACAACTCAATATTAGAGTACAAATCCCAGAACAAGCTCGTAAAGCGGAAAACAGTGTGTGTGTGCATGATGTGCCGCTACCGTGCCAACTCCTTCCCCTTCGATGAAGAGGTACCTGAAACCAAAACTGAAAACTGTAAGCACGAAGCTTAGTGAGTTCCCCCATCGTACCACATACCATACAACCAGATAACATACATATATTATCAGGCATATCTGGGTGCCCGACCTACCCCTTCGGTCCTCTCGACCGGATACTGGATAGCATATTTGGGTGGTGGCCTCCCCTTCGGTCCTTTTGACTGGATGCTGACTAGCATATCTGGGTGCTGGTCTCCCCTTCGGTCCTCTCGACCGGATACTGGGGACTATTTCACCCCCTACTACTACTACCACATAACACATATCACATATTCTATCTAGCATGGCTGGGCATAACTACCCCTTTGGCCCTATCGACCGATAATTTGGGGACTACCTCCCCTACTGTCACTAGCACATAGAATTATATCACACTAGCGCATTAAACATATCAGGTAGTGGCAAACCCAGATGAATATCACATAGACAATCATCTAATCATACAACTCCTACTGATAGGCCGACATTGTGGCCGTAGACCCACCACTACTAGAAGGTAACTCACCTCGTAATAGTTGTTGATCTATGCGGGAATCCTCTATCTGTTGCCGCTGCTGCTCCGGAAATCCTCCGGCTATAATTCTCACAAAACACTTAGTTAGAACCGGTATCTACTCTTAGGGTTAAACGACCATTTTACCCCTGACCAAGTCAAAGTCAAAGTCATATACTAGCTGACTTGACTCACCGAGTTGGCTCGCCAACTCGCCGAGTCCCTAACCTTCCATCTGCCCTTATACTCGTCCCTACTCGTCGAGTTAGGCGATGACTCGACGAGTTTTCCTTCTAAATGAACATCGACTAAATCTTCATCCGACTCACCGAGTTGTATGAACAACTCGTCGAGTCCTTCTTCAACTGATAAACAGTTCATGTCCATGACTCGCCGAGTTGTATGAACAACTCGCCGAGTTCATCTTCATCCATAAGAAGATTGCCTTGGACTCGTCGAGTCTGCTCATGCACTCGCCGAGTCCCATGAACATCCCTAACAATGGCTTGGTCCATAACATTGGGTCACCCTTCCAGACCTTCTATAGTCCTTCTAACACCCAGCTAAGTTCTTTAGACCCTTAACAGATATGGGACTTTATGCCTTGGACTCTCCGAGTCCAATCTTGACCAATCCATGTAGTCGATTTAAATGAGATCTAACACACCAAAACTATAGATCTGGCCTCCTAGTGTCCACTTCATGCGTAAAGTTCCAAATTTGATGCACATGCATGGGTTTTTAACTCAAAAATCTATATAAAGTGCCCTACAATGTGCAACGGGCTCTCATGGCCCTAAAGTTGACACCTTTATGCCATGAGAGCCCTCTTATGATCCAGATCTGGAGTCAAAGTCCTCATAACACCCTTCTACTCCGGAAACAGCTGTAAGCTCCTATACCTTCCTTCTCTTATCTTAGACTTCATCCTCGAAGTCTGCTGCTCACTCCTGAAACAACTCGGGGTAGTGCTCCATCATCTCTTCCACCGGTTCCCAAGTCCACTCCGACCACTTCCACTGCTGCCATTGCACCTTCACGAGTTCCACCCTCTTGTTCCTCAAATCCTTTGACTTCCGGTCGAGGATTGCCACTGGCCTCTCAATGTAGTTCAAGCTGTCGTCCACTTGAATATCCTCTAGGGGTACCACTGCTGAGTCGTCCGCTAGGAACTTCCGTAGCTGGGAGATGTGGAAATTGCTGTGGATCTGACTGAGTTCGGCTGGCAGATCCAGCCTATACGCTACCCTGCCCACCCGGGCTACAACCCTGAATGGTCCGATGTACCTTGGTCCCAACTTGCCCCGCCTTCCTGAATCGGATGACGCCTTTCCAAGGCGACACCTTCAGGAGAACCATATCTCCGACCTGGAACTCCAGGTCTGAACGGCACTTATCGGCATAACTTTTCTGCCAACTCTGAGCAGTCTGAAGCCTGCTCCGGACCTGCTGAATCCTCTCTATCGTCTTGAGCACTATTTCGGCGCTCCTCATGACCCTCTAGCCAACATCGCCCCAACATATCAGGGTCCTGCACCTCCTCCCATACAACATCTTGAAGGGAGGACGGTCGATACTCGCATGATAGCTATTATTATACGAGAACTCCGCCAACGGAAGGTAAGTATCCCAGCTACCTCCGAAGTCTAAAACACATGCCCGTGGAATGTCCTCCAGAGTCTGGATGGTCCGCTCGCTCAGGCCATCCGTCTGCGGGTGAAAGGTGGTGCTGAAATGCAGACGAGTACCCAACTCGCCGTGGAATTTCTTCCAGAACCTGGAAGTGAACCGCACATCCCAATCCGAAATCACCGAAACTGGCACCCCGTGTCACGCCACCTCCTCCCTGATATAGATATCGGCCAATTTCTTGGCCGAGTTGCTCTCCTGAATCGGGATAAAGTGGGCGCTCTTGGTCAATCGATCGACGATGGCCCAGATCGAATCCACTCCCTACGCGGTCCTGGGAAGCTTGGTGATAAAATCCATCGTAATATCCTCCCATTTCCACAGTGGAATATCCAATGGCTGCATTTTTCCGTGTGGTCTCTGATGCTCAGCCTTGATCTTCCTGCAGGTCAAGCACCGCTCCACGTACCATGCCACATCCCGCTTCATGCAGGGCCACCAATAGTCAAGACGAAGATCCCTATTCATCTTCGTCACCCTAGGATGAATGGACAATCAGGATTTGTGTGCCTCCTCCATCAGAACTTGGCGCATACCCCCGTGATATGGTACCCACACCCTGTGATGTAGTGTCAATAACCCTCGTGTATCATAATCGAAGGAGGAAACCTGACCCACTATACACTCGCTCTTCCGAAGTTCCTCCTTTATAGCCTCCTGCTGAGCCTCCCGAATCTGCTCTAACAACGGAGTTACCACTATCATCCTCATGCACACGCCTCCGATCGGCGTTGCTTTGCGGCTAAGTGCATCGGCCACCACATTGGCCTTTCTCGGGTGGTAAAGGATCTCACATTCATAATCCTTCATCACGTCCAACCACCGACGCTGCCTCATGTTCAGATTCGGCTGATCCATGAGGTACCTCGAACTCTTATGGTCCGTATAGATGGTAAAAGGAACCCCATAGAGGTAATGACGCTAAATATTGAGGGCGAACACAACAGCCCCCAGCTCCAAATCATGTGGCGGGTAATTCGCCTCGTGAGGCTTTAGCTGCCTCGACGCGTAGGCGATGACATGCCCTCTCTGTTGGATTAATGTCTAAGTCCATAACTATATTTGGTAAGACTTGACCCGACCCGGCATGGTCCATTTGGGTTGCATACCATCATGCACTTGAATGAGAGAAATAAGACACTTATGGTTATTAATATATTATAAGTTCTAGTATATTAATAATAAGAATAATAAGATTATTTAATTAGTATTGATCAAGAATTAATCTAGGATTAATTAAGTGATCAAAAGAAGACTAATTAAATATATGGGTTGATTGTGTAAATCATCCATACTTGTATAGTGGGCTAATGCTCCATGGATAATCAAGTTGGGCTAAAACCCATAGGATGGCCCATGGATGCTCCATGGTGTATTTGTACCCATGGATCCAAGGAAATGGAAAGCCATGACAATTAAGAGTTTACCCTAATTGTGTAACTATATAAGCATCTTATTATTGAGGAAAAATCGGCCACTAGTAGTATTCTAGAAAGGGCTAGCCGATTTTGGTGAGTGTAGAATTCTCTCAAGTCATTCTAAGTGTTTTGATGATTGTGATTCCATTTGAGGTGTCACACTTGGGGCACTAAGCACTCAAGCTTCATGAAGACTTTCTACATCAAGAGGTATGTATTCTATCTTGTTACATTATTGTTTTGTATGCTAGATTAGGATAATACCTTGGAAGTTCTTATTTGCATGTATAATAGAGAAAACATAGATCCAAGGTATTTAGGGTTGCATGTACACTTAGGAAGTGTTAGAATGCTCAAACCCTAACAGTGGTATCAGAGCCACGGGTTGTTTTCTGTTATATTGATGCAAATATTTTATTTTCAAAGTTGGAAAAAAAGAAAAAATAATTATTTGTAAAATTAGAATAATTTGCTTTATGAGTTGAATTAGGTCAAATTTAATAAAAGATAAAATAATATGATTATTTTATTAGTTTTAAAAGTTTGATCTAAAGAGTTTTATTTTTTGAAACCTCCATAAGTTATGGATATGAAAAGGTTTTATTAAAAAAAAAAAATTGATTCAAAGTTTTTTTGGAGTTACAAAATTTGGTGTTAATGTTTTAAAGGATTACATAACTTAAGAATAAGTTATGGATCACCAAAAGTTTTTTGTGTTATCTTGTTTTATGAGTGAATTTGGATTAATGATGAAAATTATGTGATAGTTGGTTTTAATCCAAATTAATCTAAGAATTGATTCAAAAATGTGTTTTTGTAACTTGTCCTCAAGTTATATGAAAAGTCACATTTAAGAATCATAAAACTCATAAAAATTGGCAAAGGTTACAAAAATGAAGAGTCTAGTTCTAATTAAATGGTTTTATGACTCCATAACTTGTCCTCAAGTTATGGAGGACCAAGAGTCTCTTCATTTAATAAAATAAAATAAAAAAAAAAGTGTAACCTTAATTAATTCCATAAGTTATAAAATAAAGAAAAGTTAATTCTTTTATTAGTTTAAAGTCTTCCATAACTTGTCCTCAAGTTATGGAACTTGAAGAGTTTTTGGATTAAAACTACTTTAAACACATAAGTTATGGAATTAATTAGTTTTGAATAGTTTCAAAACTTGCCCTCAAGTTTTGGAATTTGTAAAGTTTTCACTTATGAATACTTTAATTCCAAGTTAGCCCTTAGAATTTTAAAAGTTAAAATTCAACCCTTATACTTTATAATATTATAAGTTAATAATATATATATGTATAAGAGTAAAGTCAGTCTTACCGCTAGTACGCCTCATTCACGAAGCCGGTCTATAAGGTGGGTATAAGGTTGTTGCCTATAAAATGGCAACTTAATGGGTGTCCACTCTCACCCACCGCTTGCTTGACTGGTGGAGGGTCGTTAGCCGAACGGGTTTGATAGGACTTGAATTCTCCCTTCATTAAAAGTATTAATGAAAAAATACTAAGTAACTAAACTCTTAATAATACCCAATCTTAGTTACTTAGGAAAAATGTGAATAAGGTGCTAATCCATGAAATTACACTTTACACTTTGTCTAAGTCGTTAGTGGAGCGTGTGTGGTTAACCGGCACACTAACTTGGACTTAACAAGGTAGGTAAAGGGTGACTTAATATTTATCATAGTATCGATGGAGCGTGTGTGGTTAACCGGCACATCGATTGAGGGGTAATTTATTAAGGGTACCAAGTGATTTGCATGGTTACTTCACACCTTGTTTTGTGATCCTCGGCATCCCAGTCACAAAACCTGAAGGGCACACTCGAGATTGAAACATGCCTTTGAAAAGTTCAATGAATCTCAAAGATCTAGGAGTTTCAAAACCAATTAAAACCTAATAATACATTTCGTTTATCTTGGTGGAAATTGGTGAATCGTCATTCACCTACCTTCAAATATTTTATAGCTTGGATTACGGCATACCTCTTCTAAGTTATAAAATAGTTTGTTGGGTCCTAGCCTTAATATTTCATATTGGGTGTCATATTAAGGACTTTAAATCAACTATCTTGAATATCTCCCAAAAGATGTCTGGTTTAGACACCTATGATCTTCCCAAATCTCTTGAAACAAGGTTTCCTAATGAAGATGATGTCCCATGGATATCATACTTCTTCACCTCTTCAAATTATTCTCCCTAACCCACAAGTTCTTGAAAAGTTTAAGGTCACTCAGGCCCTATTGGCAAGGCAAGGTCTAGGTGTGGTCACATCTTGGAGATGTAGTCACATATTGACAAGCCGGGAGAGTTGGGTGTCAAAGTCTTGAGAAAGTTGGTGGTTCAACTACTTTCTAAGTCACATAGTGAGTTCTTTTGGAACACCTATGAAAAAGACTATGACAAGACCCTTAATGATCTTGTCTATTTGTTAAGATCAACTTCCTAAAACTTTATGGACATTGACAATGATGACATTGGATATCCAGTAAAGCATTCTCTTCCCAATGGAAAGGGATCGGCTATAGTCAACTCGGTTGACCAAATGGTAAAGAGAAAAGCTAAGTCTGTGATAGTCCTGTGTACCATTATCAAAGGGTCCATATGTTTGTATTGCCAAAGAAAGGGCATTGGTTGCGAAGCTGCCAAATTTACCTAAGGATGTTAAAGTCAATAAGTTTGACTCTACTTCAGGTAAATTCCACTATCTAACTCTGTTAAGTTTCTATTCTGAGATTCTTGATACATGATGTGACTGGGTCACATGGCGATGTTTTAAGAATCAAAGGAAAAAAAAGTGAAGAAACTTAAAGAAAGAATATGCTGAATCTGATCGCGTAGATGGATTTCTATCGCATAGTTTGAAAAATCGGATTCTTGAGCTACTTCTTAGGAGTTATGAGATATTGCCTAGGAATAGATAACAACAAGTTCTCATATGGATTGTAAGGATAAGTTTTTTCCGCAAAGTTTTAAAATAAAAGAGAATTTTTTGATTTTATTTATTTTAAAATATCCTTACAATGGCATCTGTGGAAATTTTTGTTGCTTATAAGATTCCATTAGTAGCAAGAGTGGAAGTATGAAATTGATTCTTTCATTTGTGGTAATGTCTAAATTTACCAAATAAGGAAAGATTCTCATCACCCAAGTTTCAATTGGACCGGAACTTGGAATCATGCAAGTTGTATAGCATGATGAATGAGAACTTTCAAGTTTTGGAAAATTAAGACTAATTACTTGTTCACATGGATGTGTGAGTCAAATAAAGGACTTAGGGATCGGGTACACATTCTTGTGCACTGATTAAGTCCACCACTAAAGATCGATAAGAAGAATCAAATAAGGCAGAAGGATAAAAGTTTCTCAAATCTGAAAAGATGGGAGAGTACTTTAGTATTAGTTTTGTGATCATCTTAATGATTAAGAAACCATATCAAAATTAGTTCTCTAAGGAAATCGTAGTGCATTCTTATGACTAAGAAGAGGAACTTGAATTGTTGAAATGGTTAAATCAAGAAGATGAGTCATACTTCGTTCCAATACAAGTCTTAGAGTCATACTCCAAGATTGTCATTTGAGTGACATGTCTTAAAGAAGGTTTAAAACACTTGTCAAATGTAAGAGTAAAAGTTTTCTACTCTTGTACATTTGAAATTGGTAAGTTGTGATGTTTTGGATAAAACAAAGACCAACTTAGGCCAATTGGGTAAAGTGTTTTTCTTGATTAGAATCCGCACTATCTCTTGGATGTTTCACAAGGGAGTCTTATATGTCAAGAGGACAGTGGGAGTCTTAAAGGTCTTGAAAGTCTCAAGAACTAATCAAGAATAAAACCTAAAGTTCTTCTCTAGCACACAATTTGAGGTTTATAATCTATTGTGTTGACATATCAGTGCCCATTCCAGTTAAAGTTGGCTTTGCATATGAGTTCTTAGAGTTCTCAGTTTGTTGCATAACAACTTGGAAGCAATGGCAGGCCCTTGAGCTGCCAGGTGGCAAGAAGTTAAGATTGAGTTCAATCCATATGAGTTTGGATTTGTCATTATCCTTTTCTTGTGACTATGATTTTGACAATTCACATGGATAAGAACACATACACCATTAAATCTAAGTGTCATAAGGTTTCTCTCTGATTCATGAAAATGATGGTGAGGAAACACTTTCACTAAGTAGATTTTAGCTAGATAGCAATTGTGATATTTGCATTCTCAAAGTCGTTAGTGGAGCGCGTGTGGTTAACCGGCACACTAATTTGGACTTGTGAGAAGTGGCAAAAAGGTCTAAACATTATGATTACGGCATCCCTCTTCATAATTGTTTAGATACACAAGTGTGCTATCTAAGGGAAGGTGTATGATTTTGATAAAGACTTATCAAAACAATCTAGTATCAGAAATCTGAACTTTGGTAAGAAAGTCAGCTGATTTCTGAGTACATGTCAAAGCTAGTGGGAGCATAAGTGTTATGCTAATAATCATCATGTTAGTGGGAGCATGATAATTATGATAAGTATTGCAAGTTAGCAATGTTAATTATAGAAAACAAAAAATTTCAATTGGGAAAAAGTTGTTTTGCTATAATTAAGGGAGAGGAAATTATACTTCATATCAAATCTATAAGGTTTAGATCTGAGGTTTTAATCATTTAGTCAAGGATATATATGAATTTCATGTTGGAATGGCTCAACATAAGGAAATTCTGTATATGGGTCCATTATTTGCGTTCTAAAATTCGATTATGATTACGGCATCCCTTTTCATAATCTGAATTATGAGAACTTGGCAAATTGAAATGGAAATATTATAGCAAAAGACTGGTTTAGTCTTTATGTAAGACATCATGAATCGTGTCCCATATGCTTCGGATATAGGATCGATTACATGTGCTATAATCATCCGTTCTAAAATTTTCCAAATGCCTGGGGCATTAAGAAGGGAAAAGGTTTAGAACTAGATATGACTAAAAGGATTAAACAATTGTCGAGGACAATCTAAGGTTTACCAAAGATTGGTTGCTCAAGGACAGTTGGAAGTATAGTGATAATTCTGGAAGGACCATATTGACTTAATCTGTAAGGAGGCAACTCTTGTTCAGAAGTGATAGTCAAAATGGAATCTGGAAATGTTTCAAAGTTAGAATTTTCACTCTGTGTAAGATTAAGGAAACTTAATGCAAGAAGGATGGTTCCAAGGAGTTGATCTCCTTTGGAATGATCTGTAAAGTTTGTTGTCAAGTCTTTATGACTTTGTGCATAATCATTACAAGAGGATCAATGCATATAAGTTTAGAATCTGACAGATTCCAGTAAATGGCATGAATTTGGAATTCTTGCATTTGCAGTAAGGATTTGGGAGTGTGAAAATAGAATCATTGCAGTTATGTTCAATGGATCTAGTTCACAAAGTAAAGATCATAGACAAACATAGTATGCATACTTAGTGTGTGGCATGACTAGTGTTTAGAAAACATAGTGTACATGCTTGGAGCATGGGACAACTATTGTTTTAAATTCAAGATTAAAGTTGATAGCTGAAACAGTATACAATGAATAATGTGTAATCATATGGTGATAAATAAAAGGTGTTTATTTATGTTCAAAGAGTTGATACCATATTGGATTCAATTATTATTGTGTTTCACTTTGCATGTTTTGACTTCCCGAATAAACTGGGTTATTCTTTCGGAATGACTAAGTTATTCAAACTATCCACAGTCGGTCATATGTTGGAAGTAGATATGAATTAAGACTGTCATGATGGGTTGTAGAGGTCTAAGGTGTTGGACAAGGCTACAACAATCATGAGTGCTCATAAGTTCTGAGTATTGGATTCAACCCGCGCTCATTGGAATCACTTCATGGATTTTATCACGAGTGATCATGAGACGATAATATCTTATATTCTTCAAACCTAGAGATATGAGTTGTTACTATGAGTTGATAGTACATTGATAGCACGAAAACGCATTTGGTAACTCGGTGCTATAAAACGTGCCTTTGTGTATGATTCAACAAGTAGTAGAACAAGCCATATGAGTCGAAGTTTATCCGTTCCTTTTACCTTCGGGATAAAAGCGATATCTGTGGGCCCCTCGATGATTTGATGATGACAAATGGAAGTGCTCGGCCGGGCCAGGACTGATTTGATTTGTTCAATTAGTCAGTTGTCATAAATCGGAAATCGGGAAACAACAAATGGACAGAGAGAATGATTATAATCCATGTCTCAGTCCATATGATATCTAGAATGGAGGAATATATGATCCCTTATCTAATGGACAAGTCACTGACAAAGGTCAGAGTTCATCTACAAGGTCAGAGTTCGACAGAAGCTTTTGAGAGCTACGATTGCCGGTTGGTTCCTGAAGTCATACGCAATAATAGTTTTAGACTTATCCAAGTGGGAGACTGTTGGATTAATGTCTAAGTCCATAACTATATTTGGTAAGACTTGACCCGACCCGGCATGGTCCATTTGGGTTGCATACCATCATGCACTTGAATGAGAGAAATAAGACACTTATGGTTATTAATATATTATAAGTTCTAGTATATTAATAATAAGAATAATAAGATTATTTAATTAGTATTGATCAAGAATTAATCTAGGATTAATTAAGTGATCAAAAGAAGACTAATTAAATATATGGGTTGATTGTGTAAATCATCCATACTTGTATAGTGGGCTAATGCTCCATGGATAATCAAGTTGGGCTAAAACCCATAGGATGGCCCATGGATGCTCCATGGTGTATTTGTACCCATGGATCCAAGGAAATGGAAAGCCATGACAATTAAGAGTTTACCCTAATTGTGTAACTATATAAGCATCTTATTATTGAGGAAAAATCGGCCACTAGTAGTATTCTAGAAAAGGCTAGCCGATTTTGGTGAGTGTAGAATTCTCTCAAGTCATTCTAAGTGTTTTGATGATTGTGATTCCATTTGAGGTGTCACACTTGGGGCACTAAGCACTCAAGCTTCATGAAGACTTTCTACATCAAGAGGTATGTATTCTATCTTGTTACATTATTGTTTTGTATGCTAGATTAGGATAATACCTTGGAAGTTCTTATTTGCATGTATAATAGAGAAAACATAGATCCAAGGTATTTAGGGTTGCATGTACACTTAGGAAGTGTTAGAATGCTCAAACCCCAACACTCTCTGCATCAGCACTGCGCCCAACCCTGAGATGGACGCACTGCAGTACACCACAAAATCCTCCAAGCCCTCTGGTAGGGATAAGATTGGTGTCTTGCATAATTTCTGTCTCGGTGTCTCGAACGCTGCCTGCTACTCAGGCCCCCATCGAAAGACCACGACTTTCTTCGTCAGCCGCGTTAGAGGTACGACTATCTTGGAGAAATCCTGAATGAATCTCCTATAGTAGCCTGCTAATCCCAGGAAACTCCGAATCTCAGATGGAGATGTCACACCCCGAAAACCGAAGGCGGAAACATTTCCGGGGCGGACTCCACGTTGAGTATCAAATCCAATGCACATAGTAAGTAAAGTAAACAACCATTACATTACATATAAAAGTTTACATTTGTTTGAAAGTTAAGTTGTACAAGTGTTATACATACATATATATATATATATATATATATATATATATATATATATATATATATATATATATATATATATATATATATATATGAACAAAAGTATGACGTGTCTTCTAAGTACTCTGTCTTCGCCAAAAGGAATCATCGGATACCTGCCTAATGCGGACCTGAGAATACAAGCTATTTGAAAATCAGCATAAAGCTGGTGAGTTCATAAGCGATTTTGTTTTCTGAAAAATGTATTAGTTTCCTTTCTGTTTCTGAAAAGTTACACACCAAGAAAATCCCATATTTTCTTAAAAGTTGGTTATCGAGTCCAAAATGTAATGTACAAGATGTACACTGAAAAATATGTTTTACCCTTGTGAATTGAAAAGTTTAGTTATCTGAATTGTTTCACGATTCTGGTTATGTACAAATGTTACCCCAGGAAAATCCCATATTTTCCTGAATGATGGTTACCAAATGTGAAAGATGTATACTGAAAACCCGGTTGTCCTTGTGAAATGTATTAGTTTTAACACGTATAAAACTAACATGTACAAAGTAAACTAGTTACTAAATCCATTATTACTGACAAGTAAATCTCTGTTATCCAAATTGTGAGTTCCATAACCATACAATAGACTAGATATGGCAATAAGTAGTCCACATCACCTTATGACTTTCATCACCCTTGAACCTTTCGGTTCAGCTGTAGCTAGCAGCCAGGTGTGGGGTAGTCAGCTCCGTATAGATCTATACACTCAAGTCACGCTCCCTATCTAAGAGATTCTGGTTACGGGTGCGGTCCTCCACTCGCGTATCTCTGTGGAGTGTTCACCGATGACGTGTCTCCAATTTATAGGAATAACAAATTTACTAGTAATAATACAGAAAGATATTGTTACAAAAATGATCATCCACTCGCGTATCTCTGTGGAGTGTTACTGAGGACAAAACAATGTACTAAGTTTCATGTTCAAAGTTCAAATGTCATGCTTTTAACTGATTTACTGTGGAAAACCATTTGTGAAATATAAAACATAACATTTTATAACTTATTTCACAAATAATATGTTTACGTCTTCTGCATGTTCAAACGGTTATCTGTTATGACTATCAGTGTTAAAAGCATATGTAATATGAAACACAAAACATGTAAAAAAGTTTTGAGTACAAGTATTCCCTTGTACTTTGCTTGTATTCCCCCTGAAAACAGTGAAAAACATTGAAAAAGGGTAGGGGTATGAACTCACCAGACGAGAAAACGCGACGGTTTGAATGCTAAGTGTCGGTTCGGGGCTGGATAACGCGCGAGGTTCCTATGTAATATGAAATGGTATACAAATGTATCTAATTAGACTTTAAACCACTAATTAGATATGATAATACACTCCAATGCGCGAAAACACTTCAAATCAAGTCTTTAGAGTGATCCAGGTGACATCTACGGACGTATAGGGCTCGGATAATGGGTTTGCTCTTCAAGAGTAAACTCCTTAGGGAGTTTACGGCCCTAATACCATGACCACATGATTTCAAGTCCGTGAACTCATGGTTGATGGGTTTTAAGGTGGTAAATGGTCAAATATCACTTGGGGAATGTTGGTATGATTTAATCTAAGGCATGGGAATGAATTAAACCGCCAAGGACATTACCAAATGGAGTTTACGGCTGCAAACTAGGAGTTTACGGCCGTAAGCTCCTATGTGACCATTCCTTACATGATTTTGTGGCTCTAGCTCAATCACATGTGATTCAAACCAATTTTACAAGCCTTAGGATGAATTTAGGGCACCATTTGACCTGTATATGTGAGTTCATGGCCCAGGAACCCATTCTTGGGGGCTTTATGGCTGTGAACACTCAAAGGAGTGGTTTTCATCATGTTAAAGGCCTCTAAATCGATTGTGGTTGGTTCTAGAATTTATTCCAAGGCTATTGGTGTGTTTAAGTGGCATTTAAACACTTGGATTTGAGTTTACTCCCCATGAATATGAGTTTATGGCCCAAGCATGTTCTTGGGAAGTAAACTCATGTTTACTCCTCAAAAATGATGGTCAAGGTGTTCTAAGTCTGAATTGGTAAGCCATTAAGTCATATCTAAGTCCCAAAGTTGGTTTGGAGGGGTTTTAAGGCTCAAAAACCCTCTTTATATGTGTTTACGGCCCAAGCATGTTCTAGGGCTGTAAACTCATGAATATGGTCCTTTTGCAAAGATTAAACACGAATTTGAAGGCTAATGGTGCTATACTATGAGTTAGGGGAGTTACCTTGATGATTTGAAGCCTTAATTTGATGTTTTTGGACCTAATTCTTTGGTTTGAGGAGAGAGGTTAGAGGGAGTAGTCAGCGAGAGCAAGAGCTTCAAATGGAAGCTTAAACCACTTTAAATAAGTTTCATGTTTTGGACACGGTGGAATTCTACCCGATACCGACGTTAGACGTGGCTTTTAGTCGCACCCGATCAAGTTGTTGTAACCCGATATGGTCGATTCTAAAAATTTTCCGATTACTAGTATGGGGTGTTAATATGAGTTATAATTGCGTTGGGACAACCATTAAGTCATAATAGCAATCTAAATTTAATGACTTAATTTAATAGCGTAAACATAAATAAATTTGAAAACGACGAATGGATTAACGAAAAGGGTGACGAAAAGGATTACAAATAATGGTACGAACTTCGGGTTGTCACATTATCCCCCCGTTAGATGGAATTTTGTCTCGAAATTCAGAATTAAGATACAAATCATGGATCTGGAAAGAGATGCGGATACTTCTGTTTCATTGAGTCTTCACGCTCCCAAGTGAATTCCAGTCCCCGCTTGGCATTCCAGCGAACCTTCACTATCGGGATGCGGCTTTGTTTTGTGTGTTTGATCTCTCGATCCATGATTTCAATTGGTTCCTACACGAAGTTTAAGTTTTCGTTGATTTCGATCTCGTCTAAGGGAATCACTAGGGTTTCATCGGATAAGCACTTCTTGAGATTTGAAACATGGAAGACGGGATGGATGTTACTAAGCTCATGGGTTAATCGAAGTTTATAGGCTACAGGACCGATCCTGGCGAGGATCTCGAAGGGTCCAAGGTACCTCAGATTAAGTTTCTCTCGCTTTCCAAAGCGTATCATGCCTTTCCAGGGAGAGACTTTCAACACGACACGGTCTCCAACCTGGAACTCCAAAGGTTTCCGTCGGTTATCAGCGTAACTCTTTTGGTGATCTCGTGAAGCTTTCAATCGTTCCCGGATTTGAATGATCTTCTCGGTGGTTTCGCGAATGATTTCAGAACCAGTGAGAGCACTATCGGGCACTCGACTCTTCGCTAGCTGCGTGTCTCCTACCTCGGCCCAACACAGAGGGGATCTGCACTTGCGACCGTTGAGGGCTTCAAACGGAGCAGCCTTGATACTGGTGTGGTAACTGTTGTTATACGAGAACTCGATCAAAGGCAGATGTATGTCCCACGACTTTCCAAAATCGATGACACATGCTCTAAGCATGTCTTCCAGGGTTTGAATAGTTCTCTCACTCTATCCATCGGTCTGAGGATGATAAGCCGTGCTCATGTCTAGTTTGGTTCCAAGAGATTTCTGGAGTGACTGCCAAAATCTTGAGGTAAACCTGCTATCTCGATCAGAGATAATGGACGTAGGTACACCGTGCATTCGGACTACCTCTTGGATGTAGATTCGCGTGAGTCTTTCCATATTGAATGATTCTTTGATCGGAATGAAGTGAGCGGACTTTGTCAAACGATCGACAATTACCCAAATGGTGTCGTACCCACTCGGACACTTGGGTAATTTGGTGATGAAGTCCATGGTAATCATCTTCTATTTCCACTCAGGTATTTCGGGTTGCTGGTGCAGACCCGAGGGTTTCTGGTGCTCGAATTTCACTTTGGCGCAAGTCATGAACTTGCCCACAAATGTAGCGATCTCGGCTTTCATGTTTGGCCGTCGGTATTGTTTCTTGAGATCCAAGTACATCTTGTCCGAACCTGGGTGAACAGAGTATCTGGTCTTGTGTGCTTCCTCCATGACAATCTCCCTAAATCCTCCAGACTTTGGGATCCAGATTCGGTCCATGAAACAGTAGACTCCGTCACCTCTCATCTCAAGTTTCATATCCATTCCCATCAAGGCTTCGATTGACAGGTTCTCGGGTTTGAGGGCTTCTAACTGGGCTTCTCGGATTTGCATGGATAGATGGGAATGGATAGTCATCGTCAGGGTCTTCACTTTCCGGCTTGAACTATCCTTTCGGCTAAGGGCATCTGCTACCACATTGGCCTTGCCAGGATGGTAGCGGATTTCACACTCATAGTCACTGAGTAGTTCTACCCATCGTTGTTGCCTCATGTTTAAGTCTTTCTGATCAAGAATGTGCTGCAGGCTCTTATGGTCCGTGAAGATCGTACACTTGGTCCCGTAGAGATAATGTCTCCAAATCTTCAGTGCAAAGACTACGGCTCCTAACTCCAAGTCGTGCGTAGTATAGCTGACCTCGTGTGCCTTCAGCTGTCTTGAGGCATATGCAATCACTTTTCCCCTTTGCATAAGCACACAGCCTAAGCCTTGATTAGATGCATCATAGTAGATAATAAAGTCCTCTGTCCCTTCGGGTAGGGACAGAACAGGCGCGCTGCACAAGGCTTGCTTTAATGTATGGAATGCTGTTTCTTGCTTTTCACTCCAACAAAAGGGTACACCTTTCTGTGTCAGAGTGGTTAAGGGTTTTGCGATTCTGGAAAAGTTCTGGATGAATCTCCGATAATAGCCGGCGAGACCCAAGAATTGACGGATTTTTGTGGGTGTCTTTGGTGCCGACCAATTCTCTATCGCTTTAATCTTGGAAGGATCCACGTGAATACCCTCCTCGCTTACCACGTGACCGAGGAAAGTTACCTTCCGAATCTAGAACTCATACTTGGAGAATTTCGCGTACAACTTCTCGGATCTAAGGGTTTCCAACACTAGCCTCAAGTGTTGTTTGTGATCTTCTTCGCCTCTGGAGTAGACAAGTATGTCATCAATGAACACAATGATGAACTTGTCCAGATAAGGACGACACACCCGGTTCATCAGGTCCATGAACACTGCTAGTGCATTGGTTAGACCGAAGGGCATCACTACGAACTCGTAGTGTCTATACCGAGTCCTTAAAGTTGTCTTGGAA
The DNA here is from genome assembly GCF_002870075.4 of Lactuca sativa. Classification (NCBI taxonomy): domain Eukaryota; kingdom Viridiplantae; phylum Streptophyta; class Magnoliopsida; order Asterales; family Asteraceae; genus Lactuca; species Lactuca sativa. The sequence continues at coordinate 69,284,829 of NC_056631.2, read as the reverse complement.
ACATCACTCTCATGAACTCGTAGCTGATGGTACCCTGACCGAAGGTCTATCTTTGAAAAGTAGCTGGCTCCCTGGAGTTGATCGAAGAGGTCATCTATTCGCGGAAGAGGATATCGTTTTTGACGGTCAACTTGTTCAACTCACGGTAGTCGATACATATCCGGAAGGATCCATCTTTCTTCTTTACAAACAACACCGGAGCTCCCCAGGGTGAGGAACTCGGGCTAATGAATCCTTTATTGAGCAACTCATTGAGTTGGCTGGATAACTCCTGCATTTCTGCTGGAGCTAAGCGATATGGAGATTTCGCTATGGGGGTAGCTCCAGGAATTTGGTCAATGCGAAATTCGACCTGACGTTCGGGAGGAATTCCTGGAAGCTCTTCGGGAAACACATCAGGAAAGTTATAGACTTCAGGGATGTTCGCGAGGTCTTTAACTTCCTATTTCTCATTGATTACATGGGCTAGGAATGCTTGGCATTCCTTTCGCAAGAGTTTCTGAGTTTTGATGCAGGAAATGATGAGAAGATTGGAGATGAGTTTATCGCCATAGATTATGAGAGTCTGACCCGCATGAAGGTTGAGACGGATGGCTTTTTCGAAAAAGAGAATATCAGCATGATTGGGACTCAACCATCCATGCCAATGATGACATCAAAGCTCTTAATGGAAACTGGCATAAGATCGATGGGAAATGAATGGTCATTCAGGGTAAGGGTACAACCTACGAACACCTCGCTACCGCTTTCTTTCTCACCGTTAGCCATATCGACGGTAAACGTTTCAGTTAATGGTTGCGGATTAGGTTTAAGATTATGTTTGAACGTATGACTAACAAAGCTTCTTTCAGCACCCGAATCGAAAAGGATACTAGCATAAGAGTTGTCGAGAAGGAACGTACCCGAAAAAACGGTGGGATCGACGACTGCCTCCTCCCGTCCTATGGCTAGGACTCTTCCAGTGTTATCAGCTGTCGTCTTCTTAAGTCAGTTCATCTTGAAATGCCCGACCTCTCCACAATTGTAGCAGGCTTGACCAACACCTGTTCCAGAAGATTGGTTGGCTGATTGGGCTGGTGCTTTGTAGAATCGGATCGTTTGCCCCTTTTTACCACAATTGCTACATGACAGTTCGTGGCAGGGTCCAGGGTTATGGTGATATTTGCACTTATCACACTGGGGAAGATTAACATCATACCTACTAGTAGGTGTTTGAGCAGAAGATCCCACAACAGAAGCAGCAGCAACGCGGGTAGTAGCAGCATGGACTGCTACAGTCTGTTGTTTCTTTGAAGATCCCTGAGAAGATTGGCCCTTCTTCTTCTTCCAAAACTTCCTTTTCTCACCACTCCTCTTGGTCGGTTCAAGAGTGGTGGTTGTTTCCTAAACATCATCACTATGGTCAATCAGAGTTTGGGCTAGGCTTTTGGCACTGTCAAATGTATCCGGCCTCACAGATAAAACATTTCCTTTGGTTGGCTGAGTCAGTCCCCAGATGAGCCTCTCTATCTTCTTACTCTCCGGGGTAACCAATCCCGGACAGAGTAGTGCTAGATCATTGAATCTAGAAGTGTATGCAGCAATATCAGAACCTTTCATCTTCAGGTTCCAGAGCTCGTGCTCTAATTTCTGTATTTTGCCCCGAGGGCAGTACTCAGCTAGGAGGAGTTCTTTCATGGCTTCCCAGCCCATGGCATTGGCTACAGGTAGGGTCAAGGATTTGACTCGGCCGTTCCACCAAGTCAAGGCTTTATCAATAAAGGTACAGGCTGCGAATTTCACTTTATCGGATTCCGAACAGGCACAGATTTCAAAGATTGATTCGATCTTCTCGAACCATTGGGAAAGGGAAATGACACCTCCAGTGCCATCGAAGGATGTAGGTTTTGCGTTCATGAAGTCTTTACAGGAACCCTCCTTTCGGTGTCCCTGACTGCCTTCTTGGTTTTGGGTTTGGGTACCACCTCCAGAACCACCGGAACCACCGGTGTTCAATTGAGACATAGCAGCTGCCACCGCGGCGGTAACAGTTGCCTGAAACACCACAGGGTCAATTTCAGGAGGAGGTGGTGGCGGAGGGTTGTTGGTCTTTGAGCTGGGTCTCTTTCTCGGAGGCATCTTGATCTAATAAGATCAAGAAAGAGAGGATGGTAAGTCCTCTAAATCGAATCAAGAGATATGACAGATATATATTTTCCGGATAAGCGATAAAGTAAGAAAGAGTTATTGAAGCAGATAAATTATCGCTAAAGGAATGATCAAGGAACAATGCGTGAACGAGGATTTCTAAAAAGGATTGGCTCAAGAAATACTCCCATAGTATTTCATGATTCGCTTACGACACCGGTTCGATGTTTGTGGTATTAGGGTAAGTTTTAGGCACGTCGTATACCACAGTCACTCCCAAGCACATGTTGGCCGTGTCTCGAATGAATATAGTTGGCCAGGCTATATTGATCCTAGACACGACTACATAACTGCCCAGGTTTAACGGCAGCGTACAACACCCATTTACTTATGTTTTGTTCTACTTGTAGTTACGGATCTCGACGGTTCGGTATACTTGTATATTTTTGAAAATACTTTTATTTTGAAGTATACTTTTAGTTCAGAGCACTTAGGCCCCTTAATGTTTATAGTCTTATACCATGTAAGGTTTGGTATACTTTATTCACTATAAACAAGGGCTCTGATACCAATCTTTCACACCCCGAAAACAGAAGGCGGAAACATTTCCGGGGCGGACTCCACGTTGAGTATCAAATCAAATGCACATTGTAAGTAAAGTAAACAACCATTACATTACATATAAAAGTTTACATTTGTTTGAAAGTTAAGTTGTACAAGTGTTATACATATATATATATATATATATATATATATATATATATATATATATATATATATATATGAACAAAAGTATGACATGTCTTCTAAGTACTCCGTCTTCGCCAAAAGGAATCATCGGGTACCTGCCTAATGCGGACCTGAGAATACAAGCTATTTGAAAATCAGCATAAAGCTGGTGAGTTCATAAGCGGTTTTGTTTTCTGAAAAATGTATTAGTTTCCTTTCTGTTTCTGAAAAGTTACGCACCAAGAAAATCCCATATTTTCTTAAAAGTTGGTTATCGAGTCCAAAATGTAATGTAAAAGATGTACACTGAAAAACATGTTTTACCCTTGTGAATTGTAAAGTTTAGTTATCTAAATTGTTTCACGATTCTGGTTATGTACAAATGTTACCCCAGGAAAATCCCATATTTTCCTGAATGATGGTTACCAAATGTGAAAGATGTATACTGAAAACCCGGTTGTCCTTGTGAAATGTATTAGTTTTAACACGTATAAAACTAACATGTACAAAGTAAACTAGTTACTAAATCCATTATTACTAACAAGTAAATCTCTGTTATCCAAATTGTGAGTTCCATAACCATACAATAGACTAGATATGGCAATAAGTAGTCCACATCACCTTATGACTTTCATCACCCTTGAACCTTTCGGTTCGGTTGTAGCTAGCAGCCAGGTGTGGGGTAGTCAGCCTCGTATAGATCTATACACTCAAGTCACGCTCCCTATCTAAGAGATTCTGGTTACGGGTGCGGTCCTCCACTCGCGTATCTATGTGCAGTGTTCACCGAGGACGTGTCTCCAATTTATAGGAATAACAAATTTACTAGTAATAATATAGAAATATATTATTACAACAATGATCCTCCACTCGCGTATCTCTGTGGAGTGTTACCGAGGAAAAAACAGTGTACTAAGTTTCATGTTCAAAGTTCAAATGTCATGCTTTTAACTGATTCACTGTGGAAAACCATTTGTGAAATATAAAACATAACAGTTTATAACTTATTTCACAAATAATATGTTACGTGTTCTGCATGTTCAAACGGTTATCTGTTATGACTATCAGTGTTAAAAGCATATGTAATATGAAACACAACACATGTAAAACCAGTTTTGAGTACAAGTATTCCCTTGTACTTTGCTTGTATTCCCCCTAAAAACAGTGAAAAACATTGAAAAAGGGTAAGGGTATGAACTCACCAGACGAGAAAACGCGACGGTTTGAATGCTAAGTGTCGGTTCGGGGCTGGATAACGCACGAGGTTCCTATGTAATATGAAATGGTATACAAATGTATCTAATTAGACTTTAAACCACTAATTAGATATGATAATACACTCCAATGCGCGAAAACACTTCAAATCAAGTCTTTAGAGTGATCCAGGTGACATTTACGGACGTATAGGGCTCGGATAATGGGTTTGCTCTTCAAGAGTAAACTCCTTAGGGAGTTTACGGCCCTAAGACCATGACCACATGATTTCACGTCCGTGAACTCATGGTTGATGGGTTTTAAGGTGGTAAATGGTCAAATATCACTTGGGGAATGTTGGTATGATTTAATCTAAGGCATGGGAATGAATTAAACTGCCAAGGACATTACCAAATGGAGTTTACGGATGTAAACTAGGATTTTACGGCCGTAATCTCCTATGTGACCATTCCTTTCATGATTTTGTGGCTCTAGCTCAATCACATGTGATTCAAACCAATTTTACAAGCCTTAGGATGAATTTAGGGCACCATTTGACCTGTATATGTGAGTTCATGGCCCAGGAACCCATTCTTGGGGGCTTTATGGCCGTGAACACTCAAAGGAGTGGTTTTCATCATGTTAAAGGCCTCTAAATCGATTGTGGTTGGTTCTAGAATTTATTCCAAGGCTATTGGTGTGTTTAAGTGGCATTTAAACACTTGGATTTGAGTTTACTCCCCATGAATATGAGTTTACGACCCAAGCATGTTCTTGGGAAGTAAACTCATGTTTACTCCTCAAAAATGATGTTCAAGGTGTTCTAAGTCTGAATTGGTAATCCATTAAGTCATATCTAAGTCCCAAAGTTGGTTTGGAGGGGTTTTAAGGCTCAAAAACCCTCTTTATATGTGTTTACGGCCCAAGCATGTTCCAGGGCTGTAAACTCATGAATATGGTCCTTTTGCAAAGATTAAACACGAATTTGAAGGCTAATGGTGCTATACTATGAGTTAGGGGAGTTACCTTGATGATTTGAAGCCTTAATTTGATGTTTTTGGACCTAATTCTTTGGTTTGAGGAGAGAGGTTAGAGAGAGAGAGAGAGTAGTGAGAGAGAGAGAGAGAGAAAAAAAGCTTCAAATGGAAGCTTAAACCACTTTAAATAAGGTTCAAGTTTTGGACACGGTGGAATTCTACCCGATACCGACGTTAGACGTGACTTTTGGTCGCACCCGATCAAGTTGCCGTAACCCGATATGGTCGATTCTAAATTTTTTCCGATTACTAGTATGTGGTGTTAATATGAGTTCTAATCGCATTGGGACACCCATTAAGTCATAATAGGAATCTCAATTTAATGACTTAATTTAATAGCGTAAACGGAAATAAATTTGAAAACGACGAATGGATTAACGAAAAGGGTACGAAAAGGATTACAAATAATGGTACGAACTTCGGGTTGTCACAGGAGATTTCGAAACTTTCCGTCTCATCACGGCCTCTACTTTGGACGGGTCCACTGAGATCCCGTCCTGGTTGAAGAGGTTTCCGAGGAACTGCACCTTGCGCAACCAGAACTCACACTTGGAGAACTTGGCATACAAGTTCTCCCTCCTCAAAGTCTCTAGAACTTCTCGCAGATGCTCCTCGTGTTGCTCTCGCGTCTTGGAGTAAACCAAGACAATAAACACTATCACAGACCGGTCTAACATCGGTCTACACACGTGGTTCTTGAGATCCATGAACGCGGCAGGAGCATTGGTGATCCCGAAAGGCATCACCACGAACTCATAATGGCCATAAAGCGTCCGAAACGCCGTCTTCTGCACACCCTCCTCTCTGACCCTCATCTGATGATACCCTAAATGCAAATTAGTCTTGGAGACCAAGATGCTCCCTGAAGCTGGTCAAAGAGGTCGTCGATCCTCGAGAGTGGGTAACGGTTCTTTACTGTTACCTTATTCAGCTCCCTATAGTCTATACACATACGATGCGACTCATCCTTCTTCTTTACAAACAGGATCGGGGCTCCCCAAGGCAAACTACTTGGCCTGATAAATCCCTTGTCTAGTAGCTCCTGCAGCTGCGTAGACAACTCCTGCATCTCGGGAGGAGCCAACCGGTATGGTGCCTTGGCTATCAGAGCCGCACCAGGGACTAGGTCGATCCTGAACTCCACCTGTCGCTCTGGAGGTATCCCAAGCAGCTCCTCGGGGAATACGTCCGCGAACTCTCGCACAACGGGCACCTCACCCATCGTCGCCCTACCCGCCTCCCGGGTATCCCTAACATACACGACATAACTTGCGCAACCCTGCTGGAGGTAACACCTAGCTCTCGCTGCTGAACATAGGGCTGGTCCTCATTATGGCCTCTCTCCCCGAATCACCAGCTCTCCCTCACTTGGGGTCCTGATCCGCACCAACTGTTGTGCGCAATCTATCACCGCCCCATTAGGGCTCAACTAATCCATGCCTATGATCACCTTGTTCCCACGCAACGGAATGGGAACCAAGTCTACCACGTAGCTCTCCTCAAATAAGCTCAGAACGTAATCTCCGAACACTGATGATGCCCGCACTGATCGATCATCGGCAATCTCTACCTCTAAAGGGCAATCCAACATGCCCGGAGACTCAGTGAACCTCTTGCTAAGCGCAAGAGAAACAAACGATCGGGTGGCACCCGAGTCAAACAACACCTGAACTGGGATACCGTTCACATGGAACGATCCTAAACACATATACACAGAGCACATATCAACATTATAGCATCATATAAATAAAATAGAGGGAAAGAATCATACCCGTCACTACATCGGGTGCGGCACGTGCCTCTTCGGTAGTCAGCTGAAATGCCCGGCTCCTCACCACTGGAGCCTCCGCCTTGCCTTGCCGTCCATCAGTAATCCGCAGGGTCGCTGGAGCTGGCGCCTTCACTAGCGTTGTTGCTGCCAACTGGGGGCAATTGGCCTTCTTGTGGCCCCTCTGGTTGCAGTGGAAACACAACAACTCTGACGTCTGTATCATAGGTGTAGGGGCGGTACAATCCCTGCTGAAATGCCCCAACTTGCTGCACTTATATCAGCCTGATGATCCCAACTTGCACGTTCCCTCGTGCGTCTTGTCGCATTTCTTGCAGCGGCCTCGCCCATGTTGGCCTTTTGGACCTGCGTCTGGTCCCTTGGGCTTCTTCCCCGAAGCCCCCGTAACCTGCCCCTCCTCAACCTTCCTCTTCCGGATGTGCTCCAGGGTGATCTCCCTTGCCCTTGCCCTAGCGATCATGGACTCCAGAGTAGGGCAAGCAGAAAAACTGACATGCTCCCGAATATCAGCTCGTAGCATGTCATGATAGCGAGTCCTCCTCATATCCTCATCACCCACGTACTGGGGCACCAAAAACACCCTCTCCCGGAACTTGGCGGTGATCTCCGTCGTCTGTCTCATATCCAAAAACTCTCCAGCTAACTGCTGGAGCTGCACCACAGGGGCAAACTCCACTCGAAATTGGGTTACAAATTCTGGCCATGTCATAGCCTCAACAGTCATGTCTTCCAATGAGTCACCAACAGACTCCCACCAGTCTCTTTCTCTGTCTCTCAAACACCCTGCTACAAACCTCACCTTCGACCCCTCGGGGCAGAAGCTAGTCAACTGTGTAGACTTGATGTCTGTAATCCATCGTCTGGCAGCTATGGGGTCCTTCGCCCCATGAAAATCCGGCGCACCACTACCCCTGAAGTCCTTGAAGGATAGTGTGTGAGATCCTGACTGGCCAGACGTCAGGTCACTCCTGAACGCCCTGAGGCGATCCTCCATCAACTCAACTATCCATTCCTTGATCGACCCGAAAATGATGGGGGTCGATTCAAGGATACCTCTGGTGATCTCTGACGCTATGAACTCACGTAGACCCTCATCTACTGGTTCGGAACCTGATCCTGAACCCGATCCCTCTCCTAAGCTGCCATTTTCTGGCTTCGAACGTAGTACCACCATTCTGCAATACATAATAACAACCGTTAGTGATACTGATACCTCTTGAGGGATCACATCTACAACAAGTTCCCTGGTTTTATCTCAGCCTTCCTCAGTTCGAGTACGGATCCTCTGCTTTTATTAGTACGGGCCCATACTACCTTCCACATCTATCCGTACCTTCTTCGAGGACTGCCTTGACTCCACCAGGTCCCTTCTACTACTACTACTACTAATCTCTTGCTAATCTCATCCTAGGCTTGCCCTAGGGTAATCACCAGCCCACTCTCCACCATCAGCTGCATAAGAAATCCCTGATATCTTCCCCTAACTAGCTCGTGAATACTATTACATATTACTAAGACTAGATAATTCTTCGAATGAGAGATACTACCCTACAACGGTTGGACTCAGACAAGAGTTGCGCAATAGAGCTAGACCTAACCTTCTGAATTATTTAATCCTCGCAATATGTAACGTAACATATTAACTTACTAGATAGTAAAGATAACTGGAACTCCTAAAAGCACAAAGCAAGCAGCATTCGGGCATCGAGTACATAATCAAGCATATACCACTCTGGCCATCATATTGACTAACCTGTACTAGCATACAATGCTAAGCTCATACTATCAGGCATAACCTAACCAGGCTATCCTACTGCTGTCTACTTAATACTAGCATGCAATTCTCATTAGCTGAAGCACATAAGACAGGCACGTAAGGCATCACTCCTAGATCCTTGGTCCTATTCTAGCATGTTGTTCTACTGAAACTAATAAACATAACATAAGCTTGTATGGGTACTTGTGGAATACTTACTTGAGCTCGGCCGGTCGCGCACATCACACACTTCGTTCTTTCTTATAACTCTTTAATTAATCCTTTAGAAAACTTTTTCTTTTCCAAAATCCTTTAATCCCTTGAGTTGAGTTCAGACACCCCCGAAGGTGTGTTTGAATCCCTCAAACCAGGGCTCTGATACTAACTTGTAACGACCCAAATTTCATGCCCAAAAATTTCGTTTTTAGAATCAATACTTTGGAAAACATTTGTAATTAAAACATTGTCTAATCAATCCATTTCATAACATACATCGTGTCTGAAAACCAAAGTATGAAAACAACTCAATATTAGAGTACAAATCCCAGAACAAGCTCGTAAAGCGGAAAACAGTGTGTGTGTGCATGATGTGCCGCTACCGTGCCAACTCCTTCCCCTTCGATGAAGAGGTACCTGAAACCAAAACTGAAAACTGTAAGCACGAAGCTTAGTGAGTTCCCCCATCGTACCACATACCATACAACTAGATAACATACATATATTATCAGGCATATCTGGGTGCCCGACCTACCCCTTCGGTCCTCTCGACCGGATACTGGATAGCATATTTGGGTGGTGGCCTCCCCTTCGGTCCTTTTGACTGGATGCTGACTAGCATATCTGGGTGCTGGTCTCCCCTTCGGTCCTCTCGACCGGATACTGGGGAATATTTCACCCCCTACTACTACTACCACATAACACATATCACATATTCTATCTAGCATGGCTGGGCATAACTACCCCTTCAGCCCTATCGACCGCTACTTTGGGGACTACCTCCCCTACTGTCACTAGCACATAGCATTATATCACACGAGCGCATTAAACATATCAGGTAGTGGCAAACCCAGATGAATATCACATATACAATGATCTAATCATACAACTCCAACTGATGGGCCGACATTGTGGCCGTAGACTCACCGCTACTGGAAGGTAACTCGCCTCGTAATAGTTGTTGATTTGTGCGGGAATCCTCTATCTGTTGCCGCTGCTGCTCCAGAAATCCTCCGGCTATAATTCCCACAAAACACTTAGTTAGAATTGGTATCTACTCTTAGGGTAAAACGACCATTTTACCCCTGACCAAGTCAAAGTCAAAGTCATCTACTAGCTGACCTAACTCACCGAGTTGGATCGCCAACTCGCCGAGTCCCTAACCTTCCATCTGCCCTTATACCCGTCCCTACTCGTCGAGTTAGGCGATGACTCGACGAGTTTTCCTTCTAAATGAACATCGACTGAATCTTCATCCGACTCGCCGAGTTGTATGAACAACTCGTCGAGTCCTTCTTCAACTGATAAACAGGTCCTGTCCATGACTCGCCGAGTTGTATGAACAGCTCACTGAGTTCATCTTCATCCATAAGAAGATTGCCTTGGACTCGCCAAGTCTGCTCATGCACTCGCCGAGTCCCATGAACATCCCGAACAATGGCTTGGTCTAGAACATTGGGTCACCCTTCCTGACCTTCTATAGTCCTTCTAACACCCAGCTAAGTTCTTTAGACCCTTAACAGATATGGGACTTTATGCCTTGGACTCGCCGAGTCCCAGAACGGACTCGCCGAGTCCAATCTTGACCAATCCATGCAGTCGATTTAAATGAGATCTAACACACCAAAACTATAGATCTGGCCTCCTAGTGTCCACTTCATGCGTAAAGTTCCAAATTTGATGCACATGCATGGGTTTTTAACTCAAAAATCCATATAAAGTGCCCTACAATGTGCATGGGGCTCTCATGGCCCTAAAGTTGGCACCTTTATGCCATGAGAGCCCTCTTATGGTCCAGATCCGGAGTCAAAGTCCACATAACACCCTTCTACTCCAGAAATGGCTTGAAAAGCCCCAAATGCACCCAAGATCCATATTCTAAAGATGAACAATCCAATAAAATCCCAAAGCAGGGGCATTTTACCTTGATTAAGCTGAAGATGGAATGGGATTCCTGGATCTATAAGCCCCAAGTCGAATACTCCACTTCTCTTCTTCCTTCCAAGCTTCACAAGTTCACAAAAGCACCAAAATGGTCTTAACACACACACAAGCGGCTAAGGTTTCATTATGCAGCTCTGGGAGAGTGTTAGGGACAAGGGAGGCCGAGTTAATGAGCTTATATAGGGTGCAAACCATTATATTAGGGTTTTTGTCCAGACAGCACGGACTCGTCGAGTCCGGTCCCTGACTCTCCGAGTCCATTACTTAAGTCCCGCGTCTAGTCCCGCTTCTACTCGGCGAGTTGGTCCTTCAACTCGCCGAGTCCAAGACCAAAAACTCAAATGTTTAAAGGGGTTAATTACAAAGAATACGTACCAAGAACCAGGTGCTACAACAAGCTTGATAAAGGCTTTTAAAACTGCATAAAACATGGCTTGGTTCTTAAAGGATAAAACCAAGTAAACCTCGAATAATCATCCACAAACAGAACATAGTATAGATATCCATATGATAAAACATGAGATGGTCCCCACAAATCACAATGTATTAAGTATGAACGATGAAAGGAATGCTTAGAATTTAACTCAAAAGATAATATTTGTCCTTTGGAAAGTTAACAAGGTTCACAAGAGATTGGTTTAGGAAAAACAAAAGTAACATTTAAACAACCAAGTTTATGTAAAATGGAAATAATATCAAAATAGGTAAGCCCTAAATGACTATTTCATAGTTTAAAAGAAGCCTTGTTGGAAACACTAGAAGACGTGAGTAAGGTTGTGGGACCTTGTTGAAGAATATATAATCCACCTTTACATAGACCTTGTATTATCGCTTGTTTACTTTCCCTATCTTGAATATAGAAAAATGGTTGAGAAAATAGAACATCAACTGGATGATTTTGCTGATAAATAAAAGATTATTGATTAATCAATGAATAACCAGAACAACACGTAATAGAAGCCTTTTGTTAATGACTTAATTCTAGAATTTCCCCTATGAGAAACAAAAAGTTGATGTATATTACCAAAGAGGAATTGCATATTACTAGAATAAGGAGAAGATGAAGTGACAGTGTATGTTGAGGGAGTCATGTGTGTAGTTGTTCCAGGGTCAACATACTAATTTGGATTGCATTGAGTAACATGATATTGAGAGTGAAACGTCTGTGCCAAATTTGCATATGAGTTAAGAGATTTTGGAGCCTAGATATGTAGATTAGGACACGAAAAGGCAATCATGGTCGTTGGTGCGACATAGTTGATAGTGCAGGGGACAATGCCCCAATGGCCTCTACTGTAACAATGTAAATTTTCAAACAAAATTTTCCTTTTTAATTATAATAAAAGCACATATCACATTTCTCAAAACACCAATTATCCATAAACAATATAGTTTTCAAAACTATTTATCACAATCCAGGATCCATAAAACATATAACTCCGGCTCGGTGGGTGTGTGTACAATCAAGTCGGTGCCGTCCCGCGATCCTCGGAAGTACCTGAAACACATAAACACATAACACGGTAAGCACGAATGCTTAGTGAGTTCCCCAAAATACCATGTACAAATAATTAGCCACTCGAGGCTATAGCTCTGGAAGACCCTCTTGGTCAATATGTCTCAGTGGGACCCTCAAGTCCCACAGCTCATTGGACCCTCTTGACCGTTCTGATTGAGAACCCTCCGGCCTCATAGTTTATTGGACCCTCCAGTCCGGTCTAAGCAACAAATAATGTATCATACAATACATATCACACAAAAATCCATAACTCAAGCAAGTACATAAGACCCTTTGTTCACACATAGCTACCACTCTAGGTAAAGTATAGTGAGAAGACTCACCTCAAAGTAAGCAAGCTAATACACCTCGTACACGAATTACCGAAACAGCCTCCACCTAACACATATGGTGATTATCTCTAATTATACCAATTATTCTAATAAGCTCCTATTAACCCCTATCTAACTCTTGGTAAGGGTAAAAGACTATTCTACCCCTCTAGGGTCTCCATTACTCATAGTTGGTCTAAACTCCAAAAGTCAACGGAAGTCAACTTGAGTCAACAGTCCATGTTGACTCAACTCATCGAGTGCACCGGGAGGACTCGTCGAGTCCCCTCGTTCCCTCAGAGGCCTTATGAAAACCAATTCTACTCGCCAAGTATACCCGTCTACTCATCGAGTTACAGTGTATTCAGACTTTATCGAGTAAACTGTAATCGACTCGTCGAGTATGCGCATGGACTCGACGAGTCCATCCAGTCCATACTTCCATTCAGACGTTTTTGGGCAGATCTATCACTCCAAACACTATATCTAGACTCCCTAGGCTTGAATGTCACGTAAAGCTTCGATCTTTATGTTCATGCATGGCATATATGCTCTATAACGTCAATACAAGCCCCAAGAAAGGTTAAATGCACATGAGCTTGCCTCCAGCTCAATAAAGCTCGAATCTTTGGACTCTTAAGACCTTCTCTAGTCCAGATCTGAGGTTCTAACCTCAACCATGTTCAAATAACTCAAAGGCACAAGATGATTTGGGAGAAAACCCTAGAAACTCAACAAAATGAGATCTAACAAATATGTGGCCAAGGTAAGAGCTTTTTACCTCATAAGAGAAGCTAATGACAGAAGAATGCAAGATCCACAGCCTTCTCTTGATTAGATCCACCAAGCTCTTCCAATCTTTCCTCCAAAATGCACAGGAATGCTCAAAATGGATTCTCTTTCTCTCTCTCTCTCTCTCTCTCTCTCTGTCTCTCTCTACACAACGAAAAGGCAGGTTAGGGTTTCTCTCTGGGGAAGGTGGCCGCAAAGGGAGGCCATAAGGGCCTTTAAATAGGTCACAAGCCCGAGAAATTAGGGTTTCCTTCAACGGCGCTGACTCGACGAGTCGGCTCACACACTCGTCGTGTCCATTCATTAATCCACGTCACCAGTCGTGACTCTACTCGACGAGTTGAGGTACCAACTCATCGAGTCACTCCACATGTCTAAAAATAAAATACATAAATTATTATACCTGGAAATCCAGATGTTACATCTACCTCCTCCACATGAAAAATTATGAGATCCACCACCTCCACCATGTGAGAAATTCTGAGGCCGGCCCTTGCCTTGATCATTGTTGTTCGAGCAAGACTGAGAGGGGAAGGCAACAGGTGGAGTAGGGGAGCCATGAAGAGATTCTAAGAACATCTCATCGATCTATGTTTGGGATAAAAGATCTCTGGAAGTTGGAGATGGTTTTGTTATATGAATAGTAATGGACAAAGTTTCAAAACATGGTCTTAAACCACAAGGAACCAATGGATTTTATCCATGTCCTTAAGAGGTTAGCCAATCATAGCCAATTTGTCACATACACTCTTGAAATTTCGACCAAATTGAGATGTGGTAGATGTACCTTTTTAAATCTAGCATAGAGAATCACAAATTGAATGGACTCTTTCAACGGATGAGTTGTTGTAAACCAATTCCAAGGATGTCCAAATTAAATGGGTACTGGTGAGATCAAGCACCTCAGCAACAACCTCTTCAGTGAGAGAATAGTTAAGTAAGATAACAACATCTTGATCACGATCAATCCAGGATGTATACGCTGGATTTGGGGACAGTTTTTCATCGATTTAAATGGTCTCAACGGGTTTTAACAAAGGTTCCATCGATGTGAGATAGAAGTTATTGATAAGAGAGAATAGGGAGCATCTAATTTCTCCAAAGCAAATAGTTGGTTGAACATAGTTTGATTGGGATCATATGAAAGAGAGTGTTCATAGAAAAAGTCCCATCTGTAGAAGTCGACATCGTCAGATACCGGGAGGAGAATAGAAGGGTTTTTGGAGAACAAAGAAAACGAGTAACAGAGGGAGGAAAAGATTTCAGAGTTTAGGCTGATACTATATAAGACTAATATTTAATGAACCATGCCAATAATTATGTGTGTTGTATCTATTTACAATAACATGATACAACTACATCTCCTATAATAATAATAGAGAGATAAATATAACAATACATTTGAATATATAAAGTTAAGTTATTCTCAAATAACTTTGACTTAGTGTTGTAATGGTGAATTGGGCTTTCATTATGACTAATTTAGCTTTCGAAATCTTAAATTAGAAATGTCATGGTTTGATTCACTAAGCCAAATTGATGCTCAATGGATTATGATTTACATTCATCAAGCTTCCGTAAGAATTTGAAACTTATATGATTTCTTTGGAAAGCAAATGAGATTTTGGTTGTTCAAGTGATAGAATCATCACACGTGAGCCATGAATTCTTGTGTAATTATATTTTGAAATGATTTGTAACTTAATTAGAATGGCATTTAGTCTGATATAATCCATTTTGAAACAATGTAAATGTTATGTTAAGTCGAATAAGGATTAAGGCTTAACTTGGAAGATTGTTGTCTTTGTCTTTATGTATGAATAAGTTTAGATGTAATGAGGAAGTAAAATAAGTTCATAGAATTATTTTACATACATTGGAAGGTCTATAGAAGGTTTTAAGTACTTACACAAAATTATATTACCTAAACAAGTGAAAAATGTTTAAATGGCATTGGGCAATACATGGGTCATGTATGTGCCTATGCATAATGTGTCATACCGTTTTGGAAGGAATGAGAAATTCAAGGAAGTCACTTTTAGTCTAGATTTCCTCCATGGCTTCCTTATCACTTCCTTAATGTTATGTAATGGTTGATAATAGGTTATTTAAGTGTTAAGGTAGGTTTAAGGCTTAATTAATAAAATTAATCATCGATAAATGGTCCAACTGTTAATTATATGTGCTTGTAAAGTGTTCACATAACACTAGAAGTAAAATGAGGCACTTATAAGAAGTTATAGGTCAAAGGTGAGTAAATATTAAGAGTGCATATATTTATCGTTGCTATTTGGTATATGTTTTCACTTGAATTATATTATTATGTTGTTGCATCTATGAAACATATTTTGAAATGGTTTTCATTTGGGGAACAAATCTTATATAAATTAAAACTAGTTTAAGCATCATACGTGTGTATATCACTTAAGACATGTAGACTTAAGTTTTTTTATGCACTATTAGGATTAAGTTCCACTTTTGGTATTAATTATCGCATGAGTTGATAAAAATCAAATGGGATGGACTTTTCAAACACATTCCATGGTTTCGTATGGGATGGAATATGTCTCCAAAATGATTGTATATGTTATCAGACATTTAAACGAATTTTGGGTGTGATATTGACCCTTAGTATGTAAGGGTCAAACTTAGGTTTACTCATTAGACTCCCACGCTGATTTTAGTATTTTGATACTTACTAGGATTATGAATTGAAGCATGGACATACAAAACTGATTGTATATTCTTAGAAGGTCGTGTCCATTGTAGTGGTAATAATTAAAAATATGTCAAAAATGAAGAACGAGAGTTCTTAGTACTGGTAATAATTAAAAATATGTCAAAAATGAAGACCGAGAGTTCTTAGGTGCAATATTTTTTTATATAGATTCTAATATTTAACACTATTCATTTAACAAATAACCAAAAACCATTTAAAATTGACATATATTAACATATAAGCGAATGATATAAACGACCAAAACATAAAAAAAACAACATTATATAACATCCCAAAAATCATGATTAAAATTTTCATTTTTATTTATTAAAATAACCATAACTAGCAAAATCATTTCATCCAAAAACATAAGTCATAATATCAAATCAGAGTATCACATCAAAACTCATATCAATATATCAGAGTAAAAATATCCCAGGCTGAACAATATGGTGTGTGCACTGCAGTCATCCCGAGCTCTTCCCCTTGCTACCGGAAGTACCTGAAACTAAAACGAAAAACTGTAAGCACGAACCTTAGTGAGTCTCCCGAAACTGCCACATACCATACACATAATCATGCTACTAGGAGATACGGGCCCGCCCACACTCAAGGATATACCGGCCCCGCCCACACTCGGCTAACTAGGAGATACGAGCCCCGCCCATACTCCGCTGACTATGAGATACGGGCCTCGCCCATTCGGTTACTATGAGATACGAGCCCCGCCCGAACTTGGCTAACTATGAGATACGGGCCCCGCCCACACTCAGCTACTAAGCATACATACAAGTATTACACAAACAACAAGTATAGCCAAATCTATCAATCAATCCTATATCCATACTCAAATAATGCTATGAGATACGGGCATCGCCCACACTCAGCTACTAATCAATACAAATAACGTATACGGACCGACCTTGGTGCCTTCGACCCATTCAAACCAAGAAGAAACTCACCTCACTGTCGGATGACAGCTAAAACGTCTCTACCCGGAATCAACTTTACTCACTTCCTGAACCAAAACAGCCCCTTAGATACCATTCCATACTCATAACCCTTAAGGTTAACTTTGGTCAAGTCAAAGTCAAAGTCAAGTCAAATTCAACGCTCCAAGTTGACTCAACTCGTCGAGTTCCCATGAATCACAGAATCGTGAAATTGCAATCTAACTTGTCGAGTTCCTCCTTCTCAACAGAAACGGGACTTTCCTAGTACAACTCGTCGAGTTCCCTTGTGGACTCGTCGAGTTCTATTAATAGAATCAGGAATGTTCGACCCATCTCGTCGAGTTCCTCTATGAACTTGCCGAGTTCCTTGCATTCATAGTCTATTAAGCCCTTTCCTCAGATCTATGGTTCCAGAATACACATCTATATTGTTCCCATGGCATATTCTTGTAAAGTCGTCAACTTGATGGCTTTGCATGCCTCAAATAGACCCAATCTCGAGATATAGCGACCTACTTTTATGGACATGGTCTTTTCTTGGACAAGAACGTGTTTAAGACCCTTTTTACGAATCTAAGGACCAAATAGCACTAAGAATGCAAGTTTGTAGCATCAGAACTATGGAGGTTATCGAGCTTCCAACAATGGAGTCAAAAAGACCCATAAAACAAGACTAAGAGAGATCTAAGCTATTGATCATCAAGTTAGGGACTTTTTACCTTAGAAAGTTGCCAAAGATGGACGAGATCCCTAATCTAATGCTTCTCCTCAAGCTCAAGGACTTCTAGTTCTTCCAACTCCTTCACCAAGCACAAAAACACACAAAAATCCACTCGAGACCTCAAGTTTCTCACCAAGGAGCTCACAATACTATTTAGAGTTTCAGGGAGGCTGTGGGAAAAAGTTAAGTCCTTTAAATAGGGTGGAAAACCTTGGAAATTAGGGTTTCATCCCAGCCGATCTACTCGTCGAGTTGAGGCCTCTCAACTCATCGAGTAGATTACTTAAATAACATAGTTATGACAATATCTACTCGACGAGTTTGGGGCTTCCAACTCGTCGAGTTGCTCTGTAAAAATAAATAATTATAAATTAAATGCGTGCCAGGAACCATGCATTACAATTCTCCCCCATTTGTCTCAGACTTCGTCCTCGAAGTCTGCTGCCTCGAATAACTCTAGGTAATGCTCTCTTATCTCCTCCTCGGGTTCCCAAGTCCACTCTGACCCCTTGCGGTGCATCCACTGCACCTTTGTTTCTCAAGGTTATCGTTTTGCGATCCAAAATCACCATTGGCCTCTCAATGTAGTTCAGACTGTCATCCACCTGGATATCCTATAAAGGTACAACTATGGAGTCATCCACCAAACACTTCCGCAGCTGGGAGACATGAAAATTATTGTGTATCTGGCTGAGGTCTGCTGGAAGATCCAAATGATAGACCACACGACCCACCCGATCTGTAACTATAAAAGGACCAATGTACTTGGGGCCCAATTTTCCCCGCTTCCTGAATTGGATGACACCTTTCCAAGGTGACACCTTTAGGAGGACCATATCTTCTACCTGGAACTCTCGGTCTGAACGACACTTGTCGGCATAGCTTTTCTACCGACTCTGAGCAGTCTGGAGCCTGCTCCGAACCTGCTGGATCTTCTCCGTGGTCTTGAGTACCACCTCTTTACTCCAGATGACTCTCTGACCGACCTCGCCCCAACATATTGAGGTCCAACACTTTCTCCCGTAGAGCGTCTCAAAGGGAGGTCGATATATGCTGGCGTGATAATTGTTGTTATACAAAAAAATCGCTAACGGAAGATACGCATCCCAACTTTCGCCAAAATCCAATACACATGCACGTAACATATCCTCAAGAGTCTGGATCGTTCTCTCACTCTGCCCATCAGTCTGAGGGTGAAAGGTTGTGCTGAAGTGAAGACGAGTACCCATCTCGTCATGAAAACGTTTCCAAAACCTGGAAATGAAGCGGACATCTCGGTCTGACACCACCAAAACCGGCACTCCATGACGTGTCAATACCTCGCGTACGTAGATCTCGGCTAGCATCTCAGCCACTACACTCTCCTAGATCAGGATGAAATGAGCACTCTTGGTCAACTGATCCACGATGACCCAAATCGAATCTACTTCGCCTGCAGTCCTAGGAAGCTTTGTGATGAAATCCATAGTGATATCTTCCCATTTCCACATGGGAATATCCAATGGCTGCATCTTTCCGTGAGGTCACTGGTGTTGGACCTTGACCTTCCTGCAAGTCAAGCACCGCTCCACATACCATGCTATGTCCCGCTTCATGCAGGGCCACCAATAATCAGGGGGAACATCCCGATACATCTTCGTCACCCCGGGATGAATGGAGAACCTAGACTTGTGGCCCTGGTGCACCCCGCCCCAGTAAGGATCCTAGACCCTCCGATGCAGGGACAATAACCCACGAATGTCATAATCAAATGAGGCCACCTGACCTATGATCCGCTCACACTTTCGGTGCTCTTCCTTCTTACCCTCGACTTGTACCTCCCAGATCCGCTCCAGCAACGGAGTAACCATTGTCATCCTCATACATATGTCTCATATCGGTGTTGTAACCGCCTTACAGTTGAGCGTGTCGGCGACTACATTGCCCTTCTTAGGTTGGTAGAGGGTCTCACAGTCGTAGTCCTTCACCACATTTAACCACCGACACTGTCTCATGTTCAGATTCGGCTGGTCCATCAGATACCTCAGGCTCTTTTGGTCCGTGTAAATGGTACAACGAACCCCATAGAGGTAATGCCACCAAATATTGAGGTCGAAAACCACATCCCCCAGCTCCAAATTGTGCGTCGGGTAGTTTGCCTCATGAGGCTTCAACTGCCTTGAATCGTAAGCTATGACGTGACCCTGTTGCATCAGCACTACACCCATACTCGTGATCGAAGCATCACAGTAAACCACGATATCATCAACGCCCTCCGGCAAGGTCAAAATCGGTGACTCGCATAACCGTTGTTTGAGAGTCTCAAAGGTTGCCTGCTGCTTAGGCCCCCAACGGAATGTCACTGACTTCTTGGTCAGTCGGGTCAAAGGAACAGTGATCTTGGAGAAATCTTGGATGAATCTCCGATAATAACCCACCAGACTAAGAAAACTCTGAATCTCAGATGGAGACCTTGAAACCTCCCACTGCATCACGACCTCTATTTTGGCCGTATCAACCATAATACCCTTCTGGTTGACAAGGTACCCCAGAAACTGCACCTCGCGCAACCAGAACTCACACTTGAAGAACTTGGCGAAAAGTCACTCCTTCCTCAGTGTCTCCAGCACCTCCCTAAGGTACTCCTCATGCTGCTCCTGAGTCTTGGAATAAATCAAGATATCGTTGATGAAGACTATCACAAACCGGTCCAGCATCGGTCTGCACACGCGGTTCATGAGATCCATGAACGCGGAAGGAGCATTGGTGATCCCAAATGGCATCACCACGAACTCAGAGTGACCATAGCGAGTCCGAAAGGCTATCTTCAGCACGTCGTCGTCCCTGACTTGCATCTGGTGATAACCTGACCGCAGATCAATCTTGGAGAACCAAGATGCACCCTGAAGATGGTCGAATAAGTCATCAATCCTCGGGAGGGGATGACAGTTCTTCACCGTTACCTTATTCAACTCCCGGTAATCTATACACATCCGATGTGACCCGTCCTTCTTCTTCACAAACAGGATCGGGTTTCCCACCATGGCGAACTGCTTGGCCTAATAAATCCCATTTATAATAGCTCCTGCAGTTGTGTAAACGACTCCTGCATCTCGGGAGGAGCCAACCGATATGGTGCCTTGGCTACCGGAGTTGCACCAAGGACCAGGTCAATCCTAAACTTTATCTGCCTCTCCGGAGGTACCCCAGACAGATCCTTTGGGAGCACGTCTAGGTACTCCCGTACGATCGGTACATCATGCATTGTCGCCTTAACCTTATCTCGGGTATCCATAACATAGGCGACATAACCTGTGCAACCCTGCTCAAGGTAGCGCCTAGCTCTTGCTGCTGAACACAAAGTCGGTCCACCATGTGGTCTCTCGCCCTGAATCATCAAACTTCCCCCACTTGGGGTCCGGACCTGTATTAGCTACTGCTTGCAATCGATCACCGCCCCATTGGGGCTCAACCAGTCCATACCTATGATAACCTTATTCCCTCGTAGGGGAATGAGGATTAAGTCCATGGAGAACTACTCATCAAACAAATGTAGTGTACATCCCCGATGAACCCTCGCAACCCGAACGATCCTAACTTCCGCTATCTCTACATCAAATGGACAGTCCCGCTCCCCTGGAGCTCCCACAAATCGCTTGCTGAGCGCGAGCGACACAAAAGACCGGGTAGCCCTAGAATTGAATAATACCAAAGCAGATATACCGTTCACAAGCAATGATCCTATAATGAAACACATAAACATAAGCAATAAATCAATATAAATAAAGAGATAAGGAAAAGATACATACCCATCACCACATCGGGAGCTACATGTGCCTCCTCTGCTGTCAGCTGAAAGGCCTTGCTCTTCTCCACAGGTGCCTCCGTACGTCCCTATCGGCCATCCGTAATCCTCAATGTAGCAGGAGCGGGTGTCACCACATGTCCTGTTGCTGCTAAACTCGGGCAATGGGACCGCTTTGTAGCCCCTCTGATTGTATTGAAAGCAAATCAGATCAGATACTATCATGGTGGTGGTGTTAAAAGTACAATCCCTGCTGACATGACCAGTTTGGCCGCACTTGAAGCAGCCTGAACTACCCGCCTTGCACGTCCCCTCGTGCGACCTACCATACTTGTTGCAACGGCCTCGACCCTGTTGGCCCTTCCCTTGGGGAATCTACCTTGGGCTTCCTACCTGAACCCTCCACACCAGATGCCGCATCTGGTTTCCTCTTCCTCTCTATCTCTAAATCAATCTCTCTCTCTCTAGCCTTGGCAATCATATCCTCCAACATCTTGCAGCTGGATCGACTCATAAACTGTCGAATATCGCTCTTCAACATCCCATGGTACCGGGCCTTTTTCATCTCCACATCCGCCACATAATGTAGAACAAGAAGGGCCCTCTCCCTGAACACAACGGTGATCTCCGTCACCGTCTCGGTCGTCTGCCAGAGATCCTAGAACTCTCACGCAAGCAGCTGCACCTCAATCACAGGTACGAACTCTTCCCTAAACCTGGTCGAGAAGTCGCTCCAAGTCATAGTATCAAGGGCAACATCACCAACCACATGCCCAACCTCCTCCCACTAGTCGTGTGCCCTGTCCTTCAGGAGACTGGAAGCAAGTCGAACCTTGTCCCCCTCGGGACATTTGCTGGTACGAAAGGTGTTGGCGACATTAGCCAACCACCTGCTACTAGCAATAGGGTCCCGAGCCCCATGATAGTCTAGAGCCCTACAAGCTCGGAACTCCTTGAATGTCATCATGCGCGCCCCCATGATGGCCGCCATCTCAGTGAGGAATGCACTCAACCTCTCGTTAAGAATCTCCAGAATGCCCTCCTTAACCGTACCAAAGCTCATAGGAGTTTGGACCAATATACTACGCATGATCTCAAATGACATGAACTCCCTTATCTGATCATCGAGATGCCCGGCTCCAGAACTTGAGCCTGATCCCTCACCGGCGCCAGAGCTTCCAACCGGTCTCATGCATAGTGTCACCATACTGAAAATACACCATAATAAACAACAGAATATGCATCATAACTCAAGGGTCTTACATACTACAAGTTCACTGGGTTCATCTCAACCTTCCTTGATTCGAGTATGAATCCTCTGTTTTCAGTAGTATGGGCTCATACTACCTTCCACATCTATCCGTACTTTCCTCAAGAACTACCTGGACTCCACCAAGTCCCTTTTACTACTACTACTCTCTGCGCTAATCTCATCCTAGGCTTTCCCTAGGGAAATCTCCGACCCACTCTCCACCATCAGCTGCATAAGAAGTCCATGCTATCTCCCCCTAATTAGCTCGCCAATACCATTACATATCACTAAGACCAGATAATTCTTCGAATGAGAGGTCCTACCCTACAATGGTTAGACTCAAACAAGAGCTGCGAAATAGAGCTAAACCTAACTTTCTGAAATTATTTAGTCCTCATAATATGTAACTTAACATATTTGTTTACTAGTTAGTTAAAGATAAATAGGACTCCTAAAAGCACAAAGGAAGCATCATTCGAGCATTGAGTAAACAAAGCCAAACATATCCTAGTCAAGCCATCATATCACTAACTAATCAATACTATCATGCAGTTCAATAAGCTCATACAGTAGGCATACAAGGCATCCTTCCTAGATCCTTAGCCCTAATCTAGCATGTAGTTCACATACACATACAACAAGCATACAAGGCATCCTTCCTAGATCCTTAGCCCCTAATCTAGTACGCAGTTCTCATAAGCGTATCATATCATTACAAACATATATGGGTAATTTGGGAGAACTTACTTGAGCATGGCTGATTGCACACACCACACCCTTTTCTTTTTTAGAAATCCCGTTTATAAAAGTGGTTTTCTATTGAAAATTTCCATACCAAGTCCTTAGTTTGAGTTCAGACACACCCGAGAGTGTGACCGAAACCCTCAAACCAAGGCTATGATACCAACTCGTAACATCCTAAAAATCATGAAAAAATATTTCATTTTTATTTATTAAAGTAACCATAACTATCAAAATCATTTCATCCAAAAAAATAATTCATAGTATCAAATCAGACTATCACATCAAAACTCATATCAATATATCAGAGTAAAAACATCTCGGGCTAAACAAAATGGTGTGTGCACTGCAATCATCCCGAGCTCTTCCCCTTGCTATTGGAAGTACCTGAAACCAAAACTGAAAACTGTAAGCACAAAGCTTAGCGAGTCTCCCCAAACTACCACATACCATACACATAATCATGCTACTAGGAGATATGGTCCCCACCCACACTCAAGGAGATACGGGCCCCGCCCACACTCGGACAACTAGGAGATACAGGCTCGGCCCTCACTCTGCTAACTATGAGATACGGGCCCCGCTCATACTCGGTTGCTATGACATACGGGCCCTGCCCACACTCGGATAACTATGAGATACGAGCCCCTCCCACACTCAGTTACTAAGCATACATACAAGTATCACACAGACAACAAGTATAGCCAAATCTATCAATCAGTCCTATATCCATACTCAAATAATGTTATGAGATACGGGCCTTGCCCACACTCCGTTATCTATGAGATACGGGCCTCACCCACACTCAACTACTAATCAATACAAATAACGTATACGGGCCGACCATGGTGTCTTCGACCCGTTCAAACCAAGAGGAAACTCACCTCACTGTTGGATGATAGCTGAAATGTCTTTGGCCGGAATCAGATCTACTCACTCCCTGAACCAAAACAACCCCTTAGATACCATTCCATACTCATAACCCTTAAGGTAAACTATGGTCAAGTCAAAATTCAAAGTCAAGTCAAAGTCAACGCTCCGAGTTGACTCAACTCATCGAGTTTACCCTTCAAATCATCGAGTTCCCATGACTCACAGAATTGTGAAATCGTGATCTAACTCGTCGAGTTTTCCTCCAACTCGCTGATTTCCTCCTTCTCAACAGAAATGGTACTTTCCTAGTACAACTTGTCGAGTTCCCTGGTGGACTCGTCGAGTTCCATTAACCGAATCGGTAATGTTCGAACCAACTCGTCGAGTTCCTCTATAAAGTCGCCGAGTTCCTTGCATTCCTAGTTTGTTCATCTCTTTCCTCATATCTAAGCTTCCAAAATACAGATCTACATTTTTCCCATGGTATATTCATGTAAAGTCGACAACTTGATGGCTTTACATGCCTTAAATGGACCCAATCTCAAAATATAGCAACCTACTTCTATGTACATGGTCTTTTCTTGGACAAGAACGTGTTTAAGACCCTTTTTATGAATCTAAGGACCAAATAGCACTAAGAATGGAAGTTTGTAGCATCAGAACTATGGAGGTTATCGAGCTTCCAACAATAGGGTCAAAAAGACCCATAAAACAAGACGAAGAGAGATCTAAGCTATTAATCATCAAGTTAGGGACTTTTTACCTAAGAAAGTTGCCAAAGATGGATGAGATCCCAGATCTAATGCTTATCCTTAATCTCAATGACTTCTAGTTCTTCCAACTCCTTCACCAAGCACAAAAACACACACAAATCCACTCAAGACCTAAAGTTTCTCACCAAGGAGCACACAATACAATTTAGGGTTCTAGGGAGGTTGATGAGAGGTTGTGGGAAAAGGTTAAGCCATTTAAATAGGGTGCAAAACCTTGAAAATTAGGGTTTCATCTCAGCCGATCTACTCGTCGAGTTGAGGCCTCTCACCTCGTCGAGTAGATTACTTAAATCATGCAATTGTGACAATCTTTACTCGAAGAGTTTGGGGCTTCCAACTCGTCGAGTTGCTCTGTAAAAATGACTAAATTATAAATTAAATGCGTACCAGGAACCAAGCGTTACAATAAAATAATTATATTAGATAATTGATAGTTATTTATTTTTTTTTAAATTTATATATTTGAACAAATTATAAAAAAAACATGTTATATAATGTAAACATATAAAAATCACAAAAAAAACAACATTAAATTTTATATTCGAAAAAAAAGTCAAAATAATTGAAAAAAATAAGGAAAATTAAGATAAATCAATAAAAAATAATTAATAATCATATGATTTTATTGATTATAGATAATTTTTTTTTAATTTAAACAATTTTATAAATAATCTAAAATAATTTTATTAAAAAACTAATAAAGAAATTGTTATAAGGTTTGATGATAATACATTGATGATGAAAGTTTATTTAAGATTTTTGGAAAAAGTTTAAAAATATCTACTTTTTATAGAATAAAATTTTGATTATTATAAACAAACAAGAATTAAGGGTGACAATAGGTTGGATTGGATTGCGTTATAAAGAGGTTGACCTATTTTTTTTATTTATTTAAAATTTTTGAAAAATCTCTCACAAACCCAACATATTTAAATAAATGGGTTGATAATTTCCAATCCAACTCAACATTTTCATTAAATTGATTGAAATTGGGTTAACCAATTTATTATTTTTTCAATCCAACCTATTTGCAAAACAAGTTAAACCCAAGTTTTAACCTAACTTGATTTGTTTAAATTTTCAAAAAAAACCCTTAAAATCAAATACTCCCTCAAATAAAATTAAAACCAATTTAAAAAGTATAATAATTGTTTAAATTTGAAAATTATACAAAAATAACTTTATAGATCCATAACACAAAGATAAATAAATGTTTACAACCATAAAACATTATAAATATATAATTTCTAAATTATAGGCAACTCGACTATCATTTTTACCAACTTGAATTACAGTAACGATTATTGGCCTATGGTTTTTTGATAAATAAAAAATAATCAAAATATAATGATCAAGTAAATGATAACACTAAATAAATATAAATTAAAAAAATATTAAATTTTTTTAACGGGTTGGTAGGGGTTATAAATGGATTAGGAATTTCAATGTCAACCCAACTCATTTAATTAAAATGGTTAAATGGTTGACCCATTTAATTAAATGAGTTCAAATCTCAACCCAACCTGGTATTTATTTGGTTGAAACGTTGAGTTCGAATTGGGTTAGCGGGTCAGATTGGAATTGCCACCCTAAACAAAATCATGGTTTGTGGGTCAAATACGATTGAATTAATTCAATTTTGTTTTCATACAAAATACATGTGCACGAGATTATAAGATTCGAGACTTCTGTCTAAGTTTTCTAACTGTTTTTCTATTTCAACTCTTCCAAATATTTTCTTTGAGTTTTTAACGACACATATTTGACACGTAAATAAACGAGTTTAAATAAAAGATGTCAACCCGTTTAACTAAATGAGTTAATACAAAATGAGACGAAAATTAAACAGGTAATGTTAGGGTTTAAACTTTTAGTACGAACATAATTCATTTATTTATATGCATTTTTTTAACTTTTAATAAATTGTACAAGACCAAACTAAAACCAAGTGTAAAAGAAAATTTTAGTTGAGTTGTTTTGTACAAATCTACCAGCACTGGTTAAGATCAAACTATCTTTGATTTGTTTAAGTTTCAATTCACACCAACACCCCAAGCAAGTTTGACATCAGTAATATTTCTTATTAAATATTCCAAATGGCAAATATGCAATTTTTCATTTTAAAAAGTCTGTTTAAACTCCGAACAGTGAAAATAAGAATGGCGAGTATGGTTAGGTTGGAACTGAAAAATAACGTGATAGCCATGTGACCGACGGTTAATAACTTAATATTCATTTTGATTGTGAAAGAAGGGACAAGTTGAAATCTCCATAAGTTATCTAATACTTACTCATAGACCCCTACCAAAAATATTAAAAAGGTGATATTCACAAAAAATAACTATTGTTTAATCATTTTAAATATTTAACATATTTTCATAAATAACTAATAGAAACGTATGAAAATTCTGAAATGCTATTTTTCTTTCATCGATTTGTAAAAATGACCAACAATTTTAAATAACCGTGTGCAGGGTATTTGAATTGTGTGGAATAACAGAAAACTATTAAATATGACATTTTATATTTAGACTAAACGGAATGACCCACGTTGTCACGCCTCGCTATGGACATAGAACACCACCCCCTAGCACTCGCTAGGGGAGTCACCAATGAGGAAACCATGCATATGTAGCGAGAGGAGAGAGGGGATGGAGCTGTGATATGATTGGTGCAAACTCATTCAATTTTTGCCAAGAAACATGATCGGAGGGGGTTGTTTTTCCGATGAAAGTGGAGGGAACAAGTGACCTCATTTATTTTCCTCCTTGCTGTCGATTGAAACAGCTAAACACCTCATGGATCGTTGTTTCTTTTGTTGCCCTTCCCTCCACTTCACAACTCGCAGCCAGAGTAGCAGAAGAGTAGCTTGTTGCTTTCGTTTCTTCCTCCCTCTAAGAACCAGTGAGGGCACCGGAGATGTAATATTTTGGATATGAAAAAAAATATAATTTAATTGAAATTGAAAAAGAAAATACAAAATAAAGTGTTAGGAGTATTATCATCCTCAATTAAATGCTAAGAATTGAATGCTAAGGCAAAAAAAATGATATGTCACTCATAAAAATGACATGACATTGTGATAGGAGTATTAACACTCCCTCTGACCTTAAAGGTTTGTTTCAAACTAACATATTTTTTTTAGGGAATATGATTTATTAAGGTGATTAATTTTTCGGTTTGTTCACATCTATGTAATTTTATTTACACATCTAGGTAACAAACTTATTGGAAGTGTTCACATATGACCATTATGATATGTTGTAGCAGGTTACATCCGATCATAATGGTCAAGCTCAGCTACCCAGCCAACCTTCATAATTAAATACTGTTAGTGTATAGGTAGAGCTCGTTGTGAAAGACCTATTACTAGGTAATTCATGGGTAGAGCCGAGCAATGTGAACTATACAAGTTAGCAATAACATTGATTAAATGAAGTAAGGCTCTGGTGTATAGAGAAGCCCTCATTGTTTAAGAAGTAACCATAGAAACGATGGAATCCCCTATTTCTTTATAATATGTAAACACTTTCAACAAATTCGTTGCATAGATGTGTACAAAAAAATAGATACTAAAATATAAACAAAACCAAAAGTAAGAGTACATTACACAAATGACCCCCTATGATTTGGGGAAATTTATGTGTTTGATCTCTAACTTATTTTTATAACTCGGATGGTTCCTACTGCTTATTTTTGTTGTGCGCTTAATCCCTATCTTACCTAAAAAGATTATTATCCCTTTATTAATTTATTTTTTTAATTAATTTTCGTATTTATGTATTTATTTTTTATATAGTTAAAAAAATCAATAGACTTCACATATCTGTATCTCCTCACCGTAAATCTGAAACCACATTTGAGAAATTTAATTGCGGTTCCACCGGTCACCATCCCATCTCTCATCCTCTTTAACTTCTATTATCTTTCCATCTACAGTGGCATCGACGTCTTCAACATCCTTTCTTTTTTCGGTCATTCGACTGCGATGAACCAACACCACAACGCACTCTTTTTTCATCTTTAGTGGGAAAAACCCAAGATCGACATGTACATAAAAACCAAGTTTTTTTAAAAAAAAAAATTAACAAACGAAATTTCTAAATTTATTCGAATGTTGATCACCTAAAATTTATACTGTACACAAAAATAAACACGTAACAAATTAGATTTTTAACATATATAATTTTAAAAAGTTCAAAGTCAGGAAGGTCAAAATGACATTTTATAAAGTCGAGAATGGTAAAGTAAGAGAATCTGATTATATACACTATAAGGGTAAACACAGAAATTTCAAAAATAGATAAGGATGAAAGTAATATTTTAAAAAAGTTCAAAGTTAAAGGTAGGGCCGTAGGGGTAAGCATGGGTCATTTTGAGTTGATTTAGACCTAAAACCAAATTCAACCCGACAAGCTACGGTTTCAAAAAAACTAAACCCAAAACTCAAACCTAAACCAACAGGTTCAATCTTACGTTGATCAGTTTTAAACCAAAAAAATGTAAATAATTAACTAGACCATAAATTGACTTCAAACAAGTTAAACCTGGTCGAAACCAAGTTAGACTGTGTTTCAAATAAGATTTGGTCAAGGAATCAAACCAACTTGGGATTAAGGTTATGTGTGATTTGTTATTTATAAGAGGAAGCTTCACATTTTTTTGGGAGCTGATCCGTACACAATAATTTTTCTCCATACACAACAATTGGTGTTTTAAAATGTTGTATTGTACAACTATATAATACATGAATTGTTGTGTATGGCAAAAAACTGTTGTGTACGAATCACTTCCTTTTTTTTCTTTCCACAAGGCGATGTGGGATTAGCACATTTAGAAAACTTATGAATTGTAATATTGCATTTTTTAATAATTTTGTGATTTGTATGTGTTCAATTACACAGTAGATGGTAAGTATTTAATTATAAATGGAGATTTTTAATACCCTGATTTTTTGTGTATGATTCTCGTTGAATATACAAAGATGATGCCTTACCCACGTGTGTAATGAAATTAACATAAAAAAAATACAATACGTAATTATAAATAAATAAATTAATATGATGGATTAAGTGTGATTTGCTAAAAATGAGTAAAAGATGCTACAAAAAAGTTGGTTATAAATTGCGAAAAACTTCCTTATAAATAACATTGGAAGTTTTGTTTGTGAGTCTACCATCTTTATCTAACATTAATAATTTTAATCTCACTCTGCTTTGAACTTTAGATAAGGCAACATACAATTGCCCATGTGAAAAAACCGGATCTTTGAGAAACAAACCAACATTTGATAACGATTGTCTTTGACTTTTATTAATAGTCATCGCAAAACATACAGCCAAAAGAAACTGTCTTCTTGTGAATTTGAAGGAATTTTTTTCTGATGGAGTTAAAGGCATTCTTGGAATAAAAGTATGGTTTCCAATATTAGTTCCAGATATTATACGTGCCTCAATAACATGTTTTCCCAATGATATCGCCTGTAGTCTTGTGCCATTACATAAACCGTTTTTCTTATCAATATTTCTTAGTAACATTACTGGAACACCAATTTTTAAAACTAACTTATGATTTGTTATATCGGATACTTTGAGACCATTTAATACATCAGGAGAGTATAAATTTGCATCAAACTGATCATGGATAAATTCAAACTCACATATGCTATCTAAACTTAAATATTAACCTCATCTCCTGGAAACTTCTTAAGCAAACGTTCGTTTATTTCCTGAACAATTTCATTCTTTGGAGCAAGTATCGCTATTTCTTGTAAATAATTTGTACTGCTATACTTCTCCAAAATTAAAGGATATACAAATTCAATTAACGGACCTATAGGATCATCTGGATCATTAATGAGAATATCATCTGGAATATCGATAATCGTTTCACCGTCGTTCGGACCACCAAGTTTGCTTTCTCTTATATCCAATAGCCAATTTGCAAAATCTCTTATTTTTTCCATATCAGATAGATCCCTTCCAACAGTTAGCCTCATGTTTTTTTTAATCTATGGACTTTGCAATGTTGCCATAAATATGAAGAACTTAAAGAGGCATGACAATGTTCTGTCTACTGCCACCCGGAACAACATGTAAAATCTGTCTGAAATCTCCTCAAAAGACAATAACTTTCCCTCCAAACGGAATATTTGAGATGCTTGAATTTCTACACCTTAATACATCTTTCAAAGTTTGATCCGTATAAGAAGAAGAGTAGCTTGGGAGTGTAGTTATGCTTTTTTCAGACATATCTCCATTGTCATCAGCTTTCAATCTGTAATGTTTAAAATTATTTTATTACATATAAGGAATTGTATTTGTTTAAATTAAAAAAACAATATAAAAAGACAAAAAACAAAAAGAAACTAACTCTTTCTTGAACTCATTAATTTCGACAATATCAGAATTAAAGAACAATTTGGTTACATCAAAATTACTTTTGGCTAAACCAATTCCTGTAAAAATAAATTAGTCAATAAAAATAAATTATATATATATATATATATATATATATATATATATATATATAAAGCGTGAATACAAAGCATCCCATATGTGAAGTTTTACAAACTGCATCACTATAACAACACAAATGACCTTGGGGTTAGTTTTGAGGTATCGTGACATCTGGTATGCTTGAGTTCCAAATATAGTGACCTTCAGATGTACAAACCTAAATAAAAAATGAAATTAGTTATTACGAATAAATTGTGATTAAAAATAATAAAGAAATATAAGCTCACTATAGGTTGCTAATAGTCATCTTTATGTAAAGCTTGGATGGGTTAGGATTTGATGTTTCAGACGCCCGAAATGTGGCAATTTGTCCAATAACATCTACACAAGTATAATAAAATGTAATAATTAAGATTAAGTTAAATATTAAAATATTAAAATACTAAAATACTAAAATGTATAATAAATTACACAAGTCATAAAAGTGATTAAAATAAAATTTAATAACTAACCAAAGAATGCGTCTCTTGGGCATGTTTGTTCGATAATAGAATTAAAATCAACAAACACAAATCCATTCACCGGACCTGAGAAATCCTCACATTTTTTATAATACTTTTTCAATTCAAAGTTATGGTTTGTTTATGACCCGTAGCATTAAAACCATTATTCACAATCGCCATATTGGGTTTTAAAATGATATAAGTTTGATCTTCCTTCAAAAGATCACCAAATCTGGCAAAATACTGAATGAAAACACTATAATGGTATTTTGTACTCTGTTTAATCAAATAAATAACAAGTATTTTATTTTTTTGAAACATATGTAATATTGAATGGGCTATTAAAAAGATACGAAATACAACAAACCTCCTCATCCATTATGATCATTTCAATTGATAAAACCGTATTATTCTTGATAAAGTTCCACATTTTCAGCACCTGTACTTTGATATTTGAATCCTCATCAATTTGTTCAATGTTTATCAGGTAAAATTTATTACCTACATTCATTTCTTGCATACAATTGAAAGCATATTGAAATGTAAGCAAATAGCAGAGGTAATATGGTACTGTTTTACTTTAACAATGTTAAATTTTTGGTAAATGAAAGTACATTGCTACGATTTGTAAAAACAATTAGCAGTGTTTGAAATGTAACCATGTTTAAAAATTTAACATTGCAAAAAAAAAAATATGACATAAATATGTGTTACATTTCTTTACATATAGCAAATTTATGGAAACGTTACAGAAATGGTCCCTATAGCATTTTTTTTAGATAATTGGTCAATTTGGTGTACTACACGTTTGTAAAATCTAAAAAACATAAATAGTAAAAATAATACATAGTAAAATGGTCAATGTCCAACATTTTTAGCGTAAATAAAACTATTGAAAAAATACAATCCCCTAATGGACAGAATGAAAATTAAAAATCTGAAATTTAATCTGCGAATAATTTTTTTCTGAAAGTATGATATGGCATATAGCACATTTTTTTAATCAGGAAAAAACTCAAATTCATGGAAATGTTACAGAATTGGTCCCTATAGAATTTTTTTTAAACAAATTGTCATTTTTGTAAATAAATTGTCCAATAAGATAACAATAACTAATTCAATAGTTACATACAAATATTATATAATGTTATCTGATAGGATAACAATAAGTACTTCAACAGTTAGACCAATTAGAAATTTATATACAAAAAATAACCGAATACAATTAATGGTCTCATTTAATGGTCCCATTAATTATATGACAATGAAATTATTCTATCATCAATGAAATTATTCAATAAAGGTTTCCTAATAGGATATGACACATGACTCATTCTTAAAGCACATTGCTATAATCGACATGAAGGAGAGGGAACATGCAAATTTACGAATTTGTCCTCCTGCAGATAAGTTTATTAAGAGGTGTGTAGCTTCAACAGTTAGATAACATGACAGTTAGTAGGAACGAATGAAACCATTAATAAACATACATTCATATTTTTTTAATCAGAGGCACGATTAATAAACAAATACTGTCAAAACACTTTCCAGACTAAAGAAATTTCATTCGAGACATAAGAACCAATTTGCATATTTATTTAATCCCTTATGTTAAAACATAGTAAACACAAAAAATTGATGTGCTATCCTCTACAACTAAACCAATTAGCAACTTGATTTACAGAATCCCTTATGTTAAAAGATAGTAAATGAATAAAAGTGAGAATGATTGAAGAAGAAGACACCTTTTTCTTATGAAGACGTGAAAGAATGTTGAAGAAGAACTGAAGAAGAATAGCGTTTACAAAAAAATCTCAGAAGTAGAATCGTGGATACAAAAGCATATAGATCGTATAGTCGTATATATTTCGTTATGCATTTATTTACAACATATTTTTTAGGATTTAATCACTGGAAACTAATCATTTCCAATTACAAAAAACAAACTTCCATATTTTATCGGATATCACCGATTTGAATTTTGGATTACCGATTTTAAATATTATTTGCATATTTATATTTATTGACTATCTATGTCTATAGTAATTGTGCATAGGAATTGAAGGGCATTTATGTAAATTCAGTTGACTAAAAGAAGGGGGGAAATGATTATGAGGGGCTTGGAGTTAGACACGTGGCGAATGAGTACTTATTTATTAGATTAGGGATATATATATATATATATATATATATATATATATATATATATATATGGGAAAAGTGAATATACCCTTATGGGTATATAAGCTTAGATACCGAAATTCACGATAACACATCGTTTTGTATAATATAATACATTCTAATGGTCCAACGTTCATATAATTTAACTTCTAACTTGATTTACTTCCATGAATTTTA
Organism: Lactuca sativa; assembly: GCF_002870075.4. Taxonomy (NCBI): domain Eukaryota; kingdom Viridiplantae; phylum Streptophyta; class Magnoliopsida; order Asterales; family Asteraceae; genus Lactuca; species Lactuca sativa. The sequence goes on along the minus strand of NC_056631.2, from coordinate 69,250,280 downwards.
TAATTACACATTTATCTTCTTCTTACATAATTTTCATTTTCAACTACAATATATATAGCCTAGTAGGTGGTCGGCAAAAAGATGTGATATAAGATGAAGATAACATTGAAATTTTGAAAATCTTGAAAGTAAATCAAGTTAGGGGTTGAAATTTAAGAACATTCTAACGAATATATTAAACAAAACGATGTATTATCATGAGTTTGGGTACCTAAGCTTATATACCCTTAAGGGTATATTCACTTTTCCGATATATATATATATATATATATATATATATATATATATATATATATATATATATATATATATATATATATATATAAAGTGTGATCTTATAAATTCGGTTCAGTTTTGGTTTTTATTGGTTTTTACATTTTCTAAAATCGAAAACAAACCCAATATTATGTTTTTCTAAAATCTAAAATTCAAAATGTTTGTTCTTATAAGTTTTTCGGAGGAGTTCGGTTTTGCTCACCCCTAGTTGAAGGGGTAAGAGGTACATTTTACAAAGCAGGGGATGGAAAATATAGGGGTGAAAGAGATATTACAGAAAATTGAAAGTTAAGGGGTGTAAATTTGATATTTTATAATGTATAAGAGTGGAAAACATCATTTTACAGAGTATAGGGGTTGAAAAAAAATATGAAGTAGACAAAATTTCACCAATAGTCATTTTTCTTTTCTGTTTTTCCATAAAATAGTCCATATAAAACTTTTTTCCATGAGATAGTACCTAAAGAGCAAACCTTGCACACGATAGATGTACAATAATTAGTTTGAATAGAATAACCTAAGCATATATATATATATATATATATATATATATATATATATATATATATATATATATATATATATATATATATATATATCCAACAACTACACGTCACCGTCTTTCCACCATCAACGTACCGCCTTTTTCTCTTTCTCTTTAGAACTTCACATCTATCATCGAATGGAAAAAAAGAAAATATTTAAGCCTGTTTTTTTTATTCTTTTGTAGATTAAGGAGATGTCAACGGAACACACCATGAATTGTCTATAATTAGAGCATGAAGAGCAATCGCTTTCGGATGTTTGTCAATGTGCTTAAAAGTTCAGAACCTTTGCAATGTGTGGTAAATGATGATGACAAAGTTTCTGATGTACCTGATTCGTCTCTAAAGACACTCAAGGTGGACGAATTCTAGTTCTTGTGTAACATCCCATCAATAAGGTACTCCTAATTTTAACCCTTGTGATTTATTATTTTGTAATTTGGACCTTAAGGACTTGAATGTGGTCAATTAAACTATGGTAGCGTTGCCGTAATTTTGAGGATGTGGGAGTATGCCATGCGTACATGAGTACGTTGGGCGTACTAGGGATCTCCCTAGTAAGCTGGGCGTATGTGGCCAGACCCCAAAGCCTAGTTTTAAGGGTTTTGCACCAATTTAAGCAACATTAAGCCTCATTTGTCTTCTCATTTCCATCCTCCATCAGCATACTCGTGTTCTCTTGCAAACCCTAGCCTTATTTGAGCTCTTGGAAGATTTAGTGTGAGTTTTTGTGTGTTCCAAAGGAAGAGGAAGGTGGTGGTGAAGCTTGGAAGCTAGTAGCAAGCTTGGATCTTGGAGTTTTGCATCCTTCTCCATCATATGAAGGTATAAACTTCATACCTTGATGGCTAATTCACTAGATCTTGCTTATGTGTTGTTGTTATGTTCCTTTTTGTCTCAGATTGTTGAATCTCGAACATGGCATGTTCTTGACTCGTTAAGTTGTATTTCAGACTGTAGTACTAGAGTTAAGTCATAAAAATGGAGCTTTGATGGCTAGTTTTGTCTCATGCATGTTAATGGGAGTCTTAAGGATTTAAGGTGTTAGGTCTTTAGGTATTAAGCACTTTGTGTGCATGTAAGGTCATAAAGTTCCTTACTTTATGAATCTTTATGGCATTTGGACCCTGGATATGCAATTAGGTGCATTAAGTCGATACATTAAGCTCTTAATGGTGGGATTAAGTTTTTTAGGGCTATGCCCCGCGTACCTGGGAGTATGCCCAACGTACGTGGTCAAAGGTCCCGATGAGGTCAAGGAGGAGTATGCCCATCATACCTCCAGAGTACGTCCCGTATACTTACTTTGGGTCGACTCGGCTAAGTTGACTCGATTGGGTTGACTTAGTTGACTAAGTGGTTTGACAAGTTTGACTTTGACCTTGACCTAGTTTGAACATGTTTGACCATAAGGGTATTTTTGATTATGAATAAGAGTAAGTCATTGTGATGATTAGATGTCGAATTAAGTTGAGATTCGGAGTTTGTACCTTAACACCCAGTGTTCAGTCTGAGTTGAGTTTTCCTTACTGTATTTATGGGTCTAAGGCACCAATGCCGCCCTATTCTGTTATGTGTTCTGATATGTAAGGTGTTAGCATGCAATAGTAATATGTTGATCTGTTATCTGTTTACATGTTGCTTGTTTATTTGCTTATATGTATTGCACATGTCGACATGCAATGGTGTATGGTGAGACTGGACTGCTTTGTGTGTCAGTCAACAAACTCGGGGTATTCCAGCCCGAGGTTGATTGGACCCGATGTGTTGGTATTCCAACCCTAGGCTGATTGGGCCAACATGCTTATGATGAGGGTATTCCATCCTGAGGATGACTGGACCCATCGTGGACATGCTTGGTATACCAGCCCGAGGGTGACTGGGCCAGGCATGAGTGTTTGTGCATGTGCTTTGTTTTGTGGTGTATTTTTGGGAACTCACTAAGCTTTGGCTTACAGTTTTAGTTTATTGTTTCAAGTACTTCGGATGACCATGGGAAAGCGAAGGCATGATCGTGCACATCCTCTTGTTTTTTGGTCTTATATTTTGGGAGAATATTATAAAAGTATTTGAAATAATGGTTTTTTAAACATTTTTATAATTGTGGGTTGGTTTGAAAAGTTTAAAATTGTTGTGATTTTCGATAGTGTTACATGTTTGTATCAGAGCCTTGGTTTGAGTGAATTGGAGAAACACTCGTGTGAATCCAGTCTCAAACTAAGGAAAAAGATTTCTTTTTTAAATAAATTTTCAACTTGTTTCAAAATAATCGAAGATGATGCGATGTGCACGATTAGTCAGAGCCAGTAAGTAGACCCCAAATTACCATACCGTTATCTGATCTTGCGATATTTTAGAACGGCATGCTAGGGATCTATAGGAATTGCATGATAGAGTTGCCTGATTATATGATGCCTGGTAGCCTAAGGTTCTCCTTTATATGAAATTGGCATCATTACTGTAGTGTAACATCCGAAAAATTAAGACCAAAAATTTCATTTTTAAATAACTAATGGTGTGATGCGCTGTAATCATGCCGACTCCTTTCATTTCTAAAAAACATTCATCGTGTCATCTCATAACAAAACCAAATGTAAATAATCAAAACGTGTCACAATAAAACATCATCAGAATATATCTCCCAAGAATCTCGTGTGCGGAATAATGGTATGATGCGCTGCAATCATGCCTGCTCCTTTCCCTTCGAAGAAGAGGTACCTGAAACCAAAACTGAAAACCGTAAGCACAAAGCTTAGTGAGTTCCCCCAGCATACCACCTAATCATACATTTCCAAGCATATCTGGGTGCCCGGCCTACCCTGTCAGGCATATCTGGGTGCCCGACCTACCCTATCAAGCATATACGGGTGCTCGACCTACCCTGCCAAGCATATCTGGGTGCCCGACCTACCCTCCGATTTATTTTAACCGGTTACGAGGACTATTTCACCCCTATCACTGCCACATACTAACATAGAAATAAGCACATAAATCATAACAAGTAATGACATACCAAACAGTTATCGTGAAGACAATCGTCTCTACCATAAACAACTACTAGTGGGTCGGCATTGGTGCCTTCGACCCACTACTACAGGAAGGTAACTCACCTCGTGAAGCTGAATGCAGAATCTCACAGTAATAAATATCTAGCGGTAGCTCCGACGACTCCTCGAGATATCATTACCACAATAACGCTTAATCAAAAACTAATAATCCTTCTTAGGGTAAAATGACCATTTTACCCCTTCTCTAATTGGGCCAATGCCTAGGGCCCAACACCATAACATGAAAGGCCCCAAATCTAAAAAGTCTTCCCAAACCCACAAGTGGCCCATGAAATGGCCCAATTTTCTAAATTGGGCCCAACTCCTCAAATGGGCCTTATCGAAAGCCCAATAAATCCTTATCCCAAAATAAATAATTTTGAATGGCCCATTATGGCCCAAAAGGCCCAATACCGCCAATCTAAGATTTAGGCCCAGAGATCTTATTCCATAGTGGGCCATGAGGGCCAAACTTCTAAGGCCCAAAAATCCATATACGCCACCCTGCATGCGTACGCGCGACGTACCTGGCACGTACGCCCAACGTACGCTGGCCTTAACCAAAAGCGGGAAGTTGACCCAGTATTTGTAGCGTACCAGGGTGTACGCCCAACATACTGGCTAACCTCTTTAGGACCCCTTTTGTGACTTAATCCATTAAGTCCAAACGTCCAAAACATAGATCTATGTCCTTTAAAACGCCCTATTCCATAAAGTAACAAACTTTATGTCTTTGCATGCATAGATGGGGGTTAAAACATGAATTAAGTCCTTAAACTAACTTTGTGACCATTAGAGACTTACATGGTTGTGGCTTAACCATCAAGATCCTATCTTTATGACCTTAAATGCTTCCAAGAGCTCAAAAGGACAACTCTTATGGTCTGGAACTATCAAGATACAAGAAACCTCAACAATGGAGTCAAAATAACCCATAAAACACCCCAACACTACAATTAAGCATGCAATGGTCAAGTTTGAAGCTTAATACCTCAAATGAGTCAGAAATGGTGCTAATCCCCTAGATCTACAAGCTCTCTTCAAGTCCTTGCTCCTTCTTCAAACTTCTTTCTCTTCCAAGACACCAAAACAACACCAAAATGCTCTCAAATGGCTACCAAATCACAAGAACACACAAATATGGGTTAGGGTTTTCGTGAGGGTTGCTTAAAGGTGAGAGGGTGGCTGGACTAAGGGCATAAGGTTCTTTATATAGGGATTAAACCCTAAATTTTAGGGTTTTAGAGTCTGCATGTGTCCGCTGCACGTACCCTTTGGTGTGTTGGGCGTACGTGCATGGCATCCACGCCTTCATCTCATGAGTACATTGAGTGTACATGGCATAGTACGCCCCGCATACGAAACTTCTCAGCCCAATCACATGGATGCAATGGCCCAAGCCCAAACCAATTCAATTCATTAATCTTATAATAATACAACTAATACCTTATAAATCCCGAATGTTACAAATCTCCCCTAATTGAATTAGACTTTGTCCTCGAAGTCTGCTGCTGTTGTTGCGAATAACTAGGGGTAATACTCTTTCATCTCGTTCTCTGGCTCCCACGTCCATTCCGAGCCCTTACGGTGCTGCCACTGCACCTTTACCAGTTCTACTTCCTTGTTTTTCAGAGCCTTTGTCTTCCTGTCATGAATGGCTACGGGCCTCTCGATGTAGTTCAGACTGTCATCCACCTGAATGTGCTCCAACAAAACCACCGCGAAATCATCGGCTATGCACTTTCACAGCTACGAAACATAAAAAGTGTTGTTGATCTGTCTCAGCTCCTTCGGAATATCCAACTGATATGCTACCTTCCCCACCCGGCCCACCACTCTGAAGGGTATGATATACCTGGGGCCCAACTTGCCTCGCTTCCTGAAGCAGATGACACCCTTCCAAGGTGACACCTTCAGAAGGACCATATCCCCGACTTGGAACTCCAAGTCTGATCGGCGTCTGTAGGTTTAACTCTTCTGCTAACTCTGGGCCGTCTGGAGTCTACTCCAGACCTGCTGGATCTTCTCTTTCGCTTGAGTACCACCTTGGTACTCCACATGACTCTCTGACCGACCTCACCCCAACATATTTGGGTCCTGCACTTCCTCCCGTAGAGCATCTCGAAGGGAGGGCGATAGATACTGGCGTTGTAGCTATTATGGTAGGAAAATTCTGCCAAGCAAAGGTAGGTATCCCAGCTACTACCAAAGTCTAGAACGCACGCCCGCAACATATCCTCCAAAGTCCGGATGGTTCGCTCCCTCTAACCATCCGTTTGCGGGTGGAAAGTCGTGTTGAAGTGTAGACGAGTACCCAGTTCGTCATGAAATTTCTTCTAGAATCTAGAAGTGAATCGCACATCCCTGTCAGAAATCACAGAAACCGACACCCCATTTCGAGCTACTACCTCCTGGATGTAGATTTCTGCCAATTTCTCGGCCGAAATAGGCTCCTGAATCAGGATGAAGTGGGCGCTCTTGGTCAATCGATCGATAATGACCCATATCGCGTCAAATCCACGCGCTTTCCGTGGTAACTTCATAATGAAGTCCATGGTAATTTCCTCCCATTTCCACACATGAATATCCAACGGCTGCGTCTTGTCGTGAGGCCTCTGGTGCTCGACCTTGACCTTCCTGCAGGTCAAGCACCTCTCGACGTACCAGGCTATATCCTGCTTCATGCAGGGCCACTAGTAATAAGGACGAAGATCTCTATACATCTTCATCGCCCCGGGATGGATGGAAAATATGGATTTGTGTGCCTCCTCCATCAGGACTTGGCACACACCACCCGAGTACAGAACCCACACTCTACGATGGAGTGTCAATAAACCGCAACTATCATAGTCGATGGAGGAAATCTAACCCACGATACGCTCACTCTTCCGATGCTCCTCCTTTATAGGCTTTTTTTGAGCCTCCCAAATCCGCTCCAAAAGCGGAGTCACTACCATCATCCTTAGGAAGATGTCTCTGATCGGGGTCACGAATGCCTTGCGGCTAAGTGCATCGGCCACAAGATTGGCCTTCCCCGAGTGGTAGAGGATCTCACAATCGTAATCCTTCACCACGTCCAACCATCGTCTTTGGCTAATGTTCAGATTTTGCTGGTCCATAAAGTACTTCAAACTCTTGTGATCCATGTAAATAGTACAACAGACCCCATAGAGGTAGTGTCACCAAATCTTTAGGGGAAAAAAATTGCCCCAACTCCAGGTCATGCGCCGGATAGTTCGCCTCGTGAGGCTTCAACTGCCTCGAGGTGTAAGCGATCACATGACCTCTTTGCATCAATATTGCGCCCAAACTTGAGATAGACGCGTAACAGTATACTACAAAATCCTTGATGCCCTTTGGCAGAGTCAATATCACTGCCTCACACAATCTCTGCCTCAAATTCTCGAAGGTCGCCTACTGCTCAGGCACCTAGCGGAAAGTCGCCAACTTCTTCTTCATCCATGTCAGGGGCACCGATATCTTGGAGAAATCTTGAATGAACCTTGGATAATAGCCTTCTAAACCAAGAAAGATCTAAATCTCGGATGGAGACTTCGGAACCTCCCATCTCATCACGACCCTCACCTTGGTCGGATCGACCAATATATCACTCTGGTTGACGAGGTGCCCCAAAAACTGCACCTCGCGCAACCAAAACGCACACTTGGAGAACTTTGCGAAAAGTGTCTTCCTCCTCAGTGTCTCCAACACCTCCCTCAAGTTCTCCTCGTGTTGCTCATGTGTCTTGGAATAAACCAAGATATCATCAATGAAGACTATTATAGACCGATCCAGCATCGGTCTGCATACGCAGTTCATGAGATCCATGAACGCGACAGGAGCATTGGTGAGACCAAATGTCATCACCACGAAGTCATAGTGGCCATAGCGAGTCCGGAAAGTAGTCTTCTGTATATCCTCATCTCTGACTCTCATCTGGTGATAGCCTGAAGGCAAATCGATCTTGGAAAACCAAGATGCCCCCTGCAGCTGGTCGAAGAGATCGTCAATCCTCGGGAGTAGGTAACGGTTCTTCACTGTTACCTCATTTAACTCCCGGTAGTCTACACACATCTGATGAGTCCCGTCCTTCTGCTTCACAAACAGTATCGGGGCTCCCCAAGGTGAACTGCTTGGCCTGATAAATCCCTCGTCTAACAGCTCCCGTAGTTGTGTAGACAACTCCTGCATCTGGGGAGGAGCCAACCAATACAGTGCCTTGGCTACCGGATCCGCACCCAAAACTAGGTCAAACCTGAACTCCACCTGTCTCTCCGGAGGTATCCCATGTAAATCCTCCAGGAACACATTCGGATACTCCTGTACAACAGAATACATGAAACATAAATATCAAAACTGAAACATAATAAAAGATTGGGAGAAGAAACATACCCATCACCACATCTGGTGTGACACTCGCCTCCTCGGCCTTCAACTGGAAGGCTCGGCTCCTCACCACATAAGCATCTGGCTTGCCCTGTCGGCCATCTGTAATCCACAGGGTAGCTGGAGCTGGCGCCACCACTGGTGCTCCTGATATCAATCTCGAGCAGTTGGCCTTTTTATGTCTGATGTCTGAACAACGAAGATAAGGACTGTACAATCCTTGCTGAAGTGCCCAGTTTTTCCGTACTTATAGTGGCCCGATCCCCCAGCTCTGTAAACTCCCTTGTGTGGCTTGCCTCATTTCCCACAGCAACTCCGGTCCTGTTGGCCCTTCGACCTCGAGTCGAATCCCTTGGGTTTCTTCACTGAAACCCCAATCGTCTTCCCAACCTCTTCCGAAGGTGCTCTATATCAATCTCCCTCTCTCGTGCCCTGGCTATCATGTCATCCGAGGTCGGGCACACCGAGTAACTGACATGTTTCCGAATGTCAGCTCTCAACATATCATGGTACCGGGTTTTCTTCATCTCCTCATCACCCACGTACCGAGGCACCAACAAGGCCCTCTCCCTGAACTTGGCGGTAATATCCGCTACTGTCTCCGTATTTTGTCTCATGTCCAAGAACTCTCTGGCTAGCTGTTGAATCCATAGCTGGTGCAAAATCGACCCAAAATCTGGTCACAAAGTCCAACCAGGTCATAGCCTTAAAGGCTGGGGCTCCGAATGTATCACTGACCATCTCCCAGCAGCTCTAGCCCGCTCCCTCAAACACCCAGCAACAAACCGTACCTTCGACCCCTCAGAGCAGAAGCTCGTCATCTGTGCAGACTCCATGTCCGTAATCCATCTCCTGGCTACAATAGGGTCTTTCACCCCGTAGAAGTCTGGCGCACCGCATCCCTTGAAATCCTTTAAAGAGAGCGTGCAAGTCCCTGACTGGCCAGGTGCCATGTCACTCCTGAATTGTAACGCTTGTGTTTCCGGGCTTGCCATTTTTAGCAATGTAATAGTCTAGGTTAATCTCTGTAACCCGTTTTGAAATGATAAGATTGTACTATTTGAGTATTGTGTGTTTTGTGCTTAATTGCTTAATTATATGGTTTGATTAATTAAGAATAAAAATAAGCGTCAAAATTTAAGTGTAAAATAAACTTAATATCTTTGAATAATGTTGTAGTAATGGAAACGAGGTTTCCGAATATATATAGAACGCCCAAATCTGACTTCGTATGAGGAAGTTGTGATTTATCGAAGTTTCGGCTTAGCGGTATGCAGCCTGAAATACTCGATTTGAGATTGAGCGGTTTTTAGCCAAAGCAATCTAAACGAGAATTGAAGATGTCATTGTTGGTATCGAAGCGATAAAAAGTTAGGCGAGAACGGACGTCAAACGAAAAAGTTATGAATTTATAACAAAGTTTTTCTGTCCCGGCCTATTAAAAATAAATAATAAAAATAAAGTTAAAATTAGCCGACGGAGTCTAAACGAAAGTTGTAGAGCGTGGTCTCACCTTCGCGTGGATATAAAGAACGTCGAAAACGGAGTTCGTATGCAAAAGTTGTGAATTTCCGAAGTTTATTAAATATTTTGTAATTAAAATTAATCTTTTAATCCGGCATTATCCGAAGACGAGTCACCGGTCTGATCCGACGTACGCCCCGCGTACTTCGAAGAGTGTCGACATTTCGGATGACGCATGCAGTGACGATTTGGGAAGCAGTACGCGCTGCATACTACAGTATGCCCTGCGTACTCCGAGGCTCCAGCCTCCTATAAATAGGATCCGAAGGCAGCCGAGTCTTTTGCCAATTTCCTCTCTTCTCTCTCCCGTTTTGCATCGTTTTGCGTGCCAGAAATACCCCGAAGCACCGATATCATACTCGAGCCCCGAGGCAAGTCCCGAGATCTCGAGAAGTGCAGTTCCCGAGCCGAAGCTCTACCCGCGAGAAGTCGATTTTTGTGAAGATCTTTCAGATCTGCTGAGGATTGCTACATCAGCAAGTCGTAGTGCTGTCCGATCATCTTTTGATCAAGTGAGTGTATACTACCTTTCATAAACACGATAATAATACAAGTATGGTTTGAGTGTATTAAGTATATTGTGGTTTATATGTGTGAATGTGTATTCACTTTCTTCTATCTTATAGATCTGATTATTTCTCTATGAAATACGTGTTATGTGTGTGTGTGCCTCATCTGTTATGTGGAATATGTATTGATTAAAGCATGCTATACAGGTTTTTTAAACTATGTATAAAAATGTATATTTTTATCTACTAATATGTTGGGTAGAACATGGGTAGATAGTTGGTGTGTAATAAACAGATGAGAGGCCTCGTTGTTGTTTGATTTAGTCATCTAGCGGAGTTTAGATGATGACCACTGGCTATTCTAGACAGTCTTGTGGAAACATTAGCAGGTTCGCCACCTGTAGGTGTTAATGAACTCGGGTGTTCATTTGTTGTACTCCATCCCCCTCATGGTTGCCTTATTTGACTTATATTGCTGAGGTACCCCCGAAGCATGTGTTGTCGCCCCGATGAAATATTCTTAGACTAGGTCCCTTGTGTTAGTTGTTTTAGGGACATAAAGTGAGAATAACGGGAATGGGTAATTGGGTTATTGTTGGTTGGTGAAAATTAAATATGATTATTTATTGTGGGTTGAAAACCCTATATGCTCACCAGGCTTCCAAGCCTGACCCACTCAGTTTTATTTGTATTACAGGAAGTGGCGCGAGGGCATGAGATGGATGAACCATCAGTTGTTTTGTTTACAAGTCTGTATATGTATATATTTGTTGAATGACTTGTAATGTTATCATTTATGCTTATTGGTCTGTATCGGAACATGACACCCCGAGTTTTGATTATATAATGAAAAATACATTTCTTTTATGAAATGCTTTGGTAAACATTGCTTTATCATGTTTTGTTTTTGGGAACAAATTCCGCAACTCTTTCAAATCAAAATGATTTACTCTGAAAATATTTTAAAAGCATAAATGAAAAACGGTCTTTTATGGCCGAGATTTTGGGGATGTCACATGAATGCCCTAAGGCGATCCTCCATCATCTCAATGATACCCTCCTTGATCCACCCGAAAATCACCGAGACCGCCTCAAGGATGCCTCTTGTAATCTCGGATGCAATGAACTCGCGCAATTTGTCATCAATCGGTTCGGAACTCGTACCCGAACTTGACCCATACCCTGAACCTCTGGCTCTGTGACGTGTCATTACCATTACAAAACAAACACACAATCGTCAAGGTCATACATAACATCAAGAGACCTTATGCTCACTACAAGTTCCCTGGTTTAATCTCAACTCTCCTTGATTCGAGTACGGATCCTCTGCTTCCAGTCGTACGAGCCTATACTACCTTTTAAATCTATTCATACTTTCCTCAAGAATTGCCTTGACTCCACCAAGTCCCTTTTCTAGTACTGTTCTCAGTGATAATCTCATACTAGGCTTGCCCTAGGGTAATCTCCGACCTACTCTTTGCCATCAGCTGCATAAGAAGTCCCTGCTATATCTCACTATCTAGCTTGCGAATACCATTACATATTACTAAGAACAAATAATTCTTCGAATGAGAGTCCCTGGCCTACAATGGTTGGACTCAAACAAGAGTTGTGAGATAGGGCTAGACCTCACCTTCTAAAATGATTTAGTCCTCGTAATATGTAACTTAACGTATTCACTTACTAGTTATCTAACGATAACCAGGACTCCTAAAATCACAAAGCAAGCAGCATTCGAGCATCGAGTAACCAAAACCAAGCACATCCTAATCAGGCCATCGTAGAACTGATTAATCATTACTAGCATGCAGTTCAATAAGCACATACATCAGGCATATAAGGCATCTTCCTAGATCCTGAGGCCTAATCTAGCATGCAATTCTCATACACATATAGTAGGCATATAAGGCATCCTTCTTAGATCCTTAGCCCTATCCTAGCATGCAATTCTCATAATCATATCATATATCATAGCAAACATGTATGGTATCTTGGGGAAACTTACTTGAGCCCGACCGATTTCACGCATCACACTCCTTGTTCTTTCTCAAAACCCTTAATTTTAATTTTTAGAAAATTGTTTTCACTGTAAAAATTTGTGAAACCCTCGATTTGAGTCCAGACACCCCCGAATGTGTGTTCGAATCCCTCAAACCAAGGCTCTGATACCAACTTATAACATCCCAAAATTTAAGACCAAAAATTTCATTTTTAAATAAGTAATAAAGAAAACATTAGTGTTAAAAACATTCATCGTGTCATCTCATAACAAAACCAAATATCAATAATCAAAACATGTCACAATAAAAACATCATCATAGTATATTTCCCAAGAATCTCATGTGTGGAATAATGGTGTGATGCGCTGCAATCATGTCGGCTCCTTTCCCTTCGAAGAAGAGGTACCTCATAAGGTCATTGTTCATTTCATTTTTCATTTATATCCCTAAATTTTATTTTCTTTTATATTTTTTATTTCTAAAATAATTTCGATCTAATTCACCTTTCATAATTTAAAACCAAATCATTGGTATTATATAAATTATGATTTTGGTCGTTTACTATATTTTAAAGTTACTTTTTTTTGTTACTTATATAAATTGTTTTTATTGTTTTCGTTTTTATAAATAATAATTTTTATTGTGTATTGTATGAAATAACATAAAAATTTGTATCGTCCCAAAACCATAGTAAAATATTCAAAATTTTCTAAGGGAATAAAATCAATTTTCATAAAACTAGATCATCATCAAAACTTCTGTTTCACAACATGAAATTAAAATTAGAGTATCACAACAAACATCTCTCGAAAATCATGAAGTCGACTAGATTGTGTGTACAGTCATGTCTTTGCTTTCCCCTGCCCTTAGAAGTAGCTAAAACATTTAAATTCACAACTATAAGCGAAAGCTTAGTGAATTCCCCATAATATCACATGCAACACATATAACCACACATGAAAGGTCCATATCAACCTCGAGTCTGCATTGAATTAGAGTCCGTATCGAATCAATCAGTTTCCTCTAACTGAACGGGTCCGCATCATCCCCCGACCGACATCGACTTAAATGGTATCTTTCAACCAAACGGGTCCGAGCCAACCTAGTGAAAAAACTCAACTCATAGATAAAGCATGCAACCACGACATAATCATTATTACATAAGTAATGTAGTGAAAAAAGTCACCTCATAGATAAAGCAGAAATCCTTACACCTTGCAAAATATGAAAGCAGGTTCCACAACCACCTAATCACATTATAAAAGGTAAATCCTCAGCATATGACCTAAAACCCTTAAGTTTGACATAACTTAGTCAAAAAGTCAGCGGTCAACGGTCAGACCACCATGTCGTGGCCAACAATTGACCACGTTGTGGTAGCTAGACGACAAGACAGTGATGGTTGAGACTTGTCACTATGTCGTAGCCAATCACCCACCACACCGTAGTGATCGCCCAAAAATACTTAATGGATTAAGCACTTAAACCATAATATCTAGATCTCAAAAGCTTGGATCTGATGACTCTAATCGTTAATGGATAAAGTTTCTAACTTTATCCATTTACATGCTTCAAATGCATATAAACTCTAAAACTAGCTTCAAAGTGAACCAAAACACATGCTTGATCTCAACAGGAAGCATGTATACACATCTTTCCTTCAACACTCAAGTCCAGAAGTCACTTGGGTCACTTAAATGATCCAAGAGTTGCTCAACTCTAAAGATATATAGGAAAGGGACTCAAAACCGCCCAAAAAGGTGCATAAACTTAGATCTAGAAAAACAAAGGTCAATGTTTGAACTTTATACCTCCAATGACTCAGAAATCTGAAGTAAATGATGGACCTAAGCTAGCTTCTTGCTTCCTTGCACCAAAATGGAGTTCCTTCTTCCTCAAGCTTCACAAAACCCAAAGGACAAACTCAAAAACCAAATATGGAGGCTTGGGTTTAGGAGGGTAACAATCTCACAAGATGGGGCCACCAAATGAGGAAACCCTATGAGTTAGGGCCTTTGAATATGGGTCAAAATCCAAGGTCTAGGGTTTTGAAACACACACCACACCGTGTCGTGGCCAACACTAGACCATGCCATGTCTACTAGAATGATGCGGCCAAACGAATGGTGTTTCCCCGCTGTGGTGATCCTTCACCACCCAGTCACGGTAAACCAAAACTCTCAAAACTGCAAGGATTTAAAATAATTAACTCAAAAGAATAGTACCTGAAAAACAGATGGTAGAATTTTCAAACCTAATTTTTGTCCATCTCCTCCATACATAATTGTTTGGATTGAAACTTTATTTTTATATTTTTGTGATCCACTTTGCAAGGGAGTTAGTTATTTGTCGCAACGCACAAGGTGACTTTTATATATATATATATATATATATATATATATATATATATATATATATATATATATATATATATATATATATATATATATATATATATATCACCAATTAGGTGCTCCCTCACAGAGGTACTGTTCATTTCATTTTTCATTTCCACCCATAAACTTTATTATTTTTACATTTTTTACCCCTAATCTAATTTTGATCTAATAATTTTCATCACTCGTTAATTTAAAAGTTAAATTATTGGTATCTAATAAGTTAAATTATTGGTATCTAATAAGTTGCGTTTTTAGTCATTTACAATATTTTAAAGTTACGATTTTGGTAACTTACATAATTTGTTTTTATAGTTTTCTCATTTTTATTAATATTACTTTTTATTATTTTATATTTTTTGAAATTAGTTGTCATTTGTGTACTGTATGAATCAATATATATTTTCAAACCTTGTTTTTTCCACGTTGTCTATACATAATTGTTTGGATTGAAACTTTATCTTATTTTTGTGGTCCACATTATAAATGAGTTATTCGATGTAACATGCAAATTAACAAAATACTAGTTTTTATTAAATACAAAACTAATATTACTTAAATGTAATAACTAACAATGACTCATAATTTTTTTTTTGATAGGCTAGTTAGAACTTGTAACTTGCAAGATTAATTTCCTTTTCTTTTATTATTGTGAAATATAAAATGATCAATGTGAATCAAGTGACAAACAATAAAAAATTTGTGACAAATTTAAAATTTTGAAGTTATTTCTATTAAAAACACAATAAATAGTACTTAAACGTAATAACTAACAATAATTCATAATTTTATAAAAAGTATGAATAATGCAATATTTTAGTATCTACCATACATTTATTGGTTTGTATGCTTTTCTAGCTCCAATTATTTTCCTACTTATACCTATATGTCTGCATATGTGATATGTAAGAGTGGAGTAAATATCTCAATTAATGTATATTTAATGTCATTTACTTGATATCATGTTCATTAAATTCAATTACTATTAATGAAATATATCATGCAACATATAGACATGTGAGGCAGTGAGGGTAAACCGTTGTAGATAAATATGAAAATACGAACATGAGAAAATATATATGTACTTTTTATGTAATGTTGTTTTATATAAAGAATGTTTTTCTTCTATCTTCACGAATTTATGAATAATAATGACTCAAAAAGTTAAAAGGTTTCTCGATTCAAAACATAACAATTTCAAAAGATAAGAAATTGCATTTGGTTTTTGTAAGCACGTGCTTTTAAGTCTTTTGTTACTCATACATGCTGATTAAATATGTTTTGTTACTCAGTACATGATTAAATATGAACTTGAAGTACACAGTATTTTATGATAAGGTGGACGGAGTGGGTAACTGGATAGGAGCGGCTCGGTTTGTACTGTCCAAGCAAGAATTTGAGCGGGTTTACCGACTTACCCTTATAGTTGAAGCCTCTTTCTTTTCTATTCTGAGTATCGTATGCATCATACATCCTACATTTGATGTAAGTTGGGAGAGATGAATTCTTATATCTTGGGTTAAGAGTATGAGAGAGATGAAATCGAGATGGAAAATAAAATTTGATATGACGCTTAGTTGCAAATAACAAGATTAGTATTAATATGCCTTTTGCAAATAAACTTGTATAACCTACTTAGATTTAAACTTTTAGGTGAATAAAATATAGGAAATTATTTAAACTAATCATTCTAAATGATTTTTTTAATAAAATAATATTTTTTTCATTTTTTTAAATGACCATCTAGTCCAAAATACAATACTATTCCGAAGTAGTTCAGGTAATTCCAATGTTGGTGGTGATTAGCGAAAGATTTGTCCAGAATCTAAAACCCATATATTCCGGACATGAAAAATGTTTCTTGAATCTTTTGTCTCGAATGTGCGTGCATTCCAAAGTAATGTTTCGTAGTGTTAGTATTAGGGTATTTCTATTGCCATTGTTGATGCATAAACTAAATATAGCTTTTTGATACTATAAATATGAGTTCTAAGCAATTTTTTAAAGTACATGTTTCTAGTAGAGGGCAATGGGCGTGAATCGACGAATCTATGCAGTATATTGCTTCACACTACACACACTTTGATGTAGATTTAAGCACTAATCTAAACTTTTTCGGGTTAATCACATTGGTCGCTTTTAAGACCAAGTTACACACTAGTCAAATACGTTTATCTAGTCTCCATGCCATTATGAAAAATGGGGCACAAAATCAAATCCACCTCAATACCTCTATAAGACAATATCTCCCGACTAGGAATGTTATGTAAACACATCCTCCAAATAAATACACTGAGTTTGATAGGAACCCAACTATTCCATCTAGTTTCTATGTCATCCACTAGAAGGAATTTGTTGTCAAGAAGGGCATGAGCTGAAGAAACATAAAATGTGTCTGATGTGTCGTAGAGCCACCCTAATCTATCTATAGTAGTAATAAATTGAACACTATGCATCATCAACATGAACTGGTCCCACTGAGACTGCTCAATGCAACCTCTAGGAAAACATTGATAATTCTCCTCGCCCCACCCTATATACACACGATCTTTGATAGAAACAAACTCATGATTATCCAGAGAAAAAACCCCTATTAAATTTCAATGTAAGAGGAACATCTCCTTTCCAACCCTCATGCTAAAAAGAAGTAGCAAACCCATCACCCACTTGAATTGGGGAAAGAGAATGAAAGTCTAACCCACGGTCATGAAGATGAGCAAGCATCCATATCATACTACTCCAGGGCCCTGTCCCAACCCTCAAAGAGTCAATCAACACAACCCCCATCATAACCATAAATGACTTTCACAACCCGCACCCAAATAACATCAAGAAAGTGAAAAAATCTCTAACGCCATTGAAAAGATCATCGATATACTAAATAATAACACATTCCAAACTCCTAATCCTTCTTTAGCATTAGAAGTCAACACTTTATCCCACTTAACCCAATGTATGTGCCTCTCATCCTAATCTGCACCCTAAAATAACATGGGCCTTAAAGATTCTAATAGACTAATGACCATGACTGGAGTTGGGAACACTAACATCAGATAACTACCCATGTATTCAAAACCCGAATTAATCAAAGTCGGTCTACCACCAAAAGAAAGAGTTTTAGCCTTCCAACATGCCAATCTACTCAGAAATCTATCAACACTGGAAGACCAAGCATTGACCCTGGACATGTTGTGACCCATCGGGATGCAAAGATGAGTGAAAGGAAAAGAATCTGAGGTCCATCCCATGTCTTCAACAATAATTTCCAACCTGAGAATCAGCAACTCCCACTCCAATTAATTTGTTTTTATGTAAATTAATTTTGAGACTTGAAGCCATGAAAAACATCTCAAAATATGAACAATATGATTTGCAATGCCACATCATCATCATACATAAGATGCAAGATTTCACTGCTCCCGGTATAAATCTGTAATGCCCACAACTTTAGGCTAGACAATTAAGATAAAAAAAAGGTGATAATTATTATAATTTGAACCCTCGAATAAGGAAATTGCTAGTTTCAGGCATCATAGACTACATAGTATAAGCCTTTTAGGGAATTTATCGATAAACAATAAAACAACATTTTGATAGAAGGTTATTTAGGATAAATGATCTTAACCAAAGTTATATTATATTTGAAAAGGATTCCATACACATAAAGAACGTTGAGATCCAACTTCTTATGAAGAGGTTATGCTTCTTCGAAGTTTCGCGATTAAACCGACACGACTATGCAAGCTGTAAAAAGTGAATTTTAGATAAGTTGCTTATTAGCCTAATAAATCTAAATTAAAGTCATAGTAATCATAGAATTTTATATAAGTTGCTTATTAGCCTAATAAATCTAAATGAAAGTCATAGTAATCATAAAACCGAGAGCATGCATATAGAGAACGTTTAAATCTGACTTTGTATGAGGAAGTTATGATTTTTTGAAGTTTCGGTGCATCAATGCGGACACAAAAATCGGAATTCAAATCGGTTGATTATTAGATAAAATAATCTAAACGAAAGTCTAAGATATCGTGTTTTGGAGTACGTCGATATAAAGACAGCCGAGAAAGGAGTTCATATGAAGGAGTTACGAATTTTGCACAGAGTTTAACAGTCTAAATCGATGTAAATATGAATTTTGTTATATTGAGAACTAGATGTTGAGACCTTAAAGAAGTTGTAGAGCTCATTAGGAGGATTATGGGTATATAAAGAATGTTAAAGATGGAGCTCATATGTGAAAGTTATGGTCGTTAGAAGATCTTCGTGAAATTACATTGACTGATGATGTGGCCCTACCTGGTGGCACCACGTGGCATGGTCGGATAGCCAACTCATTCAAGAGACATGGTGACGTGGCACCATGAAAATATGACATGTGGATCACCAATATTGTGGCATGTTGCGAGGTTCTATAAGCGATCAAGTGAACAACTACGTTGTCGACACGTGGAAAAGGCAGAAGGGTCGGTAATACGTTGAGGCATGACGCGCCTTTTGTCTGCCCCTAGACCATATATATATATATATATATATATATATATATATATATATATATATATATATATATATATATATATATATATATATATATATATATATATATATATTGTCGATTATCTTCTCATTTCCTCACAAATTCACTCAAAATCTATCTGAAATCTCCCTGGCCTTTGATTTCGGTTCTTCTTGACATTTAGAACATTTTACTAGAAACTCTGGAGCTCTAGGAGTCCAACGAAAGGAAGTGTTTGAGTCGGAGTTTTTCCCGTGCAATTTCCCCATTTCCATTAAAACCTCTACAAGTTAAGTTCTACTTATATTAATTTAAGTGTAACTTATATTTATATTCATAGTCGTTATTATGAATCTATAAATAAGATTTATCAGTGATTCTATGTCATAATATTGATTGATCTACATATGGGGTAATGTGTAGGCAAGATTTACCGAGGTGTTTAAGGTGAGATTTTCAAACAATATTCTCTATATACCAAAAGAACCCTAACTTTGATATGATCTTACCTATTTGCTCCTTACCTGGTTCATACCTTGGTCATATCAAAGGAAACACTAAAGTACTAGGCGAAATGCTGCCCAAATTCCGAGTCATCCACTTTTAACAAGTAAGTGCATGGTTACTTCTAATTTACACAAAAATACGAGTATACTAAATGCTTAAATGTTATATGTGTTGCTTAGTTGTTCCTAATATATCTATGTAACATTATATAACTATTACATGGTTAAGTTGTATATTAATCATACTTAAAATATAATTGGGTAGTGAATGGTTGTGTGAAACAATAAATGAGAATATGTGATAGGTTAGTGAAGGACTCTATGAAAAAATAAATGGGAGGTTGTGATGGGTTAGTAAAGTGTTGTGCAAAATAATAAGTTGTGATCTGTTGTGTTTACCCAAAGTATTATCGTACTTTTGTGCTCACCTAAAGTACTATTGTATTGTTGTGCCTAGTCATATAGTAAAAAATTAGTTAATTAAAGGTTGTAAAAAATAATAAGCTATGACTTGTTGTGTTGTGACCAAAGTACTATTGTACTGCTATGTTCACCCATAGTACTATCGTACTGTTGTGTTGCCCCCAAAGTAATATCGTACTGTTATGCCTAGATGTTTAAGGAAGAATATACGACAATCGTTGCCGATAAAAGTCCTTTAGGAGAGATCACTCAAGATCATTATTTAAGGATTAGGAAGTAAGGATAACGGGAATGGGTAACTATGTTATTTGATTATTGAATATATATATATATATATACATATATATATATATATATATATACATATATATATATATATATATATATATATATATATATATATATATATATATATATATAATTAAAGATTATAATATTGTGGGATGAAAACCATATGTACTCACCCGGTTTCCCAACCTGACCAACTCAGTTTCTTTGTTTCACGAGTAGCCGTACGAAGGTATATGATGTTTGGATTTGATGAGAGATACGAGGAAATGTAGGCCATTAGATGTCGTGAGGCTAGTAATAACTATGTGTATGCTTATGTTTCTTGTATCAGTTATGACATCCCAAGTTTTTAATAGTCAATGAAAAACATTTCGTCGGAAATACGTTTATGGGGAAAATTTTGCAGTTATGTATAAACTCTATTTTAAAATAAGCATGAATAAAAATATATTTTCTACCCGTGAAAATGGGGATGACACAAAATCCCCATGGAAACATTAGCTTCCAAAGCCATAATTAGGGCAACATGTAACCCCTCTATGGCTAGAATAAAAAGAAACAGAGAAAGCTAATTTTCTTGTCTCAAACCCCTCTGTATCTGGAATTCCTGCGTAGGGGACCCATTGACCAAGACTGACTCCCTAGCAGAGCTAAGTAATTCCATTATCCAACCATATCAAATCGAACCAAATCCCATAATCTCCATAATTTCATGAAGATACTCCCACGAAAGAGAATCATAGGTTTTTTTAAAATCCACTTTAAAGACCAAAAGATGATTTTTAGAAGCCTTACATCAAGCAACCACCTTGTTAAGAAGAAAATACCCATCTAGAATTTGTCTGCCTTTGATGAAAGCAGACTGCTCCAAACTCACAACCGAACCAATAACCCCCGCTAACCTATTAGCTAAAAGTTTACCAATGATTTTGTATTGGCAACTAATTAAACTAATAGGTCTAAAATCTCTAATAGTCTTTGGGTCTCGGACTTTCGGGATAACAGTAAAAAAAAACATTGCACCCTTTTAGAATAGAAGCATGAGAGAAGAAATACATGAAAAGGCGACGGTGTCCTCCTCAATAAGATCCCAATACCTCTTAAGAAACCCGAAGGAAAAGCCATCCTGTCTCGGTGCCTTAGAAGAACCACAATCCCAAACCGCCTTTTTGATTTCCTCACGGGAGAAAGGAGCATGAATAAACTGAAGTTGAAATTATGATAAAGTAGAAAATTTGTTGGTTGCAGTATATGGTTAAATCCTTCTCTTTTTAGAAAAAAGAGGCTCATAGAACCCCTATATCTCTTCTTTGACCAACATCGGATCATCAACCCACACCCCATCTCTAAACACATCCTAAATGGCCAATTGACATCTCTTTCTATTAATAGTGCCATGAAAATAGCCTGAATTCTCGTCTCCCTCAATACCCCACCGAATCTTCGCCTTTTAAGTTAAATCCACATGATTCCTATGATAAGCTCAAAAATATCTTAATTCTTTGTTCCCGAAGAGTAGCTGACCCATCATCAACCACGAGACGATCATCAATTGAATCAAGAAGATCTTGTAACTCGGTCACTTGGATCCCAACCTGCTTCGATTATTAGCATTCTATAAAACGAAAATTAGCTTTAAGACTTTGCAATTGAATGTTATACTTAATAACAGTCAATTTATGATTACAAATCCCATAACAATTTAATATTTTTTAAGAATAGTTTTTAGTTTTATTAGTATAGTGTAATAATACTTTTATATTTTATGTATCTAAATAAAAATATAAAATAGTTATATTTACTTTACAACTTATATTTAAAAACGACTGGTTAAATAAAAAAACTATATAGATATAAATAAATCAATTATATATATATATATATATATATATATATATATATATATATATATATATATATATATATATAAAGTTTAATAGTTCTCAAAATAATCAAATATTTTTCAAGTTTTAGAGTTTGTTATTTATCGAAAGAAAATTAAAAAGATCTAAATTGATAACTTCATATTGTGAATTCTTATATATTTTCCGGATTAACCGTATGAATTCAGATTCACATTGTGAATTTGCAAAGATTCACACTATGGATTTGACGGAAAAAATATCAAATTAATTTTATAGACTTCGATATAACTGAAAAAAAGTTAAAAAGTTATGATTTTCTATATTTTTAGTTTTTCTTAATTAATAATAATTCTTTATTAACCTCATACTATATATTATTTACCTCAGACTATATATTATTTTATTATGCCAACGAATAAGGTATCAAATCGTTATACAAAAAGAAATGCAAATCGTTTAAAAAAAACAAATATAAGCTTGGGAATAGCTTTAATCCATGTAACTATTTTAACCAAGCCAACCACAGTCCAATCATGCCTGTATATTACAGTACGAGAGTAGGCATGCCCCCCACCCTCCTCTCTACAAACACCTCCCCCACTCGCATGTATAATGCGTCTTTGTGTTAATAGGATTCAAGCAAATTTACTTACTAAAATAAAGGTTAATGCCATAATGTCAAACGACCTTCTTTGGCAACGAAGTAATCTTACCATAATTTAATGTTTATTAAAAAAAACACTCGAAAATATATTTTTAGCAAAAATAATCATTTGTTCAAGAATACTATGAAAAAACATTTTCTAACAAAAAAAATATGTTTCTAACTGTCATTACGAACTAACATTCCCGATTCCAAACTGAAATTTTGGATTTTGAAAAAAAAAAAAAAAAACTTTGGAATTTAATAATATGTCCAAAATCTGGAAAGCAATACCGGATTTCGATAAATTAAATTGTTTTTTTCTTTAAATCTAACAAAATAAACAAAAGTCATTATACAACAATGTCATGTTTTAGCAAAAAAACTTTATTTTTTTTTCGGCATATGTCATTATATTTAGAAAATGATTCATTTTCGGGCATTTGGTCAGTCACCAACAAGTTATATGACGTGTCTGTTTGATTTAGATAAAATGTTTTCCTCAACCTCAACTTTTACATATGAGATTGTATTTAGTCTCAATATTTTTTTTGTTCTCATTTGCTATTATTTTTTCAAAAAAGTTTCATTTGATACTTTGGTCAGTCAAAAATACATATTTTAAAACGTAAAAACATAAAATGAAAAATAAAAAGATGAAGGCATGAATGAAAACTACGGCTTCTCCTTAAGGGACGGAGCGTGTTAACAAGTAACTCAATGACTCATTTTTTTGTATTATTTGTGTTTGTTGTATTTAATATTCACATGTATTTTAAAATGAAAGAAAAAAATTTGGTATAAGTCTCAAGTCCGAGACATCTAATAAATGATTTTACATGTTAATCTTTAAGTCAATCAAAATTGTTATTTCTTCGGTTTCTCAACAAAAAGTTTCAGTAGAAATATTTGGTTTCTCAACAAATATGTCATTAGATGTAACGTCCGCGATTCGCACTAGACATTAATTAAAAAAATTAATATGTATTCACGTCGCACGATGATTGTAATCTTTTATGAATAAATAAAAGATAATTATTTGAATATATGTGTTTATATATTATGTGTGTGGAAATTGGACAAAGATTAATGATAAAGATCCGGTAAGATTTCTTTAGTAAGGTAAGAAGCTTTTTTTGACATATTTTTTTGCGAACAAATTAAATGAATCACTAGAGAAATAAAAAGTAACATGATTCACAAAAAAGAAATTCCGAAAAAACATCTCGATGATTCATTTTTATGATGATTTTGTTGATACTCACTAAAATTGTCATAAAAATAAATATTTCCTTGATTTACTTAAAAATGAGAACATGTTTTTTTATGATTTATTTCTTCTTATGAATCATGTTATTTTTGAATAATCTATTGATTCATTTTGTTTGTTGGCTAAAAAAACATGTATATAAATTTTTTTTTACCTTCCTACCAAAACTTTCTTTTGTAACACCCTGTTTGGATCATTCTGTGACCCAACGCTCATGGGCCGTAAATCGATTATGAGAAGACTTTGGGTATAACATCCCGAGAACAGTAATAAAAATTTTCATTTAAAGGTCCATCAAATCATCCATTAATTGTTCAAAACCAACGTCAAGTCATAATATTCAAAACGTCATAGTACAATTATTTCAAATGCGGAAATCATGAGGGGAGGATGATGTGTCATCACGATGAGCCATTTCCTTTCAAATCGAAAGTATCTGAAACCATAAATATAAACTGTAAGCACCCAACTTAGTGAGTTCCCCAAAATACCACTTACCCAAAACATACAAATGTAAGGGCCCAATACTACATTTCACACTTACCTATGCTTCTAGTAGTACGAGCCCAATACTACCTTTCACACCTACATGTACTTTCCTCAAGGTCAGTCCTGATTCCTCTAAGTCACCACATTAAAACCATAAACCAATCCTATGCTATAAATCATACATATCCTAGACTGTCCTAGGAATTCTCGACTCCCACCACTCGCAATACCAAGAACCTCAATTAACACCGTTGGTTGCATTATGCATGCAACTTATACACAAAATAGGATCATATAGACCGTAAAATGATGATTCTACCCTAAGTCCAACACCAAACATGGAACAGGAAATGAGGCCAAATCGATTATTCTAGGGTTATACAACTCTAATCGTATACGAATTTGGAAGCATACACTTAGCAATTAACTTAGCTGATATCAATTCCGAGTAATACATTACATCAAGATCCATTTGGCTATAAGGCTCATGCAAATCAGACAATTCTATCATATGATCCCTAAAGGTATCCTTAACCCTAATCAAGCATGCAATTATCATATCAAGCATACTACTCATGATACATAGGTATGGTAATTTGGGAACCACTTACTTGAGCTCAGTTGATTGCACGCTTCGCGCCTCTTCTTCTTAATAAAAATTATTTTTAGAAGTTTAACTTCATTTTTTTTAGATAAAGTATCGTTTCCTCAATTTGAGTTCTGACACACCCGAAAGTGTATGTGAATCCCTCAAACCAATGTTCTGATACCAACTTGTAACATCCCAAAAATAGTAATAAAAATTTTCATATCAAGGTCCATCAAATCATCCATTAATTGTTCAAAACCAACATAAAGTCATAATGTTCAAAACATAAGAGTGCAATTCTTTCAAATGTGGAAATCATGAGGAAAGGATGTTATGCCATCACGTCAGGCCCTTTCCTTTTGAATCGGAAGTACCTAAAAGCATAAACATAAACTGTAAGCACAAAGCTTAGTGAGTTCCTCAAAATACCACATACCCAAAACATACAAGTGTCATGGGTACCCCCATGGTCTTTCCTTTCAATCTCGAGGGCCAAATCCTGACCTTACATACAAGTGCCATGGGCTACCCCCATGGTCTTTCCTTGCAATGCCGAGGGCCAAATTGCGGTCTTACATACAAGTTCCAAGGTCCAAATCTAGGTCCTTCATACATTTGCTAGGGGCCAGATCCTGGTCTTTCATGCAAGCATCACAGAGACAACTAACATTCCACATAACAAGTAATGGGCCGAAATTGGTGATGGGAAATAGAGGAAACAACTACAATGCCTTAAGCGGAAAAATAATCAAGCAATTCAACTGATTAGGGAACATGCATCTTAGTTTGATCTATTTCTTTCACATATTAGCAACATATTATGAACACTAACCTACAAAACTTTCCTATGAACAAACTAATTCATAGGACAAGAAAAACTAACCTTTGAGATTGTTATTGTAACAATCTTTAATCCTTTGTCTTCAAAACCTTTGGCAGCTAGCACCACGGGTGTAGTGCCTTTGATGGTTCACACCCAAGACTAGTAACCAAGGATTATGGAGAGGAGAGAAGGATTTTCCGCCCAAAACTATTCTAGGATAGGATGTGCTAATATTATAAGGGTCAAGGCCATTTATATAGGTGAGGTAGCTTAGAGCCAAAGCTAGGTTTTAAGTAGCAAACCCCAATTTGTTTGCTTGGTGACCAATAAACTCATGAGCCTCCATCCAAGAGCCTTTAGACGAAAATTCTAGGCCCTTCCGAGAAGTTTTCGTTAAACCTCTTACAATGAGGTTCTAGATTCTTTTTCCTCAACTATCAATAAATAGCCACACAGCTCCTACACTTTAAATCAATCCAATTAATCCCAAAATTAATTCTATTTAATTTATGATCAATTATTTATTAAATATAATAAATTCTAATTAATATATTATTCTCATAATATATTAACAAACTATATATTTCAATTTATTAGTCAAATAATAAATCATACATCTCTCCAAAATAATCTTCTCCAACTCCTAGCATTGAGGGCAACCCAAAAGGACTATGCTACTATTAATTAAAGTTTGTACCAATTATAGTTATGGGCTTAGACACCTAATACAACAGTCTCCCATTGGGATAATATAATAACTATAACTGCCAGTACAACTTCCAAATTGATTAGGAAATTGTAGCTACCAGAAGTTGTTGTCGAACTTTGACCTAGTCAGTAACATGTCCTAAGATAAGTGATCATATAATCCTCCGTGCTACAAGATATCATAAGGATATGAGACATGGAACAAAATCAATCTCATGTCCAATACACTGTTTCCCGATTCCTGATTTGGAATGATAAAGAACTACTAATTGAACACATCAATTTAGTCCTGGTCGGGCCCAACACATAAGTCAACACCAAATCATCGAGGAGCCCAACGATATTGATTTTACCGTAAAGGCAAAAGTAACAGACAAACTTTGACTTATATGCTTGCACCATTTACTCATCAAATCATACACAACAATGTGTTTTATAACACCAAGTTACTGATGCATTTACATATTATCAATGCACAACTGATTTGTAAACCACAACTCATATATCTCTATTACAAGATTATAAGATATTATCATCTAAGAAATTACCCGTGATAAATTCCATGAAGTAATTCTCTGAGCGTGGGTTAATCCAATACTTAAAATCATCATTACTAAGTACTCATGAACACTTTAGCAGACTATTGCTATGTCTAAACCTTTACACAATCTACAGTCTCATGACAGTCTTAATTCGCTACTTACTTCCAAAAGTACGATCGACTGTGGAGTTTGAATGATCCAATTATTCTGGAAGTAACACATGAAAAGTGAAACACAAAATAAACAATAGGCAAAAGGTAGTGATCAAACTCATAAATATATCTCTATTATTTAATCACCAAAACTCAATTACATTTACTTTGTTAGAAGTTTCAAAACTAACTATCTAACTACTAAAGCTAATATCATCTCTCCAACCAATGCTCTTCGCATGTTGAATACTCAAACCCTTAGTGAGGGAATCTGCAGGATTATCTTCAGATGACACCCTCTTTACAATGAGGTGACCTTTTTCTACTCTATGTATGAAGAAATGGTATTTTCTATCGATATGTATTGATCTGCCATGATCTATTGGTTCCTTTTTCAAGGCAACCGCACCTTCATTATCACAAAAAATTTCCATTGGCTTCTTTATGGCTGGCACAACTCCAAGATATCTGATAAGTTCTTCAACCATATCGTTTCCTTAGATGCTTCGTTTGTTACTATGTTCTCTGATTCACAGGTAGAATTGGCCACTGTCTCTTACTTGGAACTTTTCCAAGTAACTGCTCCTCCATTCAAGATAAACACCCTGCCATATTGAGAACGAAAGTTGTCCCTATTTGTTTAAAAGTTGGCATCATTATACCCTGTTACTCTCAACGTATCACTACAACCAAGCACTAGGACCCAGTCCTTAGTCCTTCACAGATACTTAAGAACATTCTTAACTGCCATCCAATGATCCCTGCCTGGGTTTCCCTGATAACGACTGACCATGCTCAAAGAAAAAGCCACATCAAGGTGAATACATGTCATAGCATACATAATATATTCAACTACAGCAGCATATGGAACTCTACTCATATCAACTATTTCTTCATTTGTACTCGGACTCTAAGTCTTACTCAGTTTAGTATTACTTTGGATAGGCAGTTCCCCTTCTTGGAATTTTCCATATTGAAACATTTTAGCACCTTTTCCAAGTAAGTACTTTGACTAAGTCTTATTAACCTTTTACTCCTGGCTCTAAAAATCCTTATCCCCATAATATAAGCATCCTCTCCGAGATCCTTCATAGCAAAACACTTTCCAAGCCAATACTTAACATCTTGCAAATTTGGAATGTCGTTTCCTATAAGAAGTATGTCACCAACATATAATACCAGGAAGGTTACAATACTCCCACTATCTTTGACATGCACACAAGATTCATCTTCACTTCTAGAGAAGCCAAAATCTTTGACCTTCTCGTCAAAGCAAAGATTCTATCTGAGAGAAGCTTGTTTCAATCCTTAGATTGTTTTCTCAAGCTTACACACTCTATTTGGATACTTTGCATCCACAAAACCCTCTGTATGACTCATGTAAACATCCTCAGCCAACTTCCAATTAAGAAAAGCGGTTTTGACATCCATCTGCCAAATTTCATAATCAGGAAACACAATTATGGCTAGAATTACCCTAATAGATTTTATCTTAGCTACTGGTGATAGGTTCTCATCATAGTCAACCCCTGGGGTTTCAGTAAAGCCCTTCTCAACCAGTCGAGCTTTGAAAGTGTTTACCTTTCCGTCCATGTCGGTCATCCTCTTGAAGATCCATTTGCACCCAACTGTCTGCATTGTCAACAAAGTTCCAAACTTGATTGTCATACATGGACTTGCCTCTTTCCATTTGGCTGCCTCAGGGCCTGCTATTGCTTCCTTGTAGTTATCAGGTTCATCCAAATTTACCAGTGTATTATCACTGATAAACTATCACCATCTGTAGTAATATGGAAACCATAGAACTCAGGTGGCATTCTAACTGTACAAGAATGCCTAATAGGTAATGATTCGTCACTTGGTTCAACTGGAATCTCTTCCTTTGGTTGAACCCTAGCGTCTTCAAAGGTTCCTTCATCTTTTGACTCTTAAATCTCTTCAAGATCAATGGTACTCCCATTGTCCTCTTTGCATATGAGATCTCTTTGGCAAAACACTCCCCTTCGTGCTACAAAGACCACGTTTTCACTAGGCCTGTAGAACAAATATCCAAAGGCCTTCTGCGGATACCCGATGAAAATACATCTCTCACTATGAGGTTCAAGCTTGTCGTGAGTCTCTCGTCTAACGAAAGCTTCACAACCCCAAACCTTTATGTGTGCCAACGACGGAACCTTCCCTGTCCACATCTCGTGAGGTGTTTTAGAAACCTTCTTAGTTGGGACAAGATTAAGAATATGGGAGGAAATTACTGAGGCATACCCCGAGAATGTGATTGAAAGAGAAGCTAGACTTATTATGAAACGAACCATGTCCAACAAGGTTCTATTATGCCTTTCAGCCACACCATTAAGTTTTGGTGTCCTAAGAGGTGTCAACTGTGAAACTATTCCATATTCCTTGAGGTATTTGTGGAACTCTATACTAAGATACTCACCACCTCTATTGGATGTAAGCATCTTTATATTCCAATCCAACTGATTCTCGACTTCTTCTTTAAACTCCTTGAACTTTTCAAAAGTTTCTGACTTATGCTTGATTAAGTAGATATAGCCATATCTGTTATAACTATCAGTAAAAGTCACATAGAGTCAATTAGCATCCCTTGTGGTAGATCTGAAGGGCCCACACATATCTGTGTGTATGAGATCCAACAATCCTTCACATCTTTCACAAGATCTGGTGAAAGGTGATTTTTTCATCTTACCCAATATACAAGATTCACATGTATCATCTAACCTCAAGTCAAACGTTTCCAATACTCCATCCTTTTGGATTTGAGTGATGCATTTCTTGTAAACATGTCCAAGACGAAAATGCCACAAGCATGCTTTTTATATACCATTAGACGAATCAATTTGAAAAACACTATTACCTAAATTGTCTATAATCATCACAGTTTCCTACACACCATCACAAGGTAAAGATTCAAAATAAAAAAACACCATTTTTATAAGATGAAGTAGAACCATTCTCATCATTAAAATAATATTTAAAACCTTGTTTAAGCAATGCATAAAAAGAAATTATGTTTCGTGTCATTTCTGACGAGTAGAAATAATTTATTAAATCTAATCCTAACCCACTACTAAGCACTAAGCCATAAACTCCAATTGTGGTGACAGGTGAAGATCGCCTATTCCACATAATTAAGTTCATCCTTCCGTACTCCACATCCTCACTTCTTTTTAGCCCCTGGAAATCAGAACAAATGTGAAATCTACATCATGTATCAAGGACCTAAGAAAGAGACTATGATGAGTTATTAGATAAGATAGTGTAAATACCTACCGAGGTTGGCTTCACCTTTCCATCCTTGATATCTTGCTAGTATTTTGGGCAACTTCGTTTCCAATGCCCCTTGTCATTACAGTAGAAGAAATTTGCCTCTATGGAGTTAGATACAGGGGGAGCATAAGAACTAGATTTTCCTTTAGGCTCATTGCTTGACGACCCAGCTTGGGACATTCCATTCCAGTTTTTCTTGGGAGGACCTTTTTTCCATTTGCCTTGACCAATGGTCAGTACAGGAGCACTACCAGGAGTGGAGGCAACACATTTTCCCATCATTCATGCTTCAGTTGTTCATAGGACGTTGTGCAATTGAGACAAAGTAGTTTCATTATTGTTCAAATGATAGGTCAATATGAACTGATCATAACAACTTGGCAAAGAGTTCAACACTATGTCGATTGCCAACTCTTCATCAAAATTCACATTCATCTTAACAAGCTTGTCTACGTATCGTTGCATTCTTTGAACGTGGCTGGTAATAGACTCTCCCTCTTTCATATTGCTATCAATGAGGGACTTTACCATATCGTACTTTTCCTGACGAGCACACGTATGGTATTTTTCCATAAGGTCCTTGAGTTATTATCAAGGGTTCGGTGGATGAAAGCAGCGTGTATGACTGCGGATGTGTAGCGTAGCAAGCAAGCCGTACAAGAGAAAGTGGCTAATGTAAAATTTGATCCAGGGGAGACAAGTGTAATATTGGAGCATACACAAGTAAGGTATACCTCTGTAAAGGCCTTTACGAAGACAGATTTTATTTTGTATCTCCATTTGGGTGAGTTAGATTTGGTAGGCCGCCGTCAACCTTGTTGTGATTCTGACCCCAAGGAGAACCCATTGGAAACTAGTGTTGGGTTTTAAGTACTATAACACTCCTATGGTGCACATACAAGCCTAATGCTTTGGATCTAAGTTTTCTCTAGTTATACATGTAATTTTCATTTTCCAAAGCATGAAGCCTAACTAGCATACAACATTGATATTTAAAACATAATATCGAGTTAGATGATTACCTCTTTGTTGTAGCTTGTAGAACTTGGCCTTTCAAGACCTT
Organism: Lactuca sativa; assembly: GCF_002870075.4. Classification (NCBI taxonomy): domain Eukaryota; kingdom Viridiplantae; phylum Streptophyta; class Magnoliopsida; order Asterales; family Asteraceae; genus Lactuca; species Lactuca sativa. The sequence continues at coordinate 69,218,429 of NC_056631.2, read as the reverse complement.
AGCACCTTAAATGTGATGCCTCTAAAAAGTCACAAACACCATAAGCAAATGAAGGATAACGAGAGAGAGGCTAGGAGGTACACCAAATGTCTAGGGTTCTTCTTAGAACTCTTAGGGACCTTTTTGGTGATGTTAGGGGTTACATTTATAGTGTGGAATTCCTAGGGTTTCACTTGTAAACCCTAATTCACTTCCTTGGGCCTTTAGTGCAATAATCCATATTATAAGCCCTTTGGACTAACTCTTTATGGACTCCCGCATAAAATTAGTTCATCCTAATCAACATGGATCATTAGCCCAAACTATATGTATTACTAATTTACTTAATCAGTCCTCATTAATTTAATCAGTCTCTTTTGATCACTAAATTAATTCCAAATTAATTTTTGACCAATACCAATTAAATAATATGATTTCTCAATTAATATATTATTCTTGTAATATATTAATAGATCACAAATAACCTCTTTCTCAAATATCCATCCTATCAAATTACTCTAGTGAAGCCAACCCAAAAGGACCATGCTACTATCGGGTCAACTACATACCAAATATAGTTATGGGATTAGACACCTAATCTAACAGTCTCCCACTTGGATAAGTCTAATAACGATAACTTCCAATGTAATTTCAAAATCCGATTAGCAATCGTAGCTGTCAAAAGCCGTTATCAAACTATGATCTTATCAGCAACATATCCTTTAGATAAGGGATCAAATATTCATCCATTCTACAAGATATCGTATGGAATGAGACATGGATTGTAATCATTCTCTTTGTCCATGTGTTGTTTCCCGATTTCCGATTTATGATGACTGGCCAATTAAACAAATCTAATCAGTCCAGGCTTAGGCAAGCACTTAGGGTGTCATCACTAAATCATCGAGGGGCCTACATATATCGCTTTTATCCCTCATTAGGTAAAAGAAACAGATAAACTTCGAATCATATGCTTGCTCAATTTACTCATCAAATCACACACAACAATACATTTTATAACACCAAGTTACTGGTGCATTTACATATTATCAATGTGCAACCGACTTATAAACTACAACTCACATGTCTCTGTTTCAATAATATAAGATATTATCGTCTCACAATCACCCGTGATAAAATCCATGAAGCGATTCAGATGAGCGTGGGTTTAATCCAGTACTCAAATCTTATTTTAGGAGTACTCATGAATATTGCAGCAAACTTGTGCTGTGTCTAAGCACTTAGACAATCTACAGTCGGATTCATGACAATCTTACCTCATTACTTATTTTCAAAGTATGATTGACTGTGGATGTTTGAATAAACTAGTTATTCAGGAAGTAAAACATGTGAAGTGAAACACAAGAATAATTGAATCCAATATGGTCTCAAAACTTTTGAATATAAATAAAACTTATTATTTAATCACCATATTGATTACACATTATTCATTGTATAATGTTTCGACTAATCAGCTTAATATTTGAATTAAAACAATAATTATCCCATGCTGCAAGCATGCACACTATGTTTACCTATGGTTATTTCTTTGTGAAATAGATCAATTTAAAACATTTCCAATGATGCTCATTTCACAATTCCAAATCCTTATCGTAAGTGTAAGAATACGAATTTCTTGCCACTATTAGAATGTGTTAGATTCTAAACTACTATGCAATGATCCTTTTGTAAAGGCAATGCACCAAAGTCACAGAGACTTGGATTATGATATTACAAATTACTCCACTGGAGATTCTTACAGGTCAATTCCACAGATACGAAATCTCATATTCAAAGTACATTCCTTTGAGCATCCTTCTTGCATACAAGTTTCTAAGTTACACATAGATTCTTAATATCCAACTCCCATTAAAGGAAACATTTCCATATTTGCCATATGACAATCCATTCTTAATAGATTCCTATGTATTCATAATTATGTCAATAAGTCCATCCATTACTATACTTCCAACTGTCCATAATCAACCAATCTTTGGCGAACCTTGCATTGTCCTTGACAGTTGTTTAACAATTTAGTCATTACTGTTCTAGTTCCTTTTCCCTATTAACGCTATGGGCATTTGGAAAATTAGAACAAGTGAATATTATAACATATGCAATCGATCCTATACCTGAGGCTTATGGGATACGATTCATAATGTCTTACATAAAGACATGATACTTTACCAGTCTCTCGCTACAATATTTCCATATATAGAATTTCCAATGTTGAAGCATTTCAACATAACACTCATATATGTCCTTGACTAAATTCTATTAAAATCTCAATATAAGCTTTTATATTCGAAATGAAGTATAAGTTTCTCTCCCTTAATTATAGCAAAACAACTTTCCAAACAGTGCAGCTTTGCAAACTTTTGTTTTCTATAATTAGCATTGCTAACTCGCAATACTTCACGTAATAATTGTGCTCCCACTAGCATACTAATTACATTCTTACTAGCATAACACTTATGCTCCCACTAGCTTTGACATTTACCTAGAAATCAGTTGAACTTCTAGAAATCAATACTTATTGACTTTCATACCAAAGTTCAGATTTTTGGTATGTGATGCTTTGATAAGTCCTTACCCAGACTTCTCAACCTCATACACCTTTCTGTAGAAAGCTCATATGTGTGTCTAAACAATTTAAGAACTTACAGCACCAAGTCCTGAATGTTGAAACTCTTTGCCATTTCTCACAATTTGAACTATGAAGAGGGATGTCGTTAATCGAATTTGCGAATTCAATTAACACAGCTGCTAACTCTTTAAATCAACTTAGTGAAAGTGTTTCCTCACGATCATTTTCATGAAGAAGAGAGAAACATTTTGCCTCTTAGATTTTATGGTGTATGTGTTCCTATCCATATAAATCTGTCATTCCAAACCACTATCATAAGACAAGGTAAATGACAAATCCAAACTCATATGGACTGAACTTATTTAATCTTAATTTCTTGCCATATGGTAGCACAAGGGTCCTACCATTGCTTCCAAGTTATTTGAGCAGCTCACCCCCACATATCAATGTACTTTCCATTGATCAAGGTGGTTTGCCTTATGTATTCACATGAGAACTCATAGAACTCACATGTATAGTCAAACTAACTGGAATAGGCACGGAAACAAGAATATGTCAACACGATAGGTTATAAACCTCAAGTCATATGCTAGTGATAAATAATAGGTTTTATTCTTGCTTAGTTCTTGAAACTATTCAGGATCATTAAGACTCCCACTGGACTCTTGACATATAATATTGTCTGTCAAGAGCCATTTCTTGACAACTATATATTCAAGAGTTAGTGTGAGACCTTATCAAGACAAAATTTCATGTAATTGGTCTTAGTTGGTCTTTGTTTAATCCAAAACATCACAACTACCAATTTCAAATGTGCAAGAATAAGAAACATTTCTACTCCACATTTCATGAGGTATTATAAACCTACTTAAGATACGTCACTCAATGTATAATCTTGGAGTATGACTCTAAGAATTAATTTTGGAACGAAGTATGATTCATCTATTTGATTTAACCATTTCAATAATACTTGACACCTCTCCTTAGTCATACAAATGCACCAAGGTGTCCTTAGAGGACCAATTGTGACATGGCTCCATAATCAATAGGATGATCATAAAAACATGATACTAAAGTATTTTCCTTTCCTTTTATATTGGAGAAACTTTTATCTTTCTGCCTAACTTGATTCTTATTATTCGTTCTGCTATACTTTGAATCTTTTCAAGGTATCAGAATTATACTTAATCTTGTAAGCATAATCATATTTACTAAGCTTTAAGTAAATCATGACGAATAGTCTTATCATTCTTTGTGGTGGATCTGACCAGTGCACATCAATGTGTACTAGATCCTTTAGTTTTTCACTTGACTTACATACATATGTAAACAAGGAATTAGTCCCAATTTTCCAAGTACCAAGATTTTCATACATCACATGATTCAAATCATATGATTCTAGGTTTGACCAATTGAAACTTGGGCGATGAGAATCTTTCCTTACCTAGAAAATTACAACACAACCACAATTGATATAGCTAAGAATCAAACCATTTTCAACATTGTTATTAATGGAAACACATATAAAGAACAATTTCCAAAAATGCCATTGCAAGGAAACATAAAATAAGATAAAATCCACATTTTTCTATATTTATAAAAAGTGCGGAAAAACTTGTCCTTGCAACGCAAATACAAATGAAAACTATGTTTATAAAGATATTCCTAAGCAATCTATCATAACTCCTAAGTAGCAGGTCAAAAATCTGACCATTGAACCATGCGATCGAAATCCATCTCTTCGTGATTAGACTCAACTTGCTCTTCCTTTAAGCTTCCTTTCTTTTCTTCGATCCTACAAAACATCAAAATGCAATCTTATCACATCATGTATTAAGAATCTATAAATAGGAACTTAATAGAGTTAGATAGTGGACTTACCCAAAGTAGAACCACACAATTTGATTTTACCATCACTTAAATCTCTCAGGTAGTAAGGGCATCTTCGCTTAATGTCCCTTTAAATGGCAGTAGAAACAAGTGGACTCTTTGGCATTCATACATGGAACTATCTCATAACTGGCTTTTCTCTTATGATCAAATTTTTTGACCATGGCCAATTCCTTTCCCTTAGGAGAAGGAATCATTTATGTATTGCCTATGTCATTGCTTATATCAATGGTAGCTTTGGAAGTGGATCTTCCAATCAATTATGCTTTACTAGTGCGTCAAATCATTGCTGATTCAACAGCAATAAACATATATGTTAGATCGATAAGGGTCATGTCGTAATCTGTCACATAGTAGTCTTTTACAAACTCACTATATGACTTAGGAAGTGAATGAAGAACCAAGTCAACAGCCAGCTTCCTTGGGAACATGACACCCAACATTCCCAGCCTGTCAATATGCAGCTTCATGTCCAAGACGCGAGCACATACAAAATTTCCTTCTTCATGTTTGCTTACCAACAGGGATTGAGTGACTTTGAACTTTTCAATTTGACGCATATGTGGGTCAGTGAGAATAATTGGAGGAGGTGGTGGAAGAGAATTTCCACCGCAGCACAAAGAAAGGATTATTCTTTCACCTCGATCGTCACGTGGAATATCATCTTCATGAGGAAAGCTTTTTCCAAAAGGATAAGGTAGACCATAGTTGTCTGAACTAGACATGTATAAGGGGAGAAATTCAAGTTAGTTGATTTAATCCTTAATATAACACCCAAATGAAATATTAAGGCTAGGACCGAACACAATAATTTACAATTCGGAAGCGGGATGTCGTCATCCAAAAGTAAACTATTTGTCGGTAGGTAAATGATGATTTACCAATTCCACCATGAAAACGAAATTTTAAATGAATTAGTTTTCTTTTAAATGAAACCCCTAGATCTTTTGAGATTCATTAAACCTTTTTAATGGCATGTTTAATCTCGGTTATGCCCTTCAAGTTTGTGACTTCGATACCGATGATCATAAACAAGGTGTGAATAACCATGCAAACTAGTTTGGTACTCTTAAAGACATCTGTCACCTAATCAATGTGTCGCTTAACCACACACGCTCCATTGATCTATGATAATCTCCGATCTACCCATTTTCATCCTACATTAGTCTCAGATTATTGTGTCGGTTAACCACACATGCTCCACTAACGACCAATAAGGTGCAATGTGCAATTTCATGGGTTAGCATCAAATTCACATTTTTCCTAAAGTAACTAAGATTGGGAATTTATAAGACATTTAGTTACTTAAATATTCATTATAATTTTAATGAGAATGTCCCATCCTACTCGTTCGGCTAACGACCCTCCACTAGTCAAGATTGAGGTGGGTAAGAGTGTATACCCAATGGCGATCATTTTACAGACTGCTTCCTTAAACACCCTTTATAGACTAACTTCATGAATGAGGCCTACTAACGGTAAGACTGACTTATTACTTATACATATACAATATATTAAAATTTTTATTTTATATAGTATAGGGTGTATTTTAAACTTTTAAAATAGCAAGAGGTTTAATCTATAAATAAATTAGACTTTTAATGTAATTAAAATTAAACCATATCATTATGGATTTCTTAATTCTCTATTTTAATTAAACATTTAATTAATTTAATAAACTCCATAAGAGTGTAATTTGAACTATTCAAAAAACATCAAGGTTCTAAATATAAAATTCAAAATTAAAGTTATTAATTAATTTTTAAGTTATGAAACCAAGAGTTGCACCTTTTGAAAACTTTCAATTACTAGAGTTCTAAAATTTAATGAGAATTTTCAAATTCCAAAACTTAAGGGAAAGTTTTAAAACTCTTAAAAAAAACTCTTAGATTCTAAAACTTGATGACAAGTTTTATAACTCCCTTTAAAACCATTTAGATCAAATTTTAAACTAATAAAATAATCATATATTTTTTTTATCATTTACCAATTTGATATAATCCAAATTGATATAGCAAGATAATTTCAAATTCTACAAATAATTATTTTTTCAAAAAATCAAGTAATTATCTTAAAATTTGACAATTATCATTTAATTGGATGAGGATAATCATTATCTTATCATAAAAAGATGATTTTTATCAGTCAAATTAGTTTATGGTAATGGTCCTAATAAAAAACTTTGGCAAAAAACTGAAAATCTGCATCCTAATAGTCACCAGGTCATGGTAACTATGACCACATCGTGGTGATCAGGCAGCTTCCAAAAAACGATTTCCTTGTTTTGAATAATTACCAATGCATCAATATAACAGAAACACCCTAGGCTCTCATACCACTGATGGGTTTTGAGCACTATAACACTCCTATGGTACACATACAACCTTAATGCTTTGGATCTAAGTTTTCTCTAGTTATACATGATATTTTCATTTTCCAAAGAATGAAGCCTAACTAGCATACAACATTGATATTTAAAACTTAATATCCAGTTAGATGATTACATCTTTGTTGTAGCTTGTAGAACTTGGCCTTTCAAGAGCTTAGCACCTCAAATGTGATGCCTCTAATAAGTCACAAACACCATAAGAAAATGGAGGATAATGAGAGAGAAGCTAGGAGGTACACCAAACGTCTAGGTTTCTTCTTAGAACTCTTAGGAACCTTTTTGGTGATGTTAGGGGTTACATTTATAGTGTGGAATTCCTAGGGTTTCACTTGTAAACCCTAATTCACTTCCTTGGGCCTTTAGTGCAATAATCCATATGATAAGCCCTTTGGATCAACTCTTCATCGACTCCCGTATAAAATTAGTCCATCCTAATCAACATCGATCATTAGCCCAAACTATATGTATTACTGATTTACTTAATCAGTCCTCGTTAATTTAATCAGTTTCTTTTGATCACTAAATTAACTCCAAATTAATTATTGACTAATTCCAATTAAATAATATGCTTTCTCAATTAATATATTATTCTTATAATATATTAATAAATCACAAATAACCTCTTTCTCAAATATTCATCCTATCAAATTGCTCTTATGAAGGCAACCCAAAAGGACCATGCTACTATCAGGTCAAATACATACCAATTATAGTTATGAGCTTAGACACATAATCCAACAAGTACCTCTCCGAATGTTGGACATGTTGGGTTTTGAGCACTATAACACTCCTATGGTGCACATGCAACCATAAATGCTTTGGATCTATGTTTTCTCTAATTATACATGCATATTTTCAATTTTCCAAATCATTGTCTTAACTAGCATACATTTGAACAACTGAATGATACAACTAGGTAGATGACTTACCTATTAGAAGGACTTGTTGTTCTTGACCTTTGAAAGCTTGAACACCTCAAGTGTGACGCCTCTAATGGTTCACAAACACCAATATGCAAGAGGAGGCTTGAGAGAATAGATTACTAGCACAAAATCAACTTCACACTCTTGGAATGTATGGTGTAACTGATTTTGGCTCTAGGAGGGGCTTATTTATAGTGTAGCAAGTGTTAGGGTTACACCTTGTAAGCCCTCATGCTCCGTGACCTTTCACACTCTTATGCTCCATGGGTTTAACCTCCATAGACTATCCATGGATTATATCATTGGTTTAGCCCATCTACAAAATCATGAATCAATGGCCCACACTATAAGAATCATTGATATACATAATCTATCCCCATATATTTAATTAGTCTCTTTTGACCACAAACTTAATTCCAAATTAATTCTTGCAATACTAATTAAATAATATGATTTCATATTAATATAGTATACTTGTAATATATTAATAAATCATAAATAACCTTATTCTCAAAAGTCCATCCTATCAAATTGCATTGGTGAAGGCAACCCAAAAGGACCATGCTACAATCGGGTCAAGTACATCCCAGTTATAGTTATGGGCTTAGACACCTAATCCAACAGTCTCCCACTTGGATAAGTCTAATAACTATAACTGCCAATGTAACTTCAGGATCCGACTTAGCAATCGTAAGCTTTCAAAAGTCGTTGCCAAAATCTAACCTACTCAGTGACGCGTCCTTTAGATAAGGGATCATATACTCCTCTGTTCTCAAGATATCTATGCGGACAAATACATGGAACATAGTCATACTTACTGTTCTGCAATTTGTTTCCCGATTTTCGATTCGCTTGACATAGAACATAATTGAACACATCAATTTAGTTTTGACCGAGCCCGAAACATAGTCAAAACATAATCATCGAGGGGCCCAAGATATCGCTTTTAATCCTCTTAGGATAAAAGGAGCAAATAAACTTTGACATTATATACTTGTACTAACTACTCATCAAATCATGTACAACGACACGTTTTATAACATCAAGTTACTAATGTGTTTTCGTGCCATCAATGCACAACCAAATCGTAGTAAAAAACTCATATATCTTGGTTTAAAGATTATATGATATTATCATCTCACAGTTACTCGTGATAAATTCCATGAAGTAATTCAGGTGAGCGCGGGTTGAATCCAATACTCAAATCTTATTTCAGGAGCACTCATGAATAGTGTAGCAAACTCTTGCTATGTTTAACACCTTAGAAAATCTACAAGCCAACTCATGACAGTCTTCTTTCATACTTATTTTCAACGTATGATCGACTGTGGATGGTTTGAATAATTTAATTATTCTGGAAGTCAAAACATGCAAAGTGAAACAACAGTAAATAATTGGCACAAGACAGTAACTTTACTTATAAATAAAACCCTTTTATTTAATCAAATGTCAATTACATTTCAGCTATTACAAGTTTTTATTTATCTAACCACTAAAACTGATATCGTCCGTTAGCCTAATTCCCCTTGCATGCTGCAAGTGCTTAACCCTAGTCAGTCCCTTTGTAAGGGAACTGTTGGGTTGTCCTCTGACGATATCCCCTTTACCACGAGGTATCCTTCTTCTACTTGATGTCTTATGAAGTGGTACTTTCTGTCGATATGTTTGGATCTACAATGATCTATCGGTTCCTTGGTTAAGGCAACCGCCCCTTCATTATCGCATAAAATCTCCATAGGCTCCTTTATGGTTGGAATCATTCCAAGGTCTTCGATGAAGTTTTCAACCATATTGCCTCCTTCAATGATTTGTTGGCTGCCATGTACTCTGATTCACATGTTGAATCAGCTACAGTCTCCTGCTTGGAACTTTTCCATGTCACTGCTCCTTCATTCAGGGTAAACACCCAGCCCGACTGAGAGCGGAAATTATCTCGGTCGGTTTGAAAGTTGGAGTCCCTATACCCTCTCACTCTCAAGTCATAACTCCCACCAAAGGTAAGGATCCAGTCCTTAGTCCTCCGTAGGTACTTAAGAATGTTCTTAACCACAGTCCAATGAGCTTTACCAGGATTCCCTTGATATCTGTTGACCACGCTCAAAGCAAAGGCCATATCATGGCGAGTACAAGTCATAACATACATGATCGAGCCAACTGCGGAAGCATTTGGTATTCGACTCATCTATGCTATCTCAACCTATATACACGAACTCTGAGTCTTACTCAGTTTGGTATTGCTTTGGATAGGTAAGTCACCTTTCTTGGAGTTCTCGATGCTGAAATGCTTCAACACCTTGTCCAAGTAGGTACTTTGACTAATTCTTATTAGTCTTTTATTCCGGTCTCCCAATATCCTTATCCCTAGGATGTAAGAAGCTTATCCGAGGTACTTCATAGCAAAACACTTCTCAAGCCAGGACTTAACCTCCTGCAAGGTTGGGATGTCGTTTCCTATGAGCAATATGTCATCTACATACAATACCAGAAAGCTCAATATGTTCCCACTAGCTTTGACATATACACAGGAATCATCCTCGCTTCTCGAAAATCCAAACTCTTTGACTTTTTCATCAAAACAAATATTCCATATGCGAGATGCTTGTTTTAATCCATAAATGGAATTCTCAATCTTACACACTCTATTAGGGTACTTTGCATTGACAAAACCCTCTGGTTGACTCATGTAAACATCTTCATCCAACTTTCCATTAAGGAAAGCGATTTTAACATCCATTTGCCATATTTCATAGTCATGAAATGCAACTATGGCTAGCATAACCCTTATAGATTTAATCTTCGCTACTTGTGAGAAGGTCTCATCATAGTCAACTCCATGAGTTTGAGTAAAGCCCTTTGTGACAACCCGAAATTTCTATCACGTGCAATCGATCAATTCAATCAAAGTTAGACCCGTTTTGCTATCTTTTAACACTGTTTAGGGTCTATTTGAGTGTTCTAAACCTAGTAAAATCAAGGTAGGAGCTTGGAAATGGGATAACACGATGCATATCAAGCAAACTCGGGCTAAACACTTCAACATATGGAGTGTCGGCCACACACTTGAGTGTACAGCCACACACAAGTGTGTGCGGCAGCACACCCATCCTAGCCACACACTCCCACCTATATATATGACCCTTAGTCATTTTTGAACACTTTTTCCACTCCTTCAAAGTTGGAACTCGTTTTCTCTCAAGTATCATCCACATTCCTCTTCAAATCTTCAAATCAAGTAAGTATTGCTTCCTTGATTAATTAATACACGACCTCAACTAGCTTTCTCCTTACTTTGAAACATGAAACCATCCATTGTTAGCCAAGAACACCAAGAACACACACTAGTTTTGGACCCTAATCACCCTTTCAAGCCTCTATAACGTTTATACACTTATCATAACTCGATATATGCTAAGAACACTTGAAGATATGCATGAAAAACGCCAAATATCATGATCTTCAGGTGTGTACGGCCATACACACCATGTGTACGGCTGCACACACCATGTCCAACCATACACACCATTTTTAGGTCCTAAAATGGCAATGAACTCCATATAAGGCTAGAGCATGAAGTAAGAAACCTTCCTAGATGAGTCCTAAGGCCTTAAAATACGTTTTGACACACTTCATGTGGAGTGTGCGGCCGCACACACACATAAATGGTGTATTTTGACCATACACTCCCTTGTATAGCCATATACCCCTAATATACAATCATATATGGTTATAACACTTTAATATAAGTGTTTACTAGTCCCTAAGGTGGCCCCAATTCAATAATTAGTTGTTGCAAGCACTAATTGTATACATATATATATATATATATATATATATATATATATATATATATATATATATGTATATACATGTCATTATATGTTTAATAGGATTCGTTTGTGCTCAAGTCCGCAATCGACACTCAACTTCCTAAACCGCTCATATTGTCGCATCACTCACTGTAGGTGAGTTCATACCCCCTTAATTAACCTTTTAAATGTTTTTAAATGCTTTTGTGGGGGGGGGGGGATACAAGTTAAATCACTATAGTTATAATATCAATCACATGTGATTTATAACTAGCAAACAAACGGAATCGCTATACTTTTAACTGTTTTATCAACAAACTACTTCAAAATGATTATCAAACTCTTTTACATGTTAAACTCTTTATAAAACTTGTTATTAATTCCAAATCTTTACTTTCAATTCTTTAAAACATATATATTGTCCAAACCATGTCCAATACATATATAGTTATATAAGTAAGGTTTGAAGGACTTATGACTGATAACTCGCTTTATTTCCTGTTCCTTGTTTGGTTGTGGACTTAGAGTACTCGGTTCTTTGTCCAAGTGTCATTTGATCCTTAGTTATATATTATGTATATATGTGTGGATTTAAAGCTTTTACTTTAGTTCCAATACCTTTGGGTAGCAAAGGTGTATAAACTTACTAAGTCGTTCAAACAACAGTTCTAGTAAACTATAATAGGTATAGTTTAGAGGTGTACTACTTACTATTTTTAGTACAATGAAACATACAAAGAGTCAATTCATACATGAGCTAATACATACTATAACGAGAAACAATACATACACTACACTATACAAAAGAACATACTATGATGAGAAACAGAGAGGACATTCACTACACTAGTACATAGAATACATACACACTATAACATAAATGTGAGGCACTACTTCGGAGCATGGATTCTGTCATGGCTCGTCTTGTAACCAGAGTCTTCTAAAGGGAGAGCGTGAATTTGTGTATAGATCTATACTTGACTGACCGTCCTACACCTTGCTGCTAGCTACAGTGGGACCTGCAGGTCTTCGGGTGATGAATGTCATACCATCTCAACGTCTTCGAGCATTGTGTTTTACTAGGCCGATCAAGTATGGTTACAATTATATCACATTATACCTTAATTATCAATTGGTTTAAGGTAGTTAGTACAATAGTAGTTACTATAACATAAAATTATAGGAATTCATTATTTTCCCCATTACATCTACTTTGTGATCTTCACATAAACAGTAATGTACAAACTACATTTTATTAAGTGATAGCCATATTTGGGAGGAATACTCACTTTTACAATGAACAAACATACAACATTTTATGCCTTGGTAGAAGGCTACTGTTAGTAGAAAATATAGGATTTTGTAGGAGATACAAACAACTACTACAACCATTTACAAACTCATACGTTCAAACACTTACAAACATTTTCATACAAAAAATGACACTAAAATACTTATGAATTCACCAACTTTAAAGCTGATAAACTCTTTCAAAAATAACTTGTATTCTCAGGTCATTAGTAGACAGGTACCGATGTCAGCTTTTGTGTAACATCCCGAAATTCAGGTAAAGCTACTTAACCCTTCCATTTTTTCAAATTGAAAAGATTGGTCCCTTGAGAGATTTTGTGGCAAATGAACACAATGGGCGTACTGGGGGGTACGCTGCACGTACTCATGCGCTTAATTTGGATGCAGACTCACCTGGGTATGCTGGGTGTACCCAGGGTTACACTGGGCGTAATGTGTCCAGATGAAAACCCTAATTTTTGACTTGTGCACTATATACTGGATGCTAAGGCTTATTTCTCAGCCTCCATAGCAGTGAGTGAAACCCTAAGAGAGAGCCTTCCATCGTCCATAGTGAGTGTGTGTGATTTTGGAGCTAAAAGTGCTTTGGGGTGTTAGTGAAGACTGAGAGGAGCTTGTGGAGGCTAGAGCTTGAAGTGCAAGTTTGGATCTGAGATCTACAGAGGAAGGAGCTGCATTTAGAGGTATAAAGTTCAAAACTTTCCTCTTCTTTATGGTTTGTTGTTGAATGGGCCATTTCTAGGGTTAAAAGTCCCAAAGGTGGAGACTTTATGAGTGTAAGTTGCTCCATGGTCCGAGATCTATCCCTTTTCAGTGGTATTTTTGTTATAAATCCATAAAGTTTCCATCTTGGTCGTTGATATGAGGACATGCTTGAGTTTTGAGCTTCTTAGGGCTAGAAATGGGATATTTTGGGTGTTGGTGACTTATTCAACCATGCAAAGGCTTAAAGTCATCGACTTTATGGATTAAGAGGCTTAGAAATGGTCAGATCTAGAAGTTGGACATGAGTCTTAACTATTTAAGACCTCAAGATCTGAAGGACTGAAACTTGGAGTTACGCGGGGTGTAATCCCAGTACGCGCAGCGTAAGGGGTCGCGCACCCCGTTTCTGTGAAGACGCCGGGTACACCCAGCGTACATGTTTGGTACGCGCAGCATAACCCGGAGGGTTGACTTTTGTTGACTTTTAGGGATTGGTCAACTTTAGGGTCTTTGAGCCATGAGAGGGGTAAAATGGTCCTTTTACCCTCCTGATAGTGATAAAAATAGGAATGGTCTAGCCTTGGGAAATGTATTGATGTAGAGTGTTTATTTCATATGATTAGGCGGAGGCTAGACCCGATTTCATAGAGTTCGAGATTACCGAGTTACCGAGGTGAGCCTTCTCACTATACGTTACCTAGAGTGGTATTTATGTGCTGACCGAAGGGTCTTATGTATTATGTATGAGAGTTGTGCAATGTGTTATATGTATGCTATATGATTGTACAGACCGGACCGGAGGGTCCAACGATACATACCGGGCCGAAGGGCCCAACGAGCTATGACAAGACCAGAGGGTCCAACGAGCTATGACCAGACCAGAGGGTCCAATGAGCTACGGGACCGGAGGGTCCCGCTGAGACACATCGACCGGAGGGTCGTACTGTAGCCTCGAGTGGCGTATGTGTTGTATGCAGTATTTTGGGGAACTCACTAAGCATTTGTGTTTACAGTTGTTGTGTCATGTGTTTTAGGTACTAATGACGACTGTGGGAAGGCGCCGGCATGATCCGTACACACACAGTCAGAGGATTTCATTTATGATCTTGGGATATGATTTTATTTGATAACAAGTGTTGAACATGTAATTTGAGAATTTTTTTAAAGATATTTATATCGTTGAAAAATGAAAAATTGTTTTGAAAATTTACGTCGTTACAAGTTGGTATCAGAGACTTGGTTTGAGGGACTCGGTTGCAACCTCGGGCGTATCTGAACTCAAACTGAGGATTTGAGAAATTTTCAACAATAAAACAAATTTTTTAAAAAAGCAAGAGATTTTGAGACAATCGGAGCGGAGCAGTGTGTACGGACAGCCAGCGCCCGAACGGTGAATCCCCAAAATACCCTTATGTTATTTGTTATGAAATATGATATGATATGTTATGCATGATAGAGTAGGCCAGGTATTCATATTAGGACTAGAGTGGCCTCATTTGTGATGCCTTAGCCTAGAAGATTTCTGCTGCTATGAGATTCCTTGAGGGTGAGTAGGTAGCAGTGAGGAGCGTATGAGAGGTCTACCAGAGGGTAGCCAATGTATAGCGAGAGTAGAGTACTTGTGATTTGGGATCCAAGGAGGAGGACTTGGGGTGAATACTGATGCGGTGTGGTCGGTAGTATAGGGCCCGTACTATTGAAGACACCGGATCAGTGAGCAGTCCGAGTAAGAATCCTTAGGATACTAGGGGACAAGTAGGGTTGCGTTATCGAGTGCGAGTATGCTCGAGCGAGTCTCTGATGTTGTTATGTTGTATTTTAGAGACACCATGGTTGGGACACGACACACACCTAAGAGCAGCGGTGTCAACGACGAGGAGATCCGTCGGTAGATTCATGAGGAGGTGGCTGCGGCCATACGAGCTGAGATACCAGAGATGTTTGGGTCTATCAAGACCACTTTGATTGAGACTTTTGATGAGCGGTATGCCGCTCTTACTGATGTTGCTATTACTGCGGCCACTGCAGTCGTCGTTGCTTCCAGGCCGCAGGGAGGCGATTCGTTGCTATACCGGGAGTTCATCAACACGAAGCCACCAGAGTTTGTCGGGATGCAGGATCCGATCGCTGCAATGAGATGTATTGCGGATGTTGAGGGATGTTTCTACACTTGCTCGTGTCCAGAGCATTTGAGGGTGCGGTTCGCGCTGAACCAGCTTCGCCTGGGGACGAAGGACTGGTGGAAGTTTTTATCGGCAGACTTCACCCCAGCCGAGCTTACTGCGGTGACTTGGGAAATGTTCACCACCATGTTTCGTGATGAGTACGTTCCCCTTGTGGAAAGGGAACGGCTGGCTTAGGAGTTTTTGATCCTCAAGCAGGGTACGAATTCAGTTACTGTGATTACCCGGAAGTTTCATGAGAGGGCGATGTTTTGCCCTGAGCAGGTGTCTATCGAGCAGGCACGCATGAGTCGATATCTAAGCATTCTGAGGAGAGATATTCGTGAGTTCGTGTCGAACTCGACTTACCGGACATTTGCTGAACTCCAGGAAACTGCTCGGAAGAGGGAGATCGAGCTAGAGACTCAGGCCAGGGAGGAGGCGGAGTCTCAGGGGAGGGATCGGCAGCCGGCACAGTCTCAGCCGGCAGCCAAGTAGGCAAACCCCGCTGATTCGAGATTTGGGGGTACGAAGGGTCGCACTTGTGGGAAGTGCGGTAAGAGTCACGAGGGGACGTGCAGAGCTGGGGTATGTTACAAGTGTGGGAAGGAGGGGCATATCGCGAGGGATTTCCCCAAGGGATTCTCAGTTTGCTTTCATTGCAATCAGACCGGCCATCAGAAGGCCGAGTGCCCTCAGCTACATCAGGGATCAGCGCAGGGATCAGCGCTTGCGGCGAGAGCTACCGAGGTTCGGCCAGTGAAGGCCGAGGCACCGAAGGCTCGCGGGAGAGCCTTCCAGTTGACAGCAGAAGAGGTCCGCGCAGCACCCGACGTTGTGGTTGGTATGTATTCTTCCCTCTACTTATTTTGAGTCTGAGATATTTTGCTTATATTATGATATGCGTAGGTACTTTTCTTGTGAATTATATACCTGCCTTGGTGCTATTTGACTCGGGTGCGAGTCGATCTTTTGTGTCGTTAGCTTTTAGCCGCCATATCAGTATTTGTCGAGAGGCATTGAGTCGACCTCTTCGGGTTTCCATAGCAGACGAGCGAGCGGTTTATGCTACTGAGGTGATTCGGGGATGTGTACTCGAGATCTTCGGTGTCGAATTACCGATTGATTTGGTCCCGATTGCGATGGGGGACATCTGTGTTATAGTGGCTATGGATTGGTTGAGCCGCTTTGGGGCTGTGATAGACTGCGAGTGTCAGTTGGTGACGATACGAGACCCTAGTGGGGGAGTGCTCACGGTGTACGGTGAGGGTACCCATCCTGAGTCAGCATTTTGCTTAGCTGCTAGGGCGAGGCAGAGTCTACAGCAGGGTTGTAGTGTGTTTGTGGCCTATGTGATGGACAAACGAGCAGCAGTGGAGAGGCCAAAATTGGTTGATGAGGTACCGATAGTGCGAGAGTTACATGACGTTTTCCCCGAGGAGCTACTGGGTGTGCCTCCTGAGAGGCATGTGGAGTTTCACATCGATTTAGTTTCGGGAGCGACGCCTATTGCTATGGCACCCTATCGCCTTGCGCCGCCAGAGATGCAAGAGTTATCCTAGCAGCTCCAGGAGCTATTAGGGAAGGGATTTATCAGACCGAGTAGCTCGCCTTGGGGAGCGCCAATCCTCTTTGTAAAAAAGAAGGATGGTTCACACCGGATGTGCATTGATTACCGGGAGTTGAGCAAGTTGACGGTCAAGAACCGTTACCCCTTACCGATGATCAATGATTTGTTCGATCAATTGTAGGGAGCATCTTGGTCTTCCAAGATCGATATGAGGTCTGGGTATCATCAGATGAGAGTGAGGGATGAGGATGTCCAGAGACGTTTAGAACTCGTTACGGGCATTACGAGTCTGTGGTGATGCCTTTTGGGCTCACCAATGCACCGGCAACGTTCATGATCTCATAAACAGGGTATGCAGGCCGATGTTGGATCGTTCGGTGATCATGTTCATCGATGACATATTGGTTTATTCGAGATCTAAGGAGCAGCATTAGGATCATCTGAGAGAGATTCTCGGGGTGTTGAGGGCGAAGAAGCTTTTCGCTAAGTTCTCCAACTGTGATTTCTGGTTGCGAGAGGTTCAGTTCTTGGGGACCTCGTCAAGCAGAATGGGATTATGGTCGATCCGGCCAAGATTGAGGCAATGATGAGTTGGGAGGTTCCGATATCCCCCACTGAGATCAAGAGTTTTCTTGGATTGGCTGGCTATTATTGGAGATTTATCAGAGATTTTTCCAAGATTGTGATTCCTCTCACCAGGTTGACCCGGAAGGGGGTGATTTTTAGTTGGGGTCCGGAGTAGCAGACCTCATTCGAGACGCTTCGTCAGAGATTGTGCGAAGCCCCAGTGTTGGCCCTTCCGGATGGAATGGAGGACTTTGTGGTATATTGTGATGCGTCGATATCGGGTCTGGCCGCGGTGCTGATGCAGAGAGGGCATCTGATAGGATACGCGTTGAGGAAGCTGAAGCCTCATGAGACAAGGTATCCTACTCACGATCTGGAGCTGGGGGCTGTGGTGTTCGCCCTTAAGATATGGCGTCACTATTTGTATGGGGTTCGGTGTACCATATACACGGACCACAAGAGCTTAAAGTATTTGATGGATCAGCCAAACCTGAACATGCGTCGGCGATGATGGTTGGATGTGGTGAAGGATTACGATTGTGAAATCCTATACCACTCGGGCAAAGCTAATGTTGTAGCTGATGCTCTGAGCCGTAGGACAGAGAGTACCCCGATTTGAGATATCTACATGCGACTGATAGTCATGACGCCGGTGTTGGACACCATTCGGGAGGCCCAAGTGGAGGTCGTATTACCAGAGAACCGCAAGAGAGAGCGAGTGATCGGGCAGGTGTCTGAGTTCACCACCGATAGTCGAGGGCTTTTGACCTTTCAGGGTCGGATTTGGGTACCGTTTGCAGGTGGGGCGCGTACCATTCTGATGGAGGAAGCGCATAGATCGAGATTTTCGATTCATCCAGGGGCCACTAAGATGTATTTGGACCTGAAGAGAGAGTACTGGTGGCCCTGTTTGAAGAGTAATGTGGTGTGGTTCGTGGAGAGGTGCTTGACCTATCTTAGGGTTAAGGCCGAGCACCAGCGTCCGCATGGCAAGTTGCAACCACTTGAGGTTCCCCAGCGGGAGTGGGAGCAGATTTCTATGGATTTCATCACCAAATTGCCGAGGACCGCGAGAGGTGTTGACGCAATTTGGGTGATTGTTGACCAGTTGACGAAGAGCGTTCATTTCCTTGCTATAAGTGAGAGCTCTTCCGCGCAAAGGTTGGCAGAGGTGTATGTGAGGGAGGTGGTATCGCGGCATGGTGTACCGATCTCGATTGTGTCGGATCGGGATGTGCGTTTCACTTCCAGATTTCGGAAGAAGTTTCACGAGGAGTTGGGTACTAGGTTTCATTTCAGTACCGCTTACCACCCACAGACGGACGGACAGAGCCAGCGGACGATTCAGACGCTCGAATACATGCTTCGGGCATGTGTGTTGGACTTCGGAGGAAGTTGGGATACGTATCTGCCCTTGGCTGAGTTTTCCTATAACAACAACCACCATTCGAGCATTGGTATGCTACCATTTGAGTTGTTATATAGGAGGAGGTGTCGGACTCCTATCTGTTGGGGAGAGGTAGGGCAACGAGTGATGGGAAGCACTGAGATAGTGCTTCAGACGACCGAGCAGATACAACAGGTTAGACAGAGATTGCTGACGGCCCAGAGTCGACAAAAGAGTTACGCGGATAGGCGTCGATCAGAGCTCGAGTTTCAGGTTGGAGATTTTGTGCTCCTGAAGGTGTCTCCTTGGAAAGGAGCTATCCGATTCAGGAAGAGGGGCAAGCTGGGGCCCCGGTACATTGGGCCGTTCAGGGTGATTGCAAGGGTGGGCAGAGTAGCATATCGATTGGAGCTACCTGCGGAGCTGAGCCAGATTCATGATACCTTCCATGTGTCTCAACTGAGGAAGTGTATAGCTGACGAGTCGGCAGTGGTGCCGTTGGAGGATATCCAGGTGGATGCAGGACTGAATTATTTCGAGAGGCCAATCGTGATCTTGGACTGGAAGGTCAAGGTTCCGAGGAACAAGGAGGTGCCCTTGGTTCAAGTCCAGTGGCGGCATCAGAGGGGGTCCGAGCTAACTTGGGAGCCGGAGTCAGAGATGCGGGAGCAGCATCCGGAATTGTTTTCGGCATGAGACTTCGAGGGCAAAGTCCGGTTCTAGTGGGGGAGAATTGTAACATCCCGAAATTCAGGAAAAGCTATTTAACCCTTCCATTTTTTCAAATTGACAAGATTGGTCCCTTGAGAGATTTTGTGGCAAATGAGTACGCTGGGCGTACTGGGGGTACGCTGCGCGTACTCATGCGATTAATTTGGACGCGAACTTGCCAGGGTACGCTGAGTGTACTGTGACATCCCCAATTTCACGGCCAGAAAAGACCGATTTGTTTATGCTTTGTTTTTATAAAATCAGAGTAATCCTTTGATTAAAAGAGTTGCGGAATTTGTTCCCAAAATAAAATATGATAAAATAAAATTTATCAAAGCATTTCTTAAAGAAATGTATTTTCATTAAATAACAAAATCTCGGGATGTCATGTTCCGATACAGACCAAAAGCATAAACTATATAAAATAGACCTTACAACAGTTATTTATAACTACTGATCTATAATCCAAAATCTCTCGTCAGGTCCACCAACTTATACTCTTGTGTCATTACCTGTAATGCAAAGAAAACTGAGTCGGTCAGGCTTGGGAGCCTGTTGAGCATATAAGGTTTTCAACCCATAATAATACATTTATTATATTCAATTATCAAACAATCAACCCAAATACTCATCCCCATATCTCCTTGATTTTCTCAAGGGTTTACCCTAAGAATCCACTATCTTTCATTCATTCCTAAGGAATTGGCACAAAGTCCATTTGCTACCACGGTTTATAGAACAGGCACTACATCACATAGTCACCAGGGTTCATATAATAGGCACTACGTCTGATTGTCACCAAGGTTTACACACTAGGCACTACGTCTCATTGTCACCAGGGTTTACACAAAAGGCACGAAGTCACATCGTCACCAAGGTTTATCAAATAGGCACGAAGTCGCATCGTCACCAAAGCTTACTCAATAGGCACGAAGTCGCATCGTCACCAAGGCTTAACTCAATAGGCACTACGTCTCATAGTCGCCGCTATTTCATCTACCCATGTTCTACCCGACACATTTGTAGATATAAAATACATATGCAATTTAAATCATTTAACACCCGTATAAAAACATCAATTCCAAGCCCATCTCAAATAGACAAATAATATATATAACACATAACATGTATTTCATAGCTAATACTTTATATTTATGTGTTAAAAGAAAGTAACGATACACTCACTTGATCAGAAGATGATCGGACAACACTACGACTTGTAAAAGTAGTATTCTTCGGTAGATCTGGAAGATCTTCACAAAAACCGGGCTTCTCGCGGGCAGAGCTTCGGCTCGGGAATTTCACTTCTCGGGATCTTCGAGGCCTCGGGACATGCTTCAGGACTCCGAATGATACCGGGGCTTCGGAATATTTCTTGCACGAAAAACGATGCAAAAACGCGAGAGAAATTGAAGAAATGAGCAAAGAACTCGGCTGCCTTTGCATCCCTTTTATTGGGGCTGGACCACCGAATTATGCTGGGCGTAAATAAGGTTACGCTGGGCATAAACTGGATAAGCTCGCTGACTCCCCCCCCTTTGGATTATATCGGAAATTTATATTTAAATTTAATATCGAATTTATTTAATAAAATTCAAAAATTCATATCTTCATCATACGATCTCCGTTTTCGACGTTCTTTATATCCCCGCGTAGGTGAGACTACGCTCTATAACTTTCGTTTAGACTTCGTCGGCTAATTTAGAATTTATTTTTATTAATTATTTTTAGTAGGTCGGGATAGGAAAATTCCGTTATAAATTCGTAACTTCTTCATTTGACGTCCGTTTTCGCCTATCTTTTTATCATTTCATTACTATTATTGAGATCTTCGATTCTTGTTTAGATTGTTTCGGCTAAAAACCGCTCGATCTAAAATCGAGTATTCGGGCTGCCTACCGCTAAGTCGAAACTTAGAAAAATCATAACTTCGTCATACGAAGTCAGATTTGGACATTCTTTTTATGCACGGTCACGGTTTAATGTATTCTACGACTTTCGTTTAGATCGCTAAGGCTAAATATCACTCTAACGTAAATTCACTTTTTACATCGCGCTGTGTCGTGCCGGTTTTGTCGCGAAACTTCGACAGGTCATAACTTCTTCGTTATAACTCGGATTTTTGCGTTCTTTATATGTACGGAATCCTTGTAACATATACTATAACTTAGTTAATATTACTCATTCTAAATAATCTTTCATCAAAAATTCATTTTTGATGCTTATCGTCTCTAAGTTGACTAGCTCTGATCTACGGGCGTTACAATTATTTCCCCCTTAGGATGATTACGTCCCGGAATCATCAACGAAATAGGGCTTGCATAATGATTCCACACGTTATTTCTTCATCCTAGGTAATAACCGTAACTTCTATGTTTCCTTGAAAGATTGTTTAACTCTATGGCTTTCTTGACTACAGAACGATGCCCAAATCTTGCCTCTACTTTTCGTACTATGCTGTACTTTCAATCACAACTTCCGAGTTACCAAATAAGTCCTTATTGTGGACTCCTTCTTCTTCTTAGGAAAAATACTTTCCTTTATCTACTGTAACAGACCGATGGTTCGTGTCCCGATGACCTCTCATCGTAGTCGGACTCAATTGATATGACCACTAGGGTCGGAATAACAACCATCTTACTAGTAATTACCGAAACAATGGTAATGACATACTTGAATAAAATGGAATCAATTACTAGCGTCTTGGTAACCTTGCGACTTACCATGATCCAAGTATGAGTCTTGTGCTTCCGGTAGTATAGATCTCTACTACCCCATTCACACCTACTCATACTCGTCCCAAGTATTGTCTCGCAGTTAACCAAGTCACCATACATAAATCATATAATCATTCAACACATCAGATAACAAAACCAGGGTTTATATTAATTCTTGAAACTATTACACAAAAGTTCAAGTTCACCCTATACTATGCCTCTAATAGGCTATGCTTCCTGATACAGACTTTATATATTAATATGAAGTCTTCATCTTTTAATCCTCCCATCGTTTTATGCTTCGCCGAGGAGCATGTGGAATGCCCTTGGCTGTGGCGGTGCGTTTTTCTTTGGGCAGTCTCTAGAAATATGCCCTTCTTCGTTACATCCGTAGCACACCTTTTTGTTAGCTACGCATTTGTTGGCGAAATGCCTTGTCTTTCCACATTTGTAGCAGGTCGTCTCCTCGTTACACTTCCCGAAGTGTTTCTTTTTACACTTCTCACACCACTTATCTTCATCTCTTCCTCCAGATTTTGGGAATTTTGTTTCTTTGTTAATCATTGAAGATCCTTCATGTTTCCTTTTCTCTCCAACTTCAGCTCTCTCCAGACCCTTTTCTTTTATTTGGGTCTCAACATTTTTGGCTGCCCAGATGGCGGCTTTCAGAGTGGTTGCTTGTTTGACTATCGGACCAAAGTCCGCTGGTAATCCATTGTCAAACTTGTTGACCTTGGAAAGTTCCGTTGGAATTAGGTATGGAATAAGCTTCATCTTCTCCGTAAAGCTTCTAGCATATTCAGTGACGCTCAATTTTCTTTTTTTCAGATTCTGGAACTCATTGTTGATTTCCAGAAGATCCTCCTCAGAGCAGTATTGCATTTCCAGTTGCACCACGAACACTTCCCAAGACATCTTGCTAGCTTCCCCCTTGGGCATCTAACCAGCCAGTAACTTCCACCAGCTCAGTACTCCTGATTTTAACAGAGGAATTGCAAGAGCGGTATTTTATGTGTTGCTACACTCGCAACTTTCAAACATTGTCTCCATCTCGGAGATCCAGTCCATGACTTGCACCGGTGTCGGGCTCCCAGAAAGACACGGTGGTTTGGATGCCATGAAATCCTTGTACTTGCATCCACGTCCGTCATTTCCTTTATCCTGGTTGTTCTGGCGAACTATTGATGGGTTGGTTTGACCTATGGTCCTACTGTAGTTTCCTCCTTCAAACTGTCCTCCATTTACTTCGGGCTCTTCAACTTGAATTGACAATTCTTTGTGATTCTGCCAAATCAGACGTCTGGTTTCTTCCGTCTGATGATCCAACATTGCCTGGATCATCACTTGAACTCCGGCCATTGTTATTGGTTCAGGTACTGCTGCTACAACAGGTATTTGCTCAATCATTGGTATTTGATTCCTGTTTTCATGAGCATTTCCAACTCCACTCCTCATTCTCACCATTTTTGATATATACACCAAATAAGGTGAAATTAGATCCTCATTCACGATACATATTCAAATCATCCTTATCACTCCGAAACGTTTACATGCTAGTTCTAATATCATAGACGTATGCTTAAAATCCTACACACATAAGGTTTTCAGATCCGGTCGGCAACAGACCATAGATCCGAACAAGTAAATATCATATATGGCAAACATATAACATTTTGCACACAAAAGCATTTTAGGCAACTTTCCTAAAATATACTAGTACTCGTGTCAGACACTCATCTCACAATCATCGCTTAGCATTCTAAGTTTAAGTATAGAAATCCTACAAATTCCTAGTTCGCTTAAACTAATGCTCTGATACCAACTGTGACATCCCCAATTTCATAGCCAGAAAAGACCGATTTGTTTATGCTTTGTTTTTATAAAATCGAAGTAATCCTTTGATTGAAAGAGTTGCGGAATTTGTTCCCAAAATAAAATATGATAAAATAAAATTTGTCAAAGCATTTCTTAAAGAAATGTATTTTCAGTAAATAACAAAATCTCGGGATGTCATGTTCCGATACAGGCCAAAAGCATAAACAATATAAAGTAGACCTTACAACAGTTATTTATAACTACTGGTCTATAATCCAAAATCTCTCGTCAGGTCCACCAACTTATACTCTTGTGCCATTACCTGTAATGCAAAGAAAGCTGAGTGGATCAGGCTTTGGAGCCTGGTGAGCATATAGGGTTTTCAACCCACAATAATACATTTATTATATTCAATTATCAAACAATCAACCCAAATACCCATCCCCATATCTCCTTTATTTTCTCAAGGGTTTACCCTAAGAATCCATTATCCTTCATTCATTCATTCCTAAGGATTTACCTGAGGAATTGGCACAAAGTCCATTTGCTACCACGGTTTATAGAACATGCACTACGTCACATAGTCACCAGGGTTCATATAATAGGCACTACGTATGATTGTCACCAAGGTTTACACACTAGGCACTACGTCTCATAGTCACCAGGGTTTACACAAAAGGCACGAAGTCACATCGTCACCAAGGTTTATCAAATAGGCACGAAGTCGCATCGTCACCAAAGCTTACTCAATAGGCACGAAGTCGCATCGTCACCAAGGCTTTACTCAATAGGCACTACGTCTCATAGTCGCTGCTATTTCATATACCCATGTTCTACCCGACACATTTGTAGATATAAAAAACATATACAGTTTAAATCATTTAACACCCATATAAAAACATCAATTCCAAGCCCATCTCAAATAGACAAATAATATATATAACACATAGCACGTATTTCATAGCTAATACATTGTATTTATGTGTTAGAAGAAACTAACTATACACTCACTTGATCAGAAGATGATCGGTCAGCACTACGGCTTGTAAAAGTAGTATTCTTCGGTAGATCTGGAAGATCTTCACAAAAACCTGGCTTCTTGCGGGCAGAGCTTCGGCTCGGGAATTTAACTTCTCGGGAACTTTGGGGCATCGGGACTTGCTTCGGGGCTCGTGAATGATACCGGGGCTTTGGGATATTTCTTGCATGAAAACCGATGCAAAAACGCGAGAGAAAGGGAAGAAATGAGCAAAGAACTCGGCTGCCTTTGCATCCCTTTTATAGGGGCTGAACCACCGAATTATGCTGGGCGTAAATAAGGTTACGCTGGGCGTAACCTGGATAAGCTCGCTGACTCCCCTCCTTTGGTGTCTTATAAACTGTACAGAACATACTTGTATTAAAATACATTATTAATGCAATGGATGATGTTGTTTGCTTGTTTACTATTATTCTGTGTTGTGATACTACACATGACGTCCTCCGCCCCAGAACGTTTCCATCGTTCCGGTTTTGGGGTGTGACAGATTGGTATTAGAGTATTGTTTATAACGAATTGAGTATATCAACCCATAAAATATATACTAACTAAAAACACAATGGGATTAAAATACTCTGACCAAGAGTTTATACTTTTAAATAATAAATTTTTTAATTAAGTATACAAGCCTGCATTCATAATAAAATCAGTGTCAGTATGACGGAACAAAAGTATTACGATTGTTGAATATCACAAGTAGGCTCGAGGATGTGTTATCAGTTTTGGGAGGGGCATAGTCTGATCAACTATGATGGTCCGAGAAGTGATTAGCATATGCCCAAGAATGGTTGTGATATGGCAACAAGTCTAAAAACTTACCAACAATAATACAATGATAACATTAGAACAAAACATAATTCTAAAATACTATAGGAGTATCTTGTGTTTCAATTATTCTTATCTGAGAACTAAAAAGGTCTTTATTGGTAGGTCAATAGTTGCTAAGTGAATACGCTAAGGTTATATGTAACTAGGATGTCATAGACTTAGAATCTGTGATCTTTGCTTTACTCCTTATTCCTTGTTTGGTTGTGGGTTTAGAGTTAGGGGCACTTATTCGAAGGTCTGTCCTGTTTTAAATACATATAACTGGTATGCGTTATGCAAGTATTGGAGTAACTGATAAAGATCATATTATAATTATCTTAAGTAGTATGCATGTTTATATAAGATTCTTAAATCCCTTTTCTCGCGTAGATATCATGGCTGGATTCCATCCTCCTGGCGACCCGTACTTCCCAAATCAAGGCAATGCTGGATGGCTTGATTAAGAGCCGGAAGATGACCATCCAATCCCTTTGGATGATCACCTCGCAGAAGGCTTTTCTGATGCTTCTGACTCCAAGCCAGAAGTTAACAACCTACCCCAAGAGGGACAAGTCCCAAACCCCAACCCCCGACCAACATTTCAAGCTCCTACACCCTTATGGGCGACAAACTTGAATAGTTGGAGTGATGAGCAGGGTCAGCCCTTACATTTCAATGGAGACCGAATCTTTTACAACCTAAGCGAGGGTGGCTCAGCTGATCGAGTCCTGCCCATCATAGTCCGTAGGATTGCTCGGAACGTCGAGCAAGGTCGTGCAGCCATCGACCGAGTCATTGAGATTTACGCCACCTCTGGCGTTAACACGGTCCGCATTCGCCATCTCGAAGCGGCTATGGAACGGTCTAGGGGACCCAATGAAGCTTTGTAGCAACAGGTAGTTGCATCCCAAGCTGAAGTCAGGGAACTTCGAGCTCGTCAGGAAATGTATGAAAGGCGCATGAGAGACATGGAACACCGTCTGTCAGAGACAAGGACTCATTCTAGTGGTACTCGTCGTAGATAGACCCTACTCAACTCTCTCTTTTGGATATAACATAGTTATGTAAAAACTCTAGTTTAATTTCCTATCTTTGTAAAGACTTTGGATCTGTTAAGTCTTGATTAGGTCGTACTTCTGTCAAACTTTTCCCATCTTGGTTTGATGTAAGACCTACTTTTAGGTCATTTTTTCCGAACTTGTTACATCGATAATACAAGTAATATTGACAGATATCTAACCTGTTGGAAAAGCTGTACTCTTGTGTCTCTCTACTCCTCTAGTGTGCCTCTATTTCGAAACATACATTTATCCAACTGTTGGACTATGGCAATTTAGCCCATTGATCACTCTCACTATACTTACAAGTGATTCTTACTATCATGTTCATCTTTATAAACTTATAGCTGAAAGATGCCTCCTCGTAAGTCGGCAAGGTGTAATCCTCTGATTATTCCAACTCAAACACCACCACCTCCACCACAATTCGATACGACAGCTCTTTATGTTGCGGTTGTTGCTACAGCCATGGCTCAATATCACTCTACCGATGCCAGCGGAGGGGGAACACCTGTTAATTCTACTCAAGGTGAAGTCATCGTGCACTCGAGAGAGTGCTCCTACAAGGACTTCACCAATTGCAATCCAAAGTCCTTTAAAGGGACTGGCGGAGTCATTTCCCTCTCGCAGTGGTTCGAAAAGACAGAGTCGATCTTCAAGATTAGCTCCTGCCCAACAGGGAGCAATGTCAAGTTTTCCGCTTACACCTTCGAAGAAAAATCCCTGACATGGTGGAATTACCATGTCAAGTCACTAACCCTGATAGCGGCAAATGATATGGGCTGGGAAACTCTGAAAGACCTCATGATAAAGGAATAATGCCCGAAGGGTGAGATCCAGAAGTTAGATCAAGAGCTATGGAGCCTAACCATGAAAGGCTCCGACATAGTTTCCTATACTGACAGATTCAGTGAGCTGGTGGCCCTCAATCCCAACATGGTTCCCATGGAGGGAATCAAAATCGAGAAGTACATCTGGGGGCTGGTGCCTCCATTTCAGGGAAATGTCTTATCTTCAAATCCCTTTACCTTCGATAGTGCCAAGCGGTTGGCACAACGGCTCATCGACCATGGGGTCTGTACCCCGTCATCAACAATAACCCTAGCCATCTCTGAACCTTCCAAAGCGGCTGAAAACAAGTGGAAGTTATGGGATGACAAGAAGAAACAAAAAGCTGCCAAAAAGCAACAGGTTGTGGCGGTTCATGCCGCGATAGCACCTGTCGCCACTGCTCCAATAAAGCAGTACTCTGGAAGCTTGCCAAAGTGCAACAAATGCAACTTTCACCAAAACGGGCCCTGCCGGGAATTGCAGTGCTCCAACTGCAACAAAAAGGGACACACAGTTCACTTTTGCAGATCCCCAACAAGGCCAATCAACCAAGTCCCTGACGCTGGTGTGGGCCAGGCTTGCTACGGTTGTCGCAAGGTGGGCCACTACAAAAGGAACTACCCGAAGGCAGGGAATGTCGGTGGAGTAGGCAGAGTTTTGGCCATTGGCCATGAGGAAGCAGTTGCTTACCCCACAGTGGTCACTGGTACGTTTCTCCTCGATAACTCTTATCCATGCATTCTGTTTGATAGTGGAGCGGAGAGGAGTTTCGTGACCCAAAAATTTGCTCAATTAATTAAGCAGAAATCACGAACACTTACGAAACTGTTCACTGTAGAAATGGCTAATGGAAAAACTTAGAGCACTAGTAGTATATACATGGGATGCACTCAAACTCTAGATTACCATTCATTTCAAATCGATCTCATGTCGGTCTCAATTAAAAGTTTCGACGTCATTATCGACATGGATTGGTTGAGTCTACATCGTGCCAACATCATGTGTTATGAGAAGGTTGTTTGCCTTAATTTTCCGTCTGGAAAAACTCTAGTAGTCTATGGCGACAAACCCGACATGAGCCTTAGTCTCATCTCGAGTACTCAAGCCCAAAAGTACTTACGTAAGGAATATCGCGCATTCCTTGCACACGTTGTTGATACGAGCCAAGAAACCAAAGACCTGAAGAACATTCCCGTAGTACGCAACTATCCTGACATCTTTGTAGAAGAACTACCGAGATTACCTCCGCAATGACAAGTCGATTTCATAATCGACTTAATTCCAGGAGCTACCCCAGTAGCCAAATCGCCTTATCGTCTAGCACCAGCTGAGATGTAGGAACTATCTGATCAACTTAACAAACTGCTCCGTAAGGGCTTTATTAGACCAAGCTTCTCACACTGGGGAGAACCGGTCTTGTTCGTCAAGAAGAAAGACAGATCGTTTCGTATGTGCATCGACTACAGGGAGCTCAATAGGCTAACAGTTAAAAATCATTACCCTCTGCCTCACATAGACGATTTGTTTGACCAACTGCAAGGGACGAATTACTTTTCAAAAATTGATTTGTGATCCGGGTATCACCATCTGCGAGTGTTAGAGGAGGATGTTCCGAAGACAGCCTTCCGAACTCGTTACGGACACTACGAGTTTGTACTGATGCCATTCAGATTAAGAAATGTGCCCGCAGTGTTTATGGATTTAATGAATCGGGTATGTCGCCCTTACTTGGATCAGTTCGTCATCGTCTTCATCGATGACATACTTATCTACTCTCGAAGTAAGGAGGAACATAGTGATCATCTGCGATAAGTCCTAGGAACCTTACGAACAGCGAAGCTCTACGCAAAGTTCTCTAAATATGAATTTTGGATCCGAAGGGTCGAATTCTACGGATACGTAGTTAGTGAAGAAGGAGTCCACGTGGACCCTTCCAAAATTAAAGCCATTGAGAACCGGTCAGCACCGAGGACGCCTACCGAGATTCGTCAATTTCTAGGCCTCGCTGGCTACTACCGTAGATTCATACAAAACTTCTCGCGTATTGCGAAGCCTCTTACGACATTGACCCTGAAGGGCGTGACCTTTGACTGGGAAGAGAAACAAGAGAAGGCATTCAAAACGCTGAAGCGAGCCTTGTGCACCGCACCGACACTATCCCTCCCAGAAGGAATAGAAGACTTCATAATCTATTGTGATGCATCAAATCAAGGGCTCAAGGCAGTTGAAGACACACAAGGGCAACTACACCACACACGATCTTGAGTTAGGAGCAATCATGTTTGCTTTGAAGATCTGGAGACACTACCTGTATGGTACAAAAAGCACTATCTTTACAGACCACAAAAGCTTACAACACATATTCAACCAAAAGGAGCTCAATATGAGACAACGACGATGGGTCGAGCTACTCAATGACTACGAACGCGACATTCGTTATCACCCGGGTAAAGCCAATGTAGTAGCAGACGCCCTAAGTCGGAAAGCATATTCTGGTTGAAGAGTTAATTCATTGACTATGACTATCTATTCTCATCTGTCCACACAAATTAAGGAGGCTCAGCTTGAAGCCTTGAAGCCTGAAAAAAGTGGCTGGTGAATCCTTGCGTGGAATGGATAAGAACTTGGACGTCAAGGGTGGTGGAGCCTTATATCTCATGGACCGGATCTGGACACCGAAACACGGTGGCTTCAAAGACTTGGTCATGACAGAAGCACACAACACTCGATATTCCGTGCACCCGGATTCAGATAAAATATATATGGATCTTAAAAAGTTATACTGGTGGCCTAACATGAAAGCAAAGATTGCTACCTTCGTAAGTAAATGTCTTACTTGCACCAAGGTCAGGGTCGAATACCAGAAACCCTCAGGTTTATTGCAAAAACCAGAGATACCAGAATGGAAGTGGGAGCGGATCACAATGGACTTCATAACCATGTTGCCCAAGACATCGGGTTGACTTGATACCATTTGGGTCATCGTCGATAAATTGACCAAGTCTGCACACTTCCTGCCCATAAAAGAAACCGACAAGATGGAGAAGCTCACAAGAACATACATTAGGGAGATCGTACGACTGCATGGTGTTCCTATATCCATTATCTCCGATATAGATAGTAGATTCACCTCGAGGTTCTGACAGTCGCTACAGAGTTCCCTAGGGACGAGGCTGGACATGAGTACAGCGTACCATCCACAGACCGACAGATAAAGTGAGAGAACTATCCAAAACTTGGAAGATATGTTGAGAGCCTATGTGATCGACTTTGGGAAGGCATGGGATACTCATTTACCCCTTTTCGAATTTGCGTACAACAGTAGTTATCACACGAGCATAAAGGTTGCTCTATTCGAGGCCCTCTATGGCCGGAAGTGCAGATCCCCTCTGTGTTGGACTGAGGTGGGTGACACCTAGTTAGCTAGAGGATGATTTCCTAACAGCACTCTCACATGTTCGGAGATCATTTGGGAAACGACAGAGAAAATCGTTCAGATTCGGGAACGATTGAAAGCCTCTAGAGACCGACAGAAAAGCTACGCTGAAAAGCGAAGGAAACCTTTGGAATTCCTGGTGGGAGACCGAGTCCTTTTGAAAGTCTCACCCTGGAAGGGCTTGATACGCTTTGGAAAGCGTGGAAAGCTAAATCCAAGATATGTAGGGCCTTTCGAGATTCTCGCTAGGATCGGCCCCGTAGCTTACAAACTCAATCTACCCCGCGAACTCAGTAACGTACATTCTACTTTCCACATCTCGAACTTGAAAAAGTGTCTATCCGACGAGACTCTTGTAATCCTGCTCTATGAAATCGAGATCAACGATAGTCTTAATTTCGTGGAAGAACCTGTAGAGATCATGGATTGAGGGGTCAAGTAGACGAAGCAAAGTCGCATCCCAATAGTGAAGGTTCACTGGAACCCCAAGCGAGGACCAGAATTCACTTGGGAACGCGAGGATCAGATGAAAGTGAAATATCCTCATCTTCTCGCTTAGCTATTTGTAACTACTTAATTGCTTAAACTCTAACTTCGAGACGAAATTCCCTCTAACGGGGGATGATGTGACAACCCGAAATTTCTATCATGTGCAATAGATCAATTCAATCAAAGTTAGACCCATTTTGCTATCTTTTAACATTGTTTAGGGTCTATTTGAGTGTTCTAAACCTAGTACAATCAAGGTAGGAGCCTAGAAATGGGATTACACGATACATATCAAGCAAACTCGGGCCAAACACACTTGAGTGTATGGCCAAACACAAATATGTGCGGCAGCACACCCATCCCAGCCACACACTCCCACCTATATATATGACCCTTAGTCATTTTTGAACTCTTTTTCTACTAATTCAAAGTTGGAACTCGTTTTCTCTCAAGTATCATCCATAATTCTCTTCAATCTTCAAATCAAGTAAGTATTGCTTCCTTGATTAATTAATACACGGCCTCAACTAGCTTTCCCCTTACTTTGACACATGAAACCATCCATTGTTAGTCAAGAACACCAAGAACACATACTAGTTTTGGACCCTAATCACCCTTTCAAGCCTCTTTAACGTTTATACACTTATCATAACTCGATATATGCCAAGAATACTTGAAGATATGTACGAAAAACGCCAAATATCATGATCTTCAGGTGTGTACGGCCGCACACACCATGTTCAACCACACACACACCCCTTTTTAGGTCCTAAAATGGCAATGAACTCCATATAAGGCTAGAGAATGAAGTAAGAAACCTTCCTAGATGAGTACTAAGGCCTTAAAATACGTTTTGACACACTTCATGGGGAGTGTGCGGCCGCACACACACTATGGCCGCACACCCAGGCCGCACACACACACAAATGGTGTATTTTGACCATACACTCCCTTGTATAGCCATATACCCCTTATATACAATCATATATGGTTATAACACTTCAATATAAGTGTTTACTAGTCCCTGAGGTGGCCCCAATTCAATAATTAGTTGTTGCAAGCACTATATATATATATATATATATATATATATATATGTCATTATATGGTTAATAGGATTCGTTTGTGCTTAAGTCCGCAATCAAAACTTGTATTAAAATACATTATTAATGCAATGGATGATGTTGTTTGCTTGTTTACTATTATTCTGTGTTGTGATACTGCACATGACGTCCTCCGCCCCAGAACATTTCCGCCGTTCCAGTTTTGGGGTGTGACACCCTTCGCAACCAGTCACGCTTTATATGTGTGTATTTTCCCATTCATGTCGGTCTTCTTCTTGAAGATCCATTTGCACCCAATTGTCTTACAACCCAGTACATTGTCAACCAAGTTCCAAACTTAATTTTCATACATGGACTGAATCTCGTTGTCCATTGCCTCTTTCCATTTTCCAGATTCGGGGCCTGACATGGCTTCCTTGTATTTGTTAGGTTCATCTAGATTTACCATTGTGCTATCACTGATAAATGTATCACCTCCAGCTGTTATATGAAAACCATATAACATAGGTGGAACACTAACTCTACTAGAACGCATCAGAGGTACAGGCTCTTCAATTGGCTCAACCGGAGTTTCCTCCTCGGGTTGAGTGCTAGTGTTTGAGGTTCCTTCACCGCTTGACACTTGAAGCACTTCAAGGTCAATTTGCCTCCTACTGTCCCCTTGGAATATGAGTTCTCTCTCATGAAAGACTCCTCTCCTTGCGACGAAGATAACATTGTCACTTGGTCTATATAATAGATATCCAAAGGAGTTCTGCGGGTAGCCTATGAAAATACGTCGCTCGCTCCTAGGTGCGAGCTTGTCATGAGTCTCGCGTCTCACGAAAGCCTCGCAACCCCAAACTTTGATGTGGTCTAACGAGGGAACCTTCCCTGTCCACATCTCGTGAGGTGTTTTGAAAAGCTTTTTGGTAGGGACTAGATTAAGGATATGGGCGGCAGTCTCTAAGGCATACCCCCAGAATGAGATATGTAACAAAGATCGACTCATCATGGAATGAACCATGTATAGCAAGCTTCTATTGCGCCTCTCAGCCACACCATTAAGTTGTGGTGTCGTAGGTGGCATCAATTGTGAAACAATTCCACATTCCTTAAGATAGTCAAGGAACTCGATACTAAGATACTCTCATCCTCGATCGGATCGCAACATCTTTATCTTCCTGCTCAATTGATTCTCCATTTCTTTCTTATATTCTTTGAATTTTTCAAAGGTTTCTGGCTTAGGGTTGATAAAGTAGATATAGCCATCCCTACTGTAATCATCAGTAAAAGTCACATAGAAGTGGTTAGCATCCCTTGTTGCGGTTCTGAATGGTCCACACACATCAGTGTGTATGAGATCAACCAGACCTTCACCCCTTTCACAAGAACCAGTGAAGGGTGACTTGGTCATCTTTCCAAGTAAACACGATTCGCAAGTGTCTTTCGACTTCAAGTCGAATGACTCCAAAACTCCATCCTTTTGGAATTGGGATATGCGCTTCTTGTTCACATGTCCAAGACAACAATGCCACAAGCATTCCTTATCCAAATCATTGAGTTATCTACAACCATCAAAGTTTCATATATACCACTACAAGGTAATGCTTCAAAATAAAATACACCATTGTAATAAGCATTAATACCACCAATTTCATTATTAAAAGAAAAGGCAAAACCTTGTTTATACAAACTGTGAAAGGAAATAATATTTCTCGCCATATCGGCCGAGTAACAACAATTATTCAAATCTAAATCTAAACCATTACTAAGCAATAAAGAATAAACTATAATCTTTGTTACAGGCGACACTTACCTATTTCCCATTATTAAGTTTATCTTCCTGTGCTCCACATCCCTACTTCTTTTTAGTCCCTGCAAATCAGAACAAATGTGAAATCCACAACCTGTATCAAGGACCGAAGAATTAGCATGTGATGAGTTATTAGATTTCATAGTGTAAATACCTGCAAAGGAGGGCTTGATCTTGCCATCTTTTATGTCCTGCAAGTACTTGGGGCAGCTTTGTTTCCAGTTCCCTATATCATGGCAGTGGAAGCACTCTACATCCTTCGGATTAGAGGAGGGATTAGCAGAACAACCTTTGGTGTCACTTGAAGAGGATCCATCAAGAGAATTTCCCTTGCGACTTTTGTAGGGAGCATTCTTCTTCATTCCCTGCCCATGCCCGATTTTTAGAACAGGGGCAGAAGTAGTAGTAGGAGTAGACACAACCAACTTGCCTTTCAGGTTGCTTTCTGTTGTCCTTAGTGATGGGTTTTGAGCATTCTAACACTTCCTAAGTGTACATGCAACCCTAATAACCTTGGATCTATGTTTGTCTAATAATCATGCAAAGTTGTTTTCCAAGGTTATGAACCTATCTAGCATACATGGGGTACAATTTTCTTTGTATAAAAGATAGAACTACATACCTTGTTGTTGAAAGTGTTCCTTGAAACCTTGTGAGCCTAGCACCTTAAGTGTGATGCCTCAAATGCTTCACACAACACCAAATGCAAAGAATAAACTTGAGAGAATACTTTAACACATGCAAAATCGGCCAAGCCCTCTTGTTTCTTAATGTAGCCGATTTTGGGGAGAGTTGCATTGCTTATATAGTGTGTTGCACTAGGTAAACCCTAATGTAACATGAATCTTCATTTCTTGATCCATGGGTTAACTCCATGGAGCATCCTATGGGTGTAACCTTGATAATCCATGGAGTCTCTTAGCCCACTATATAAGATATGGAAGATTTACAAAACCTACCCATATATTTAATTAGTTATCTTTTGATCACTTAATTAATTCTAAATTAATTCTTGATCAAAACTAATTAAACAATATTATTAATATATTGGAACTTATAATATATGAAAAAACCATATGTGTTATTTCTCTCATTTAGTTTATCCAATTGCATGGTGCCATGCAACCCAAATGGACCATGTCGGGTCGGGTCAAGTACTTTCCAGAAATAGTTATGGACTTAGACACCATATCCAATAGTCTCCCACTTGGATAAGTCTAACAACTATAACTGCAATACTTCAAGAACCGATCGACAATCGTAGCTCTTTCAAGGTCTCTCGGAACTGAGAAGATGTTGATAAGCCATTTAAGATAAGGGATCATATAATCCTCTGTTCTAGATATTAGCCGTACAAATACATGGAACAATGTCTTACTTATTGTCTAGCAGTTTGTTTCTCGATTTCCGATTTGTTTGACAAAGAACTTAATTGAACACATCAACTTAGTTCTGACCGGGCCTGGTACATAAGTCAAAACAAAACCATCGAGGGGCCCAGATGTCAACTTCTAATCCAATAAGGAACAGATAAATTTCGACACATATGTTTGTTCTACTACTAGTTGAATTATACACAAGAGCACGTTTTATAACATCGAGTTACCAATGCGGTTTCGTACAATCAATGCATAATCAATTCATAGGCAACAAATCATATCTCTAGGTTTGAAGACTTATATGATATTACCGTCTCATGATCACTCGAAATGAAATTCCATGAAGTGATTCCAGTGAGCGTGGGTTGATTCCAATACTCAGAACTTATGAGCACTCATGATTGTTGTAGCCATGTCCAACACCTTAGACCTCTGCAACCAATCATGACAGTCTTACTTCATATCTACTTCCAACATATGACCGACTGTGGAAAATTTGAATAATATGTGAAACCACAACATACTATTCTGGAAGTCAAAACATGCAAAAGAAACTATAGTAAACGATTGACAAAAGATAGTAACACTTTACTCATAAATAAACACAACTTTTATTCATCATCAATTGTCAATTACACTTTACAAATTTCATAATTTTTCTAACTACTAAAACTTATATCATCCTTCAGCCCTATGCTCCGAGCATGCTGGAGATGCTCAACCCTACTCAGTTCCTTCGTGAGGATATCTGTTGGGTTCTCATCCGATGATACCCTCTTTGCCACGAGGATTCCTTCTTCTATGCGATGTCTGATAAAATGATATTTTCTGTCGATGTGTCTGGATCTCCCATGATCCCTTGGTTCCTTGGCTAAGGCAACAACACTTTCGCTATCACAGAAAATTTCCATGGGCTCCTTTATAGCTGGTACAACTCCAAGGTTTCCACTGAAGTTCTTCAGCCATATAGCCTCCTTTGCTGCCTCGCTCACTGCTATATACTCTGATTCACAAGTGGAATCAGCCAATGTTTCCTGCTTGGAACTCTTCCAAGTGAATGCTCCTCCGTTTCGGGTAAAGACCCAGCCCGACTGAGAGCGGAAATTATCCCTATCAGTCTGGAAGCCAGCATCACTATACCCTACAACTCTCAAGTCATCACTCCCACCGAGGGTAAGGACCTAATCCTTAGTCCTCCGTAGGTACTTGAGGATATTCTTTACCGCAGTCTAGTGAGCCTTGCCAGTGTTCCCCTTATACCTGCTAACCATGCTCAAGGCAAAGGCTACATCAGGTCGAGTACAGGTCATAGCATACATGATAGAGCCTACCGTCGAAGCATAAGGCACTCGACTCATTTCTGCTATCTCAGCCTCAGTACTTGGGCTTTGTGTTTTACTCAATCTGGCGTTACTCTGGATGGGTAACTCTCCTTTCTTGGAGTTCTGCATGTTGAATCTCTTCAACACCTTGTCCAAGTAGGTACTTTGACTAAGTCCAATTAGTCTTTTACTTCGGTCTCTCAAAATCCTTATCCCTAGAATATAGGCAGCTTCTCCTAGGTCCTTCATAGAGAAACACTTCCCAAGCCAGGACTTAACTTCCTACAGAGTTGGGATGTCATTTCCTATGAGTAGTATGTCATCCACATACAGTACAAAAAAGCTAGCTATACTCCCACTAGCCTTGACATACACACAAGATTCATCTTCACCCCTAGAAAAGCCAAATTCCTTGACTTTCTCATCAAAGCAAAGATTCCATCTGCGAGGTGCTTGCTTTAATCCATAAATAGATTTCTCAAGCTTACACACTCCATTAGGGTACTCGTTGCTGACAAAATCTTCTGGCTGACTCATGTAAACATCTTCAGTCAACTTTCCATTAAGGAAAGCGGTTTTGACATCCATTTGCCATATTTCATAATCATGAAATGCAGCTATGGCTAACATAACCCTAATAGACTTAATCTTGGCTACTGGAGAAAAGGTCTCATCATAATCCACTCCAGGAGTTTGAGAGAAGCCCTTTGCAACCAGTCGTGCCTTATAAGTGTGTACATTACCATCCATGTCGGTCTTCTTCTTGAAGATCCATTTTCACCCTACAGTCTTACGACCTGGTACATTTTCAACCAAGTTCCAAACATGATTGTCATACATGGATTGTATCTCGCTATCCATAGCCTCTTTCCATTTAGAAGACTCAGGGCCTGCCATGGCTTCCGCGTAACTGTTAGGTTCATCCAGAACTACTAGTGTCTCATCACTAATAAGTGTCTCACATTCCGCAGTAATATGGAAACCATAGTAATGCTCAGGTGCATTCCTAACTCTCGCGGAACGCCTCAGAGGTACAGACTCGTCAATTGGCTCAACAGGAGTTTCCTCCTCAAGTTGAGGGCTAGGGTTTGAAGTTCCTTCACCACTTGATTCTTGAAGTTCTTCAAGGTCAATTTGCCTCCCACTGTCTCCTTGGCTTATAAACTCTCTCTCTCTCTCGAAATACTCCTCTTCTTGCTACAAAGACCACATTATCACGGAATGAGATTGGTAGCAAAGCTCGACTCATCATGGAACGAACCATATCTAACAAGGTTCGATTACGCCTCTCAGCTACACCATTCAACTGCGGTGTCCTGGGAGGTGTCAATTGTGAGACAATCCCACATTCCCTAAGATAGTCGAGGAATTCTGAACTAAGATACTCACCACCTCGATCGGATCGAAGCATCTTAATGTTCCTGCCTAATTGATTCTCGACTTCCTGTTTAAATTCCTTAAACCTTTCGAAAGTCTCTGACTTATGCTTGATTAAGTAGACATGTCCATATCTACTGTAATCATCAGTAAAAGTCAAATAATAACAATTAGCATCCATTGTGGCATGTTTGAAGGGTCCACACACATCCGTGTGTACAAGATCCAACAAACTTTCACCCCTCTCACAAGCACCTGTGAAGGGTGACTTTGTCATTTTTCCAAGTAAGCATGATTCGCAGCTATCATCTGACTTTAGGTTAAATGACTCCAAGACTCCATCCTTTTGGAGTTGTCCTATGCGTTTCTTGCTTATATGTCCAACACGACAATGCCATAACGATGCTTTATCCAAGTTATTATTATTAATAGAATCAATACACAAAACATTATTTCCTAAGTTATCAACCACAGATACAGTTTCATACACACCATCACAAGGTAATGCTTTAAAATAAAGAATATTATTAAAGAAAGCATTAATCAAACCAACTTCATTATCAAATGAAAAGGTAAAACCTTGTTTATACAATGCATGAAAGGAAATAATATTTCTTGCCATTTATGGCGAATAACAACATTTATTCAAATCTAAACTAAACCCACTACTTTGCGATAAAGTATAAACTCCAATCTTGGTGACAGGTGAAGCTTTCCTGTTTCCCATGATCAAGTTTATTCTTCCTTGCTCCACATTCTCACTTCTTCTTAGTCCCTGCAAATCAGAACAGATATGGATACCAGAATCGTATCAAGGACCCATGAGTTAGAATGGGGTGAGTTATTAGATAAGATAGTGTAAATACCTACATGGTTGGGCTTGACTTTCCCATCCTTCACATCTTGCTGGTACTTTGGGCAGTTCCGCTTCCAATGTGCTTATCATGGCAATCGAAGCATTCAGCCTCTTTTGGGTCAGAAGAAGGAGTTATGAAACCTTTCTTGGTTCCACTTGAAGAAGAGCCTTCAAGGGTCCTAGCCTTGGTACCCTTCGAAGAACTCTTTCTCTTCTTCCCTCGTCCTTTCCCGATTGCCAAGACAGGGGCGGAGTTGGTAGGAGTAGGAGTAGTAACAACCGCCTTACCCTTAAGACCACTTTCCACGGTCTTTAAGAGTCCTTGGAGTTTGCTGAGAGTGACCTCTTCCTTGTTCATGTGTTATGTCATGCGGAATTGATCATAACATGAAGGTAAGGAGTGCAAAATGATATCTATTGCAAGCTCCTCGGGGAAGTTCACATTAAGCTTTAGCAAACGGTCTACAAACCTTTGCATTTTTTGCATATGGCCCGTGATGGGTTCACCATCCTTCATTCGGGTTGTTATCATGGAGGAGATGATTTCATACCTCTCTTGTCTTGCACTTTGATGGTATCTTTCCATCAAATCATGGTGCATTTCAAATGGGTAGAAGTCCTCATAGGACTTTTGGAGGTCGGCTGTCATAGTGGCCATCATGATGCATGCCACCTTGGTGGCATCCCTTTCATGTGCCCTAAAGTCAGCGATCTCTTGAGGAGTAGCAACTGTCTCATCAATCTCCTTAAGCTCCTTATCGAGGACATATTCTTTGTCCTCGTAGCGAGTAATCATTCAGATGTTCTATACCATTCATTAAAGTTGGATCCATCAAAAGTGACTTTCCCACACAAGTTCATTAGAGAAAAAGGAGCCATTAGGATTAGAGCCAGAAGCAGCAGTGTTTGCAGACATATGAAAAGAAGAAAAGTTTAGTTTAGAAATAGAAATAGTCCTTAATAAAACACCCAAATGTAGTATTAAGGCTAGGACCCAATCTCAATATATTATACTTAGAAGAGGTATGTTGTAATCTAAGTAATAACATATTTGAAAGGCAGGTGAATGACGATTCACCAATTTCCACCAAAGACGAAATATTAAAAATATTTAATTTGGTTCTTAGAAACTCCTAGATTCTTTTGAGATTCAATGAACTTTTCAAAGGCATGTTTCAATCTCGTGTGTGCCCTCCAAGTTTTGTTATTAGGATGCCGAGGATCACAAAACGAGGTGTGAAGTAACCATGCAAATTACTTGGTACCCTTAATGTATTACCCCTCAATCGACGTGCTGGTTAACCACACACGCTCCGTCGATACTATGATAAACATTAATTCACCCTTTACCTACCTTGTTAAGTTCAAGTTAGTGTGTCGGTTAACCACACACGCTCCACTAACGACTTAGACAAAGTGTAAAGTCTAATTTCATGGATTAGCACCTTATTCGCATTTTTCCTAAAGTAACTAAGATTGGGAATTTAATAAAATATTTAGTTACTTTATAATTATCATTATACTTTTAATG
The DNA here is from genome assembly GCF_002870075.4 of Lactuca sativa. Lineage (NCBI taxonomy): Eukaryota > Viridiplantae > Streptophyta > Magnoliopsida > Asterales > Asteraceae > Lactuca > Lactuca sativa. Next base: position 69,176,926 of record NC_056631.2, on the reverse strand, counting down.
AGAATTTATAAGTCCTTGTCTTAACCGTTTGACTAACGACCGTCCACCAGTCAAGCAAGCGGTGGGTGAGAGTGGACACCCATTAAGTTGTCATTTTATAGGCAACAACCTTATACCCACCTTATAGATTGGCTTCGTGAATGAGGCGTACTAGCGGTAAGACGACTTTGATCTTATACATATATATATATATATATATATATATATATATATATATATATATATATATATATTATTAACTTATAATATTATAAGTATAAGGGTTGAATTTTAACTTTTAAAATTCTAAGGGTTGGAACTAAAGTTTTAATCAAGACTTCACTTGTTCCAAAACTTGGGGGCATGTTTTGTAAACTTTCAAAACGTTTCATTTCTTGTAACTTATGAGTTAATTAGAGTATTAAAAATGAAGACTCTTCATTTTTATAACTCATGTGTTCTTTTAATGGTTTTAAAACAAAGTGACTTTTGGTTTTCCATAACTTGAGGACAAGTTATGGACTCCATTAAACTTGAGAGAATACTCTCACACAACACCAAATGCAAAGAATAAACTTGAGAGAATACTCTAACACATGAAAAATCGGCCAAGCCCTCATGTTTCTTAGTGTAGCCGATTTTGGGGAGAGTTGCATTACTTATAAAGTGTGTTGCACTAGGTAAACCCTAATGTAACATGACTCTTCATTTCTTGATCCATGGGTTAACTCCATGGAGCATCCTATGGGTGGAACCCAACTTGATAATCCATGTAGTCTCTTAGCCCACTATATAAGATATGGAAGATTTACAAAATCTACCCATATATTTAATTATTTATCTTTTGATCACTTAATTAATTCTAAATTAATTCTTGATCAAAACTAATTAAACAATATTATTAATATATTAGAAGTTATAACATATTAATAAACCATATGTGTTATTTCTCTCATTTAGTTTATCCAATTGCATGGTGCCATGCAACCCAAATGGACCATGCCCGGTCGGGTCAAGTACTTACCAGAAATAGTTATGGACTTAGACACCTTATCCAACACTTAGAAGGCCTTGAAGCTTGCTGAGAGTGACCTCCTCCTTGTTCATATGATAGGTCATACGAAACTGATCATAACAAGAAGGTAAATAGTGTAGAATTATATATATATATATATATATATATATATATATATATATATGGCCAACTCTTCATCAAAATTGACATTCAATTTAAGCAAGCGGTCAACAAATCTCTACATCTTTTGTAAGTGGGCCATGATGGGTTCACCATCCTTAATTTTGGTTGTGATCATGGAGGCAATGATCTCATACCTCTCCTGTCGAGCACTTTGATGGTATCTTTACAACAAGTCTTGATACATTTCAAAAGGATAGTAGTCCTCATAGGACTTCTACAGCTTAGTAGTCATGGTAGCAGTCATTAGACACGACACTTTGTCGCATCCCTTTTAGGAGTAGTATGTTTAGCGATTTGTTCGGGAGTAGTATTGGTTACATTAATATCCTTAAGCTCTTTATCTACGACATATTCTTTGTCCTCATAGCAAATAGCCATTCAGATGCATCGAATCCATTCATGGAAGTTCAAGCCATCGAAAATGACCCCCCCCCCCACACACACACACACATAAGTTCATGAGGCAGAAAGATCCTGAAGGGATTGGGTTGGAAGCAATTTTTTGGGATAGAAATCTGAAAAAAAAAAAAAACAAGAACAAAGTTTAGGTTAGAGTATAACTCTTAATAATACACCCAAATAAAATATTAAGGCTAAGATCCAACACAATATTGAAAAATATTTGAAGGTAGGTAAATGACGATTTACCAATTTTCACCATGAAAACGAAATAGATTATTAAGTTTTAATTGGATTGAAATTCCTAGATCCTTTGAGATTCATTGAACTTTTCAATGGCATGTTTAAATCTCGATTGTGCCCTTCAAGTTTGTGACTGGGATGTCGATGATCACAAACAAGGAGTGAATAACCATGCAAATTATCATGGTACACCCAATGTTACAAATCACCTAATCAATGTGCCGGTTAACCACACACGCTCCATTGATCTATGATTAACATCAAATTACACCCTTTGCCACACATTTTCAGTCCCATATTAATGTGTCGGTTAAACACACACGCTCCACCAACGACTTAACAAGGTGCAAAGTGTAATTTCATGGATTAGCACCATTTTCACATTTTTCCTAAAGTAACTAAGATTGAGAATTTAATAAAAAGTTTAGTTACTTTATTTTTATCATTATAATTTAAATGAGGGAGAATTAATGTCCTATCCTACCCGTTCGGCAAACGACCCTCCACCAGTCAAGGAAGCGGTGGGTGAGAGTGAACACCCATTAAACCACCATTTTATAGGCAGTAACCTTATACCCCCTTATAGACCGGCTTCGTGAATAAGGCCTACTAACGGTAAGACAGACTTATCTTATATATATATATATATATATATATATATATATATATATATATATATATATATATATTAAACTTAAAATATTGTAAAGCAAAGGGTTGAATTTTAACTTTTAAAACTCTAAGGTTTGGAATTAAATTTTCATTAGTGTGACTTAACAAATTCTAAAACTTGAGGGCAAGTTTTCAAACATGTCAAAACTCTTCATATTCATAACTTATGAGTTTAATGCAATTATAAAGAAAAGACTTTTCATATTCCATAACTTGAGGACAAGTTATGGAGTCCATTAAAGGCATTTAGATCATTATTTTAATTAACAAAATAATCAAATAATTCATACATGATCTAATTAAACTCATAAGAACAAGATAATTCATATCAACAATCTTCAAGAAATTAGCCTAATCATATAAACTAATAAAATCTTGAAATTATGACAATTATATTTCAAATGGGCAAGCATGATCATTACCATTTCAAAAAACATATTTCATGGTTCAAAAAACAGTTTGGGGTAATGATCCTAATCCAATTCTAGCCAAAACTCGAAATTCTGCACACAGGAGCACCAACTCGGCGAGTGCATGAACTGGACTCATCAAGTTGGTCAGTTTCTGAGTGGACTCGGCGAGTTCACCAGTCAGAATGCAGAAAATCGATTTTTTCAACTTTGAAAACCAATAAGCATCAAGTATAACAGAAAATAATCCTAGGCTCTAATATCACTATTGGGTTTTGAGCACTATAACACTACTATGGTGCACATGCAATCCTAAATGCTTTGGATCTATGTTTTCTCTAATTATACATGCATATTTTCAATTTTCCAAAGCATTGTCCAAACTAGCATACATTTGAACAATTGAAAGATACAACTAGTTATATGACTTACCACTTAGAAGGACTTGTAGTTTTTGACCTTTGAAAGCTTGAGCACCTCAAGTGTGATGCCTCTAATGGTTCATAAGCCCCAATATGCAAGAGGAGGCTTGAGAGAATAGATTATTAGCACAAAATCAACTTCACACTCTTGGAATGGATGGTGTAACCGATTTTGGCTCTAGGAGGGGATTATTTATAATGTAGCAAGTGTTAGGGTTACACCTTGTAAACCCTAATGATCCATAAACGTTCACATTCTTATGCTCCATGGGTTTATCATCCATGGATTATAGCCCATCTACAAAATCATGAATCATTTTCCCACACTATAAGAATCATTGATTTACATAATCAATCCCCATATATTTAATTTGTCTCTTCTGACCACAAAATTAATTCCAAATTAATTCTTGACCAATACTAATTAAATAATATGATTTAATAGTAATATATTATACTTGTAATATATTAATACATCATAAATAACATTATTCTCAAAAGTCCATCCTATCAAATTGCACTGGTGAAGGCAACCTAGAAGGACCATGCTATAATCGAGTCAAGTACATCCCAGTTATGGGATTAAACATCAAATCCAACAGGACCCTCCTCCAATCCTCCTGGTAACTAATCTCTCCCTTTTCTCTTGTTTTAAGCTTTTTATAGTTGTGTCTTGGAAAAAATATTTGGACAAAGTTTAACTTGGTTGGTGACCCTACGTGGTCTTTTTAAGTCCGGATGTGTTTGGTAGACAATTTACCTTGGTTTGTAATTTAATGGTATCTTTTACTCACAACTTTATCGTTTTGGTCCCAGATGGTTCATGTTGGCCACTACTTTAATTTTTCCCCAAATATTGATGTTGGCCTTTGAGGTACATTTGTTCATGCTTTTTCCCATTAAGGGGATTTCTTTCCTAAGGCTTGTGATGGCCTTAGGAATTGGGTGGTAATGGTTCCTTTTTGCATGGTAGTGTATTAAAAATTGCAGGATACTCTCCTTTGGTAGTTGAACGTTGTGTATAGTTAACCAAAGTTTGTTGCCTTTGTCCCAAGATTTCACACTTGTAAACTCGGGGCTCCTCCTTCTCTCAAGTCATTGGCCTGTATTTTTAGGCCGAGGCCTTGGCTAGCCATTTTTAAATGAACCTTGACATGTTCACTTTTGTCAGGGTATTTCCTTTTAAGTAAAGTTTTCTAGTTAAACTTTAAGACTTTGTTCTAAGTCTTGGGCCAATGATAGTTGTACTTTGGCCCTAGTCATCTAAGTTAAGTCAAGATCGTCACCTTGAGGCATTTAGGACTTAGATATTTTTTTTATATCAAGGAAAATTTATGAACCTATAAAGCATTTGTTCATGTCATGGGCAAAGGTAATGGTCCATTGAGTTAGTTTGATATGTTTTAGGGAAAGGTTATGAGCCTTTAAAGCCAATGGTTGTATCCTTACATCGATTATTGTCACACCCCCAAACCAGAATGGCCGAAACATTCGGGGTGGGTGACTTCACGTAGTATCATAACAGTTGAATATTGTAAAGAAAGTAACCACAACCATCATATATATAACAAAAACTTACATTGTTACGTGTAATACATGTTTCAAAAGAATAATACAATATGATGATTTAAAAGGTTTTGATAATAGATGCCTTAACATTTCTTCTCCAAAAGTTGATGTACCTGTGTTACTAATTCCCTGAGAAATACAAGTAGTTTTGAAAAAGTGTCAACAATTAAGTTGGTGAGTTCATAAGTGTTTTTGTACTGAAAGTTGCATGTCTTTTAGTAAAAATAGATGAATGTGTTTTCCAGAAAATCCAATATTTTCTACATATAGTTTGAAAAAGTCCCAAAGGTTAGAGTGCATTAGTATCTTTCGTGCCCAAATGATGAAAGTAAGTTTATACTCAAAATAATGTGTTTACTGAATGCATTCAAGAGTCTCATAAATCAAACTTATTTTCATACTTCCGTGTGAGTTTTATAACCATGCTATTGACCTAGACTGCTTGTAACAACGTTCTTCAGGCGTTGAAGTGTTATGACGTTTGTCACCCCAGACCCGTCGGTCTAACCGTAGCTAACAGTTTAGGTGCAGGATTGTCAATCCTGTATAGATCTATACACAAGTATCACGCTCTCCCTCCAAGAGATTATGGTTTATAATACAGGACTTGAAATGCATACTTGAGTGTACGTTGAAGTTGAATATCTCACAACACTTAATATTTATAGATTTACAAAAAAGAAAGACTATATTTCATGTAGATGAAAGTATTTCATTTTCACAATGTTTAAGTAAAGATGCGATGAATAACCCGAAAACTATACCCATTATAGTTTCTCCGAAAGTGTGTTTCATTTGGTGATAAAAACTCGATGTAATACTAACTTTGCATGTAAAGTAAAATGTCGATATTGAAGTATTTAAAAATGTAGATGTTGTTTTTAAATCTATATAAAGCGATATGTTTTCTCGTATTGCACTTGTATTCCCCCCCCCCCCTAAAACATGAAAAACACGTGAAAAAGTAAGGGTATGAACTCAATTGGAAAGTGTGACTATTCGAAGAAAGCGAGCTTTTTCTCTGGCGGCACTTCGACTGGAAAGTGGCGAGATTCTCGGGAATCTCGGGGCTTCAGACCTTCATCGGGGCTGGGGTATGAAACCGGGAAGTCGGGATCGTCTCGGGATGCTAAATGTGGAGTAAGAATGATAGAAAAGGACGAAATGGGAAAGGAAAGTCAGAGGTCTCGCATCCTATTTATAGGTGAGGAACACTGCCCTCGTACGTTCGGCGTACTCCGAAGTACGCGGGGCGTACCTCGTACGCTGGGCGTACCCTCGTACACGGGGCGTACTCGTGCGTCACGGCTTACCACATCATCGACTGCTGGACCTCAGACCGGATGGGGCGTAGAGGTGTAGGGGCGACGTGGCCGATGCGAGACCCTCCATTCAGTACGCTGGGCGTACTCCGAAGTACGTTGGGCGTACTCCTTCAGATAAGCTTCGTAATATGTGGCAAAAACTTCAAAAATGCGTAACTTTAGCATACGAGCTCCGTTTTTGATGTTCTTTATATCCACGCGAAGGTGAGCAAATACTCTACAGCTTTCATTTAGACTTCGTCGGCTAATTTTGATTCTATTTTTAATTATATTTTATTTAATAGGCCGGGACACGATAATTCCGTTAAAAATCCATAACTTCTTTATGCGACATCCGTTTTCGTCTGTCTTTTTACCATTGCACTACTATTGTAGAGACCTTCAACTCTCGTTTAGGTTGTGTCGGCTAAAAATCGCTCGATCTTTATTTCAAGTTTTTAGCTGTCTACCGTTGTTATGAAGCTTAGAAAATTCATAACTTTTTCATACGAAGTCAGGTTTGGGCGTTCTTTTTATGCACATTCACGCTTTAACATAATCTGCGACTTTCGTTTAGATACCTAAGGCTAAAAAGCATTTTATTGAAGTTTCATTTTTTATGTTTAGCAGTGTTTTACCGAGTGTGTCGTGGATTTTTCGATTGGTCATAACTCCTTAGTTATAACTCGGATTTGAGTGTTCTTTATGTTTTTGGAAACATTGGCACAACATCCAACACTTTATGCATCCCAATTAAGATTTTAGAACACTTCATTTTGAAGCTAATTTCGTTGATTCCAAATAGTTCGTTATATTTGACTTTTTGAATGTTACATTGATTTGAAAAATATCGGGTTGTCACAATTATGCTCAAGTGATATAGATGATCGGTCCTTTGTTATCACTTGGTAACTATGCACAACCTCTTATTGAAATGATATCAAGCTTTAATAATAATAAACATCTGAATTGTTTTCGAAAGTAGTCAACCTTCATCATTATATTGATAATGTTTTTGAAATATCAACACAGTATGAGGACAAAAATGACAAAACTTTGACTCGAAAATTGGCCTAGAAGTAGAGGTAATTGTTCGGGTGTGATTATCCAATTGGAGTTAGATTACATTGCATTTCCCTTGACGTGCCTCATTCTGTCTTCTCTCCTTGCTTTAGGAATAAAACCGGTGCAAATTGTGCGTGTTCCAAGTCTGGGGAATGGGCCTCCCATCTTGTGCTTCCAAGACATAAGTTACGTTTTGGTGTGTATCCACTATCTTGTATTGGCCTTCCCCGGTGACACTTAGCTTTCCCTGGGGTTGCACATACTTGGATTCATTTTTTCTCAACACCCATTCTCATACCTTGAAATGATTTACTCGTACATGTCGATTGTAGTAATTTTCGATGTGAGTTTTGTAGGCAGTCTGTCGAAGTTAGGCTGCTTTGTGTTTCTCGCCAAGTATGTCTAAGTCTTGACCTTGTCTAACTTGATTGGTGTTTACATTAAAGCCCGCCACTCGTAGTGACTCGACAAGATTTTAGGTGGGGGCACCACCTCTGCTCCGTATGTTAGGCTAAAGGGTGTTTCCCTGGTACAGGATCTCGAGGTCGTACGATACAACCCGAGCATTGTGGGCAATTCTTCAACCCATTCTCCCTTAGACCTTATTAGGCGCTTTTTATGGCCATTGATGATAGTCTTGTTTGACACCTTTGTTTAGATGTTGGCTTGGGGATGTGCCATTGAGGTGAATCGGCGATGTATTTGCTTTTCTTCACACCATTCCTTGAAGGTACTTCCTTCAAACTGAGTGCCATTATTGCTAATTTAGATACACGGGGTGCCAAAATGCGTGAGGAGATTTTTCCACATGAATTTCATCATCTATTTTCTTGCGATGATGATTAGAGGCTCGACTGCGATCCATTTAGTGAAGTAATAGATGGTGACCAACAAGAATTTAGCTCCACGTGGGGTGGTTGGAAATGGTCCAACAATATTTATGCCCCATTGATGAAAAGGCTAGGGACTATTGATGATGGTTAGTGGCATGGCGGGTTAGTGAAAGTTTGGCACTCCAGGTATTTTTTGCTGATCTTGGCCGCATCCTTGTAGATGTCTAACCAATACACCCCTAGGAGGAGTATCTTCCTGGTGAGTGCTCGTGCACCTTCATCCGCTCCAGCTTCCCCTGCGTGGCTTTCTTCTAAAAGTGATTGGTCTTCAGAGTGGGTGATGCACTTTAGCCATGTTCCATGTATCCCCTCTTGTACAATTGTGTGTCCCCTACAAGGAACTATGGTGCCTCGACCTTGATCTTGACCCTCCTAGCCTCTATAGGATTATCTGGGAGGACCCCAGGTAGTCTATGAAGGGTTTGCTCCAGTCAGGAACTGTTGTGATAATTTCAACCTACTTGTTTTCGATGCTTATTTCCAGGAGAATCTCCACTAAGGCTTTATTGCTTAGATGATCGAAAGATGTTGAGGCTAGTTTGCTAAGACCATCAACTCCCGCGTTCTCTCCTTGGTGGATCTGTTTGAGTGAGAAGCTTTTAAAAGACCGTGCTAACTCTCGCACTGTGTCCAAGTACCTTTGCATTATTTGGTCCTTGGCTTCGTATGTGGCATTGATCTGATCAGAGATGAGGAGGGAATCATTAAAGGTTGTAAGGCGTTTCTCTCTAACTTCTCGGGCTATTCAGAGGCCTACTATAAGTGATTTGTAATCAGCCTCATTGTTTGGAAGTTGATCTGATCAGAGATGAGGAGGGAATCATTAAAGGTTGTAAGGCGTTTCTCTCTAACTTCTCGGGCTATTCAGAGGCCTACTATAAGTGATTTGTAATCAGCCTCATTGTTTGGAAGTTGAATCGCAAGGCATACATAGTTCCATCACCATTGGGATTTTTTTAGAATTAGTCTTGCTCTAGAACCTTCCTTGCTCCAAGCTTTGTTAGTGTGTAGTTCCCAAATGTCTCGACTTGCCTCCGGTTATGAGGGATCTATTGGCATGACTGTTGGCACATTTTTTAGTGTGTCGAGAATCTCGACTACGAAGCCTGCCAAAGCTTGGGCTTTGATGTTGGTGCATGGGTGATCATCTATGTCATGTTCGCCTAGCTCGATCACCCATTTTGCTAGGTGTCTCAATTTATCTGGTCTCAAAAGGATTAGTTTTATTGGGTAACTGGTGAAGACCTCAACCTTGTGGCCTTGGAAGTAGCACCTGAGACGTCTGGCTACGTAGATTAATGTGGGAACCAGTTTTTCTAAGATTAGGTAGTTAAGATCAAGACCTTGTAACACTCGACGGCTTGTACCGATGATATGGCTTCGCCGGATTCTGCCAAGTGCATTTGCAAACTTTATGTAAGTCCCCAAATCTTCTTGTGTATCAATCAGATCCAATTGATGGTGCGGAATCCCAATCAATTGGATGATTTCAGATCAAAATAGAAGAGAAGGAGAAGAAGATGATGATGAATCTATAATGTATTAATGTAACGCCCCTAGATCAGGGCTAGTCAATTTAGAGACGATAAGCGTCAAAAATGACTTTTTGATGAAAGATTATTTAGAATGAGTAATCTTCACCAAGTTATAGTATATGTTACAAGGATTCCGTACATATAAAGAACGCCGAAATCCGAGTTATAACAAAGAAGTTATGACCTGTCGAAATTTTTCGACAGAACCGGCACGACACAGCACGACATTAAAAGTAAATTTACATTAGAGCGATATTTATCCTTAGCGATCTAAACAAAAGTCGTAGAATACGTTAAACCGTGAGTGTGCATAAAAAGAACGTCCAAATCTGACTTCGTATAAAGAAGTTATGATTTTTCTAAGTTTCGACTTAGCGGTATGCAGCCCGAATACTCGATTTGAGATCGAGCGGTTTTTATCCGAAACAATCTTAACAAGAATCGAATATCTCGTTAATTGTAGTGAAACGATAAAAAGATAGGTGAAAACGGACGTCAAATGAAGAAGTTACGAATTTATAACGGAATTTTCCTGTACCGGCCTACTAAAAATAAATAATAAAAATAAATTCAAAATTAGCCGACAGAGTCCAAACGAAAGTTGTACATCGTAGTCTCACCTACGCGGGGATATAAAGAACGTCGAAAACAGAGCTCGTATGAGGGAGATATGAATTTTTGAATTTAATTAAATAAATTCGATATTAAATTTAAATTTAAATTTATGATATTATCCAAAGGGGGGGAGTCAGCGAGCTTATCCAGGTTACACCCAGCGTAACCTTAATTACGCCCAGCGTAATTCGGTGGTTCATCCCCTATAAAAGGAATGTGAGGGCAACCAAGTTCTTTGCTCATTTCTTCCCTTTCTCTCGCGTTTTTGCATCGTTTTTCGTGTAAGAAATATCCCGAAGCCCCGGTATCATTCCCGAGCCCCGAAGCAAGTCCCGAGGCCCCAAAGATCCCGAGAAGTGAAATTGCTAAGCCAAAGCTCTGCCCGCGAGGATCCCGGTTTTTGTGAAGATCTTCTAGATCTACCGAAAAATACTACTTTTACAAGCCGTAGTGTTGGCCGATCATCTTCTGATCAAGTGAGTGTATAGTTACTTTCTTCTGACACATAAATATAAAGTATTAGCTATGAAATACGTGCTATGTGTTATATATTATTTTTCTATTTGAGATGGGCTTGGAATTGATGTTTTTATACGGGTGTTAAATGATTTAAACTGCGTTTGTATTTATATCTACAAAAGTGTTGGGTAGAACATGGGTAGATGGAATAGTTGGTGACGATGCGACTTCGTGCCTATTGAGTAAGCCTTGGTGACGTTGCAACTTCGTGCCTATTTGATAAACCTTGGTGACAATGTGACTTCGTGCCTGTTGTGTAAACCCTGGTGACTATGAGACGTAGTGCCTATTGAGTAAACCTTGGTGACTATGAGACGTAGTGTCTATTGTATGAACCCTGGTGACTATGTGACGTAGTGTCGGTTGTGTAAACCGTGGTAGCAAATGGGCTTTGTGCCAATTCCTTAGGTAAATCCTTAGGAATGAATGAATGAAGGATACTGGGTTCTTAGGGTAAACCCTTGAGAAAATAAAGGAGATATGGGGATGGGTATTTGGGTTGATTGTTTGATAATTGAATATAATAAATGTATTATTGTGGGTTGAAAACCCTCTATGCTCACTAGGCTCCCAAGCCTGACCCACTCAGTTTTCTTTGCATTACAGGTAATGGCACAAGAGTGTAAGTTGGTGGACTTGACGAGAGATCTTGGATTATAGATCGGTAGTTATAAATAACTGTTGTAAGGTCTATTTTATACTGTTTATGGTTTTGGTCTGTATCGGAACATGACATCCCGAGGTTTTATTATTTAAGGAAAATACATTTTCTTTAATAAATGCTTTTGATAAATTCTTATCATATTTTGTTTTGGGGACACATTCCACAACCGTTTTCTTTAAAAGATTTCAGTGATTTTAAAAACAAAGCATAAACAAATCGGTATTTTCTGCCCGTGAAATTGGGGATGTCACGGTTGGTATCAGAGCATTAACTTAAGCGAACTAGGAATTTGTAGGATTTCTAGACTTAAACTTAGAATACTAAGCGATGATTGTGATATGAGTGTCTGACACGAGCACTAGTATATTTTAGGAAAGTTGCCTAAAATGCTTTTGTGTGCAAAATGTTATATGTTTGCCATATATGATATTTACTTGTTCGGATCTATGTTCTGTTGCCAACCGGATCTGAAAACCTTATGTGTGTAGGATTCTAAGCGTACGTCTATGATATTAGAACTAACATGTAAACGTTTCGGAGTGATAAGGATGATTTGAATATCTATCGCGAATGAGGATCTAATTTCACCTTATTCAGTGTATAGATCAAAAATGGTGAGAATGAGGAGTAGAGTTGGAAATGTTGATGAAAACAGGAATCAAATACTAGTGATTGAGCAAATACCTGTTGTAGCAGCAGCACATGAACGAATGACAATGGCCGGAGTTCAAGTGATGCTCCAGGCAATGTTGGATCCTCAGATGGAAGAAACCAGACGTCTGATTTGGCAGAATCGCGAAGAATTGTCAATTCAAGTTGAAGAGCCCGAAGTAAATGGAGGGCAGTCTGAAGGAGAAAACTACAGTGGGACCGTTGGTCAAGCCAGCCCACCAATAGTTCGCCAGAACAACTAGGATGGAGGAAATGACGGACGTGGATGCAAGTACAAGGATTTCATGGCATCCAAACCACCGTGTCTTTCTGGGAGCCCGACACCGGTGCAAGTCATGAACTGGATCTCCGAGATGGAGAAAATGTTCGAAAGTTGCGAGTGTAGCAACAGACAAAAGACCGCTCTTGCAATTCGTCTGTTAAAATCTGGAGTGTTGAGCTGGTGGAAGTTACTGGCTGGTTATATGCCTAAGGGGGAAGCTAGCAAGATGTCTTGGGAAGAGTTCGTGGTGCAACTAGAAATGCAATACTACTCTGAGGAGGATCTTTTGGAAATCAACAATGAGTTCCAGAATCTGAAAAAAAAATTGAGCGTCACTGAATACGCTACAAGCTTTACGGAGAAGATGAAGCTTATTCCATACCTAATTCCAACGGAACTTTCCAAGGTCAACAAGTTTGCCAATGTATTACCAGCGGACTTTGGTCCGATAGTCAAACAAGCAACCACTCTGAAAGCCGCCATCTGGGCAGCCAAAAATGTTGAGACCCAAATAAAACAAAAGGGTATGGAGAGAGCTGAAGTTGGAGAGAAAAGAAAACATGAAGGATCTTCAATGATCAACAAAGAAACAAAATTCTCGAAATCTGGAGGAAGAGATGAAGCTAAGTGGTGTGAGAAGTGTAAAAAGAAACACTTCGGGAAGTGTAACGAGGAGACAACCTGCTACAAATGTGGGAAGACAAGGCATTTCGCCAACAAATGCGTAGCTAACAAAAAGGTGTGCTACGGATGTAACGAAGAAGGGCATATTTCTAGAGACTGCCCAAAGAAAAACGCACCGCCACAGCCAAGGGCATTCCACATGCTCCTCGACGAAGCAGAAAACGATGGGAGGATTAAAAGATGAAGACTTCATATTAATATATAAAGTCTGTATCAGGAAGCATAGCCTGTTAGACGCATAGTATAGGGTGAACTTGAAATTTTGTGTAATAGTTTCAAGAATTAATATAAACCCTGGTTTTGTTATCTGATGTGTTGAATGATTATATGATTTATGTATGGTGACTTGGTTAACTACGAGACAATACTTGGGAGGAGTATGAGTAGGTGTGAATGGTAGTAGAGGTCTATACTACCGGAAGCGCATGACTCTCACTTGGATCATGGGAAGTCGCAAGGTTACCAAGAAGCTAGTAATTGATTCCATTTTATTCAAGTATGTCATTACCATTGTTTCGGTAATGACTAGTAAGATGGTTGTTATTCCGATCCTAGTGGTCATATCAGTTGAGTCTGACTATGATGAGAGGTCATCGGGACACGACCCATCGGTCTGTTACAATAGATAAAGGAAAGTATTTATCCTAAGAAGAATAAGGAGTCCACAATAAGGACTTATTTGGTGTCTCGGAAGTTATGATTGAAAGTACAACATAATACGAAAAGTAGATGCAAGATTTGGGCATCGTCTGTAGTCAAGAAAGCCATAGAGTTAAACACTCTTTCAAGATCTTCCAGATCTACTGAAGAATACTACTTTTACAAGCCGTAGTGTTGTCCGATCATCTTCTGATCAAGTGAGTGTATAGTTACTTTCTTCTAACACATAAATATAAAGTATTATCTATGAAATACATGCTATGTGTTATATATTATTTGTCTATTTGAGATGGGCTTGGAATTGATGTTTTTATATGGGTGTTAAATGATCTAAACTGCGTTTGTATTTATATCTACAAAAGTGTTGGGTAGAACATGGGTAGATGGAATAGTTGGTGACGATGCGACTTCGTGCCTATTGAGTAAGCCATGGTGACGATGCGACTTCGTGCCTATTTGATAAACCTTGTTGACGATGTAACTCCGTGCATGTTGTGTAAACCCTGGTGACTATGTGTTGGATTAGTGTCTAAGTTCGTAACTATTTTGGTATGTACTTGACCCGATGGTGCATGGTCCTTTTGGGTTGCCTTCATCAAAGCAACTTGATAAGATGAATTATGGAGAGAAAGGATTAATTATGATTTATTAATATATTATGAGAATAATATATTAAAGGAGAAATCATATTGTTTAATTAATATTAGTCAAGAATTAATAAGAATTATGTTTGTGGCTAAAAGACATTAATTAAACTTAAGGGACTAGAACTGTCAATTATATGATAGTTGAATATTGAGCTAATGGACTCCATATTAAAGGGGTGGACGAATTCTATGGGGAAACCCATTAGAAATCATCATAAGGCCTTTTAGGAAGGAGCCCATGGGTTGCTTAGGGCTTAAGCATCCAAATTAGGGTTTCCTTGTTAAGATAACCCTAATAGCCTCACTATTTAAAGGACCCTTAAGCCCCAAAAACGTGGTGAACTAATTGGTTAGGGTTTTCACTATTTAAAGGACCCTTAAAGGACCCTCCTTCTCTTCTCCTCTTCATCCTCTTGCTCTTGGTGTTTGTGAACCATTAGAGGACTGACATTTGTGACTCTAAGCTTTCTAAAGTCAATACAAGGAGGATTTGGGATTGTTATTGCTATATAACAATCAAGGTAATAACTTGAACCCATTCTTATGTTAATATGATTACTTGTATGCTAGAACAAGGGTTTATAGTCTTGGATAAATTGCATGTACAATATAGAAACCTAGATCCAAGCATTAGGGTTTGTATGAGCACATAGGATGTTCTTATAGCTAAAACCCATCAGTGGTATCAGAGTCAGGTTGGTTTCTATTGTATTGATGCATATTTGATCGAAACCAGCACTGAAAATCGAATTTTTTGGGTTCTGAGTGTTTGACTCGCCGAGTCACTTGGTGCACTCGCCAAGTCAGGTGTACTCGACGAGTCCAAGTCCAGACTCAACGAGTCGATACGTCTGACAGCTAATTTTCGCGATTTTCTTCCTGTTTTGGGTTTGGATAATTACCATAAACATGTTTTTGTTATAAAATCCAAATTTTATCAATATTTGGTGATTATCCTTACTTAAAAAGAAGATAATTGTCAAAATTTAGATAATCATTTGTTTTATTAGATAATATTTGATTATTTGTAATTTAGATTTGAATTATCTTGTATGAAAAGTTTCAATTTTCCCCTTTAGGTTTTATAGTTTAAATTTGAACTTAAAAGTTTTGTTTTGAAATTTAAATAGTTGAAACCCTAATGTTTTGAAAAGGTTTCAAAACTTGCTCTCAAGTTTTGGAATTTAAATTTTGATTAAAAGTTTAAATTTTGATGTATATTTAAATTCTAAACCCTAATGTTTTGAAATGTTTCAAAACTTGCTCTCAAGTTTTGGAATTTAAAAGTTGATTAAAAGTTTAATTTAGGATGTTAAATTCTAAAACCCTAGTGATGTTTTGAAAAGATTCAAATCACACCCTTATGGTTTTATTAATTAATTAAGGTGTATAATTAAAAGAGGTTTAATAAATCCATAAAGTTTTGGTTTACAAATTAATTGAATTAAAAGTATAATTGTTAAATTTGACCACCTAGTATTTTAAAACTGTAAAATACACCCTATACTATATATAACTTTAAAAGTCTAACATTATATATATATATATATATATATATATATATATATATATATATATATATATATATATATATATATATATATATATATATGTATGAGTAAAAGTCAGTCTTACCGTTAGTAGGCCTCATTTACGAAGCTGGTCTATAAGGGGTGTTTAAGGAAATTGCCTATAAAATGACGATTGAATGGGTATCCACTCTTACCCACCGCACTCTTGACTAGTGGATGGTCGTTAGTCGAACGGGTAGGATAGGACAGAACTTTCCATTATAAGTATAATGAAGTACAAAAGTAACTAAATATTTTACAAATTCCCAATCTTAGTTACTTTAGGCAAAAGTGAATTGATGCAATTCCATGAAATTACACTTTGTGCCCTTGCGAAGACGTTAGTGGAGCGTGTGTGGTTTACCGGCACACTAAATGGTTCTAAGCAAAGGTAGCAAAGGGTGACTCAATGTTTGTCATAGTTCGGTGAGCGTGTGTGGTTTACCGGCACATCGAATAGGTGGCTGTAACATGTGGGGGACCATGTAAGTTTGCATGGTTATTCACACCCGCTTTGTGATCCTTGGCATCCCAGTCACAAACTAGAGGGGCATATCGAGATTTAAACATGCGTTTGAAATGTTCAATGAATCTCAAAGGATCTAGGAGTTTTCATAGATTTAAAACTTAATTTTCTTTTTTCTTTTTTTCATGGTGGAAAATTAGCGAATCGTCATTCACTTACCTTCAAATGTTCTACAATTTGGGTTACGACATCCCTCTCTCGAGTTATGGAATATTGTGTTAGGTCCTAGCCTTAATATCTCATTTGGGTGATTTATTAAGGACTCAATCGATCAATTAACTTGAATTTGTTTTCTCTCGTTTTGTAGATGTCAAAGTTCGACAACCATGGTCTTCCCAAATCCCGTGGAACAAGCATTCCACATGAAGATGATATTCCACGATTCGATCGAGGAACAAGAAATCATGCTTCACTTCCTCCTCCTCCTCCTCCTGTTGTTCTGCCTAACCCACAAGATCGAAGAATTGAAAGGTTCAATGTCACTAAAGCCCTATTGGAAATGAAACATGAAGATGGTAAACCCGTGTGTGCCCACGTTTGTGACATCGCCAAAATCTCGGCCAGAAAAGACCGATTTTCATTTATGCTTTTAAAATAATTTAAGAGTAAATCCTTTTGATTTGAAAGAGTTGCGGAATTTGTTCCCAAAAACAAAACATGATAAAAGAATGTTTACCAAAGCATTTCATAAAAGAAATGTATTTTTCATTATATAATCAAAACTCGGGGTGTCATGTTCCGATACAGACCAATAAGCATAAACGATAACATTACAAGTCATTCAACAAATATATACATATACAGACTTGTAAACAAAACAACTTGATGGTTCATCCATCTTATGCCCTCGCGCCACTTCCTGTAATACAAATTAAAACTGAGTGGGTCAGGCTTGGGAGCCTGCTGAGCATATAGGGTTTTCAACCCACAATAAATAATCATATTTAATTTCCACCAACCAACAATAACCCAATTACCCATTCCCGTTATTCTCACTTTATGTCCCTAAAACAACTAACATATGGGACCTAGTCTAAGAATATTTCATCAGGGCGACAACACATGCTTCGGGGTTTCCTCAGCAATATAAGTCAAATAAGGCAACCGTGGGGGGATGGAGTACAGCGAATGAACACTCAAGTTCATTAACACCTACAGGTGACAAACCTTCTAATGTTTCCACAAGACTGTCTAGAAAAGTCTGTGGCCGTCATCTAAACTCCGCTAGATGACTAAATCAAACAACAACGAGGCCTCTCATCTGTTTATTACACACCAACTATCTACCCATGTTCTACCCAACATATTAGTAGATAAAATATACAATTTTATACATAGTTTTGAAAACCTGTATAGCATGCTTTAATCAATACATATTCCACATAACAGATGAGGCACACACACACATAACACGTATTTCATAGAGAAATAATCAGATCTATAAGATAGAAGAAAGTGAATACACATTCACACATATAAACAACAATATACTTAATACACTCAAACCATACTTGTATTATTATCGTGTTTATGAAAGGTAGTATACACTCACTTGATCAGAAGATGATCAGACAGCACTACGACTTGCAAAAGTAGTAATCCTCAGAGTGTTTTATCCCATTGTGTTTATAGGTTGTATATCTTTTAGGAATTGATATACTTAGCTCACTATAAACAATGCTCTGATACCAATCTGTCACACCCCAAAACCGGAACGGCGGAAACGTTCTGGGGTGGATGACGTCATGTCAAGTATCACAAAACATGCATTATAGTAATCAAAGTACAACAAAACATTGCATTAATAGAATAATTTTACATGGTTACATTACAAGGTATCAAAGTAATACAAGTAATAGAATAAATACAACATGGTACTAAGCTATCTTCATCAACAGCTCCGGGGATGTACCTGTCTAATGCTAACCTGAGAATACAAGTTATTTGAAAAGTGAGTATCAACATTTTTACAAATGCTGGTGAGTTCATAAGCATTTGGTGACATTTCATTCAAATAACTTAATAAAGTAATAGTTTAAGAGATTTCAGTGTATTAGAGTCCTTTCCAGAAAATCCTATATTTTCTTTAAATAAAGCAGCCTTCTACCAAGACTGGTCAGTGATGTGTGGTAAAAAGTAGTTTTCCCTAAGTTGCTATCATTATCAAAATACTGAATTTGATTATTGAGGAAAGCAAACGACATCAGGGAATATCATATGCCTCAGCAGTGAGGACTGCTGACTAAGGCAAGGAACCATAGACTCCAGGAAAGTATCAAACGAACGACACGCCTGGTTCAGTCTAACAAGTGAAGACACAGACCCCAGAAGGTACCAAATGCAAGGTACAACTAGTAAGGTCCAAAACAATGAATACAGACCACAGACAATATCAAATGAAAGATACGTCTAGCGAGGTCTAAAACAGTGAATACAGTGGATTCTGTGAATACAGTGGAGACAGACCCCAGACAGCATCAAATGAAAGATACGTCTTGTGAGGTCAAAACAGAAGAGACAGACCCCCGACAATATCAAATGAAAGATACGTCTTGTAAGGCCAAAACAGTGTGACTCTGAAAATGAGTTACCAGCATGTAGTGTAAATAGCTGGCAAAATACCGTTACCTTAAAGCCATGAATTATAAGGTGACCCGGGATACTCGTAACCATACTAACCGACACTAGAGTACCAGACGCCCTACAAGCATCTATATAATGTGACATTTGTCACCCCTTGGCTTGGTGAGCCGTGGACTGTAGCTAGCAGTCAGGGTGCGGGGGTGTCAATCCCGTATAGATCTATACACACAATGTCCGCTCTCCCAACAGGAGACTCTGGTTACCAACTAGACGACGGAGAAGGCCGTGTCCTGAAGATGCATCCCAAATAGTGGGTTTCTAATGAAAGTGCTGAACTAGAGGTTGAGACTTCCCAATAGTGGGTTTCTAATGTAAGTGTAGACTTGAGGTAGAGACTCTTAACTGAACTGACTGAAGTAACCCGTATGCCTAAGCTTGTATACATAATATATAACTAATGAATCAAATGACCTTCGGATGGACATCCGATCCCACCAGACCACATCTCAACGAAGAAAAGGAAATAGGGCGGACAAACCTTTCTAAGTCCTTCAATCATTATTTATATGCCTCTATACAAGCACCGACATACATCTAACTACGCTTGAGTGTGTATCAAGTAGAAGTGATTCTCGTGAAGTAGGAGTGCCTAACAAGAGAAGTAGGAGTGTCTAACAAGTGAAGTAGGAGTGGTCGCAAGTGAAGTATAAGTGTCGAATAAGTATAAGCGTATCGCGAAGTAGAGACGACAACAAGTGAAGTAAGAGCGTATCGAGTATAAGTGAAGTAGAGTCGATCTCAAGTATAAGCGTAGTAGACTCGTATCACTAAGTAAGAGTGTGAATAAGTATAAGCGTCATCAGGTATAAGTCACTTCAGGTATAAGTGAAAGCATTACAGAGTAGGAGTATAAAATAAGTATAAGCGAAGCATCAGTATTTAACAAGTAAAGTATACATCGAAAAGGGAATCTTTGATGAAAAACCTTTATACTCGGGAAAATCACAATTTGTATTCTTTTGTAAAAACATGTTTGAAAGCCTTTGGAAATCCTTCATAAACCAGTTTGAAATGAATTTAGATAAAACAGTACAAGTAAGAGCTTTGAATTAAATGAAAATCTTTTAGAAAACCATTATAGTGTCCTACTCAGTAAAACAGTGTACAGTATCGTAAAATCTTGTGCATGCGGGTTATCAATCACATGTGATTGATATGATAACTGGCATGTTTAACTTGTATTCCCCCATATAAAACGTATAAAAACATTTAAAAGGTTCATTCAGGGGTATGAACTCACCTGGTGTAAGTAGGTCCGACGAAGGTGTCATTTGGGCGTTCGGTGTCACGCAAGGACTTGAACACACACAATGACCTATTTAACATATGTTCACATACAATTAGCATATATAATACTAATTAAACACATATACGCGCTCATAGGAGCGGAAAACACTTTGGGTAAGTGTTTGGGTGTCCCGGGTAGCGTTTTAGGGTGTGTATGGCTAAGGAATGGAGCTTGCTATCCGAGAGTAAACCCCTATCACATAGTTTACGGCCCAGGGACATCTCACCATGAGTTTACGGCCGTAAACTCATGGTGATGGGTTCTAGGGTGTTTAAGGCTTCTACTTGCATCATGGAATTATTCTAAGCACTTTTCCTAAAAGGCATGAGTGGATTTGAGGCTTCTAAGGGCACTAACTTGGAGTTTACGGCCTAGGAACACTCCTAAGGGAGTTTACGGCCATAAACTCTCACCCTTGATGTTTTGTGAAGTTTCAAGCCTCTAATACCTTTCTAGCAATTTCTAATGAAGTGTGATCCTATTTTGGGGGATTAAATCTAACATTTGGATGTGTTTTGGGGAGTTTACGGCCTAGACACTAGCTTGGGCCGTAAACTCCTTTTTACCCCTCCATTTCATGTGTTTAAGTCCTTAAATCCTTCCTAGCATTTTATAGAAATAGTCTAAGGCCATTTGGGGGGCAAAAACCACATTTTCGGCATGTTTTGGGGAGTTTACGGCCTTGACACATGTCTGGGCCGCAAACTCCTATAAATCCTCCAATTCTTAATGTTTAAGTGATCTAAACCCAAAGGAATAAACCCTTAATTTATGTGTTAATCCCTAGTGTGGTTTGGGAGTGTTTTGGAGGCATTTAGATAAGGTTTTGAGGGGTTTACGGCCTAAGCATGTGCTTGGGCCGTAAACTCACTTTTATGCCCCAATTCATTGTGTTTTGATGTTTAAACACTCCTAGGCTAGATCCCTAATTAGTTTCCAAGCTTAAGGGCAAGTTTAAAGGCATGTTTGGCACCATTTTAGGGGTTTACGGCCCTAGAGTGTTCCTGGGCCGTAAACTCCTTATCCCATGCCTTCTTGAATGGTTTTTGGGCTATAACTACAGCTAGTAATGTTTAGAACAAGCTAGGGTAAGGGGACTTACAATTTGAAAGCGTTTGGTTGCGGATTCGGGGCGAAAACGGGTCTAGGGAGAGAGTATAGAGAGAGAGAGAGTGTGTAAAAAGTCTCCAATGGACTCCACTCACCCTTATATAGGGTTCACAGTCGGGGCTCCATGGAATCTTACCCGACACTGCCGTTAAACGGGGCTTTTGGTCGCACCCGATTTAGTGGTCGTAATAATAAAACTTAACATTTTCCAAATAAATGGAAATGTGTGTCCTGTGTTTTTATTTCCTTTTATCACGACTTAACGGCATGCTAAATGTAACCAAATGGGATGTTTATTAAATTGACGCCCTCTAATTAACTAAACTTTTATACAGTGGAATATTTCGTTAACGGTAACGGGGAAATGTAACGGAATAACTTGGGTTGTCACAGTGCGTCATGCTTCGCTGTACGCGGGGCGTACATCGGATCAAATCGGTGACTCCTTCGGATATACATCCGAATTAAAGATTTAATTTAAATACAAAATATTTAATAAACTTCGGAAATTCATATCTTCTTCATACGAACTCCGTTTTCGATGTTCTTTATATCCACGCGAAGGTGAGACTACGCTCTACAACTTTCGTTTAGACTCCGTCGGATAATTTTAAATTTATTTTTATTATTTATTTTTAATAGGCCGGGACAGAAAAACTTCGTTATAAATTCATAACTTCTTCGTTTGACGTCCGTTCTCGCCTAACTTTTCATTGCTTCGATACCAACAACGAGACCTTCGATCCTCGTTTAGATTGCTTCGGCTAAAAACCGCTCGATCTCAAATCGAGTATTTCGGGCTGCACACCGCTAAGCCGAAACTTCGATAAATCATAACTTCCTCATACGAAGTCAGATTTGGGCGTTCTATATATATTCGGAAACCTCGTTTCAACTACTACAACATTAAGCAAAGATATCAAGTTTATTTTACACTTTAATTTTGATGCTTATTTTTATTCTTAATTAATCAAATCACATAATTAAACAATTAAGCACAAAACACATAATACTCAAATAATACAATCTTATTATTTCAAAACGGGTTACAAAGGTTAACCTAGACTATTACATTGCTAAAAAATGGCAAGCCCGGAAACACAGGCGTTACAACGTTCTAGGAATGAAATCACACATCGATAGGCTGATAGTGTTGGGTGCGTCATTCCCGGATAAGTTGGCTGTGAACTGGGTTCTGCAGTCACTTCCCGAATCATATAATGAGTTCAAAAGAAAGTATTATATGATGGATCATGACGAAAACCTCATTGACCTAACTTACATGCTCATTGCTTCTGGATCAGAAATGATTTGGCAAAGCAATGGAGCGTATTTGTTGGGAAAGTCAACCAACCATGCTTCCGAGGACGTTCTAGGAGAACCGACCTGCGTTCGCTGCCAAGAGAAAGGACGTTGGATACAAGTCGGCCCTAAGAGCCTGAAGAGTCCAGAAGATGGGAGAGTCAAAGAGTATGGTTGTGCTTCAGGTAAAATCCACTATCTAATTCCATTAAGTTCCTATTCGTTGATTCTTAATACATGATGTGATAAGATTGCATTTGAATGTTTTGCAGGATCAGTGAAAAAAGAGGAAGCTTGATGAAAGAGCAAGATGAATCTAATCACGAAGAAATGGATCTCGATCGCATGGATTTGAAGATTAGATTTTGAGCTTAGAAAGTTATGATAGAGTTGTTAGGAATTTTTCTTTTGACTACATAGTTTTCAGTTGATTTTGAATTGTAAGGACAAGTGTTTTCCGCTGCTTTTATGAATAAAATAAATTTTTTTATATGACTTATTTATTTATTTATTTATTTCCTTGTAATGAAATCATTATGAAAACTGATGTTTGCATATTTCTACAACGAATGGATAAGATTCTTAATTATGTTAATAGTGGAAATGTCAAGAATTTACCAAATAGGGAGAGTTTCTCATCGCCCAAGTTTCAATTGGACAGAAACTTGGAATCATGCAACTTGATTGCATGGTGAATGAGAAGTTTCATATTTGGAAATTAGACTAAGTCGTTGACAAAGTGTCAAATGAAGGACTAGGAGATCGAGCACACAAAGTTGTGTGTTGATCAAGTCCACCACAAGAGTAACAAAGATATTCATCATGATTCACTAAAGATTTAGTAAATATGATTATACTTATAAGATTAAATGTAATTCTGAATTGATTGAAAAAGGTTTAAATCAATAGCAGAACGAATAAGAAGAATCAAGTAGGCAGAAAGATAAAAGTTTCTCTATTCTAAGAAGAAAGGAGAGTACCTTTATTATGTTTATGATAGGTCTTAATGATTAAGAACCATATCTCAATTGATCCTCTAAGTAAATCTTAGTATAATTGTATGTCTAAGAAGAGGAATTAAGAATTCAAGAAATAGTTAAATCAAGAAGTCAATCATACTTCATTCCAAAACAAGTCTTAGAGTTAAGATTGTGACATTAAGTGACAAGTCTTAGGAAGGTTTATAACATTCATCAAATGTAGAATTTGGAAAAAGGCTTTCCTATACTCACACATTTGAAATTGGAAAGTTGTGATGTCTTGGATAAGACAAAGACCAACTAGGACCAATTTTATGAAATGTTTTGTATTGATAAAGGCTACACTAACTCGTGAATATTTGTTTGTCAAGAAATGTTTATTGACAAGAGAATCTTATATATCAAGGAGTCAGTGGGAGTCTCAATGGTCTTGTAAGATTTCAAGAACAAATCAAGAATAAACCTTATCGATCATCACTAGCACACGAGTAAAGGTTTACAACCTATCGTGTTGACATTACCTTGTTTCTGTGCCGTTCCAATTGAGTTAATTATGCATGTGAGCCCTATGAGTTCTCATTTGAATGCATAAAAGGCAAGGACCTTGATCAATTGAAAGTAAATTGATAGGAAAGGGTGAGCTGCTTAACTACTTGGAATACATGGTGGGCAGCTGTGTTACCATAAGGCAAGAAATCAAGATTAAGAAAGTTCGGTCCATATGTGTTTGAATTTGTCGTAAACTTTGGTTTTGACAAATTCACATGGATAGGAACACATACACCATTAAAATCTAAGTGTCATAAGATTCCCTCCTTCATGAAAATGACTGTGAGGAAATTCTTTCACTAAGAAAGATTTTAAGAAGATATTAATTGTAAAAGTTGTATTCTCGAATTCAATTATGGTTACGGTATCCCTTTCCATGATTCGAATTATGAGATTTCGCAATTAGTCTGAATTGTTTAAGACACACATATAAACTATCTAAGGCAAAGGTGTATAAGTTTAAGAAGCCTTGATAAAAGATTATCAAAGCATTGGGTATTAGAAATATGAACTTAAAGAAATTCAATAAGCATTGTTTTTCTGAAAGTTAAGCTGTTTCTAAATACATGTCAAAGCTAGTAGGAGCATAAGTGTTATGTTTATAATAATCATCGTGATAGTGGGGGCATAAATGTTATGATTGCATGATTATTAACGCAAGTATTGCAAGTTAGCAATATTAATTATAGAAAACAAGAGTCATATTTTGCAAAGTTGTAAGGGTTGAATAGTTGTTTTGCTATAATTAAGGGAGAGAATATTATGCTTCATTTCAAATCTAAAGGCCTAGGTTGTGGAATGTTAATAAACTTAGTTAAGGATACATAGTGTGTTCTTAAATTTCGATTATGATTACGGTATTCCTCTTCATATTTTGAATTAAGAGAACGTAGCACATAAAATATTATGGCAGAAGATTGATAAAGTATCGAATCTTTATGTAAGACATTATGCATCGTGTCGCATGCGCTTCGGGTATAGGATCAATGGCAAATGCTATAATATTTGACCATTCTAAAATTTTCCAAATGTCTAGCGCATTTAGAAGGAAAAGGACAAGAATCAGTTTGACTAAGATAATTAAACAACTAGCAAAGGACAATCCAAAGTTCACCGAGGATTGGTCGCTAGTGAGTAGTTGGAAGTATAGTATTGGATGGACCATATCGACGTTATTATGAATAGATAAGATTCTATTGAGAATGAGTTGTCATATGGTAAGTATGGAAAGGTTTCCATATTGGGAGTTGAATATTAAGAATCAATGTCTAGATTGGAAACTTTTATGCAAAAGGATGTTCAAAGGAATGTACTTTTAGTGAGAGACATCATATCTAAGGAATTGTCTTGTAACAATCTCCGATAGAGGAATTTGTAATTTCATTGGCAGTAGTCATTGTGACTTTTTGTGCTATGACATTACAAAAGGATCATTGCATAAAATGTTAGAATCTAACATATTCCATAAATGGCAAGAATTTGATATTATTTCACTTATAAAGGATTAGGAGTTGTGAAATGAGTATGATTGGAAATGTGTTCATTTGATCTATTTCACAAAGTAAGAACCATAGGTAAACATTGTGTGCATGCTAAGAGCATGGGACAAGTGTTGTGATTCAAGTAAGAAGTTGATTACCCGGAACAACAAATAATGAGTAATCGATATGGTGATAAATAAAAGGTGTTTTATTTATACTCAAAGGTTTGAGGCCATATGGGATTAGTATTATCCTTGTGTTTCACTTTGCATGTTTTGACTTCCTGAATAATTTAATTGGTTGAGAACAGTCAAATTATTCAAACGGGCCACAGTCGTTCATATGTTGGAAGTAGATCTTGGATTATAGATCAGTAGTTATAAATAACTGTTGTAAGGTCTATTTTATACTGTTTATGCTTTTGGTCTGTATCGGAACATGACATCCCGAGGTTTTATTATTTAAGGAAAATACATTTTTGTTTAATAAATGCTTTTGATAAATTCTTATCATATTTTGTTTTGGGGACACATTCCGCAACCGTTTTCTTTAAAAGATTTCTCTGATTTTAAAAACAAAGCATAAACAAATCGGTCTTTTCTGGCCGTGAAATTGGGGATGTCACAACTTTTAATCGTAACCTTCAAGTTACAAAATAAATCCTTATTGTAGACTCCTTCTTCTTCTTAGGATAAATAATTTCCTTTATCTA
Organism: Lactuca sativa; assembly: GCF_002870075.4. Lineage (NCBI taxonomy): Eukaryota > Viridiplantae > Streptophyta > Magnoliopsida > Asterales > Asteraceae > Lactuca > Lactuca sativa. The sequence goes on along the minus strand of NC_056631.2, from coordinate 69,150,352 downwards.
TTGTAACAGACCGATGGGTCGTGTTCTAATGACCTCTCATCGTATGATGCAACACTTAGTCTCAAGTCTCTTAGAGTCAATTCCAGAATGGAATATACCTTCCTTCATATTCTAATGTGATATAATCATATTTTTACATGTAGCATTCTAGCTACAAGCTTCCTTAACAACGAGCACGATGCTATCGATCGCATTGATTTCAATCTTCTGGCTTAAGTCAAATGCTGCATCGAACTCGGTTCTCTGAACCACGTAACAAACTCATTGTAGTCGGACTCAATTTGATATTTCCACTAGGGTCAGAATATCAATCATCTTCTTAGTCATTACCGAAATGATGGTAACAACATACTTGAATAAAAACGAACTCAATTACAAGCTTCTTGGTAACCTTGTGACTTTCCCTGATCCTAGCGTGAGTCATCTGCTTCCAGTAGTATAGATCTCTACTACTATTCACACCTACTCATACTCGTCCCAAGTATTGTCTCGCAGTCCCCAAATCCTAAAATCACAAAACAATTTAACACATACGAATGTGTCCAATTAATCATACAAATTTCTCCTAGACTCTACTAGGACTTCTTCCATTCGTATCTTCTATCATCAATCACGCTTCAACTCGGTTGGTGATGGAAATTCCAGAAAATGGGAAAACTCCAAGAACTACACCAATCGTTCCATCATCCTGCCAATCGAAGGTGTACTTCAGACGTACCGTACTCCTCTAGATGTTCCGTTATTTTATCATACATATTCTAAAGGCAAGATACCACTCTTGCGATATCTTCCGATAGGTGTCATTCACTATCATATACCTCTCATTTCCTCCATTTACTCAATTCTCTACGATTCTTCTCCATAATGTTTTGTACATCCAAGCAGACGTTCGGTGTACCAGGCATGAATTTAAGATAAGAAAGCTTTATTTATGATAGACGTATAAATCTCCTTATCACTCTTAAACATTTACATGCTAGTTATAATATCGTAGTCATACGCTTAGAATCCTAAACACGTAATCTTTCCAGACCCGGTCGGCAACAGACCATAGATTCGAACAAATAAAACGTATAAAAACATTTAAAAGGTTCATTCAGGGGTATGAACTCACCTGGCGTAAGTAGGTCCGACGAAGGTGCCGTTTGGGCTTTCGGTGTCATGCAAGGACTTGAACACACACAATGACCTATTTAACATATGTTCACATACAATTAGCATATATAATACTAATTAAACACATATACGCGCTCACAGGAGCGGAAAACACTTTGGCTAAGTGTTTGGGTGCCCCGGGTAGCGTTTTAGGGTGTGTATGGCTAAGGAATGGAGCTTGCTATCCGAGAGTAAACCCCTATCACATAGTTTACGGCCCAGGGACATCTCACCATGAGTTTACGGCCGTAAACTCATGGTGATGGGTTCTAGGGTGTTTAAGGCTTCTACTTGCATCATGGAATTATTCTAAGCACTTTTCCTAAAAGGCATGAGTGGATTTGAGGCTTCTAAGGGCACTAACTTGGAGTTTATGGCCTAGGGACACTCCTAAGGGAGTTTACGGCCGTAAACTCTCACCCTTAGTGTTTTGTGAAGTTTCAAGCCTCTAATACCTTTCTAGCAATTTCTAATGAAGTGTGATGCTATTTTGGGGGATTAAATCTAACATTTGGATGTGTTTTGGGGAGTTTACGGCCTAGACACTAGCTTGGGCCGTAAACTCCTTTTTACCCCTCCATTTCATGTGTTTAAGTCCTTAAATCCTTCCTAGCATTTTATAGAAATAGTCTAAGGCCATTTGGGGGGCAAAAACCACATTTTCGGCATGTTTTGGGGAGTTTACGGCCTTGACACATGTCTGGGCCGCAAACTCCTATAAATCCTCCAATTCTTAATGTTTAAGTGATCTAAACCCAAAGGAATAAGCCCTTAATTTATGTGTTAATCCCTAGTGTGGTTTGGGAGTGTTTTGGAGGCATTTAGATAAGGTTTTGAGGGGTTTACAGCCTAAGCATGTGCTTGGGCCGTAAACTCACTTTTATGCCCCAATTCATTGTGTTTTGATGTTTAAACACTCCTAGGCTAGATCCCTAATTAGTTTCCAAGCTTAAGGGCAAGTTTAAAGGCATGTTTGGCACCATTTTAGGGGTTTACGGCCCTAGAGTGTTCCTGGGCCGTAAACTCCTTATCCCATGCCTTCTTGAATGGTTTTTGGGCTATAACTACAGCTAGTAATGTTTAGAACAAGCTAGGGTAAGGGGACTTACAATTTGAAAGCGTTTGGTTGCGGATTCGGGGCGAAAACGGGTCTAGGGAGAGAGTATAGAGAGAGAGTGTGTGTAAAAAGTCTCCAATGGACTCCACTCACCCTTATATAGGGTTCACAGTCGGGGCTCCATGGAATCTTACCCGACACTGCCGTTAAACGGGGCTTTTGGTCGCACCCGATTTAGTGGTCGTAATAATAAAACTTAACATTTTCCAAATAAATGGAAATGTGTGTCCTGTGTTTTTATTTCCTTTTATCACGACTTAACGGCATGCTAAATGTAACCAAATGGGATGTTTATTAAATTGACGCCCTCTAATTAACTAAACTTTTATACAATGGAATATTCCGTTAACGGTAACGGGGAAATGTAACGGAATAACTTGGGTTGTCACATCATCCCCCCGTTAGAGGGAATTTCGTCCCGAAATTCAGTTCTAGGCAAGGAAGTAGGTATGAATGGCCAAGTAGAGGTAAGGGAGTACTTCCTATACGGTTGTCCTCGCATTCCCATGTGGTCTCTGGTCTGTGTTTGTCATTCCAACAGACCCTCACGTACGGGATGCAGATTCCATCTAGTGTAGCTAGTGGTTTCCAACTGGTGTATCTACGAGGTTAGGGTTCTTCATGGATTCTATCGAGATGAGTGAGGCACGAACAGTTTTGTCGGGAGATCACATATCAAGTCTAAGAAGTGGATCGATCAGGTGTGAATCTCGTGGTATATCCAAAGGTAGTAGCGGCCTGAATAGGGTTGGGCCAAATCTCCATGAGGATTCTCGGATGGTCCTAAGCTCTTGGAAGGGTAGAGCTTTTCAGCACTTAGAACATAGGGTACTTCTATGGAACGATATCACTGGCGTGATCGCCATTTCGAAGTTCCTAACGTTCTCACTCGTACTGTGTGTGTAGTCCTTCAGGTTGGTTCTTAGGAATCTCGAGTGGTCTTTGGTTTCGTGTTTTCCGTCAACTAGATGATAGAGACTTTCTAGATCGTCGAGTGGGTTGCGTGGCTATGGTTATCGGTTTGCTGTAGAGTGTCTATCTCAAGCTTGTGCAAATTGAATCTGCACTAAGGGATTCTTGAGATACGGAAACCCTGCTGGTCGGGGAGATAAGGTTTCACCAGACGAGTGTTGGACTATCTCAGGAGGTGGTTCTACTATCCCTGCGTGAGATAGTATTCGTGGAACACCTATTAGTCCAAGGAATCTCTAAGACTGTGGTTTATTCTAGCGTGGAAAGTGCATGTTCCTACATAACCCTTCGATTAACACCAGGACTGGTGTCAAGTCTATCACCACTTCGGGATCAAAGTCATGAGGCTTATCGTCTACTGGGCGACGACGAATTCCTCCATGCGAGAGGGTGGAGGATGATCAGCACTACCTGTCTATAACAGAGTGGATGAGTGCCTGAGTAGTAAGGTCATCTATTGCAACTACTCTTCCGAAGGTTGTGAGTTTCCTCGGTCTAAGTCAAATCTAGTGAGTATAGGGTCTCCCGGGGGATTCTACGGAGTATGCTTCGGATGGTGGTCGTCTTCTTAGAGTATCTGCAGTGTCTTTCGCTTTGGTGTTTATCTGACTATGAGGGGTCGGTCAACAGTGCGAGGTACCCTCCCTTGGGTACTTCGGAAGGTTTGAGATAAGAGGGACGGTTGACGGGTTGCGTTATGTTTGATTATTTGAGTTAGGTTTAGGTTCGGAAGAGCCTTTATGCGCCGACATGGCTATGGAGAAAGTTCTTTTTACACAGCACGAAGGATGTACACATGGTTGCACGAAGTCAACCCATGATCAATAGAGTCGTCGAAGTTGGCACACTTCGACATGATATAAAGTGAAGATCGATAGAGTCATGTAGGGATTGAACATGTTTGGTTGTTGTGTGAAGAGCGGAATGTGCGACATGCCTACTCTGGGAGAGAATTAATCGTTCGACATTGGTTGTTGCATGAAGGACAACATGGTTCCTAGGGACCAAGTGTTTGTCCCCGCTTGCTGGAACAGTGATTGTGGATGAGAAGACGGTGTTTGAGACTGTTGGGTGACCATTATCAGTGGTGTTGTGGTCGTGGTTGTGACTAGATGCTCTGTTGTTATGGGTGGCGGACGCCATAAGGCGACTATTGATCCCGTTGCGATGGCTGTCGTGGAGATTGGCACTTGTGTAGATGGCATTTGGGTTGAGGCTTGTCCTTCTGATGCAGATGCTTATGTGCCATCTAGTGATGATATAGATTTGAGTGGGCTTATTTCTCCTTCACCGAGTGCCACAAGTCCTTTCCTTATTATTTTCAACATCTAGTGTCATATCAAGGTTGTGTAACTCTGAGTACATGCCCGCATGGCGCCAAATATGGTGATATATGCTTGGGGATTAACATCATCTCATAATGGTTCCGAATGGGTTGAGCCCTGTAATCACAACAATGAAGGAGAAATGTCAGTCAACATTCGGGTGGTGATCCCAAGACGAAGGTCTGACGGTCTGGTTAGTATGAGTGTATGTGTGGGAATATGGAGATTAGGGTTTTGTTAAGAAGAAAGTGATCCCTTCCCCTGGAGGAGAAGGATCCCTTTTATACTAGTCGTCTTCTGAGCATGTTCCCAACAGTATCATTTGTTACGTTTGGGATGACAGGGCGTGGAAGATTACCATTGGTGGATCATGCACCACTAGTGGTCATTTGTTATTAGATCAGAGAAGACAGATGAAATTGCTCTTAGCATTACACTTGTCGCCTTGGAAGTGACCATTTGTGTTTTGCCTTATTGTAGACCAGAGATCATCGTCTCAAATTAGGGTGCGAGAGTGCCAAGTACCAAGGTTCTAGTGTGAGACCATGAGGGTGAGGATGAGGGTGAGGCACTAAGTCGGCTAGTGATTGTTAACTAGGTCATCCTAAAAATAACAGTTATGTCAACTTTAACGTATTCCTATATGGATATATTAACAACTAGGTAGTGCCGAAAGTTAGAGGGGGTGAAGAGGTATGGACCTTTTGTAGCGTTCGAAGTTTATAGTGAGGTATCGAAGTACAATTAGGACTGGTTAGATTCGAACTCAATGTATTGTAATTCGAATGTATGTATTGCATAAGGCATTGTTAGAAGGTCGGAGCTATCATTTCTAGTCCTTATGTTTTTTTTACGTGTCTGTATGTCCCTATAAATGGGGGTAAATATATGGGTGAGAATAATTTTTATGTCCTTGAGAGCAAGAGCATTGTACTCTTTCAGAGCTCTTGTATTCTTTCAGATGTAATTGAAGACCCAAACATATTCTATTTACATCCTTGTTATTAATTCATTATTTACTTTGATTTTGTTCTTAATATTCCATTCTTACGAACTGCATTTGGTATCTGAGCAGGATTCAGTCAGTCATTTCTGGTTTTCTCGTTCTTTCAAAAGTTTTGAATCGCTATTTCCTATTCAAAAGATTTCCGCACTTTTGATTAAGAAGACTTGTTCTAATCAGCTGATTTGTTTCGATTATGTGTTTAGGTTGATAAATCGAGTGTACTCTGATCTTTTTATGAAAGAATCTTCGGTTAGATGTTATTTTTGAATCATTCCATCATTTATGCTTGTACAACAATGGCAAATTTCAACATGAACACGATGACTAGTTATACTCATCTACTTGGATCTTCCACTAAGACTCCAATGCTTATCCAGAGTTCTATGAGCAATGGGCAGATCGCATGGAGGATTACCTCAATAGCATACACGAGGATCTATGGCGCTGTGTTACAAGTGGTAATTATCGTCCAGGAAGGCTAGAACAAATAGGAACCGTTGGTTCTTCAGGTGATGTTGCAGTGCAGGAGGATAATCAAAAATTGAATGATAAAAGGTGTTTACGCGAACTTCGTGATGCTCTTCCACCAGTCGTTTACAATTTTTTCCGAGGTTGCAAGATGGTGAAATAGATCTGGGATACCTTAAGGAGAAGTATCAAGGGAATGAGAAAACAAAGAAGAGCTTTGTGAAGCAGTGCTTGTTAGAACTTGGAGAATTCAAGCAGAAGGAAGGTGAAACAGTTGAAAACTACTACGATCATCTCAGTGAGTTGATCTTCAAATGCAATCATTATGGATTCATTCGTTCCACACTTGAATACAATATCTTGTTCTTGATGGGACTTTGAAAGGAATAGAGAAACATCAGATTAACGATCAAGACACTACAAAGCTTTAATAGCTACTCATTAAGAGATCTTTACAATGTTCTCAAAGCCCATGAGAATGAAATCAATGAGATAGCTGAAGAGGGGAAGATGAATATGGGTGGTCCTCTTGCTTGGATATCGAAGGCGTTTGGAAAAGTGTCTGAGATCGAAGTGGCTGAGAAGATTGATTCTGAGGACAAAGTTTTCCTTGTGAATTCAGAGGATGAAGCAATGGCTTATTACTTAAACAACAAAGTAAATAAGTTTTTTAATAAGCCATATCCGAAGTTCAAGGGAAACAATGGATTTAAGGGGAGTTTGTCTGCTGGGAAAGGAATGAGATAGGAGTCGAAGGTAGAGAAGAATGAGAACATGACTGTGGTTGATAAGGCAAAAAAGAAACTAAAGGGAGATTCTGGTTTTGACTGCAACTGTTGCAATGGGGCGAACCATCTGCCAGTTGATTGCATGCAAAGGAAAAGAGAGGAGAAGAAAGAAATGGTGAAAGATGAGGCTTATCATGTTGAGATATTGGAGGAAGTAAGAGAAAGAACTAAAGGGTTGTTGCTCGTTGCTAAGGGAGGTTTTGATGGGGATGGAACCCATCAAATTTGGTCGTCTGGATCCGATGATGAGGAAATGAGGAATCCCACACACAGAGCAATGTATGTGAGGTTTGAAGAAGGAAGTTATGATGAGGAGAAGGTGACTGGGAAATGCTTTGTGTCGACTGGAGGAGAAAAATCTCCAATGACATCAAAGGTATGTTCTCTTCTCGAGTCCTTTGATATTCCTTTCAGTTCTTATCATACAGTTTTATCTGACTTCGATGATACTCTTTCTTATGTTAATGACACGCTTATTTCTGTTAGTAGTGAAGCTGAGAAATCAAAAATCCTTGTTGCTAGAAACACATAAACATTTGGAGTCAAAGAGGAGTAAAGTAGATAATCTACAGTTACAACTGCATAATATTAATCTAGATAGGGATGTTGATAGAGCAGACAGTTGTGTGTTAATGAAACAGTGTACTATTTATTGTAATAGTGCAAAACGATTGTATGTTAAACTAACAGATCTTCATCATTCCTCTGATATTGGCAAAGAACAACATAGGAAACTATTGCCCTTCTTGGTGTTCGATAGGGAGAAAATAGATTCAACTTCCTATGATTGTGAGAAAAAGATTTATGAATTTGATAAAGTCCCTAATGATTCTTATGCTTATGGGATTCTTAAAATAAATGAATGTTTAGATGCTAATGATTTAGTACATATTGTGAATGAGACTTTGACTAAGATTGAACAAATTAAAATTTTAAAAAAGACTGAGAATTCGACATTTGCTTCTCAACACAATTTTGCTGATATCGAAGATGATTCTGACAATATCAGTGAAATTGAGGAAGATGAAATTGTTGACTGTTCTCAGTTGTTTGTCATTAATGTCAATTCGATGTCCAATTTTTAATCATTAATTGAAAAAAGTTTAACACTGACCAACCCTCGACATCGAAGGCTCATGAATATGATCATGTGGTTGTTGAAGATTGTGAGATTGACAGTGATGATGACGATGTTTCGACTGAAACAACTTTCCTCGAGTTGCAGTCGAACAGGTCTATGAGGAAAAAAATCAGTTCGAAAAACTGATGAACGAAAAGGGTCCTCATTATCTTGAATCCAACTCATTTGTTTATCCAAATTTCAAATGCATCGCTGAAGTTGTGTTTCCTAATCAAGTGTTCATTACCACTGGAAATGGTGGCAAAGTCAGTCCAGAAATCAACAAACTTGTTAAGGAAGACAACAAAGCAACAACAAAAGAAGGGTTTTTCTCAAACCTAATCACCGTCAAAAATACCCTGAACAAAAACTCATCGAATTTTCAAAGACAAAAAACCTAAAAGAGTTTAGGAAGTTAAATTAGAAAAATCAAATGTTGTTATTCAAACAAAAGAACAAGTTTTGAAAAAAAAAAGCACAAATTTTCAAAGAAAATGTTCAAACAGTTGCACAAGATGAAGGCGTTTCGATGCTGAAAGCAAGAAACAAAGTCTATTGGAAAAACGTCAAGGCTTTTCAGAAACAATTTTTTTTACATAAAAGCCAACTGAACAGGTTAAGACATTTTCTAAAAACAAGACTTTTGTTCAAAATAAGCCCATTTCAAAGCAAAAAGATTTTCAAAGGGAAAATCTAATGTTAAAAAACAAGATCGAACACCAATTGTTCAAAAATAAAGAAATGAAAATTATGTTCAAAACCAACGTCCAAGGAATTTTGTTCCTAATTCTCAAAGTGAAAGGTTTTCACAAAACAATTTTCAAAGAAATGTTGTTCAAAATAATTTACATCAATTTCAGGGACAAAGAAGTTTTCCAAAGGAACAATATGTCTTTAATCAAAAATCAGTCGGATATAACAAACATTTTCAAAATCAATTTCAAAATTATCCAAAATCATCATTACCAAAAAGAAATCTTGAAAAGTTGGAAGTTAAAGGAAAGAGAAATGAACCATTTAAACCAACATAACCTCACTTTCCAAATCCGGATTCAAAGTAGAAAGCCAATGATTCATTTGTCAAAGGGAAAACTAATGCGAAGAATATAAACCATTGGCTCGAAGGCAAAGGCAAGTCATATCAATAAAGAAATTTTTCTAAAGAGGAAATCATGTATGTCTATGAAAGATACTTGAATGAATCACAAATTGGAAGTTCTTCATCATTTGAATCGAATCCTTCAGCTAGAAAATGGAAAGAAATTCCCAACACAAAAGTTGAGGCACAACAAACTGTTGATGGAAAAAGGAAAGTCACTGTCGAACCTAAACCATTGAATGATTTCATTTTGATGCCTAAGTCTGGAGAAGTTGACTTTATCGATAGTCTGGACTCGAAGGTTCGAAGTTGGGTATTAGGATCTTCCTTTCACAATGCATTTCACTCTAATATCCAAGGACCCAAAAAGCCTTGGGGACCTAAATTCTTTAATTAATCGCAGGTACTGTGTGACGAGTATTATGAACACTGGTATATCGATAGTGGTTGCTCTTGTCACATGACAGGTTAAAAGGAAAATTTGCGGGATTTTAGAAGTCTGGAAAATGCTAGAGTTGTGAAGTTCAAAAATAACCAAAAATGCAAGGCCAAAGGTTATGGGAAAGTAACGAATGGAAAGTTTCCAGTCAACCTGGTGGCATATGTTGAAGGTCTTCAACACAGCTTGATAAGTGTTTCACAACTTGTTATGGGCACTGGCAATCAAGTAGTCTTCGATGAGGAAGGTAGTGTCATCTCGAATAAGGAAACAAAGGAGGTATTGATTAAATCGAAAAGGAAAGGTGACATGTTCACACTCGACATGAAGCCAATTGTTGGAGTTCCCTATGTTTGTTTACTTTCGAAGGCTTCTTCTGATCTGAGATGGTTGTTTGTCTAAAGGTCTTAATGGTTAAAGACCTTTAGATTAAGTGTGTGCTATAAAGTTACTAGTTTCTTGCATCTTTGGTCACTCTCTGAGAGTGAAAAGCCAATAGCATCTCCATACACTCCCTCTATTCTCTTGCTTTGAACACTTGAAGATTTGTTGCTTGCATTGTGCTCTCTTTGAGCCATACTTAGGTCTAGTTCAAAGATTAAAAGTTTTATACAAAGAACTAGCATTCTACATCAAGTTGAGTCATTGTTGGTGTCTCTAACGTTCATCATTCTTCATCAATTTCCAAGCCTCCCAAGATGATCCAAAGAACTACAAAGGTTGTTATGTCTTCATCTCTTCCTTGGTTGGTGTTTAAATCTTTCTACAACTTGCAAGATGATCCTTGGTGGTTGTAAATTTGCTTTTGTTATTTCGAAATCTCAAGTCTTGTATTTGCCAAATTGTCTAGTTTACGAAACTAATTTTGAAATAAAACCCAACAATTGGTATCAAGAGCCACCTTGCAAGTTTACTTGGATTTTTTGATTTTTGAAAATATTAGTTTTTGGAGAATACGGATAACTTGTTTTTGTATAAAAATATGTTCTTACGTATTTTCTTTGATAAATTTTTAATTGTTATTTTTTGTGACAAAAATTTACATTTATTTTTAGTCACTTAAAGTCGTCTTAGAAAAACAAAAGTTTTTTATGTTTATATGTATTTTTTTAGTGTATAAACAAGCCATGAACCTTTGTATTGTTGTTGTTGGTTGATTTATTAAAATGGTTTGTAATATTCTTTTATTCATAAAGTATATAATAAAAGCAGCTAGTTTTTATTGTTGTTATTTTTATGTAATGAATTAGTTTTAGACTATATTTATTTTATAAAATACGTAACAAGATGAAGATGGAGGCCATTTTTAAAGACCTTGGAGGTGCCCATTGTTTTATGGACGGGGCATTTTCAAGCCCAAGAAATCCAATAAGGTCCACGTAGATGGATCTTGTTTCTTTTGTGGATAAACTGGACATTGGAAGAGGATATGCTCATCTTATATGGAAAGCAAGACTGGAAGAGACTAGTACTTCATGTTTCTACTAGATATAACTCTTATTTTTCATATAAAACTTAGGTACTTGGTACTTAAATGTTAATCTAATATTTTTAAATGACTTGCATATATTTACAGAAGAGTAACCGGTTAAGCAAAATCAAGTTGGGACTACACTCTCATAATTTAGTTTGTTAATTATGATAGGAAGATAATGTACTTGTAATATAAAACAATGTTTGTTTTAGTCTTTTAGAACAACGTATGTTTTAAATTAGCTTGTCTAAATATATGTTTCAGTTTGCTTTATGAGTGATTGACTATTTACTTAAATCGCTTTTCATAACGACAACCTTAACAATCGGAAATGATTAAAATTATTTTTATGATTTGTTTATGCTTTGTTTTTAAAATCAGAGAAATCTTTTAAAGAAAACAGTTGCGGAATGTGTCCCCAAAACAAAATATGATAAGAATTTATCAAAAGCATTTATTAAAGAAAATGTATTTTCCTTAAATAATAAAACCTCGGGATGTCATGTTCCGATACAGACCAAAACCATAAACAGTATAAAATAGACCTTACGACAGTTATTTATAACTACTGATCTATAATCCAAGATCTCTTGTTAAGTCCACCAACTTACACTATTGTGCCATTACCTGTAATGCAAAGAAAACTGAGTGGGTCAGGCTTGGGAGTCTGGTGAGCATAGAGGGTTTTCAACCCACAATAATACATTTATTATATTCAATTATCAAATAATCAACCCAAATACCCATCCCCATATCTCCTTTATTTCTCAAGGGTTTAACCTAAGAACCCACTATCCTTCATTCATTCATTCCTAAGGATTTAACTAAGGAATTGGCACAAAGTCCATTTGCTACCACGGTTTATACAACCGGCACTACGTCACATAGTCACCAGGGTTCATACAATAGGCACTACGTCTCATAGTCACCAAGGTTTACACAATAAGCACTACGTCTCATAGTCACCAGGGTTTACAAAACAGGCACGAAGTCACATCGTCACCAAGGCTTACTCAATAGGCATGAAGTCGCATCGTCACCAACTATTCCATCTACCCATGTTCTACCCAACACTTTTGTAGATATAAATACAAACATAGTTTAAATCATTTAACACCCGTATAAAAACATCAATTCCAAGCCCATCTCAAATAGACAAATAATATATAACACATAGCACGTATTTCATAGCTAATACTTTATATTTATGTGTTAGAAGAAAGTAACTATACACTCACTTGATCAGAAGATGATCGGATAACACTACGGCTTGTAAAAGTAGTATTTTTCGGTAGATCTGGAAGATCTTCACAAAAACCGGGATCCTCGCGGGCAGAGCTTGGGCTCGGGAATTTCACTTCTCGGGATCTTCGGGGCCTCCGGACTTGCTTCGGGGCTCGGGAATGATACCGGGGCTTCGGGATATTTCTTGCACGAAAAACGATGCAAAAACGCGAGAGAAAGGGAAGAAATGAGCAAAGAACTCGGCTGCCCTCGCATTCCTTTTATTAAGGCTGAACCACCGAATTACGTTGGGCGTAACCTGGATAAGCTCGCTGACTCCCCCCCCCTTTGGATAATATAGGATATTTATATTTAAATTTAATATCAAATTTATTTAATAAATTTAAAAAACTCATATCTTCCTCATACGAGCTCCGATTTCGACGTTCTTTGTATCCCCGTGTAGGTGAGACTACGCTCTACAACTTTCATTTAGACTCCGTCGGCTAATTTTGAATTTATTTTTATTATTTATTTTTAGTATGCCGGAACAGGAACATTCCGTTATAAATTCGTAACTTCTTCATTTGACGTCCGTTTTCGCCTATCTTTTTATGGTTTCACTACTATTAACGAGATCATCGATTCTTGTTTAGATTGTTTCGGCTAAAAACCGCTCGATCTCAAATCGAGTATTCGGGCTGCATACCGCTAAGTCGAAACTTATAAAATCATAACTTCCTCATACGAAGTCAGATTTGGACGTTCTTTTAATTCACGCTCACGGTTTAACGTATTCTACGACTTTCGTTTAGATCGCTAAGGCTAAATATCGCTCTAACATAAATTCACTTTTTACGTCGCGTTGTGTCGTGCCGGTTCTGTCGCGAAACTTCGACAGGTCATAAGTTCTTCGTTATAACTCGGATTTCGGCGTTCTTTATATGTACGGAATCCTTGTAACATATACTATAACTTAGTTAAGATTAATCATTCTAAATAATCTTTCATAAAAAAGTCATTTTTGACGCTTATCGTCTCTAAATTGACTAGCCCTGATCTACGGGCGTTACATAGACGATATCAATATAGATTAGCCTGCAGGTTTTCTTAATCCATGTTATCCAAACAAAACGTGTAAAGATAAAGATCCATGTGCGGATATAAAGCAAACATCTCAAGGTTGCAATCGTCATTTTAATATAAAATCACAAGGTATGCTTTTATATCAAGATGAATAGAACATGTGTGTTTACTAAGAACTAGTATGAGCATAGTAACATTCCTAATCTTGTATGGGTGAGACATAATTCATCATAAGAAATTATATTTTGACCATGCCAAGCCTTTTCATCTTGACTCATAATGTGTTTCTAAAATGAAAGACGTATGAAGGACAAGATACATTCTTGGAATGTAAAATATATAAAGATAAATAAAATGAATATTAAAAGTTTTATATCTTTATGCATACATTGACAATATCACAAAGAGATCAACATAGAAGATTTATCTGGAGGAAACCTTAGTATTGTTACATGCACTAAATTTACGCCAGCCTCAAAAGGAACCTAGCTCATAGGTTTGAACTAGCTGAAATGATTTATATTCGATTTGCTTGGCAAATGAATCCATCATTTATGCCATATTATGCATAAGACTTGGTATATGATCAAGTTACGGGCATATCATAACATACCAATTGAATACAGGGTTAAGTCACGGGATGACTATAAGAACATTCTAAGAGTACTTTAGAAGAACTAAGAAAATAGATAGGATATAATTAGTTTAGAATAACATCTTCAGGGAAAGAGCTACATAAGATTATGATTTCTAAGCGAATATAGATAATTATGAATTATAATTGGATTATGACTTCATTTTGGAATGAAGAGTAAGTTTAGTTAGAATGAGTTCCAAGCAAAACAAAATGACATGGTCTACTATGAAATAAGAATACAGTACTTTAGAATTTGAAATCGAATATGATTAGATGAATGAGTTCATTGAAAAATATGTCGACTACCTCCATTCAAGGATCACATAGAAAATCTTGTGACTTCGAGAGTATACTTGATCGAGCTAAGAGACTATATGTCATGAAAGAAAACCAATCATATACTCCAAGACATTTAACTATACCTAGAGTAAAGTCAAATATGGAGATGATAATAGTCACAAAATTCACACAAATTAAGTTTAATAGAACCTATTAATAAAGCCTTTCTTCTAAGTATGACTGGTCACACTTCAACTGTAAGTATTATTCTAGAAATGGGATTTTGATTTGGACTTAGTATTTGCATATTGGAACATTGTGACAACAAATATTATATAATGTTTTGATATATTGTCATATGATCATAACATCAATACTTGTTGTGTTCTATATTAACATGTTTAATCCTTGAATAATCTTATTGTTCTAAAAGTTCATATGCGGTTGTAATTATAGGAGCAATTATGAAGTAAGACTAATATGAATTGGGTTGGATGAATTTCACCAGATGAAAGTAGGCAATGGGTTGTAACTAAGTTTCATAGGTACTTGTCAGAGAACTAGTATTGAACTGACCCGAATCAAGATCATCTCATGGATCACTATCATCAATGATACCTTATTAAAAGGTACTATCTTTGTATCCTTAACACCTGAGATACATAGTGTGACTTAAGTGTAAGGAGTGTTGTGCTTTGATATGGTCAAATGTTGGTCCTTAACCGGGCACTTATAAAATCCATTTTCAAGTATGGTGTGAACTATACAAGAGGCTTATGTAGACAATATGGGAATTTTTTTTTCCTCTTATGTGTTGAGATTTTGACATCTAAGGCACCTTACCAAAAGTTGAACACCTAATGAGATTGATCACGATCCGTATCTCATGTTCAACATGATGTATGTGACAAACGGATAGCTGACTACCTTATATGCACCAATTGTAACTTTGGCCTTTTAGGAATTAGGCGTTGATAGAATGACACAAAGTCGTATGTTGATGGGGGCAGTGAAATGTTGCAAGACGTTCATCACTCTCTGTATTAGTCTAATATGAATCTTGTGTAAGTGGGTGGTTGAAGGATCTTGTATACTCAAGAATCATCGAAAAGTGACATTGCTAATTAACATATGATACTAATGGGTCACACTAACAACAACTTAATACAATTAATTATTTATTAGAAATTGATTCTAATAAATATTTGTAAACTCTTATAATCAATTGGGAAAATATTTATTTCATGGAAATAATTATTTTATAACCACGAGTAACATATTGTTTTCATATGATATGAATTAATAAGTCATGCACAACTTTTTGGACTGGTTGAAACTGTTTTGTCTTTTACCAAAAGACAAAGCTTATATTTTATAAACTTTGAGTTTATAAAGTTTAAACAAACTCTTCTCTTTTTACTAGGCATTGCCGAACATTAGAGAGGGGTGAAAAGGTATGGACTTTCAATTAGTTTATTCAAAAGTAAAGGAATGGGATAAAGCATGGGGGCAACCTTGTCTAAAGGTCTTAATGGTTAAAGACCTTTAGATTAAGTGTTTGATATAAAGTGACTAGTTTCTTGCATTTTTTTGTCACTCTTTGAGAGTGAAAAGTTGAGCGCATCTCCATTCACTACCTTTATTCTCTTACTTTGAACACTTGAAGATTCGTTGCTTGCATTGTGCTTTCTTTGAACCATACTTGGGTTTGGTTTAAAGCTTAAGAATTTTATACATAGAAATAGCACTATACATCAAGTTGAGTCATTTTTGGTGCCTCTAAAGTTCATCATTATTCATCAACTTCCAAGCCTCCCAAACATAATGACACATATCAAACATCGTGTTCCCTTCTATTGAATACTCAAATCCCTCAGAAGATGAAGCGAGGGGGGTGATGAGGACGAGAATGAGGGTGATGAAGGACCATGAAATCATCCTCAAAATGGGGGGAGCCGACAAGTCTCATGGTCCCAAATACCCTCTTAATCAATCATTCAACACTTTCAATCATTTGATCAAAGATTCATGAATTTTGATCAAAGATTCATCAATCTAGATACATGCCAAACCAACTTCACCATCACATATGATGTCCTATCTTCGCGAAACAAACTTTTTTCTGTTTGCCAAGAACACACGGCTCACATAAATCTACTTCCACGTTCTCTAGATCTTGAATTTTTCCTTTGGAAGCAAGCATCTTCATTCCTTTTTCAATCATATGTATACCCCAACTTCGTCAACAACATGTGCCTCATCATCAAAAACTTCCACCATGTAAAGTGTACCCCGCTTCTGACCTCTAGAAGCCATCAAGTTTCCCATTGTCACCTTCCATTCACGATCACCAAAAGGGACATGGTGACCTTTATCATCAAGTTGCCCCACTAATATCACATTATTTTCAACTCTGGAATGAACTTGACATTCTTCAAAGTCCACTTCGTATCTAAACTAGTCTTGAGGACCATATCCCCAACACCTTTAATATCAAGGCGCGTGTTGTCTGCTAGTTAGACCTTCCCTTGGTACCGCCTGAAATTCTACATTACATCTTTGGAATGACTATCATGGAATAACACACCAAAATCCATGATCTAGGATTTAACTGGGTTTTCAACTGCACATATAAGAGCATCTCCTTTAGAGTCTGATGTAATGTTTATCTCATTCTTTCCTTTATCTACAACAAGCTACGAACATGAATTCTTGAAATGAACCTTTTATTTGCAGTTTGAACAAGTGATGTCCTTCCTGTTTTTCGATACATATCTCTTCCTCGAATTTGATATTCCTCTACTCCCACTTCATCTGTTGGACTTCCTTCCTCTTTTCTCAGTACTAATAAGACTTTGGTGAACTCACAAAACTTCTGACAAATAACAAACTTTGGTGAACTCACAAACTTTTGAAAAACGTAAATAAAAAGAACACGATACTTAACGTGGTTCGGTCAAGATGACCTACGTCCACAGGCGAACGAGAGAGAGAGAGAGAGAGAGGGGGGAGGGAGGGAGGGAGAAAGAGGATTTTATTAATTTTCTGGAACTATTACAAGCACTTAAAATTGTATCTCACTTTGAGCTCTCAAAGAAATTTATCAATTTACAATGATGGGGGTATGAGCCAATTTATACTTGAGGGATCAGACATAAAACTCTAATGGGCCAAGTCCATTGGTCCATGAATGGTGACAACCAATGATATTCCACCATGCATCATCTTCTGGAACATTATTCCATGTCATACATGAAGGGTTTTGAGCATTCTAACACTCCTATGGTGTACATGCAACCCTAGAAACCTTGGATCTATGTTTTCTCTATTATGCATGCAAATTTGATTTTCCAAGGTTCTCATCCTAACTAGCATGTTATGGGGTACTTGTAACAAAAAAACATAGTAGAATAACATACCTTTTCTTGTGTTTGAATGCTTGGAGTCTTGAGAGCCTAGCACCAATAATGTGGATGCCTCAGGTGGAATCACAAATCACCAAATCAACTTGGGAAACTTAAGAGAATAGTATGCACTAGAGAAATTGGCCCACTCTTATTCACTCACACACTAGTACCATTTCATATGCCAAAGACCTCTTTATATAGTATGGAGGATTAGGGTTACATCCATGTAAACCCTAATACCCATGACCTTTCATTTCCATAGGATCCATGGGTTAAAAAACTCCATGGACTATCCATTCAAGCTTAGCTCATCCTAAATGAACTTGGCCCATTATATATATATATATATATATATATATATATATATATATATATATATATATATATATATATATGAACTCAACCATATCGCCTCCTTCACCGCTTCACTCGCTGCTATGTACTTTGATTCACATGTCGAATCAACTACCGTCTCCTGCTTGGAACTTTTCCAAGTAATTGCTCATCCATTCATGGTAAAGACCCAGCCTGAATGAGAGTGGAAATTATCCCTATCAGTCTGAAAGCTAGCGTCATTATACCCCACTACTCTCAATTCATCACTCCCACCAAGGGTAAGGACCCAGTCCTTAGTCCTCTGTAGGTACTTGAGAATGTTCTTCACCGCAGTCCAGTGAGCCTTGCCAGGACTCCCCTGATATCTGCTGACCACGCTCAAAGTAAAGGCCACATCAAGGCGGGTACAAGGAATAACATACATGATCGAGCCAATAGCGGAAGCATATGGTAATCGACTCATCTCAACTATCTCAGCCTCTTTACTCGGACTCTGAGCCTTGCTCGGTTTGGCATTATGCTGGATCGGTAAGTCGCCTTTATTGGAATTATGCATTTTGAACCTTTTCAACACTTTGTCCACATAGGTGCTTTGATTAAGTCCGATTAGTCTTTTACTCTTTTCTCTCAATATCCTTATCCCTAGGATATAGGGAACTTCTCCAAGGTCCTTCATAGCGAAACACTTCCCAAGCCAGGACTTAACCTCCTGCAAGGTTGAGATGTCATTTCCTATGAGTAGTATGTCATCCACATACAATACCAAAAAGCTAACTTTACACCCACTAGCTCTGACATATACACATGACTCATCTTAGCTTCTCGAAAAAACAAACACTTTGACTTTCTCATCAAAACAAACATTCCAGCTGCGAGATGCTTGTTTCACTCCATAAATGGATTTCTCAAGCTTGCACACTGTATTAGGGTACTCTACACCAACAAAACCCTCTGACTGACTCATGTAAACATCCTCAGCCAACTTCCCTTTAAGGAAAGCGCTTTTGACATCCATTTTCCATATTTCATAATCATGAAATGCAACAATGGCTAGCATAATCTTAATAGACTTAATATTTGCCACAGGTGAGAGGGTCTCATTATAGTCAACTCCCTAAGTTTGAGTGAAACCCTTTGCAACCAGTCGCGCCTTATAAGTGTGCACTTTCACATCCATGTTGGTCTTCTTCTTGAATATCCATTTGCACCAAACCGTCTTACAACCCGGTACATTGTCAACCAAGTTCCAAACTTGGTTGTCATACATGGACTGAATCTCGTTGTCCATAGCCTCTTTCCATTTGGCTGACTCAGGGCCTGTCATGGCTTCCCTATAGTTGTTAGGTTTATCCAAATTTACCAGTGTACTATCACTAATAAATGTATCACCTTCCGCAATAATATGGAAACCATAGTAATGCTCAGGTGGGTTCCTAACTCTAGTGGAACGCCTCAGAGGTACAGACTCGCCAGATGGTTCAAAAAAAGTTTCCACCTCAGGTTGATTGCTAGGGTTTGAGGTTCCTTCACCATTTGACTCTTGAAGCTCTTCAAGGTCAATTTGCCTCCTATTGTTTCCTAGGCTTATAAATTATCTCTTTCTCTCTCTCTCGAAAGACCCCTCTCATTGACACAAAGACCACATTCTCACTGGGTATGTAGAAGAGGTAACCAAAGGATTTATGTGGGTAGCTGGTGAAAATACACCGCTCACTACGAGGTTCAATGTTGTCCTGAGTCTCAGGTCTCACGAAAGCCTCGCAACCCCAAATCTTGATGTGGTCAAAACTGGGAACGTTCCCAGTCCACATCTCGTGTGGTGTTTTGGCAACCTTCTTGGTAGGGACTAGATTAAGGATATGGACAGCAGTCTGTAAGGCATACCCCCAAAATGAGATTGGTAACGAAGCTCGACTCATCATGAAACGAAGCATGACCAACAAGGTTCGATTGTGCCTATCAGCCACACCATTAAGTTGTGGTTTTCTGGGAGGTGTCAATTGTGAAACAATTCCACATTCCTTAAGATAGTTAAAGAACTCGGTACTAAGATACTCTCCTCTTGATCGGATCGAAGCATCTTAATGTTCATGCCCAACTGATTCTCCACTTCCTGTTTAAACTCTTTGAACTTTTCAAAGGTTTATGACTTATGCTTGATTTAGTTGACATAACCATATCTACTGTAATCATCAGTAAAAGTCACATAGAAGCGGTTAACATCCCTAGTGGTGGTTCTAAAGGGTCCACACACATCTATGTGTATGAGGTCCAACAAACCTTCACCCCTAGCACAAGTACCAGTGAAGTGTGACTTCGTCATTTTTCCAATCAAATAAGACTCACAACTATCATCTGACTTTAAGTCAAATGACTCCAATAATCCAACCCTTTGGAGTTGGCCTATACGCTTCTTGTTGACATGTCCAAGACGACAATGCCACAAGGATGACTTATCCAAACTAGTGGAAGAATCGATATGCAACACATTATTTCATAAGTTGTCTACAACTGACACAGTTTCATATACACCATCACAAGGTAATGCTTTAAAATAAATAACATTATTATAAAAAGCATTAATACCACCACATTCATTATCAAATGAAAAAGTAAATCCTTGTTTGTACAAACCGTGAAAAGAAATAATATTTCTCGCCATTTCAAATGAGTAACAACACTTATTCAAATCTAAAAATAACCCACTACTTTGCAACAAAGAAGAAACTCCAATCTTGGTGACAGGTGAAGCTTTCCTATTCCCCATTATCAATTTTATCTTTTCGTGCTCCATATCCTCACTTCTTCTTAGGCCCTGCAGATCAGAACATATATGAATACCACAACCTGTATCAAGGACCCAAGAATTAGTACGCGGTGAGTTATTAGACAATATAGTGTAAATACTTGCATTGGTAGGTTTGACCTTCCCATCCTTAGCATCTTGCAGGTACTTGGGGCAGTTTGGTTTCCAGTGCCCCTTATCATGACAATAGAAGCATTCAACTTCCTTTGGGTTGGAAGAAGGTGTGACAGAACCACCTTTGGTTCCACTCGGAGAGGAGCCATCAAGAGACTTTCCTTTGGTACCGTTCGAAGGGGTTTTCCTCTTTTTCCCTTTACTTTGTCCGATTACCAGAACATGGGCAGTGTTAGGAGTAGGAGTAGTAACAACCGATTTACCTTTGAGACTACTTTCGACGGTCTTCAAAAGTCCTTGAAGCTTGTTGACTGTGACATTGTAACACCCCAATTCTCAGGTATTGCTTAAATAAGATTTATTGGGTTAAGCTCTACTCGACGAGTTGGTTGACCTACTCGTCGAGTAGCAGCGATATGGGATCGCGTGTTAAGTGATCTACTCGATGAGTCCATATTGGGACTCGACGAGTAGGAGCTGGCAGATGAAACCATAAATCGCGGGGTTTGCACCCCTATTTAAAGGGACCTTAGCCTCCCTTAGGCTTCTTTACAATTCTAGAGAGTCCTTATACGTGTGTGTGTGTGTGTGCTTTGGTGTGGTGTTTGAAGCTTGGAAAGAGAATCTTGGAGGAAGAAAGCTAAGAGTGCAAAGGAATTGAAGCAAGGAAGGCGTGGGAAGCAACATTTACCTCATCTAACATCCTTTAGAGTTATCAAAGTGCCATCCTTACTCCTCTTTTTCCCTTTCGTTGAGTTTCTAGGGCTTTTTATGGATTTTCAAGTTGGTATGATGAGCTATGGGATAGATCTGAAGTTGTAACTTCAGATCTGTACCCTCCTTGGATTCTAGAAGCATAATGTCACAATTATGGTTGTGATTGAGGTCCCTCTTGGGCATGAAGCCCCATTAAGAACTTAGATTTGGCATTTAGAGCCTTTAAGGCCATGCATGCACGTAAAGTTTGCAACTTTACGTGATAAGCATGCCCTAGAACTTTGGATATGTGATTTGGAGCCGCTGCATGTCTCAAAACAAGTCTGTATGGAAAGAGGAATGAATGGACTCGGCGAGGCACATGAAGATGGTCGTGAACTCGACGAGTTGGATGAACAACTCGGCGAGTCCGATGAAGATCGTCATAAGACTCGACGAGTTGAAGAACAACTCGGCGAGTCGGATGAGTTTTCTCTTGGATATGTATGAGTGTGTATCTGTCGAGTTTCAAAGAGGGAACTCGATGGGTGGCCTTAAAGTTGATCGAGGATCGAAGGAACTCGAGAAGTCACTCCGATGACTCGGCGAGTTGGAATGTACTTCAGGGAACTCGACGAGTGGCCGAGGGTACTCGGCGAGTCAAGGTCAACATGGACAGTTGACCTTGACCGAGGACTTTGACCTTGATCAGGGATTGACTAGTGGGTTATGGGGTACCTTATAAGGTTAAGGACTTATGAGTATATTGTACTATGATCATAGGTGGTGGAGCCGGTGTCGGGTGATCCGAGAGTTGGAGTGTATCTTCCGAGTCGACATTTGCAAGGTGAGTTATCCTGACTATATCGATAGGGTTTACGGCACCAAGGTCGGCACTTTATTTGTTGATGTTATGGTATGCTACATGTGGTTATGATCTGTTAGATTGGAATCATGGTAGACAATATGTTATGCTCTTATGATCCGTAAGGATTAGTATGTTACTGACCTACTAGGTCGGTATGTTAGTTACGAGAGAACTCTATGAATGATGATCAGTGTGATAGATATGTCTGATGTTGTATATGCCAGTATGTGATAGTTATGTGCACATGGTTATTTGCTTGTTGGATGGGTTGAGGCGGTCCTGCTTTGTGCTGAAGGCCAACATATCCTATGAGCGGTCCGGGGAGACTGCATGCCTACGAGGCAGACCAGTCATGCCGAAAGCTCGGGATAGATTCAGATAGACTGTAGGCCCAGTAGGGCGGTCCAGTCAGGCCGATGGCCAATATGTATGTTGATTGATTGATACATTGTTACTGATATGGTTTGTCAGTGTGGTATTGGTATTTTGGGGGTAGCTCGCTAAGCCCTCGGGCTTACAGTTTTCAGTTTATTGTTTCAGGTACTTCAGGAGATCATGGAAAGACGAAGGCGTGACAGTACCGCTCCTCATCCGTATGTTATGTTTTTGAGACACTCTGATGGATATTGATTTGAAAACGTTTTTGTAAACAATGTTATTTGACTTTCATTTATGGTTGAAAAAGTTTTAAATTGGTGTAAAATTTATGGATGTTACAAGTTGGTATCAGAGCCTTGGTTTGAGTGAATTGGAGGAACACTCATGTGAATCCAGTCTCAAATCAAGGAGATTTTCGGAAAGTAAGTTTTAAAAAGGTTTTCAAAATAAAGGATGGAGGATGCAGAGGGTACGATCAGCCGGAGCCTGTAAGTAAACGCCAAAATACCATGCAGTTATTTGATATTCTGATATGTTAGGACAGCATGCTAGTGCTAGGCTAGGGATCTTCAAGAATCGCATGATAGATTTTCCTGATTACATGATGCCTATTAGCCTAGGGTTTCTTGTACGTGGAATTGACATCATAACTGTAGACGTTTAGTGTATGCATCACGGCTGATCATAATAAAGACCTTATAGCCTGAGAATGTTGATTCGGCCTTTGGGTAGGATTGGATATTCGAAAGTCTATTGGGTCCAGCGTTATGTGCAGCTAGCGTGCACTGGTGCTGCAGGGGATGATGGAAGTTTCATGGATGTGTGAGTCGTGATAAGCGGTGGGACTAGGTGCGAGATAGTTGGTATTCCCCTAGAAGTGAGGGTTGAGCGCATTTACTATGTTGATGATATTGTTAGGACGTTGTGGTGATACTTGAGACAAATATGGGTAAGTGTGGAAGGTAGTATAGGCCCGTACTACTGAAAGCATAGGACCCATATGCGTAGCAAGGAAATCATAACCCCTCGGGTTTGTGAGTTATGGCCTCCCGAAATTATGTTATTTATCTGATGACTTGTGTATATATTCAGTATGGTGGTGACGAGACGTGTTGCTTCTGGGTCCGGATCAGGATCGGGGTTGTAAGACGGAGGGTTGGAGGTGCCGGTAGCACCTGAGCCCGTGCTACAGATAGGGACCGAGGAGTTGGATGCCAGGATCCTGGAGATCATGCACGACGAGATTGTTTCTGCATTCCGAGCACAGTTACCAGAGATGTTTGGGTCAATTAAGACCGCGATGGTTGAGTACTTTGATGAGCGATATGCAGCTCTAGCAGAGATAGCTGTCGTTGCAGCCACTTCAGCTGTAACTGTGGCAGGGGTTGGAGGAGGAGTCGGCAGGGCTTTCCAGTACTGGGACTTCGATAATACGAAGCCCCCAACATTTGATGGTACTCAGGATGCAATCAGAGCTATACGGTGGTTGTCTGACGTGGAGGGTTGTTTCTTCACGTGCTCATGCCTACCGACCAGAAGGTCAGGTGTGCTCTCAGCCTGCTTAGGCTCGGGGCAAAGGACTAGTGGAGATTGACGACATGTTCATATTCTGATGATCAGCGGACTACTATTACTTGGGAGTAGTTCCAGGATATGTTTTGCACCCGCTACGTTCCACGTGTGGAACGGGAGCGGCTTGCTCAAGAGTTTTTGACATTGAGGCAAGATGGGGAGTCTGTGATGGAGATTACCCGGATGTTCACTGAGAGGGTTATGTTTTGCCCGGAGTTTGCATCAGAGCAGTCCCAGATGACTCGTTATTTGAGTATGCTCAAGACGGATATACGACAGTTTGTGGCTACACAGCGTTGTGATACCCTCCTAGATCTACAGGAAGTCGCGAGGCGGCTTGAGTTGGAGATAGAGTTGCAGCTGAAGGAGCAGCGTCAGGCACCGACATAGTCTCTGTTGGCGCCTAAGCGGTCTAAGACCGCTGATACACGGTCTGGGGGTCAGCGAAGTTGTACTTGTGGAAAGTGTGGTAGGGTTCATTCGGGATTTTGTAGAGCAGGAGGTGCGCGCCACAAATGTGGCAATGAGGGGCACTATGCCAGGGACTGCCGTCAGTCCGCCCCTCCCACAAATATGAGGATTTGTTACCATTTTCATCAGGCTGGTCATGTGAAGACCAACTGTCCACAGCTCGCCGCCAAGCCGGCGCAGGGTTCCACGCCAGCTACTGTGAGGATTGGAGATGGGAGGCCACGCGCCTTCTAGCTCACGGCCGAGGAGGCCAAGGTAGCCCGGGATGTGGTTGCTGGTACGTTTCTATTCTCTGTCTTAATTATTGTATTTGTGTTATGCTTGTGGGTTGTACCTGTGATTAGGTACATTTTTAGTAAATGCTTTACCCGCTTTGGTATTATTTGACTCGGGGGCGAGTCGATCGTTTGTATCTCAGACCTTCTCTAGAGGGTTCAGTGTGTCGATGGATGATCTTGAGTGCCCATTGCGAGTTTCGATCATCAACGAGCGCGGGGTTTCTACTTCTTCGGTCTACCAGGGATGCGAGTTGGAGATTTTCGGGGTGTCCTTCCCGATAGATTTGATTCCTATCCCCACGGAGGATGTATGCGTGATTGTGGGGATGGATTGGCTTAGCCATTATGGCGCCTTGATCGACTGTGAAGGACAGTGGGTGGTGGTTTGAACCCCAAGTGGGGGAGAACTTGTAGTATATGGTGAGGGCACCAGGTTGGGAGCAGGGTTTTGTTCGGCAACCAGGGCTCGACAGTATATTCAGCACGGGTGTGCTGGTTATTTGGCGTATGTGGTAGATACACGGGTTAGAGAGCAGCTCTCAGTTTCTGAGGTTTCGGTGGTGAGGGAGTTTGCTGATGTGTTTCCGGAGGAGTTACCCGGAGTGCCTCCGGAGAGGCAAGTTGAGTTCAGGATTGATCTAGTGCCAGGTGCGGCCCCTATCGCCAAGGCGATGTACCGATTGGCACCATCTGAGATGCAGGAACTATCATCTCAGTTGTAGGAACTGTTGGGTAAGCATTTTATTCGTCCGATTAGTATACCCTGGGGAGCACCGACCTTTTCGTCAGGAAGAAGGACGGTTCGCACAGGATGTGCATTGACTATAGGGAGCTGAACAAGTTAACGGTGAAGAACCGTTATCCTCTCTCGCGGATAGACGATCTTTTCGATCAGCTGCACGGTGCATCTTGGTTTTCCAAGATTGATTTGAGATCATGTAACGCCCGCAAATCCGGGCTAGTCAATTTAGAGGCAATAGGGGTCGAAAACGACTTTTCGACAAAAGATTATTTAGAATAAATCATCTTAACCAAGTTGTATAGTATGTTACAAGGTTTTCGTACATATAAAGAACGCCGAAAACCGAGTTATAACGAAGAAGTTATGACCCGTTGAAGTTTCGCGACGGAACCGGCACGATACCGGGAAGCGTAAATAGTGAATTTACGATAGAGCGAGATTTAGCCTTAGCGATCTAAACGAAAGTCGTAGAATATGTTAAACTAAGAAAATCGATAAAAAGAACGCCCAAATCTGACTTCGTATGAGGAAGTTATGATTTTTCTAAGATTTAGCATAGCAGTGCACAGTCCGAAATCTGAATTTTAGATCGGTCGATTTTTAGCCGACAGGATCCAAATGAAAGTTATAGTACTCTTAAATACCAACGCGTGGATATAAAGAACGTCGATAATAGAGCTCGTATGCAAAAGTTATGGACGAAGCTTAGTCCCTACTTTTTGAGCGCGGCGAATTCGATACAGTTTCGTAAATACGAGATAGAATGAGAATTAGCCAACGAGGTCTAAATGAGAGTTGAAGATCTCATTAATAGGAACTCAACGGTAAAAAGACAGACAAAAATGGAGCTCGTATGCGAAAGTTATGGACGAAGCTTAGTCCCTACTTTTCGAGCGCGGCGAATTCGATACAGTTTTGTAAATCCGAGATAGAATGAGAATTAGCCAACGAGGTCTAAATGAAAGTTGAAGATCTCATTAATAGGAACTCAACGGTAAAAAGACATACAAAAACGGAGCTCGTATGCAAAAGTTACGGACGAAGCTTAGAGACTACTTTACTATAAAACTCCTATAAATACAAGGGTGAACTCCTCATATTTTCTTCACACCATAAGCCTCTCTTTCTCTCTCTAACTTCTCTCTAGCCTCCCTAAACCCCTCCCAAGTCTACGGAACCTCCCTAGCACGAGAAGAAAGCCCCGGAGCGCCCGACGGCTCCGAGAAGAAAAGCTTTCGGCTTGGAAACGCTGCTCCAGCAAAACCCGGTTTTTAATAAAACTTCGCTGTAAGTGTGCTACGCTTACGCAATTTTTAATATAGCTTTCAAATAATTATAGGAATGTTATTAGGTCCTTAAAATAATTATTTGGGCTATTATTATGAGTTATATCGAGTATTATTAACACTTAATAATACTCGGACTAATTAATTTGTCGCGGTTATCGTTAAACTAAACCCTAGTGGTATCGATACTAGGTTTTATCAAAGGAATATCGTTTTGAGAGTATCGAAGCGCTGTCCGAGTGCTGAGTCACCACCTACTCAGGTGAGTGCATAGTTACTTTCATCTTACACATAGATATGAAGTATTTTAATATAAATTACGTGCTATGTGTGCATATTGTTTGAATACTTGTTGTCTATGCTGGATGAATGATTTATACATGTTTTAAATGATTTAAACTGTATATTTATTTTATATCTACAAATATGTTGGGATAAAACATGGGTAGATGAAATAGTTGGTGAGTGATGAAATAAAATAATAAGAGATAGGTGATGATAGATAGGTGACTATGAATTGGTGATGTAGGATACTACAACCTTGTCCGACAATTTGGAGATGTAGTCATCTACCAGAGTATAGATGGCGACCACGGACTATTATAGACAACCCCGTGGAAACACCAGCAGGCTAGCAACCTGTAGGTGATGAATTACGAGTTCAGGCGATGTTGTAACTATGTATTCATGCGATGATAGTCTAACCCTTATTATGAAGTACGAGTCCAGGCGATGTTGTGGCTACGTATTCATGCGATGATAGACTAACCCTTATCATGATTTACAAGTCCATGCGATGTTGTGGCTGCGTAATCATGCGATGATACCCTAACTCTTGCTAGACACATATTGAGGGAGTAATCCCCGGATTAGTATTGTCTATGCAATGTAAGCGATGATCCTTAGGTAAAGTTCGTAAGAACAATCATATAAGGAAATACGATGTAAGGAGATGAAAAGTAAATATGATATAAGAGATGATCCTTGAGATAATATCTTTAGGGAAGACTAAAAGAAGATAACGGGGATGGGTAATTGGGTTGATTGTTTGATTGTTTAAACATAATAACTATATTATTGTGGGTTGAAAACCCTATGTACTCACCAGGTTTCCCAACCTAACCCACTCAGTTTATTTACATCACAGGTGACGATATGAAGTGACATTACACTGAGAGATTTAAAGAGATGTAGATCACTAGTGTAAATAATTGTAAGTTCTGTTTATGCTTATGTTTCTGTATTAACAATGACATCCCAAACGTTTTAAAATGAAATAAATACGTTTCTTCGAAAATGTTTTAATAACGTATTTATCGTGTTTTTCTGGGAACAAATTCCGCAACATATTTATAAAATGAAGTACTCTGATTTTTATAAAGCATAAACAAAATCGGTCTTTTCTGGCCGTGATTTTGGGGATGTCACAGATCAGGATATCACCAGGTCAGGGTGAGGGAGGAAGACGTGGAAAAGACCGAGTTTCGGTCTCGTTATGGTCATTACGAGTTCGTGGTGATGCCGTTTGGACTCACCACCGCGCCCGCAGTGTTCATGGATCTGATGAACTAGGTATGCAAACTGATGCTCGATCGCTTCGGTCATTGTGTTTATAGATGATATCTTGGTTTATTCCAAGACCCACGAGCAGCATGAGGATCATCTCAGGGAGCTTTTGGGGATTCTAAGGCGAGAACGGTTGTATGCCAAGTTCTTGAAATGCGAGTTTTGGTTACGGGAGGTCCAGTTCCTCGGACATCTCGTTAACCAGGAGGGGATTTTGGTCGATCCGGCCAAGGTGGAGGCGGTTATGCAGTGGGAGATTTCGAAATCTCCCTCAGACATCAAGAGTTTCTTGGGTTTAGCAGGGTACTATTGGAGATTCATTCGTGATTTCTCCAAGATTGTCGTACCCCTCACTCATCTAACGAGGAAGGGGGTGGATTTCCGGTGGGGCCCTGAGCAGCAGAGGGCGTTTGAGACTCTCCGACAGTGTTTATGCGAGGCGCCAGTATTGACATTCCCCGAGGGAGTGGAGGATTTTGTGATATTTTGTGATGTATCCATCACAGGTTTGGGGCAGTCCTCATGCAGAGAGTATGGGTGGTAGCATACGCATTGCGGCAGCTGAAGCCGCATGAGACGAGATACCCTACGCACGATCTGGAGTTGGGAGCGATGGTTTTCGCCCTCAAGATTTGGAGGCATTATCTGTATGGGGTCCGATGTACTATTGACACGGATCATAAGAGTTTGAGGCACATCATGGATCAGCCGAACCTGAACATGAGGCAGTGCTGGTGGCTGTATGTGGTCAAAGACTATGGTTGTGAGATCCTTTACCATCTTGGTAAAGCGAATGTGGTTGCGGGTGCTCTGAGCTGTAAGCCAGTTGGGTCCTCGACCCTAGCCAGGTGTATGAGGATAGTGGTGGATTCCCCGCTGGTGGGTTTGGTCAGGGGCACTCAGATTGAGGGTGTGAGACCAGAGAACTGGAAGTTGGAGAGGATTAAGGGCGAAAGCGCCAGGTTTGTTTAGGATAGCCGCAGATTGTTGACCCGTTACGGTCGGGTTTGGGTTTCGATGTCTGGAGGGGTCCGGCAGATAGTGATGGAGGAGGCTCATAAGTCTCGTTTTTCTATTCACCCGAGAGCCACCAAGATATACCGTGATTTGAGTTCGAGCTATTGGTGGCATGGCATGAAGCGAGATATCGCTTGGTTTGTTGAGAGGTGCTTGACCTGTAGGATGGTCAAGGTCGAGCATCAGAGGCCGCATGGTAAGCTGCAGCCTCTGGAGATCCCTATGTGGAAATGGGAACGGATCGTGATGGATTTCATCACAAAGTTGCCGAAGACGACAAGGGGGTTTGATGCTATATGGGTTATCGTTGATCGATTGACCAAGAGTGCCAATTTCCTAGCCATACGGGAGAGTTCGTCGGCAGAGAAGTTGGCCGACCTGTACGTCTGCGAAATTGTCTCTCGCCATGAGGTTCCAGTTTTTATCCTTTTCGATCGAGATATCAAGTTTACTTCCCGTTTTTGGCAGAAATTCCATGAGGATCTGGGTACGCGACTGCATTTTAGCACGGCGTTCCATCCGCAGACCGATGGGCAGAGTGAACGAACCATTTAGACCCTCGAGGATATGTTGAGGGCGTGCGTCATTGATTTCGATGGGAGTTGGGATTCCCACCTACCGCTTGCAGAGTTCGCCTATAACAATAGCTATCATTCCAGTATTGTCGCCCCGCCTTTCGAGCTGTTATATGGGTGGAAGTGTAGGACCCCAGTCTGCTGGGGAAAGGTTGGGCACAGGGTGATGGGTCGGACAGAGGTAGTTTTGCAAACTACCGAGATGATACAGCAGATTAGACAGCGACTGCAGACCGATCAGAGTCGGCAGAAAAGTTATGCCGACCGACACCAATCTGAGCTGGAATTTCAAGTGGGTGACATGGTTCTCCTGAAGGTCTCACCCTGGAAGGGTGTGATCCGCTTCAGGAAGAGGGGAAAATTGGGCCCCCGTTATATTGGGTCGTTCAGGATTGTTACCAGGGTTGGCAGGGTGGCTTATAGGCTAGAGCTTCCGGAAGAGCTCAGCCGGATCCACAACACGTTTCGTGTTTCGCAATTACGAAAATGCATTATGGACCACGAGGCAGTGGTGTCATTGGATGGCATTCAAGTCGATGAGCGCCTGAACTATGTGGAGAGGCCTGTGGCTATTTTGGAAAGGAAGAAGAAGATTCTGCAGAACAAGGAAATACCTTTGGTAGAGGTACAATGGGAACATCGGAGGGGATCCGAGTGGACGTGGGAGCCGGAGGCGGAGATGTGCGAGCATTACCCGACATTGTTTATTCCAACAGACTTCGAGGGCGAAGTCTAGTTCAAGTTAGGGAGAGTTGTAACGCCCCGATTCTCAGGTATTGCTTAAATAAGATTTATTGGGTTAAGCTCTACTCGACGAGTTGGTTGACCTACTCGTCGAGTAGCAGCGGGATGGGATCGCGTGTTAAGTGACCTACTCAACGAGTCCATATTGGGACTCGGCGACTAGGAGCTGGCAGATGAAACCCTAAATCCCCGGGTTTGCACCCCTATTTAAAGGGACCTTAGCCTTCCTTGGGCTTCTTTACAGTTCTAGAGAGTCCTGAGAGTCCTTATACATGTGTGTGGGTGCTTTGGTGTGGTGTTTGAAGCTTGGAAAGAGAATCTTGGAGGAAGAAAGCTAAGAGTGCAAAGGAATTAAAGCAAGGAAAGCGTGGGAAGCAGGATTTACCTCATCTAGCATCCTTTGGAGGAATCAAAGTGCCATCCTTACTTCCCCTTTTCCCTTTTGTTGAGTTTCTAGGGCATTTTATGGATTTTCAAGTTGGTATGATGAGCTATGGGCTAGATCTGAAGTTGTAACTTCAGATTTGGACCCTCCTTGGATTCTAGAAGCATAAAGTCGTAGTTTTTGGTGTGATTGAGGTCCCTCTTGGGCATGAAGCCCCATTAAGAACTTGATTTGGCATTTGGAGTCTTTAAGGCCATGCATGCACGTAAAGTTTGCAACTTTACGTGATAAGCATGCCCTAGAAGTTTAGATATGTGATTTGGAGCCGCTGCATGGCTTAAAACAAGTCCGTATGGAAAGAGGACCGAATGGACTCAACGAGTCGCAAAGTTGACTCGGCGAGTTACATGAAGATGGCCGTGAACTCGACGAGTAGGATGAACAACTCAGCAAGTCCGATGAAGATCGTCATAAGACTTGACGAGTTTAAGAACAACTCGGCGAGTCAAATGAGTTTTCTCTTGGATATGTATGAGTGTGTATCCATCGAGTTTCAAGGAGGGAACTCGACGGGTGGCCTTAAAGTTGATCGAGGATCGAAGGAACTCGACGAGTCACTCCGATGACTCGGCGAGTTGGAATGTATTTCAAGGAACTCGACGAGTGGCCGAGGGTACTCGGCGAGTCAAGGTCAACATGGACAGTTGACCTTGATTGAGGACTTTGACCTTGATCAAGGATTGACTAGTGGGTTATGGGGTACCTTATAAGGTTAAGGACTTAAGAGTATATTGTACTATGATCATAGGTGGTGGAGCCGGTGTCGGGTGATCCGAGAGTTGGAGTGTATCTTCCGAGTCGACATTTGCAAGGTGAGTTATCCTGACTATATCGATAGGGTTTACGGCACCAAGGCCGACACTTTATTTGTTGATGTTATGATATGCTACATGTGGTTATGATCTGTTAGATTGGAATCATGGTAGACAATATGTTATGCTCTTATGATCCGTAAGGATTAGTATGTTACTGACCTACTAGGTCGGTATGTTAGTTACGAGAGAACTCTATGAATGATGATCAGTGTGATAGATATGTCTGATGTTGTATATGCCAGTATGTGATAGTTATGTGCACATGGTTATTTGCTTGTTGGATGGGTTGAGGCGGTCCTGCTTTGTGCTGAAGGCCAACATATCCTATGAGCGGTCCGGGGAGACTGCATGCCCACGAGGCAGACCAGTCATGCCGAAAGCTCGGGATAGATTCAGATAGACTGTAGGCCCAGTAGGGCGGTCCAGTCAGGCCGATGGCCAGTATGTATGTTGATTGATTGATACATTGTTACTGATATGGTTTGTTAGTGTGGTATTGGTATTTTGGGGGTAGCTCGCTAAGCCCTCGGGCTTACAGTTTTCAGTTTATTGTTTCAGGTACTTCAGGAGATCATGGAAAGACGAAGGCGTGATAGTACCGCTCCTCATCCGTATGTTATGTTTTTGAGACACTCTGATGGATATTGATTTGAAAATGTTTTTGTAAACAATGTTATTTGACTTTCATTTATGGTTGAAAAAGTTTTAAATTAGTGTAAAATTAATGGATGTTACAGACATCCTCCTTGTTCATATGATAGGTCATTCATAACTGATCATAACAAGTAGGTAAGGAGTGCAGTATGATGCCAATAGCCAACTCCTCAAGGAAGTTTACGTTCAACTTCAGCAAATGGCCCACAAACCTTTGCATTTTCTGCATGTGGCCCGTGATGGATTCACCATCCTTCATTCGGGTTTTTATCATGGAAGAGATGATTTCATACCTCTCTTGACGAGCACACTTATGGTATATGTCCATCAGGTCCATGTGCATCTCAAAAGGGTAAAAGTCCTCATCGGACTTTTGAAGTTCGGCTGTCCTGTGGAGTAGCAGTAGACTCATCAATTTCTTTCAGCTTGTTGTCAAGGACATATTCCTTGTCCTCGTAACGTGTGACCATCCTGATGTTCCTGATCCAATCATTAATGTTTGAACCATCGAAGATGACTCTCATACAAAGGTTCATGAGAGAGAAGGAGTCGGTAGGGTTTGAGCCAGAAGCAGCATTGTTGGAAGACATCTGAAAAGAAGAAAGACAAGTTTAGGTTGGATATAGAATCCTTAATAAGACACCCAAATGTAATATTAAGGCTAGAACCCAACACAATACTTTATAACTTGGAAAATGGATGTCGTAATCCAAGCTATAAGATATTTGAAGGTAGGCGAATGACGATTCACCAGTTTCCACCATAAAAAACAAAATAAATAGGTTTTACTTGGATTGAAACTCCTAGATCTTTTGAGATTTATTGAACTTTTCAGTGGCATGTTTAAATCTCGATTGTGCCCTCTCGAGTTTGTGACTGGGATACCGATGATCACAAACAAGGTGTGAATAACAATGCAAATTAACTTGGTATTCTTAATCTTTTATCACCTAATCAATGTACCAGTTACTCACACACGCTCCACCGATCTATGATAAACATTAAGTCACCCTTAAACACTCTTACTAGTCCATGTTAGTGTGCCGGTTACCCACACACGCTTCACCAACAACTTGGTAAGGTAAAAAGTGTAATCTCATGGGTTAGCACCAAATTCACATTTTCCTAAAGTAACTAAGATTGGGAATTTATAAAAAGGTTTAGTTACTTTATATTTATCATTATACTTTTAATGATAATTATAGTCCTTGTCCTACCCGTTCGGCTAACGACCCTCTACCAGTCAAGGAAGCGGTGGGTGAGAGTGGACACCTATTAAGCTTCCATTTTATAGGCAACAACCTTATACCCCCTTTATAGACCAACTTCGCGAATGAGGCCTACTAACGGTAAGATCGACTTGATATTATACATATATATTATTAACTTATAATACTATAAAGTATAAGGGTTGAATTTTAACTTTTAAAACTCTAGGGTTTGGAATTAAAGTGTGTGTGAGACTTTACAAATTACAAGACTTGAGGGCAAGTTTTGAAACTATTCAAGACTTTTTATTTCTATAACTTATGAGTTTTAATGGTTTTAAGTAAAAGACTTTTGGAATTCCATAACTTGAGGACAAGTTATGGAGTCCATTAATTGACATTTAGATCAAGAATTACACTAACAAACAATTTGCAAATAATTCCTATGATCTACTAAAACTCATAAGTATGAACATTCATATCAACAATTTCAAGAATCATATAAACATATATAAAACTTGAAAATTTGATAATAACCATTGAAAATGGATTAGCATAATCATTACCACATCAAAACAGGTTTTATAAGTCCAAAATAGTTTAGGGTAATGATTCTAGTCCATTTCCAACAGCAAAGCTCGAAAATATGCACACAGGGCCTCCTACTCGCCAAGTGCAAGAACTTACTCGGTGAGTAGGATGAGTTTACACTTGGACTCATCGAGTCCCCCCATGGATTCGCTGAGTCCATTGAACAGTGAATAGTTTTTCGACTTTTTCAAGCATTTTGCATCAAGTATAATGAAAACAAGCCTAGGCTCTGATACCACTTAAGGGTTTTGAGCATTCTAACACTCCTATGGTGTACATGCAACCCTAGAAACCTTGGATCTATGTTTTCTCTATTATACATGCAAATTTGATTTTCCAAGGTTCTCAACCTAACTAGCATGTTATGGGGTACTTGTAACATAAAAACTTAGTAGAATAACATACCTTTTCTTGTGGTTGATTGCTTGGAGTTTTGAGAGCCTAGCACCAATAATGTGGATGCCTTAGGTGGAATCACAAATCACCAAACCAACTTGGAAAACTTGAGAGAATAATATGTACTAGAGAAATTGGCCCACTTTTGTTCACTCACACACTATTACCATTTCATGTGGCAAATACCTCTTTATATAGTATGGAGGATTAGGGTTACATCCATGTAAACCCTAATACCCATGACCTTTAAAAAACTTCATGGACTATCCATGCAAGCTTAGCCCATACTAAATGAATTTGGCCCATTATATATGTATGTGTGTGTCTATATATATATATATATATATATATATATATATATATATATATATATAAGAGTCAATATTTAATTAGGTCCTTTTGATGACTAAATTAATTCTTGATCACTAATAATTAAATAATATTATTTCATATTAATATATTATAACTTATAATATATTATAAATCATAACTATACTATTCTCAAAGGATCATCCATACAAATTGTTTCGGTGAAGTGCAACCTAAATGGACCATGCCGGGTCGGGTCAAATACATACCAAATATAGTTACGGGCTCAGACACCTTATCCAACAATACAACATATGAGCATCAACAACACACATGATGGAGCACCTTGTGTCATAGTGGAACATCATGATGTACAAGTGGCCCATCATGAACACTAATGGCCCAACATCCATCATGGTGGCAAAATATGGTGTAATCCTTGAGCAATACCAACTTTTGAGCATCCTTGAACGATCTTGAGCATCATAGAGGACTTCATAACATACTTGGCTCACCAGGTATACCATGGCTCATAAGGAACCAAAATGACCCATCTTGCATCATGATGGTGCAACATGTGCAAGGATGGCGCAATAGGCTTCAAGTGTGGCGCAAGAACTTCTAATTGGAGCAACATCACCACCTTGGCATAGCAGGAACATGCTCGGTGTAACAATATACTCCATGGCACAAGAAGAAACCCTATGGTGCAAAAGGGAGCATCATGATGTAAAAAGGAATGCTTATGGCGCAACAGAATCCTTCTTGGCCCATCCCTTTCTTGGATGGCGCAACAAGGTCTCTTTGTTGCTCCATATCACTCCCACGTGCTCCAAACCTCTTCCAGGTGCTCCAAACCCCCCTTTATATGATTCGTTCATTTGGCACTTGATCCGTTTTTCATCACATGCTCCATGAACCCCAAATGCACCATTGCGATCTAAGTGCTCCATGTTAGACAAGACTTCATACTCCAACATCCTCAACTCCAGACTTACTACAACATAGTTAATGTTCTACTTGACCAAATTACATGTCCGAGATAAAAAAAATGCATCATGTTTGATTTTCATTCGGATAATATGGACATTTTGAAACTAAAAAATCTTAAAAAAGATGAACAAGCGACGATAGAGAAGGGGGTACAACTACTTCCACGCCTATGGAACTCTAATCCGATACTCGAATACAAAGTATTTGTCTTTTCTAAATTTGGTCAATTATATCTTTTATCTTTAGACAAAAATACAAAAATGGTCTTTGCGGTATGCATTTTTTCAGGGAAAAATACAAACCACTAAACTTTTGGATTTGTGGTCATTTTCACCAGGTTTGCTTGCAGTTTTGGTCCCTTTCCAAATTAAAAAGAGTATTATACCCTTAATATATTTATTTTCCAATTTTCTTTTACTTTTTAAATGTATTATTATTAAATATAAAAGAGGCCCACCTACCGACCCTATCTTTCCCTCTCCGTCTAAAATGCAAGTATGCCACACATCTCCTTTTTCCCACTTTAATCGGGACATAAATAGCCATACTTCCACCCACCTCATCACCATGGCTCTCTTTCTATATTACACAACCAAACACAAAATAGATTCATACATTTCTTATTTTTTCTCATGTTTTGATACACAAACACAATCATAAATACATGTAGTCTCCTTTTCATGTCATTCTATTTGTTCTCACAAAATGACAGGTATTGTGACCAACTGATATCAACTATAATTTCATCATTATTTGTAGATTCATCGTATTAGGCGAGGATGACAATAATGAGGACACAAAGGCATGACAGACTGGTGTTCGTATCAATGACAGGGGATAAAACTCAAGAAATCAAATAAAAAATCATTGATCTTTGTTTAAAACCAAGATTGTAAATCGATTCACTCATTAATGATATTCATTTTTGAAACTCAAGAAATCGAATAAAAAATCATGTGTGTGTTTAAAAAGATTCATCGATCTTGGTTTATGGTTCTTATTTCAGAAAATTTCGAGGGGTGGGGGGGGGGGGGGGGGGAAGGGGTCTAGCCATAGTGAGTAGTGTCGGTTCTTGTCACCTCCAGCGACAATAGTTTTTTTTGAAACGACAAATTAATTAACCTACTCCTAAATAACCACTTATGTCTCCACTGAGACTTGAACCCATGACCTCTCATTTGAGAGTGTCACTCCTTACCGTTAGGTCATTGACCATTTGGTAACAGGAGATGGTAGCAGTTCTTGGCTAGTGAGAAAAAAAGGAGGTTGATTTAAAGTATGAGAATCGAGGGGGGAAATAAAAGGGAAGGAGGGACTTTTTTTCTTTCTTTCTTGTGTGTGGTCTATCTAAGGAAGGTGAGTGTATATGAGAAAAAGGAGATGGTTGATTATCTAAGTACATTTTTTATATTTAATAATAATAATAATTTTATATTCTTTATTTATATTCATATTAATGAATAGCTAATAATTTGCATATCAAAATGCAAAAGTTTAATTGTTTGTATAGTTTTCCTAAAATTTGCATATCAAAATAACCATTTTTAAACTTTTTTAATTGTTTGTATAGTTTTCCTAAAAATTGCATATCAAAATAACCATTTTTAAACTTTTTTTTTTCTTGTTTTTATTCCCTTTAATCAATCTACTTCCCCACTTAGCTCCTCTATTTCTTTTGATATCTAATAGTACAAACTTGCCTAAAAAATAAAATGTTTAATATTCTCTATTTATATTCATATTAATGAATAGCTCATAATTTAGGCTAATATTATCTATGATTAAATAATGATCATTATTTTTGTTAAATTTAGTGAATTGAATTTTTGCAGCGCGTGGTAAAGTGTAAAGAAGAGGGACAACTGTCGCAAAATATAGCCAGTTAGGGAAACGGCAGTACGGGTAGTGACGGCCGCTGCCACTTTTCTTCTTTTTCCCAGCACCCTATTTACTAACGTCCATTCACCGCCGTTTACCTCTCCCTCCCTCTTCTGCAACAACAACAACAGCACTTTCTCTCTCTTCATAACAATTCGCCATTAACACGACTATCCTCTCTCTCTTTCTTACAGTTCACGCCAAACGCCTGTTCTCTCTTCATTTCATTCTTCTCTCTTTCTCTCTCTCCAGTATTCACACACGCACTACTGCGAGTGTCATGCCTGGTGCTACTGTCACTGTTACTCCATGAACAGCTCAATTTTGAGGTAATTTGACTGTTTTATTTGGTTTCAAGGAAGAAACTGCGTTTCTCTCTGCATACATTGTTGCTGTAATCGATGATGGAGAAGAATATAGCGTTTCCGACTAAGAAGGTGCTTGGATTATGTGTGTTAATGGCGGTTTTACTGACTCTGGTTCCGTGCACGATGTCTCTCAACGACGAAGGTAATTTATTAACTTCATAGAATACACGAGTTCTGTTTTCTAGCATTGATTTTTTTTTTTCCTTTTGGGTATGTATGCTTGTGTTCGTAGAATATGTAATAAAACATATGCTGAAGGTTTCTGAGTGATATCGGGAGTCGAGTTTTTCTGTTGTTTTTATCTTTTTAAGAAAGCTGAAGGTTGATATGGTCAGAGAACGAATGGATGAAACATCCGATTCTACTGTTAGGAAGAGAAAGTTTCGAAAACAGTATTTTCAGTCAAACGAGCAGAAACGACAAATTCCGAAGAGATTACTGCTTCACAAACAAAATCTGCTTAGCAATTTTAATTTTCAAAATTTTTGTTATTAACTTTTACATATTACATTCATTACGTTATGTTCTAAATTTCCGTTGAATATTTTAGTAGTAAATTAGTAATCGTGTTGAATAAATGTGTGCAGGGAAAGCATTAATGTCTATAAAGGCGTCGTTTAGCAATGTCGTTAATGTGCTTCTGGATTGGGACGAAGATCAGAACGACGATCTCTGTTCATGGAGAGGAATTCTATGCGACAATATCAGCACAACTGTAGTTGCTTTGTATGTTGCTCATCTTCAAACTTGATCTCATTTTCTATATGTTTTCTATCGTTTCGATTTCACGTTGCTTAATCCATTTTTCCGAGTAGGAACTTGTCAAATTTGAACCTCGGAGGCGAAATTTCTCCCGCCATTGGAGACTTGAGAAATCTACAGTCTGTGTACGTATTCCAAATCATATGAGTATAATCTAAATCAACAGTCTCTCTTCACTTTAATCTGTTCTCATCGTTTGGTTTTACTTGATCTACAGAGATTTGCAGGGAAACAAACTCACAGGACAAATACCAGATGAAATAGGCAGCTGTGTTTCTCTAGTGCTCCTGTAAGCTTCAAAGCTTCTTCCATTTACATTCACCAAAAAGTGAAAGTATAAAACTAAAAACATTTTTTTCTCATTCTGTTTGTCCATAATGCAGCGATTTATCTGACAACATGCTGTATGGTGACATACCATTCTCGATCTCAAAGTTGAAGCAACTTGAACTATTGTGAGTAATTGCTTATGTAAACCCAGAATTTCAATTATAGCGCACACATTCATCTCTTTATAAAGCAATAATGTTGCTGAAAACAGGAACCTGAAGAACAACCAAATCACAGGCCCTATCCCCTCAACACTAACTCAAATTCCGAACCTTAAGACTCTGTAAATTATCAACTTATCTTCATCCTTTTCCTCATGAAAGTTCAAGTTCTTAACATTGAAACTTTTTCTTTTGTTTAGGGATTTGGCTCAGAATCAGCTGACTGGTGAGATACCAAGATTGATTTACTGGAACGAAGTATTGCAGTATCTGTGAGTTTCATCCTTCATTTCACCTTACAACTTAAATGAAATTTATTTTTAGTCATCTTTTTATAACTCTTAACACGTTTTGGACTTCTTTTTTTACAGAGGTTTGAGAGGCAATTCATTAACTGGGACTCTATCTGCTGATATGTGCCAGTTGACTGGTCTTTGGTATTTGTAAGTCTTCTATTTTAACAATGAATTATATAATTTATATCTCTTGTCTCTTCTCTCTTCTCATAAATTCTTCACATTTCTTCAGTGATGTTCGTGGAAATAATTTGACTGGCACAATTCCAGATAACATTGGCAACTGTACAAGCTTTGAGATATTGTAAGACTGATTTTTAGTAGTCATTATGCTAAATAAATAAATAAATAAATAAATAAATTAGCATACTTTTTCATTTGAACTATTTTTTGTTTTGTAGGGATATTTCTTACAATCAGATCACTGGTGAAATCCCATACAATATTGGGTTCCTTCAAGTGGCTACCTTGTGAGTTTGTCTTGTTCGTAATTACATTTTTGGTCCCTGAGCTTGTTCAAAGTTTGTAGTTTTGGTCCCTGAGCTTGTTCAAAGTTTGTAGTTTTGGTCCCAAGTATTTTGTGTTTGCAATTTTGGTACTAATTGTTTTATTTTTGTAATGATTTTCGTTCCTGAGTTTGTTCAAAACTTGTATTGCATAAGTTTGATCTATATTCATAAGTTTCTTCTTGCTATTTTGGTGCCAATAGAGACAAAAATTGTTACTACAATTGAAAATAGGCACTAAAGTTGCAAGATAAATTTATTAGGGACC
Organism: Lactuca sativa; assembly: GCF_002870075.4. Classification (NCBI taxonomy): domain Eukaryota; kingdom Viridiplantae; phylum Streptophyta; class Magnoliopsida; order Asterales; family Asteraceae; genus Lactuca; species Lactuca sativa. The sequence continues at coordinate 69,109,327 of NC_056631.2, read as the reverse complement.
AAAATTGAAAATTTTAAACAACCAATTGGACCAAAAATGTAACCTACTCTATGTTTTCCAGGTCTCTTCAAGGCAACAAGTTGACTGGAAAAATCCCAGAAGTCATTGGTCTAATGCAAGCGCTGGCAGTTCTGTAAGGATTTCCATCATTGTCAAAAGACTAAAATACCCTTCTGTATTCTTTGACTAATTATTTCCATTTTTCTCTAGGGATTTAAGCGAGAATGAACTAGTGGGACCAATTCCCCCAATCTTTGGAAACTTATCCTTCACTGGAAAACTGTAAGTGTCTTCAATTACGGGGCACCGATATGTCTAATTCCATTCCATTACTGATTTGTTTAATTCCATTCCGTAGTTACCTTCATGGGAATCAACTCACAGGACCAATTCCACCAGAGCTTGGCAACATGACAAAACTTAGCTATCTGTAAGTAAAAGTACAAATAACAAATCTTATAAAATTTTATATTTTTTGGGTCAAATTCCATATGAACAAATTTGGTTATATTCTTGTTGGGTTTTTTAACTTTTCAGCCAGTTGAACAACAACCATTTAACCGGTGGAATCCCTCCTGAACTTGGGAATCTTGATCAGCTTTTTGAATTGTAATTTCTTAATTCTAAATTCTTACATTATCTTTTATTTCTTTTATTTAAAAAAAAAAAACTGAAATCATATGCTTTTTTCTTTAGGAACCTTGCACTCAATGATCTTGAAGGACCTATCCCAGAAGGCATTAGTTCTTGCACTGCTTTAAATCAACTGTAAGTTTAATAATTTAATTTCCATTTTTTATTTATTTATATGATTCCATTTTTTAAATATTACGTGTATTTTGCAGCAATGTACATGGGAACTTCTTAAATGGATCAATTCCTTCCGGATTCCGGAATCTAGAGAGCTTAACTTATCTGTATGTTCTATTTCTTTCTATTTCTTAATTTATTATTATTATTATTACTATTATATTATTATTATTTAAATATGTTACAAATATTGCTTTCTTTAACTACAGGAACCTTTCATCGAACAAATTTAAGGGGACTATACCGTTTCTACTAGGGAGAATAATCAATCTAGACACGTTGTAAGTTTTCAGTTATAAAATTACTTAGTATAATAAGTATATCTTCTAATAAAAATTATTTTAACATTTTCTAGGGATCTCTCAAGCAATCATTTCTCGGGTCCCATTCCTGCTTCTATCGGCGATTTGGAGCATCTTCTTACGCTGTAAGCAAATTTTTGTACATAATATTTGATCATATTTTCATAAAATTTACATTTCTTATTTGTTTAATTCATAGGAATTTGAGCCATAATCACCTTGATGGCTCAATACCACAGGAATTTGGGAATTTAAGAAGTGTCCAAATTATGTAAGTTTCTTAATTTAAAATTTCTTTTAAAAAAAAATAAAAAATAAAACGTCATCTTATTATAATTTTTTTAATATATTTTGGTAGTGACATGTCATTCAACAAACTCCACGAAGCTATACCAGTAGAAATGGGACAGCTACAAAACATCATTTCTCTGTAAGCCTATTTTCTTCTTCTATTATAAAAATTAAAATAAACTTCTGTATTTCAACTTTTTTTTATTTTTACTTTCCAGAATCTTAAATAACAACAACCTAAATGGAGTAATTCCTAATCAGTTATCCAACTGCTTCAGCCTCACTAATCTGTAAGCTTTTAATTAAATTCATATTCTATATTTACTTTTAATTAAATTCATGATCTATAACCTTTTTTTTTATTATTTTTTTTTAATCCACTCTTATTCATCAGAAACATCTCCTACAACAACATTTCTGGTGTGGTTCCACCTACCAGAATCTTCTCTCGGTTTCCCCCCGACAGGTAAAAATTCATTAATTCTCTCCTTTTTTTTATTATTATTATTTTATTATTTTTTATTTAAATCTTTATGTTATTAACACCTTTCTTTTGTATCTCCATTTTCCAGCTTTCTTGGAAATCCTATGTTATGCGGGAACTGGCTAGGCTCCATATGCGACCCATATTCAACAAAATCAAAAGGTATTATCTATCTATTTATCTATTTAAATTTAAATTCATTTTTTAAAAGTTAAATAAAATTACTAATATCTTCATTTTCTGTTACAGTTTTATTCTCCAGAACAACCATCGTTTGCATGACATTAGGGTTCGTAATCCTAATCGCCATGGTGACACTCACGATTCTAAAATCAAACAAATCAAAACAGTACATCACAGAAGCCAACAAAGGCGTACAAGGTTTTTAAAGCTTCCATCAATAAAAAGTTTTTATTAATTGCAAGGCTAAAAAGATAATTTTTCATTTTAGGTCCTCCGAAACTTGTGATATTACACATGGACATGGCGATTCACACGTACGATGATATCTTAAGAGTGACGGAAAACTTCAACGAGAAATACATAATCGGATATGGATCATCAAGCACGGTTTATAAATGTTGTTTGAAAAACTCCCGACCTATTGCAATTAAGCGGCTTTATCCTTACACTCAATACCAACATAACTTTTTCCATGAGTTTGAAACTGAACTTGCTACAATTGGAAGCATCCGTCATAGAAACCTTGTGAGCTTACACGGTTACTCCCTTTCACCTACTGGAAACCTCCTTTTCTACGACTACATGCCCAATGGTTCCCTCTGGGACCTTCTTCATGGTATGTCAAAATTACCAATTTGCCCCTATTTGATCTAGTTAACGATTTTATGAAATTTTGTCAGGGCCATCGAAGAAGGTGAAATTGGATTGGGAAACGCGACACAAGATAGCAGTAGGGGCAGCACAGGGACTGGCGTATCTTCACCACGATTGTAACCCAAGAATCATCCATCGAGATGTCAAGTCTTCCAATATTCTACTCGACGAGAATTTCGAACCTCACTTATCCGATTTTGGAATCGCCAAATCTCTCCCAACAACAAAAACCTACGCCTCCACTTACGTTTTAGGAACAATCGGCTACATAGATCCAGAATACGCCAGAACATCTCGCGTAACCGAAAAATCAGACGTCTACAGTTTTGGCATCGTTCTTCTTGAGCTGTTGACCGGAAAGAAAGCCGTTGAGAACGAATCAAACTTGCATCAACTGGTATTTATTTATTACTAATTTACTTACATAAGAAAAGGAAATTGGTTAATATGTTGTTGTAATTACTAATTACTAATTAATGATTTAATTGTAGATATTGTCAAAGGCGGATGATAATACGGTGATGGAGGCGGTGGATCCGGAAGTGTGGGTGACGTGTATGGATTTGGGGGATGTGAAGAAGACGTTCCAGCTGGCTTTGTTGTGTACGAGGAGAAATCCTTGTGAGCGGCCCACGATGCATGAGGTGGCGGGGATATTGCAATCGTTGTTGACAGGTGTCAAGAAGGGTGGTGGTGGGGAGAAGAAGTATGAGAAAATGGTGGTGGGAGATGATAGGAAAAAACAGGGGAATGAGGATGAGAATTCATCTGATGCGCAGTGGTTTTTTAAGTTCCGTGAACTTGTGTCGAATCACACGTTTTAGTAAGGAAGTAAGGGAAGTATATGATATATGTTTTTGTTGTGTGTTTTGGTTTTTGGTCTGATGGATATGATAAATTTTTTGAATTAGGAAGGAAACACGGTGTAATGTCTGTTATAACTTATATTATCATGTAATGCTTGGTTGGTTGGTTGTAAAAACTGATACACAAGGTGAAGCTGTTATATTTTGGACCTCATCTCTTGTTATGCTTGTCACTTTTTTTTTACAATTTTATTATATGGTTGGTTGTTCAATAACATTGGTATTTATGCCAAAGGAGGAAGATGCTCATATTTCAAAATAAATATATTTCTATGGATTTTTAAAAAATGACCACTTATTATATGAAAAACAGACCGTAAGTTTGAGCTACCTTTTTTTTTATTAATTTTTTTTTACGTTAATGACTTTAAATAAAAAAACAAAAGCCAGCCTTTAGGAATAAGAAGAAACACTAAATACTAAAATGAAATCAGAGATGGCACCATTTGCACCAACCCAACTTTAAAAGAGCACCCAACTTTGAAACACCGAATAACACCATTTGCACCAACCCAACTTTAAAAGAGCACCCAACTTTGAAACACCGAATAGCAGCCAAGTAAATTCATGTCCACCCAGAGCAGATTCTGTAAGTCACGACCTGCTTTTTCTAAGTGTTCAAGTCTTGAGGGTTTCAACTAAAAGTTGGCCAAGAGAGGGTGTGCGACGGAGGACCCCTCTCCCTTATTTTTTTTGCAAAAGCAAGGAGCCACAATTGACAGCCTAGAACCCATTTTTAAAGGAAATAGCTCAAAAAAAAAATTTGTTTTTATCAAAATAACCAACAATTTTCAAATGCGGTATTTCAGATCCGAATTTAGCCAAGTCACAGTCTTGGGGAACCCAACCCGTTATATATATATATATATATATATATATATATATATATATATATATATATATATATATATATATATATATATATATATATATATATATATATATATATATATATATATATATATATATATATATATATATATATATATCATTTCAGAGAATTTAGTTCAAAATCGAACTTCACAGTCTAGGTAACCTCCATTCCGAAGTATAGATTTTTTTTTTTTTGAAGAAAATGTCTTCTAATGGTTAAGAGTTGACATTTTTGTGGATAAGTTATTTTTACAATATGTTATTTTAAGCATATTATTGATTTAAATATAGATTAGAATAAGAAAATCTGATCCGAAACATGTAAAAAGTATATGAAATTTAGTGTATTTTTGTACGAAATGTTTTGTTTGAAGTAGTTTTTGTTTCTATTTAGGTCTTTTATGCTAGTAATATTTGTATTAAGAACAATTAGAACTTGTATAGAGCCAGAAAACTGTCTCAGAAACAGCAACTTCATGTTTGGAAGACGAAAAATATATCCAACATACACGGAAATCTTGTCCGGAACAAAGTTCTCATTGTTTTTTGCAGCATGACGATATATACGACACAATTCTCACTACAACATACAACATGTAAACAAAAATTGGGTGCAGTGGCTGAGGGCTATAGGGGCATGGCCCCCAGTTTTTTCCTACTTTTACTATAGGTATATAGAAATCAAATTAAGCATGTAAAAACGAAAAGTTTCTCCTCTATATATAATAATAATATATTCTATCCCAATATATATTATAAATGTGTATCTATATTATTTATTTATTCTTAACGTCGGTATATACTTATTTTTTTTAATGATGATAAACTGTTATTATCTACGTCAAATAATTAGGATATATTATTTATAATAAAAAAATGTTAAAATATGTGTGACTTAAAACAAAGTATACTGTAAAAAGTAAAACTTAATAATGTTATAATATTCTTGAATATGTTGCCATAAGACATTTTAAATTATTTCGTAATATTAATTTTAGTGACAAATTTTTTTGTTAAAATCTTTGACCCAAAACTATATATATCAACATACTAAATTTTAATTAACTTTATAATACATACAAATTTAACTTTAATGTACATGTAAATTCTCAATAGATTATGCATGTATAAAAAAATAATTAATTCTTTTTGTCAAAATAAGCTAATTCACAAAGGAGCAAAAAATTATTTTTTGAAAAACAAAATTCTGTAAGATATCAATATAACACCATAAAGTCATTCACGATTAAAAAATAAAAATAAAAAATAAAAAAAATCAACAAGACCTATTTTTACGAACGATCTAAGAATATTTCATGTTAATGGTTTTATTTAGATTTTTGATATGTCTTAATTGTGAATCAAATTAAACTTATTTATATTATTTTGTTTCAAAGTTTGATCTGGCCCCCCTAAATCTAATGTTCGTGTTCCGCCCCTGATTGGGTGGGCAAATTACGACTAGGATGCAGCCTACCCCTCAAAGCGTCTTGTTTTGGCAGGTGGCTCGATGTCCTAAGGGGTGTGGAGGGTTACCCGTTACTATGTCGTTACTTGTTTTGCAAGGAGGTAGTGACCCATCCAAGGTTCGAGGTAGACAAGTTGGTTGACTATCGACTCTTTTTTGACAAGATGACACTTTGCCTCTAATAGGTTTGTGGTTCGCGGAGTATTTCAAAGCTCGTTTTTCATCCACATAATTCAAAGGCAAGGTGTTTTTATTTGTCTCCCCATCAGACACACTAAAAGTTGCCGACTTACAACTAGTCTTCAATAACTCAGTAAGTCATACGACAAAAATATAGTCCAAGTGTTATTGTTGTATATTTAAGACCAGAGAGTTTTATGGTAGATACTAGGTGTACAACAAATACATTGCACAAATATCAGATTTTGACCAATTCAACATGTATAAAGTAATTTACCAATTTTATAATAATTTTTAGTTTACAGTTAAATTTATTATTTATGAAGTGCGATCTTTTTGTGACATAAGTATCATGGGGCAGAATAGTATGTGATTACAACAATCACATCGAGTGAACGTCATAGCCTAGCGAAACTATCATAAAAACCAGACTCTTTTTAAGCTTTGCATGTTTCGGCATAAAGCAAACCAATTCTCTCTTGTTTGCCAATTTTGTTCGTATATTAATCAACAAATATCAACAACAAAGTGCATGACATGCATTTGGGAAAACACTTTGGATCACCATTTCATTGGAATTAGCCCTATCATATATGATGATAAAAGGGTATATATCAACAATACATTCTTACATCCTTGATAAAAACCATATCTATGATTTCCCACTTTCTATTTTTTTCATCTCCTAATATGAGTGGAAAGATTTGGTTATTAACGTCCATGACTACTGCTAGAAACATAGTTTCAAGTATTTCCCTTTAATGTGGTCACCGTCAATGAAAATAGTAGGACACAAACATGTTTTAAACGCTCGAATATACAAATAGTAGATTAGTAATAACTCAAATAACTTTATACCATGTAGAAAAAAGTGTGCAAAAGAATTCTTCTCACACAACTAGTAGTGACAAAAAAATATTCAAATTGATTGTTGTCATTTGTATTTATATGTGTAATAGTCTTTGGATTCGTCTTTTCTAAATTGTAATAATATAGAAGTCCTACATACCTTTCTTTGGGGGCATCTCAAAAGATTTAGAGCATACAAAATTTTCCTCTATGTTTGCCATTATGATATATGAACATTAAAGCGGTTAATTAGAGTTTGTCATAATTGCTTCCCTCGTAACATATATCTTTACTATAACCTATAGTGTACCTTAACAAGTGACCAAACACTTTCTTGGTTTCTTGGTGAGGATGGGGATGCATTCTTGTGTTTGAACAAACATGGTTTTCAGATAATTTATGGACTTAAAAAATATTTATAATCTTATCTTTTGTAGCTCTTATCCATCATACATTTTTTAATATAGCAAATTGCTTCAAACATGCATGTTGAAGATGTTGAAAATATGTGACTTTGGTTTGAAATCCCTCGTTAACAAATCTCATTCCCAATGATAGCTTAATATTTTCTTTGCTTTTGAATATTTGTAACAACTAGACATGTGAAGAGGGATTGTGGGCTACATAAATTTTATCTTTTTTATTTTGTAATTCGGCCAACAGTAAGGGATCATGCATTCCCCAATGAGTGGTTTTTAGTTCTTAAAAATTAGAAAATTAATAAGAGTAACTTTCCTTATGGGGTCGTTGAGGTTCAATTCATTATCATCTGATTGAGTCTTGTCATCCTCATATTCGGTGAAACATTATAATTTTTCCATGTGGAAGTAAAATTACATCATCATCCACCATTATGATTTTTTTATGATCGATTATTGATTTATCACCCTTAAATGTTATATTGTCATCAACAACAACCTTATCTTTATATTTAAGATGACTCCCGTTTACAGGCCCATCGTAACAAGAAACATGATTCAATGTCACATGCAAGGTTGTAAAAGTCGTTCGACGTTAGCTAGTCGGTGGACTAGGGTCAAGGGATTAATCGGCTAGACGGATATTAATCGGAGACCATTAATTGCTAAGTTGTTAGATTTTAAAAAATTAAATATGACTAATATCGTATAAAAGTTCATAAATACCACTAATATCATAACAAAATAGGTTAATATCATAAATACAACACTAATCATACCTCAAATAGTTTCTATTGAGATATAACTTCTTCAAAGTGTTAAAATTTCCTCGGGTTCTACTGTTTCAGTCATTTTGTATGCATGGATTAATCGCTAGGTGCTCTCTAATCGGTCGAGTAGCGCCTAGGGATTAATCGGAGATTAATCGAGACCTAATCGAGATTTTTACAACACTTCACAAATAATAAATTACATAATTTGTTACTTCCGGCACCAAATGACTCATTTCTTCTGGAACAATTTTCCCCTTTAAATTTATTAATGCCACTTTCCTGAACATGATTAACAATAAAGAATTGCATTTTATTAGGATGTATAGTAGTTACAAAACTAAAAAAATATCTACATCACTATCATCAATAATTTTCATAACTTTGTTTGATCCGATCCATTGAAAAGAAAAAAGAATATGATTAGTATGTAACTTGAACTTCGAAACAACCAACTAAATCAACATAGAAAAGTTTATATCATTAGTTAAATCTACACGACATCATATATATAGTATGGACTAATATATTACATAGACCCGTTTATTCACTTCTATTTCCCTCAACTACAAACAAGTACTCTAAAAAATTAGGAACTCATTTTAATAATAGAAAGCTAGTCTAAATAATTTGCATTTACTCTATTCAAATGGGAGCAACGGTGCTAGAAATACCTTACTCTTGTGACTTTGAAACAACACTCTGGAATGTCATTATATTTCAAACGGTATTATAGAAAACACAATATCAGTCTAAAATGTATGATGTCAAATTCTAGAATATCTTTACACCACATCACACCAATTATCACCAACACCGAAATGACCTTTACTAGTCCAGAATGTGACATTCCACATATGTTGGTTATTTTCAAATTCTAAGACAAAGAAGTTTTTTTGTAAATATTCTCATTTATGTGGTTTAGTTTAGTTAATATCCCTTTTTTCTAATGTAAAAATGAATAGATTAACATAAAAAACATAAAAAAAAACATTAATGTTGGTTAACTTAATATACTTATTACAAAAAGAAAAATATTGCATTTGTAACTTTTGAAAAATTTCGAACATTGTTTTTTTTGCATTTGCAAGAGTTATTTGGCCCATTTGAGACAAATACTAATGTAGTGGGGTTTATAATGACTCTGACATTGGATATAGTGTTGTTTGGTATGACAGTTGTTGGTGAGCCGTAAATGATATTTTGAGAACAATGTTGTCGAGTCCAACATAGGTATATCAACATCTATTAAAATCAAGTTTTTCCAACTATATTTCACATATATTTGAGGATCATGATGAATACAAGTGTATCGTAGGGTCGATGAATCTTCGTTGGACTCATAATTTGGGAACAACGGAGTAAATATATCCGATAAAGAAGAACCACTAGAAATGGAAATACGAGAATGTGGACGAAAAGTAGTGTGCTGACCTATTCCTCCATTGATAGTTACTTACAAACTTTTAGTTTACGTATAATGTTTTCTTGATAAGAAAATAATTCGAACTTAACTTTGGTTTTTCCAAAATCTATATTCGATGATATGTATAAAAAGAAACTACACATTTAGAACTATTCACAACAATTTGTGTAACACCCCAGTTTTTTCAAAATTTCAAATGCTATGTTATAAAATCTTTTCGGGAATTAACCTGCATTTAATAAAAACTCGGTCCCACAAAAACATTTACAATTAAAATATTGGTTGTTACTGTTAAGCATCAATACAACTATAACAAGCGAATAAGAATTAGATTAATACAATTAATAATGAACTTAACAAGTTCCCCTCCATTCTCTATCTATTAACTTCTAACTTCCATATATCATCTTTTATCCTTAAGTGCAACCTGAAATACATGAAATTAAAAAGAGATATGCAAGACAAAATGTCTTGTGAGATATGCAAGTTTGTGACCCAAAACCTTTATCACATTTTTCTTAAAAAAATTTCAAGCATTTTAATGAAAATCATTTCATACATATCATAACACATAATATCATATCATTTCATAAGACATTTATCCATATTCCATTTCCTTTTATCATTAAGGGTTAATTTCGGTTTAAACTGTTGTCATTTTTATACTTAGGGTCTTCGTCCAATAAAGGAACCACTCTCAAGCCTAGAACAAGGTGGAAAGTACAAAATCAGTCCCCCAAGGCATCATTTCCATTAGGACATCTACTTCGTTAAAGGGAAGGTACCACCCTAGTATATTGCTTTAGATCTCATTACGAGGACATCATGGCTTGAGCAATATATTCTTGTCATTAGTTTCCATTTCTTATCATTACTTTCCATGCTTTACACATTTTGTACGATAGTATCAAAATAATCATTTCAAAAGTAAAACATCTATACTTCAAACATTTCAAACACATTCATTCTTTCAAAACGTTCTTTGCTTTCAAAACATTCTTGCTTTCAAGACGTTCTTTCAAAATATTCCTTTCAAAAGTATTTAACACTCTCATTTTAAAACGTTTAATATATCAAAGCATTGGTATTTCATTATCATAAAATCATTTTACCATGTACCCCAAAGTGGGAAAATGCCAACACATACTCACCTTAATCACAAGAAGGTTAGCTAATCCTCTTCTAGTTCCTTTCCATAGAACAACACTCTTTAACACTACCTATACAATATATGTATATAATTTATTAAAATGACCAAAATACCCCCATAGGTTCCATTACTAAATTTTATTGCTTCAAACTATTCCTTATGTAAAAATATGAATTTAGGTGAAAACCGTGCGTAAATCCAAGTCCGTATGCAAAAGTTAGAAGGAAATCGGTGAATACTTCACAAAAGGAAACACGGTCGTGTTTCTTTTTTCCTTGAGAAAACGCGGTCGTGTTTTTAGGTCTGCACACACCCAAATCTTGATTTTTCTCAAAATAATACTCTACTTTGCATAGTTCTTAATGGTGTACCAGGCCGGTAGTCCAAGGAAATCCATTACTGGCTTGATACTTACCAGATCGGCGATACATAAACCACGACTTATCACGAACGAATCTAAAGTCCAATACATCGTACACAAGTATCGAAACCATATCCCAGGAAATATGAAAAAGAGATGGTACAAAACAATAAAATAACAAGGAAAGGATAAGACAGGTGCTTGCCCGTGGACCGGATAATAGATGAAGGATCGGGCAGGACTATAAACCTTTCTAACAATGAGTGGCCCATAAATACCCCAGAGACACGATATCCAGAAGGGGACAGGGTAAGGTAAAGAGAACTATATATAGAATTAAGGCAACACTAAGAATCTCAATCTAACTTAGGCATTAGAGAGTTATGCCAAGGTCCAACCCTCGGTCTGGCTATCTGACCTAGCACTTGTTTATCTTTTGCAGAGTTGATTCCCGAACACTTATTAGACTAAGACCTTTAGGTGATAGTGCTAAGAACACACCTGGAGTTTTCCATAACAACAGTTCTTAAAGACCATTTTCCAATTCACTTTGTACTATTGTATAGGTTCTCACACATGATTAGGAGGTGTTTTATCATCTTAAAACACTATACTTAATCCAATTACAAATTCTAAAACTCACATAATTTGTTCCTAACTCATTGACACCCATATGAATGTTATTAAGTACATAAAAACACAACCAATCCCATTATAAGTGCTTAATTTAACTATGGAATCCTTAATTTCATTATTACATTCTAAATGCTTGTGAACACTCAATTGAAAGGGTTAAGATCCCAATAACACTCTTTAACCAATATGACTTATTACCAAATCATTTAATACATCATTGGGTGTTGTCAAGTGTATAAAACATGTTATAACCCAATCCAATCCCATCCCAAGCTCTTAATAATAAAAGAATTGTCCAATTCCATAGCGAAATCCCAAAATGCCCTTATAGATAAAAACTCCATAAATTCAACTAAAGATCATTAAAGTCTTTATGTTTTTGCGTTCAAATCATATTATTTATATTAACTCATGTTTATGAGTATCATATAGTCATCAAATGCTCATATATAAAGGATTCCATTGTTGTCATCACAATTTCCCCAAAACCATCTAAAATCCATGTTTATGCAACATTCTACCATCATGGATGTGTTTGAGCATTCCAATTGGATTCATTGTCCTCAAATAACATATAGGTCATTGAATTCATTCCATACTAACTTATTGATACAAAATCCCTAAATTAGATTTCTAGGGTTCATGGAGATTCTTACCCAAATCATCAAACCCGTCAATAGGGCGATTGGATTGATATTAGAACCATAGAAACTACTCAAGGGATGTTAGAAAACCAAACGCTAATCATCAATTGAATCCAAAATTAACATTAGATTTGAACTCAAAAATAGAGCTAAAAGAGAAGGATTTATAACTTATTAGCCTTTGATTGCTTCTCTTCCTGTATGGAGGCTTTAAAACTTGTTTGAGTCAAACCCTAGATGGATAAAGATAGAGAAATAATCATGGGAGAGTTCTTGGTTTCCAAATACGATTAGAAGAGAGTGTCGGGATTGTATGTGCATTTTATTCCTCTTATCATCCTAATTTAGTAAGATTCCGAAAATGCCCTTACTCTCCTTGATTTTGGGTAATTTTCCAACATAATTAATGATTTTTCTCTATCTTTCCAGCCTTGTAACTTGGCCATACAAACTCCGATTTGGGAAAATTTTGGAAAGTCTGTTAGGAGTACTATTAGTCCTATGTTACTTGTTTCGTTTGAATATGTCCAAAATTGGAATTATTCAACTGTGATGTAACACCCAAAGTTTTGAAGGCCAAGAAAGGAAAGAAAACCCTAATTTTTAGGGGCGACTCGGCGAGTCCAAGGAGGAACTCGGCGAGTCAGAGCGGGATCCGGGTCGAGGAGTAAGTGACCGACTCGGCGAGTCGGCCAAGGTGACTCGGCGAGTCTGGTCTGTGCGAGGAAAACCCTAATTCCGGGAGTTGTATCCTATTTAGAGGGTGTTATGTCCCTCCCTCAGCCCCCATATCATCCCAGAGAACCTGTAAACCTTATTTTTTCGTGTGAGCTTCCATCATTTGAGAGAAATAACTTGGGAGGAAGGAAACTTTGGAAAAGAGCTTGTAGATCAAGAAGGTTGCTTCAAAGGAGAGGTGTGTGCTCGAGATCTACTTCAGTTTGTGTTCATCTTGGAGCTCGGGGAGCAAGTAGAGCAGGGTTCAGTGAGTGGTCGGGCAGCAGCTAGTGGGATCATCAGCAAGTTCAGCCAGTGCAGGTGAGTTTCCCTTTGTATGAATGGGTCTACGGCCACAATGTCGGCCCATGTAGTTATGAGTAGAAGACCCGGGGGTTAGCCCTAGGCACAGTATGCTAGTATGATATTCGGACGAGGTCCAATGATAGAGGGCGGGTGCCCAAGAAATGGTTTATGTGATAGTTATACTTGTTGTATGTGTGATGCTTGTATGTGCCTGGTAGGGGGTGAGTGGGGGCGAGGTCCCGTATCTCACCAATAGCAGAGTGTGGATGGTGTTCCACATCTCAGTAGCAGCAGTCCAGAGGCGAGGCCCAAGATAGGAAAGGAGTGAGGATGGGCGGGGCCGTATCTCACTATCAGCCGGAGTATGGACGAGGTTCCATAACTCATCAGTAGCAGGACCTGGGCAGGGCCCGGAGATAGGCGAGGCCTTAGAGCAAGAGCTGTTAGTATATGTTTAGCTTATGTGATGTTACGTGATATATGTATGTGCTATTATATGTTAGTGGGCGGGGCCCTGTGACAGGCGAGGCCTAAGTGAAACAAATATGTATCCGAGCGGGGCTTGAAGCCAGGCGGGGCCTGGAGCGGCGGGGCCGTTGTAGCGGGCGAGGCCCGAAGTAGGGGGCGAGGCCCCGGATAGCGGGCGTGGCCCAGTATGTGCAGTATGTGGTTATGCTTGGTATGTGGTAAGGTGGGGAACTCACTAAGCTTCGTGCTTACGGTTTTCAGTTTTGTTTTCAGGTACTTCCAGTAGCGGAGGGAGGAGCTCGGGGTGATCGCATGGCCCACACCATAGATTAGTCAGTCTGGGAATGTTTACTCTGATAATGAACATGTGTTTTGAAAACTTATACTCAAATTATGTTTTGGAATGATGACTTTGTTTAAAGTAATGTTTTATTAAAAGAAATTTTTGGTCTTGAATTTTGGGTCGTTACATGTGAACATGGAAAGTCAGAATATTATAACATTTCAAATGGTTAATCTACAATTTTCAAACAACCATATCTCATTCGTTATACATCCATATTTTCTGACTCTTTTTCCTATGTATTCTTTGTTTTATGGAATACAACGTTCCATGATAATGTTATTTATAATTAACTATAGATATCGACTTATTAAACTCCAAAGTTGGTACCTTGTAACTGCCAAATTTCCAAATCAACTTTCATTAACTTTTTATCCAACTTTGCAACCTTGTAGATTCTTCGTATGAACACCTTTTAAGTTGATTATTTTTATATTGCTTCGTTTGCAAATCCATTACAAGTTTCCTTTGTACCCTCTCTCCTTACCTTTCCTCTAAGTTTCACTTTTATGGTCTCAGAGTTGGAATTTTATCACTTTTACATGGAACTACAAATTTTGTATTATTTTCCACTTTTTCCCTTGAAAAATCATATAACTTGTAAAATGGTGACATATTTACTATTATATCCCTTATTGGTTATGTAAGATAACCAATTTACCTCTTTGACAATTTTGTCATTTATTACCATTAGTCATTTTCCAACTTATTTCCATTTCTTTCTCAATTTCTAAACATCCAAATTTTGGATATTACCATGGGCGGACGCAAGAATAAGTAGTAGTAGGTGCACAAAAAAAAATTCTGATCAAATATAACAAAAAAAAGTTACGAGTGCATTAAACATAACAAATTTCTCTAGACAAACTTCGTGAAGGGCAAAGTGTTCTTTTCATGGGCAGGTTCTAGGTCTTGTTGAGCTTGTTTCCGTTTTGGTTGTGGTCGTACAAAGTTTTGAAGACTTATTACCAAAATTTCATTCCGAATTAATGCATTTTTATAAGTTCAATTGTTTAGAGCAATATATATTATACAAATACCAATTAATAAATGCATTTGTAAAAGTTCGATACATTTTGCTTGACAAAACAAACAAATCAATTCAAAATGTAGAATGAGACATGAATTGAGTTAACCTAAATTTTAATAATTATGAAGATAAGCATTTGTTTAGTTTGAAACATATGTAATGCATTTTTATAAGTTCAATTGTTTAGAGCAATATATATTATACAAATGCCAACTAATAAATGCACTTGTAAAAGTTCGTGGGAGCATATGTTTGCTAATGAAAAAAAATGATTTTTACTAAATTGTTGTCAAGTTAATGAAAAAGCAAACGATTAAGATATGAATTTTAAACGATAAGGAAAGTAATTTAATTGAGTTTTACTGAAAACGGCTTAAATTTTAACAAGCTATATTCACCAAGCCCTTTTTGTTGGCTAGATATTTTTGGGGGCAAATAACAAATTGTACATAAAAGTAGAAGTAAATGTAAAAATAAATAAAAAAAATTGTCGTGGGCAAGGAAAAGTGAATGTAAGAATAAATAAATAAATAAATAAAAAACTTGTTTTGGGAAGGAATCGAACTGAGCCATTTCCCAAAGAAGAAATTTAATCCGCGCCTTTGACCAACTTAACCATCCTAACTTTTGATAATATGTATGAATTGCAATAATAATAAACTCGTTTCTTTATAGGTGCATAATAATAAAAAAAAACTTTTTTTTACATTAATACGAAAAAATCTAGTAGTTGCCTGTGCAACCCCGTGCACCATTATAGATCCGCCCCTGAATATTACAATTCGCGGTTTGCATTAACAATGTGATGGTATGCAACCTCTTGCATTAGTAACACACATTTTAATTAACTATATATCTTCGAGAATGATACACAATTTGGATTAACATATTCATGTGGAACGTCGGGCTCATAAATGTACCTTGTGAATAACAAAAACGATTGGCATAAACATTTTATCATTTAAATTATCGTGAATGTTTCGACTATTGTGAGGAGGTACTTACAAGATGCGTGTGAGGCAAACATTTACTTTATAATCCTGATGGAGCTATTTGATGCTTGTTCATTCATTACTTTGTCTTGTTAAAGACTTATTCACCATTTTTATCAAGTTACTGAAGGATGATGCAGTTGATACTAGATGAAATCCAAAGTTGTCACTGTGGTGTCGAAGCTCTATTGTTCACGTCATTGACTCCTTTAAACCTGGTAGAAAGGTTTTGAGGTGTCCTAATTACATGGTTTATGTAACAAATATATTGGTAGGAAGTGCAATGGATTGATACTTTTGTTCATTTTAGCTACGTTTGATGGAATAAGAGAAAAGACCATAAATATTTTATTTTTATAAATGAGGAACTAACTTTACAAAGCTACAAATATTTATCTCTTGACAGAAGAAATATGCCAAAGGTAAATGAATGAATGAAATACAATTAGAATTGAAGAAGCATAATGAAATTTTAGAATTGTTTTTGTCACGGCCTTAGTGGTTTTTATAGTGTATGGTAATACTTATTTTTATTTGTGAAATGCTTGTTTTATTTGTGAAAATACCTATAATGGCTTTACCACGATAGTTTATTATTGGAAAGTTTATCATCTAATTGTTGTTCATTTTTATAGTAAAAATATCAAAATTCCAACAAATCAAACAAACAGATAATCTACAATCCAAAAATCCAGTAATCTTTTTTTTTTGAACCGACAAATAAGAGGCATATATATTAAAGAAAAACATGTTAAACAACCCAGCAAGGAGCTAGGAGATACAACAAGTAAAAGACACAAACGGAAAGAAGATAGCTACAACCCTATAAAAGGGTTAGTACACCAATCCGCCCAACTAATCGCCTCTGTTTTCCCCCTGTATTTGACCCACATATACATTGTAGATATGATGATATCTGCCACTTTTGTTGGTTGCATCCTCTTGTTGTTGAATAATCTATCATTTATCGTCTTCCAAATACTCCATAAGTATCCATAACAAATCCCCAATAATCTTCGCTTTTTTTTTTTCGGGCAATTGCCCCAGTTTGACGCATAACCTATAACATCATGTACAGTCGTAAGGTCTCTAAAGGATACCTGACACCATATATAACATCCAGTAATCGAGACAAATTTTACGTTATGTTACAAAACAAATTGTTACATCGACAATCCAACATAACATACAAAATAAAAATAAATAAAAAATGCAAACTAACATGAATGTCAACATTGAAGAGGCAATAAATACACGTCTCTCCACCACTTGGTAGAGAACAAATTATACATATATTTTCATAATTTTAATGGATCGATGTAGGCCTTCAGTTGAAGAAGAAAATTCATGATCACTGAAGAATGAAGATCCTCTAGAATCGACAATGTGTGCCTTAAGTAGAGGCAAGTTCGCGCTATGACTCTTGTTAGTTGTTTGTCTTTTAGTTCATAAAAAATAATTTGTAGATAGTTATTCACTAAAAATGAATATGAAATGACTACATGTTGAAATCTTTTTAAGCTGCTCTGTAACTAAATTAAAAACAATACAAAACAAACAAGATTAATATCTATTCAACAAAACGAGTGAAATGTAGATTGTTTAAAATAAAAAATTATTTAACAACTTACTTGGAAATAGTACACAATATATAGTAAATTACTATCTTCGTGTGCATTAACTTCTTCAAAACATATTTTAAGAAAGTACAACTTCTTCGATGATATATGTTTTGTATTGTATTGGTTTTTCGACATCATCGACTAAGAATACATAAAAATTGTCCTCATGAGTACGCAATAAGTTTTCTCACAAGAACATAACATTTTTTTTTTGGAAATGAGTGTTATCGTTAATCCACAGGGTTTATGTGGTTTTATTTTTAGAAGAGACTAAAATCTCTATCTTGAAATACACTATTTATTTTGTGATCTTAGTGAATAACTTTTATCTACACATCAGATTTTAATTGGGGCATGATAGTGATTTAGGTATTGTTTCTTCTTTTCTTAAATGTACTTAATGTACAAAAAGATTAACGAATTCAATTATATATATAGCCATTAAGTAAATTATATAGCCTTAATTTTTTACTTAATGTTAACAAAAACGTCATAGAAAGGGGTTTCATATTTATTTTGCTAATATCCTATAACACGTGTTAGGATTTAATTTTTAATTTTATTATCAGTTTACTCTTTGTTTAATTTAAGTTACTAATCATGTTATTTAACAAAAGAATCTTAAATATGATGATCTACGGTTTAATTTATAATGATTATTAAACAAATGGTAAATTGCTATTTATCAATTTTAAATAGAATGATAATATTCCAAAAGAAACAATATAATATTTATAGAAAAATTATCATTTAGATCAATTTAAATATACTTTATCAATTGTTAATAGAAAATCAGACACTTGATTAGCAAAAGTTGTGTTAATAAAACAAAAGAGACAACAATAAGCAGAGGACATGATACTCATGATAGTGATTTAGTAAGCAAAAACTGTACGCAGAAAACAAAGGAAACAACAAACTGAGGATTACGATACTATTATAATCATTGAAGAAACATAGCCCCACCACTTTGAGTCTTTGAGTACTAGTGTTCACAAGGCTACATTTTTTTTGCTGGATTCACCCTCAATAAGGATTACATGTGATGTTAACAAAATCCTCCCATCAATATATATATTTTTTTCAGTTGTGCCATATTACGTTTTGCATTAATCCCAACATCATCATGTAATATCTAACATTTTATTAAAATGGTCTCATTTAACATATCATTAATTAAAATTTTTGTAGTCTAACGGTATCAAATGTTGAAAAAATATCCTTAAATTGTAAAGAATTCATTCCCCTATAAATATATTCATAAAATTATAAATTAATAATATCAACTATAATAAATGAGATTTATTTTGCCACATGTCAATCTCTTATGAATTTTTACACCTATCATTTTGTGATATTTTTGAAAATAAATAATATCTACATGTAAATTTCTGATTTTTTCTTCAAATTTTAAAATTAAAAGTCACATAATACTTACATTTATATATATGTAAAGTATTAAATATAATAAATGTGATATTAAATTGCAATTAATATGTTTTCTTTATTCTTTATTTTGAAATTTTATTTTAAAAAATACTTATTGTTCACCCTTTGATATTTTTTTTAATCAACCTATAATTCACGGGTTTTACACCTAATACATATATAAAATAAGATAATGGGACCCACAATTGATTAAATGGTCTTGCAAACAAATTTGAAATGGAGTATTGACATGATGTCACTTTAAAATAAAAGCCGATTCAAAACTTGAAAGTGGTTATTTATAGGGTGATGCATGTGCACTTAACCAAACATTGAGAGATTCAGTCATATTTTGATCATAATAATTATTTTCCCTTCAATGACATGAAACTTTATGTTTTAATGATTTTAAGTAGTGGTTGGTTAAATTTATATGTAATTAAAAAAACATTTATTACATATATATAATGTATGTATGTATATATCATTGAATAACAATTGAACCGTGGTTGGCCACATGGGATTTGATGAGCTGCTCTGTGTATGTATTCCGCTTTTCTTTTCTTTTGTACATGACAATGTTAAATCTTCCACTCTATCAATAGCAATTAGCAAACGCTATTTGTGTTTTTTTTTTTTTTTTTTTTTTTTTTTCAAAATGTGGAAGCAAAAATACATAAATTGCATGTATATCTTCAACCCATTTTCAAACAACCTTCATATCAAACACATAAAATATTAATTAATTAAAATAAAAAACAAAAACCAAAACTTTAAATTAAGGTTAATTATATAGAAAACGGTTTTTCGGATAAAACGTCAATTTTATTTATTTATTTTTTATAAAAAAAACCCTTACATTTTTTTTTCCGATTTGGCGTTTACATTTTTCCATTTTTTTATTTGGCCTTTTCATTTTTCCATTCTTTCTATATCGGCCTCACATTTTTATATATTTCTGGATTAAACCATAACTTTATATTTTTACCATTAAAAAAATCTTCACATTTTTCCATTTTTCTCCGAATTGGCCCTCACGTTTTTTTTTTAAATTAAACATCAACTTTATTCTTTTACTAAAAAAAACTTTATAATTTTCCATTTTCTTCGTTTGGCCTTCATATTTTTTCAGTTTGGCCATCACAATTTTCTATATTTTTGGATTAAACCACAACTATTTTTCCCCCTAAAACCTTTGCATTTTTTCATTTTTTTTGGTTTGGCCTTCATATTTTTCTATTTTTTTCGATTTGACTCTCAAATTTTTCTATTTTTCTGGATTAAACCTCAACTTTAATTTTTTTCTTCTAAAAAACCTTTGCAATTTTCAACTTTATTTTATTATTAAAAAACCATTACATTTTTATGTAAAACCAAAAGATTACCAGTAAACCCGTAAACCTACTAAAAGGCCAAGTCAAAAAGAATGGAAAAACATAAGGTTTTTAACATAAAATATAATTGAAGTTTAATCCCAAAAAAAAAACCAATATATAGGATCATTTACAAAAACCTAAATAAGTTTGGGTACCTGTTAATTAGGTCTTAAGTTCAGTGATCCTCCTATCGTTTCCACACTGATTTGGCTTCCCAGCACACCTCTATATACATCTCAACTTTAAATTAAATCCTTATAAAATGTTCCATTCACATTTTATGAATAATAATATAAAACTTAAAAACAATAAAATAATACGTACCCTAAACTCCTGTTGAAAAGATCTAGGCACATTCTCCTTTAACCCCTAAACACATTTTTTTTTTCTTTTAAATACAACAATTACCAAATAGCAATACTATACATAAATACGTAGAGTATAAAATTTATAAAAAAACTAACCTTACTCAAACGAGGTGGCCTTACAAAGGATATAACTTTAGTATCCGATTCATTTTTCAAAGAAAGCTGCCATAATCACATAACTTTAGTATCTGACTAAATCAATAACTATCAAACAACATTTTATAAATTTGTATAAATTTGTTATATGAAAGTTTTTACCTTTTTGAATAACTCTATTGGTGGCATATGTGAATTTTGCTTTGAGTTTAACATAAATCCACCTTCTTTAATTGGGTGTACCTATGAGAAAAAAAGCTAATTAGCTTTACAACATCATATATTCTAATATTCATATATTACAATTCTAATTTATCATTATTATTGATTTATTTTGTAATGTTGTCTCCACCTTGGCACTATTGGAAGCTTTTAGATTATTTGGTGATCTGGATTTATCATTTCCAAAGTTTTTGCTGCAAAAAATAACAAAACATTTAAAAAAAATTTAAACCTTAATTCCAAAATAATAAAAGTTATCTAACCTCTGAATCAGTATCTCTTCAATCATTGGAGGAGCGGATTTTTGTTTACAGAGTGTTAAATTATCACAAGCATTAACTTTTCTGTTGAATGATTGTGATTTAAGATTGTTTGCTTTTGGTTGTTGAAATGCTTCAGGTTTATTATGGGACCTAAATATAAAAAAAAACAAGATGTATAAATATAAAATTATAAATAGTTACTTTATACAATATAAATGACACAAATGTTAGAAATAGTACCTAAGCTTTTGAGCTTTTCCTTCTGTTACCAATTCAGGTTTTTGAGGAATTGTAGTTTTATTACATCTAGAATTTGAGTTGCTCTCCATTTCTGCAACCTTCTTCACAATCTTGTGAATAAATGTAGTGCGATGTTTCAATTGGGCAACCTATTTTATAAGAAAAAAAAGAAAATTGAAATTGTTGTTTGATGTTTTTAAAGATGGATGATTTGAAGTAAATGCTAGTTTTTATACCTTACGCAAATAACCAATTTCTAGCTTTTGTCTTTTGGTAGGTTGGTTTGAAGATATGCTAGGAGGAGATGTTAACTTTTCACCAGGGCTAACTAATGGCTTCTGCACCCTGTAAGGTGATAAATAAGAAAATAATGAAATTTTTTAAAAAGAATTATGTGATGAAAAGAAGGAGAATAGAACCAGAGAAAATATGAACACCTTCCATGGCCTCCAGAATGTGTGTTTGTGTCACGCTCTTTATTTTGTTTGGCTAAATGACTAGCAGTTGGTTTCATGAATGATGAACCACTTGGTTTAGATGAGTTGACTGTGGACTTTGACTTGGATTTTGAATTGTCTTGAGGCATATGATTATGATGCTTCACACCTGAATCAGGAAAAGATGTAGCTTTGATTATTAATGTGTATTGATGGATGGGGCTCTTGTGTTCTTTTTCAGTTGAGATATACAGTTAGGAGATTGATGAAGGATTAAGTGGGGCATAGGCCATACCTTTGATTTTTGCTTCTTTTGAGGGGGCTTCATGATCAATGTCACCACCATCTGAAATACTGGATGTACTAGTTTTTTTTCTGAAGCTGGTTTTATGAGATTTCATTTGATTGGCTTTGGCTTTTGCTGCCTTCATCATCTTTAACTTCAGAATGAAGGCTAAAACACCAGAAATTTTAATCGGAAAAAAGTGAGCCAGTTAGATAAAAATCAAAGGCAGAATACAATGCTACAATGAGTACAATCTTTATGCAACAGGTAGCTAATCTGATTAATGTTAAGAAAAACAGCTTACTCCATATTACAATTAAGAAATCAAATTTGAACAGGTAGCTAATCTGATTATGTGAGAGCTCTCGAATTCCATCAGGTATAAAGTTTCAATTCGAAGTATTAAATGCAGATAACAATCACAAAATTTGAAAACTCAATACCGGCTGGTAGCTCGTCAATTTAAAAACGAATTCATGCCAGAAACTGAATCTAGCTAGCGGAGCTCATAATTTATGGATGAAATTATCAGCAGTTCAATTAGTAGTACAATCAGAAAAGTCAATAAACAAACATAAATTAACATATATATAGCTCTCGGAGCGTGATGATTGAAATAAAACATAGTCAACTCCAATCTAATAAACTAAACACGATCACAAATTGAAACGCTTACGAGAAGGTGGATATTCATGAGCGTATCGGAACCAGCTCTCGGCTTCTTCCGCTTCGGATTCCGTTTCGCCTCTCGTAAAATCAAAAAACTGACAAGAATCAAACTCGTATTCGGAATCAATATCATTCGAAAACGAATCTTCATCTGCAAGCAATTCCTGCATAATCTCCATTTCTTCGTCCATTGTCTCCTCCTCTTTTATATTAGCCAAGAACTGGTTCAGAGGAAATCAGGGGAGACGGCGGAGGAAGAATGCAGATTATGCCATTGGAAAGCCCTGGTTCGAGAGATATCAAACTCCGATTAATTTGAAACCCTAAATGTGAAATTAGAAAGAAAGGGGGAATATGAGAGATTGAGAATCGTCGAAGTGAACGGCGAAATTTTCGTGAAGCTTAAAATCGATAGAGACATACATGCGCTGCGCCTGCCTGTGTTTGTAATTGTATCCGTTGTTTAATGAAGCGCCCAGAACTCCCCTTTCCCACTGGTATTTTGAAAATGTGGGGCCAATTTTTATATATATCATTCAACTATTTATTTATTGACTTTGAAGAGTATATTCTTAATAATAATAAAGTTTAAACAAATATATGAAGGAAAAAAAAAGTCAATTTTAATGTATGGCATTGGATTAATTATTTGAACATTTATTTCTATAGGAATTTATAAAAATAATCTGTTTTTTAAAATAGCCAGAAAGAAGAGTTTATCAAAAAATAACCAATGAAACCGCAAAACAAATATGTGGTTTCATCGCATTGTGGTCTTCGATTTAGTTCATTTTCGACCTATAGTCGGCCTAATAGTACGTAGATATAAAAAGTCTGACTTTTTTATTTTTTAAAATCGCAGATGGCTAAGAGTCATTGTGATTTCCTTTAGCCTAACCTGCGAAAAAGCATGTCATTTGACTACAATTTTATACATTTTGACTACGGTTTCTGATGTCTTTGGCTATGATTTCGTAAATTTTCACTTGTCTGTATATAAAATTTAGACTAATCAAAAGGTATGATGTTGTATATTTTCACTAGTCAAAGGGTATGGATTCGTAGTCAAAATAACAAATTGATATGAATTCG
The DNA here is from genome assembly GCF_002870075.4 of Lactuca sativa. Lineage (NCBI taxonomy): Eukaryota > Viridiplantae > Streptophyta > Magnoliopsida > Asterales > Asteraceae > Lactuca > Lactuca sativa. The sequence goes on along the minus strand of NC_056631.2, from coordinate 69,085,006 downwards.
TAATACATCTTTAAAAATGGCATACAATATTATACCGATAGGTATGTACCCTTTATAAACAACAATATTACAAATAATACTTATAAAGTTTTATTTACCTCTGTCAAATGTGGGCAAGGGATTGTGCAACATCATAACAATACCCTCAACTTCCCACAATGAGGTAGACCGACGTTGAGTACCCTACTCTAAGGTGTTGTTTGTTTTTTCTGAGGCAAAATGGTTGCAGTCTGCGGACCACATCTGTAGACCTCTGCAGCAGAAGAAGTGGACCAAATGTTTGCAGTCTGCAAAAAGAAGATTGTTTGTTTTTTTAACATCTGCAGACTATTAAAATAAACTAAAATCTAAATAAATTGATTTTTTTAAACTACAAAGTGATTTTTTAATATATTTATGATTTTGTTATAAATAATTAACACATCTAAATAGACTTTTATGTATTATTGTATAAAAATTGAAAATAAAAATGGTACAAATTAACGTATAGATTTGATAAAAACCAATAATTTTGGTCGCAAAGTTATGCCTAAACATTGTAATTAGGAATCAAAGAATTTGATATATAAATGAATGAAAAAAAAATTCGATTTTTTCAATTAAATCAATTAAAAACGTGCAATAATTATTTTTTTTAAAGAAATTAACGATGCTTTATTAAATGATATTTTATAAATTTGGAACAAAAAAAATGATAATATATTATTATTTTTTTATATTTATATAAACAACTTCAACGACCATTATTGTAATAAACTTTTATTTATAAATTTGTTAAAAATATCATGTTTGTGTGGTCGAACTTTTTTTTTAAGTATTATAATTTTTTTTTCAAATTGTTTATCACTAATAAAGTTGGAATAAATATTGTAACATCCCGAGTTCAGGAGTGCAAGTTCAGGGTTCAAAGTGAAATTATGAATGGTCAACTCGGCGAGTCCATGGGTGGACTTGGCGAGTAAGGTCGCGATTCTGGTCGCGTGTTAAGTGGCCAACTTGGCGAGTCGATGGCTGGACTCGGCGAGTTGGTGCTGTGTGGAGAAAACTCTAATCCTAGGGATTGAGCCCTATATAAAGAACATAATACCCTCTCCTCAGCCTCTTTGCTCTCCCTTGAAGTCCAGAAACCCTAATATTCGTGTGTGAGAGTTAGAGAGCGATTTGATCTTGAAGGAGTGTTGTTGAAGAAATCTTTGAAGAGTAAGAGGCTTGGAGCAAGGGGCTTTGCAAGGTTTTGGCTTATTCTTCTGTTGGAGTCTTCTTTGGAGGTAAGGATTCGTTGCTTGAGCTGTTATCCATCTAGATCTATCATTTGTGGGATTTTTGGGAAATTATCTAGTGCTATCTTGAGTTTGGAGGTTGGATCTGAGGTTGCTACCTCAGATCTAGAGTAGTGATGATCCAAAAGAGCATAAAGTCCTTGTTCAAGAGTTGTTGATGAAGCCTTTTAGTCCCAAACCTTAGCCAAGAGTGTATTATGCTTAGATCTCCTTGGATTCACGTAAAGTTTGCTACTTTACGTGATGGATGGCTTGTATAAGAGTAGATCTATGGATTTGAGACCCTGCATGGCTTGGAAAGCCTCTGTATGGGTTAAGAGCTAGTGGTACTCGGCGAGTCACATGGGTGTACTTGGCGAGTTGCATGAAGATGGGCATCAACTCGACAAGTTGGAAGAACAACTTGGCGAGTTGGTTGAAGATAGCCTTGGATTCTACGAGTCTGTTCTTGGGCTCGGCGAGTCTGGTCGTGAGGTCCTAACCTTTTCTGGTTAAGCTGTGAATCGGTGAGTCAAGGGATAACTCGGTGAGTTGAGTACGGTTAGACTCAGAGTTGTGGGACTCGGCGAGTTAAGTCATGTTATGGGAGTTTCAGAGCATGGGGACTCGACGAGTCGACGGGTTGACTCGGCGAGTAGAGTCAGTCAGGAGGGTTGACTTTGATTGAGGACTTTGACTTTGACCAAGAGTTGACCAGTTGACTTTCAGGGGTATTTTGGTAATTATGGGTATTTATTGAGTTCAGTCTTTTGGTATTATCAGTGGTGGAGTACGTGTCGGAGGTTGGAGCAGCGTGATCTTATCTTTTCGGTCAGCAGTTGCGAGGTGAGTTATCCTCACTATATCGACAGGGTCTACGGCACCAAGGCCGGCCCTTTATCGGATTGTAATCCGGATATCGTTGTTATGTTATTGCTTGCTATGTTTGCATCCTGGTAGTTAGGATGACATTTGTTAGAGACTTGGTTAAGGTCGGTATCCTGACATATAGGATGATGATACGTTAGTGACCGGTTAGGTCGGTATCCTGGTTAGGATGATGTTATGTTATGTGATCTGCTAGATCGGTTTGATTGAATGTGAATTGTTAGATGATTGAATGTTTATGTGCTCATGGTTGTTGAAGTGGGGTTGGGTTGAGGCGGGTCCTACTTTGTGCTGTAGGCCAACATACCCAGGGCGGACCGGTTATCCCGAAGGCCCAGCGAGCGGTCCGGATAGGTTGTAGGCCCCAAGAGGGCGGACCAGACATATCGAGGCTCGAAGAGTGGACCAGGTCGACTGAAGGACCGGTACGGGCGGACCAGTCATACTGTAGACCCAGAGAGTGGACCAGGTGGATTGAAGGCCCGGTGTGGGCGGACCAATCACACTGTAGACTCGATGTACATGGCTAGACTCGGAGGGTGGACCAAGTGGACTGTAGGCTGGTGCGGCGGACTAGTCACACTGTAGACCCGAAGTGCATGGTTGTTCTGTATCGGTTATATGTTATTGTTATGTTTGTATGACGTTGGTATTTTGGGGGTATCTCACTAAGCTTTCGGGCTTACAGTTGTGGTTTAAATGTTTCAGGTACTTCAGGATTGTGGCAAGGCAAAGGCATTATCTTACCGTTCCTCGGGTTTTATGTGTTTACGATGTGGTTTCTGGGAAATACTCTGATAATAAATGTATTGAAAACCTTTTTGTAATAACTTTATGAAGTTGGGTTGTTTTTGAAAAGTTTAAATTGGTTGGAATTTTTAGAGTGTTACAAATATAAATTAAAAAAAAACTAAAAAAAATAAAGTATATGTGTTTTTTTAGGCTAGAAGATGTTTGAAGATGTTAGAAGACTCTGTTCCACATCTGCGCCAAGAAGAGGGCGCGCAGACATTTTTAGGTCTGCAGTCTTCAAAAAAACAAACAGTTTGCGAAGACTAATGTCTGCGCGTGGTCTGCGCCGCGCAGACAGAAAAGGCTAGGAAGATCTGCGGACAAAAAACAAACACCACCTAAGTCATGTGGGCTAGGAGTGCATTGACAGGGCAACAAACAATTGTAATATATGTGGAAAAAGGTACGGCATAGATTGCGGTCACTCTATACGAACCCATCCCATATTAGGCTCGTATCATGCCATAAGCCTAAATGTAGAACTCATTTCCAAAAGTCAGTTTGTAGGAGAAGGGACACCTAGACTTATAAGACACCAACTTATAGTACTTTCAGCCGATGTGGGATCAATAACAATATCCCACGCTTTGAAGAGCCAACGTCCTCGGTCGCCTATGATACTAGGACCAATAGGTCAAAAATGGGTTTGTGCCGCAGGTGTTGAACGGTTGGTCACGGTTGACACCCCTTTCGGTCCAAGCAACCACTCCAAGTGTTGGCACCACGAAAGATGGGGACGGCTCTGATACCAATTGATACGGACTCATCCCATACTAGACCTGTATTATGTCATAAACCCAAGTGTAGAACTCATTCCTAAAAACCAACTTATAGAAGGGGACTCCTAGACTTATAAGTCACCAACTTATAGTACTTTCAGCCGATATGAGATCTTAACACACTTCCCGCGAGTCTTAGTTCCCAAACCAACACCGTGCAAGTTTTCTTGATTTCGATCCGATTTTTGGACCATCCTTATCCCTAGACTATCATTTTTTTCCTTTCCTTTTTGCCATTTGTTTTTCAAAAGGAATAATTGTTTATTTCCAAACGTGCAAAGTCGCAATAAATAATTTTATGGGTTAACGCATGCAATCTGTCAATGGTGCCGTCGATTTTAAATTTTGAAATGAGATTAAAAAATACTGTTTATGTCGTTTGAAATATTTAGTATTTTATTTCATGTATAGTTTAGTAAAAATATTACAATATTCAACGTCAGACCTAAAAGAAACACGTGAACCAAAATTATTTTGCTAATTCTAAGTTATAATTATTAATAAGTTAAAATGTGATTGAAACTTACCAAAAAAGTTACTTTCTTTCAATAATCCAAAATCTAGTGCGTTGCATAGTTTCTAAAAGAATAAAGGTCGAGGGTTTAAATTTTGTCGTGGACATATGTGAAATAGGTGTTGTTAGCTTATGACTTATTAGATTTGCCGGTTAAAAAAAAAGTTAATATTTAGAATTTAGATAATAATATATTATTTTATCATAAAATTTATAAAAAAAAAGTAAAGTTCAATATAAAAATTATAAATGTACAAAATATTTTCATATACAATATTTTTCACATAATGTTCAAATCATAATGACTCCAAAAAAAAACCCAGAAGCATCATAGTTTAGAAGTATCTTTTTATTAAGAAACAACAAAAAGATGACAAGTTTTTTTTTTTTTTTTTTTTTTTTTTTTTTTTTTTTTTTAATATAACCGGAAGGTGAATGAGAAATGACTAGCAGCTTCTTAATAACAATATAAGTATATTTGACAATTGAAATGTTTGGCAATAAGGTCTTTTTTTTTTTTTTTAAACTTCTAAAAAGGTGATTTAATAATAAAAGAAATCTTAGATGAATATGAGCTTTAAGATTTTTGTTTAAAAAAAAACTGAAATCTAAAAACTATTTCATATAACATTTATTAAAAAACTATTTGATATTTTTAATCAATTTCCAAAATTATCGTTTATTTATTATGTTTCACATTTAGCAATTTTTTAATCAATTTTTACACATGCCTTTTTATATGTTTCATATTTAGGTACTGTTTGTTTTTTTGTAAAAAAACCTATTCAGAATTCTTATTGGTGCGCAACACAACACACGTGCAACACTTTTCATCTCGTAGTTATTTGTTTTTTAGATGTCTTCGAAGTAAAAAATATATGTGAGTGTTATGTTTGGGGCAACATTTGTTAAAATCTTGTTTCTCCTTGATGAATCTTGATTATATATTATTGAAATCTTATGTCAACATATATATATATATATATATATATATATATATATATATATATATATATATATATATATATATATATATATATTCGTTTTTTTGGTTTATTCTTGCCAATGATTTTTTTCCTTGTTGATTTCACCTTTTTTTTGTTTATTTTTACTAAATGATTTTTTTTTTCATTTTTTATATTAAATAATGATAAATTTTTTGCTGAAATATATTATTTTTTTGTTGAATATCATTATTTTTTGCTGAAAATCATAAATTCTTGCTGAAATGTCATATATTATTAAATTTTTGACATTAAAAACTATTTTTGTTATATAAAATCAGTTTATTTTATTTATTTTTTAATATTCACATCAACATACAAAATTTAAAAAAACAAACATGCTTCTTATTATAGTCTGTAACCGTTTGATCAATCTATTTGGTTGTAGCGGACCGCAGAGGTGATCCACAATCTTCATTAATTTTTGTTTCAAAAAAACAAACAACACTTTAGCTTTTAAACAATGTCATTTTATATAATTTTACATATTGCAAAAGCTTTTATTTATTTGTGTCAAACATTTGTATAACAAATAAAATTATAGTTTTCAAGATCCAACTTTTAGCTACTAGCTAGTAACTAGTTTTTGCCAAGCATGCCTAATATCAATTTTTTTATATAGAATTTTACATTGTATTGTTATTAAATAAATAAGACATAAATTAAATATTTATCATTAATTAGTGAGAAAAAAGAAAAAAGTTGGAGACGCTCCTCCATAGTACGGGTGGAAAATGAGGTGTGCCGTGAAGCAAGGAAACATGTTACATAGTGCCAAATGAAGTTATAGTTGGGACCTTTGATTTTACATTTTTACCACATCATTTTGCCTTTTTTTATGCATAAAATAAACTTTACAACCCATCATTGCAATTTCTTTTTACCACTTCCTATATAGTGTCAGTGCCAAAATGAATAGGTCAGCTGTTTATTTATCATGATAAAAATTGTGAATTTTTATTTATTTATTTCTTTTGAAATAGGGTTGGTTAAATTAATGAGTTTTGGAGGTTGTGTGGATTAAATCCTAAAATAGTGGCACTCAAGCACCAAAAGATCATTCCGTGTAGGTTTGTGTTTTCTTTTTATTTTTTTGATGTTGGATGTGGTTAGTGGAAGCAATTTTCATTAGGGGTGTTCAAATTAGATATCTGAAATTTCAAATATGAATTTATTTTTGTATATAAGTGTCAAGTATTCTTCTGCATATAAGAATGTGATTGGCAATGAATGTTTGGTGTATGGGTGTACTCGTCTTGTTGTTTATGTCTTGTGTATTTGGAGGCAAGTGGTGATTGATCTTACAAGGTTGTGCTATCGAAAGTCTTCAGGGGATCTTTCATCTTTGAACAATAATCTTCTTTTTTGGTGCTGTTTTCTTGTGGTTATATTGTCTATCTTCTTGAGTTTTATGTTTTGATGGTTGATCAAGGATTCCATGGAAAACCTAACGACAAGCAAAATAAGATAGAGTATGATGATTGTGATGAAGATGCTCAATGTGTTAAAGAACTGAAAGAGTTTTATAAAAATGTTGGCAAATTGGTCTATGCAAAGTAAGGCAGAGTATGAGGATTATTTTCTATTTATATTAAAAATGTTAATATCTTTATAACCTTAAAAACAATAAAATTTGATCACAAAAAATGAATTGATTTGAGTGTATATTAGGAGGTTTTAGCTTTTATTTTAAACAAAAAAATATCTATTTCAAAAGCTACTTCAAATAGTTTTTGGTGACTTTTAATTTTTTATTTTAAAAATTTACTAGACTAACTAAAAATCTTAATGACTTATCCATTTTTAGCAAAAAAAAAAAAATACTCATTTGTTCCAAAATAGTCAAATAGTGTTTGACTATGGTCAATGACCATTTTAGAAGTTTGACTTTTCGGGCAATGAGCTATTCTCTTCGTGGACCCGTCTACTCTTTCAGGGCCTATCGACCTAAAATATATATATATATATATATATATATATATATATATATATATATATATATATATATAAGAGAGAGAGAGAGAGAGAGAGAGAGAGAGAGAGAGAGAGAGAGAGAGAGAGAGAGAGAGAGAGAGACCTGACAATTAGTGTATTCGTATCAGCCACGAATTTGACACGATACGATTACACGATGAGAAATAAACTTTATCACAATTTTTAAGATATATTTGTGTCGTGTCGTGTCTCTCACTGATTCGTGTCTTCGTGTCTGAAATTGTCAGGTATATATATATATATATATATATATATATATATATATATATATATATATATATATATATATATATATATATATTAGATTACTTCATTTAAGGGGTGTTTGAGATTGCTTTTTAGCCTAAAAAGTCATTTTCAACAAAATGACTTTTTGTTTTATAACTTTTTGCAAAAGAAAGTTTTAAAATGTGTTTAAATTAGCAAATGCTAAAAAGCCAAAAATCACAATTTATAGCTTTTAAAATTACTCATTTTTTTTCTTGCCAAAAAGTCAATTCTAAAAGGACTTTTAGAATTGTCAAACACTTTTTCAAACTTTTAACTTTTTGGAAAAACTAAAAGTTTAAAAAGTCTTTTAAAAAATAATCCCAAACACCCTCTTAACCTACTTTTTTCTTGGAGACGGCTACTACTTTCTTTCAATGGATGCTTCAAAGAACAATGATGTATGTGTCGTTTTTGGCTGAAATTTTACCCTATTATTGATTAGAAGTAGTTTTTATACATATAGTTTTTTTTTTTTTTTTTTTTTTCCGAAAAAAATAAAACCGTAGGTTTCATACAAAACCTACGGTGTACAAGTTTATAATGCACAAATTGTGCATTGTGTACTGGTACATTGTATAGGTTTCTCCCTAAAACCGTACTTTTTTTACATACGGTTAGGAAGACCGTAGGCCATCGAGAACATACTGTAGGTTTGTAAAAACCTACGGTTTTAATTTCCAAAAATGAAAAAAAAAGTGTATTTAAACCGAAAACCGTAGGTGAAAGGGCGAAAGAGTAGACAATCCTAATCGTCTACGGTTTTGGTGGCTATTTTGGAACAATTGCTAATTTTTGGCTAAAAATGGGTTAGTGTTTTTGGCTAGTTTAGTAATTTTCTCTTTTTATTTTTATCTAATTTTACAAGGTTAAAAACTAACATCTAGTTTGGCCAAACAATTTTGTACAGGTAAAAGATATAACGTCCACCTTCCGGCTACCGGCTATTTTTTTTTCCCAAACACGGCCTATGTATAATTGCAAAATCAATGAAAATAAATTTGATAAATGAAAAACTATGTTATAAAAATAATCTTTAATCGAATAAAAATATACTCCTAAGTGAATACGCATAACGGCATAAACATATTTTATGTGTGAATAAGAATATGTGTATTTTAAATAGTAAAAAAGTATCTATCACATAGTTTTGTTTACAAAAGTAAAAGCCGAATGCCATTAAATATTAAAATAGAATTATCTTAAAGAAAACACTTTTATTAATTTTTGAAAATAATACAAAATTTATTAAAGCTTTGATTTTAGTGTGATTGCTACATACCAGATGATGCCTACTTCTATGAATGGTTGACACAAAAGAAGTAAAAATGAAAGAAAATAAGAAATTTGTTTTTTATTTGTTGTATCGTGAGGAATATTTATATGGCATGTTGAGTTTTCCGATTTTAAAAAGAAAAAATAGTTAATTTTTGTTAAACACGTGGATACGGAAACTTTAATTTGGTCCATTCTGTGAATAAAAAAAATGCTCAAGTAAATTATTTTTCATCTAAAGTTTACAAATTATGTAATTATTTGTCATGAGTATTAGGGGATGTCTAGCTGGCAAAATGTTTTTATAACGTATGAAATTGGTCCAAAGATTTAGAATATGAAAAAATTGAGACATAAATAAGTTAAAATTTGTTATAAGCAGTAGACAAAAACTTTTAATATTAGTGGCACAAAAAATAATCTGACCAAATATAAAATGGTAGCGACACTAATTTTTAAAGACGCTATATTTTAATAGAAAAACATTTTTTTATATTAACGGGGTGAAACGTAATAGTGATCCGGGACCTCCCGAAAAATACTTAGGCCCGTAATTTGTTATGAGTTTGGTTGACATGAAATAAAGTTTGTAGTTTGGTTTGCAAAATTTGTTAAAGTAGTTGAAAAGCAAGTTATATAATTATAAGACAAAAAATATAATTTTTTGATTTTTTTTGACTTGTTATTATTCATATGAGTATTTTTGTCATTTTGTAACCATCTAGACTTGTTTAAAAGGTGATAATTAAAAGCTTCATAGTCTTTGAAGAAGAGATAAGCATCAACAAATCTATTGAGCCGAGTAAATACAAAGGTGTTGTTTGTTTTGAAAGTGGTTAAATGTCTTTTGTTTTTTTTTATGTTTGTGGAAGAAAACGTGCACTTGAGAAACTTCTACCTGCCAGAAGAAAAAAATGCTCAAAAAGTAATTTTGTAGAAAAACAAACGAGGCCAAAGAGAAGATGTCCTTCCTCCCAACTATTGATAAATGATTTGACTTAACTTGATAGTATAATACTCTTGATTGCTAAATTCCTAGTATATGTATGTTGTTGCATCCATGAAACATATCATTTAGAATGGGTTAACTTAAGTGTTCTCGGACCCTTTTGAGATTAACTCCCATTTCGTTGGTGTCACTTTTTTTTTTTTATTATTATTATTATGTATGACATGTTTGCCTGTATGGAAATTAAGATTAAAGATTCATGATGGACTTAGCAAACATATTCAATGGTTTCATGTGGGATTGCCACATGCCTCAGAATGTGAGGCTTATCGATTGGGTATATAAATGAGTTTTGGGGGAGTGATTCTACCAACTTTTTTATACAATTATACCATTTTGACCCATATTATAAAACGATTTGTTTAAGGTATAGAAAACTTAGATTGAAAACTAGAAGCATGTGCATTGCATAATTTGTTTTGGTTTTCATTGATACTATGTTGGCCCATATCATACTTTAATACTTGTATTGGAGATGCTTGGTTTATAAAGGAAAATATTTAAAATTCCTTAACAATCTTATTGAAAGGTGTAAGCATGTGCAACTCGCAGAAAATGTCGACAAATAGAAGTAAAATCTCACTTGTAATTTTGAGATTTTCTCTGTTTACTCTCTAAAGAAATATTATCAATATAGTTATTTTCTTCATGGTTACTCTGTTGCATCATCATCTAAATCTCCATATAATGAAAAAATCCATTTGATTTATCACCCAAATTTCTCTTAAAAAAAATCTAACAATCAGTGGCTTTGATGTATATGCAAAATAATCAAAGTAAAACTACTCATTAGAGAACGAATCAATATGGGTTTGATTAAATCAAAGATTTGAGCCATGGCTTTGTTGGAATCAATCCTCATGTCACCTTAGAAAATTTCTTTTTCAATCAACCGATTCTGATTTTTTTAAAACTCATACAATAAATCACAACTTAAATAAGGATTGGAAGAGCAATTAAGGCATTTAATGAAATGGGATGCTAAATCAATTGGTAATTGGTAATATTGTAATGTAATGTAATAAGGGACTATAACGAAATGAAAGTTCTTAGAAAAGGGAAAAATGTAATTTTGTTTTCTAAAAGGGACAAACCTGCAAATGATAATAACGATGGCGGATGTGTGTAGATCGCTCCAGATTTCAAAGATTCCAAGTAACATAAACAAAAAGGATCACTCCACAGCCAAGCAACACAAACGCTTCTAGATTTCCGATACTCTTTCTCCACACGATAATCAAAAAAACGCCCACCGCCGGCAAGTTTCCGGCGGCTCAGATGACCCAAACAGGTCCCCGGAGAATCCAGAACTCCGGCCTGGAGGAAGAATCGCAGGAACAATCCCAATCATCTTCAACAGGTATGCGACTCATTGTTCCCTTGCAAGGAATAGTTCAAGGTCGAGGTGGCTTAATTTTAGGTTCAGTAATTCCTTGTGCTATGTTCTACTTCCTCCAATTCTACCTCAAACGACGCCGTTCACCGCCGAACCCGCGGCAAGAGCAGACCTCGAACCCTCCGTCGCCGACTCCTTCGTCGTCTAATCTACCGGAGCTGTCTAGGTCAGCTTCCCGCTCTAATCTGTTGTCTCGTGGCTCAATTGTTAGGCCTCATGTGTCTGCTAGGGTTCATTCTATTGCGAAATCGAACGCTTCTCCTTATTACATTGGGTTGGATAGAGCTTCTGAAGATCCTTACGACAGAGTGAATAATCCCAACGGTGTTATTCAGCTCGGATTGGCAGAAAACCGGGTATAATTTAATAATTTATGCATCTGAGTGTGTTTCAATCATATCTGCTAATCCTGCTACGATCATTTATCTTTTTAGCTTTTGAATCATAATTGATTGTACGTTTTCCGATTGCAGCTGACACTTGATTTGATTGAAAATTGGATCACTGAGAAATTGAACGATTCTATACTTGGAGCAGAAGGTTTGAGTGTTAGTGGCATTGCTACCTACCAACCATTTGATGGAATAATGGAGTTAAAAGTGGTAAACTATCTCTACTTCTTATGGATTCTGTCATTTCCAAATTCGAGAGAATCTCAATCTTCCTTCTCACATGCTACCATTTTCTTCCCTCTTTAAGGCCATGGCTGGATTCATGTCACAAGTTGTGGGAAAAACAGTGTCATTTGATCCATCACAAATTGTGTTAACTTCTGGTGCAACTGCTGCTATTGAGATACTTTGCTTTGCTTTAGCTGACCAAGGAAATGCATTTCTTATACCTGCTCCATACTACCCCGGGTAAGTTTGATTCATTTCATCACACAATTTCAAGCTCTATATTGTTATTATAAGTTCATAAATCGTATATCATATAACTCAAAATCAAAACCTCAGATTTGACAGAGACATGAAATGGAGAACAGGAGTAGACCTAATACCTGTCCATTGTAGAAGCTCAGATAACTTCACTTTAACCATTCCTGCACTCGATCAAGCTTTCAATCAAGCAAGAAAACGAGGTCAAAAAGTCAGAGGAATCCTTTTATCAAACCCATCAAACCCAATTGGAACCCTAATGACCCGTGAAACCCTTTTCAATCTCCTCGATTTTGCCCGTGAAAAGAACATCCATATCATATCAGACGAATTATTTGCAGCCTCAACTTTTGGAGAAGATGAATTCATAAGCATGGCAGAAGTTCTAGACTCACAAGAAGATCCTGACAAAGATCGGGTCCATATTGTATACGGATTATCCAAAGATTTATCCCTACCCGGGTTTCGGGTTGGAGTTATATACTCATATAACGAAACCGTATTAGCTGTTTCCAAAAAGATGACAAGATTCTCTCCAATTTCAGCTCCTACACAACGGTTAGTAACTTCTATGCTTTGTGATTCGAATTTTATAAAAGAATATATAAAAAAGAATCTAGAAAGGTTAAGGGGTATGTATGAGTTGTTTGTTGGAGGTTTGAAGGAATTAGGGATTGATTGTGTGAAAAGTAGTGGGGGGTTGTATTGTTGGGTTGATATGAGTGGACTAATTCGCCCTTATAATGAGAAAGGGGAATTGGATTTATGGGAAAAGATGTTGAATTTAGGTAAGATTAACCCTACCCCTGGTTCTTGTTGCCATTGTATTGAACCAGGGTGGTTTAGGTTTTGTTTTACTACTTTAGAGAAAGAAGATGTTAGTGTAGTTATGGAAAGGATTCGTGGAGTTGTTGAAACTTGTAAATAGTTTTCTTGAATATTGATTGAATGGAATTGTGATGTTAGTGTTTAAAGGAAAAGATTGTTAGGTTTTTCGTTTTTGTGTAATGTTAGTTGATTTGAGGAGAAAGATAGTGATTTTTTAAATGTAGGGAATAGTAGCACAAGATTAATATTTGATTTTGTCCATATGGTTTCATTTTGTGTAATGCTTTTTGTCCCTTTGAGTAATTTTTTTTGTACTTTTTGTTCTTGTGGCTTAGATGAGAAATTGTAAGATTCATTTGGGGGTTATCAAGAATAATGAATAGGACATGTATATCATAATGATAATAATAAATGTTAATTATAAATATAAAATAATGGTAAAATAGTAATTTTAATCTACTCACCGATACCAATTAAAAGAAAAATGAGATGCATAGAGTTTCTATGTCTGTCTCAGGTATAAATAACTGTTATTTGGTTTTTTGGACCATTCATTTGTATTTTATAAACCAAAATAAATCCGTAATTTTAAGCAATATCAATCCCAAAAATCGAATATTCAGATGTAGAAAGTGGACAATTCAGTTTTATCCAAATAGTAAAAATTCTTAGTCGTGATTTCGTATGAGATGGACTATTATGGACATTGCTAAATTGTCGTTTAAGAAACATGTTTGTTTCATAATCTTTATGAATTGCATTGTCTGCTCTCTAAGGTAACTATTGTGTATTATGATAATGTTAATGCATTTTATCTTTAATGTGAGCTACAAAACATATTGAGATTGATCAGATTGTTTCAAAGAAGGTATCTCGAGAACATTCTATATGCTTCATGTCCCAACTTGTTACCGATAAACTAATGTTTTGCTAAAGGTCCACCTCCAGAAGTACTTTTTGAAGACTTTTGCTACTGTAAACTTTCCTCTTTGACTACAATAGAGTAACAGATAATGACTAAATTTTATAACTCGTAGATAACTATATTTGTTGCTATATTTAGCCAAACAGTCGTCTTTTTTTTTTTTCTACAAAAATCCTCTAACTTACAAAATGGTAAACTATTTAATAGAAAATTATAGAAATTGTCCTTACATTGAAAACAAATAATAAAAACGGTCCCTATAGTTTACATAATAGGTCCCCGTGCATAATTATTTTTACAAGAATAGTCTATATTTCAAAAAATTACATAAATGGTTGCTTCCTAATAAGAGGTTTATAGAAATGGTTCTTACGTTTCATAAAATTATAGATATGGTCCACGTTTTCACAAAAAATTAGAAATAATCCCTAAAAAGGAAAATTACAGAACTTGTCCCTAGGTTTCACAAAACTAAAAATGATATTATATATATATATATATATATATATATATATATATATATATATATATATATATATATATATATATATATATATATATATATATATATATATATATATATATACCTAGGTTATTCTATTCAAAATAATTATTGTGTTATTGTATGCATAACTGTAGACCAATCAATTTTACTTATTTTAAGAAAGTGATTAATATATATTATTGAATTAAAAATATTATCTAATTTAATTACAAGAGTATTTTAGTCAATTAATATAGATTTAATAAAGGAAAATTGCATATTTTAAGGGATCATAGATTCTAGTAATTTTAAAAATCTTATTTTACGAATTATAGTTATTTTAATTCGGACATTCTAACATAATATGCTTATTTATTTAATTATTTACTCAAAAATATAAATATTCTTGAACCATAGATAATAAAAATATTCTTGAACCTATTTCTTGATCATGACTTTAAGAATTTCTTGTAGAATAACAAATTCTTGAACAATCAATTGAAGAATAAAAACAAAAAAATACATTATTTCTTTTGAATACAGGTAACAATTGTTAAGAATTACATTTATTGTTAAAGAACAAAACTAAAATTTCAAAACGGGAAAGAAAACATCAAAATCTAACAACGACTAATACATTCTAAAAGAATAATATGGTACGTTTCAATTTTGTGGTCCGTTCTTCAAGCATCAACTTCTGTGATTCCAATAGAATTGGAATACGTGATTCCTTTCCAATAGAATTGGAATCTCACCAATATCATCCATTGAATCATCTACATAAATATACTTGATACCTTTTCAGAATTCAACCTTGTCAAGCTCCTGCACTGTCCACATAAATGAAGTGTTAAATCAGAAAAAAAAAACAAAAATTGAAATATGAATCCAAGAATGACACATGGGGCTCATGAAGAACAACTAATGAGTCGTATGGTCCATTCGAAAGTGACAAAAAACCATCTGGTGGACTTTCTAATGCCAATACAGTAAGATCAACATCTGTTTCTGCTTTCTTTTGCTTCGGCTTCTTGACTCTTGGGACAAAATGAGTTCTCCCATCTTTGGTTTCCAACTCCACTAACAAAAACAAGTAATAAACATCAGATGTATAGATATTTGATTTAAACAATTTAGATACGAAACACCAACAATATCAGCAAGATCGTTCAACCATACATGCCCAATATCATTTCTCAGTAGTTTTTTCATATGAAATTCATCAACCGAATCAATGCCTAATTAAAAAAAACAAATTTTTTTGAAAGAAATTAACAAAAGACACCATTTTAAATATTTATGTCATTCAGAAGCACTGTAATGAAAAAACAAATTGAATGGGGGAATAAAAGGGATTAAAACCCTATATGGTAATCTCAAAATCTATTGAATTTTCACAAATTAGAGACTGATTTACGTTTTTGTTGAATATGGGAACCGAGCATTGTATAATTAGAACCCAAAGTTTACGAAACACACACCTTTAAATTGAACTCCTAATTTGATACACTACTAGAAAAACATCCTTTTACGACGCGCAAATGCGCGTCAAGGAAGGCCCTGTTATAAAGAGAGACGACGCGCATTTACGACACGCAATTACATGTCGTAACCTTACGACGCGCGTGTTAATGACACACAATGCGTATCAAGAAAGCCCCTGTCAAGAAGGGTCATGTCATAAATGAAGATGACACACATTTTTGCGTATCATAATTTAAATGTTTAAAAAATATATTATTTATAGATTTACTAATTTTCAAATTAAGTAATAAATTAAAAATCTCATAATACAAAATAAAATACCATAAATAACAAAGATAATTCATTTCACTAATATGTCAAATACAAATGATTATTCCAAAAATGAGTAAATCTTATAAAAAAATGATCTCATTTATATACAATTGAACTTAAATTCACTTGTTCCATGTAAATGTTGACTCAAGTTTCCATTTTCAATGAACTCATACACCAAAAAAATGGAGCCCTCCACACAATATCGTATAAAACGCACCTGCAAATATAAAGTCAAATGTTAAATAAATATGGCCAACTCAAAATCTTGATAAATATATTTATCAATTGAAATACTGCATACCAGGTGATGAACATGTGTTAACAGATAAAATAATATAATTATGTCTAAAACTAATATTCCAAACCTCGCCTATGATCTGCATAAATAAGTGGCAACAGTTATGGAAGAAGGCCCTTGATAAGATTTGGCTTGTTGTGGCCAGCTATACTCAAAGCCAAACAGCTGCACGCCTAACATGCTGCCCATGTTTATCAAAATTTAACAGATCATGCTAATAACTCATACATATAGAATTATAAGGAAAAAAAGAGTAGGGTTTTCCCCATTCCGTTGAATTAGACAAAACAAAATGTTTTCTTTCCATTCCAATGGAATGAAGAATTCCATTCCTCCCCTGATTCCAGCATATATAGAGATACTTACCCTGATCAATTAATTTAATCAAATATGCATAAAAATACCAATCAACCCACCAACACTTTTGTTAAATCAACACAATAACACTATTATTAAAAAACTATGACTCAAATTTTGTAAAGGAGCTGTGTTTTAAATATTGAGCATGTGAAAGGAACCAACGCTTCATGTGATTTAAGTTTGAAGCAACTCCATTATTCTCTGATGAGGAAGCATCTAGTTCTTTTGTCACATCCATTTTATCACCCGAGATACTTGTTGCAAAAAATTGTACATTTTTTTGTCATTTTTAAAACAATATTCAAATAATTTTCTGTCATGTTTTCACAAACAACATTTATCTAGATAGCACTTTATCAGTGTATCACTTAATGAGGAAAAAAAAGCAATTTGAGAAGGGAATAGCAATATATGAAAAGGAAAAAAAAAATAAGTATAAGTATAAGAAACCTGCTCTAGAAATGAAATATGGAGGTAGCTCTCCTAATGCAGTTCCAAGGCCCCAAAGAATAGCTTCTACTTGTACTTGAGGCAAAATGCTGCTAAGTGGAACCTGAACACCTTGAGAGGATAAAAAAAATGGAGGCCCAAACTCTGAACAATCCTTTTGAAGCCATGTAGGGCTTCTGTTTAACTTTATTGTATCATAAACAACACTTTTAAGATCCACACGACCACACTGCATTGCTTTTATTGTGAAGAAAGCAATGTGGGGACCCAGATATAGAACAAAAGTGTGCAGCCCAGACCCTGATCAATTAATTACAAATACAACTTAACAAAACTTCAAAAACTTTGGTTTCCAAAAAAGAACATTATAAATGAAAATGCAAGAATATAATTATCTAAAGGGAAAAATACAGAACAACACTTGTACTTTCACCATTTTATTGATTTAGCCACTGAAGAAGTATTTTTTTTATTAAATTAGCTATTGAATTATTATTATTATAATAATAAATGATAATGGGGATAAAGTTGATTGAGCTCACCAAGACCAAAGGAAGATGCAACACCAAGAGCTACCCATCACAGTCCAAACCTTGCATATTCAAGAAGCTCTTCAACATGCTACAAGAACACATGTATCACATATTCATCATTATATATTAATATATAACATATAATCATGAAAACCAAGGAACTTACAACCTCATCGATAATTTGAAGGAACTCTGAGTACGATGAATCATAGGCAAAGAATTTGTTAACAAACAGAATACCCATTGAAGATCAATGTACAACTGATTTTGGGTTTTGGTTTGATTTTATGCTTTTCTTGGAAAACAACTAATAAAGATCAATAAATAGAGACCAAAAAATGGTATTTACTCAGTTTTATGGATGATCTCATGATCAATAGAAGCTTTCATTTGAGAGAACTCATATACATCATTATTTCAAATAAAACTGCATAAATATGTAGTTGTAATGGCCTAATGTAAGTAATAGGCAATAAGAAGTACCTTTCCATGTGGACCATCCACAAACAGAAACAAGAGTCCAGCTGCAACTGTGAGTGTGACAAAAAGCATAAGCCAGACAACATGTGTCAGAAGGTATACCGGTGATCTTGTTATATACTAAAGAACAGCCACTATAAAAAGCTTCAATGTTTTGAAAGGTTGTGTTATTAATGTCATATTCTCGAGTTCTTGTTTATGCTTCTCACGCAGTCCTACAATTACAAACAAGAAAACCGATTAGCCAAGGAAACAAGGCATCCACTCACCATTACAAAAATATAAACCCAAAATTGGAAAAAAAATCCAAATGGTAAAATGAGAACTTCCATAATTAAGGTTGTGTTTGTTACACGAGACAAAAAAGATTACAATTTTATCCAATTGACATCAGTCCACTCAATGCACACTAGACACAGAGCAATGCCATTGTGTTGTGTCATGTCTTATGTATATAGACATAGACTATAGAGAGATGATAAATTTTTTCATAAGAAAAGAGTGAGGTGATCTTATTAGATCAATTATACACACACACACATAAAGAGAAAGAGAGGGATATAGGAATAAACACAACCATGGTTCCATTGTGTTAGTTTGATATTATTACATTGTCATATCAGCTTCATGTAAACTCGAGTAACCTAGAGCAAGTTATCCAACAAACTCATTTCACATCTTCAATGACATTTAATCAATATTGTTTCGATTTACCAAATTAAGTAGGTAAAACTTTCTTAGTCTGAAAAAAGAAACAGTACAAAACCTCAACGGAAATAGAGTAAATAAAGAAGACTAAAAAAAACCCTTGCGAAAGTGCAACAGACAAAAGATATGAATCAAATAAAATAAGCCAATAAGGCATGGAGAAAGGGATATAATATGTCCCTTGATTTTATAAGGTTAAGAAGAGAGCAAGAATGGTAGCAAGAATCAACTTGTCACAAAGTCAAATCAATTAACCAATGAAAAAGGATAATAGTTTAATCTATTAGACAACCAGATCAAAAAATTTGTGGATCTGGACGGATTGAGCTACCCTAGTTATGTCCATGGATTACAGCCAACAACATCAAATGTTAGAGGATTTGATTTAAACAATCCCGACATCTCAAAAATCAAAAGAGGTACCTGAGATCGGCATCTCGAAAGCCTGAGAAGACAACAAGATTTATGAGTGCGATTGAAGTTCTTCTGCACTCACATGCTAAAACGAAAATACATCTTTTGAATCAGTTTAAATT
This sequence comes from Lactuca sativa, assembly GCF_002870075.4. Classification (NCBI taxonomy): domain Eukaryota; kingdom Viridiplantae; phylum Streptophyta; class Magnoliopsida; order Asterales; family Asteraceae; genus Lactuca; species Lactuca sativa. The sequence continues at coordinate 69,065,548 of NC_056631.2, read as the reverse complement.
CTCGATAAAATCTCAAATCAGTGACAATCGGGATGAATACAAGTCCTAGAAAATATGATAAACTCACTATTCAAACGGAGCAGGCTAAGATCAGTAACAACGCGAAAGCAGATCTTTGTTGTTGTTACGGGAAGAGGACTCCAGGAAGATATGAGATTCGCAGCATTCACTGATTGTGCGCTGTCTCTCTATGGATATGATTTGTGCTCACTGTTGCTTGCTTTTCTTGGTCTCGAGTTAGATGTTAAATCAGAAAATCCATCCAACATTGGGACAAAAAATAAAAAGTGTAGAAAATCTTACATACATCTGGTTGGGATCGAAGATGGATTTAGTTATTTCTCCGTTTCTTTTTCCTTATTCTCTATACATTGTTCTTTTCTTTTCTCCCTTTTTCCATCTGAAAGTTTCTTAAAGTTTTAGGGCTTCTGCACTTGGAGTTTGCTGAAATTTGTTAATCAGTCACACAAACACACCCTTATTTCTCCATTACCGAACAATCACCAGCCATCATCTCCTCACAACCCCTTGACAACCTTCGAACGTCACCTCACACCTTCACCTGCAAATCGAAAAAAAAAGAAATCATAAGAAGGGAGAAGAAGGGTTGTGATCGAACCAGAGGAAGAAAAGGGGAAGAAAAGGCACATCTTTTCTTTTTTTCTTTTCGCTCTCAAACTCTAGCTGTAAATAGGAAAGCACGAGAGATATTGGGAGAATAGATACAAGAGAGACAGAGATATCCATTCAGGTACAGTTGAGAGGTGAGAACATATAATCATTTGAAGAAGAAGGAATTTGGATGGGTGAGGGTGGGGACGAGGAAAACCTGTTTCCTGTGAGATCCAGCACACAAAATCCCTAGTTCTTCCAATTTTGGGATGGCGTGTATTTAATGTCTCAGAGGGAGAAAATGGTAGATAAAAGAGGATAGTTGACATCGTTGACCACTATATCGCTGCCAAACTCCAAAAATACGGAAGGGAGGAAGAGTTATAGCCGCATAATGAGGTCTAGGGTTTACAGAGAAAAGGCACATCTTTTCTTTTTTTCTTTTCGCTCTCAAACTCTAGCTGTAAATAGGAAAGCACGAGAGATATTGGGAGAATAGATACAAGAGAGACAGAGATATCCATTCAGGTACAGTTGAGAGGTGAGAACATATAATCATTTGAAGAAGAAGGAATTTGAATGGGTGAGGGTGGGGACGAGGAAAACCTGTTTCCTGTGAGATCCAGCACACAAAATCCCTAGTTCTTCCAATTTTGGGATGGCGTGTATTTAATGTCTCAGAGGGAGAAAATGGTAGATAAAAGAGGATAGTTGACATCGTTGACCACTATATCGCTGCCAAACTCCAAAAATACGAAAGGGAGGAAGAGTTATAGCCGCATAATGAGGTCTAGGGTTTACAGAGAAAAGGCACATCTTTTCTTTTTTTCTTTTCGCTCTCAAACTCTAGCTGTAAATAGGAAAGCACGAGAGATATTGGGAGAATAGATACAAGAGAGACAGAGATATCCATTCAGGTACAGTTGAGAGGTGAGAACATATAATCATTTGAAGAAGAAGGAATTTGGATGGGTGAGGGTGGGGACGAGGAAAACCTGTTTCCTGTGAGATCCAACACACAAAATACCTAGTTCTTCCAATTTTGGGATGGCGTGTATTTAATGTCTCAGAGGGAGAAAATGGTAGATAAAAGAGGATAGTTGACATCGTTGACCACTATATCGCTGCCAAACTCCAAAAATACGAAAGGGAGGAAGAGTTATAGCCGCATAATGAGGTCTAGGGTTTACAGAGAAAAGGAGAAGCAGAGAGTGAAGGTTGTCGGCTGATGGAGAGGATGAATTCGTTATTCCTTCCCGAACAACAACAAATTGATCACAGAACGAAACCTGCAAATGAGGTCTAGGGTTTACATGGAAACCCTAAAAGATGGAAGAAAAGCGGGGTTTTTAATTTTTTAGGATTTCATTTCCCCCTGCTATTAAAGTATGGAACGCGCGTTCCATTAAAATTTATAAAGCGACATCCTTAGATGACACACATGTGCCCTCGGTTTTTTTTTTTTTTTTTTTTTTTTTTTTTTTTTTTGTTTAGACACTAATTTAAGGGCACACAATAATGCATGACCTAAATCCTTAAATTTTTTGAAGAGACGACTCTTTTTTAATGTCACTCTCTTTTGTGTAACATAAATCAATAAGTGTCATGGTTTGCACGTCGTAAAAGACTCTTTTTCTTGTAGTGATAGAGAGCATAGATGTTGACTTGAGGGCGTTAGATCTTCAACGTCGTCTCGTTGGTTGAGGATTTGGTGAAACAGGAAGGAAAAAGAGAATATGGGATAGAGCGGTGGGGAAAACGGTGATTGTACTGGCAGATGTTGGTGGTGGGAGAGATCGAAGTTTTCTTGAATGAATAGAGAAAGAAACGAATTTGAAGGTAACAGTAAAGGAAGATTGGGTGGGAGAATAGGAACATTGGCGTCGTTTCCAAGGTTACATGGGATGAGAGAAGCCTTCCATCGGAGAAGCAATGCCAGCAGATGGAGAAGCAATGCCACCGGAGAAGCTCGCCGGTGATGTCTGTCGCATACATCGACCTCTTCCGCCATGATCGCCCCCTGGATCAGTGTCGTCCCGATGCTTCTTCCCTCTGCACCTCGTCGCGATTTCCCAACTATCACAGAAGCTCCGTCGACATGCCCTGTTCCTTCATTTCTGTCTAGGGATTTAAAGCTATAAATGTAAACGATTTTGCCTAAAATAAAGGGTTATGTGTGGTTTTAACCACAATTTAGAGCTCAAATAGTTTTAAGAGTTCAAACATATTACTTGTAATAATAAAAAACCATAAGCTATAAGACAATTAACTTAAATCACAAACAACTAATATCTTAAAAACGTCAAATCAATAGTAATTAACAACAAATATCTTAAAATTGTCTAATTTCACAATTTTTCAAAATTAAACATAACAAAAAACCAACACTTTTGTCTTTTAGTATTTTATCCATCTTTCATCTATGAAATTTGTCTTATTTTTAATATTTAATATATTAATAATTAATAAAAAAATTGTATATAATATATGGGGTGCGGTGCGGTTTTTGAAAACCAATAACCGCACCGCACCGCAAATTTGTGGTTTTTGAAAAACAGAAAACCTCACAATCGGTTTTTATTGCGGTTGCGGTTTATCGATTGCGGTTAATGCGGTTAATTTTAGTTATAGTGCGGTTTTTGCTCTCCCCTAATATAAACTATCTGGTGCGAAATAATCACGTACAAAAAGTTTATTTACCGCCTCAATCCTTATTTTCTACGCTTTTCTCGACGTTTAAAATTTCGGCCCTCTCACGTACCATGTCTTGTGCCGCAAACAATAGTGTGTGCAAAACCAACTCGTCATCAGAATCATCGGATGAAGACGAAATTGAATCGAAAAAAATATTCATTTTTTTGAAAGTGTGTGTTTTGATGTGAATAAAATGTGTAACATGTGTGTTTATATATATATATATATATATATATATATATATATATATATATAGAGAGAGAGAGAGAGAGAGAGAGAGAGAGAGAGAGAGAGAGAGAGAGAGAGAGAGAGAGAGAATTGATAATTGAATGAATTTTTTTAATACTTTTCAAATGGTCAAAATGCCCCCCAACGTTCAAGAATCGAGCTAGCCAATTACGTCCCTTGTCTTCTTTTGTCCTTGCACTTACGTCACAACCAAACCACCGATCCTAGGGGCGGTGTTCATGTGTCTTGGGGGGCTCCACGTCAGCCTCTCATTCGTCTTCTTGTTTTCACTCCGGACAGCCTTATAGTAGATTTCTAATTTTATAATTTTGAGAGCATGTGCTCCAAAGTGACAAAATTTAATGTTTAAGATGACGGATGATTATGTTATCCCTTATATTTATAAACAAGGTTATTGTTTTTTTTTTTTTAAATTTAATTTTATTTATTTTCTTATAGAAACCTAATCTTGCAAATTTAAGCAAAATTAAAACCTTTTTAAAGCTAAAAATTGAAGCTGGTAAAGCTGACACTAAGGACAAGTTTGATAACGGGGCTAAAATCTAAATATGTATTATTATTTATTGACTTTAGTTACATGTCAAAGTGAAGATTTAGCTAAGATATGTAATCATTTCGTTCCTTTTAAGTTTTATACAAAAATAATATGATTAAGAGGTAATTATTAAAATAATGATTTAATTTTTAAGATATATTTATTTTTTATTTAAGGGTTTAGGTTATCTTTATCACTAAATTTTTTTGAATATTTTATTTTGGTCATTATAGTTTGTTAAAGCTATCCTTCGCCATTAAACTTATTTATTTTGTTAATTTTGGTCATTTTAACCGAGGATAACATGTATATAACATTAGTCATTGATTTTTTTTTTTGTTTTTTATTTTAGTCATGATACTTTGTTTAAGCTATTATTGATCATTGATAATAAACAAGTTCAATGACCAATGATATCTTAAACAAAATATAATGACAAAAATAAAACATTCTAAAAAATTCAATGACTAAAAATGACCTAAACTCTTTATTTAATACACATCCTTTTATAATAATATTAATAAAACATTGTTCCCAAGTATATAGGTTTTATTAGATATAAAAATCATGTTAAATAAAATAAAATTTTATTTGTTTCGTGTAAAAATAAACGAAAACAATTTTTATCTACTTAATCTGTTTAATTATGATCTATGAAATTTGAATTATTCCATCCTAGTAGCGGGTCATGTCGCCTTGATGCCCCCTGTTCGAATACGAGCGGAAAAGGTATTATTCGTTTCAACATGAAACGAATTAATTATTCGATAAGAATTGCCTTTCATTATATTCCAATGTTTGATTCTATATACAAAAAGTTTTTTCTTATTCCATTCAATAATAGAATGCTTTCAAGGAAATAAACACGAAAGATCCTAGATATTACTAATGTATGAAATCAACGAATACAAAGTTTTGGTTGTCTTACGGAAAAAAAAAATCAAGAAGAAATTTATCCAAGTACTTTTAAGCAAGGTTGCAGAAAACGTTAGACGTTACCTAGTCGGTGGACTGGGGTCTAGGGATTAATCGGGTAGGCAGTGATTAATCAGAGGATTAATCGGGGACCATTAATTATTAAGAAAATTATTCAAAAATTTATAAATCTAACTTTAATTGTAAGAATATAAATAAATAAGCATAAAAGTTTAATAATAAGTTTAACAAGCACAACGATTTATCATCCAATTAATAAGAAAAATTATTCAAATTTTAATATATCTTAAGAAAAATAAATTTGGGTATTTGTATATTTGAAAACATAGAAATTTTGAAAATTTTGGAGAAAAACTTTAAATTTTAATTTTTAAATTTTTTTTATATATTAGTTGAACACTGAAATACTATGAACTTTTGAAATTTTGAAAATTTTGGTTTAATATTTAAAATTTTGAAAATTTGAAAATTTGGCCGATTAGGCCGTCTAGGACCGATTAGGACCGCCTAGGACCGATTAGAACCGTCTAGCTCCGACTTTGACCCCCTTTGACCAAAACCGATTAAGCCGACCGATTAGCCTTAATCCTATTCGGTTGTAGACCGCCTAGCGATTAATCCCCGATTAATCGGACGCCTAGACCGATTTTTACAACACTGCTTTTAAGTAACAAAACGTTGTCAATTTGGAAAAGATAATGTCAATATTATTAATTCTCGCATAAATATCTTTAAATGCTAATATGATAACTATTGGTGTGCCTATATTTTTGTGGTTCTTTCTGAGACTTTGTTGTTGTTCTGCCGTCCTGGGTCATGGCTGTTCCTATCACTCCGACCATCATATTCTCTCCCACCGACAGGACCAACCTTGAGGTTTGCTAAGTTAGGGCTTAGGACTAGGGATGAGCATATGGACCGGGGAACCGGCTGGAACCGGTACCGGAACCGGAACCGGCACCGGAACTGGAACCGGAACCCGATGGATTGGTCGGGTCGGGACCGGGACGTTATTTTTGTGGATTTTTGGAACCGGGAACCGGTAGAACCGGCAAAAACCGGAACCGTATGATGTTATTTTTCGAGGACCGGTTCCAACATTTGAAGACACGACAAGAACCGGTAGAACCGCCGGGCCGGTTCGGTTCTTGATTTTGGTCGAAGCCAGTTCCCGGGTCGGGTCCGGTTCGGGCTGGTTCTTGCCGGTTTGGTCCTTTTGCTCATCCCTACTTAGGACCTCTATTTCTAAAGGGCCCTATATTCTCAAAAGTCCAAAAGTTTAGTCCATTAAAACATCCAATCTAGTAACCTTAAATAAATCACCCGGAAGAAATGATCATTCCACTCATGAAACGAAACGATGTTGCATTCTTCTACTGATTCTAATTTTTGCGACGCACTCATCTCATCCGTTTCCGATTTCCGAGTGAGTGAGTCCGACGCAATACATAGGGATGTCAAAAACCCCCGTGGGACCCCGCTCCTGTGGGACCCCGATACCGTGCGAGACTAAATTTTAAAAAAAACTGGGAGCGGGGGCAGGGGCAGAATTAAACCCCATTTATTTTCGGGACCAGGGTCGGGAGTCGGTATTTCTGCCCTGTACTCTCGCGGGGGCCCCGGTTGTACATTTATGTAAAAAATATATATTTAATATAAAATACATATAGAAAATAGATTTTCTAATTTTAGGTTTGGTGTAGGTTTCACTTTCCCGTTTCCAATTAATGGATGTTAAAGATGTAACGAATTGATTATATATTTTTGAACATGTAAGTATTTTATATTTGTAATGTTGGATTTGTCGTATTTTATATTTGTAAGATTGTTGGAATTGTGGTTTTGTAATGTTGGATTTTTAATTTTTTAGTTTCTAGAAGATTATGTTTTAAGTTTTTAAAGCTATTAAAAATAGTTTTTTAGCCTAAAACAAAGGAGTTTTTTAGCAAAAAAAAATCGAATTTCAAGCCTATAAACCGGAGGAACGGGGGCGGGACCGGGGGCAATGGAGGTAACCGGGGGCTATGTAAACGAGTGGTCCGGGGTGGGACCGGGGGCGGGGGCAACAACTGATTTTGGGAGCGGGGCAGTTTTTTCCGCTCCCGTTTGGTCCTGTTGACATCCCTAACAATACACATTCATCAAGTTATTCACCCAGAATAATCAGGAATCCCTGAGCATACTCAATGTTATAGAAAGCACAATGTAGGAGTGATTTGATTCGTTAGTCATATCACTCTCAATTACTTTATTCGATTAGAATATAGCTATGTGATTGAGCTATATAGTCCTAAATACCATAAGTTATTGACAATGAATGATAGGTTTATTAACAAGTTTGTTATGTACTCTTTGTTATATTAGGTGTGACAAAACTGCAAAAATGGTCCCTATGGTATGTATTTTTTCTGATAGTCCAAACCACGACTTTTTTGGTTTCGTGGTCATTTTGAGCTAATTTCGTTGCGTTTTGGTCCCTCGAAAAACAAAAAAGACTAAATTGCCTTTCTGATATTTTTTCTGATGGTATGTCTCTCTCTCTCTCCCCATATCTTCTTCTTCCCCGTAAAAGAACCCAAAAAGAACCACCATAACTTATAATGTTATAGGTTTTAGTTTCCAAAATCAACCTATGTTCTTCTGTGTACGTCAAAATAATTGATAGCGATAAGAAGATTCTTAAACAAAGTAACCCACAAAGAACATAACCTTAATCCATGGTTGCCTACTGTCGTGGACCTACACTCCACCGCCTATCTCTCATTGTGAGACCTTGAAGTCATAGAGCATCTGAGATCCATCTCCACCACACACCGCCTATCTATTTCTCCCAATTAACTTCGACAAACACTTCCCCATCCTAGTCGGTATCTCTAATCCACCTACCTTACGTCCAATCATCATGCGAAAACTTACCGGATATAGCGTTAAAATTCTCAACAGACCTTGCAGTTGTCGGAAGTTTCAAAATTTAGTAGAAACAAAACTAGAAATCAACAAGCAAAAAGGAGAAGCATGGAAGAGATGGCATAAGTGATTGAAGGTTCTTGTTTAAATTCCTGCACTCCTTGACAGATCGATTCTCCAGAAGCATAGAAAGAATCTAGAAGTGGTCAACTTCCAAATAGGTCTGGTGTGTGGTTTCCTTTCGAAATCGGTCGGGCGTGGAGTCCGATAGATGATGAAAGGACGTGAGATGCCAACAGAAAATCGGGGGGGGGGGGGGGGGGGGGTTCGATTCTTAAAGATGAAAGGTCTCGTTGAAGGTGATATTTTCCTAGCTAATCCCACTAGCTAACCACCAGATATGATTTTCTTGGTTAGGGTGATTTTTACATCTTGATAATCATTCTTAAGTTCTTGAATTTTGTAATTAAGTTCCTAAAATCAAGATTGAGTCTCGATTTGTTACGAACAAACAGGGGGTTTAAGATTTTTTTATTCGTCAGCTTTTTTGTTCATCTTCATGTTCATATAAGAACACCCAAAAACCTACAAAAATTTGATTATGTTCAGCATGTTTATGTTCGGATCTGTATTTTCATCGGTGTTCTAAAACTTAGAATTATGCTCTTCATAAGCTTGAACATAGGTGGGAGAGTAGAGAGAGATTAGTTTTTTTTTTGTCTGATAAAAATGAGCCTTGAATTTTTGTTTCTGGAAGATAAATGAAGAACATATATTCATCTCGTTCATCTCAGAAATATGATATATATATATATATATATATATATATATATATATATATATATATATATATATATATATATATATATATATATATATAGGAGTAGGATCAAATGAGAATACCCAAAAGGTTGAGAACACAAGAACGGATCTGAACCATTTAAAAAACTAAATTTAAGGTTATTATCGAATGAGCTATTTATGTAAAGTTTTAAAAGTTACAGGCATTAAAGTGTAACTTCAAATGGTGAAAAGGGTATTATAGTAATTGGATCTTTACCACCGTTGTTTAATCCCTATAATTCCTTAATCACTCACTTATTTCCTTCCATTTCCCGTCTCTCTCTTCATCTCTCTCTGTAAACCTAGGTAGGCCTCCACCCTACATGATTGATCCACCACCAAAAGGGAATTGATGAAGCCAAAAAAGGAAAGGGAAACAAGATCTTCAAATTGTTGTTGATCGGAGGAGAAGAATTCACGAACAGAGCATGGACCAGGAGGCATAATTGATTGGGGAATATTTGATCCTCATCTGATCAAGTGACATGAACGACTGATCTACTCATCACTGGTGCAGAAGAGGCGTCGACCTTCCCCTGATTTACTCCAGATCGATCGAAGAGTATTGTGCCAATGTGTTGATTTCCAAAGTGAATCTCGATTTCCAATGTGTTGTTTGAATCGCATACAGGTAATTCGATGCATAAATTGGATGTCAAATATTTGATACATAAATCGCATACAACTTAACTTCTTCCACTATTCGAGCAAATACTTGATTGCATATCGTTTTGGTTACAAATATTCCACACCTACATCTAGATTCAAGAGGCGACACTCTTTTGCATGTGTATGTTTCTTAGGTATGGTAATTTACTCATTTAAATCGACTAATAGGGGAAGAAGATAAGTTGTGCACATAAGGTGCTCGATGAAATGCCCGAATTCAGAAAACTGGAACTTGAATGCTTGATCGATTCTTTCTCAATCTTTTCTTTGATTTTTTTTTCTGACGATATTCAATGAATGAAAATCAAAGCTAACCTTTCGCTACACCCTCAATGAAAAGCAAAAACAATAGAACATTCAAATTTATGTATATTGATGCAAACAAAATTACTTAAATATTTCTATCTGTTTGCCATTTGTTTTTTCTTCCTTTTCTGCAATAATCATACATGAATATAGCTATAATTATACATGAATATAACTATAACCATATATACAAGCGTTTGTGAATAAATGAAGATGTATATATACATTCCCCGTACATTATTATAGTTTGTGAATTGTTTTTTTTAATATCATTGAACTCATTTTACAGGTATGAATTTAAGAATAACAATGATCACAAGTGACTTTGTTTTTTGGTGTGATGTTGGATACTAGCAGAAAATCATGAATCAAAGTTGGTTGAGTCTCACTCTAACTCATAGTAGTTGGATATAAGAGGCATATAGATCAAGAGGGTAGCATGAGACGATAAAATCAAGATTTGGATGCACTACAAAAGGCAAAAAGCACCAACATCATTAATCATTAATGATTACTAGCGATCAAGATCAAGAGGTAAGTGTTGAGTCCCTTTCATTAATGATTATAACACTTTGATGCATTAATGATTATAACACTTGATGTAGGTGTTGGATACTAAAGAAGATAAAAAAACCAACAAGATTACTCAAAATATATGGTTTTCAATCTCACCAATTTCTACTAACAGTACAAGTAAGATCATATCTATTTAAAAAATTTCATACTTCATAGACTATGGTCGTTGATAAAAGGTTAAAACTGATGAATTAATCTAGTGATTTTTGTGTTAGGTCCATTGAGAAGAAATAAGGAAACGAAATAGCAATTGGAAGCAAATTTTCAAGAAAAGGGAGCTCGATATTTCATATATGTATTCTTTTATGTTAATAGAAAAACAGGCAACTTATGTATTGTAATTTCATTTTTTATTAGAAGAATATTTCATTTTTGATTGAAATGTATTCAATATCGATTAGAGGTATTTGTATCTTGGTTGAATAAATGATAATGAACATATATTCGTGTTTATCATTTTCTTTTAGATGTAATTTATGTACTATTTTGTTATATTCATTTGTGATTAAAACAATATCCATTTGTGATATTTGTGAATAACAGTGTATATTCATTTGTGATTGTGAATAGAAGTGTATTAAAATGAGATTGTAAATAAAAGTGGATTTATTTGTGATTTGAGGCGTACTGATTTCCTTTTAAAGAAAAAGAAACGGTCATCAATTATTTTTCGGAAAAATCATCATGAAATTTTTTTTATATATTTCATCAACTAAAAAGAACTATTAATTTTTTTAGGTAGTTAAAATCATTATCCCTAGATTTTAGGAAATCATTAATTAATATTTATATAAAGTTACTAATATACCCTTATAAAATGATTGATCCAGAAATGTTCTCGCGTTCTCAACCTTTTAGGTGTTCTCATTTGATCCTCTCCCTAATATATATATATATATATATATATATATATATATATATATATATAGACACACACACACACATACTAGACGAATTTTCGCGCGTTGCCCAGCGTTGGTTAAAAATATATTGTTAAAATGTTGAAAAATATATGTTTAAAATGATTATATTATTGACATTAACTTTGACATAATATTTTGAACAATATTATTTATTGACATCAATCCACATTCCTCATTAATAGAATTAAATATAATTATCTATTTAATATTATTTTTAACAATTTTTATGATTGATTAATTTAAATTTTTACTTATGCAATTATTTTCTAATTTCAATAATGATGTTCATTTAAAATACAATTTATTTGTTGTTAACGTTATGTAATTTATAAATTGATGTTATTATCATTTAAAGTTATTGTTCTTTAGTTATAAACCACTTATTATTATTAATAAGTTAAAGAAGACTTTTAAGAAACTCTTAATATTACTATTAAAATGTGAAACATACACTAAATAATAAACTGATAAGGTTAATTATAATATGTTAAAAGTTAAAAATATAACTTTGTAAATAGAAGTAAATATATTCTTTTAATATTGAAATTTAGTTTATATATGATTACACTTTAGGTTTGATATTTATTTAACCTTATTAACCAACTTATAATCATTAGAAATTAAAAAGTCATGAGAGTTTCAAATGAATGAGGTGAAAGAAAAAATGCTTCATTTATAAGTATAGTGGACGAATTTCCACGCGTTGCGCAGTGTGCAATTATATTGTTTAGAATCTTGATTTTTATAATGGGTGTTTAGTTGTTATAAGTTACTATGACAAGTTAATAAAATTTATCAACGTCCGGATTAAAACACAAGACATTCAATCTAAAAGAAAAACTTCTACTAAGTAGGCTAGTCTCACATAGACGTTTAATTAATTATACATTTCAGTTTAGGTTTTATATTTAAAAATATACATAATTTTTAACTATTAGAAAAATAGTCTTATGATATTTTGATTTATGATTGTGATTTAAAACCATTTTTATTTAACCAATAAGTTATATGTATATATTTGGTAGAAAAATGAACAGTTGGTTTGAACTTAGACTAATAATTGATTTTAATATATTAAATAAATAAAATTAAGGAGGTTAAAGTGAATGATTTAATTAAGTTACAAAAAACAAGTATGTTTGGTTAATTACTTGAAAGATCAAGAGTTTGTGTAACTTTCAAATGAATATTTTGCATTAATATGACATTTATTATAAAATAAAAACCAAGATTAGTGAATAACTAAAAAAATACACATTTTAACAATCTTGGCATTGATATATCTTATTAGGTGTTTGTTTTATAGTTCCAACATTTATTATCATTTCTACTATTAAATATTAAGAATTTTTTGTAGTTTTAGGTTGTGGAGGTAGCTTGTTCGAGCTATGTGTTTCTTCATAAAAGTCCAATTATTATTTTATTACAATTAATGCGTTTGATTCCTTACTCTGTTAATGTTGATTTAAGAAAATCATTGTATTTATCATTTTCAAGAATATGAAACATGTTAACGGATAACAACAATAAATTAAAAACCAAGAGATACAACTTGTACAACAAACCTACAACAATTAACAACGGTAAAGAGTAAAGTTTCTGGCATTATCTTTAAAAACATCAATGCATCTTCTCATTAAAAACTACAAACTTTCTCATAAAGCGATAAACTCATCAACTCATTAAAGTGAATTTCTACATCTCAATATGAACTTCAACACAAAACCTTGCATATTGTTCAAAATGTGAGGTAATCTTCAACTTAAATATTCATTAAATCTCAGAATGTTTATAAATAATTTCTACAAATTATGAATATCACATATCAAGCAGAGTTAGAATCATAAAACTTGAAGTTATATCCATACCCTTGATTGCTCCATTCACCAATTCAATTTTACCCCTAATAATATAAACTTATAAGAAATGGATGGTGTAGAGCGTTGTCTTTCAAAAAATAATTGTCCGTACCTGTATGCTCAATAAAATATTGCATGTGTCAATTTGTAAAATAGATGTTAGAAAGTTCTTAAACCTAAGAGCTACTTTTATTCACAATTAAAAACACAATATGTGAACAAACCAACAAAAAAACCAATTGTTTTGATTAAAAACACAAAATTCATACCTTGCTTTATTATAGATTATTGAACTTCAATATTATATTGACAACATAATATTTTCATTTACACCAAAACAGAGAACAAATGATCACTAATTAGACAAAAGAAGTATTTTGTTTTGGTTTAGGATATTTATTTATATAGAAGTAAGTATTTATAGGCTAACTACATTTGTGTGAAGGAAATTTCAAAAGTCAAATTAAATCCTATAAGTTGAATAGTCTTGGAAGTTTTAAATGAATGAGATTCATTACATTGAAGGTGAAAGTGTGTAGGAGTTTCAAATGCATAAGGTGTTGGCAAGTTTTTTATGGGGGTTTCAAATGAATGAGATTCAAGGAAAAATGCTAGCTTTATAAGTATGTATAATATATATATATATATATATATATATATATATATATATATATATATATATATATATATATATATATATATATATATATATATATATATATATATATATATATATATATAACGACATCATATTTTCTATATTTTTCTTACAGATAAAAATAACTACATAAGCAATGTGTTCCTCAAAACAAAACTATATAATTTTCATGTCCTAAAAATATTATTATATAAAACAAATTTGAACACCATATGTTCGCATTTACTAGAGAATTATGAGAAACTTAGTTTTCTAATCTACCTATTCTAATAAATGAAACCTAGAAATGACACGTGTTAATTTTTTTGAATGTCTTTTTGACACGTGACATTTTCCATTATTTTTATTATTTTCTTTTTTTGATAATGATGGGACATCGACCTCCGGCGAGTCTTCTAGTCTTCTCCTGCGGCGGATATCTGACATCACAATGCAAACCCGTTAGAGCCGTCCCATGGACTATGCCCCGGGAGCGGGCTCCGACGGTCAAGTTAGATAAGCTAGAAGATCTGAGATGGTTCTCCTTAGCTGGAGAGGACCATCTTGGTACTAGTGGTGGCTGACGGCGGCGGGTGGCAGCTGAGCCACCCGACCGGAGTATAGTGGCGGCTGAGCCATGGGGGAAGATCTAGGGAAGGGCCCCTCTCCATGGAGGAGGTACTATTTATTATATAGGGGACAATTAGGTCAGGCCTTGGTCCAACCCAATTCAGGCCCAACTAGCAAGGAGTTGGGCAAGGCCGCCCGGAGGCGCCGGGCAGGGCTGGCAGGCGCGCACCAGGAGAGGATGGCAAGGGAGCGCCTGGCCGAGCCGGCAGGAGAGTCCCCAGCAGGGCTGGTGAGGGAGTCCCCAGCAAGGCTGGCAAGGGAGCGCCAGGCAAGGCTGGCAGGAGCACGCCAGGCCAGGCTGGCACGCTAGAGCAGTCTAGGCCACGCCAGTGGACCATATCTCATCAAGGCCCCTCCAGTCTGGTGTTATTGGTACGCGGCCAATGACATCGGACTGGACTTAGTCTTATAAACTGACAGGAAAGTCCCCAGCGAGGCTGGCAAGGGAGTCCCCGGCAAGGCTGGCGGGAGCGCGCCAGGCCAGGATGGCGCGCTAGGGCAGTCTAGGCCACGCCAGTGGACCATATCTCATCAAGTCCCCCCAGTCTGATGGTATTGGTACGCGGCCAATGACATCGGACTGGACTAAGCCGGATAAACCAACATGAGAGTCCCCAACGAGGCTGGCAAGGAAGTCCCCAGCAAGGTTGGCAGGAGAACGCCAGGAAAGGCTAGGGGGAGCGCGTCAAGCTAGGCTGGCACGCTAGAGCAATCTGGGCCATGCCAATGGACCATATATCATCAAGTCCCCCCAGTCTGATGGTATTGGTACGCGGCCAATGACATCGGACTGGACTAAGCCGGATAAACCAACAGGAGAGTCCCCAGCGAGGCTGGCAAGGGAGTCCCCAACAAGGTTGGCAGGATAACGCCAGGAAAGGCTAGCGGGAGCGCGCCAGGCTAGGCTGGCATGCTAGAGCAGTCTGGGCCATGCCAATGGACCATATATCATCAAGTCCCCCCCCCCCCCCAGTCTGATGTTATTGGTACGCGGCCAATGGCATTGGACTGGAACTACTCATATAAATTGTGCGTCGTCAAGTCCCCGTAGTCTGATGCGATTGGGTTGCTGACAATCGGATCGGACTAGATAAAGCACCAATACAATGAACAATAAAGAGAATGACCGAACCTCTCCCACGGGAGCCGTCGGGTTATGCAATGAGCCAAACGCTGCTTGAGCTGACTTGATACTCCTTCATTGAGAGGAGTGCGAGCCGGTCGGTGAGATGCAACATAACTGTTGCTGCGATCATGCGGACCGAGGCTGCTAAAGAGTGTTACGTGACACTGATGTCGGTGGAATGTCGGACCGGGGTAGCTAAGAAACATAAGCTTGCCATTCAGTCCCTGAGACTTTTATCCGACGTGACTGTTGAGGTAGCCATGTGAGATTGGATGTCACCAGTAACCATCTACATAGCCTGAATTGCGGCATACCAACCCTATTCCCCCCCTTTCTTAGAGGAGGCGTGAAATAGATTCCAAGAGCTGGGCGACTAGGTTGCTAGCGAGGGTCACGTAGTAAGACTATTGTCGATAGCCAGACAACATAATTGTTGAAGGGTAGGCAGTGAGGCTATAGGATGGGGTTGCATAGCAAGACCATTTCTGAAAGCCAGGAAACAGAGATGCCGTGGGGTACGCGACGAGGCTACATGTAGGGTTGCACAGCGAGACCATTTTCGAGAGCCAGGAAACAGAAATGTCGTGGGGTACGTGGCGAGTCTACAGGTAAGGTTACGCAGCAGGACTGTTTCCGAGAGCCAGGAAACAGAGGTGCTGTGGGATCATAGGAAGCAGGGCCGCTGTCGAGATGACCTTCTTGCTGGAGAGTATCCTCACTATAGCAGGTTGTAATGCGGATAACACTTCATCGATCGTCCGAGCACCAGAGAGTCGTGATGACTATGAGATAGGAAACACCAAGATCATGGTGTTGGTCGTGGAATAAGCTTGTGATGCGCGACTTAGGAGAATAGCTTGGGCTTAGCGCCAGCGAACATGGAGATGTCTTGCAGGAAAGCATCGCGTATAACAGATCAGGTTTGGCTGCTAACGATCGTAGATAAATCACACGGAAGAGCATCGTGTGGAATGGTCGGGGCGTGTTGCTATACTGGAGTTGGGTTGAGAAGCCAGGCGACTCGAGGCAAGGGTACTGAACCTCGCATACGGAGCTTGCCGCTATAATGGAGTCGGGCTTGGAAGCCAGAAGACTCGAGGCGAGGGTACTGAACCTCGCATGCGGAGATTGCCGCTATATTGGAGTCGGGATGAGAAGCTAGGCAACTCGAAGCGGAGGTACTGAACCTCGCATGCGGAGCATGCCGCTATAATGGAGTCGGGCTGAGAAGCCAGGCGACTCGAGGCGAGGGTACTGAACCTCGTATGCGGAGCTTGCCGCTATAATGGGGTCGGGCTGAGAAGCCAGGCGGCTCGAGGCGAGGGTACTGATCCTCGTAGGCGGAGCTTGCCGCTATAATGGAGTCGGGTTGAGAAGCCAGACGACTCAAGGCGAGGGTACTGAACCTCGCATGCGGAGCTTGCCGCTATAATGGAGTCGGGTTGAGAAGCCAAGCGACTCGAGGTGAGGGTACTGATCTACGCACGCGGAGCTTGCCGCTATAATGGAGTCGGGCTGAGAAGCCAAGCGACTCGAGGTGAGGGTACTGAACCTCGCACGCGGAGCTTGCCGCTATAGTGGAGTCGGGCTGAGAAGCTAGGCGACTCGAGGCGAGGGTACTGAACCTCGCATGCGGAGCATGCCGCTATAATGGAGTCGGGCCGAGAAGCCAAGCGACTCGAGGCGAGGGTACTGAACCTCGCACGCGGAGCTTGCCGCTATAACGGATTCGGGATGAGAAGCCAGGAGATTCGAGGCGAGGGTGCTGAACCTCGCATGCGGAGCATGCCGCTATAATGGAGTCGGGCTGAGAAGCCAAGCGACTCGAGGCGAGGGTACTGATCCTCGCACGCGGAGCTTGCCGCTATAATGGAGTCGGCCGAGAAGCCAAGCGAGTCGAGGCGAAGGTGCTGAACCTCGCATGCGAAGCATGCCGCTATAATGGAGTCGGGCTGAGAAGCCAAGCGACTCGAGGCAAGGGTCCTAATCCTCGCACGCGGAGCTTGCCACTATAATGGAGTCGGGCCGAGAAGCCAAGCGACTCGAGGTGAGGGTGTTAAACCTCGCATGCGGAGCATGCCGCTATAATGGAGTCGGGTCGAGAAGCCAAGCGATTTGAGGCGAGGGTGCTGAACCTCGCATGCGGAGCATGCCGCTATAATGGAGTCGGGCCGAGAAGCCAAGCGACTCGAGGCGAGGGTGCTGAACCTCGCATGCGGAGCATGCCACTATAATGGAGTCGGGCTGAGAAGCCAGGCGACTCAAGGCGAGGGTACTGAACCTCGCACGACTGGGCACAACACCCTACAATCTATGTGTCTAGCTCGTGTGACCAGTTTAGGTTAAAGCAGTTCGGAGAATTTTCGGATAGCAGCCGGAGGTTTCAGCCAGTCTTCAGTTGTGCGAGGTGAGTCTCCTCACTATGTGAATGAGTCTAAGGCCACAATGCCGACCCATGTAGTATATGAGTAGGAAGACCGGGGTTAGCCCAAGGCACTGTATGCTAGTATGTGATTCCGGACCAAGGTCCGATGCCGGGTGGGTGCCCAAGGAATGTTTGTATGTTTGTTATACTTGTTGTCTTTGTGATACTGGTATGTGTCTGGTAGGGAGGTGAGTGGGTTAGGTCCCATATCTCATCACTAGCTGAGTATGGATGTAGTTCCATATCTCAATATTAGCATAGTAGGGACGAGGCCCATGATAGGAGAAAAGTGAGTGTGGGCGGACGGAGTTCCATAACTCATCAGTAGCAGACCAGGGGCGGGGCCCAAGATAGGCGAGGCCTTAGTACAGGGGTACAATAGGGAATGTTTTCTTTATGCGCTAGTATGTCATTTGATTGCATGTAAGTGTATAGCGGGTGAGGCCCATAGATAGGCGGGGCCTAAGAGAGACATATATGTATACCGAGCGGGGCTCGATGCCAGGCGGGGCCCGATGCAGCGGGCGGGGGCCTAATACGTGGTTAGGTTTATGTGGTCATGCATATGTGGTATGTGGTAGGTTGGGGAACTCACTAAGCTTCGTGCTTACAGTTTTCAGTTTTGGTTTCAGGTACTTCTGGTAGCGGAGGGAAGAGCTCGGGATGATCGCATGACACACACCAAGAAGTTTTAGCCTGGGATGTTTTTACTCTGATAATTAGTGTTGGGTTTTGAGCATTCTAACACTCCTATGGTGTACATGCAACCCTATAAACCTTGGATCTATGTTTTCTCTATTATACATGCAAATAAGAACTTTCCAAGGCTTTAATCCTAACTAGCATATTATGATGTTCTTAATCTACAAAGTAATAGTTAGATGACATACCTTTTGATGTAGCTTGATGTCTTCAAGCTTTAAGAGCTTAGCCCCAATAGTGTGGAAGCCTCAAGTGGAATCACAAATCACCAAGACACCTTGGAAGACTTTAGAGAATATGGATACTTGGTTCTCTCTAGTGAAATTGGCTAGCCCTTCTTAGTGTACCACACTAGTACCAATTTCACCAACCAAGGACATCTTTATATAGTGTAGAGGATTAGGGTTAAAACCCTAATACCCATGACCTTTCATTTCCTAGGATCCATGGGTTAAACACTCCATGGACTATCCATGAAAGTTTAGCCCAACCTAAATGAACTTGGCCCATTCCATATATATAAGAGTCCGTATTTAATTAGTTCCTTTTGATCACTTAATTAATTATAAATTAATTCTTGATCAATACTAATTAAATAATATGATTCCATATTAATATATTAGAACTTATAGTATATTAATATTAATCATAAACATACTATTCTCAAAAGATTATCCATATAAATTGTGTCGGTGAAGTGCAACTCAAATGGACCATGCCGGGTCGGGTCAAGTACATACCAAATATAGTTATGGACTTAGACATTAATCCAACAGTCTCCCACTTGGATAAGTCTAAAACTATTATTGTGTATGACTTCAAACCTAACTGACAATCGTAGCTCTTAAAGCCACTGTCGAACTCTGATCTTGTCAACGAACTTGTCCATTAGATAAGGGATCATATATTCCTCCATTCTAGATATCATATGGACTGAGACATGGATTATAATCATTCTCTCTGTCCATTTGTTGTTTCTCGATTTCCGATTTATGACGAATGACTAATTGAACAAATCAAATTAGTCCTGGCCCGGCCGAGCACTTCCATTTGTCATCATCAAATCATCGAGGGGCCCACATATATCGCTTTTATCCCGAAGGTAAAAAGGAATGGATAAACTTCGACTCATATGGCTTGTTCTACTACTTGTTGAATCATACACAAAGGCACGTTTTATAGCACCGAGTTACCAAATGCGTTTTCGTGCAATCAATGTACAACCAACTCATAGTAACAACTCATATCTCTAGGTTTGAAGAATATAAGATATTATCGTCTCATGATCACTCGTGATAAAATCCATGAAGTGATTCTAATGAGCGCGGGTTGAATCCAATACTCAGAACTTATGAGCACTCATGAGTGTTGTAGCCCTTTGTCCAACACCTTAGACCTCTACAAGCCAACCCATGACAGTCTTGATTCATATCTACTTCCAACATATGACCGACTGTGGATGGTTTGAATAACTTAGTCATTCCGGAAGAATAACCTAGTTTATTCAGGAAGTCAAAACATGCAAAATGAAACACAAGAATAATTGAATCCAATATGGTATCAAAACCTATGAACATAAATAAAACGCCTTTTATTTATCACCATATGATTACACATTATTCATTGTATACTGTTTCAGCTATCAACTTTATTCTTGAATTTAAAACAATAGTTGTCCCATGCTCCAAGCATGTACACTATGTTTTTTCTAAACACTAGTCATGCCATACACCAAGTATGCATACTATGTTTGTCTATGATCTTTACTTTGTGAACTAGATCCATTGAACATAACTTCAATGATTCTCTTTTCACACTCCCAAATCCTTACTGCAAATGCAAGAATTCCAAATTCATGCCATTTACTGAAATCTGTTAGATTCTAAACTTATATACATTGATCCTCTTGTAATGATTATGCACAAAGTCAGAAAGACTTGACAACAATCATTATAGAGTATTCCAAAGGAGATCAACTCCTTGGAAACATCCTTCTTGCATTAAGTTTCCTTAATCTTACACAGATTGAAAATTCTAACTTTGAAACATTTCCAGATTCCATTTTGACTATCACTTCTGACCAAGAGTTGTCTCCTTACAGATTATGTCAATATGGTCCTTCCAGAATTATCACTATACTTCCAACTGTCCTTGAGCAACCAATCTTTGGTAAACCTCAGATTGTCCTCGACAATTGTTTAATCCTTTTAGTCAAATCCAGTTCTAAATCTTTTCCCTTCTTAATGCCCAGACATTTGGAAAATTTTAGAAAGGATGAATATAGCACATGTAATCGATCCTATATCTGAAGCATATGAGAATCGATTCATGATGTCTCACATAAAGACTAAACCAGTCTTTTGCTATAACATTTCCATTTCAATTTGCCAAGTTCTCATAATTCAGATTATGAAAAGGGATGCCGTAATCATAATCGAATTTTAGAACGCAAATAATGGACTCATATACAAAATTTCCTTATGTTGAGCCATTCCAACATGAAATTCATATATATCCTTGACTAAATGATTAAAACCTCACGATCTAAGCTTATAGATTTGAGATGAAGTATAATTTCTTCTCCCTTAATTATAGCAAAACAACTCTTTCCCAATTGAAACTTTTGTTTTCTATAATTAACAATGCTAACTTGCAATACTTATCATAATTATCATGCTCCCACTAACATGATGATTATTAGCATAACACTTATGCTCCCACTAGCTTTGACATGTACTCAGAAATCAGCTGACTTTCTTACCAAAGTTCATATTTCTGAAACTAGATTGTTTTGATAAAACTTAATCAAAAGCATACACCTTCCCTTAGATAGCACACTTGTGTATCTAAACAATTATGAAGAGGGATGCCGTAATCATAATAGTTAGAACTTTTTGCCACTTCTCACAAGTCCAGGTTAGTGTAAACCACACACACTCCACTAACGACTTTGAGAATGCAAATATCACAATTGCTATCTAGCTAAAATCTACTTAGTGAAAGTGTTTCCTCACCATCATTTTCATGAATCGGAGAGAAACCTTTTGACACTTAGATTTAATGGCGTATGTGTTCTTATCCATGTGAATTATCAAAACCATAGTCGCAAGACAAGGATAATGACAAATCCAAACTCATATGGACTGAACTCAATCTTAATTTCTTGCCACCTGGCAGCTCAAGGGCTTGCCATTGCTTCCAAGTTGTTGTGCAACAAATTGAGAACTCTAAGAACTCATATGCAAAGCCAACTTTAACTGGAATGGGCACAGAATATGTCAACACGATAGGTTATAAACCTCAAGTCGTGTTCTAGTGAAGAACTTCAGGTTTATTCTTGATTAGTTCTTGAGACTTTCAAGACCATTAAGACTCCCACTGTCCTCTTGACATATAAGACTCCCTTGTCAAACATCCAAGAGATAGTGTGGATTCTAATCAAGACAAACACTCCACATAATTGGCCTTAGTTGGTCTTTGTTTTATCTAAAACATCACAACTTACCAATTTCAAATGTACAAGAGTAGGAAACTTTTACTCTTACATTTGACAAGTGTTTTAAACCTTCTTTGAGACACGTCACTCAAGTTACAATCTTGGAGTATGACTCTAAGACTTGTATTGGAACGAAGTATGACTCATCTTCATGATTTAACCATTTCAACAATTCAAGTTCCTCTTCTTAGTCATAAGAATGCACTAAGATTTCCTTAGAGAACTAATTGTGCTATGGTTTCTTAATCATTAAGATGATCACAAAACAGATACTAAAGTACTCTCCCGTCTTTTCAGATTTGAGAAACTTTTATCCTTCTGCCTAATTTGATTCTTCTTATTCGCTCTGCCTTACATTGGAACCTTTTCCAATGTCTCAGAATTACACTTAAGCTTGTAAGTATAATCATATTTACTAAGCTTTTGTAAACTATGACGAATAGTTTTATCAATCTTTTGTGGTGGACTTGACCAGTGCACAAGAATGTGTACTCGATCCCTTAGTCCGCCACTTGACTCACACATCCATGTGAACAAGTAATTAGTCTTAATTTTCCAATACTTGAAAGTTCTCATTCATCATGCTATACAACTTGCATGATTCCAAGTTCCGGTCCAATTGAAACTTGGGTGACGAGGATCTTTCCTTATTTGGTAAATTTAGACATTACCACAAATGAAAGAATCAATTTCATATTTCCATTCTTGCTATTAATGGAATCATATAAGCAACAATTCTTTCTCAAATGCCATTGTAAGGATATTTTAAAATAAATAAAATCAAAAAATTTCTTTTATTTTAAAACTTTGCGGAAAAACTTATCCTTACAATCCATATGAAAACTTGTTGTTATCTATTCCTAAGCAATATCTCATAACTCCTAAGAAGTAGCTCAAGAATCCGATCTTCAAACTATGCGATAGAAATCCATCTACGCCATCAGATTCAACATATTCTTTCTTTAAGTTTCTTCACCTTTCTTTGATTCTTAAAACATCACCATGTGACCCAGTCACATCATGTATCAGGAATCTCAGAATAGAAACTTAACAGAGTTAGATAGTGGACTTTACCTGAAGTAGAGTCAAACTTATTGACTTTAACTTCCTTAGGTAAATTTGGCAGCTACGCAACCAATGCCCCTTCCTTTGGCAATATAAACATATGGACCCTTTGATAATGGTACACAGGACTATCACAGACTTAGCTTTTCTCTTTACCATTTGGTCAACCGAGTTGACTATGGCCGATCCCTTTCCATTGGGAAGAGAATGCTTTCCGGGATTTCCTGTGTCACTATTGTCAATGTCCATCAAGTTTTAAGGAAGTTGATCTTAACAAATAGATAAGATCATTAAGGGTCTTGTCATAGCATGTTTCATAGGTGTCCCAAAGGAACTCACTATGTGACTTAGAAAGTGATTGAACCACCAACTTTCTCAAGACTTTGACACCCAACTCTCCCGGCTTGTCAATATGTGACTACATCTCCAAGATGTGACCACACCTAGACCTTGCCTTGCCAATAGGGCCTGAGTGACCTTAAACTTTTCCAAGAACTTGTGGGTTAGGGAGAATAATTGGAGGAGGTGAATGAAGTATGATTTCCATAGGACATCATCTTCATTTAGGAAAGCTTGTTTCAAGAGATTTGGGAAGATCATATATGTCTAAACCAGACATCTTTTGGGAGATATTCAAGATAGTTGATTTTAAAGTCCTTAATATGACACCCAATATGAAATATTAAGGCTAGGACCCAACTAACTATTTTATAACTTAGAAGAGGGATGCCGTAATCCAAGCTATAAAATATTTGAAGGTAGGTGAATGACGATTCACCAATTTCCACCAAGATAAACGAAATGTATTATTAGGTTTTAATTGGATTTGAAACTCCTAGATCTTTGAGATTCATTGAACTATTCAATGGCATGTTTCAATCTCGAGTGTGCCCTTCAGGTTTTGTGACTGGGATGCCGAGGATCACAAAACAAGGTGTGAAGTAACCATGCAAATTACTTGGTACCCTTAAGTGTTTACCCCTTAATTGATGTGTCGGTAAACCACACACGCTCCATCGATACTATGATAAATATTAAGTCACCCTTTACCTACCTTGTTAAGTCCAGGTTAGTGTGCCGGTTAACCACACACGCTCCACTAACGACTTAGACAAAGTGTAAAGTGTAATTTCATGGATTAGCACCTTATTCACATTTTCCTAAGTAACTAAGATTGGGTATTATTAAGAGTTTAGTTACTTAGTATTTATCATTAATACTTTTAATGAAGGGAGAATTATAGTCCTGTCAAACCCGTTCGGCTAACGACCCTCCACCAGTCAAGCAAGCGGTGGGTGAGAGTGGACACCCATTAAGTTGCCATTTTATAGGCAACAACCTTATACCCACCTTATAGACCGACTTCGTGAATGAGGCGTACTAGCGGTAAGACTGACTTTACTCTTATACATATATATATATATATATATATATATATATATATATATATATATATATATATATATATATATATATATATATATATTATTAACTTATAATATTATAAAGTATAAGGGTTGAATTTTAACTCTTTAAAATTCTAAGGGCTAACTTGGAATTAAAGTATTCATAAGTGAAAACTTTTCAAATTCCAAAAACTTGAGGGCAAGTTTTGAAACTATTCCAAACTAATTAATTCCATAACTTATGTGTTTAAAGTAGTTTTAATCCAAAAACTCTTCAAGTTCCATAACTTGAGGACAAGTTATGGAAGACTTTAAACTAATAAAAGAATTAACTTTTCTTTATTTTATAACTTATGAAATTAATTAAGGTTACACTTTATTTATTTATTTATTAATGAAGTGACTCTTGAACCTCCATAACTTAAGGACAAGACTCTTCATCTTTTGTAACCATTGCCAACTTTTATGAGTTTTATGAAACTTAAATGTGACTTTTCATATAACTTGAGGACAAGTTACAAAAACACATTTTAGAATCAACTCTTAGATTAATTTGGATTGAAAACAACAATTTCACATAACTTCTATTAATCTAAGCAACTCATATAAACAAGATAATTCAAATCAAACTTTTCCATGTAATTAGAGTAACACTTTAAACTAATACAAAACATGAATCTATTGACAATTATCTTTAAAATTGGATTAGCATGAACATTACCACATCAAAAACAAGTTTATAAGTCCAAAACATCTTTGGGTAATGTTCCTAGTCCAATTCCAGCCAAAAAAGTTGAGTTTATGCTGTCTGGGGGTCCAACTCGTCGAGTGCATGAACCAACTCGGCGAGTTGGATCGATTTCATCACTTTTTAGGCATGGACTCGCCGAGTCTCCTGATGGACTCGTCGAGTCTGATGATCAGACAGCAAGAAATTCGATTTTTTAAGCAGTTTTGCAAGTATAACAAGAAAACAAGCCTAGTCTCTGATACCACTGTTGGGTTTTGAGCATTCTAACACTCCTATGGTGTACATGCAACCCTATAAACCTTGGATCTATGTTTTCTCTATTATACATGCAAATAAGAACTTTCCAAGGCTTTAATCCTAACTAGCATATTATGATGTTCTTAATCTACAAAGTACTAGTTAGATGACATACCTTTTGATGTAGCTTGATGTCTTCAAGCTTTAAGAGCTTAGCCCCAATAGTGTGGAAACCTCAAGTGGAATCACAAATTACCAAGACACCTTGGAAGACTTTAGAGAATATGGATACTTGGTTCTCTCTAGTGAAATTGGCTAGCCCTTCTTAGTGTACCACACTAGTACCAATTTCACCAACCAAGGACATCTTTATATAGTGTAGAGGATTAGGGTTAAAACCCTAATACCCATGACCTTTCATTTCCTAGGATCCATGGGTTAAACACTCCATGGACTATCCATGAAAGTTTAGCCCAACCTAAATGAACTTGGCCCATTCCATATATATAAGAGTCCATATTTAATTAGTTCCTTTTGATCACTTAATTAATTATAAATTAATTCTTGATCAATACTAATTAAATAATATGATTCCATATTAATATATTAGAACTTATAATATATTAATATTAATCATAAACATACTATTCTCAAAAGATTATCCATATAAATTGTGTCGGTGAAGTGCAACTCAAATGGACCATGCCGGGTCGGGTCAAGTACATACCAAATATAGTTATGGACTTATACATTAATCCAACAATTAGAACATGTTTTGAAACGATACTCTAATTTGATATATCTATCTTTAATTATGGTTGAAATGATTGGATACTTATGGCTTTATTAATGTTTTAAAAAGAAATTTTTGGTCATGATTTTTGGGATGTTACACATTTGAAGGAGGGCAGGTAAAAAAGACCATGAAGAATGATGGTTTCATGAAGTTTTACATCAGTAATGAAAGTTATAGCAATGTAATGACCATCAGGAAGACTAATTTTAATAGGGCTGAACAAGTTTAGTCATGGATAGAAAAATAGAGCTATTAGAACAAATGTGATTTGTTGCTCCAATGTCAATAATCCATGAATAACGAGGAGTCAATGAAGAAGAAGATTTAGAGGCATTTGCAACAAAAGAGCTGAAAGAAAAAGATTTACCTCCATCATTCATAGAACCTCCAGTGATAGATGAATTGACTTGATTGAATGATGAAGTATGAGTAATGGAATTAGTACGAAGAAGTTGAAGCAAATGTCATATTGCTCTTGTGAAATGTCGGGAGCAGTCATAGTCGTAACATTTTGAACTGTAGGTTTAGATTCTTTTTTCTTGACTTTGGTGAACTTGAAACTAGTAGGGAATCCAACGAGTCTGTACCATTGTGATTTCGTATGACCAGACTTCTTACAATGGTTGCAAAACAATTGTTTCTTGGAATTCGAGGAATCGGTAGAGACATGCATAGCAGTAGCATGTGGATTGAGAGGAGAGGTTGTAGTAATACCTCTTTGTCTTTCTTCCTGGATAATGTGAGAATACACGGTCGAGATTGTTGGTAATGGCTTAATCATTAGTATTTGACCACGGATGATCTTATAAGATTCATTAAGTCCCATTAACAATTGAATGAGACGTTGATCTTCTAGGACTTTATTGATTGCAGTAGCAGAAGCACAGGAACAAGGAGAAATTCCTTGAACGATCCCTAATTGATCACAAATTTTACTTAATTTGGTGAAATAAGTCGAAAAATCTTCAAATCCTTGTGAAATTGAATACAACTGTTGTTGAATTTGGTAAAGTAAAGCCCCATTGGATTGAGCATAGCGATGATTAAGTTCAGTCCGGATTTCACTAGCGGTTTGAAGAAATAGAACGTTGTCAGCGATGTTCTTGTGTAGAGAGTTTAATCTCCAACTGATTACCATGGAATTAACTCGAAACCAATTAGGAAATGAAGGATATGAATCAGAAGGTTCCGTGATTAGGCGATCGATAAATCAAATTTTGTTCTTAGCAGCTAAGGAGATCATCATTGATCTCTTCCATGTATTGAAACCAACACCATTGAAAATAGAGGTACCAAGAGCAGAATTTGGATTATCTAAAGAAGCGATGAAATAAGGACTAGTATGATCAATGGATGTAGAACAATTAGGAATTGATGAAGACATGATGATGAAAAACGAAATGAATGAATGATGGGTTTTAGACATTACAAATAAACTTAAATTATTAAGTATGCATGCAAACCTAATAAGGATCTACGTTTTCTCTATTGAATCTATAACTATGAACATTAAATAAAAAAACCCTAAGGATACCTAGGTATTTTCGAAATTTAGAAAGAAATACGGAAAACATGCCTTTTTGATCATTTAGACGCAAGCACCACAAATGTCGTGCCTCTAGTGGTTCACACCTAAGCTAGCAATGAAGATGATTAGGAGAGGGGGAGGAGGTAATTTTCAGATCTCTCTTGAGGAAGGAATAGCCGAAATTTGCAATGCATATGCCCTTTTATATAGTGCAACAAGGAAACCTTAGATAAACCCCAAACCAATAAAATAACATTATCTTATTTTTGGTATTTATCTAGCTTCCTAATTCTCCTCTAAAGATAATTCTAGAGCTCCAAAAGAACCTCTAAAACCGTCCACCACTTTGGTGGAAGGTTCTAGGGCCTTTTTCTCAACTATTTAATAATTGCACTTTAGTCCCTACACTTTTAATCAATTCCGTTAATCCCAAAATTAATTCTAATTAATTTCTGATTAATTATTAATTAAATATTAATATTTATAATTAATATATTATTTACATAATATATTAATAAACTATTTATTTCAATTTATTAATCAAATAATAAATCAACCTCTCTCTCCAGAATCATCATGTCCAATTGGTAGGTTTGAGGGCAACCCAAAAGGACTGTGATGCTATCAATTCAAGTTTATATCAATTATAGTTAATGACTTAGACACCTAATCCAACATAATTGATGGACAGATGAAGAGATGAAGATCGAAAAACCCTAATCTGATACCATGTTATGATGTTATGATTAAGAGAGAAAAGTGTATCTCATTCTCATTATCTGAATGCTTAAGTTACAACAGAACTCTATACTAGAATATATATGTACATCAAATATCTATAACTACTTGTAATAGAAAAAACTCATAGAAAAGATGAAAATGCCCTTGAGGCTAAATCAAACTCTAACGACTTAACCTGATTGATGTGTAACATTTAATTTGATTGGTCTATTCATCCATGAATCATGATGAATAGTGATGATCATGGAAGAAACAATAGATTCAAAACGGTAATTTAAAATGTAAAAATTGACTTTAATAGTATCGAGAATGATTGGTAACTTAAAAGAGTTATAATAAAAACCAAATACATCTATGTAGGAGAAAACAAAACTTGTTTTTATAAGAAAAATCCCAAAATTCGGATTCAATTGAACACAAGCAACAACGATAGGGTCTTCAAGAATTACAACTAAAAGTTTACGTTGGTGTGAAAACTTTGCTAAAAACTTTGAACAACTCTATTAATATCCATAAAAGCAAACCAAAAATATGAATCGAATACTGCTTCTTCAATCAATAATCAAAAGTTAAAACCGAAAATCGACAACCCAAAGGGTCCTTGGGATGTGCGACCATAAAGAATAGGAATAGATGATAACCACAAATGGTCCTTGTTTTTGTAACACATCATCACACAACTTGGTTTATACTTTACAATCAAGTATATAGCCACAATAAATGATTTTTTTTCTCAAAACACCCCAATTATACACTTAATTTAGAAATTCTAAAATGGAGATGTTAGATTAAATCGTATATTTTGCCACCTATAGGGAATAGGAATAAATGAAAGCTCAAATGACACCACCAGACTTGATTGTGATTGTACAAATGCTTCTTAAGGGGTGGGTGGGTGGGGTTGTGGGGGTATGTATGATGGACTTTGTTAGTGTGACAACCAAGAAATGCTAGAATAGTTGGTGAAAGTAGAAGAAGATTAGCAAAATCTTTGTGATTGAATTTCTCAATAATTATATATGTATTTTTAAGGTGATTATTGTTTTTAGAGGAATAAAGAAGAGACATTATAATTTACAAAAATAAACGACTTAAAACACATTACAAAGTATATAGTATAAACAAGTTACTTAAAATATGAGTAGATTGTATAAACAATCATCATATCTATTTTATTTGCATTATCAGAAAATAATAAATTCAAATAGAATGATGTGGAGGTAAAGGAATAGAAATGGGAAATAGACAGAGATAGAGATAGACGATGACTAGCACTTTGGTTTCGGGCCATTCGTGATGCCCCTCCCCACCACACCCCATTTTCATATTTCTTGTTTAAGTGATTAAAATAATTTTATTTTGATATCTATATGTTAATAAATTATCAGAAATATAATAATAGATAGTTATACTTTTAGATGTGGTTTGAGTTATTTTTTTTAACTTAAATTTCCTTTTTTTTTTTTTAATTTAATACTGTATTAATATATGAGATTTTTTGTTATAGGATTCTCTAAAAGAACATAGCATTTCTTTGGATATTTTCTTCCTTACTTGAAATTAGCAACTTTGATTTTAATCCACATGTTTGATTTATTTTGTTATTATTGACAATATTTTAGATATATTTGATTAGTTATTAAATGTTTTTAGTAAGTAACATGCAAAATGAGATGTTACAATGATACAATCTATTTAACATTGCATGTTATCTATGATTTACCATTAAAATCATTAGTGATTGTTCAGAAACTATTATTTTCAACGGGTATTGCTTAACAATTTACCATTATTTTTTTTACAAGATCTACCATTCAACTCTCTTTTGTACATGAATTACGTTAAAGTCACAATTACATCACCAACACCCTATTTGCATCATTCTTTTCAAACACAATACCACAGTTTAGTAGTTATATAGAGATGAAATCGATTTTATCATCTTCACTATTTCCTACCATTGAAGAAACGAAGCTTGGGTTGTCTTAATAGAGGTGAAATCAGGAGCTCTAATCACAATCTTCTTCAATGTATTTGTTGAGGTTTTATTGCAAGTCATCAAGGGTTTTAAATCTCATCTCACATATCTGTTTAATATTAATTACTGTCAGTTCTCAAGTCGGTGTATCATCAATACTTGTTAGGTCTATATATCCAAACCAAATATCGTTTCCCTTCTTTTTGAACTTTAAGAACTACAAATCTACTCGGTCAAATTCGTGTATATAAAAATAATATTAAATAACTATAAACATAACATATAATAATAAATAACTACACATCTACTCGGTCAAATTTGTATACAAAAAAAAGTTTAACGACAATATAAAAAAAGGTTTAATGGTAAATGGTGATGAATTAACCTACGATATACAGTCAAAATGATAAGTTTTGAACAATCATATTAAACTTATATAAATTTAATGATAAATCATATCCACAAAAATAATATTAAATAACTATAAACATAACATATATTTATTACATTATCAAGCAATTAACTCTACTTTTTTTTACCATGTTACTTCTTTGTATGTAACTTCTTACTTGATGCATAATTTAACAACTACATGTCTGAAATATAATAAATAAATAATACCAATCGAAGTGATAAATAATGATTCCTAAAAGTAATAAAAGTTAAAGAAGATTTAAAAGCTTATTAAAAGAAGGACTACATCTTTTTAGATGGTTTGGGGGAGTAGTAAATTAGGGAAAAAAAAGGTTTCCTTTACATTCTTTAACAATAATGATGATTACAAGGGTCCAGTAAACTATTCAAAGAGGCCAAAACTCCACTTTGACCATTTTCCCTTCCATCTGAGAATCTAAGTGGAAATTGTTTATACAATTTTAATACCTTTTTGTACAAGTTATTAAAATGATATCATTTTAAAATACAGTTATACCTTTTCACCAGCTAATCCAAATACATATCAAAAGTTGGTAAACTGATATTCGGAAATCATTACGATATATGAGATTTCTGTTAAAGTTCATGAGTTATATATATTATGCTCCCTAGTAAAGGAAAGAAAATATTGATTATTAGAAGATTGTTATGTAAATATTTGATAATTAAAAACCATCTTCAACTTATTCTATTAGTTTTAATAGAAATATTTTTAGTAGATATTCACATTATTACTTTATATTTACTAATATTGTTTACAAGTTTGGCTTACATATTTGTTTATTATAATATTCTATATAGTATATTATTAGACATTTATTATGGAATATTTTATTTTGAAATGATAAATTCGAACTAGTTATCACATTCATACCATTTAGATGAACATTTTATAAATTGAAGAAGTTAGCACCAAATTTATTGTTTTATATATACTAAACTAAAAATACAAAACTCCATACAAGAAAAATATATAATGATTAACACAAAGTAACAAATATCACATATAAAATATCATTACACTAAATAAACTATAACTACATAAAATTCAATGTTGAAGGACCAAATTATATAAAAGAGCTCTACAACATATTTGGTTTGAATACATAGTGTAACATCAAATTCAATATCTAATATTCTTATTCTAACAAATGAATAAGTTTATTATTTTATTATGTCAGAATATTAGAAATCATTATTAATATTATATGTCACTTGTCATATGTTAACCTATTATTTCTCCATTTAAAATTCTCCACTATAATTACATTAAAATAATAATTGATTTATTTCAAATTTCAAGTTTTAAATTTCACACTCAAATTACGTTAAATTAATAATATTATAATAAAAATAAAATAAAATTAATATATATTATAAGGTGATATACTTAATATATTTATTTAAATCAACGATTATAATTTTATATAACTAAAATTATATCTCTTAATTAATAATTTATTTAAAATAACTTATTTGAAATAATTGATTAATAATTTTGAATTTTACTATGAACGTTTAATTAATTTTATAACCATAGTTTTCACGGGTTATAAACTAGTTATTAAATAAACAAAAATTATGTAACCGTGTAAAAAAAATGAGGTCAAAGCGATTTAAGTTTAACACCAAACGTTCGTCTAAAAATAATTACGGTGTTGGATTGGAAATCCTAAAAATACGATATATATATATATATATATATATATATATATATATATATATATATATATATATATATATATATATATATATATATATATATATATATATATATATATATGGTAATGTGACATATTAAGTTCTTTTTTATTACTTTTTTCTAATTCAAATATCATGTTTTTCAAGTATTTCAATGTTAGAACATTTTTACTATCATTTTTAGGTTATCTGGTTGGCAATTGACGTAACACTCCATGACATGATAATGTGACACTATATGGTAACATCACATTTTGGATATTTAATTTGGTGACATGACATGATGTTGTTTATGTGTTTTCCCTCGTTATAAGAACCCAGTGGTTGAGATGCGAAATTTCACAAAAGATGTTCATGGTTCAAATTTTGGCACATCCAAATTATCATTAATGTTCCATAATTCACCTCTCAAATGAGTCTTGAGATGGGTTGACATGAACCACTTACATAGTGTTGTTTATCATTTTGAAAAAAAATAAAATAAAATATAGTAGTTTTTGTGATGGTTACCCAAAATGTTGTTTATTTTTGTGTAATTTGGTCTTATCATAAAAATAATAAAAACTCCTAACACTATGTCTTCTACCCTCTCTATTCTTGATTCTAAAATGGATCTAGCA
The DNA here is from genome assembly GCF_002870075.4 of Lactuca sativa. Lineage (NCBI taxonomy): Eukaryota > Viridiplantae > Streptophyta > Magnoliopsida > Asterales > Asteraceae > Lactuca > Lactuca sativa. Next base: position 69,032,165 of record NC_056631.2, on the reverse strand, counting down.
AGTTAATGTCTTGTTGAGATGGGATAGTCAACCTAGGGGTGGAATTGGTACGGTTCCAAGTTTTTTTTTCTCTAAGCCGTGTACCATATCAACCATAGTTCGCAGAAGAATTTAACTACCAGTATCATAACGATTATGTTTGGTACCAGGTACCAACTAAATTGGCTACCAAAAATTTGGTTGGTACATATTGTTATTGGTATATACCAAAGTTTTGAACTAATAAATATATTTGAAGAGTTTGACACTTTGGTGCAGTTCGGTGTGGTTATTGTCAAAACCTCACCACTGACCGCAAATGCGGTTAATCCATATTCAAAACCGTTTGGTGCGGTTATTTTTGTGGTGCGTTATTTTTTTTTTTGTGTTTCGGTTTTTAGCGACAATGATCTGGTGCGGTTATTTTGTGTGGTTTTTAACCACGGTTTAAAGTTCAAACAGTTTAAAGAGATCAAAGGTCAAACATATTAATTATAATAATAATAACACATAAGATATAAGACAATTAACTAAAATCATTAATACTTAATATCTTAAAAACATCAAATCACTAGCAATTAACTATAAATATTTTAAAATTATCAAATTTTAACAAAAAATAAACATTTTTGTCTTTTAATATTTTATCCTTCTTTTCATCCATGAATTTTGTCATATTTATAATATTTAATATATTAATAATTAATAAAAAAAATTGTATATAATATATGCGGTGCAGTGCAGTTTTTTACGGTTTTTGAAAACTAATAAACACACTGCACCACAAATTTGCGGTTATTAAAAAACAGAAAACCTCACCATCAGTCTTTAGTGCGGTTGCGGTTTTTGCGGTTAATTTTAATTGTGGTGCGGTTTTTGCTCACTACTATTTTATAAGCTAAACGTGAATGTGAAATGAAGTTGTGTACTTGTGGTCATCTCTTGTTTTCGTATTCTTTTTACTCTTTTAGAGTCATGTTTTAGTAATTCTTTTGGTATCACTGATCACGTGCTAATCAAAAAATAATAAGTAGAAATGAGTTGTCATTCCTGCAATTGTGTTTGTAACTTCAATGATTTATATATATATATATATATATATATATATATATATATATATATATATATATATATATATATATATATATATATATGAATTGGTTGGTACAATACAACCGTGGTATTTAAAATTTTATACCGTTACCGTACCAAGATTACTTAATTGGCATTGTATTACCAACTAAACATATTGGCTACCGATATTATTGGTACGGTTGGTAACATGTTGATTGGTTCTCTGTAGTACATATTTGTCAGCCCAAAGCCAACCTTTGCAATGCCATTGCTCCCATCTATACCCTCCGATCCAAGATCCTTTATGCATATATAATCCTTTTTTAGTCGAACTAAATTTATGATATGAGTTTCTTTCTTAAAAAAACATCATATCTTAAAACACTTACATATATAACTTTGGGATGTTAGGTCAACTCTAATTCCCAACAAAATCGTAACCAAAAACTTTAATAAGAGCTTCATTACAAAATGGTTGGGAATGTATAATACATACTGCCATATCTATAGAGGCCTAAAAGAGTATTCTATATGCATAAAGGATCTTGGATCAAAGGATATAACTAAGAACATAGGTGATGCAAAGGCTGATATATCCAATCTCAACAAGGCATTTAACCACTTAAGATGTATCAATACCCAACTTGCAAGATTGACTTCTAGAATCAAGAATAGAGAAATTAATTGGACATAGCGTTAGAGTTTTCATTATATTTATGACAAAGTAAAAGTACATAAAATCACTATATTTTAGTTTCTCTTTTAGAATTTTGACATCAAGTACGTGATGTCACCAAATAGTGACACGTCATCATGTTATGTCAGCATCACGTCATCAAAAAATGCCATGTTAGCTGGTAATTGGGTAACATGAAGGCGATGATCGAGAATATCATGATTATTGAACAAAATTGAAAAATATGATGTTTGAATTGAATAAAAAAATAATGAAGTGTCAAAAAAATCTAATGTCTTTTATGACATTTACCCTTATAAAATCTTATAAAATATTTTCATATGCCTCTTTTCTCTTGTAAATGGTATATGTTCGAAGAAAAAAAGAGATCCTTTTTTTTTTCTCTTTAAGGGATAATAAAAAGATAATTGTTCTTTGTTTTGTGTATCAACAAAACCATAAGTTTGTTTACATAAATTACCATTAAATTTTGTTACTTTGTAAGTACATTCATATTAAAAACAATCTTTCTCCTTTGGACAAAAAGTCAAAAAGACCATTTAATTAGTTTTTCTATGAGGATAAATACATAATCACTAATGGATGTGGCATGTCACATGGTTGTTAGCATGGCATCATGTTTTTTTATACATATTTTACCATTAATTTTTTTTGGAAAATAACTTAAAAAGGTAATGAAGTTTTAAAAATGTATAAAGAAGACCATTGTCTTTTTTTAGTACACAAAATACAATTAATGAAGTATATTTTTTGTACACAAAATACCAACGAAATATACATTTGTTCAAATAAAACCTTGTGATAACCGGTTACCTTATGTAAATGGAAAAAATGACTTAAAAATATAACAAAGTTTTCAAAATGGTCATAAAAAATACTATTGTTTTTTAGTATAAAAAATATCATTGAACTATACCATTTGTAAACGGAATACCAACGAAATACACATTTTAGTACAAAAAATACCATTGAAGTTGCCAAAATATTAAAAAGTACCATTGTTGTTTTTTCAGAGAACATTTTGTTAACTTCGTTGTTTGCGGCTATGTAGAACACAGTCATCGAAGATTATTCACCCTCATACCAGTTCACACCAGTTATGGACTCTTTTTCATTCGCTCACTCAATCAGTTTGTATCTAAATACAATCATAGAAAAACACGTAAGTAAGAATCCATCAATTAGGATGCAAGTCGTTCAAGCGCTCCAACACATATGTTCTCTCTCTACTTTGACTAAAAATTGTCATCAAATCAGCCACATGATGCTGAGTGCTCCTGGCCATTCATCTCTCAATGGTCCCAGAGAATTAAACGCAACCTATACTCTCTGCATCCACATTTAGGAATTCTCATGACATAACGTCACACTCGTTTCTCCTTTGTGTCTCTCTTGTGCCGCAATACTAATGAATGGCTAAGCTTGATGTATATTATGTGTATCTATATAACGTATATATATTTTAGGTTTGAGGCATATAATGTGACCGGGAAGCAAGAATGTTTAACTAAGGTTATTACCCACTTACTTTGCATATTACCACAAGAATGATCGAGTGGGTGAATGAAATAGATTGCACAACTGTTGTGAACTGATATGACGACGCATGATCTCCGATGACTGTGTTCTACATAATTCGACAACAACAAAGTTAGCAAAAAGTGTGATATTTTTTGAACATTTTGGAAACTTCGTTACACTTTTAAGTCATTTTTCCATTTACCTAAAGTACATGATTACCACAAGGTTTTATTTGAACACATGTGTATTTCGTTGGTATTCTGTATACAATAGCCGGTTCAATGGTATTTTATGTACTAAAAAAAGACAATTGTCTTTTTTGTACATTTCATTACCTTTTTAAGTCATTTTTCCAATTTTTTTATACACATTTTAGGAATGAGCATATGACCTGTTGGACTGGACCGCATATGATCTCTTTGGGTTGATTTTCGGGTTTTGGTTTTTACAATAACCGGGTTTCGGTTTGGACGAGACCGAACTCGAGATAAGGTTTTTAACTCAGACCGGACCGGAAAACCAAAGGTTATTAGCTTTTTTGAGAGACCGTACATTGAATTTTGACATTTTTGTGACAAAATATTAAAATCACGTTGACATTTTTGTGACAAACAAAATTTAAAACTAAACATATGTAGTTTTCAAAAAACTACACTGACCAAACTTGTAATTTACCGTAAGTATTAATTTTTATAAAACCAAGTTAGATAAATAATATTCAACGTTTTACAAAAAGTCATATATTTAGCCTCCAACTTTTTTTGTGAAGATGGTGTATATGTATTTTTAAATTCTTGTGATTGGTCCTTATGTTTTTGGTATCCGGAATCAGACTGAAACCATAAACAATACTGTCAAAGTCTAATTCGGTCCAAAACTCGAAGCCCGATTTGCTATCCGAAACCCCGGTCGAAACCAGATCCAATACACCCTAAACTGGTCCGATTTTCAGGTAAGATAAATCACGATTTTCAAGTAAGGTAAATCACAATTTTCAATCTTCGATTCGGTTCGGTCTGGATACGACTTGTTGCTCATCCCTACACATTCTTTCTCTTTTCGATTATCTTTCTCCATCGGTTCCCCTATTCCACCGCTTCCAACTTTCTCACCCTATCTCCTAAAAATGTAAATATGTATGAATAAATTTTGAAAATATTAAATTATCTTTATGTCTCGTATAAGCAATGTAATTTGCTTATTAACCGAAATATGGAAGTGTTACTGATAATGGGAAGAGGGTCGATTTTATGAAGGGGATACTCTTAATGTATATATGATATCATATTATATGAAGGTTGCGGATGAAACTAAGAATACGTGCATTGACATTCTTGATATATATGAGTTACTGACATTTTTCATGAGAGTAACCATATTTCTTTTCTTCTACATAAGCTAATATATCGTTATCTTATATCCTCTTTTATTTTGTTCACTGATACTTTATTTTTCTTCATTTACCATTTGACAAAAAAAAATACCAACACATCATCACATTATTGGCCCTTTTTATAACTATGATAATGTCATAAACAACACACTTTTATATATTCAAGCAACAATAACAATGACAACTTCGATTATCCAAATGTCACCTTCATATAATCCATAACGACTCCATGAATCTGTGACGATTATGGACCTTAGGATAGCCTTAATACTTGTCTAGCGTGTGTATAAATATTTAAACGATGAAAATGTACATCTTTCACCCGGCCATCCCATAATTTTTAAAAAAATAAAAATAAAAGTAAATGAAAAGTAATAAAAATATGACATTGGGAAGTAAAGTGTCAGGTCCTTCATGTACCTTCTAATCTCCAATGCATTGCATTTTTTAGAATTTAATGGATTGTCGTATTAGTATTCCACTAACTATATATCATTTAACCATTTAAACTATGCATTCTATTAAACTTTTAAAAATTTAATGGATTGCCATATCAACATTTTATTATATTTTTTCATAAATAATATTAATAAAACTAAAATATTACATTAATTAGAAATTAAAAGTTACAAATTCTTAATTAAAGATTGTCGAATCTTAGGTTTAGAGTATATTTAAGATTTGAATATTTTTATTGTTTAGAATATTATAATACAAATTCATTTAAAAAACTAGATTATTGAATATAAAATAAACTAAATTATAAATATAATATGAATAAATTAATGACATATATCATTATGCATGTGTAGACTCTCTAATTGTTTAAATACAATGTTTCATTGGAAGAATTGGGTAAAAGAAAAAAAAAAATACCATACCACCGCTCAATGGGGATTAAACCTCAACTAAAATCGACCTGCAATGATAGGTTTAATGTATTGACCTCCACGTCATCAACCTTTTGCTCATTGAACTCACTATTAAATCTCCATTAGGGATGACTTAACTACCAATACGCTCACATTTTCACTAAGAGTCTTCCTTCGACTCTGTTTTTGGATTTTCGGTCCAGTTTGAACGTTTGTAACGTCAGTCTCATTCCAACTGTTGGGGCTGTTAACTAGTTTATATTGTATTGTATTTTATAGGTTAGGCCATATTTATATTTTCGCCTTGTATAGCCGGCCCTTGTCTTGTGTTGGTGTATATATGCGAATGATTTATTGAGATACTTTTTTGATGGGAAAATACAAAGATTACATATATTATATTACCAAATCTTAAAAATTGAAAAGGGTTCTAGGCTCTACTTCCTTGAGGTCACATGTGTAGAAAAAAAATCAATGGTAAAATATGTGTTCTGAACGAAGATTTTTGGTAATATGTATATTAAAAAAGATTTAATTGCATTTTTTTTTCGTCTACATAGCAAATAGCCAAATATCATTACCCTTCTAAGTCATTAGATCTTAATAACAATAAAAATAATAATAATATTAAAAAAAAAAAGAATGGGGTCGACTATATTTTATCTATACATGTACAGCAATATCATCCATAAATTTTATCAATTCCAATTTGATTACTTTACGTAAAATTGACTCAATCATATATCATTTAAAAACATTAGTAGTACATTTAACAGATCAAAAACAGATCTTTGTAGTTTGCACTAATCTACAAAAGTAAACATAAAGGGAAAAAAAATAAAAAGAGAAAAAGGGTATACTTAACTTGTATCCTCTTGATTCTTGAACGAATTGAAATTTGTACAATTAAACAACACCTTCGCATTCATCTCTCTTTCAAATCTCCAAATATAATTCAATCCAACCAAAAGTTCAGTAATTGCAGCTTCCGTTTTCTCTTGATTAGCAAAAAACAACGTTTGAAGAAGAAGAACATTCGTTTTTGGCATCAAATTCTGACGTTCAAAGCTTCTTTCACTTTGCCATTTGATCATGTTATGCGCTAATGGCGACAACCACCCCAATATCTTCCCTAAAGCTTCTCTCCATTCACCTGCAAGAACTGGATCGCTTGCTGTAAACCCAATTCCTTTCAATCGATGCCTTAATAACAATCGTATGCTATTAGGTAACATTGAATACAAATCATCTCTTGCATCAAATCCGACTAATTGAGGTGACCTAATCATCTTCTCCATCACAACAATCAAATTCGCATAATGTAACCCTAAAGCAGCAGATCCTAATGTGTTCGGTGATGGTTTTAAGATCTTTGTGTTTGTTTCAAAAAAAGAAGAATTCGAGATTTGATCAGATGAGTGGGAAGTGATTTGGAAGAGAAATTTGATTCGTGAAAGAATTGTGAAGATTGATGTGGCAAGTAATGAAGTTACTGAATCGAAACTTCTGTTCCATAGAGATTTCTCTTTTACGTACTTGATCTCTTGTCGTTGCCAAAGGAGCTTTTGTTGTAGATCGAGAATCTTCTGTTGCTTTGAAGACACCTGTTCATGATTATCCTTTTTACTGTTTGTCAATGATTTCTTCAAATTATTCTCGATGACAGTTAGATTATCGATCTCTCTGTAAAGTATAGCTGTAGCTGTTACGTATCTCTCCATCTTCTTAATCTTAGCTTCCATTTCTTTCGAGTTTAGAGTCCAATTATAACGATCGTGATCCGAGTTCGCAAACTCATCAAACAGGGTTTCGAAGGTTCTGAGAATGGCGTCGTCGCACCTTTTGCTTATCCGGGAGACGGATTTCGCGAGAACTCTGAGATTCTCAACGATCTCTGCACAGGCTAAGCCGAGAAGAAAATGATCATCGTCTGAGACAATTTTTCGAACACCTTCTAGGCATATGGATTCGTTGTGAAGATGAGCGATGTTTTCGTCGGAGAGAAACCGCCACATGTGGGTGAGCTTCGGCATGATTCCGGCGATCTCAAATGCTAAAACTCCGACTCTTGATCTCTTGATTACCGGAGTTTTGGGTGGTGGGGTAGCTCGAACTGAATCGAAGCTTTGTGATATGGTTTTTTTGACTTTGATTAGCCATGTTTCGAGAGCCATATATATTGTGTGATCAACAGATTAGAAGAATCAGAATTGTAGACGAAAGAGTTGCAGATTCAGAAAGAGATGAATTGGATTGAGGATTGAAACTCGTGGTGTGTCTGAGAAAGACGAAAAGCCACATGCAGTGGGAGAGCGTCAACTTAATTACTTTATAAATGCGGAGAATAATATCCCTCTTTTAGTAATGGGGATGAAGCATGTTCATCTACCATTACCATTTTTATATTGTTTTTTGAAAAGAAAGGAAAGTTTTTCTTTTTTTATGAAATTTATAAATTTACTTTTTATTTTGAATTATGAAAATAAAAAAGTAGTATCTCATTTATTTATTTTTTTTGTAAAGGTTTTATGGAGCTCGACATTTTCTTGAAGTTTCTCTTTATAGTTTATACCACTCCCCCCTAACCTAATTTACCAAAATGATCATATATTGTAATATTGAAACCTCATAAAAGAAAATGATCGTTTTTTTTTTCCAAAAAAACTATCACAACATGATTACCAAATTCATAAAAGAGGACTTATAGATTTAGTGTACATTCATTTATGACAAAAATTATTTTATACTATGCATGTCATGCAATTAAAATCGCAAGTATGACAAATCTCATGAATTGCAATTCTTGCATGCCAGGTGAATACTCGCAAAATTAATGAATTTGAGTGAACGCATACTATAAGTTGAGTATGGTGCTCAACAAATTGTCATGTCTCTTTCAAACTCCTTCTCTTATACTTTTTATTTTATGAGTATGGATTAATACACTTTTATATATCTGTTGACATCTCTAGTCTTGCATTTACGTCATGTTTTCGAGTTATTAACTTGTCCATTTTTATTTATTTATTATTTTTTTGCAATGGTAATGTTCAATTTGAGAATGAAAAAAATATCTTCGGATCTATTCACTTCAACTTTTAGGATATAAGATATGGAATAGATTCAAATAATCATTTGGAAACAATTTTGAAAATAGTTTTGGACCCATTTAAATAAACAAATTGCAAAAAAGGATTCCAATTTCAAACTTTTTTAACAAATCAAAAATATATTGTTAAAAAGTTTATACGGGGGTAAAAATAATACACAAGACAATGTTAAAGTCTTTAACATCATGTTCTTGAGTTTATTTAAGTAGTGGAATGGAAGGGAAGGGAAAGAATGTGTATTCTTAAGTTTTTTTATGGAATGGAATGGAGTGGAAGGGGAAGGTAGGATAAATGGCTATATTTTCATCCCTCCAAAAGTGGACCGGTTAAGAACGGAAGGAGAAATAAAGTATAAATAGACCAAATTACCCTTCACTTCTTCAACAATTAAATGGCTATATGGCTATATTTTCATCCCTCTAAAAGTGGACTGGTTAAGATGGGAAGGAGAAATAAAGCATAAATAGACCAAATTACCCTTTCACTTCTTCAACAACTAAACATGTCTTTCTCAGCACTACTCTGTAAAGGTATAATGTTCAAATTCCCTTCCCTACCCTTCAATTCCACTATAACCGGAGAACACAAATTACTTGTTGTTTTCTTCCATTTTCTTCCATTCTCTTCCCTCTCTTCCCATCCCCTTTGGTTTCCTAAAATAAAATATCAAAAACACAATGTAATCTATTTGAAACATGTCATCAAAAAGTTTTCTAAAAGTACTCATGGGCATCGATCTCCAAATGATCACACCGTCTACTGCTAATATGAGCACAAATTAAAAATACGAGTTTAGACTTGAAAACCCTTATAAGCTATGCGGTTATAGCGGTTCAAAATCAAATATCGGTCAAGGGCCGATATTTGATATATAGGTTATCGCGGTGGGATATCGGTATTTTTATATTATGTAGAACCTTTGTAACCTTGTGTTGTATTGGATGGATACAAGGTCATTAAGTAAAACATATAGTAAATTAGAAAATGTTAGAAGCCAATGTTTGTCAATCCCAAAAAAAACCCCACCATATATCTATATTTTAACAATAAATGAAGTGATTTAATTAAAACTTTAGCTAGAAATGCTATTTCACTGTTATCCCACCAATATTTGCCAAATAACGGTCAAATATTGGTCAATATCGCTGCTATTTGTGGTACCGCTATTTAGTATCGCTATTTGCCAGCTACTGATAACCGCTATTGACTGCACAGCTTATAAGTAATGGTATGATTAGATATTTTAAATATGGTATATAAATGCACACATATTTATATACAAATAAAACAATCCCATGCTTTATCATAAACATATTTAAAATCATAAAAGTTACATAAATCTAATACACTAATATAAATTCATAAATTTCAATAAACATCTTAAGGGACAAATTGTGTAAAAATATGATTCATGATATCGAATTATAATCCCAAATCTCACCTCATCTAATCTTTTGTCTTTTTTCATTATTGTCTCCCACCTCTCTCCTTTAAAGGACTTCCTGAGGTAAACATAATGGAAAAATATGCTTAAAGAAGCATACATATAAACATCATAAAGCATATTATACATAGAGACCTCATTGTCATATGCCATCAAGCTAGGTTACATGTGAACCATCACACGCGGACCATGTGAAAGGTTTGCAAGGACCTACACATGTTTAGGCGTTATAGACTACCAACACGATATCATTACTTCATTTGTAGATATCCATGGTTTCCATCCAGTGTGTAAAGTACACGCATCAAATTACATGCAAAATGGATGTAATTAATCATGATGTATTTCAAAATTATATATATATATATATATATATATATATATATATATATATATATATATATATATATATATATATATATATTAAAAGTGTGTTCCGCTTATGAAGAGTACCCCAGTCGGGTACTGTTCATCGGCACAGCTAATCTTATCGGCTTCAAGGGGCGCATGCTAAAAGTGGAGCTCTCTTCCCGATTCTTATCTTATGTTATATCGGTTGTTGGGAATGTGTTCTCCATCATCTTCGTTTTTCTCTACGTCTTCTCCGTTCCCCTTTGCACCATGGCAAAAATTTTGGAGTTGTCGTGCTTTTAAATCCAATTGCCATTCGCTCCAATCGGGTGGTTACAGACGGAACTTTCCTATGCATATCGCCACCGCCAAGGATCCACCGATTTGCTTACGATTGTTCCTAAACCCTTTCCAGCTCCTTCCACATCTTCTAAGTTAAAACTTTGTCAAATTCTTCATTTATGAGTTGAGGTATTAGCCTACATCCTTTCTGTAGTTCTTCACATTAACAAAGAGCAAGCTTAAGTTTTGTGTTTGATTTGTTAACCCTAACAAATGGAAACTTCTTCCCATTTTTTCAAGAAATTTAACTGGAAATTTGAGGATTTGCTACTTAGTGTTTTTAAATTCGAACAAAAGATCTAAATCAAAGGGTTATTTTGCTACGTAATTGAACTTTAGGACCATGCTTCCAACACAAGGTCTATATATTTAGATTTTAGAAACACAAATTGATTGTTCTCTTCTCCATTGTGTTACTTTCCATAGGAAAGATCCATGAATGCCTCAGACCGTTATGAACACTTTGTGGTTCCTGAAGGCAGAAAGAAGTAAACTTCTCTCTATGTTTGTCCTTATTTTGATACATATAATGAATGCCACATTGATTATTTCTATCCTTATGCTCATTGTGTTTTCTTTGACAAACGTATGAATTCCTATGGTTTCCTATGAAAGGGACACAAAATTCATAAATGCAACTTCCTTTGCTATTGAGGGAGAATATCACACTATTGGAAACATCGTTCACATGTAAGCTATCTTCCGAATTATACTTTAATCCTTATTGAAAATTCATATATAAATTTATATCATATGAACAGGCAGTTGCATAGGGATGAAAATGTTCTATTTGCTGGTTACGAGCTTCATCACCTTCTTCAGTACAAAATTATTGTTCGAGTTAGTATTCTAGGAACTTCTCTTATTTTAGTTGATTTAAAAAAGTATGTAGTGCTTTCTCATAAACACTTTCAATTGTTACTAACCATTTGGTTACTTAAATGAAAAATTTTAATCAGGAATTGGTTACCTCATGATGTGGCACTAGTTAAATGCCTATTTATGCAATAATGTTTAAACTTTTTTATTGATTTGTGCAACTGCAAGAAATATGGGACCATGTTTTAACTGGTTAAACACGTTAGAGGTAAAATGGTGTTGATTTTGCTGACTAGAATGAAACATGGTTGAGTATTTCAACTAAAACCCACATAGTTGCATAAATTAGGAAAAATGTGAAGTGTGGTTGCATAAACAAGTATCTAACCTACTTAAATCCTTTTAGAAGACTACCTATGTTCCAGAAACGAGTCACTTTAGTCAAATAAAAACAGACAAATATTCTGATTGTTAAAATATGTTTTGCTGAATGTTGGTAGTACTTATAATTGTAGTAAAGAACATTCTATGGAAATTTCTATATATGATTGTATTTTTACTATAACATCCCAAAATAGTGATAAATTTTTTCATTTTAAATATCATTAATTTCATATATCAAGTGTCTCCAAATCAATCACAATACAGTATGTGACATCCCCCATTTTTCAAAACGAGTTAAAACATTTTTTTTACACTTTATAAATTGAGATGCGGAAATTCTCAGTTAAATAAAACATTTTTAAGATATAATAGCTATTTTATTAAAACCTTGAGGATGTCATTTGTTCATACGCAAAGTTGTGCCGGTTTAATCTCGAAACTTCGTAGAAGCATAACTTCTTCATATGAAGTCGGATTTAAACACTCTTTATATATCCGGAATCCTTATAACGTATTCTTCAACTAGGTTAAGATTATTTTTCCTAAGTAATCTTTTATCTTCGACGTGTATTTTAATTTTATTTATTTTATTATTAAATACTCATACAATTTACACATAATATTCTATAGAACGCGTAAGAATATAAATGTATGAATAATCCTTTCTTATTCATTCATATAAAGATTAAAATAGTTTACTAAATTGATTATAGATTATGACTTAAGGGCTGTTTGGCAGGATCTGAATTTTTAAGAGTTGAATTTTTAAGAGATCTATTTCTAAGAGGGTTTGAAATTTTAAGATCTAAATGTTTAACATGTTGTTTGGTTGGAACATCTGAATTGTTGTGTTGAATTATAAAAATGACCATTTTACCCTTCTGTCTTATTTTTTAGCGAATTCAAACGCATGTTTACAAAATAACTGATTCAAATTCATAAATAGTTATAAAAAAATATAAACACCACATAAAATCCAAATTGAGCATAAATCAAAATCAGATGCAAATACAAATCAAACATAAATATTTTTAAATCCACAAAATCAATACTGAAATCCAAATAAAATCCTACAAATTTAATTTGAAGAAAAGTTTTCTCTACAAAATCGTTGCCTTTTCAGCAAACATTTAAGCAAATAAATACACATTTTCAGCAACAATTCAGTTAAACAAATACACAATTTAGCAAAACAAATGCATATTTAAGCAAAAAATACACATTTTCAACAACAATCCAGCAAAATAAATACACAATTTAGCAAACAAAAGGCATATTTCAACAACATTTAAGCAAAAGAAAACCATATTTTCACCAACATTTCATTTAACAACAAATTTCACCATTTCAATAGTATGATTTCAGAAAAGAAAAAATAATAGAATTTAATTTCAGCAACCGCAACTGTTTGATTTCAGATTTCACAAGTTTTCTATGAAATCTGATTTTAGAGGTTGTTTGATAAGAAAAATCATATTTCAAAAGTTGCAAAAACATCAGATTTCGGAACATGTATTGATTCAACATCAATTTCAGAAGAAAAATATTGGAAGGGTGATCTTACCTGCAAAAATCATTGCAAAATTGTCAAAGGTGGAGTCGGAGATGTTGTGGCACAGCTGTCGGAGCTGTCAACGACGAAGCTCTCGGCGGAGAAGACGTTGGCGGCTATGATGTCGGGGAGGGAACACGCAGATGGAGTGGAGGCATTGTTATGCGTCGATAAGAAAGAAAGGATCAGAGGAAGCGTGATTTTGAGAAGAAAAGAAAGAGCGACACATCTAGGGCATTCCGATCTTTTTTATTTTTCAAATGCGCCTCCAAATCTGAAATTTTAAGAGCCAATTATTAATTTCAGAGGTAGAAAATAAGAGGGTGCCAAACATTTCAAATCTGAATTATTAAGAGGTTACCTCTTAAATTTTCAACTAAGAGGTAAACAAACGGGGCCTCAATCTAGTAGGAAACGTGGGTGTTACACAATATATCAAATCAGCAGAGTAAAAATAGTCACAAAAGTAGAAACATTAGGGGGATGTTGTGCGACCATTTCGGGCCCTTCCCTTTCGAAATTGAAGCACCTGAAAATCTTAAACTGCAAGACCGTAAGCACAAAGCTTAGTAACTTCCTCAAAATACCACATACCATACATACAATTTCCATGAGATACCCCCGGGGTCTTATAATCCAAGTGTCATAACTATACAAATGCCATGGGCTACCCCCATAGACCTTCATGTAATTGCCATGGGCTACCCCCATGGTCTTTTCATACAAATTACATGGGTTACCCTCATGATATTTCCTTCAATTTCCATGGGTTTCCCTCATGGTTTTTCATACAAATGCCACCAACGACCCCTAAGGTCTTCTATGCAAGTATCACAAAGACAAATGGCATACTACTCAATTTAGTAGGCAGACATTGGTGCCTTCGACCCACAAGTACAATGAGAAAACTCACTTATCATACGATTTTCGACTGCTACCGCTCTAACTACCAAGAATACTGTAACATCCCAATTTTCATGACCAAAAATTTCATTTTTAATTAAGTAGCTTATAAAATTGTTTACTGAAAAACATCATCAATATCTTATCAACCCATAATCTCACAAGTCAAATGTCATAAAACATGTTGTGGAATAATAATGTCAGAGTACAACCTCATGGATCCCAAAATGCAGAAATCATATGTGTGTGATGCGTTACTACCATGCCAGCTCCTTCCCCTTCGATGAGGAGGTACCTAAAAACAAAACTGAAAATTGTAAGCACGAAGCTTAGTGAGTTCCCCCCATCACACCACATACCATACATAACACAAACTACCAAGCATATCTGGGTGCCCGACCTACCCTGCTGAGCATACCAGGGTGCTCAACCTACCCCTGTCAGACATACCGAGGTATCAGACCTACCCCTTCGGTTTATCTCAACCGGTTACGGGGACTATTTCACCCCTTCTACTACCACATAAAACATAACATAATCATATTATCAGACATACTGGGGTGCCTATCCTACCTGTTGGCCCTATCGACCAAATATGAGGACTATTTCCTCTACTGCCACTATAACATAACATCATATCATGCTAGCAGGTAAACATATCAAATAGTGGCAAACCCGACAATTATCACAAAGACAATCATCCATAATCACTCCTACTAGTGGGCCGATATTGTGGCCTTAGACCCACTTCTATTGGAAGGTAACTCGCCTCGTAAAGCTTAGTGTCAAATCTCATAGAAAGTGATCTCTAACAGCTATTCCGATGACTCCCGGTTATTATAATCATAATGACACTTAATCATAATCTATAACACTACTTAGGGTAAAATAACCATTTTACCCCCCTCTGCCTAAATTGAACCATTCATAAGGCCCAATGCTAACTTATTAAATCCAATGCACCCATGGCCCATCAAAGGCTCCCTAAGGGCCCACTAATGGCCCAATTTTTTAAATTGGGCCCAACCCTTCAAATGGGCTTTTTTCACAATACTAATAAGTCCTTAGCCCAAAATGAAATAATCTCGAGTGGCCCAATGCGGCCCAAAAGGCCCAATACTTCTAATTCCAAATTCCCAGGCCCGTAACTATACTCCATAGTAGGCCATAGGGCCCAATAGTCCAGCCCCAGTTCCCTAAGGCCTAAAAAGGTCAATATAACCACTCTGCATGCATATGCGTGGCACACCTGGCATGTACACCCAGCATACATTGGCCTTGACCAAAACGGGGAGTTAACCCAGTACGCACAGCGTACTGGCCAGCTTTCTTGGGACTTTATTTGTGACTTAATCCACTAAGTCTTTACGTCCAAAATGTAGATCCAGATCCTTTAAGACCTCTTAATCCATAAAGTCACAAACTTTATGTGCTTGCATGCATGGTTGGGGTCAAAACAAGATTTTGGTCCTTTTAACAAGCTTTATGACCATCAAACACTTGCATGGTTGTGGCTTAACCATCAAGGTCTGATTTTTATGACTGTTAGTGCCTCTAAGAGCCCAAAAGGACAACTCTTATGGTCTGAAATCATTAAGATGCAAGAAGCCTCCACGATGGAGTCCAAAAGTGACCTTAAATACTCATATAAACAAATCTAAGCATGAAATGGTCAAGTTTGGAACTTGATACCTCAAAAGAGTCAGAAATGATGCCAATCTCCTGGATCTACAAGCTCTTGGTGAATCCTTGCTCCTTCTTCAAGCTCCTTTCTATTCTAAAACACCAAAACTACACCAAGATACTCTCAAATGGCTTCCAAATCATAAGGACACACAAATATGGGTTAGGGTTTTCGTGGTGGCTGCATAGAGGTGAGAGGGAGGTTGGACCAAAGGCATAAGGTCCTTTATATAGGGATCAAACCCTAAAAGTTAGGGTTTTAGACTTTGCACGCGTACGCTGCGCGTACCTTTTGGTACGTTTGGCGTACGTGCATGGCCTCCCCGTCCTAACCTCTTGAGTACGGTGCGCGTACCTGGCATGGTATGACCCATGTAATGCCTTTCTCAGTCCAAATCTTAAAGACCAACTATCCTGGCCCAAACCAAAAACAGTCCATTATTCAATAAAATAAATAATATTAATACTTGCAAATCCCGGATGTTACAAATCTCCCCCACTTGAATTAGATTTCGTCATTGAAGTTCGTTGTTGCTGCTGAAAATAAATCGGGGTAGTGCTCCCTCATCTCATCATCCGGCTCCCACATCCATTTCGAACCCTTGCAGTGCTGCCACTGTACCTTCACTAGCTCTACCTCCTTGTTCCTCGGTGCTTTCGTCTTCCTATCTAGAATAACTATCGGTCGCTCGATGTAGTTCAGGCTGTCATCCACCTGAATATCCTTGAGAGGCACTACCACAGAGTCGTCTGCCAGGCACTTCCGCACCTGGGAGACATGGAAAATACTGTGAATCTTGCTAAGCTCGGCTGGCAGATCCAATCTGTATGCCACCTTTCCCACCCGTGCTCCAACTCTGAAAGGACCAATGTAACTGGGGCCCAACTTGTCCCGCTTCCTAAACCGGATGACACCTTTCCAAGGTAACACTCTTAGGAGAACCATATCCCCGACCTGGAAATCCATGTCCGAACGACGCTTGTCGGCATTACTTTTCTGCCGACTTTGAGTAGTCTGAAGCTTACTCCTGACCTTTTGGATCTTCTCTGTCGTCTTGAGCACCACTTCGATACTCCCCATAAATCTCTTCCCAACCTCACCTCATCATATCGGGGTCCTGCACTTCCTCCCGTACAACATCTCGAAGGGAGGACGATCGATACTCGCGTGGTAGTTGTTGTTGTAGGAAAACTCAACTAATAGAAGATAGGTATCCCAGCTACCATTAAAATCCAAGACACACTCCCGCAGTATATCCTCCAAGGTCTGGATGGTCCACTCGCTCTGAGCATCCGTCTACGGGTGAAAAGCGGTGCTAAAGTGCAGACGAGTACCCAACTCGTCGTGAAACTTCTTCTAGAATCTGGAAGTGAACCGTACGTCGATGTCTGAAATCACGGAGACTAGCACTCTGTGTCAAGCTACTAAATCTCGGATATAGATATTGGCCAACTTCTCAGCCGAGATACTCTCTTGGATCAGCATGAAATGAGCACTCTAGGTCAATCGATCCACGATGACCCAAATCGAATCCACCCCCCGGTGCAGTCCTGGGAAGCTTTGTGATGAAATCCATGGTAATATCTTCCCATTTCCATATAGGGATATCCAATGGCTGCGTCTTTCTGTGAGGCCTCTGGTGCTTGACCTTGACCTTCCTGCAGGTCACACATCTGTCGACGTACCATGATACATTTTGCTTCATGCAGGACCACCACTAATCAGGACGAAGATTTATGTACATCTTTGTCGCACCAGGATGAATAGAAAACCTGGATTTGTGCGCCTCCTCCATCGGCACCTGGCGCACACATCCATGATATGGAACCCACACCCTACGGTGTAGAGTCAATAACCCACAACTATCATAGTCGAAGGAGGAAACCTGCCCCATAATACGCTCACTCTTCCGATGTTCCTCCTTCATAGCCTCCTGTTGGGCCTCTTGGATCTGCTCCAACAATGGAGTCACTACTATCATCCATAAGCAAATGTCTCTGATTGGGGCAGCCTTGCGGCTAAGAGCATCATCCACCACATTGGCCTTCCCCGGATGGTAGGGGATCTCACAATCGTAATCCTTCACCACATCTAGCCACTGACACTGCCTCATATTCAGATTCGGCTAATCCATAAGGTACCTGAAACTCTTGTGGCCCGTGTAAATGGTACATTGGACCCCATAGAGGTAGTGTCGCCAAATCTTGAGGGCGAAAACAACCGCTCCCAACTCCAAATCGTGCGTCGGGTATTTCGCCTCGTGAGACTTTAGCTGCCTCAAAGAGTAGGCGATAATATGCCCTATCTGCATCAATATCGCGCCCAACGCTAAGATGGACGCATCGCAGTATACCACGAAATCCTCCATGCCCTCTGGTAGGCCGAGGATCGGTTCCTCACATAGTCTCTGCCTCAATGTCTCGAACGTTGCCTGCTGCTTAGGCCCCCAGCGAAAGACCACCGCTTTCTTCGTCAACCGAGTCAAAGGTACGACTATCTTGGAGAAATCCTAAATGAATCTCCTGTAATAGCCCGCTAATCCCAGGAAACTCTGAATCTTAGATGGAGACTTCGGCACCTCCCATATCATCACGTTCTCCACCTTGGCCGGGTTGAACAAAATCCCGTTCTGGTTGACAAGGTGCCCAAGAAACTGCACCTCGTGCAACCAGAACTTGCACTTGGAGAACTTGGCATACAAGCTCTCCCTCCCCAAGGTATCCAACACCTCCCGCAAGTGCTCCTCATGTTGCTCCTGCATCTTGGACTAAACCAAGATGTCGTCAATGAAAACTATCACGGACCAATCCAGCATCGGTCTGCATACGCGGTTCATGAGGTCCATAAATGCGACAGGAGCATTGGTGAGCCCAAAGGGCATCACCACAAACTCGTAATGGTCGTAGCGAGTCCGAAAGCAGTCTTCTGTATATCCCCGTCTCTAACCCTCATCTGATGGTAGCCTGACCGCTAATCTATCTTGGAAAACCAAGACGCCCCCTGAAGATGGTCGAAAAGATCATCAATCCTCGGGAGTGGGTAACGGTTCTTCACCGTTACCTTGTTCAGCTCCCGGTAGTCTATACACATTCGATGCGACGCATCCTTCTTCTTCACAAACAAAATCGGGGCTCCCCAGGGTGAACTGCTCGGTTTGATGAATCCCTTATCTAACAGCTCCTGAAGTTGTGTAGACAACTCATGCATCTCGGGAGGAGCCAACCGATACGGGGCCTTGGCTATTGGGGCCGCACCCGGGACTAGATCGATCTTAAACTCCACCTACCTCTCTGGAGGTATCCCAAGCGAATCCTCTGGAAATACATCTGGGTACTCTCGTACCACTGGCACATCACTCACGATCGCCTTACCCTCCTCTTGGGAATCCATGACGTAGGCGACATATCCGGTGCAACCCTGCTGAAGGTTGCGTCTAGCCCTCGCTGCTGAGCATAAAGTTGGCCCGCGTTGTGGCCTCTCGCCCTGAATCACCAGCTCTACCCCACTTGGGGTCCTGACCCAAACCAACTACTACGCGCAGTCGATCACTGCCCCATTAGGGCTCAACCAGTCCATACCAATGATGACCTTGTTCCTACGCAATGGTATGGGAACCAATTCTACCAGGTAGTGCTCCTCGAACAACCTCAAAACATAATCTCTGAAAAACTCTGATGCTTGAACTGATCGGTCATCAACAATCTCGACCTCTAGAGGGCAATCCAACATACCCAAAGACTCATGGAACCTCTTGCTAAGGACAAGAGCGACAAATGATCGGGTAGCCCCCGAATCAAACAACACCTGAACTGGGATACCGTTCACACGGAACGATCCTAAACAACACATAAAACATATACATAAATATCATAAGCGACATAAAATAAGAGCTAGGGAGAAGAAATCATACCCGTCACCACATCGGGTGTAGCGCGTGCCTCCTCGGTAGTCAGATGGAAGGCTCGGCTCCTCACCATTGGAGCCTCGGTCTTGCCCTCCCAACCATCAGTAATCCGTAGGTAGCTGGCGTTGGCGCCGCCGCTATCAATCTAGGGGATTTAGCCTTTTTATGGCCTTTTTGATTGCAATGAAAGCAAATCAGGTCCGAGGTCTGAAAGCTGGAGGTAGGGGTAGTACAATCCCTACGCAAGTGCCCAGTCTTGTTGCACTTATACCAACCTGGTGACCCTAGTCTACACACCCCCTCATGTGGCTTGCCGCATCTCCCGCAGCGGCTCCGGCCCTGATGGACCTTCGACCTAGTGTCGGATCCCTTGGGTTTCTTCCCCGAAACCCCATTAACTTGTCCCTATGCTACCTTCCTCTTCCTGAGGTGCTCTATATCAATCTCCCTCTCCCTCGCCCTCGCAATCATGTCATCCAATGTCGTACATGATGAGTAGCTGATGTGCTTCCGGATTTCATCCCTCAACATGTCATGATAGCGGGTCTTCCGCATTTCCTCATCCCCTGCCTATTGAGGCACCAACAAGGCCCTCTCCCAAAACTTGGCGGTGATCCCCGCTACTGTCTCTATCGTCTGCCTCATGTCGAGGAACTCCCTAGCCAACCGTTGAAGCTCCACATCCGGCGCAAAATCAGCCCTAAACCTGGTCACAAAGCCCGACCAGGTCGTAGCCTCAATGGATGAGGCTCCCATAGAATCACCAAATGAATCCCACCAGTCTCTAGCCATGTCCCTCAAACATCCTACAGCGTACCAAACCTTCGACCCCTTAGGGAAGAAGCTAGTCAACTGAGCAGACTCCATGTCTGCAATCCACCTCCTGGCAACAATGGGGTCCTTCACCCCATGAAGTTCTGGCACACCACACCCACTGAAATCCTTGATGGACAGTGTGCGTGATCATGACTGACTAGATGCCATGTCACTTCTAAACGCCCTGAGGCGATCCTCCATCATTTCCACAATCCTTTCCTTGATCGACCCTAAAATCATCGGGGTTGACTCAAGGATGCCTTTAGTGATCTCAGAAGCGATGAACTTACGTAGTCCCTCATCAACTGGCTCGGCACCTGATCCCGAACCTGATCCTGACCCTGAGCCTCCTCCTCTGTGCTGTGTAATCATTACCATTCTGAAACAAAACACATAATCGTCAGGGTCATACATAACCTCGGAAGGTCTCACATACTACAAGTTCCCTGGTTCTATCTCATCCCTCCTTGACTCGAGTACAAATCCTCTGCTTTCATTAGTACGGTCCCATACTACCTTCCACATCTATCCGTACTTTCCTCAAGGATTGCCTTGACTTCACCAAGTCACTCCTACTACCATTGCTCACCGCACTATTCTCAACCTAGGCTTACCCTAGGGTAACTCTTCGACCTACTCTCCGCCATCAGCTGCATAAGAAGTCCATGTTATCTCGTGCTAACTAGCTCGCGAATACCATTACATATTACTAAGACCAGATAATTCTTCGAATGAGAGGTCTTGTCCTACAATGGTTGGACTCAGACAAGAGCTGCGAAATAGGGATAGACCTAACCTTCTAAAGTTATTTAGTCCTCATAATATGTAACTTAACGTATTCTTCTACTAGTTAATTAAAGATAACTAGAAGTCCTAAAAAGCACAAAGCAAGCAACATTCGGGCATTGAGTACCCAAACCAAGCATATCCTATTCAGGCCATCATATCACTTTCTAATCAGTTCTAGCATGAAATTTACTAAGCACATATAGCAGGCGTGTAAGGCATCTTCCTAGATCCTTAGACCTAATCTAGCATGTAGTTCTCATAATCATATCATATCATAACATAAAATGTATGGGTATCTTGAGGAAAAATTACTTGAGCTCGGTCGGTCGCACGCATCACACACCTTGTTCTTTTCAAATTCTTTTCTCTTTTTAATTTCTTTTCAAACTCCTTTTATAAAAATGATTTTACTTTTGAAAATTTTCCTACCAACTCCTTAGTTTGAGTTCAGACACACCCGAGAGTGTGCCCGAATCCCTCAAACCAAGGCTCTCATACCAACTTGTAACATCCCAATTTTCATGACCAAAAATTTCATTTTTAATTAAGTAGCTTATAAAATTGTTTACTGAAAAACATCATCAATATCTTATCAAACCATAATCTCATAAGTCAAATGTCATAAAACATGTTATGGAATAATAATGTCAGAGTACAATCCCATGGATCGCAAAATACGGAAATCATATGTGTGTGATGCGCTGCTACCGTGCCAGCTCCTTCCCCTTCGATGAAGAGGTACCTCAAAACAAAACTGAAAACTGTAAGCACGAAGCTTAGTGAGTTCCCCCATTATACCACATACCATACATAACATATACTGCCAAGCATATCTGGGTGCCCGACCTACCCTGCTGAGCATACCGGGGTGCTCAACCTACCCCTGTCAGACATACCGTGGTGTCCGACCTACCCCTCCGGTTTATCTCAACCGGTTAGGGGGACTATTTCACCCCTACTACTACCGCATAAAACATAACATAATCATATTGTCAGGCATACCAGGGTGCCTGTCCTACCTCTTGGCCCTATCGACCATATATGGGGACTATTCTCCCTACTACCACTATCACATAACATCATATCATGCTAGCACATAAGCATATCAAATAGTGGAAACCTGAGAATGATCACGAAGACAATAATCCATAATCAATCCTACTAGTGGGCCGACATTGTGGCCTTAGACCTACTTCTACTGGAAGGTAACTCACCTCGTAAAGCTGAGTGTCGAATCTCACAAAAGTGACCTTAAACACTCCTATAAACAAATCTAAGCATGGAATGGTCAAGTTTGGAACTTGATACCTCAAAAGAGTCAGAAATGATGCCAATCTCCCGGATCTATAAGCTCTTTGTGAATCCTTGCTCCTTCTTCAAGCTTCTTTCTTTTCCGAAGCACCAAAACTACACCAAGATACTCTCAAATGGCTTCCAAATCACAAGGACACACAAATATGGGTTAGGGTTTTCGTGATGGTTGCATAGAGGTGAGAAGGAGGTGGGACCAAAGGCATAAGGTCCTTTATATAGGGATCAAACCCCAAAAGTTAGGGTTTTAGACTCTGTGCGCATACGTTGCGCGTACGTGCATGGCCTCCGCGCCTTAACCTCTTGAGTACGTTGCGCGTACCTGGCATGGTACGCCCTGCGTAATGCCTTTCTCAACCCAAATCTTAAAGCCTAACTATCCTGGACCAAACCAAAAATAGCCCATTATTCAATAAAATAAATAATATTAATACTTGCAAATCCCGGATGTTACAAATACATATTCTATACACCATCTATACAGCCATGCAAGGTAATCCTTAGTTCTCTTTCCAAAACTAGGCATTTGACCAAAAGTCAACTCAAGTAAAAAAGCCAATGGTCAATGTTGAATTTAGTAAGCCGTCACACCTGGGCTATCCATGGCCGCGCCGTGGCCCTCATCCAACAATACAATTAGGTATTTACCATTCGCCATGTTGTGACGACCAAAGGTCTCACTGCGGGCATTGGGTTCCAACAACTCAATGGGTTAAGCCATTTTCTTTGATTCCAAGAGTTCTAAAGCTCAGATCTGGTCCATTTGATGGTCTAATCAAGATCTCAAATCTTAGGTCCAAAAAGGCAAAAACATGGCATGGGCTCAACCATTAACCATTTAATCCCTAAAGTCCTTAGCCTATTAACTCTAAAAGGACTTTTAACACTAAAACTAGCTTAAAGGTCAGTGCTTTTTATACATGCATGTCCAAAGCATGTATTGAACGCGTATTAGGTCAAAAATAAGGATTATGACTAAAATATCATGCATGGTTCAATCAATCAACCATACATTAGATCCAAACCACGAATTACTCCAAAGGATCTAGAGATTCATAAAGTTGCAACCTCAGGGACCATTTTCGTAGTTTTGTCTTTTGGTCCCTCGTCCGTTGAGTTTAACTGATTTGCTGTTAACTTTTTTAAAATAACAAATTTACCCTCAGGGACCATTTTCGTAGTTTTTTCTTTTACCATACTATGAGGACCATTTTTGCATACATTCTTTTTTATTTTATTAAATTATTATATATTAATAAATATTTTTTTAATATATAATATTATGTATTAATAAAATATTTTTTATTGGATTATTAATTTATTTTAGTTGATTTTTTTTGTTGGAGTAATTCTTTTTATTGAGTTATTATATATCAATGCATATAGTTTTTAATATATAATATTTATATTATAATAAATATTATATTATTGGATTATTAATTTTTTTAGTTAATATTTTTAATTCTTCTTTTTAAATTATTTTTTATTGGATTATTACTTTTAATTTATTATTTTCTTCATATACTAAATATTGTTTTATTGGATTATTAATTTATTTTAGTTAATTATTTTTTTAAAAATTTTGAAGTAATTTTTTTTATTGAATTATTATATATCAATACATATAGTTTTTAATATATAGAATTTATATCATAATAAATACTATATTATTGGATTATTATTTTCTTTTAGTTAATTTTTGTAATTTCTTTTTTTAACTATTTTTTATTGGATCGTTACTTTTAATTTATTATTTTCTTCATATACTAAATATTATTTTATTGGATTATTAATTTATTTTTAATTTATAATAATATTTCTTTTATATTTTATTGGTTCCACCAAAAAGTCCTAGGATACGCAAAATCATCGTCTCTCATCGTTGAAATCGTTAGGATCACTGTCAAACATCATCATTTCATGTAGCTTATAATGAGAAACCATAGGGAAAATACCACCACCATCACTCGGTCACAACCACCACTTATAATTGTTATAGGGGTTTGTTGAGCATTATGTGGGACATAAAGGATTCCAGTGGATTATGAAGAGGTTGTCGCAGGTGGCTACCTACAATGCTGGTTGGAACAGGGTAGGGTATCTACTGAACCAATAAAATAATGTTTGTAATATATAATAATCCCACAATATAATATATATTATGATATAAATATTATATATTAAAAACTTTATATACTGATATATAATAATTCAATAAAAAAGAATTCCTTCAACAAAAAAAAAACTAAAAATAAAATTAACTAAAATAAATTAATAATCCAATAAAAAAATATTTAGTATGTGAAGAAAAATAATAAATTAGAAGTAATAATCCAATAAAAAATATATA
Organism: Lactuca sativa; assembly: GCF_002870075.4. Classification (NCBI taxonomy): domain Eukaryota; kingdom Viridiplantae; phylum Streptophyta; class Magnoliopsida; order Asterales; family Asteraceae; genus Lactuca; species Lactuca sativa. The sequence goes on along the minus strand of NC_056631.2, from coordinate 69,006,870 downwards.
AAAAAAGAATTACAAAAATGAACTAAAAAATTTAATAATCCAATAATATAATATTTATTATGGTATAAATATTATATTAAAAACTATATGTATTGATATATAACAATTCAATAAAAAAAATTACTCCAAAAAACAAATTAAAAATCAACTAAAATAAATTAATAATCCAATAAAACAATATTTATTAATATTTAATATTATGTATTAAAAATAATATCTATTAATATATAATACTTTAATAAAATAAAAAGCATGTATGCAAAAATTGTCGTTATTGTATGGTAAAAGACAAAATTGCGAAAATGATCCATGGGGGTAAAATTGTCATTTTAAGGAAGTTAACAGCGAACCAGTTAAATTTAACGGATGAGAGACCAAAATCACAACAAAACTTGTTGAAAATGACCAAATTTGCAACTTTTCAAACATTTGGACCGTAACCACATAAAATGAGAAACCACAGTAACCATTTTTGCAGTTTTGTCTTAAATAAAACTCAAAAATTGGTATCATGTCCATTTTTGCAAATTTGGTTTAGATTAATAGATTATTTGGTATAATCTTTGTATTTGGAAAACATGTATGATTTTCTTTTATAAGAAAATTTCATACATATTTTCTATAACAATTTTAAAATATTTATCATTATAATTTTATGTGACAAAAATTACATATATATATATATATATATATATATATATATATATATATATATATATATATATATATATATATATATATATATATATATATATAATCTTTGACAATGGGACTTGCAAAAGTTGTTTGTCTAGGTGAACTGATTCACAGACAAGGTCAAGTGAATCATGACTTCTTTAAAGTCAAAGTTAATTATGATAAGTTACCACCAAACTGGTGTAGTGTGCAGTGTTTATTTTTGTTCATAAAATTTTAATGATGTTATCATCCATATTATACAGTGTTTTTGGAACCTCTCAAACACAAAATCAAAAGTTGAATCATTCATGTAATGAAATTCGTAACTCTTCTAATATTATTGGTCAAACAAGGGTTATTATGAGTGTGATTCTTGTGGTCAAAAGAATATCAACCACCAATTATGCCTTTAGATCTAATGCTTGAATGGGAACAATCTTGTTTTTGGATTCTTGTCGTCATGATTTATAGAACATGTGTAATTAGGTACATCATGAATGGATGTGTTTAAAGGTCAAAACACAAACTTTAAACCAACTCGGATCAAAACAACTGTAAGCAATTACAACCACCTTTATTAAAGAAGTATAAGGCAATCTAAGAAAAGCATTTCAAGAATATCAAGGAATAACATCATAAGGGCAACCCATGAACTTAATTCGTCATATCTTACACATTTAATGTATTTTTTTAGCTTTATACATTTATAATTGATGTTTATCTTGTTATTAGTCGTTATGAGTTTTGTAGAATAACATTTTTAATTGGCTATGGAGCCTGGATTAGAGGTTTTAATGATAAATTGAGAGTGTGAAGAGGGCCATGGACAAAGGCATTATATGCCATAAGCATGTGAGGGAGTGTTTGTTTCACTTTTTCTTGACATTTTTTTTAAAGTCATGGTCCCATATTACATAAATAACCCATAAAATTGAATTTTGGGGGCATACTCTTGTGCACGTATGCCATCATGGCTTGTTTACATGATCAAATAAAACCATATGATACTTGAAATATAATTGTTCTGGGGCTTATGGTTCACCCCAATATACCAAATCTCAAACTATGGTAATAAATAAAATATGGGATTTAAGTGATTGCTTCTAGGTTTACGAGTTGTCGTCAACATTTAACTTATTTGTAAGAATTGGATACGTTCTTATGTAGGATTTAGAAATGATTATACAAGAAGAAAATCAACTTTAGAAAACTCTAGAAAAAAAAAAACTTAGAAAAATATGACTTCTGCAAACCTTGAAACTTTTAAAGGTAATTTCTTTTTATCAAATTAGAAAAATAACAATGATGACATTCTCTAACCAACCAACCTATTGAAATTTCTCATGATTTTTCAATTTATTTCAAAGAATGACTTTAAATTGATTAATTAATGTTGATAAATAGAAAGAAAATAAAACTTTGTATCCAGACATACATATAGAGCTATTTTATTAGTTAACAACAATAATAATTAATAATAAATGGTTTTAAAACTTCTACATAGATAGTGATCTATACCCTTTTAATAATAATAATTTGTTTTAAAATTAATTAACAATAATAATAATAGTTAATATTAACATAAAATTATACACTACGTTATGCTATTTTACAAAATACAAACATTAGTTAGATATTTCAAATAATCATTATGATTCAAAATTTTCAAAAAATAATTAATTAATTAATCATAACAATAGTTAAAATGTAAAAGTAAATCCAAAACTATATTTAATTTTATTAACATTAATATCTCACTGTGCGACTTTAATAAATATTTATTTTATAATATCGTTGAAAATAGTTACGGAGTATTATTTTATACAACATTAAAAAGTAAAGGTAAAAACTATTATTCTATAACTAATACTAATAATATAATAATTTTAATACTATATTTATCAAAAAATATAACCATTGATCATGCAATATTGGAAGATTTAATTAGTTTTTGTTTTAATAAATAAAGATAGTTAAGCAAATGAAAATGACCTGAAGTTAGTTTCTTCTTTTAAAAACATGAAAAAGGAAAAACATCGGCCCATGTTAGCTTACATTAAATTGGGCTACCTTAAGTAAACAATTCGCCTTGGCCCTTATTTTGAAATTCAAATCGTCACATCACTTCTCACCAACATCGTAGGTTTCTTATATATGTTTCTCAACGGTCGAATTCTCAGAAAACGGCTACTCTCTCTCTCTCTCTCTCTCTCTCACTCTTTCTCTTTCTCTTTCTCTCTCTCTCTCTCTCTAGCTTCCTTCTCAAATTTGGGATTTCGATTTCTGTAATTTTCTCATAAGCAATCAGATTGTGTTCTTCGATCTCTCCCTCCTTCTTCGATAGATTTCATCAGTCGATCCAGTTGCAAAGACCACATTTGTTCAGGTTTGAATTTGTTTAGATCTGAATCCGTCTCCCCTTCTTCGTTTGTAATGTTTTTCATTAAATGATGCTTCAAATTGAATAGGAAATATAAACACTTACATGCCATTTTATGTACATTTATATGCATTTTTTGATTTGGATGTTTCTTATACTTATTGTGTGCTTAGAGCTAGATCTCTGATCCTTCTCCATCGCTGACATGATGCCATACCATAAACTTATACATTCCATCCAATTTCAAATTATAGACACAATTCCACTTTTTAGGGTTTTATCAAATCAATTCAATTTCAACTTCCATTGATTTGAATCTAAAAAGAAGATGAGAAAATTCATATCAGTTTTGAACTCGAAACATACCAATTTCACCTCAAATGTCAAAGCTCCTGTGTATATTATACGTATTTCTTGCTGAATTCTTCATAAGTTTGTTTCAAGCCTCTAATTTTTATGATTTGAAATAGTTATCAGAATGCCTACTCCAACAAAAGATCCACTTTTGCAAGTGGAAACAACATGTGGATCGCTTCTATATGAACTTCAGGTACCCATTCACCATTGCAATTTCAAACTCTAAAAAGTAATTCCAATTCTTCTCAACTCAATACTTTCTACTAATCACGTTTACTTCTTTTTAATGTTTTATACAAATCCTTCCGAAAAAAAGATTATTTGGGATGAAGTTGGCGAAAACGACACTGAAAGAGATAAAATGTTGCTAGAACTCGAACGTGAATGTCTTGAAGTATACAGACGAAAAGTTGATTCAGCAAATAAACGTCGAGCTCAATTAAGACAAGCAATCGCTGATTCTGAAGCAGAATTAGCATCGATTTGTTCCTCCATGGGAGAAAGACCTGTTCATATTAGGCAGGTAATTATTAGATATCTAAATCTAATCCCATTTTCTTGAAAAAAATCACTTCTTATTTATAGTTTTCTGCAATTTGTTCAATTTCGAAACATTTACATGTTACATTTTCAGTCTGATCAAACTCCTCGAAGCCTAAAGGAAGAACTAAGAGCCCTTCTTCCAGAACTTGAAGAAATGAAAAAGAGAAAATCCGAAAGAAGAAATCAATTTCTTGAAATCTTGGAACAAATACAAAAAATACAAATGGAGATTTACACAACTTCTTCAAACACAATCTTGGATGAAACTGATCTCTCTTTAAGAAACCTTCAAGAACTTCAAACTAAGCTGCAAACACTTCAAAAGGAGAAGGTAATCTTATTTTATCATCTATAAGATTTTAACAATTTGTCATATAATAAATTATTAACATTTTGTTAATGTTAATAATATCCAGAGTGATCGTTTGAAGCAAGTTCTAGACCACATGAGTTCCTTGAATTCACTCTGTTTGGTGTTAGGAATGGATTTTAATCAAACAATGCAAGAAATTCATCCTACTTTATCTGAAGGGGCAAATATGTCAAAAAGCATAAGTAACGAGACAATTTCAAAGCTAGCAAATTCCATACAAAGACTTCGAGAGATTAAAATAGAAAGAAAGCAAAAAGTAAGTAATGGGGTTGATTTATTATAGTAATGAGACAATTTCAAATTGTATTTATTTATATTCTGATTTCTGACTATATAATAATATGAAAAATAATCGATTAATGATTTTAGATTCAAGATCTTGCAACATCTTTAATAGAGCTATGGACATTAATGGATACTCCTATTGAAGAACAACAAATGTTTCAAAGTGTTACATGTAACATAGCTGCTTCTGAAGAGGAGATAACAGAGCCCAATTTGCTTTCAGTGGATTTCATTAATTATGTAAGTTTTATTTTTTATTTTGTGTTCATTTTTTGAATTAAGTTGTAAAAAGTATAATATGTGTTATATACATTAAAGGTTGATGCTGAGGTGTCAAGGTTAGAGGAGTTGAAGTCTAGTAAAATGAAAGAACTTGTTATGAAGAAAAGAACAGAATTAGAAGATATTTGTAGAAAGACACATTTGATTACAGAATCTGATACTTCATTAGAAATTGCCATCGAAGCTATTGAATCTGGTATGTTAAAAGATGTGGATTTTTTAAAAATTATTTAGTTTTGATATATTATTATTGACTGATGTGTGTGTGTGTGTTTTTTTATTGAATAAAGGAGTTGTGGATGCTAGTAGTGTTCTTGAACAAATTGAGATTTTAATTGGGAAAGTGAAAGAAGAAGCTTTTAGTCGAAAAGAAATTCTTGAAAAAGTTGAGAAATGGATGACTGCTTGTGCAGAGGAATGTTGGCTTGAAGAGTATAACAGGGTATTTTGGTCTTTTTACAACTTACTTGTGTTTGAATAATGAAAATTTTCAATTTAACTAATTCAAGAATTTTGGTCCCTAAAATTTTTCTCATGCTATATTGGTCCTTATTTCAAGGTTATTGTATTGTTTTTGGTTAAAGGGTAATATAGTCAAAACACAAATGGACCTTTTTTTTTTGTAATTTACTATTAATTTAATTAAATGCTTCCATATAAAATACCATTTTTTTTATGCAGGATGATAATAGATATAATGCTGGAAGAGGTGCTCATCTTACACTTAAACGTGCAGAAAAAGCACGTGCATTGGTTAATAAACTTCCAGGTAATTTTTTTTAAAAAAAAGCAAAAATTATAAAAAAAGAAAAATCCCAATTTTTTTTATTTATAAATTATTCATGCATCTTTTCAAAAACAGGAATTGTGGAAGCTTTAGCTATGAAGACGGTAGCATGGGAGAATGAGAGAGGTGTTGAATTTACTTATGATGGGGTAAGATTGTAATTTCCTAATTATATTTTGATTTTATATTGTTTATTTATTTTTAAATTTATTCTTGAAATCTAATTTGTTATATTCAGGTTCGGCTTCTTTCCATGTTGGAGGATTATAAGATCTTAAGACAAGAAAAAGAGGAAGAAAGAAAAAGACAAAGGGTATAATAAATATATATATAAATAAATAATAATTATAATTAATTTATAATACTACTATGTAATTAAAGTGCAAATACGATGTCGTTTTTGGTATTTCAGGATCAGAAGAAACTTCAGGGACAATTAATAGCAGAACAAGAAGCACTTTTTGGATCAAAACCAAGTCCAATGAAGCAACAAAGTGCTACTAAAAAAGGGGCAAGATTGTCATTTGGCAATTCAAATACTACAAGCAACAGAAGATTATCATTAGGTCATGCAACTCCTAAACCGGATATCAATTCCAAAACTACCCCTACTACTTCCCGTCCTACCAAAAAAATCGATGGATTCCGCAAGCCTTTTTCTCCCATTTCTTCCAAAACTACCCCTAATGTCACAACAGAAGCTGAGAAAAAACACGACATGCAACAAAAAACATTTCAAAATAACAATAACAATATGTCGCCATTTACTACCCCTACTAAAACTACGATATTTGGTTTAGAGGATGAAAATACAAATAGAACTCCAAAAACAAATTTAATTCCGATTTTACCCTCCACCCCATATACTACGGGTTCTATTGCGATGCAAACAGCTGTTACACCTGCCCCTGTTTTGATAAAAGAGATTGTTCCTGAAGAGGTTATTGAGTATTCCTTTGAAGAAAGAAGAGCTGGTTTTGTGGTTCCTAAAACACATTTGAAGACATGATATGATGGAATTTTTTTTTTTTTTTTTTGGGTTTTTTAATCTTGTTTTTTTGAAAGTCAAATTGCAATTGGCTTGTAATATGAATTGAATTCGTATGTTGCTCTTTTGGGTATGTTATTATAAAAATTGTTTGTTTCGTTTATAAATAAGTTGTAATTTTTTTTTTCTATCACAATAATATTCAAATTGTTTTTTTTGGTTTTTAATCTTTGTTTTTGTTTAGTGTTTTTCACGCTTTTAGGTTTTGTTATTATAAAAATTGCAAAACGTGAAGTTGAACGGGTTTTTTTTTTCGTCATCCATTGAATTTTTTTTTTATTTGGTAATCAAATCTGTTTTTTTTAAGATACCATATGGATTAATTTTCTATGAAAGTTTCAATTTTAAAGTGACGTAAACAAAAAAAAATAGATTCAAACTTAATTTTTAAGATTCCACAGTTTTTTTTTATGTGTTGAAGAAATAATTATACATAGTTAGGTTGTCATTATTAACTTTATTCAATGTATATTTACTATTTAGGTTTATGGTCAACGTGAAGAGAAGCAGTCAAAGGTAGTAGGAGACAGAAAAAGATCCAATATTCTAATATTAACTTTATATTCTTTAATTCAAATAATAAATATATATTAAATTTTTATTTAAAAACAAAGATTTTGCGAATATAATTATTATTTTAAATACATTTGCTTTTATATTTTATACAGATTAACTGAATTTCCAAGACGGACTTCAAACCATTTCCTTAACCAAAATTAATATTATGAATATTCTAATTTAGATATAAAAATTATCCATCAATTTACCAATATTTTAATTATATTTCCCCTATTTATTTATTTATATTTCTATTTTCCTACTTTAATTTTTCTCTCTTTCTTCTTTTCCTGCAAAACCCTAATTTCATTTCCTTCAAAAAAATTTCCAGCAAGCAAACAAAAACAAAATTTGATTTTGCATTTTCTTTTTCTTTTTCTTTTTTACTGTTGAAATTCGCTTATTCTGCTACAGCAAAACATATGATCAAGCAACTGTTGATTCTTCTTTGAGTTAATTTTCTTAACTGTTGAAATTTTAGTTATAATATTTAGAAATTAACGATTTTAGGGATTTCTTGAGTTTGTAGTAATTTCTTCTTCTTGAATGTTGTATGATCGCTGTTGTTTATCTTGATTCAACTCTGTGATCTTCCTACAAAAAGCTTTCTTTTTTCATTATATCGTTAGGTTTTAAGTAATCACCCAAAAGAAAAACTTTAGTAAAGTATCAGTGAGTTTGTGAAAATGGAAGGTACAGAGGAGAATCATAATTCCGGTTCGGTTGTAGTATTTGGCGGGGAAGGAACTTTGAGTGGATCAACGGTGGCACCACCACCACCACCACCACCACCACCGCCAGCAGCGGAATCGCTGGTGGGTGCTGTGATTGCTGTGAATGCGACGCCTGGCTCAGATGGTTTTAAGAAAAAGAGGGGAAGGCCGAGGAAGTACGGACCGGACGGAAAACCTAAAGTAACTTTGTCTCCGATGCCGATTTCTTCATCGATTCCCCTCTCCGGTGATTTCCCCGGCTGGAAGCAGAAGCAGGAGAAGCCGATAACGTCCATCAAGAGAAAGCAGAAACTTGAGTTTCGCCCACCAGGTATTCGATCTAATGTTCGCTTGAGAATCGAGATTCATTATTTTATTTGATCTCGATTTGATTTTGTTTATACTATATATATAGATTCTAGTACTATAATTTGTGTTTTTGCGTATGTTTTATGTTGAATAAAAGCTAGATCTTTAGATCTTTGATGAATTTAATGTACGACGACTGGGTCCCTTATGCTGGAAGTCTGCTGTCAGATTTGAACACACACACACACAGTAAACAGTAAACAGTCAGCCACACATCACCATCCTCCATTTCTTATGCTTAAAATCATTGAGTTATGACAGATTTTCTCAAAGTCAAATTGTTTACTACTTATAGCTACTCACTATTGGTCAAGAGAATCTTTCTGAAGGAAAATAGAAAACGTCTTTCACTTTTAGCAGTTGAATTATTGAACATCTGAACCCTTATCTTCTCTTTTCATTTCAATACAAATCAACCTTATTTCTTACAAGATTGTGAAAGTCTGAAAGAATTAGAGGATTTGGATAACAAGTTCCAAGAAAGCTGCTTCCTTTTCCAATATATGGTATTTTATTGGAGTTTTCTGTAAGAAAGATTGCATTTTGTGCATCAATTAGATTGTAGGAATATTTGAGAACCCAATTGATGCATATTATGTGGACTTTTTGAGTCTTTAATTGAATTTCTTGATCCCATTTTGTAATAAAAAGATTATGAAATACAGGTGCAATATTGTTGTTTTGATATCATATGCATAAAGTGATGCGAAAATTACAAAGAAACGAAAATAATCAGAGAAAACAATCTTTGTTCTTAATTTCTCGATTATCAAACTGAAAAACTCAAATGACAATGTAACCTTAGCTATAATAGATTAAACCTTAATGACTTTAGGAAACAAAATAACCTAGTTTCCTTTTTATATACTTATTTGTTTCCTTCTATTAAGTTATTATGTTCCCTAATGTCATTAGTGTTTAATCTATTATAAATAGGTTAGGTCTTGTTTTGAGTTTTCAGTTTTATCATTGAGTGGATGAATTTTGAAACTTTATTTCTTGCAAAAAATGTAATCTTGTTCTTATTATAATTTCTTGGATCTTTATTATTTTCAATGATCTTGATGTTATAGGTGCACAATTGGCATCCTCAATTGGAGCCGATTTTACTCCCCATGTGCTTACAGTTAATTCTGGAGAGGTATAAATATAATAATAATAATAAAATATAAAGATTAATAACAAGAAAATAAATATTTATGTTTTTTTTTTAAATGTTGTTAGGATGTTAATATGAAGATCATATCATTTGCTCAACAAGGGACAAAAGCCATATGTGTTCTTGCTGCAAATGGTGCAGTTTCAAATGTCACACTTGGTCAACCAAATGCTTCTGGAGGCACTTTAACATACGAGGTACAAAATTACAAATATACCCCTTTTTTTCGCCTTTTTCTTTCTATCTCATCTTCATGGTATTTGAATTTTGATATTCATTAAGTTTTTTTGACTTTTTGACTTTTTTAGGGTCGATTTGACATTCTTTGTTTATCTGGAGCTTTTACACCGAATGAAAATGGTGGAGCAAAAGGGTGGTCCGGTGGGATGAGTGTTTCTTTGGCGGGCCCGGATGGGCGGGTTTTGGGTGGCGGACTGGCGGGCATGCTGGTTGCTGCTGGCTCTGTTCAGGTTAGAATTTTTATATATTTTTTTATTTTTTTATACCACTAAAATGGAAATTATCTTAAATTCGTTAGTTAAAGGTCTGTTTGGTTGGATGGAATGGAATGGAATGATGAATGAATGGAATGGAATGACCGAATGAATGGAAATTGAAATCATAATTTGATTAAAATCGTGAATTTATAAAAAAAAAATATTTGTGGTGTTAAAATTTTTATAAATAAAAATGAGTTAGATCACAAATTAACAAAACAGAAGGATTCATTAGTGGACTATTCCATTCCATCGGGCCAAACAACCATTGGAATGAACCATTCCATTCCTTCTCTGACTACCCAAATCCTTTTAGTAAAAAGGAGGAAACACTTTTTTAATTGTCAACTAATAAAACATATTTCATTTTCAAAGAACCGAAGATACATTTTGACCTTCAAAAGTCAAAGTCCAACTTATGATTTTGTTCCAAATTCAATAAAAGATGCATACTTTTGCTTCAATTCCAATACCCACTTCCATCTTTACCAATAATTTATATAATTCCCATCATGGTCATCAATCTTTTTCCAAAATTCCAAAGATTAACATCAATCTTGATGGAATTGGAATGATATGTAATTATATTTTCTATTTCTATTTATAATTTTATATTTTTAGGTCATACTTGGAAGCTTTCTTACCGATCTTCAACAAGAACAACAAAAATCCAAAAAATCAAGATTTGAACCTTTTGCTACTACGCCTTTCTTCAAAGAAACATATGGAGATCATGAACCTAACATAAGTTTTACACTCACAAATCCAAGAAGTTTAGACACCGAAAGAAATGGATCTTTGCATGTTTCTGAATCCAACACATCACAATTTGAGGTTTCTTGTTAATTAATCTCTCAAGTATGCAAGATTTGATGTATCGTGTTCTTTGTTAGCAGACTCTGAGGTTGTTTTACTTAGGAAAAATTGTTAGACACTATTATTTATTTCTAAAATTGGGGTTTAAGTTTTATGTTAATGTTGGTTGTCTTTTAAGTTTTAACCATAGGTGTTAAAAGGGTAGGATTTATGTCAACTCCAGTGTATGATAATGGAGGATGAAAATTGGTGGGGTTTTTTTTATTGTTGTTTTTTAAGTGTTATGTATCCTATGGATTTGAGTTTCTTGAAATGTTATACAAATGGTGTTTTTGTTTTATTCAATTCAATCTGAAATTTTAGGGTTAGGGTTTAAAGTATATGGTGGTGTTATTATTGTATATTTTATCTTATGGAATCTTCACTTGTTTTCATAAGGTGAAAGGGTTGGTTGTAAATAGACAAAATTGAATACAACCAAAACTTGGATTTCTCTCCTTAAACATTGAGAAGTGTGTAAGATGTTTAATTAATGTGTAAAAAGGTTTTATTCAAGTATTATATGAAAGATCAAATTGCAAGAATGGTCCCTATAGTTGTCAAATTTTTGTGTTTCAATCTAAAAATGTTTAAACTTGCATCGGTGATCCAAAATCGGATATCTTTTGTTGTTTTGGTCCTTGTCACACTGGACTGTAAATCAATCGAACGAACATGAACAATGGCTTGTTTATGTTCATTTTCGTTAATCAAACAAACAAATGAAATTTTCTTGTTCGTGTTCATTCTTTCAACAAATTATGTCGTTCTTATTTGTTCATTTATGTATGTTAAGATAAACGAACATAAGAGATAATAAAAGAACAAACATAAAAAAACATAAATGAATATAAACATTCAAATCAATAGTTGTAAAACATGATGTCGGTACTTCTAATATATTGATCATACTAACATTTATCAAATCTCTGAGTTGCAAAACTTAAACCACTTTTAAAAACTTCATATCAATAATTGTTAAACATAACGTCACAAACATAAAAAGCATAAATGAATATAAAAATTCAAATCAACAATCGTAAAACATGACATCAACACTTATAATATGTTATTTTATATTAGCTTGTTCTAACCCACATGCATCTAACTTACCATAACTCTCTCACCCTAGTCGGTATACCCCCATTGCACCATGTGGGGAGGTGGGGGAACATCACGAGTGCAGTGACGTCCATGGCGAGACACAAAATTACCACAACTTATAAATTTGGAAACGAAAGATGTATCCAATATCTTGAATTATAAACTTATGTCCACTCAATGTTATCAACAATTGTAATCACTACGAACAACAACATACCTTAATCGTCATTCTTGTCATGGTTTTTTAAACTTTGATACTTCAAAGAGTTACCAAAATCGATTGCAACACCTCATTAGGGGATCGAGTTTGAGGCTTAAATCACATCAGCTAAAGCATTTACAACAATTTTCAGATTTGTTCAAATTAGAGAACATGAATCAACACAAACAGAATCAACATTCTTTGAAGCTAATATATAAGATAGCATAAAGGGTCGGTAACACCACCCCATACACAAACTTTTTTAGCAAACATTGGTCATCAACATGTTTATGCAACTCAAAATTTTCTCTTCTCCTTACCATCAACACCTCTCTCTCTCTCTCTCTCTCTCTCTCTCTCTCTCTCTCCATACTATCAACATCACTGCATCATGGAGGTATCAAGATGTCATTGCTCAAGTTTATCTAGGTGGAGCATAGATGGAGTGGTGTCGATGACATCCACTTCGTTTAGCCTTAGTAAGAGTACTAGGTAAGGGTTAAATAGTCGTCTCATAATTACAAATTAATAGAATTTATACGGTAGAGATCTTGTCCTATGATGACAACTTCTTTGGATATCTATTTCAACAACCATTGAAGACCATATGTATGTCACTTATCTTTATATCATGATATTTATTAGGGAAATTGAATAAACTAACCAATATAAATGTCTATATTGAAAAAATAACCATTTTTTATTTTTGGCAAATAACCAACTTCTTCGGAACATGACACTTCGGAAGAGAGTCCGAAATCCATAGTAGCCATTTCGAAATGGCATTTCGGAGTGTCAATTCAATGGTCTTTTATATAATTTTTTTATGTGTTTGGTATGATGGTCATTTGTAACTTTATGATTATAAGTTGGGAAATTGAGTAAACTAACCAAATATTTATGGCAATTCGAAGGAAATAACCAATTAATGCTATCCACATGAAACATAAAAATACTAGAAATATAAATATTCACAAACATTTACATATGTTCAGATAATGATAAAACATACAGGTGGACCCTTACTTGTTACATGTATCCCATGTTATTCATGTAAATCGCCTTTCTTGGTGCTTCCCTCAACGCTCACTGATTACGCTCACTGATTGATCAATAATCAACCTATTTAATAACCAACATAAAAAACCTCTACAATCCCACTTATCATCAGGCTATTGTAGTACATATGTACATTCACAAGAATGAGTGTGAAACTATCCATGGAGATTACACCGGTGGGTTTGGTATCCCAGTAATTTATGGGCATTAGCATTTCGTGGAAATGGGTCACATTGCTTTAAACCAAGATGTAGATTCTAAAAAAATAGTTTCCCGACCAGTAACTATTGTATATAGTGAGCGTGAACTTCCAAAAATCCTTAGGTAATATGTCATATCCCCGGCGGAAGCGTCAGGTTGTGCAACTTATTCATTGATCACATTTATTGAACATACATTAAACAATACAAATATAACATCATAAAATACTAGCTTCTATTAATATGGAACTAGAAGTTACATTATCTAATTTATTACATGATAATCCAAAATACGATATGTGACCTAACAGTCAGGCATAAACATAATGAAGTACATAACTGTGATTGCTAAATAGTTCTCTAAGTATTCTTGAAGGTGACACTTTGGCTTCTTATGTTCCTGAGAATACATGCATTTTGAAGATATGTCAACATAAACCTATTAAAAATTCGTGTTAACGAGATTTTGAGAATGGAATCAAATATTAGGTTATGGTCTGATTCCAAAAATGTGCTTAAAACACTTAATGAAATGCATAGCTATCCTTACGAATCGATTTAAGGCTCGTTTACGGACAAATCAGTTATAATACTGGTTTGTTTTCTTAAAATGATCGTAACTCTTGCGCACAATCTTCGTGTTCGATGTTCTTTATATCCATGTAATCGTGTTCTCATGCTCTGTTTAGTGTATTATTTGTACATAAAACTACTTAATACATAAATCGTGTTTTAATGTATTAAACCATTACTTATGTATAGTGAATAGTGTTTGTTTGTTAACGATCTATACCCAATGAAGACTTGAGTGGTATTATGTATGCATTTTTAAATATAAAACTTTATTTGCAATAAATTTGTGTAATATAATACATTAGATCTATTTTAATAGGTGTTCATGGTAACATAGACCGGTGAACGATGACCTAGTTTTACTGTTTGTTACATAATGTAATTGAAAAGCAAGTACATTATATCACATTCATACCAAGATGGGTAATGGGATTGTTCAGATTAACCAAAAGGCAAGATGAGAGATACTTTGTTACATTACTGATGGATTTAGTAGATTGAAAGATCTTTATGCCCAAAAGTCATTTTAAAATGATATTTGTTAATAACATATCATCCTACAGGGTCACACCTTATAGCAAGTTACTACTAATTCATTATTTATTAAAGTAATTTGATTATTACTAAATATAATCAACACTTGTATTTAATTGGAAAATCGTTATTTTATGAAAATAATATTTTACCAACATATTATGAATTATTGCTTCTAGGAAATAATAACAAAAGAGAACAAAAACTAGTTATATTTATAAGGGACGTGTAACGACCCGTCTCCGGTAAGATGATTCCATGGTATTTACTTTGAAGTTTGCAAGAGGGACTCGGCGAGTTCATAGCCTGACTCGCCGAGTAGGGACGGGATTTCGAGCACGTGTTAGCTGGCGACTCGGCGAGTCCATATTCTGGACTCGGCGAGTCTGTCTGTCTGTGAGAAACCCTAAATCCACGGGTTGCCCACTATTTAAGCCACCTTATAGCCCCCAATCTCGCCTCCTTCACCCTCAGAGAGCTGTGAGAAAACCCTAATTCGTTCTTGAGTGATTTATGTGATCTTGTGTGCATTTGTGAAGGCTTGAAGAAGGAGAAGAAGAAAGGAGCAAGGAGAAGAGTTGTAGAGCAAAGATTCAGGGGAAAACCAGAGTTCTTTGAGGTATTCTTCGGATTTCCTTCCCTTTTATGCTTTAAAACCCCATTAGAACTCTTCTAGATCTAGTTGATGCTTTTCTCAAGCCTTATGTTGTTATGGAAGCCCTTTTATGACGAGATATCCTTAGATCTGTCCATTTAGGAGTTGTAGAGCCCAGATCTATTGCCTTTATGGAGCTATTTTGCATAATAACCCTAGATCTACCCTTTTAAGTGCCTTTTTAGCCTTTATCCCCTTTTTCATGTGTTTGTACACGTAAAGTTGGAAACTTTACGTGGTAAATCAGCTTATTGGACTCAGATCTATCATTTGTATGTAATGGATTCAAGCAGAATCGAGGGTAGAATAGTTGCATGGTTGTGACTCGGCGAGTCGGAAGAACGACTCAGCGAGTCGAGTCGCGAGTCCCCGATTTCTTCCTTTTGAGCGGTGTTGAGTGGGACCAGTGAGTAGTGGAGTGGACTCAGCGAGTTCGAGGGTAGACTCAGTAATGGAGGGACTCGGCGAGTTGTTCTTATAACTCGGCGAGTCCAAGGCAATCTCCTTAAGCTCAAGAACAACTCGTCGAGTTGTTCATATGACTCGGCGAGTCGGATGAAGATTGTCTGAGTTCTTGGATCGAGAGGGTACTCGTCGATTCGATGTCATACTCGACGAGTAGCCACGAGTAGGATTGAGAAGTGAGATTAGAGACTCGGCGAGTTGGCGGCCCAACTCGGCGAGTCAGGTCAACTGTGGGTTGACTTTGACCAAGAGTTGACTTTGACCAAGGGTAAAAGAGTCATTTTACCCAGTACAGTGTTCAGTATTTAATTGAGTGTGTTTATGGACTTGTAGTCGGGGAGATACCGGAGCAGCAGCAGTTAGCCCTCAGAGCCATTCACTCAGCAGCCAGTTCACGAGGTGAGTTTCCTTCCAGTAGGAACGGGTCTAAGGCCACAATGCCGGCCCGTTTAGCTAGCAGTAGTTTTCGGATTTTGATCTGATACAGTAGTTAGTATGTTTGATGCCTTCGTGGCTCAGACAGGATTTATGTGTTATGTGTTCCGGGCTACGGCCCGATGTAGTATGCAGTATATGTGAGTTTATGCCAGTTAATATGTTATGATATGCTGTGTTCAGTTAGCTTCGGATTTCGGTCCGATGGAGGGGCAAGGCCCCAGTCAGTTAGCTTCGGACTTCGGTCCGATGGAGGGGACAAGGTCCCAGACAGTTAGCTTCGGACTTCGGTCCGATGGAGGGGACAAGGTCCCAGTCAGTCAGCTTCGAACTTCGGTCCGATGGAGGGGGGCAAGGCCCCAGTCAGTTAGCTTCGGACTTCGGTCCGATGTAGGGGACAAGGTCCCCGTCAGTCAGCTTCGAACTTCGGTTCGATGGAGGGGGCAAGGCCCCAGTATGTGCTTGATATGTTATTGTATGGTATATGGTAGTTTGGGGGAGCTCACTAAGCTTCGTGCTTACAGTTTCAGTTTTGGTTTCAGGTACTTCCGCAAGCAAAGGGAAGAGCTCGAGATGATGGCATCGCACACACCACAGCTTCAGCTTTTATCCTGGGAGTTGATTCAGTTTTTGATTTAGATATGATACAGTTTTTCCCTCACAGTGTTTTTATTATGTTTGAGATACATCACGTATGGTTTTATGATATGACACTCAAATTATGGTTTTTGGTTATGTTGAAAAATGAAATTTTTGGGGCGTATTTTTGGGTCGTTTCAGGATGAATACAAATGTTACGTACATACTTTTTGGGCACTTACAATATGCATTTAGTTGCAATGTAACTACTAGTTACGACATTATGTAAACAATACACAAACTTGACTTCCAAGAAGTCAAAGTCGTGGATTCCCTTCATCGGAAGAGGAAGTGTGTTGTCTTTCCTTATCTTCCTACCATGCTTGAAAGATGGTTCCATACTTTCATTAAATGACTTGTTTAATTTGGTACATTTGTGCTAATATATAAAGAAGGTCTTGGAGCAAAAACTAGCTAGTTTATCTCATGCATTTCTCTTCTCTTTTTCCTCTCAAAATTGTAGCCTTCTAAGGCTCTTTCCCTCTTCTCTCTTGCATTTTGTACTATAGAGTTTGAGTGTGTAACGCCCGCGTTTCCAGGCTAGGCATTATCATTGATGTAATAGTCTAGGTTAACCTTTGTAACCCGTTTTGAAATAATAGGAGTGTATTATTTGAGTATTATGTGTTTTGTGCTTAATTGTGTGTCTTAATTTAATTAAGAATAAAAATAAGTGTCAAAATGAAATGTTAGATAAAGCCGATATCTATGGATAATGTTGTAGTAGTTGAAACGAGGTTTCCGTGCATATAAAGAACGCCAAAATCCGAGTTATAACGAAGAAGTTATGACCTGTCGAAGTTTCGCGATAGAACCGGCACGACCCAGCACGACGTAAATAGTGAATTTAAGGTAGATAGATATCTATCCTTAGTGATCTAAATGAGAATTTAAGATCTCATCGATAGTAGTGCAACGACGGAAAGACGGACGGAATCGGAGTTCAGATGAAGGAGTTATGAATTTCGAACGGAGTTTTCCTGTCCCGGCCTACTAAAGATAATATATAAGTAATGTACTTATAATATATTAAAAATAAAGTCAAAATTAGCCAATGGAGTCTAAACGAGAGTTGTAGAGCATAATCTCACCTTTGCGGCGATATAAAGAACGTCGAAAACGGAATTCGTATGCGAAAGTTATGAATTTCTGAAGTTCGGGGCGCGAAACCCCAAAACTGTCAGAGCCCATGACGTGGCAAGTGTCCTGTCACCTCCGGAAGGCCCCCAGATGCAACTTGGGATGACGCATGCAGTGACGACCAAGCCCACGACGTGGAAAAAGGTTGTCACGACGTGGCAAGGGTCAAATTTGCCCTATAAATAGATTTGAAGGGCCAGCCGTTTAGGGTTGCTATTTTCTCTCTTCTCTCTCCCGTTTTGCATCGATTTGCGTGCCAGCAGTACCCCGAATCCCCGGTAATATTCCCGAGTCCCGAAGCAAGTCCCGAGATCCCGAAGATCCCGAGAAGTGCGGTTCCCGAGCCGAAGCTCTGCCCGCGAGAAGTTCGATTTTTGTAGAGATCTTCCAGATCTGCTGAGGATTACTACTTCTGCAAGCCATAGTGCTGTCTGATCATCTTCTGATCAAGTGAGTGTGTAGTTACTTTTTTCCAAATACAATAATATGAAGTATTTTATATAAAATACGTGCTATGTGTATATATTTGGTTGTGTTATGTGTGAATGTGTATTCACTCTCTTTTATCTTATAGATCTGATTATTTCTCTATGAGATATGTGTTATGTGTGTGCGTGCCTCATCTGTTATGTGATATATGTGCTGATTAAAGCATGATATACAGGTTTTTAAACTATGTATACAAATGTATATTTTTATCTACTAATATGTTGGGTAGAACATGGGTAGATAGTTGGTGTGTAATAAACAGATGAGAGGCCTCGTTGTTGTTTGATTTAGTCATCTAGCGGAGTTTAGATGACGACCACATACTTTTCTAGATAGTCTTGTGGAAACATTAGCAGGTTCGCCACCTGTAGGTGTTAATGAACTTGGGTGTTCATTCGCTGTACTCCATCCCCCTCATGGTTGCCTTATTTGACTTATATTGCTAAGGTACCCCCGAAGCATGTGTTGTCGCCCCGATGAAATATTCTTAGACTAGGTCCCTTATGTTAGTTGTTTTAGGGACATTAAAGTGAGAATAACGGGAATGGGTAATTGGGTTGTTGTTGGTTGGTGAAAATTAAATATGATATTTATTGTGGGTTGAAAACCCTATATGCTCACCAGGCTCCCAAGCCTGACCCACTCAGTTTTAAATTGTATTACAGGAAGTGGCGGAAGGGCATGAGATGGAGGAACCATCAAGTTGTTTTGTTTACAAGTCTGCATATGTTTATATTTGTTATATGACTTGTAATGTATTCGTTTATGCTTATTGGTCTGTATCGGAACATGACACCCCGAGTTTTGATTATAATGAAAATACATTTCTTTTATGAAATGCTTCGGTAAACATTGTTTTATCATGTTTTGTTTTTGGGAACAAATTCCGCAACTCTTTCAAATCAAAAGGATTTACTCTGAAAATGTTTAAAAGCATAAATGAAAATCGGTGTTTTCTGGCCGAGATTTTGGGGATGTCACAGTTGGTATCAGAGCATTAGTTTAAGCGAACTAGGAATTTGTAGGATTTCTAGACTTGAACTTAGAATGCTAAGTGAAGTTTTGAGATGTGTGTCTGTTATATTTTAGACACGAGCACTAGTATATTTTAGGAAAGTTGCCTAAAATGCTTTATGTGCTAAATGTTATATGTTGCCATATATGATATTATTTGTTCCGATCTATGGTCTGTTGCCGACCGGATCTAGAAACCTTATGTGTGTAGGATTCTAAGCGTGCGTCTACGATATTAGAACTAGCATGTAAACGTTTCGGAGTGATAAGGATGATTTGATTATCTATCGTGATTGAGGATCTAATTTCACCTTATTTGGTGTGTAGATCAAAATGGTGAGAACAAGAAGTGGAGTTGGAAATGCTGACGAAAACAGGAATCAACCACCAGTAATTGAGCAAGTACCTATCGTAGCAGCAGCACCTGAGCCAATAACCATGGCTGGTGTGCAATTGATGATTCAAATGATGTTGGATCGTCAGATGGATGAAACAAGACGGTTGCTTCAGCAGAATCGTGAAGAACTGTCAATTCGTGTGGAAGAGCCTAAATTAAATGAAGGGCACTCGGAAGGTGGAAACTTCAGTGGGTCTGTTGGTCCAGCCAACCCACCGATAGTTAGGCACGACAACCATGATAGAAGGAATGATGGAATAGGATGCAAGTACAAGGACTTTTTGACTTGCAAACCATCGACCTTTAATGGAAAGGAGGATCCGATTGGGGTTATGGATTGGATCTCCGAAATGGAGCTAGCCTTCATGACTTGTGGCTGCAGAGGTAAGTTGCAGACTATCTATGCAGTGCGACAATTCCAAGGTGGAGCCGTTCGTTGGTGGAACACGCTAGGGGAGACTTTGAGCCCTAATGAGCCACTGCAATTGTCATGGGCAGAGTTCTTGGTGCAGTTCAAGCGCAAGTTCTGCTCGGCTCAAAATCTGTTAGAACTAGAGAACAAGTTTTTGACATTGACGAAAGGCAGCATGTCAGTTGATGAATACACCAATAACTTCACCGATAAGATGGAGTTTGCTTTGCGCATCGTTCCAGATGAGCTGACAAAGGTGGATCGGTATGCGAAGGGACTCCCATGGGAGTACAAGGTTCCAGTACGTCAGACACTTACTCTAGAGGCAGCTATCTGGGCTACCAAGTCTGTTGAGAACATGATCAAGGGGAGAACCACCGACAAGGTTGAGGTTGGTGAGAAAAGAAAGTTTGAGGGAACATCTGGTTCCGGTATGAAGGGCAAATTTTCGAAATCTGATTCGAAAAACTTTGGAGGAAAAGGAGGCGAAGCGAAGTGGTGTGATAAGTGTAAGAAAAAGCACTTTGGGAAGTGTAGCGAGGATGTGACCTGCTACAAGTGTGGGAAGGTTGGACATTTTGCCAATGAATGTCCGAACAACAAAAGGATGTGTTTTGGTTGTAATGAAGAGGGGCATATTTTGAAAGACTGTCCGAAGAAGAAGGAGGCAGCTAGGCCCAACATTCCACCAAAGTCGAAGGCGAGAGCCTTCCAGATGACACTTGAGGCTGCTAAAGATGAAGTTGATGTCGCTTCAGGTACCTTTCTCGTAAATGAATTACCTGCTCAAATTTTGTTTGATTCTGGAGCCAACTACTCCTTTATTTCGCATGAGTTTGGTAGAAAGCTAGCTTTGCCTATTGATAGACTAGATGATGCTTTATTAGTCGAAGTAGCTAGTGGCAAGTTTGTACCTGTTAGCCATCGTATGAAAGACATCTTAATTGATCTTAATGGGAATAAGTTCCATGAGGAATTATTGCCTATCGAGCTTAATGGTTTCGACATCGTGTTGGGAATGGATTGGCTTAGCGCCAATGATGCTGAAATTTTATGCAAGAAGAAGATAGTTAAAGTAAACCCGCCTGGTAAAGATTCGTTTATGGTGTATGGGGACAAACGGTGAGTGAATTCTGGAATCATTTCCCTAATGAAAGCCAGAAGGTGTTTGACCAAGGGATGTACATCATATTTAGCATTCGTGATTGATGCTAAGAAAGAAAAGAAGGTGATGCGGAGTATTCCAGTGGTGTGTGATTATCCGGAAGTATTTCCCGAAGATCTTCCTGGATTACCACCTGATAGACAAGTGGAGTTCAGAATAGACTTGTTACCAGGAACCACGCCAATAGCAAAAGCACCTTATCGATTAGCACCGACGGAGATGAAGGAGTTGATGATGCAACTTCAGGAGTTATTGGACAAAGGTTTCATTAGACCTAGTTCATCGCCCTGGGGAGCTCCGATGCTATTTGTGAAGAAGAAAGATGGAAGTATGAGAATGTGCATCGATTACAGAGAGCTGAACAAGGCAACAATAAAGAATAGATATCCGTTGCCGGGGATTGATGACCTATTTGATCAATTGCAAGGTTCGAGCTATTTCTCGAAGATCGATCTAAGGTCAGGATATCATCAGCTGAAAGTAAGAGAGCAAGATATCGAGAAGACTGCATTCAGAACTAGATATGGACACTACGAGTTCTTGGTTATGTCGTTTGGACTAACCAATGCTCCGGCAGCGTTCATGGATTTGATGAATAGGGTTTGTAACCCGTTCCTTGATAAATCTGTGATAGTGTTCATAGATGACATTCTGATTTACTCGAAAAGCCAGGAGGAGCATGGCAGACACTTGCGAGAAGTGTTAGAAGTTTTGAAGCAGGAGAAGTTGTATGTGAAGTTCTCCAAATGTGATTTTTGGATTCGTGAAGTCCAATTCTTGGGTCACGTGGTCAACCAAGAAGGGATAATGGTTGATCCAGCGAAGATCGAAGCTGTGATGAAGTGGGAACAACCGAAAAGTCCCACGGAGATTCGAAGCTTTTTGGGATTAGCTGGATATTACCGCAAGTTTATCCAAGGCTTTTCTTCGATTGCTACTCCATTAACAGCTTTGACCCACAAAGGAGCTACTTATGCTTGTAGTGATAAGCATAAAGAAGCATTCGAGAAGTTAAAGAAGAAGCTATGCGAGGCACCGATACTTTCTCTACCCGATGGAGTTGAAGACTTCGTTGTTTATAGCGATGCGTCTGGTGTTGGATTGGGTTGTGTTTTGACCCAAGGAGAAAAGGTGATAGCATATGCGTCTCGACAACTGAAAGAGCATGAAAAGAATTACCCGACTCATGATTTGGAGTTGGCAGCGGTAGTTTTCGCTCTGAAAATATGGAGGCATTACCTCTATGGCACGAAATGCAAACTTTTTACTGATCATAAGAGTCTCCAATATCTCTTTAATCAGAAAGAATTGAATATGAGGCAACGATGCTGGCTAGAATTACTTAAAGACTACGACTGCGAGATACTTTACCACCCCGGTAAAGCTAATGTTGTTGCTGATGCTCTCAGTCGGAAGGTCAATCTTGAAAGGAAAAGGCCAAGAGCGTTGAGAATTGAAGTTGTCTCGACCATTGTGGAAAGTATAAAGAAAGCTCAAGAGGAAGCTTCTGAGAAAAATGACCGAAAGGAGGAACGTTTGGGTAAAACGTTGGTGTTTGGTACTAACGGTCATGGACTGAAGATATTCCAAGATCGTATTTGGGTACCTAAGTCAGGAGGAATTAGGGATCTTCTGATGGAAGAAGCTCACAAAACCATGTACTCAATTCATCCGGGTAGCACTAAAATGTATAGGGACCTGAAACCCTACTACTGGTGGCCGACAATGAAGCTTGATGTTGCAAAGTATGTGGCCGAGTGTGTGACTTGTGCGAGAGTCAAGACACAACATCAGAAACCTTACGGGAGTTTAGAACCATTGCCTGTGCCTATGGGTAAGTGGGAAGACATTACTATGGATTTTGTCACTAAACTGCCCAGAACAAAGAATGGTCACGACATGATTTGGGTGGTCGTTGATCGATTCATTAAGAGTGTGCATTTCATAGCGGCCAGGGAGAAATGGTCTATGGAAAAGCTTGCGAATTCTTCTGTAAAGGAAATTGTGAGGCTTCACGGTGTTCCGTTAACAATTGTATCGGATCGTGATAGCCGTTTCACCTCAAGGTTTTGGAAATGTCTACAAGAGGAAATGGGTACCAAGTTATGTTTAAGCACAGCTTACCATCCGCAGACTGATGGTCAGAGTGAAAGAACAATACAAACACTTGAAGATATGCTGAGAGCATGTACCTTGGAATTCCTAGGTAATTGGGATGAACATTTACCATTAGTAGAGTTTTCCTACAATAATAGTTTCCACTCGAGCATTAAGATGGCACCTTATCAAGCTTTGTATGGACAGAAGTGTCGTACGCCGTCTTGTTGGCTTGAGGCTGGGGAAAAGCAGTTTATGGGTCCCGAGATGGTTCATCAAACTGCTGAAAAGTTGAAAATAATTAGGGAAAGAATGTTAGCAGCTCAGGATCGTCAAAAGAGCTATGCTGACAAGAAGCGATGACCGATGACTTTTGAAATTGGAGATTCGGTTTTGCTTAAAGTCTCGCTGTGGAAGGGACTTATAAGATTTGGTAAAAGGGGAAATTTGAGTCCAAGGTTTATTGGACCGTTTAAAGTTCTTCAGAGGATTGGGAACCAAGCTTACAAGCTCGAATTTCCCGAAGAACTGAATGGAATTCACAACACTTTTCATGTGTATTATTTGAGGAAGTTCACGGGAGAAGTTCCCGATATAATTCCAATTTCTGAATTGAGAATTGATGAAAACAAGAGGTTAATTGAAGAACCAGAGGCAATTGTTGGCCGAAAGACTAAGAAGCTTCGACGCAAGAAGGTCGAATTAGTGTTTGTCCGTTGGAAACATACGAATGGGTCAAATCCCACTTGGAAAACGGAGAGTGATATGTTGAGTCGCTATCCGCATTTGTTTGTTGATGTGTGATTCCGGGGACGGAATCATCCTAAGGGGGAGAGAACTGTAACGCCCGCGTTTCCAGGCTAGGCATTATCATTGATGTAATAGTCTAGGTTAACCTTTGTAACCCGTTTTGAAATAATAGGAGTGTATTATTTGAGTATTATGTGTTTTGTGCTTAATTGTGTGTCTTAATTTAATTAAGAATAAAAATAAGTGTCAAAATGAAATGTTAGATAAAGCCGATATCTATGGATAATGTTGTAGTAGTTGAAACGAGGTTTTCGTGCATATAAAGAACGCCAAAATCCGAGTTATAACGAAGAAGTTATGACCTGTCGAAGTTTCGCGATAGAACCGGCATGACCCAACGCGACGTAAATAGTGAATTTAAGGTAGATAGATATCTATCCTTAGTGATCTAAATGAGAATTGAAGATCTCATCGATAGTAGTGCAACGACGGAAAGATGGACGGAATCGGAGTTCAGATGAAGGAGTTATGAATTTCGAACGGAGTTTTCCTGTCCCGGCCTACTAAAGATAATATATAAGTAATGTACTTATTGTGACATCCCCAAAATCACGGCCAGAAAAGACCGGTTTGTTTATGCTTTATAAAAATCAGAGTACTTCATTTTATAAAAATGTTGCGGAATTTGTTCCCAGAAAAACATGGTAAATACGTTATTAAAACATTTTCGAAGAAACGTATTTATTTCATTTTAAAACGTTTGGGATGTCATCGTTAATACAGAAACATAAGCATAAACAGAACTTACAATTATTTACACTAGTGATCTACATCTCTTTAAATCTCTCTGTGTAATGTGACTTCATATCAACACCTGTGATATAAATAAACTGAGTGGGTCAGGTTGGGAAACCTGGTGAGTACATAGGGTTTTCAACCCACAATAATATAATTATTATTTTTAAACATCAAACAATCAACCCAATTACCCATTCCCGTTATCCTCACATTACGTCCCTAAAACATCTAACACAAGGGACCTAGTTAAAGGACTGTCATTGGGATGGAGTATACCTGGTGAGCACACAGTTCACACAGTTCGAATAAACACACAGTTTGGTTAAACACACAGTTCGAATAAACACCTACAGGTTGCGAGCCTGCTAGTGTTCCACTGGACTGTCTAGAATAGTCCGTGGTCGTCATCTATACTCCGCTAGATGACTAGATCATCAAGAACAGCTATAACGAGGCCTCTCATTATTTTATTTTGTCACACAGCAACTATTATATCTACCCGTGTTTTACCCCGCACATTATGTAGATATAAAATACTTATACAGTTTGAATCACTGAAAACATGTATAAAATGTTCTTCCAATATAGATAGCAAGTATACAGATAATATACACACACAGCACGTAAAATACTTCATATCTATGTGTAAGCTGAAAGTAACTATGCACTCACTTGTTAAAGTGATGATTCCAAAATCGGGTAGCGCTTGCTTCTAACGATTCTATTTTCCTTCGACGAAACCTAGCATTATTATCGCTAAATTTTAGTCTAATATTTACCGTGACCAACTATTAGTCTTAGTATTATTATTATTGTTATATAAGCGTTAAACAATATTTTCCAACCACTATGTACAGACAGGGGCCAGACATAAAACACCAGAGGGCATGACCATTTTGGCTTATAGCACTTCTGAAATCCAACAACCCTATGCGGCCCTTTAAACCAGATTCCTCGTACCGCGAGTAGTTAAAAAAATTATAACGACACTTATATAAGTTATAATAATAGCTCAAATATTTATTATAAGTTCATAATAACAATACTAATTTTAAATATAAGCTATATTAAAATAAGGTAAGCATAACTTACTTACAAGGGGGTTTTAGCTAAGAGTCAGGCTCTGCAGGGGCAGAACTTCGTCGCTGAATCTTTCTAAGAAAGATTCGTGCAGCGCTTCAGGGCTCACCTTACTATACTAAACTACAGAAAGAGAAGTCGAATCACGAGGGACCGAAATGCTCGGGGGATAAGGAGAGAAAGACTCTTGAATCAAGAGAATGGTGCAAGAAATATGAGAGCCCAAGGCTCTTATTTATACTAATTGAATTTTCAAAAACTACCCTCCATAATTACTTAATGACCTTTTAGTTATATAAACAACTAAATACCCCTCTATAATACTATTTTAAATGGATTTAATGATATTTGTACTAAACTAATGTCGAAAGAACTCAACATTAGTCTTATAATGACCGCATCGTCGATACCTTTCTAATGATATATACATATGTATATATATGTGTATGTATACATGATTTATACTTTATTTTAATACGTAAATATGTTATTATAATTTGTAACTCGTACATACGAACTCCGTTTTTGACGTTCTTTATATCCACGTGTAGGTGGAGACGTACTCTACAACTTTCGTTTAGACTCCGTCGGCTAATTTTGACTTTATTTTTAAAGTTATATTTTTAACAGGCCGGGACAGGATTGGTCCATTAAAATCTCATAACTTCTTTATCTGATGTCCATTTTTGTCTATCTTTTTATCGTTATGCTACTAATAACGAGATCTTCAATTCTCGTTTAGGTTGTGTCGGCTAAAAATCAATCGATCTAAAATTCGAATTTCGGGTTGTACACTGCTAGTACGAAACTTCGAAAAATCATAACTTCTTCATACGAAGTCAGATTTGGGCGTTCTTTTTATCGATGTTCTTAGTTTAACATATTCTACGACTTCCGTTTAGATCGCTAAGGCTAAATCTCGCTCTATCGTAAATTCACTATTTACGCTTCCCGGTGCTGTGCCGGTTTTGCCGTAAAACTTCGACGGGCCATAACTTCTTCGTTATAACTCGGATTTCAGCGTTCTTTATATGTACGGAAACCTCGTGACATATACTACAACTTGGTTAAGATTATTTATTCTAAATAATCTTTTGTCGAAAAGTCGTTTTCGACCCCTATTGCCTCTAATTTGACTAGCCCGGATTTGCGGGCGTTACACTTATAATATATTAAAAATAAATTCAAAATTAGCCAATGGAGTCTAAACGAGAGTTGTAGAGCATAATCTCACCTTCGCGGCGATATAAAGAACGTCGAAAACGGAGTTCGTATGCGAAAGTTATGAATTTCTGAAGTTCGGGGCGCGAAACCCCAAAACTGTCAGAGCCCACGACGTGGAACAAGGTTGCCACGACGTGGCAAGTGTCCAGTCACCTCCGGAAGGCCCCCATATGTAACTTGGGATGACGCATGCAGTGACGACCAAGCCCACGACGTGGAAAAAGGTTGCCACGACATGGCAAGGGCCAAATTTGCCCTATAAATAGATTTGAAGGGCCAGCCGTTTAGGGTTGCTATTTTCTCTCTTCTCTCTCCCGTTTTGCATTGATTTGCGTGCCAGAAGTACCCCGAATCCCCGGTAATATTCCCGAGTCCCGAAGCAAGTCCCGAGATCCCGAAGATCCCGAGAAGTGCGGTTCCCGAGCCGAAGCTCTGCCCGCGAGAAGTTCGATTTTTATAGAGATCTTCCAGATCTGCTGAGGATTACTACTTCTGCAAGCCATAGTGCTGTCTGATCATCTTCTGATCAAGTGAGTGTGTAGTTACTTTTTTCCAAATACAATAATATGAAGTATTTTATATAAAATACGTGCTATGTGTATATATTTGGTTGTGTTATGTGTGAATGTGTATTCACTCTCTTCTATCTTATAGATCTGATTATTTCTCTATGAGATATGTGTTATGTGTGTGCGTGCCTCATCTGTTATGTGATATATGTGCTGATTAAAGCATGATAAACAGGTTTTTAAACTATATATACAAATGTATATTTTTATCTACTAATATGTTGGGTAGAACATGGGTAGATAGTTGGTGTGTAATAAACA
Organism: Lactuca sativa; assembly: GCF_002870075.4. Taxonomy (NCBI): domain Eukaryota; kingdom Viridiplantae; phylum Streptophyta; class Magnoliopsida; order Asterales; family Asteraceae; genus Lactuca; species Lactuca sativa. Next base: position 68,978,724 of record NC_056631.2, on the reverse strand, counting down.
GATGAGAGGCCTCGTTGTTGTTTGATTTAGTCATCTAGCAGAGTTTAGATGACGACCACATACTTTTCTAGATAGTCTTGTGGAAACATTAGCAGGTTCGCCACCTGTAGGTGTTAATGAACTTGGGTGTTCATTCGTTGTACTCCATCCCCCTCATGGTTGCCTTATTTGACTTATATTGCTAAGGTACCCCCGAAGCATGTGTTGTCGCCCCGATGAAATATTCTTAGACTAGGTCCCTTATGTTAGTTGTTTTAGGGACATTAAAGTGAGAATAACGGGAATGAGTAATTGGGTTATTGTTGGTTGGTGAAAATTAAATATGATATTTATTGTGGGTTGAAAACCCTATATGCTCACCAGGCTCCCAAGCCTGACCCACTCAGATTTAAATTGTATTACAGGAAGTGGCGGAAGGGCATGAGATGGATGAACCATCAAGTTGTTTTGTTTACAAGTTTGCATATGTTTATATTTGTTATATGACTTGTAATGTATTCGTTTATGCTTATTGGTCTGTATCGGAACATGACACCCCGAGTTTTGATTATAATGAAAATACATTTCTTTTATGAAATGCTTCGGTAAACATTGTTTTATCATGTTTTGTTTTTGGAAACAAATTCCGCAACTCTTTCAAATCAAAAGGATTTACTCTGAAAATGTTTAAAAGCATAAATGAAAATTGGTGTTTTCTGGCCGAGATTTTGGGGATGTCACAGAGTGTTCATAAGTTGCTTCTCCTTAAGTCTTATTTGTTATAAGTCTTAATGACTTAAGAACAACTTAATACAAGTGAAAACTAGAATCTTGAAGTGGTTTGCTCTTGTTTGGTGGATATTTGTAAAGATCTTCTCATTTGGAGCTTCATGCATCACTTCACCAACTTCCATCTCCCATGAGAATCAAAGTCTTCAAAGGTTGTAACATTTTTCCTTCTATGATAGATTTAATATTTCCATGTCTTGCAAAATGATCCTTTGTAGATTAAAAAGAGTTTTAAGTTTATTCTATTTTAGACTTTCGTTGTTGTTTTTAGTGTTTGTGGGAAAACGATTTTAAATAAAACCCAACATATATATGGTTATGTTTATCTGATTAAACATAAATCTAAAACCTATAAAGTGTTCAGGACATTCTAGAACGAAGTAGACAATCAACTATGGAAAAGGATTGCAATCCTCCGATCCGACATGGGTGTAGAGTATCTTAGTCGGGAATTCAATGATCATCTAAGGAACTATGGAAATGTTTACTAGTTGACTCCTCCTTGAACACCACGACATAATGGTGTGGCCGAGAGGAGAAATTGGACATTACTTGATATGTTATGTTAAATGATGATTTGTGATACGCTTTCGATCGGTTTCTGGGGCTATGCCTTACATACTAAAACTAAATTCATAAACATTGTACCATCTAAGAAGGTTTCAAAGAAACTCTCTGAAATGCAGAATGGGGTTGCTTCCTCATTAGTAAATTTAAAAGTTTTGGGGTTCTGAGGCTTACATTTATTGTGAACTCCTCGACAAGTTAAAACCCATATCAGATAGATGTTACTTTGTTGGATATCCTGCTAGATCTTTTGGCCATTCATCTTTACAAATATCCGGGGAATAAATTGTTTATTTTTCGAAGGGCAATCTTCCATAAGGGCAATGAGTTATTGGTATATCATGAAAATTCTACCATCTAGTAGGAAGCCATGGCAGGCCCTGAGGCTGCCAAATGGAAAGAGTCTATGGAGAGTGAGATGAAATCCATGTATAATAACCAAGTTTGGAACTTGGTTTATAAAACATCAAACCTTCAAACACTCGGGTGTAAATAGGTCTTCTAGAAGAAGACAGCCATGGATGGTAATATACACACATACAAAGCTCGACTAGTTGAAAAGGGTTATACTCAAACTCAAGGAATAATTATGAAAAAGTAGCATAAATATCTATAGAGATACATCTATGCAACTGTTGGGTTGATCCATAGTACATATATAGATAAAGTCTTAAAGAAAATTAAGATGCATGACTCTAAGAAAGGGTTTGGGGTTATGCAACATGATGTAACATTGAGCAAACCTCAATGTCCAAGTACTAGTGATGAGTTGGATAGAATGAGTCGAGTTCAATATGTGTTGGTTGTGGGATCGATCATGTATGTCATGATATGTATAAGGTCTGATGTCGTTTGTGCTTTAAGCATGACAAGTAATTATCAGGATAACCTTATTGAGAATCATTGGATTGCATTCAAGAACACTCTTAAGTATGTATGGAGGACAAAGAATATGTTCTTGGTTTATGTAGGTTTGGAAGAGCTCGATGTAAAGCGCTACACTGATGCTAGCTTCCAAATTGATAGAGATGATTCTTGTTTGCAGTAAAGTTCGTGTTCTTACTGAATGGTAGAGTAGTGACTTGGAGTAGTTTCAATCAGTATACAATAACAGATTCGACTAGATAGGCTAATTATATTGTAGTTAATGAAGATATAAAAGAGGTCATGTATATGAAGAAGTTGATCAGTGATGTCCATGTTGTTACTAGCATTGATGGTCATGTTAAGATCTTCTATGACAATGAGGGTGCATTCGCCTTGGCTAAATAACTCAGAGCTCATAGGTGCATATGACATATACTCAGGAAGTACCATTACATCCAAAAGTTGGTTGAACAAGGAGACATTGTAGTTAGTAGAGGCACATCGGAAGAGAACTGTGTCAATCCGTTCACTAAACATTGTCGCAGACCAATCATGATAGTCATACTAGGTCGACAGGCATTAGATTTGCACGTGAATTGGTTTGGGTGTATTTAGTTTAGTTGATTTGTTTTGGTAACTTACGTAATGTAAATATTTATCCGATTTGACAGTTACTGTTTGGAGATGTTAATATATGTTAGAGAGAAGTCATTTTCATTAGTTTATTATTATGTTCTATTTGCATGTTTACTTAAGTTCATGAATATTAATATATTTGGATCAACCTGCACTTATGGATTTACTTCATGAAAACTCACGGGTAATTCTAAGATGATAATATCTTATATTCTTCAAATATAAATGCATGAGATTCTTTGTTATGCAGTATGTTATGTTTTGGTGTGCTCCAACGTTGTTTGTACTGGCAGCCATACATGAAATGTTCAGGTATGACATGATAAGGTCTATGTAGTCTAAGTTTGATCGTTCCTTCTATCATAACGGTCGATGATTTAGTGTAGTCAAAGTTTATTTGTTTCTTGAGAAATTAAATATCCTCCTACCTTTTAATCCTACAAATCTTCCTACCCATTTAATTGATGACATGTGTCATATTAGAATCCTAAAATATCATTAAATCTCATTAAATGAGCATTAAATGTTACACATGTCATCATTTCATTGGGTAGGAAGATATTTAGGAACAAAAAGTAGGAGGATATTTAATTTCTCTTGTTTCTTTTGTCATTATGGGAGAAGTGATGTCCCTAGCCCCATGATGAATTGGTGTTGACATCAAATACATGGTCGTGCTCAAACTGAAGTAATAATGAATCAATAGTTCAATATGGTGTGGTCAACACAAATCTCTATCAAGAAACACAATCTTGAACGTCCGAGATTGCATAGCTCCATGTATTACATTTATATTGATATCTTGTGGGACAAAAGAATAATTGATCACTTACCTAAAGATTGTTCATTAGTAGAGATTATGAGTACATTAGTATAACGTACACATTGCTAGGTTTAAGGTCATCTCTAATGCATTAAGAGTTCAATGGATTTTCACATCAACATTCCACTAATTATATCATTTTACATATTAAACTCTACAGTGCCACATAAGCATTTTATTATATTTTATATAAATAATATTAATAAATGAAACTAAAATATTTTATTTAATTAGAAATTCATAGTTACAATTACAAATATTAATTAAAGATTACAGTGATAATATAATACATCATGCTCTTCAAGATGATTTAATTGAGCATATTTGAAAACATTTTATTAATCTGTAATTTCAGTATGTTGTATTATAATAAGATTTTGTCTTTAAAATATTTTTAAGATTTAAAAAAAATTATTGATACAAAAAGTATATAAATTAAATTAATGAATACAAAGTAAAATAAATTATAAATAAAAAAAAATAAAGTAAAAGGAAAAGTAAGTTGATGTAAACAGTAACACATACCTAGATACATCTTAAAGAAACATACAGTAAATAACTTAAAGCAGTAAAAGCAAAATAGCTGTATCAAACAAAAAATCAGAAAACATAATCATACAAAGTATTAAACCACGATGTTGATCAAGAACCAAATTTCATTTCTTCCAATACAAAATTGCATTTCCTTTAAAACGTATAGCGCATAACATTTTCTCAACTTACAACCAACAGATTTTCCCATTGATCACTTTAATTCTCAATATAAAACAAAAAAAAAAAACATAACACCAAAAACCCAAAATACAAATTCTTCTCATCATTTAGTGTATCAAACAAATATTGCAAGATCATGTAGTAGTAGTAGTAGCTACCTAATTCACATCTATCAATTCAACATCAAAAACCAACCATGCATTTGGTGGTATGGCTGATCCAGCACCTTTACTACCATACCTAAAAACCACAATTTTTCAAATTTAATTTTTTTTATATAAACAAATAACAAAACTAAATATATATATATATATTAAAATATTTAGAAAAATAAAAAATTACCCCATAGCTGGAGGAATGGTTAGTCTTCTTTTGTCCCCAACACGCATACCTTTAACACCAACATCCCATCCCGCTATCACTTCCCCAACACCTACAAAAGTTTTAAATAAATAAATATAACATTATTAATATATAAAATTATCTTACACTAAAATGTCAAATTTAAATATATATAAAAATTATTTTTACCTAGGCGAAATTTAAATGGTGCTTTTCCAATGTTAGAGTCGAATATTTTTCCATTCTTCTGCAACTTCCCAATGTAACGCATGCTGATCTAATAAAATAAAAATAAAAAATAAAAAAGTTAAGACAACTTTGATTACTTTGAAACAAGTTATAAAACAAAAAATATATATAAATTGGCTCACTTTCTTTCCCGGGTCGGCCCGTTTTCCATTTGGTTTACCCATTTGAATCTCCTCAATTACTAATCCATTTGGAAAAGTTCTAACTTGAGATGCTTTTGTTTCGGTTTTTACTTTTGAATCCTTCTTTGTAGTACTTGTACTCTTCTCTTTGGATTCTGATTTTGTCTCCCTTTTGATAAATATAAAACAAACAATTAGTGTTTTAACTCATATATATATTTGTTTGTTTCTATTGTAAATTACAAATTTGGTCCCTTAGTTTATAGCTCTTTTTCACTTTTGGTCCTTACAGTTACAAATATCATGTGTTACTTATATGACACCAAAATAAAGACCAAAACTGCAATTTACTCTTTGTTTTTATTTCTCTAAGTGAGGTAAGAAGATACTTACTTTACAGGTGTCTTCTCTTGATTGATTTCCTCCTTTTGAGCTACATTTTTGTTATTGTCACCACTTTCTTGTGTCTCTTTTACTTTCTTATTCTTCTTCTTCTTTTTTGATTTTTTGGCATCTGTTTCTGGTGTAGAAACTGCTGCTACATTTTCTGGTTGGCTGATAAATTGATAATCAAAGAGCAACATAATGGAATTAGAAATTGAAAACACCAAAAAAAAAAACATTGTTATATGTAATTAGAGAACTAAATAGAATTGAACTGATGGATCACATTTGTTTAGAGTGCATGTCTTAAAACAAGATTGAAAATGATACCTGATTGGATCATCTCCTGTAACAGAATCATCTTTCTTTCGTTTTGCTGTATGTTCAGAATCATCTTTCCCTTTTTTCCTCTTGACTTGACCATTTTGACCTTTTCCAATTGACACTTCTGAAACTTGTTTGCTCTCTGGAACTGGAACACTAGCTTTGTCCTTATCAGAGGGTAATATCAGAAACCCATCTTCATCTTCACTCTCCACTTCTGGAACATTGTTTGACTTTTTTACAACAATTTGCCCCTGTTTATTCTTCTTTGATTGTGCAGGAGTGGCTTTTTCAGTGGCAGGATTTTCTTCATCAACAATCTCCTCAATTCTCACTAATAGGAAAAACAAATGTGATTTAAGAAATGCAAAAACTAGTGTGTAACAATATAATGCAACAAAAGAGATGTAATATAGTTATATACTTATATACCTCCACTGTTAGGCATCATATCCATCTCATTATCAGTGAGGTCATCTGCTTCATCAAAATTAAAATCACTATCATCTTCAGAGTCCATGTCCATCTCTGGTGCTATGATACCTTCTTCATCAGAATCACTTTAAAATCTTGTTAAGGAAAAGAAACAATTAACAGTATAAGTTCATGTTCAAGTTCATGTCTACATGGCAATATCATAGAGCAAATGGAATAGGATTTAGAAAAGGATACGATTCATAGTCATCTTCGTCATCAGAATCTGGTTTTTCTCCATAGAAGAATCCAGATAGATGAATGCTGTGAGGTCCCTCAACTGAGAATGTAACTTCATCATATTCCTCAAACTCGATGTTTAGTGAGCATGTCTCCATTTTTTTTGGTAGCAACGAGCATAAGTAAATCGGTTTCTTATCACCAACATTACACACAACAACAGCCTTCTCTTTAGATGAACCACTACCAAGTGTTGCCTAAATCAACAGAAGAATTCAATCTTAATTTCAACTTCAAAAATGGGACTTGATTCATGAGATAAAATAATCGTTTCTCAGCTTGCTAACTTAGCAAAAGTAAAACCATGATAAGTAGAAGAAAAATCGGGGGTACAAAAGCGGTTGAAATTATTTGAGCGGCGTAAACAAACCTGTGATAGATGAAGCCTTCCTCTTTCATCGTCGTATTGATGAAGGTGAGGTTTGCCGGGCTTTATTTCAATTCCTGAAGATCAAACACCAAATGAACAACATTAAGAAAACAATCTACGAAGATATGAATGAGGGTGAGAGATGTAAGAACAAAATTATTGAAACTAACCCCAAAACGCCATTATTCAGGTGGCGAAAACGAGATTGAAGAATCGCACGTCTTTGCTTAAACCCTAGAAGAGACTGGAGAAGAATGATGTAACAAGCCACTTGGCGATTTAGATAAACCCTTGCATTTTCGAATTTGGGCTCTTTGAATTTGAAATTGTGAAGATTTAGGCCCAGAAGTCTAAAAAGAGATGCAAGAACTAGCCCATTTGGTTATCTTAGGGCTCACTAAAAATATTAAAATGAAAAATATCATGTCACAAAGTAATTAATTTTAAAAATAATATCATGAGTAATCATTCATTCTTTGTATTCTTTGTGATGTATTTTTTTTTTTTTTGGATTGGTTCGGTTTGTGAAATCTAATAATGATTATTTTTAACCAAGTAGAATTGGATTTTGTAAAATGGTTTGCAAATTACTTTAGATTTTGGTAAATTATGATTTATGGATGATGTTAAAATGAAATTATTGACATTTGATGATCACTAGCTAAGTACAATGTAGAAAGGTGCATGTGATAAATCTCAAAAAAATAATAAAACATGTATAAAGTTTGTAAAGTGATCATGCTTTGCAAAAGAATTTTGTTTAATTATATATTACAATCATTTGAGGAGAAATAATCAAACATTCTATGAGATTTCATAATAGTTATAATTTTCTAAAAATAAAATTTTGTAAATTGTTAGAATTTAAAAAAAAAATGGTTTGAGTTACGGTTTCCTATTACAATAGTGTAGATATAAATAAAGGCTCTACAAATAATTGTAAGCATTTGTTTAAAAGTGATAATGAAGAAGTTGACAAAGAATCTATATGTAACCATCTTATTGGAAGCAGTGGTTGATGAGCAAGCCAAGGACCAAAATTGGAAAATGCGACAAACTATTTGTGGTCAAATTCTGAAATGCAAAAAGACTATTATTCATAAGGACCACAATTTTTTATATTTATATAATATGAGATATGTGTATCATCTTTGGCATATGCCTACATGAAAAAGTTTGACTCAAATGAGTGTGGAGAGTCATAAAAAGTAAAACTTATAGTCTGGATATCAAAAGGAAGGAGAATATTACAGTTGAACGTGCATAATATATCGAGTAGTGCCATTGCACTAAGTAGCCCACACTTAACAACGGGAAATTGATGGATAAATGTTGTTGTACAATATATGATGAAGATTGAAAATGATATCCTTGTTTAGATGATTTAGATGACTGCGGAAATAAGAACTTAAAAAACATATACAAAGGTTAACGAGATTGTGGGTTTATTTTACAGGAGGGGTTGCACGGGAGAGTTATTGGTTGCACGGTAGTAGAAAAAATAAAATTTTCAAAAAATTTTCCACTGCAGCCGGAAAAGTTAGGGGTTGCCGGTGCCACCGTGGACCACCCCTAGGTCCGCCCCTACAAAAAGTTTGACTCAAATGAGTGTTGAGAGTCATAAAAAGTAAAATTTATAGTCTAGATATCAAAAGGAAGGAGAATATTACAGTTGAACGTTCCTAATAGATCGAGTAGTGTCATTGTACTAACTAGCCCACACTTAACATGGGGAAATTGATGGATAAATGTTGTTGTAAAATATACGATGAAGATTGAAAATGATATCCTTGTTTAGATGATTTAGATGACTACGGAAATAAGAACTTAAAAAACATATACAAAGGTTAACGAGATTGTGGGTTTATTTTACAAAGTATTGATAGTTGTTATAATATTTTGGGATATATTGTAAAATTGTGTTGCTCATAGGGATGGAAATTTCACCCGACCCGGTGGGGAACCCGTATATATATATATATATATATATATATATATATATATATATATATATATATATATATATATATATATATATATATATATATATATCCATCATTTATTGAATTTGAATTAAGTCCAATAAAATGATTTGATCTATATTAGACAATTAGAGATAGAGTCCATATACCAAATTATGTTCCTAATTCCAAGAGTTCATCAATTGTCATTTTGTTCGTCGATCTGTATACCAAATCGACACTTTTTATTTTGATGCTTGTTAAACTTTATGATTGATGTAAACAGAATCTGTTTATGGCATATGGTTTTGATCACTTATTAAACTTGTCTTTTTTTTTTTGTGTGTACGTTGAGTTTGTTGAGTTTATTATGTTGATAGATCGGGGATGGGTTGGGGAAGCGGGGGATAGGCTGGGGAAAAGCCTAAAATACAAAGGGGAAAGGATTTTATTCATCGCATCCGTCGGGGATGGGGACGAGGTAAGACACTCGAGGATGGGGACAGGGATGGTCAACCCCGTCCCAAAACCGCCCCATTTTCATCCCTAGTTGTTCATGTATGCATATGCAAGTTTTAGAATGGTGTAAGTAGTTACGTCATACCATTTGTTAGGGGTGACAATTATGGACACGACACGAAACGAAATTGGGATGAAACTGAAATTCAAATTCGTGTTCGTGTCGTGTTCGTGTCAAGTGTAAAAAACACGATGTCGTGTCGTGTCGTGTTCGTGTTCAAAATTCGACACGATATTGACACGATTTAGCATTTATTTGTCGTGTTTTTCGTGTTTCTCATGTTTGTCGTTTATGTATGATTAAATATTAATTAAATACAATAATTATTATATTATGTTATTTTTTCGTGTCGTGTCGTGTTTGTCGTTTTTTAATTGGTTCGTTTTCGTGTTAGTTAGAAAAAACATGACATCGTGTCGTGTCGTGTTCGTGTTATATAAAATCTTATCCTGTCATGTCGTGTCAGACAAAAACACGACACGATGGCCCGATTTGTCACCCCTACCATTTGTTATAACTTTTAGAAAATTTAAATTGTAATTTTTAAGTATTTTTAAGTTACCGTTGTATCATTATTTGTTAAGTTGATGGTGATGATTTGTTTATTGATGTATCTTTTGTGTTTTGAGATATTTGTATTTGTTTTTGAAAGTTCGAGTGTGACATAAACAATATATGTGAATTTAAAAAGCATTACATTCACTTTATTATATTACAAGACAGGATTTAGAGTAAATAAGTGGGATTACATGATTTGGTGGGGTTATGATACTTACCTCATTAAGATGTTTAATATTTGATGTAGTAGCTGGCAAAATAATTGTTAGCTGAAAATTTTGTTGATAACTTATAAGTTGGCTAACAAAATAACATTTGATAAAAACTAACCGACATACTAGCTGAAAAAATATAATGAAATCAAATGACATATAAAAAAAAATATGTTTTTTCATAATTAATTAAGGGTATATATGGAAAATTAAAAAAAAATATTGAAAACTAAGTTTTTTATAAAGTTGGCTTATAAACGACTTTTTCGCTTCTCAAACATGACAATTTAATAAAAAAAACTCGAAAATTAAGCTAACTTATTAAATTCCTGTATTCCATTTCATTTCCCACCAACTCAAGAACATCCTTGATTATTTATAGAAAAATTGCAAAAAAAAATGTTTCATGTGGATGTAAAAAATATGTGGCTTTTGTCAAAAAAAAAAAAACGTTTAGTAGTATATCAGTGGTCTATTTTTTGATATTTTAGTGATTTTAGTCCCTATCAACTTCAAAAATGCTATTATGCTCTTATAATTTGTTTTTTCCTTCTTTATTATCTATTTTAATATTTTCAAAAAAAAAAACCCATACCCCACTCCTTTTCCCTTCCCCCATTCATTTATATGTCTCATCCCAATTACAACCTTCATCAGAAAACCCTCCAACATCATCGGTGAATCTACATTCACCTTCTACTGTTGATAATCTCCTCCACAACTTCTCTCATCTCCTTTCAACCCATCGACAAATTCTCTTCCCAACGCCAATGATGAGTGCAGAGTTGCGATTCTCAACATCATGTCGCCCATGCCTCTCCCTTCATGTAAGGAAGCCAAACAAAGTTTTTTCAAGCCAAACAAAGTTTTTTCTTTTAAAATCCTTATGTCCCAAATTGAACTCAATGAAAAAGATTAATTGTGGTGGATGAGGAATGGAGTGGTGGGATTTTTTTTTGTTTTTTATATAAAATAATAAGAACATAATGAAAAGAAATTTAAAAAAAAAAGTTATTTAAAAGTATATTCTGTCATTTAAGATTGGATATGAATTGAAACCAGGGATAATGACTTAAAAGGGTAACATATTTTTTGATTTGTACACATTTAGTCACTGATTTTTTTTTCATTCATATTTACCCTTTCAACTTGTTAAACTGTACACATTCAATCCTTATAACCGGCTAAATCAGGTTAGCCGGTAAAAATGACTTAATAGGGTAATATATTTCTCACTTTGTACACATTTATTCCTTAATATTTTTGTACACATTTAGTCCTTAATATATAATTTTTTACAAAATAAGGCATTTTTGTTTTTGTACTCATTAAATACTTATGAATTATTTCTTTGGTTTTTTCTCATGAAATCTTACGTGGGAAATTCATTATTGAAGTGTTTGGACATTTTGATGCTTACGTCCATCGCGATCTCAACTACTTGGTTGCTTAGGTCATGCGTTTTGAATGTCATAACTTCTTCATACGATCTCGGATTTTAACGATCTTTATATCCACGCGAACGATCTTTATATCCACGCGAACGATCTTTATATCCATATGATCTCGGAATTTCAATTTTTTTCGTTTATAGTTATTTTTCATGTATTAGCAACACCTATTTCATCTCGGCAATACCAACAATGTATTCCTGCGTTTGCCCATGTCCATACGTTTTTTTTATGAATGCATGTATGGATGTTTTTTTTATAAAATCGTAAGTAAAAATATATTACATTTTAACGGGAATAATCTTAATGAAAAAATGAAAATGCGGATATAAAGATCCTTAAATATGTTATCGTATGAAGAAGTTACGACATTCAGAATATAAGAATCAAGCCAAACCACAAGACATACGCAACCAAACAGTCGAAATCACGTTGGACATAAACATCAACAACCCCAAACAACTCATCAGTAATTGTCTCATGTAAGATGTCATAATAAAAATATTAAGAAATCATTTATAAGTACTGAATGAGTATAAAAAAAGAACTTAATTGAAACAAAAAAAATGTTAAAGACTAAATATGTACAAAAATATTAAGGACTAAATGTGTACAAAATTCAAAAAATATATTACCCTTTTAAGTCATTATCGTTAAAACCACATATTTAATTTTGTCTTATTTATTCAAAATTGAACGGCTGATAGACCATTAATTTTTTTTTTAACAAAAACCATATATTTAATTTTGTCTTATTTATATTAGGGGTCGTTTGATAAGGTATCTAATTGGGTCCAAAGAGGGATTGGGTCTATAAAATACCAATTAGCATGTTTGATAGGAATTATAGACATAAGGACTCGGTCCAAAAAAAAATAAAGGATTCGGTCCTTGATTTCTATTTGATGAACCGAGAAAAGCCATTCAAAAACACGTCGCCCTACATTCTGTTTCATCCCCTCCCTCGTTATCTGCCATCGACGAAGCAAGAAGACAGCCAACGATCAGCAACATCATCGTGATTAACAACAACAAAACAAACAAGTTTTTTTTTTTTTTTTTTTTTTCGTTTTTGTCCTTATTATTTATGTATTCAGGGGCAAAATTGTCCTGCACTTGATACAACACCAAAAATATTTCGCTGTTCTTCTGTTCCTTTCAATCATGCTCATATACAATATTTTTTTTTTCCTGGTACCTTTTTGCTGTTGCTAGACAAGCTTCCATGGAAGCATGAATGTTTTTTCTGTTAATACCCCATAATCAGGGGCAAAATTGTCCAGAACTATCCATATATTTTTATGGTAGTGTATCTCTTTAAAGATGTCAATCTTCTATCTCAACGACATGAATTCTTAAAGCTTTGTGAATGCCAACTAGTCATGAATTCTTGAAGATGTGTGGTTGTCATCATTTTTATGTCATTTGATTGAATAATCATGTTTCTTTTTCTTGTGTTTATCTTTTTCACCAGTCATAAACTTGTTTAATAAACAATATAGTACTACAAAAGCTTTACCATACTTGGGATGAAAAAGCAATTTGAACAAAACGCTATGGCTACTCCTAATGTGGGAGGTGGAGGAAGTGAGGGTCAAAACATACAAGGCATAGAATGGGGTTCAGAAGCCGTTGAGTATATGACTATTTTGCGTGACCAGATTGCTACTCAGTTACTTTCAAATGCTTCACGTTAAATGATATACTTTTTTTTTATTACGTATGACAATGTATATTTGGGTTTTGTATTACACTTTGTATTTGGATTTTAAATTAAGTATGTTTCATTTGGATTTTATGTGATAATTTTTATTTTTATAATTATTTTATCCAACACAAAAGGACAACATAAGGATAATATGGTCATTTTTATCATTCAACACAATCAGTCAGATAAATAATCAAACAACATAAATTCAGTCAGATGTGGACTCAGTCAACATTTCTAACCCAGTCAGCTTCTAACTCAGTCAGCTCTAACTCAATCAGTAACTATCAAACGACCCCTTACTCTTTCATTTTTATCCTTTTTCCATCCTTTCCCCTCTCATTCTAATCGCCTCGTTTGATTAAAAAACTCAAATAACAAAATGTTAATGATTTGGTCCTTAGATGGTTCACTTTTATTTTATTTTATTATTTTGTTTTTTATGTGAGTCACGAAACCATGATTCGTTCTAACTCGTGCCTCGTATCCCTATTCCATTTTCAATTTTGTTTTAAATATTTTTCTAAATTTTAGTTTTCAATAAAGTACTATATTTACATTTTTTTACGACTTTTGTTTCTTATGAATTTATTTTTACAAAATTATCTTTTACATCTATTACAATTTTGTTTTCCATGCACGTATTTTTAATTTTTATGTTTTTTACAAATTATTTTTACATATTCATTTTAACGAATGTAGGATTTTAAAAACATGTAAAAAAACCCATTTTTACATATTCGAGTTCACATACTAAAAGTGTATTCCTATGTATAAACGATATTTAATCATATAGTGTAAATTATATATCCTCTACTACACAATACGTACATACACAAGTACACAACATTTCTACAAGGTCATACATGGTGTTACCTCTACTTGATAACATATTTTAACTTACATATGCAACTCAAAGAACACAAAAATAATAATAACATATTTTTTCATTTCATCCCTTCTGGTCCAACCTTAAAGCAAAACTACATTATGACAAGCATGGACCAAATTCATCAAGGATCTTATTCAAACCAATAAGATGAAGTTGGGATGGATGAAAGCGTGAGGGAGAGCATGGGTATGACTTGCACCCATGCAAAAATGTCACATTTTATCCATTTAACCGGACCACTACATGTGAGAATGAATCTGTACATTGAACTCATATGCATCCCTTCTCCTTCATGTGTATCTCTCAGGGTGTGGTTTTATGTGGACCATTAAGTAACGCAGATACATATCAATCAATTGATAAGGAACTTACGTACATACATTACGAATGCATTATTATAACTATTTTCAATGAAATTAAAACATAATACATGTACATAATAAATTGATATATTTCATTTCGTTGTCGTCGGGTGAATATGAGTTTGAGTTTTGTATGGTATTTGTATATTTTACTCAAAACCTTGTTGAATATGATGATGTAGACTTTTCTGTTTTTGTGGTAATTACTGTTCACGTGTCTACTTGTTATAACGTCAATAGCATTCAACCAAGGTAGGCATAAGTAGATGGGTTCCTACTTCCCAGCATAAGCCTTGGGTACAATTATTAGTAATCAACACTCTAAAAATCGGTCTAGATAGTAGATTAATCAACGTCTAGATGTATGCTAGACAGTCTCCAACCGTTTAAGATTAGTGCTAGTCGGTCATACTAACCGACCTTGGTCCTAATCAGTCAACAAAAGAAAAATGTCAAAATTAAAAAACTTGTCAACAAAAGTAAAATAATAATAATAATAATAATAATAATAATAAAATAAAGATAAAAACATAAAAAGTAAACAAAAAACTCTAGTTCTCACTTCTTATCAGATTTGTATAAGAGAGCCCAACTTAGTATCGAAAAATATAGACGAATGATGAGTTTTGCACCATGCACACTATGGTCCTTCTCAAAAGAATTTACTAATCCATAGTGTTTTTAAAGTTAATTACCAAATGATATACAATCGAAAAAGTGGTGTGTGGAATACAATATTTTATTTTAAAGATTATGATATACATTTTTTTTGGTAAATAAGTTAGAAACGACAATGACTTGGTATTTCTTTTTTATGGAAATATAGTAAAAAGTAAAAACTATAGGAGTATATATGGAACGGTTTGGTTGGGTTATTGGTCAAAACTAAACCATAACCATTGCAATTGATTAATATATTTCAATAATCATTCGGTAACGGTTAATTTTGGTTATTGGTTTTTGACGGCTAATGGTTAATGGCTAATATCGGTTAATCAAAATGATCAAAGATGACATAAAAATAAAAATATTTCTTTATAAAAATTGAAAAACACAAGGTCTATCGTTATGAAAAGTGAATGATTGTGTGTATATATAATTGCATTGATAGAATATTATTTATCCGGGCTATGTTATAATGTGGATAGACAACTACTGTGTGGACGTATGGATAATGCTATTTTATGAAAATTACTAAGAGAATATTTTGTTTAGTCATGTGAATACGTTCAATCTCACAGAACTATTGTTATTTTAATGGATTCTCACCAATTCTAATTCTTTTTTGTTCTTATTCATCGTTTTTTATTTATTTTAATTTTTACAGAATACGACTCAATAAACATCCTGATATTTTGACAGAATGAGAATAATTAAAAAAAAAAAGTGTATAATAACCTGATAGACGATTTAATTAGTGAAAATGTTTAATAATTAAAATAATTGAACGTATTCATATTATCAAAGAACATATTTTCTTTGTAATTCTCACAGAATAGAATTATCTACACGCCCACACAATAGATGTCAATCCACATTTAAACCTAGCTCTTACTTATCCTATCTAACTCCGAATAATAACTCTTTAAATTTTCAATTCTCAATATAATTACATACCATATATTTAATATTATATTATATTAAAAACAATATTAATATTATTGGTTCGGTTCGATTTATAATGGTTTGGTTTTTGATGAAAACCATAACTAAATCATATGTATTTGGTTAATCAAAATTAGAAACTGAACCTTATCTTTTAGTAATGATTTGGTTAAAATTGTTCAATTAAATCGGTTAATTTACTTATGGTTCGGTTTTTCGGTTAACATGTTCACCCCTAAAAAAATGGATGGAGCAAAACCCAAGTTAACATGATATGGACCAATCTCCAACATGTATCTGATATGTCGGCATGCATATTAGGACATAGGAGGGATTTTTTTTCTTTTCTTTTGCTGTTGTTTAAAACAAATCAACACTATCATGACAAAAGCACTTTCTACAACGAATCAAAGTTAATGCAAAAAAAAAAATGGTTTTATGTTATATTTTGGCGTTGATTACTGTCAAAATTTTCTATAAGTTATCAAAATTTTAATTATGTTTAAAAAGTAATAAAATATCTAATCTCATTTACATCAAGCTTATAGGTCAAAAAATATTGACATGATGTTTTTTCGGTTATTATAGTTGATGATGTAAATTAAAAATAGAATAGAAAACGTGTTGCCGTTCTTAAAAAAAACATTATATTCAAATCGACAAATTTTGTTCATATTACATACATGTAACTTGTAACAAGTGGCGGAGGTTATATAGGGCCGGGGGTTGTGGCCCCTCCTATTTTTTTTTTTTTTTAGTCATTGGGCGTGTTTGGCAAAAATAGCTGTTAGTTGGAAGCGTGTAGCGGTTAGCTGGTAGCGGGTAATTGGTAGCGTGTAGCTGGTAGCTGGTAGCGGGAAGCTGTAGCTTTTATTTGTTATATGAATGTTTGACAAAAGTAGCTGGAAGCTTTTGAAATATATAAAACTACATAAAAGGACAATTGATTAAAAATAAAAAAATATATAAATATATTTTTAAGGGTAATTATGGAAATTGATTTCAAAAGCTCCGGAGCGTTTTGTTAAAAGCTACATGAAGTAGCTTTTAGAATCGGAGCGTTTTGTTAAAACTAAAAGCTAAACGCTTGTACTGCCAAACAAAGCTTTTTGTTTAAACTAGAGCGTTTTGTCAAAAGCTAAAAGCTAAAAGCTAGAAGCTCCCAAACGCTTCCAAAAGCTCCGTGCCAAACACGCCCATTATGTATTAAAAAAGTTACATATTATGTTTAAAACTATAAAATTTGATTTTGTCCCCCTTATTCTTCAATTTTTATACATATTCTATTTTCGGCCCCCAAATCAAAACTTCAAGCTCCGTCACTGCATGTAACTATAACATAACATCTAGACAAACTTTTTTAAATTTAAATTTGATTTTAATATATATATATATATATATATATATATATATATATATATATATATATATATATATATATATATATATAACAAATATTTTATGCTAACACCTTGTTGTCGAGGCATTAATAAAATACTTGGTTCAAGGAGTAACATAATCTTGTAAACAATATTTAGAGTATAATCTTGTAAACAATATTTAGAGTAATGTTAAAACACTAATACATAAGTTTGGATGTTATGTAACATATCTTACGAAGACAGTTACACTGTAAACATGTTAGTTGTTAGATTATGGTATTCAAAATCACAATGAAGCATAAACACAAAAAAATACCATAACGTGAAAGGATCACAAATTCATCTATTTCTTGCAACAACACTAAAACTAGAAACATAGTCAAAAGAATACATTTTAGTTTGATGATTCTTGTTATAACCTAGACGGATTGAGGTCTCAAAATAGTGCCCCTCTAATATAATCGTCCCCTAAAGTAATGATCCAAGTCAAAACGGTCAGGGTTTATGTGCAGTTTATCTTAGACTTATCCCTATCTTTTTGGGATAATTATCCATAATTTGTATCATCAGATAATTACACTTTAACCATTGAACTTAATTTCTAATTAATCTATCATCTTATGATAAATTAATAAGCTAGTCCATCATATTTCTCTTTTGTCATTTTATGCTTAAACCATATGTTGGGATGCAAACCCAATCCCACATCGACAAAAAGAAAAACTAGATGCTAGCATATAAGGTCAGTAATGAGTAATCTCTTCTATTACCAATTGCTTTTAGAAAAAGGAAGAAGATGAACTTTTTGGTTATTCAAGGAGTGGGACATTATGGTTGAAAAACATACCATGAACCAAGTCAGGTCACTTAGAACATAAAATGGGTTGGAGTTCTACAAGGCTTCGTTTGACAATTTCTGCAAAACAGAAGGTATAGCAAGGCATCACACTATACGGTTAACACCATAACAAATCGGAATGGCAAAATAGATGAACCAAACACCAATGGAGAATGCTCAGTACATGCGATTATCTACTGATTTATCAGAGCAATTTTGGGCAGAAGCAGTTAACACTGCTTGCTATCTAGTGAACAAATCTCCATTAACTGCAATTGATTGTAACACTCCTCAAGAGGTGGTATGGGAAACTCTCTGATAATTCTGGTTTATGAATGTTTGGATGCCCTGCTTACACTCGTGTGAATGATGGTAAATTGGAGCCGAAGGCAATGGAGTGCATATTTCTAGGATATGCATCTAGAGAGAAAGGTCATCGTCTGTGGTGTATATAAGAAGGAAAGACTCCAAAATTTGTTATTAGCAGAGATGTGACCTTTGAATATGTTATGTTTAACCAAATAGGAGGTGGTATACGTGTTGTAGGGAATGATCAGGGTGCTATCCAGAAGGTGGAGTTTGAAACAGAACCCCACACAATTTTATGATAAATAAGGAACAACAAGGTGGCATAGAACATCATAGACATGATATATCCATTGAACAACCCAGGAAAGAAGTGTCTGGTGATGTTAATTCCAGGAAAGACAACTTAAAGAAGCTTCTGGAGATTAAGCTTGTGATGAACGATTTTAGAGTTGAAAAGAAAATAACAATGGTAGAGATTCGGAGTGATAGAATAGCATGATGTTTATACATTTATCACTACATTGAGAAAGTATTGTGGTCATTCTATCGTGATCAGTCCAAACATGTTGGTACTTCTTTGGCGATTCGAGGCAATCGGGGGAAAGCTCATCGGGAAGTGGTCAAGTGGATCTTGCAAAAGTTGAAGGAAACTCTTAATGTTTTTATGGTGTATAGTGCCAATGCACGACATACGGACTTGGTTGGATTGATATATTCATACCATGAAAGTAATCTAGAGATAAGAAGATCATTGGCGGTTGGTCTCCTTCAGAGTCTTCTTTTAAAGGTGGAGAAACCTATCATGTTCTATGGCCGATTATGCATTCAAAAGTCTGGTAACAAGGAGAATCCATATGACATGGTGACAAGGATGTTGCCCAGAGAGAAGTTCAAGCTTTTTTTGGACTTGGTTGAAGTTCGCAAAAGTTAGGTCCCTTCGGGGATGAATGGCAGGAAGGGAGATGAAGTTCTTGTTTAAGGTGGCGTTTAGTGGATGTTCAAGTCAAGGTGAAGATTGTTAAAAGTGACTTGAGCATGTGGAGCATTCTCATGGAGAATTTAAGTTCAATGGAACACTTGGAACTCAATGGAGCACTTGGGGGTTCATGAAGCATGTAACAAAGGAACGGATCATCTGATAAGGGAATGAATCATCTGAAAAAGGAACGGATCAAGTGCCAAATTAAAGAGTCGTATAAAACGGTGTATGGAGTATTTGGAAGAGATTTAGAGCACTTGGCAGTGGAATGGAGCAACTTGATGCATAGTTGCGCCATTAACTGGCAAGCATGTTGTGCCACTAGGCAGGCATATTATGCCATTGGCATACATGTTGTGTCACTTTGGACCATGTGACACTCTGCTAGATGTTGTGCTAAAGTGGAAGAAGTTGCATCAATCTGGAAGGAAGTTGCCCAACTTAGAAGGAAGTTGCGCAACTTAGAAGGAAGTTGCTCCAAGCTTGAAGGGTGTTGCGCCAATATGAGCCATTTTGGTTCCTTGATGAGCCATGGTATCTATGATTATCCATGTATGCTATGAATTCCTATATGATGCTCAAGATTTTCCAAGGATGCTCAAAAGTTGGTGATGCTCAAGGAATACACCATGTTGTGCCACCATGATGGATGGTTAGCCAGTAGTGTTCATGATGCGCCACCTATGCATCATGATGATCCACTATGGATCATGGTGCTCAATCATGTGAGTTTTTGATACTCATGTGTTGTATGTCATGGATGAATGTTCTAAAATATACTGCATGGCGGATTGTGATTGGTTGACACCATTCATGGGCCTATAGGCCAATAGGCTTGGCCCATTATGGTGTTAGGTCTAATCCATTCACTATAAATAAGGATGTTTGCTAAGTCATTTGGTGTGTCTTTTGTATCCTAAGTGAGTATGATGAATCTATATTGAGTTGTACCTGTAATCTCTATTCGAGTACTCTATGAATAAAGAATACTCCCATCATGGTCGTGCATGTTGGTCACCTTGACCGAACCACATAAATATTGTGTCTTTGTGCACTTTTGGTTTTTCTTGTTATCCGCATTACTTCCTAACATGGGCCATTAGAACTTGGCAAGTGGCATCATATCTGTTACGAGTCTTGACAAGTATCATCCGCTTTACTACTTAACAAGTGGTATCATGGATACGATAGGTGGCGCAATCCCCAATAATTCTTAGTCTAACGAAATTAATCCTGAAGTCTTGTATCGAAAGTCTTCTTGATGACCCCAGGTCAGGTAAGTGTGTCGTGAAAGTATCGGCGGTATGAAAAATGATTGGATTTGATGAACCGTGTTAAAGGGAGGCGAAGGGCAAAAGTTGGGTTTGAGGGGAGGATTGTTAGGGTGCAAACCCAATCCCACATCGACAAAATGAAAAACTAGATGCTAATATATATGGTCGTCAATGGGTAATCCCTTCTATCACCAATTGGTTTTAGAAAATGGAACCTTATTGTTCTATGTTGGCATGATTGGGTAGTAGTGATCCTAACACCATACATTGTGTGTTACCTAAAAGGACCTTGCTAATTATGAAAATATTACTATGGACATATTTTCAACAGCCTCCCACTTGCATATGATACAACTGTATAAATATATTCCTTAATCTTGCAAGGGGTATGTCATCGAAGACTATTGTTGTACTCATAACCCGCAGGTATGAAATAATCATTTAGGTAAGTGATCAAATATCCCTTTTGTTCTTCATGATATCCCTATGAACGTAAGGCATAAAATTTTATCAATCTTAGACACTCAAGATTATGTTTCGCAATAAAGATTTGTGGTGACGTAAAAACTGACTACACAATTGATTCACTACCAATTCAGTCTGAGCATGCCCATGCATTGATGTCAACATTGCATCATCGAGTGGCCAAGGGATATCGTTTTTCCCATTAGGGAAAAATTAAGGAACAAATAAACATTAACTACATACACATTAATCACTCATCTTGTCATACATGGACATTTCATGCATGGCTTCGAGTTATGAACAACATTGGAGGATACCATAACACAATAGACTGTAGATCAAGAATCTCATGCATCTCTATTTTAAGGATATACGATATTACCATCTTATAATTACTTGTGACAGTTTCCATGAAATAATCTCTAAGTGTAGGTTGCTCTAATACTTAATCTCTATTAAGTACATATGAGTGTTAGTCATATGACATGGAAGTGGTCATGAAAAACAGTTATATATTGATAAATGTAAAACTCCTCGAAAAATAAAAAAGTAATTGAAATGGAATAAAATTGATGGAAATTGGCAGGTAATTGGAGTAGTGTATGCTTTATGTCTTATAGTTGCTGTTAGGATGCAAATGATTGCTAATTGATAACTTGTATGTGGAATGTGGAATATGAACATAAGTTGGTAAAATAAGATTATAACGTGTTTATATCATATAATTAAAACCAATAAATGAAGAATATTACATGTTTATGTGGCCCTACATATAAAAGGTGTTTATGTGACCCCCACGTATAAAAGGAATATGGCATATAGTACATGTTGGGTTTTCTATGCAACTACATACTAGATTAAGGCAACGGAAACATTCAAAAATCATCATAAGTGTACATGCATCATAGGATCTAAGTTTTACTATTATAGCAACGTACTTTTAAAACATGAATATGAACTAGGGGTGAGAAAAAACCACACCGCAACTAAAATTAACCGCAAAAACCGCATAAACCGTAACCGCAATAAAAACCGATGGTGAAGTTTTTGTTTTTCAAAAACCGCAAATTTGCGGTGCGGTGCGGTTATTAGTTTTCAAAAACCGCATCGCACCGCATATATTATATACAACTTTTTTTATTAATTATTAATATATTAAATATTAAAAATAAGACAACTTTCATGAATGGAAGATGAATAAAATACTAGAAGACAAAAGTGTTGGTTTTTGTTATGTTTAACTTTGAAAAATGGTGAAATTAGACAATTTTATGAAATTTATTGTTAATTACTATTGATTTGACGTTTTTAAGATATTAATTGTTTGTGATTTAAGTTAATTGTCTTATACCTTATGGTTTTTTTTTTATCATTACAAGTAATATGTTTGAACTCTTAAAACTATTTGAGCTCTAAATTGTGGTTAAAAACCACACAAAATAACCGCACCAAATTCATGCGGTTAATAACCGCAACACAGAAAAAACAAAACCGCACCGCAAAAATAACCGCCTAACCGCACCGCCGCACCAAGCGGTTTTGAAAATGGATTAACCGCATTTGCGGTTAGTGGTGAGGTTTTAGCTAATAATCGCACCGAACCACATTATGAACTATCAAAAGGGAAAATATTACTATTCTTTAGGACAAATCGTATTTGGCCTTGACCACTTGTAGGCCTTGAACTCCTTGCAATCACCGGAAGGACTAGGACCCAAAGTAGAATGTCTCTAATGGATCACACCCAAAAGGCTAAAACCCTAGAATATTTATTAGATGGGAGAGGCCTGAGAAATTAGTTTCTTAACCTTATGGTGAGTTATGGTCAAATTTTCTAAGGCCACAGAGGTCATTTATATAGTTGTGGTAATAAGCAGATAAACCCTGATTTGAATAAATTAAATAATCAGATTTAATCCAGATTCAAATCTTTCTATATTTGTTATCTAGAATGATTTTGGAAGGCTCCTAAGAGCTCTAAAACCGTCCACCACCTATAGACTTCCAGAATGCTCCTTTTGCTCAACTTTTTGAACAATTAACATTCAGTCCATGCACCTCTAGATTAATTATAATTAATTCTAATTAATTCCAATCAATTCTAATTAGTTTCTAATTAATTTATTAACATGTAATAAATCAATTAAAGAATGATCTCAATCTCCTAAATCCATTCTACCTATTTTAGCTCTTGAGGGCTACTGAAAAAGGACATTGATATTATTCCCAAAGTTATATAAATTTAGTTATGACATTGGACACTTGTTTCCAACAGTCTTCCACTTGGATAATTCATCAACTACTATTGGTCAAATAATCGTCTAATAACCAACAAAGTCTGCCTTCCATAACAACTATCGAACTTTGATCTTATCAAGTATCAGTTCATAGATATGTGATCAATTATTCCTATGTTTCTACAAGATATCATTGTGAACTGAGTCATGGATTATGAATCAACCTAATAGTTCAACTTTAAGATGTTTCTCAATTTTTGATTTCTGATGATCAAATTAGACTACTAATTGAACATATCAATTCAGTCCGGACCTGGCCAGACACATAAGATATCAACATGAAATCATCAAGGGGACCAAGGATTTTGCCTCTCCTATTAAGGGAGAAGGAACATATAAACTTTGATTGCATAGTTTTTATCTACTTGTCAAATCATACATGGACTTGCTCGTTATGACCACCAATTATGGATAACATTAGAGCAAGAACAATGCACAACCAAATTGTATGCAAAGAAATCAACGTCTCTCCGTTTTAAGAAAAAAATATTGTTGTCTCAGAATTACTCATGATTGAATCCATGAAGTAATCTCTGTGAGCACGGGTTGTTCCAATACTTAAATCTCAATTTCAAGTACTCATGAGTTTTAGGGCAATATCCACTGTATATCTAATATCTATAGACAATCCACGAACCTCACTACAATCTTAACTCAATACTCACTCCTAAGAGTATGACTGATTGTGGAGTTTTGAATAAATTAATATTCATGAAGTGGGTTTTAGACATGCAAAAAGAGAACACAGTGATAAACTAATTGAAATGATTGATCATCATCATATATTAAGATCTCTACTTAATAATCGCCAAATCAGATTAAGACTTCATACTGTTTAAGTTCTCAAATATAAAACAAATGTTTTTAAGTGGGTTTTAGTTAAATCATTTGTCAATTCAAGTGCCTCATGATCAAGTTTCACTGTCAGTCTTACTGTCATACTTGTTGACTTAGTGAATGGATCGACCAAATTTCTATCAATATAACTTTATTGACTGTAATGTCTTCACATTCAAACAACTATTAGATGTGATGGTACTTACTGAGTATACGCCATGTGATCTTGCGTGAATTTGGGATCCATACGCTAGGTAAGTTAACCCTTTCAATCATAAGAGCCTTCAAAATGATCATTAATGATTGAATTTCAATAAAGATGTCAATAATGACTTTTTTTATTCACATGGCTTTCTTTTCATTCAAATTGGATGAAATATATTATAAGTTTATTATAAAATCCACTATGGTGTATTACTTGGTACTCTCCCAAGCTAATACTTTACCATTCAGTAAAGACATGAACTTCGATTGCAAACAGAATCGTCGACGAGCGCCTGAACTACGTGGAGAGACCAGTGGTGATTCGTGATAGGAAGATGGAGACCTTGTGCAATAAGTTGGTGCCCTTGGTCAAGGTGCATTGGCAACACCGGAAGGGCTCATAGTAGACTTAGGATCCCGAGGCAAAGATGCACGAACACTACCTAGATCTGTTTGCAACTGAGGATTTCAAGGATGAAATCTAGTTCAAGTGGGGAAGAATTATAACACCAAGTTTAAGCTAAATAACTCCTTTGATTTTTGACAATTCAATTATGAAATAATGAATTGTGTGGTTACCATGACGTGGCAAGGGATGTACCATGACGTGGTCAAGGCCAGATGAAATGTGCATTCATTTGTCCCCACGACGTGGCATGATGTTAGCCGTGATTTGGCGATGACCAGTTTGCAAAACCCTAATTCTCGGGCTTTAAACACTATTTAAGGCATTTCATAGCTAGGGTTTGCACACCCTCAGTTTCTATCACCTCCCTTTCGACCTAGCAGCATCAATAACCACCATTGTTGGGTTTTTTACGTTTTGTGTGTGATTTTTGGTGAGAAGAAGAAAAAGAAGAAGACATCCATTATGTGAAGATCCAACAAGCAAGCCCCGCATCCACTTTCTAGATCATCTTCTGGACCTTTGTGAGTCTTCAAGCTCCAACCTTTATGCTTCATGCTCTAGATCTAGGTTTCTTTGCATTGTTCTTCAGGATTGTATAGTTGAGTAGTTGTACTCCATAAAGTTGGAAACTTTATGGATCCTTGGGTACCCCTTATGGACATATGTTTAAGATCTAAAGTTTAATAGAGTCTTGATATTATGCATGGACTTTTGGGTCTCATTTCCTCCATTTTTGACCTAGCTTATGGCATGTGTTGGATGTGCATGCCTAAAAATCAACATTTTTTTTATGATGTTTGGAGTGTAATAAGGCCTTCTAGAGAGTATACGTGAGCTGCTTGAAGGATTAAGAGCTTAATGCATTAAGTTGGTCACAATAGTTCCTACAACATGGAGATTTAGCCTCCATGATGGGCGTTAAGTGGTCTTCGCAACTGTTTTGTCATGAAATCACCATGACGTGGCAAATGCTTGGCCACGACATGGTGACCAACCGATGGAATTCTGACAGTTGACTTTTGACTTTCTGACTAGGTTTGACTTTAGGTCGATTTAAGGGTTTTGGGATGTAGTTTAAGAATTGGTCCATGATTGTTGTATAGGTGACCTGTAGTACTAGTTCTTGGATTGTGTGAGTTATGTTGTTATCTGCTTGACTGCGAGGTGAGTTTTTTCACTTATTTTGTATTGTAGTATGTATCCTTGTGTGTAGGATGGTGGTATGTTGTAGTGATCTGTTATATTGGTAGATCTTTATGATTACATGTGATTGTTGGTTATTGTTTATTTGTTTGCATATGTCGACATATTGTGGTTAGGTTGAGGCGATCCTACTTTTTGTTATAGGCCAAGATACTCGGGTAGTCCAGATGTACTGTATGCCTATAGAGGCAGTCCAATCAGACTGTAGGCCCAAGGGAGCGGTCCAACTAATGTAGGCCTTGAGAGGCAGTTCAGTAGATTGTAGGGTCAGTAGAGCGGTCGAGGCATCCTGTAGGCCTTACGAGGTTGTCCATGTATATTGAAGGCTCATGTGTGCATGTATTGTATATGTATTGTTGTGTGGGGTATTTTGGGGGAACTCACTAAGATTTGGCTTACATTTGTGGATTTAAATGTTTCAGGTATTTCAAATGATCATAGAAAGGCAAAGGTATGATCGTACACATCATCCTATGGATTTATGTTGAGGGATGTGATTGGATACTCTAATTTTTATGACTATGTTTTGGAAACAATGTTTTGTATAACTTATGGTTTTTATGAAAATGACTTTTGGAAAATCAAAAATTTTTTACTATGGTTTTTGGAAAGTTACATATGAGACGCTCGTTCAGTTCATAAATGAACTTCATAAGCTTACACATTCTTCATAACCTAATTTGGTTTGACTATGTGTCAGTTCCCATCCATGGTTGTTATCTTCTTTGAAGATCCACTAACACTAACATGTTTTAAGGCCAAGTGTTTGTTCAACCAATTTTTCAAACACTCATAGACGGAATCTCGCTCTCAAAGTCCTACTTCAAATTTGCAACCTTATAGGGCCTTCCATGACTTATGATAGCTATAATACTCTGATTATTGTCTACCAGTGACTCATATAATCTCAATATATAATACTAGGCATATGAAGTCCTCTATCAAATATATTAGGAAGAGTTGGGGTTATGTCAGTTTCCTTAATAACTCTTTCAAACTCAAACTGAAATCTAAAAACAATTTTAGGTTCTTCATTGGTTGACTCTTGAATCTTATCCAGATCCCTGTGGCCCCCACTAAAATTTTTCAATATCATCTCCTTCTTTTAGAAGACCGTCCTTTGAGCAAAAAACATTTTGTTGTCAAAATATTTGTAAACAATTATCCAAAAGTCCTGTTGGGATCTCCAACAA
Organism: Lactuca sativa; assembly: GCF_002870075.4. NCBI lineage: Eukaryota > Viridiplantae > Streptophyta > Magnoliopsida > Asterales > Asteraceae > Lactuca > Lactuca sativa. The sequence continues at coordinate 68,951,185 of NC_056631.2, read as the reverse complement.
CACATCATATTTGTAATCTAAGTCCGAGCACTTCACGAAGAACGTAACCTCATAATCGTAGACTTTTAAATGTACTTAGTGAGGGATGAAACCTTACTCTACATTTAAGAGTGTTTCAGAACCTTCTAAATTTGTGTAAGACCAAGGAGTTTATTACACTATTCATGGTACAATCCATGAACTATTTTGTAAAGCATAGTCTGACTCATGAAGTATCAAATCAAATAATGACTTGTTTCTGTCTAGAACAACACTCCTAGTGACAATGTTGGAGACAATTTATGAAACCTTTTCATAATTACTTAGATGATAGATTTGATTTTGACTAAGATGCTCACGGATCTTATTGAATCTGAGTATCTTATCCTTTTGCTCAGTTGATTCTCAAATTCTGTTTTTATGAAAACTCTAAATGCATAGAAGGTTCCGGTCTCAATGTTTATTCATATAAACATGTTCACACGAAGTTAGTTTTACTATATATTGTGGTTTATATGAATGGTCCATTATTAAAAACTAATTCCAACATATATTTTCATCACCGAGTGTTGTATTAATCATCTATCTCGATAAACATGACTTGCATTTACCATAAGGATAGTAATCAAATGGTATCCAAGATCCGATCCAACTAGATACTTGGTAGTATATCTCATGTTCACATGTGTAAGATAACAACTCCACAAATACATTTTATCCAAACTTTTGGATGTATTCGAATTAGTATATATTGTGGATAATTCGAATGAACCATTAGTCAAAACTAACTCCTACAAATATTCACACTATCACATAAGGCTTTTATCATCTGTCTCGACAAATAGGAGCCACATTAATCATATGACTTGCTGTCAAATGAATTCTAAAATCCTATCCATCTAGATCTTTGGCAATGCAATTCTTATTTTCAAGAATATGATTCCATAATATTACATCTAATTCAAATATTTGAATCAACATTTTGTTACTATACACATTTCATAGATTTGTGACTTTCTTTTAAACATTTTAAAGCGTTCTAAATGAGTTATAACAATTTTATGAAATCTTGTACAAACATTTTTAATTCATAAAACAATAGACTAAACATTTAGGAGAACGAGATGTCTTTGATCCTATGAATTTTAGCAAGAACCCGCTATTAATGATCAACTCTACTTCTCCTTGTTTTGGTCATTATACTCTCTTTAAGCTGATGCACATTCTTGAGAATGTCATTACTTTGTCCTTAGTAAAATACCTAAGGATAAGAAGTAGCGTTCTAATGGTATTATGAAATTTCATATCTGATTGTACGCTAAACATTCACGAGAATGTGTTATCGTTTGATCTATGAATAGTAGCATGGGCTTGTAATCCACGATCAAATTATCTCTTCTATGTCTTAGTATTACATATCAGACATGTTGAGCTTTTATGCTTTTTAGTCCTTTTTTATTAATCCTAGAAGTAATGGTTTATCAAAATAAGCCTTCTTATTGTCCTTGGCGTTTGGGACCCGATTAGGTATATCACCACAAATCATATGCACAACTGGCTTTCTTTCTTTTTTGACAATTTTATTTATGATAGTGAATATGGGAGTATTTGAAGTTGGGGTTTCTATGATTGGCTATGTTAGTCCCAAATGGGCTATACATACATTCAACTCCTTAGTGGATATTTCTAAGTTCATATCAAAATCAAAATAAACTAATTATATGTAAATGGTTAGCTAATTGTTATCCATAGTCAACTCCTAACTAAATGAAATTCCATTTCACTTCAATATGTTATGTAACATCCTGTTTTAGAAGCTTCTTATTTCGGAAATTTGGAAAATAAATGGATCAATTTTAAAGGCCTTGGTATTCAAGGGAATAGAGTTTAGACCCTATTGGATGTTGATAATATTAGTTATACAATCCGAGCCCTTGGTTTGTGTTTTGGAATCAAAGAGTAAAACGGGAGAAGTAATGCTTCAGACTTCTTTCTTGGAATAAGGATTTTAGTTCAGTATGTCTTAAGTTAAAAATAATTAGATATGACTGTGGGGCTCTTCAATACCTTTATGTGCATATAAAGAACACCTAAAACAGAGTTGGAACACAGAAGTTATGGTTGTTTGAAGTTAAGATGGAGAGTCTGGTAGTATATTAGGCGTACACTAGGAGAACGTTGGGCGTACTAGGCTGAAGAAGTCGCGTTTTTTAGGGTGTTACGTTGGGCGTAACTTTAGGTACGATGGGCGTACCGCCGCTGTAGCACCTGGTTCCTGGTACATATTCCTTGTATCTAATATTTCTTAAATAATACATTTTGCCTTGGACTCGGCAAGTTGAAGGACCAACTCGCCGAGTAAAAGCGGGATGAGACACGGGGTCTAAGCTTTGGACTCGGCGAGTCGGTTCCCGGACTCGTCGAGTAGGCCCTATTTGGGCAAAAACCCTAACCCGAGTGTTTGCACCCTATTTAAACGCTCTAACTCGTCCTCCCTTGTCCCTAACACTTACAGAAGAACTGTAGAGCGAAACCCTAGCCCCCTTTTGTCCTTGTGAGTGATTTTGTCCTTGTGAAGGAAGTTTGAAGCTTAATAGAAGAAGAAGGAGGTGGAAGAGTGCAAGGAGGAGAAGTAGATCTGACATCTACCCTGCAAGAGGCTTCCATTCAGGTAGAAAAGTCCCTACCTTGATCACTAGTTCATTAGATCCCCTTTTTGTCCCTAATTGGTGGTTTTCAAGCCCTAAAACACCAAACTCCATGTGTGTGTGCTCTATGATCCGAAAGGACTTCAGATCTAGACCTTATGGACGTATAAGAAGTATAACGTCTCTGTGGTTGAAGTGATTGACGTCCCTATTGAGTGTATGACCTCATAAAGAGCTTGGATTTGCCTTTCGGAGCTTATAGGGCCATGCATTCACGTAAAGTTTGCAATTTTACGTGATAAGCATGCCCTAGGAACATGGATCTATGGTTTGGAAGTGTTACATGTCTCAAATTTGGTCTGTATGGGAAGTGGGTTGAAGGGACTCGGCGAGTCATATGAACTGTTACTGAGTAAGAGGGGTTTTAGGTGTTGAATGTCCAACCCTTCGTATCTGCACGCGGAATTAGCAATTTAACGTGTAGCAATAGTCCCAGAAACCCAAATCCTCATAAAGGATGCTCTGGTGAGGATTTGGAAGCGAGTAGGAGATCTGCTCGTGGGGACTCGGCGAGTTGTTCTTGGACTCGGCGAGTCGGATCGCGAGTCGGTTCTTTCGTCCCATGTAGTGAGTTAAGGGTGACTAAGTGAGTGAGAAGAGGGAATTTTCGAGTAGGACCGGGTTAGTAGGAGAAGGACTCGGCGAGTCTGTGCCATGACTCGGCGAGTCCAGTCAACTGGAAGTTGACTTTGACCAACGAGTTGACCTTGGACCAGGGTGGGTCAATCATCTGACCTAAGGGTGTTTATGAGTGGCTAATCTATGTTTATGATTTATAGCCGGAGGATTACCGGTTCAGCAGTCAGGCGCTTAGCAAGTAGACTTTCAACAACTACTTTTCGAGGTGAGTTACCTTCCAGTAGCAGTGGGTCTACGGCCACAATGCTGGCCCACTAGTAGGAGTTATATGATTAGATGATTGTCTCTGTGATATTCATCTAGGGTTGCTACTACCTGTGATATGATTATGTGTTAGTATGATATGATGCTATGTGCTAGTGACAGTAGGGGAGATAGTCCCCAGATTACCGGTCGATAGGGCCGAAGGGGCAGTCATGCCCAGCCATGCTAGATAGATTATGTGATACGTGTTATGTGGTAGTAGTAGGGGGTGAAATAGTCCCCAGCTGACCGAAGGGGAGACCAGCACCCAGATATGCTAGTCAGCCACCGGTCGAGAGGACCGAAGGGGAGACCGACACCCAGTTATACTAGTCAGCATCCGGTCGAGAGAACCGAAGGGGAGACCAGCACCCAAATATGCTAGTCAGTATCCGGTCGAGAGGACCGAAGGGGTAGGTCGGACACCCAGATATGTCTGACAATATATGTATTTTATGTGGTTAGATGGTATGTGGTACGGTGGGGGAACTCACTAAGCTTCGTGCTTACGGTTTACAGTTTTGTTTTCAGGTACCTCTTCATCGAAAGGGAAGGAGCTGGCGCGGTAGTGGCACATCATACACGCACATTGATTTCCGCACCATGAGTCATTCTGGGATTTTGTACTCTGATATTTGATTGTTTGCATGTTTCGTTTTTCAGACACGATGTATGTTATGAATGGTTTTGATCAGACAATGTTTTATTTACAAATGTTTTCTAAAGTATTGATTTAAAAAAAAAAATTGGACGTGAAATTTGGGTCGTTACAAGTTGGTATCGGAGCCCTGGTTTGAGGGATTCGGACACACCTTCGGGAGTGTCTGAACTGAAATCAAGGGATTAAGGAATTTCGAAAAAGAAAAAGTTTTCTAAAGGATTAAGTAAAGAGTTTTAAGAAAGAACAAAGTGTGTGATGTGCGCGACCGGCCAAGCTCAAGTAAGTATTCCCCAAGTACCCATACAAGTTTATGTTATGTTTAACAGTTTCAGTAGAACAACATGCTAGAATAGGACTAAGGATTTAGGAGTGATGCCTTATGTGCCTGCTTTATGTGCTTCAGCTTATGAGAATTACATGCTAGTATTGGGTAGACAGTTGTAACATCCCAAAAATACGAGCCAAAAATTTCGTTTTTTTAAAACATGTACTTAGCAAAACATTTTAGGAATAAATCATTCAATGATCATATAATTTCAAAAAAGATGTTGCATGACGGAAAACATTGTCATAATCATAAAAGTGTCAGAGTATAATTTCCCAGGAAAATATCAGAATGCGGAATACAAGAAGGTGTGTGATGTACCGCTACCGCGCCAGCTCCTTCCCCTTCAAAGAAGAGGTACCTGAAACCAAAACTGAAAACTGTAAGCACGAAGCTTAGTGAGTTCCCCTAATATACCACATACCATAGAATCACATATCATACATACTGCCGGGCAATTCTGGGGCGCCCGACCTACCCGGTACGACATTCTGGGGTGCCGACCTACCCGTGTCAAGCCATTCTGGGGTGCTGACCTACCCGTGTCAAGCCATTCTGGGGCGCTGACCTACCCATGTCAAGCCATTCTGGGGTGCTGACCTACCCGTCGGTCCTAACAACCGACCCTCGGAGACTATTCCCCTCCTACTACCATTATCACATATAACATATCATACCAGCATATATCATATCATCACATACTGTCAGACATATCTGGGGTGTCTGACCTACCCTTCGGTCCTAACAACCGAACTCTACTACTATCACATATAACATATCATGCCAGCATATAACGTATTAGGTAGTAGCAAACCTAGATGATATCACAAAGACAATCATCCAACATACAACTCCTACTGGTGGGCCGGCATTGTGGCCATAGACCCACCGCTACTGGAAGGTAACTCACCTCGAAATAGCTACTGATTTGTGTGGGAATTGACTGTCCGTTGTTGCTGCCGCTCCGAAAATCCTCCGGCTATAATTCCCACAAAATACTCAGTCAAATACTGCTAACCTACTTCAGGGTAAATTGACCATTTACCCTTAACAAATCAAGAGTCAAGTCACAGTCAACTGCCAGTTGACCAGACTCGCCGAGTCCCTATCCCTTTGTCTGACCATGAGCCCGTCTCTACTCGTCGAGTTAGGCATTGACTCGCCGAGTTCATCTTCATCCGAAGAACACTCTAAGTTGTGACTCGCCGAGTTGTTCTTGAGACAAGAAGATTGCCTTGAACTCGCCGAGTCATGGCATTAACTCGCCGAGTGACTTCATGAGTAAGTCTGGCTTCCGACCCACTGAGTCACACCCAATGACTCACTACTCCCAACCCGCAAATGCGAAAAGGGGGAAACTCGGGGACTCGCGACTCGAATCATCGAGTCAGATGAACGACTCGCCGAGTCGGCCACATGCAAAAACTATACACGCGATTCTGCTTGCATCCAGCTCATGCATTCATAGATCTGGGTTTCTAGGGCATGAATAACACGTAAAGTTTCCAACTTTACGTGTAAATAATCACCAATAAAGGTTTTAGGGCTCAAAATGCACCAAAAGAGTAGATCTAAGGCTTTCATGCAATATGGCTCCATAAAGACAGTAGATCTAAGCTCCTGGAGCTCAATATCACCTAGATCTAGAGGCTAACCACTTATTACAACCCACAAAGCACAAACAAGCTTGAGGAAAGGCTCAAGAAGGACTTCCATGGAGCTAAAAGGGACTATAAGCATGAAAACAGAGGGGAAATCGAGTTATACCTTAAGGAAAACACTGAGATAGCTCAAAGATGCCTGGCCTACTCCTCTTCTTCTTGATCTACTCTCCTTCTCACTCCAAATCTTGAAGAAAACACACCAAATGCTTCAAACTCACAAGGAACAAGGCTTGAACGAGGTATAGAGCTCTGAGGGTGAATGGGGGCGAGCTTGGGGCGGAAAAAGGGGTTTAAATAGGGTGCAAACCCTTGAAATTTAGGGTTTCATCAGACAGCGGTGACTCGCCGAGTTGCCAACTTAAACGTGTTCCGGATCCCGTCCTTACTCGGCGAGTCGGACCTACGACTCGCCGAGTCCAAGGCTAAAAAGAAAAACACTAAGATAAATTTTATGTACCAGGAACCAGGTGCTACAACAGTGGTAGGATAGCCTAATTAGGTTATGCCTGGTAGTATGAGCTTAGCATTATGTGCTAGTTCAGCTTCTCATGTTGAGGATAGACTTGTTTGAGTATTTTTTTTTCCTCCGTCCGAATGCTGCTTGCTTTGTGCTATGTGGGACTCTGCGTGATGGAAGTTAGTCATTAGGTGAATACGTCACATTACATGTGATCAAGGTTGAACAATCTCAGAGTACTGGATTTGGCCCTATTGCGCAGCTCTTGTTTGAGTCTAACCGTTGTAGGGACGAGTATGTTACTCGAAGGATTATCTGGGCCTCATCACATGTGATGGTATTCAGGTAATGGCTAACTGGCATTACAAGGAGGCCTTCAGCAGCTGAGGACCGGTTTGGGTAGAGTTAGAGATTTTCCTAAGGCAAGCCTAGAATGGGAATAACAGAGGGTCAGTAGTGGAAAAAGGGATCTGGTGGAGTCAAGCTGTCCTTGAGGAAGGTACGGATAGATGTGGAAGGTAGTATGGGCCCGTACTACTGAAAGTAGAGGATCCGTACCCGAATTAAGGAATGTTGAGGCAAGACCAGGGAACTTGAAATAGATGTGATCCCTTTAGAGGTATCAGTATCACTAATGGTTGCCTATGTGTATTGCGGAATGGTGGTACTATGTCAGAGGCCAGCAGGTGGCAGTTCTGGAGAGGGATTGGGTTCGGGATCAGGTTCCGAGCCAGTAGATGAGAGGCTACGTGAGTTCATCGTGTCAGAGATCACCAGAGGCATCCTTGAGTCGACCCCCATCATTTTCGGGTCGATCAAGGAAGGGATAGTTGAGCTGATGGAGGACCGCCTCAGGTCGTTCAGGAGTGACATGGCATCTGGCCAGTCAGGATCTCGCACATTGTCCTTCAAGGATTTCAGGGGCAGTGGTGCGCCGGATTTCCATGGGGCGAAGGACCCCATTGCTGCCAGACAATGGATTGCGGACATTGAGTCCACACAGCTGACCAACTTCTGCCCTGAGGGGTCGAAGGTGAGATACGCAGCAGGGTGTTTGAGAGACAGAGCTAGAGACTGGTGGGAGTCTGTTGGTGACTCATTGGGAGCCTCAGCTGTTGAGGCTACGAGATGGTCGAATTTTGTGACCCGGTTCCGAGCAGAGTTTGCGCCAGCGGTAGAGCTTCAGCAGCTGGCCAGGGAGTTTTTAGACATGAGACAGACTACGGAGACTGTGGCGGAGATCACCGCCAAGTTCCAGGAGAAGGGATTGTCGGTGCCCCAATATGCGGGAGATGAGGATATGAGGAGGACCCGCTATCATGACATGCTACGGGCTGACATTCGGGAGCATGTTAGTTTTTCAGCTTGCCCTACCCTGGATTTCATGATTGTCAGGGCTAGGGAGAGGGAGATTGATCTGGAGCATATCCAAAAAAGGAAGACAGAGGAGGGACTGGTTACAGGGGCTTCAAGAAGAAGCCCAAGGGATCAGATGCTGGGCTGAAAGGCCAACAGGGGTGAGGCCGCTGCAAGAAATGCGGAAAGACACACGAAGGAGCGTGCAAGCTGGGATCGTCAGGCTGCTATAAGTGCGGAAAGTTGGGGCATTTCAACATGGATTGTACCGCCCCTGCACCTGTGATACAGACATCTGAGTTGCTATGTTTCCATTGCAACCAGAGGGGCCACAAGAAGGCCAACTGCCCCCAGTTGACAGCAGCAGCGCCAGTGAAGGCGCCAGCTCCAGCGACCCTGCGGATCACTGATGACCGGCAGGTCAAGGCAGAGGCTCCAGTGGTGAGGAGTCGGGCATTTCAGCTGACTACCGAGGAGGCACGCGCCGCACCCGATGTGGTGACGGGATCGTTCCATGTGAACGGTATCCCAGTTCAGGTGTTGTTTGACTCGGGTGCCACCCCATCGTTTGTTTTTCTTGCGCTTAGCAAGAGGTTTACTGAGTCTTCGGGCATGTTGGATTGCCCTTTAGATGTAGAGATTGCCGATGATCGATCGGTGCGAGCATCAACATTGTTTAGAGATTGTGTTCTAAAGTTGTTTGAGGAGCGCTACTTGGTGGATTTGGTTCCCATTCTGTTGCGTGGGAACAAGGTGGTTATAGGCATGGATTGGTTGAGCCCCAATAGGGTGGTGATAGATTGCGCACAACAGCTGGTGCCGATCAGGACCCCAAGTGGGGGAGAGTTGGTGATCCATGGCGAGAGGCCACAGCGTGGATCCACAGTATGTTCAGCAGCGAGAGCTAGGCGCTACCTTCAGCAGGGTTGCACGGGATATGTCGCGTATGTTATGGGTACCCAGGAGGCAGGTAAGGCGACGGTGAGCGAGGTTCCGGTGGTTCGATACTACGCTGATGTGTTCCCAGAGGAGCTTCCTGGAATACCTCCAGAGCGAAAAGTAGAGTTCAGGATTGACCTAGTCCCTGGTGCGGCTCCGATAGCCAAAGCACCATACCAGTTGGCTCCTCCCGAGATGCAGGAGTTGTCTACACAGCTGCAGGAGCTGTTAGACAATGGATTCATTAGACCGAACAGTTCACCCTGGGGAGCCCCGATTCTGTTTGTGAAGATGAAGGACGGGTCGCATCGGATGTGTATAGATTATCGGGAGCTGAACAAGGTAATAGTGAAGAACCATTACCCACTCCCGAGGATTGATGATCTCTTTGACCAGTTACAGGGAGTATCTTGGTTCTCCAAGATCGATTTGCGTTTAGGTTATCATCAGATGAGGGTCAGAGAGGAGGATGTGTAAAAGACCGCGTTTCGGACGCTCTATGGCCATTATGAGTTCTTGGTGATGCCGTTGGGGCTCACCAATGATCCTGCCGCGTTCATGGACCTCATGAACCGCGTGTGCAGACCGATGCTGGATCAGTCTGTGATAGTTTTCATTGATGACATCTTGGTTTATTCCAAGACGCAGGAGGAGCACGAGGGGCATCTACGAGAGGTGTTGGAGACCCTGAGGAGAGAGAGCTTATATGATAAGTTCTCCAAGTGTGAGTTCTGGTTGCGCGAGGTGCAGTTTCTTGGGCACCTTGTCAACCAACTTGGGATTTCAGTAGACCTGGCCAAGGTGGAGGCCGTGATGAGATGGGAGGTTCCGAAGTCTCTATCCGAGATTCGGAGTTTCCTGGGTTTAGTGGGCTATTATCGGAGATTCATCCAGGATTTCTCCAAGATATCCGTACCAATTACCAGGCTAACAAGGAAGGCCGTGGTCTTTCATTGGGGGCCTGAGCAACAGGCAGCGTTCGAGACACTGAGACAAAGATTGTGCTTGGCGCCAATCTTAGCCCTGCCAGAGGGCATAGAGGATTTTGTTGTGTACTGCGATGCGTCCATCTCAGGTTTGGGTGCGGTATTGATGCAGAGAGGGTATGTCATCGCCTACGCATCGAGGCAGCTGAAGCCTCATCAGGCGAATTACCCGACGCATGACTTGGATCTGGGGGGCTGTTGTGTTCGCCCTCAAGATTTGGCGTCATTACCTCTATGGGGTTCGCTGTACCATTTACACGGACCATAAGAGTTTGAGGTACCTCATGGATTAGGCGAACCTAAACATGAGGCAGCGTCGGTGGTTGGATGTGGTAAAGGATTATGATTGCGAGATCCTTTATCACCCAGGGAAGGCCAATGTGGTGGCCGATGCGCTTAGTCGCAAGGCAGCGCCAATCAGAGGCGTATGCATGAGGATGACGGTGGTGACTCCCCTATTAGAGCAGATTCGGGAAGCTCAGCAGGAGGCTATGAAGGAGGAAGATCGGAAGAGCGAGCGGACAGTGGGTCAAGTTACCTCCTTCGATTATGATACCTGAGGATTATTGACACTACACCGTAGGGTGTGGGTGCCGTATCACAGAGACGTGCGCCAGGTCTTGATGGAGGAGGTACACAAATCCCGATTCTTCATTCATCCCAGGGCAACGAAGATGTATATGGATCTTCATCTAGACTATTGGTGGCCCTGCATGAAGCGGGATGTGGCTTGGTACGTTGATCGGTGTTTGACCTGCAGGAAGGTCAAGGCCGAGCATTGGAGACCGCACGGAAAGATGCAGCCGTTGGACATCCCGTTGTGGAAATGGGAAGATATTACGATGGATTTTATCATGGAGCTTCCCAGGACCGCGCGAGGAGTGGATTCGATATGGGTCATCATGGATCAATTGACCAAGAGCGCCCATTTTATTCCAATTCAGGAGAGCATATCGGCCGAAAAGTTGGCCGACATCTATATCAGGGAGATAGTGGCACGGCACGGGGTGCCAGTATCAGTGATTTCAAATAGGGATGTGTGTTTTACTTCCAGGTTTTGGAAGAAGTTTCATGACGAGTTGGGCACTCGTCTGCATTTTAGCACCGCCTTTCACCCGCAGACAGATGGTCAGAGTGAATGGACCATCCAGACTCTTGAGGATATGTTGCGGGCATGCGTGCTAGACTTCGGTGGTAGTTGGGATACCTATCTTCCTCTAGCTGAGTTCTCATACAACAACAACTACCACGCGAGTATTGACCGTCCTCCCTTCGAGATGTTGTACGGGCTTAGATTCAGGACCCCGATATGTTGAGGTGAAGTTGGCCAAAGGGTCATGGGGAGCACCGAAGTGGTGCTCAAGACGACCGAAAATATTTAGCAAGTTTGGAGTAGGCTTTAGACTGCACAGAGTCGGCAGAAAAGTTATGCCGACAAGCGCCGTTCAGACTTGGAATTCCAAGTTGGGGATATGGTTCTTCTGAAGGTGTCACCATGGAAAGGCGTCATCCGATTCAGAAAACAAGGCAAGTTGGGCCCAAGGTACATCGGGCCATTCAGGGTTGTAGCCCGGGTGGGCAAGGTGGTGTGTAGGTTGGATCTGCCAGCCGAAATCAGCCAAATCCATAGCACTTTCCACGTCTCTCAATTGCGGAAGTGTTTGGTAGACGACTCGGTAGTGGTGCCTTAAGAGGATATTCAGGTCGATGACAGCGTGAATTACATCGAGCGGCCTGTGGCAATCCTCGACAGGAAGTCAAAGGATCTAGGGAACAAGAGGGTGGAACTCGTGAAGGTGCAATGGCAGCACCGGAAGGGATCGGAGTGGACATGGGAGCCGGTGGAAGAGATGATGGAGCACTACCCCGAGCTGTTTCAAGATCGAGCAGCAGACTTCGAGGATGAAGTCTAAAATAAGTGGGGGAGATTTGTAGCACCTGGTTCCTAGTACGTATTCCTTGTATCTAATATTTCTTAAATAATACATTTTGGCTTGGACTCGGCAAGTTGAAGGACCAACTCGCCGAGTAGAAGCGGGATGAGACACGGGGTCTAAGCTTTGGACTCGGCGAGTCGGTTCCCGGACTCAACGAGTAGGCCCTGTTTGGGCAAAAACCCTAACCCGAGTGTTTGCACCCTATTTAAACGCTCTAACTCGTCCTCCCTTGTCCCTAACACTTACAGAAGAACTGTAGAGCGAAACCCTAGCCCCCTTTTGTCCTTGTGAGTGATTTTGTCCTTGTGAAGGAAGTTTGAAGCTTAATAGAAGAAGAAGGAGGTGGAAGAGTGCAAGGAGGAGAAGTAGATCTGACATCTACCCTGCAAGAGGCTTCCATTCAGGTAGAAAAGTCCCTACCTTGATCACTAGTTCATTAGATCCCCTTTTTGTCCCTAATTGGTGGTTTTCAAGCCCTAAAACACCAAACTCCATGTGTTTGTGCTCTATGATCCGAAAGGACTTCAGATCTAGACCTTATGGACGTATTAGAAGTATAAAGTCTTTGTGGTTGAAGTGATTGAGGTCCTTATTGAGTTCATGACCTCATAAAGAGCTTGGATTTGCCTTTTAGAGCTTATAGGGCCATGCATGCACGTAAAGTTTGCAACTTTATGTGATAAGCATGCCCTAGGAACGTGGATCTATGGTTTGGAAGCGTTGCATGTTTCAGATTTGGTTTGTATGGGAAGTGGGTTGAAGGGACTCGGCGAGTTCTATGACGATGGTCTTAGACCCGGCGAGTTAGATGAACAACTCGACGAGTCCTATGAAGATTGCTTGGAACTCGACGAGTTTTTCTTCAAACTCGGCGAGTCATATGAACTGTTACTGAGTAAGAGGGGTTTTAGATGTTGAAGGTCCAACCCTTCGTATCTGCACGCGGAATTAGCAATTTAACGTGTAGCAATAGTCCCAGAAACCCAAATCCTCATAAAGGATGCTCTGGTGAGGATTTGGAAGCGAGTAGGAGATCTGCTCGTGGGGACTCGGCGAGTTGTTCTTGGACTCGGCGAGTCAGATCGCGAGTCGGTTCTTTCGTCCCAAGTAGTGAGTTAAGGGTGACTCAGTGAGTGAGAAGAGGGACTTGTCGAGTAGGACCAGGTTAGTAGGAGAAGGACTCGGCGAGTCTGTGCCATGACTCGGCGAGTCCAGTCAACTAGAAGTTGACTTTGACCAAGGAGTTGACCTTGGACCAGGGTGGGTCAGTCGTCTGACCTAAGGGTGTTTATGAGTGGCTAATCTATGTTTATGATTTATAGTCGGAGGATTACCGGTTCAGCAGTCAGGCGCTTAGCAAGCAGACTTTCAGCAGCTACTTTTCGAGGTGAGTTACCTTCCAGTAGCAGTGGGTCTATGGCCACAATGCTAACCCACTAGTAGGAGTTGTATGATTAGATGATTGTCTATGTGATATTCATCTAGGGTTGCTACTACCTGTGATATGATTATGTGTTAGTATGATATGATGCTATGTGCTAGTGACAGTAGGGGAGATAGTCCCCAGATTACCAGTCGATAGGGCCGATGGGGCAGTCATGCCCAGCCATGCTAGATAGATTATGTGATACATGTTATGTGGTAGTAGTAGGGGAGAAATAGTCCCCAGAATCCGGTCGAGAGGACCGAAGGGGAGACCAGCACACAGATATGCTAGTCAGCCACCGGTCGAGAGGACCGAAGGGGAGACCGACACCCAGTTATACTAGTCAGCGTCCGGTCGAGAGGACCAAAGGGGAGACTAGCACCCAGATATGCTAGTCAGTATCCGGTCGAGAGGACCGAAGGTGTAGGTTGGACACCCAGATATGTATGACAATATATGTATGTTATGTGGTACGGTGGGGGAACTCACTAAGCTTCGTGCTTATGGTTTACAGTTTTGTTTTTAGATACCTCTTCATCGAAGGGGAAGGAGCCGGCGCGGTAGCGGAACGTCATACACGCACATTGATTTCCGCACCATGAGTCATTCTGGGATTTTGTACTCTGCTATTTGATTGTTTCCATGTTTCATTTTTCAGACACGATGTATGTTATGAATGGGTTTGATCAAACACTGTTTTATTTACAAATGTTTTCTAAAGTATTGATTTAAAAACAAAATTTTTGGACGTGAAATTTGGGTCGTTACAGCCGCTGTGTAAAAACCCTATTTATGTGATTTTGAGACATATTTAAGGTCTCTAACCCCTTGGGCCATTCCTATCATGAGTCTCCACCCTCTTGAGCTTCTAACTCAAAACCCTAGCGCCATCTCACTTATTTTGAGCTTTAGAATCATTTATGAGCTTATTTCTCCATTAGAAGGTGGAATCTTAAAGAACAAGGTGGTGGAAAAGTGTATGGAAGAAGGATTCAAGCATAGATCCAACAATATTACATCATTTCTAGACCATTGTGAGTAAAGCGCTTCAAACTTGTTCATTAGTTTCATAGATCTTGTTAATCTTCACATTTGTCACCTTTTGGTCACTTTAGTGCATAAAATTTAGATCTTGAAAGTTTGTGACCTTTTTACGGATAAAGTTGGAAACTTTATCCATCTAAACATCATATTGATTTAGATATGAAGGTTAGAGGCTTGGACTTAATGGATTAAGTTGAGAATGATGCATTTTTGGTCCCTTTGAGACTTAAAGACTAGATCTTGGTTGTTTGGAACATCTTAATGGATAAAATTGGAAACTTTATCCATTATGGAGCTATTAAGAACCATAAAAATGAGATCTTGATCCTTATATCCCTTCTATGAAAGAGTCATGATGTCTTAATGGATTATTTAGTTAGGGTTTTAGCTTTTGAGCTTTGTCTAGCCATGGAAAGTTATAAAGGTGGAAAATTTATGACTTACACCTCGTTCCCAAGTTCAACTTAATGAGAGAAAGGAAAGAAAATAGGTGGAAATGAGAAGAAAATAAAAGAAATTGGTGTTCCCGAGTTTCATTAAAGGAGGGGAGTGGGGGGAAATGGGAGGATCACTTTCCCTCCTAAATTTCCTTCCGATTTGGGAGGATTTGGAAAGAAAGAACAAAATGATTCATTTTCCTTCCACTTTTCTCCAGCTCGGGAACACAAAAGAAAATTTTGTTTTACTTTCCTTTCTCTTCTTTTCTCTCATGACTTTCTCTTCTCTTTTCTTCTTTTCTTTTGTTAAACTTAGGAACGAGGCGTTAGAATGATGTTATGGGTCCAGATCTGAGTTTGGACGAGAGGTATTTAAGGAATAAGTTCTTAATATGAAGTTTTGGATTCAGATGGAGTACGTTGGGATACTAATGGGTAGGCTACACGTACTGGGTTAGAGTCCCATGGTTTTGGATGAGATGCGACTACGAACAACATAGTGGTTGAGTACGCAAGGCATACTCAGCTAGCTTGACCTTCCCTTGAATTTTTGGCTTGCTGAATTTGAACTTTAACCTGGGGTTTGACCTTGACTTAGGGGTATTTTGGGAATATTAAGTAGTAGTTTGAGACTAGGTTATTGTTTGTTGTATTGGTGACCTATAGAGTTATCAGTTGGACCTGTGATCTGTTCAGCTATCATTTTATACTGTAAGGTGAGTTTTCCTCATTGTACTTTTGGGTCGAAGGCACCAATACCTTGCTACTAGATTATGTATCATGGTCTATTGGATTGATGTTATGTTGGTTATATGATAGACTGGAAGATCTGTATGATTACCTGTGTCCACTAAGCATGTGTTAGATTGGTAAATTTGTATGATTACTTTTACTTGTTGGTTATTTATTGTTATTGTATTTATCTAAATGTTATGTTTTATTAGGTTAAGGCGGTCCTGCTTTGTGTTGAAGGCTAAGATACCCGAGGCGGTCCAGATAGACCGTAGGCCTGCGATCAAGTCGAAAGTCCGGAGAGCGGTCTAGATAGGATGAAGGCATGTGAGGCGGTCCAGTTAGGCTGAAGGCTCATATATGCATGTTGTTATCTTTATTAGTTGTGTGTGGTACTTTGGGGGAACTCACTAAGCTTTGGCTTATAATTTAAGTTTTATGTTTTAGTTACTTCAGATGATCGGGGGAAAGTAAATGCATGATCGTGCACATCCTTCTGATTTTATTATATTTGATTTTGGGATACTCTGATTCATGATTAATACTTTTGGGAACAATGTTTTGTAAAAGATTATGGTTTTTGGTTGGATTTTAAAAATGAAAAATTTACCTTGATTTTTGGGATGTTACAAGTTGGTATCAGATCCCTGGTTTAAGAGAATTAGATGAGTACTCATGTAAATCCAGACTCAAACTAAGGACCTGTAAAAGTTTTCAAAATGGTTTTCAAAAGTATCCATAGAAGGATGAGATTTGTACGATCAGCCAGAGCAAGAAAGTATACCCCAAGATACCCACACTGTTATCTTCTATGGCGTTTTATAATCGAAGTGCATGTTAGTGGTAGGCTATGGATCTTTAACAATTGCATAATAGAATTGCCTAATGTATGATGGCTGATAGCCTAGGAGAACTTCTTGTATGTTAGATGAAATTGACATCGTTACTGTAGTTGCTTAGTATATGCATCATAGTTCTACAAAACTAAGATTCTATAGCTTGAGAATGTCTGGTTTAGCCTTATTTCATGTTCGTTGGCTGGTTGTAGGCTTAGGGTAGAATCAAGTATTTGACTATCTATGGAATCCATCGTTATGTGTGATTAGCATGCACGAGCGGCTGCATGATTAGTGGAAGTTTCATATGAGAGTGCAGTTTATAGCAGGCCAGCGTGAGGAATGATTAGCCACTCTTGAGAGAGTAGATATAGGATGTATGTGTGCCCTTTATGCTTGGGCGTAGTGGTTTGGAATTTTCATGTAAGGATCTACATGGTTTTATGGTGTCTTAGTGCTAGTCGGTTTCACTGCTAGAATGTTGCTTGCTTTGTGCTTTGTGGGACTAATATTGATGTGAGTTAATTATTAAATAAATATGTTAAGTTACATGTTGCAAAGGTTAAATAATTTTTGAATGGTTGATTCTTCCCTATTGTGCAGCTCTCTTTTGAGTCTAATCGTTGTAGGGTTAGGTCTTTTAGTTGAAAGATTATTTAAGGTTAGTTTCATGTGATTGTATTCATGAAGTGGTTAACTAACATTAATATGGATTTTTCATTAGCTGATGGCAGGTTGAGGCGGGGATCCTAATAGAGCCTAGGATGTGCTTTAGTATTGTTTTGATGTTGTTTAGTGGGCATTGGGAGTATTAGTATGAGTAGGTGACTTATAGGACTCGTGCTAATTTTTTAGGAAAGAAGGGATAGGTGTGAAGGTAGTATTGGGCTCGTACTATTGGAAGCACATGATCCATGCTCGAATTGAGGGAAGTCACATGGATTCTAACTAGTTGGTTGAGGGTAGATAACATGGTTTGATACCCTGTTTCATAATAGTGTTTCTAGATCTTTTGACCTTTTGGTTATGGTTGTTCAGGATGAGGATGAGTCAGATAATTGTTGGGCTTTAGTGGCCGTGTCAGTTGAATAGTGTAGACCTAAGTGAGTTAGTTGATTTTGAGGTCTTGAGGGCCTAGCTCGAGGTAGTGCCAACTGAGTCATGGGACTCAAGAAAGAAGCAATTGTTATGATCAACTCGAGGATTGCAGTCGGAGGATGAGTGATTGGAAGATGGGTTGGAATGTCCTATATATGACAGAGGCTATGTTCTTCTAGCTTTCTGTGTTCATAGGATAATGAGAGAGAGAGAGATAAAGAAATAAATAAAGAAAGAAATAGCATACATGTGATTTGTAGAGTTGGGATGTAAACCCAACATGGGGCTATATGGCTACGACTTTTGGAGGCAGTATGACGGTGTGGGGAATGCACAAGAGGATCCTTGTGTTATGGTTGCTTTGAGATGAGATCAAGGCCTTGCTTCTTTGGGATATAGTCAGGTCAGGTGCTAGCTGATGGTTTCTATCGATCAAGGAAGTGAATCAGGAGCGACAACTTTTAGTGTCTCTGATGTATCCCGACTATGGGAATGATACCTTTTGTATTTATGACTTATTCTCACGATAAATTTTTGGTTGGGATTTACAGTAGAAGAGTGTAGTAGTCCATTTGTTGCTAGATAGGAAGTTGGTGTTTTTCTGGTGTATCTACATGGAATTCATAATGTTAGAGACAACCCCGATTGGGGAGTTCCCAAGGTCTCCATCTGAGATTCAGAATCTCTTGGAGTTTGATTGGTCCTTTTCTAGAAGATCATCTTGCATTTTGTTATATATCCCAAGGGTCAGGGATGCTATGCATTTGGGTGAGCTAGTTTGAGTTTTGGTTTGTTTGCAACGTCAGTTGATGGTGTTTCAAACCCTAAGTGGGGAAGAGTTGGATATTTCACTTAGAGGATTAGTGATCTGTTCAAGTTATGGTTTCAGAAGAATGGATCATAGGGATTTGTGGTTCGGGTATGCGAAACTTTGCTTCAGGATTTGGTCAAGACGGGGATATAGAGCAAGTTACCATCAGATGTATGTATTTAGGAATGCAAGAGTCATCTTCGCGACAAGAAGTTGTTGGATAAGGAGCTTATTGTAGCTAGGGGTTCCTTTTGGGAACGTGAGGAATAGGTCAAGAGGCGGTTGGGTTGCTCAGGTTGAGTATCGATTGTTGATGGGTTTTTCATCTTGTTGTATAGATTGATATCTATAGTCTAGGTTGGGCAGTTGCTGATCAGTCAATCAATTTTAGAGTTTGGTATATTTCGTCCCTCATGGGCTTTGTCCAGTAGTGTGTTGGATCAATGGATTAGTTGTCAATGCACTCTTGATCATTGGTCTTGTCATTCATCGTCAATAGTAGAGGTTCTTCGGAAGTTTTGAGCTATATCAGTTGGAGTTCAATAGATATGTTGACCTATCATCAAAGTCCGTGCATGGTACATTTTGGTTCCTGGGTATAGGTACCCTCAATCGTTGATTGTGGAATTATTCATAACGGGATCGAGTTTGGTAGACTTCCTTGGTTATTGGAAGTTCAGATGTTGGGGAAGCATTGTTTAGTTTTTCAGGTTTGGATTTGGATCTATGTAGAATCAGGTTTTGACATGTCGCATCGGCAGGTTTGGTATCTGGATTGACCCATATTTGTGTTTGGTTAGCATCAAGAGGGATGTTTATTGGGTTCCTGCAAGCTGGTGGATTGATGGATGGGTATCTTTAGGCCCTTGTAGTGCTGGTTATAAGTCTTCAGTCCATTATTGGGACGACGGAAAGATCGGCTTATTATCGTGAGCTTATCATTTAGTGCGTAGTATGTGTTATGATGTATCGTGAACCAGTGTTTATATGATTCATATAAGTGGGACCTGGTAGTCTTTTGATTGAGACTCTTAGGTCTCAGATCTTTAGTTTTATTGGCATGTTTGGGTGTTAGTGTATCGTGGGATTCGGGAGACTTAGTGACCAGCTTGTTTTGGATCGTCTATGCAGTTAAAGGTTGTTGGGAGTAATAATTGTGCATCTGAAGTCTCTTGCGGAGTGGTGGTAATAGGAAACCCGTTTGAGTATGGGTTGTTTATTTGAAGTTTGGTTACCGATGTTGGATATCAGTTATGGAGACTCGAGTCATGAATTTTGTTGTAAATGTCTCGAGTGATTTATCAGGTGGATGTACACCTGATTTAATAATGGATTTGGATGCAATGTGAAATTCTTGGATGGACCATCAGTATGCTCATAGGAGCAGTGGGTTGGTGATGAATTGTCAGGAAGACAAGTGTGTAAGGTTTATGGGCACCATTTTCGGATTTGGGATTGGTCGGAATTCCTGATCAGTATATTTTAAGTATTCTTTTAGTATGTTTTGGTGGTGTTCCTAGTCAGGGACTAGGGGTAGGTTCGACAAATTTACGATCATCGGTCTTAGGTTAAGGTTTCTGATGTATAGATTTATGGGCTCCCGGTTTCGGGGAGTATAGTGACGAACTTGTTATGTGGTTGTAATTCATAGAATTCCCATTTTGTGTAGTTTTCTCTAGAAGTTGGGACATACAATTAGGGAGAGAAAGAAAAGTGTTGTGGTTGAGCATTTTCAATTTATTGGTATTGTTAGCAGTTGTGGGTTTCCAAGAGGTCTATTGAGTTTACTTTAGAAGATGCCTTGATTTCGAAATGGTTAGATGGATTTTATGGAATATGTTGATGTTGTTTCCGAAATCGTAAACGAGACGGATTTCAAGGACAAAATCCAGTTTAAGTAGGGGAGAGTTGTAACATCCCGTTTTGAGAAGTTTCTTATTTTGGGATTTTGGATAATAAATGGATCAAGTAAAGGCCTTGGGCTTCAAGGGAATAGGGTTTAGACCCTATTCAATGCGGATAATATTGGTTATGCAATCCGAGCCATTGGTTTGTGTTTTGGGGTCAAAGGGTAAAATAGGAAAAATGATGCTTCAGACTTCTTTCTTGGAACAAGGATTTTAGTTTGGTATGTTTTAAATTAAAATTAATTAGATAGGATTGTGGGGCTCTTCAACACCTTTCCGTAAATATAAAGAACGCTGGAAATGGAGTTGGAGCGAATTAGTTATGGTTGTTTGAGGTTAAGGTGGAGAGTCTGGTAGTATGCTAGGCGTACACTAGGAGTATGTTGGGCGTACTAGGCTCAAGAAGTCGCGTTTTTTTGGGAGTTATGTTGTGCGTAAATTTAGGTACCACCGATGTGTAAAAACCATATTTTCATGGTTTTGAACCCTATTTAAGGTCTCTAATCGATTAGGTGTCATTCCTATCATGAGCCTCCGCCTTCTTGAGCCTCTAACTCGAAACCCTAGCCTCTTCTCACCCATTTTGAGCTTTGGCATCATTTATGAGCTTATTTCTCCACTAGAAGGTGGAATCTTGAAGAACAAGGTGGTCGCAAAGTGTATGGAAGAAGGATTCAAACATAGATCTAGGAAGATTACATCATTTCTGGACCAATGTGTGTAAAAAGATTCTAACTTGCTCATTAGTTTCATAAATCTTGATAATCTTCATATTTGTCACTTTTTGGTCACTTTAGTGCATGAAATTTAGATCTTGAAAGTTTGTGACCTTGTTAGGGATAAAGTTGGAAACTTTATCCATCTAAACATCATATTTATTTAGATCTGAAGGTTAGAGACTTGGACTTAATGGATTAAGTTGAGAAAGATGCATTTTGGTCCCTTTGAGACTTAAATACTAGATCTTGGTTGTTTGGACCCTCCTAATGGATAAAATTAGAAAATTTATCCATTATGGAGCTATTAAGAACCATAAAAATGAGATCTTGGTCCTTATATCCCTTCTATGCAAAAGTCATGATGTCTTAATGGATTATTTAATTAGGGTTTTAGATTTTGAGCTTTGTCTAGCCATGGAAAGTCATAAAGGTGGAAAGTTTTTGACTTAGAATGATGTTATGGATCTAGATCTGAGTTTGGACGAGTTGTCTTTAAGGAATAAGTTCTTAATATGAAGTTTTGGATTCAAACGAAGTACGTTGGGCGTACAAATGGGTATGTTGCACATATTGGGTTAGAGTCTTGTGGTTTTCGATGAGATGCGACTATAGCCAGCGTAGTAACTGAGTACGCAGGGCGTACTCAACCAACTTTACCTTCCCTTGACTTTTTACTTGCTGACTTTGAACTTTAGCCTAGGGTTTGACCTTGACTTAGGGGTATTTTAGGTATTTTGAGCAGTAGTTTGAAACTAGGTTATTGTTTATTGTATAGGTGACCTGTAGAGTCAACAGTTGGAGCTGTGATCTGTTCATCTATCTTTTCAGACTGTGAGGTGAGTTTCCTCATTGTACTTATGGGTCGAAAGCACCCATGTCGTTCCACTGGATTATGTATCCATGTATATTGGATTGATGTAATGTTGGTTACATGATATATTGGTAGATCTGTATGATTACCGGTGTTCACTGAGCGTGTGTTAGATTGGTAGATATGTATGATTACCTATACTTTCCGGTTATTGATTGTTATTGTATATGTCGACATGATATGGTTTGTTAGGTTGAGGTGGTCCTGCTTTGTGCTGAATGCCAAGATAGTTGGGGCGGTCTAGATAGAGAGTAGGCGTGCGAGGCGGTCCAATCAGGCTGAAGGCCAGGAGAATGCTCATACATATATATACAAATTGCCATGGACTCCCTCCATGGTCTTCAATGGAATGCCATGGGCTACCCCCATGATCTTATATCCTCATGTCATGGGCTCCCCTCATGGTCTTGACAAGTGCCATGGGCTCCCTCCATGGTCTTCACATAAACCCATATATAGATCAAATAACATATCATTTCACATTCAAATACAAACATATCATATCAATTAATGGGCCGGCCTTGGTGCCTTCGACCCATGAGTATGGTGAGAAGACTCACCTCAATACTTGCACGGAAGCTGACTAGGTCGGGATTCCAATATCCGCTCTACACAACCCTAAAACATAAATAATTTCCTTAATTGCAACTCAAAATGCCCCAAAAACCATAAATGTCAAACTTGGTCAAAGATCAAAGTCAACGTCCTGAGTTGACCTAACTCACGTCGAGTTGTCTCTTCAACTCGTCGAGTTTCCCTATTGTCTGATCAGATCGCGAAAAATCCTATCAACTTGTTGAGTTCACCAATGAACTCACCGAGTTGGCCAGGAATCCAACCTCTTAATGCATTAAGCTGTTTCCAATGGATCCAAGGGCCCCAAACCTCAGATCTCTTCCAAAATGATGTCTAAAAGGGTAAAGTTTCCAACTTTACCCTCAAGAACCATCCAAAAGACGTCAAACTCAAACCCTAGGTTCCTTAAAGAGGGTTTTAACCCAGTAAGCCCCAAAACTCCCACATCAACGTCCCAAAACACATATCTGATGTCCCAAGGTTGGCAAAACACGTAAAGTTCCCAACTTTACGTACATGCATGCTAGAACACACTCCAAGGCTCATAAATGACTTAATAAGGTCCTATTGCATAAATGGGACATAGGGACCAATAAAGTTTGCAACTTTAAGCCAAGAGAGATCATGAAGGGGTTAAATCTAACTTATCAATCCTTGGAATCCTCGTCTTCTTGGAAAACTCAACCAAAACCCCAAAATCATGCTTAAACTTCAAATAAGGAGATCTAGATGAATACAGGACAAGGTGACGACTTTATACCTCAAATTTGTTGCCTTTTAAGAATAGTTTCTGGATCTAAGGTCCTTCCTGCAAGCTAGATGCTTCCCACTTTTAAGCTCCTTTCAAGAATCACCAAAAACAACTCTCTAAGCTCACCACACACAAGCTTGCAAGATGAAACAATAATCTAGGGTTTTCTGGACAGGGCAGCTAGTAAGGAGGCCAGCCAAAAGGGCTTAAGTCCTTTATATAGGGTGCAACACCCTAAAATTAGGGTTTCATCATTAGCCGTCAACTCTTCGAGTCAAGACTCCCCGACTTGTCGATTTGGATCATTAAAAGAGGCGGACACAAAAATCTCTACACGACGAGTTGGAGCTCCCCAACTCGTAGAGTTCTCACAAAAACCCAAATGCTGAGAAATGAAATAATACTTGAACCAAGCGTTACAAATCTCCACCACTTGAACTAGACTTCGTCCTCGAAATCTGCTGATGCAAAAAGTTCCGGATAATGCTTCCTCATCTCATCCTCCAGCTCCCAAGTCCATTCGGAGCCTCTTCAGTGCTACCATTGCACCTTTACTAACTTCATTTCCTTGTTTCGGAGGGCTTTCGTTTTTCTGTCCAGAATCGCAATGAGCTTTTCCACATAATTTAGGCTCTCATCAATCTGAATATCATCAAGCGATACAACCATCGACTCATCAGCCACACACTTCCGCAAAATGCGAAACGTGAAATGTACTATGAATCTGCCCAAACTCCTCAGGCAAATCCAAATGATACACAACCTTGCCCACCCGGGCGATAATATGAAACGAGCCAATTTATCTGGGGCCCAACTTGCTCTGCCTCCTGAACCGGATAACACCCTTCTAGGGTGACACCTTCAGGAACTCCAGGTCGGATCTGCAACTAGCCGCATAGCTCTTCTGCCTGTTCTGTTCCATCTGCACCTGGTCGCGAACCTGCTGAATCAACTCGATCATCTTAAGTACCACTTCGGTACTCCCCATAACTCGATGTCTGAACTCCTCCCCAACAAAACTGGAGTCCTACATCTCCGACCATAAAGCGCTTCAAACGGGGGTCGGTCAATACTAGCATGATAACTATTGTTGTATGAGAACTCTGCTAGCGGGAGGTAAGTATCCCAACTTCCTCCAAAATCCAATACACATGCCTAAAGCATATCCTCGAGCGTCTAAATCGTCCGCTCACTCTGACCATCGGTTTGGGGGTGATAAGTAGTGCTAAAATTCAACTGAGTTCCCAACTCCTCATGGAACTTCTTCCAAAACCTGGAGGTGAAACGAACATCTTTGTGGCCCTGGATGGATAGAAATTTTGGATAGAAAATTTGGACTTTTGTGCCTCCTGGATGGATAGAAAATTTGGACTTGTGTGCCTCCTGCAAGATTCTTTGCCTTACACCCCCGGACGCCGGAACCCAAACTCTGCACACTGAGTCAATAACCCTCGACCAACTCGAACAAACAACGGAATTTGCCCCCAAATCTGCTCGATCTTCCAGTTCTCCTTTTTTAAACCCTCCACTTGTGCTTCCTAAATCATATCCAACAAAGGTGAAATCACTGTCATCCTCAAACAAATATCTCGAATTGGGGCACTTGTCATCTTATGACTCAAAGCATCGACTACCACATTGGCTTTCCTGGGACGATACAAGATCTCATAGTCATAATCCTTTACTACATCGATCCATCTCCTTTGCTGCATATTCATATTATGCTGATCCATCAAATACTTCAAACTCTTGTGATCAGTGAAAATGGTGCATCGGACACCATATAAGTAATGTCTCCAAATCTTGAGGGCAAACACCACCGTCCCCAATTCTAGGTCATGAGTGGGGTAATTCGCCTCATGAGGCTTCAACTGCCTCGAAAAATAAGCAATCACATGCCCACTCTGCATCAAAACCGATCCTAATCCTAAAATAGAAGGGTTACAATACACTACAAAGTCGTACAATCCATCGGGTAATGCTAGAATCGGGGCCTTACATAATCTCTTCCTCAAGGTCTCGAATGCCGACTGCGATCTAGACACCACCGAAAGGTCACACTTTTCTTGGTCAATCGGGTCAAGGGTACGACGATCTTGGAGAAATCCTGAATAAATCTCCGATAGTACCCTGCAAGACCCAAGAAACTCCGGATCTTGGATGCATTCTTCGGAACCTCCCAACGCATTACCGCCTTGATTTTGGCCGGATCAACCAAAATACCCTCCTAATTGGTGATGTGCCCTAGGAACTGCACCTCACACAACCAAAAATCACATTTGGAGAATTTGGCATATAGCCTCTCCATCCTCAAGGTCTCTAACACCTCCATAAAATGTTGCTCGTACTGCTCCTTGGTCTTAGAATAGACCAAAATATCATCAATGAAGACGATCACAGACTGATCCAACATCGGTCTACAAACCCGATTCATGAGATCCATGAATGCCGCTGGAGCATTAGTGAGCCCAAATGGCATCACCACGAACTCATAATGATCATAACAATTTCTGAAGGCCGTCTTCGGTATATCCTCATCCCTAATCCTCATCTGGTGATACCCCAACCGAAGATCAATCTTGGAAAACCAAGATGCACCCTGAAGCTGGTCGAACAAATCATCAATCCTCGGAAGCGGATAACGGTTCTTCACCGTTAGCTTGTTCAGCTCCCGATAATTGATACACATCCTGTATGACCCATCCTTCTTTTTCACAAACAGGATTGGTGATCCCCATAGGGAACTACTCAGGCGAATAAATTCTTGGTCTAGTAGCTCCTGAAGCCGCGCTGCATCTCAGGTAGAGGTAGATGATACTGTGCCTTGGCTATCAGAGCTACACCAAGCACTAAATCAGTACGAAACTCCACTTGCCTCTCCATAGGCACCCCTGGAAATTCCTCAGGAAATACGTTAGGAAATTATTGCACAATCGGAACACTGCTCAACTATGGCATGGTCTCAATCCTCATGTATGAAACATAAGCCAAGAACCCAGAACAACCTTGCTAAAGAAGCCTCTTAGCCCTCGCAGCCGTACAGAGAGTTGACACGAGGCTCTCTCTCCATGAGTAACCAGTTCTCCCCTACTTGGGGTTCGAACTCTCACCAGCTGATGCTCGCAGTCTAACATGGCCCCATTGGGCCCTAACCAATCCATCCCGATGATCACCTTCTATCCCCGCAAGGGAATCGAAACCAAATCAGTAGGAAACCTCTCCCCAAACACATTCAAAATTCTCCTCCGAAATACCATCGCAACACTCACGGTGCGGTCATCCGCAATCTCCACCTCAAGTGAGGAATCCAAGGTCCCCGGAGCATCCCGAAACTTCTTGCTGAGCGCAAGGGATACAAATGATTGGATAGCCCTCGAATCAAAGAGAACATGGTCCGACAAACCATTGACTAGAAAGGTCCCTATACAAAATCATAACATAAGCATAACAATAAAATAAACAAGACATAATAGGTCACATACCAGTCACGACATCTGGCGCTGCTCGGGCCTCCTCCGTAGTCAGCTGAAATGGGCGACTCTTCACCGCAGGAGCCTCCGCCTTGATCGGGCGGCCATCTGTAATCCTCATCGTGGCGAGCGCAGGCGCCGCCACAACTCCTCCTCCCCTAACCAACCTCGGACAGTCGGCCTTCTTATGACCGGTATGGTTGCAGTGGAAACAAATCAAGCCCTTCTTAGGGCAATACTAGCTCATGTAACCCGGCTAGCCACATGCATAACATCCTGAGCTCGGTGGTTGGTAGGCTCCACTGTGCAGCTTACCGCGCTTGGCACAACGGCCACGACCCTGCCGGCCCTTGCTGGGAGGATGAAGGTCTTAGGCTTCCTGGCTTGACCTACTGCTGCATGAACCTGCTCCGGCTTCCGCTTCGTGCGAAACTCTAACTCAATCTCCTGTTCCCGGGTGTAACATACACTTTACAACCTCGTTCAATTATCATGTTTCATATGCTTGTTAGTTTAAAAATGAATATTTTTAGATATTATGTAGTTTTAAACGTTTAACGTAAGTAGTTATAATGGAATAAAATTATATGTGTTAAAAACACCATTTTTCGATATGGTTTTGAGGGATATGGTCAACCACAATAAAAATGTAAATGATCTAAGTCACATCAGGAAATACATTAAGATTATAACAATAACATTCTTCATCTTTATAATGCCAACTACCACATTTTTAGGTACCCGAAGAAGGTCAAAATTGGTTTCCTTTTCACAGAGTTCTTAGATGACATCATATAATTTTTTTATGAATAATGCTATGGTTTTAAAATGTTTATATAATACTTGAATATGGTGGTAAGTAGACCCGGCAATGGAGCGAATTTTGACCCTGATCCACTCCAAACCCGTATAAAATTAATGGGTTTGGATCATATTTTATGATTCGGTTACCCGTTAACGATCCATACCCGTTAACCCTTTTACTAAAAGGGTCGGGTATGGATCACTATCGATCCGATCTATTTATGACCCGTCTCGTCAAAAATTTTGAAATATAAATTAATTATTTATAAGTCATAATACATTATCAATCTTTAGGTACAAGAGTCGAGGAGTTAGATTGTTACATGTTCCACTTCGACTTCTCAGTTTAGTTCCTAATGCAAATGGCCGATTGTAGTTGACTCCCAATATAATCTCTCTATAATCTTTGAAATCGACTGTGAAATCGATATTCCACAATCAAGACTCAAGAGCAAGAAGAAAAGGGCTTCAATCACGATTCAAGAACAAGAAGAAAAGGCTGCAATCAAGTGATCTACATTCCACGATCATAACACATTGGAGAAGTTATTTATATAGCTATAATTGAAGTTTATTTTGGAATGAACGTTTTTTGGTTTTAGTGATCATGTTATATGTGTTTTAATGAATAATTATAGCCTAAACTTAATATTGTAAATGGGCCGGGTAAAAAGGTTGAAATCCATTGATCCGATGGATAAGGGTATGTGTTTAATCATTCAAAACCATGCAGGTTATGGTTCGGGTTTGGATCATCATTTGAAAATTTCTTAATGAGTTTGGATTAAGGCCAATCCGCTCAAAACCCGTTCCATTGTCAGGCCTAGTGGTAAGTGGGAAAAACAAATAAAGGGTGGAGTTTAATGTAACCGTTAGGTGAATATTTGGGTGGAGTTTGAACCAAAATACTATTATGAAATAAATGACTGACCGTAATGTATAAACTGTTAGTACTTGTAATGTACCTTAATCTGAAATATTATATTTCAAATAATTTTGTGACAAGTTTGTATAACTAAGAGATTCCATTACTTAATATATTTTATTGAATCATTGTTTAATACAATAAAACTACATAGAAGAGAAACTCGATAAATTAACACTTGATTATTTAATTAATTATTTAAGATAATATTTTTGGCATGGTCCTGATTCAGGAATAGAGTGGAAAATTAATTATTCCTTAAAATAATAAGATAATTTACAGATCTCATATAAAATATAAATTAATAATTTCTCATATACTCATACTATTTAAGGAATTATTAATCTACATTCTAAATGAGGTCTAGATATTATTTAATAGTTTAATGAATTACTAATGTATCACACTCTATTGAATTAGGATCCATCAAAAATATTTTTCTTAAAAAACTTATTATATAATAAAGTATTAAGTTTTTGCATAGATTTTCTTTTACAATTATGCTAGGGTCATATATTTTTTCCAAAGTAACATAGTCCTCCGATGTATGTTGGACATGTTTTGTGAGGTAGGCTATGGCATAAGGCAAACCAACAACTTCAAGACATGTTGGGTGTATTTTGTGAGATAGACCATAACATAAGGGAAACTAACAACACCAATATAAACGTTTAATTTGCATCAACAATGTTTATGTTGATGTTGTTAGTTTGTCTTATAATATAGTCTACCTCACGAAACACACCGAACATTGGAGGCCTGTGATATATAATTTTATTATATTAAACCATGATGAAATCTATGTTATAGCCTACATCACAAAACACACCCAACGTAACTTGGAGGCAAAAATTATGGAAAAAATCAATAATGATAGCATACTGTAAAAAAAAATACTTGATTATTTCATAAATTCTTTAAGATAATATTTTTAGACGGGTCGCCATTTGAGGATATAATGCTAAATTAATAATTCATTAAAATTATAAGATAATTTATAGACTTCATTTAAAATATAAATTAATAATTACTTATAAGACACATTTTTTATTTACAATTAAGCCCAGAAAACCGATAAGGTAAAGACACATTTTGCAAATGTTTACAAATATATTGAGCTTAACTATAAATAAAAAAATCAAAGATGATTTTTTCGTTAATAGGATAAAAGCTTAGAGACTTTTTCAAGATTTTTCTAAAACTTGAATATCCAGTCATTATAAAATTACACATTATGCTTTGACTATAAACTCTAAATGCTTGATTCATGAACCCCTAAGACTTTATTAGAAAAACCCTATATCTTTTTGCTGAGATATCAACATTAATGGGAGATTTGACATGGTAATTACCTTTTTGTCTGTTCATGTTTACGCAGCTTTTTTTTGTACACATTTGATCATTAAATTTGTTCACATATTACCATTGTTACCTGCTATAATAGATGACAATGGTAATATGTGAACACATTTAACAAGTTAAATGGTCAAATATGTATTAAAAAAAGAAAGTTGTCTAAACGTAAACAATTTTTTTTTTACAAGTTTCTTAAGACTTTTTATAATTTCTCACAACATTTTTATGATATTTTTTCCTATAGGTTTTTCTAATACAATTTTTTTAAAACTTTTTTTTATACTTTCTTATAATTTTAATACAATTGCTTTTAAACCAAATATTTTATAAATGTTTAAGAATTTTCTTACAAGTTTTTGACTTTATATATATATATATATATATATATATATATATATATATATATATATATATATATATATAATTTGTTTATAACTTTCATACAATTATTTATAAACTTCTTTCATAACATTTTAAAAGTGTTTTATAAATTTTGTATGACAATATAATATTTTTTTATAACATTTTAAAATACTTTCGTTAAATACTAGTTTAAAACGTTGTATTAAAATAAATTAAAAGATTATAAACTTCTAATTAAAAAGTATTAAAAAGTTGTAATAGTTTTAGAACATTTACATTATATAGATTTTTTTGTTTTTTATTTGCTACGTAGTACTTTTTTAATTTTTTTTACAAGCCACTCCATACTTATTGTTACATATTTAATTTATTTAATTTTATTGATAGATATTATTTACTTTAAAAATATTGTATATGGTTAAAAACAAAAGAAAAAAAAATATAAGAGGCTATATAAAATATTTCACAAAATAAAAACATATTTATTAATTAAAAAGTAAAGTTTAGAAGTAATCAATATTTAATTATTATTTAGGACATTATGGATACTTTAAAAATAATGTTTGAAAAAAATAATACTAAAAAGTATGAAAAATAAATTCGCTATTAAAAATGAGGAAAATGACTTATTATGATAATTAATTTTTCATTTTGTTCACATTTAGATAAATTTATTTTTTATACACATTTGACAATTTAACATGTTAATTGTGTTCACATATTACCATTGTCACCTTCTATAGCCGGTGACAATGGTAATATGCGAACACATATAACAAATTAAATAGTTAAATGTTTACAAAACAAATTGTCTAAATATGAATAAAACAACAAATATAATCACCATGATAAATTATTTTCATTTTTTCTCCGACGTTAATAGGATAAGATGTTTATTAGAAGTTATTAAAGGTTCATGTACATGCAAGATATTTAAAGTAGAATTTTAATTTAGCTATGTCTATGTTTGGATAATCAATAGCTTCTACTTAAGCAATTTTATAGTTTTTATCTTCATTAGAAAGACAAACATTTTTTTGGATGAATTTGTTGAAAAATACTCTATTTGACTATTACAAATTACTTCGTAACGTGTTGTTAGCAGTTTGCTAATCTTTTTTAATATATAAGTTGTTAAAAACAGGTTGTTACGATTAGTATATCTTTATGCTTTAATTCATAATACTAATAGATGTGTTAAAAAAGAAAACATAAATATTGTAAGACCGAAAAAAAGACTGACTTTATGCACTTTTATGTGATCCTATGTAGCGTTTTCTAACATCTCACTAACTTTTTGTTTTAGTATCTCTTTCGTTCCAAAAAACAATATAACAATTGTTTTATGAGAAAATTCAAATAAACTGTAAGCACAAGCTTAGTGAGTTTCTCAATCACACAAATCATATAATCACGTAATGTCATGCTCATACACATATATACAAATTGCCATGGACTCCCTCCATGGTCTTCAATGGAATGCCATGGGCTACCCCCATGGTCTTATATCCTCATGTCATGGGCTCCCCTCATGGTCTTGACAAG
The DNA here is from genome assembly GCF_002870075.4 of Lactuca sativa. Lineage (NCBI taxonomy): Eukaryota > Viridiplantae > Streptophyta > Magnoliopsida > Asterales > Asteraceae > Lactuca > Lactuca sativa. Next base: position 68,919,620 of record NC_056631.2, on the reverse strand, counting down.
TGTCATGGGCTCCCTCCATGGTCTTCACATAAACCCATATATAGATCAAATAACATATCATTTCACATTCAAATACAAACATATCATATCAATTAATGGGCCGGCCTTGGTGCCTTCGACCCATGAGTGTGGTGAGAAGACTCACCTCAATACTTGCATGGAAGCTGACTAGGTCGGGATTCCAATATCCGCTCTACACAACCCTAAAACATAAATAATTTCCTTAATTGCAACTAAAAATGCCCCAAAACCCATAAATGTTAAACTTGGTTAAAGACCAAGGTCAATGGTCAAAGTCAACGTCCTGAGTTGACCTAACTCGCGTTGAGTTGTCTCTTCAACTCGTCGAGTTTCCCTATTGTCTGATCAGATCGTGAAAAATCCTATCAACTTGTCGAGTTCACCAATGAACTCGCCGAGTTGGCCGGGAATCCAACCTCTTAATGCATTAAGCTGTTTCCAATGGATCCAAGGGCCCCAAACCTCAGATCTCTTCCAAAATGATGTCTAAAAGGGTAAAGTTTCCAACTTTACCCTCAAGAACCATCCAAAAGACGTCAAACTCAAACCCTAGGTTCCTTAAAGAGGGTTTTAACCCAGTAAGCCCCAAAACTCCCATATCAACGTCCCAAAACACATATCTGATGTCCCAAGGTTGGCAAAACACGTAAAGTTCCCAACTTTACATACATGCATGCTAGAACACGCTCTAAGGCTCATAAATGACTTAATAAGGGTCTTATTGCATAAATGGGACATAGGGACCAATAAAGTTTGCAACTTTAAGCCAAGAGAGATCATGAAGGGGTGAGATCTAACTTATCAACCCCTGGAATCCTCGTCTTCTTGGAAAACTCAACCAAAACCCCAAAATCTTGCTTAAACTTCAAATAAGGAGATCTAGATGAATACAGGACAAGGTGACGACTTTATACCTCAAATTTGTTGCCTTTTAAGAATAGTTTCTGGATCTAAGGTCCTTCCTGCAAGCTAGATGCTTCCCACTTTTAAGCTCCTTTCAAGAATCACCAAAAACAACTCTCTAAGCTCACCACACACAAGCTTGCAAGATGAAACAGTAATCTAGGGTTTTTTGGACAGGGAGGCTAAACTGGAGTCCTACATCTCCGACCATAAAGCTTGAATATCCCATCATTATAAAATTACACATTATAGTTTTATTATATTAAACCATGATGAAATCTATGTTATAGCCTACATCACAAAACACACCCAACGTAACTTGGCGGCAAAAATTATGGAAAAAATCAATAATGCTAGCATACTGTAAAAAAACAATACTTGATTATTTCATAAATTCTTTAAGATAATATTTTTTGACGGGTCGCCATTTGAGGATATAATGCTAAATTAATAATTCTTTAAAATTATAAGATAATTTATAGACTTCATTTAAAATATAAATTAATAATTCCTTATAAGACACATTTTTTTTATTTACAATTAAGCCCAGAAAACCGATAAGGTACAAGACACATTTTGCAAATGTTTACAAATATATTGAGCTTAACTATAAATAAAAAAAATCAAAGATGATTTTTTCGTTAATAGGATAAAAGCTTAGAGACTTTTTCAAGATTTTTCTAAAACTTGAATATCCAGTCATTATAAAATTACACATTATGCTTTGACTATAAACTCTAAATGCTTGATTCATGAACCCCTAAGCCTTTATTAGAAAAACCCTATATCTTTTGGGTGAGATATCAACATTAATGGGAGATTTGACATGGTAATTACCTTTTCGTCTGTTCACGTTTACACAACTTTTTTTTGTACACATTTTATCATTTAATTTGTTAAATTTGTTCACATATTATCATTGTTATCTGCTATAATAGATGACAATGGTAATACGTGAACACATTTAACAAGTTAAATGGTAAAATGTGTATTAAAAAAATAAAGTTGTCTAAATGTAAACAATTTTTTTTACAAGTTTCTTAAGACTTTTTTATAATTTTTACAACATTTTTATGATATTTTTTCCTATAGGTTTTTCTAATACAATTTTTTTTAAACTTTTTTTTTTTATACTTTCTTATAATTTTAATACAATTGCTTTTAAACCAAATATTTTATAAATGTTTAAGAATTTTCTTACAAATTTTTGACTTTATATATATATATATATATATATATATATATATATATATATATATATATATATATATATATATGTATGTATAATTTGTTTATAACTTTCATACAGTTATTTATAAACTTTTTTTGTAACATTTTTAAAGTGTTTTACAAATTTTGTATGACAATATAATATTTTTTATAACATTTTAAAATACTTTCGTTAAATACTAGTTTAAAACGTTGTATTAAAATAAATTAAAAGAATATAAACTTCTAATTAAAAAGTATTAAAAAGTTGTAATAGTTTTAGAACATTTACATTATATAGTTTTTTTTTTGTTTTTTATTTGCTACGTAGTACTTTTTTAAATTTTTTTAAAAACCCCTCCATACTTATTGTTACATATTTAATTTTATTGATAGATATTATTTACTCTAAAAATATTGTATATGGTTAAAAACAAAAGAAAAAAAATATAAGAGGTTATATAAAATATTTCACAAAATAAAAACATATTTATTAATTAAAAAGTAAAGTTTAGAAGTAATCAATATTTAATTATTATTTAGGATATTATGGGTACTTTAAAAATAATGTTTGAAAAAAATAATACTAACAAGTATGAAAAATAAATTCGCTATTAAAAGTGACGAAAATGACTTATTATGATAATTAATTTTTTATTTTGTTAACATTTAGGTAAATTTATTTTTTTATACACATTTTACCATTTAACATGTTAATTGTGTTCACATATTATTATTGTCACATGCTATAGCCGGTGACAATGGTAATATGCAAACACATATAACAAATTAAATGATCAAATGTTTACAAAACAAATTGTTTAAATATGAACAAAACAACAAAGATAATCACCATGATAAATTATTTTTATTTTTTCTCCGACGTTAATAGGATAAGATGTTTATTAGAAGTTCTTAACGGTTCATGTACATGCAAGATATTTAGAGGAGAATTTTAATTTAGTTATGTCTATGTTTGGATAGTCAATAGGTTCTACCTAAGCAATTTTATAGTGTTTATCTTCGTTAGAAAGACAAAACATTTTTTTGGATGAATTGGTTGAAAAATACTCTATTTGACTATTACAAATTACTTCGTAACGTGTTGTTAGCAGTTTGCTAATCTTTTTTAATATATAAGTTGTTTAAAACAGGTTGTTACGATTAATATATCTTTATGCTTTAACTCATAATACTAATAGATGTGTTAAAAAAGAAAACATAAATATTGTAAGACCGAAAAAAAGACTGACTTTATGCACTTTTATGTGATCCTATGTAGCGTTTTCTAACATCTCACTAACTTTTTGTTTTATTATCTCTTTCGTTCCAAAAAACAATATAACAATTGTTTTATGAGAAAATTCAGAAAATAACCATAAAAAAGATTGGTTTGAAGAAAATAATCAAGGAAAATCAAATTTTGGAAAATGACCACAGGATCCGGAGAGTACCCTCTGCGGAACCATTAAATGCTCTGGGGATCCTCTACAGCTCTACGAAATTGCAGTTTTTTGTTTTTTTTTTGTTTTTTCGGTTTTTTGCGTTCATTTTCATTTATTAATATTATTTTTTTTAAATACACTAATACCTTATGTACATATGTACATAATTTGACAAAAAAAGTTAAAAATAATGAACTTAGGTTTGATATTAGTCCATAGAACTCTTTGGGAATCCACCCTCTGCGGATCCATTAAAAGCTCTGCGGATCCAGCTACAGCTCTGCAGAATGTTGTTTTTTTTTCAAATTTTTTTTCGTTTTTTTTTTTTTTTTTTTTTTTTTTTTGCGTTTACTTTCGTTTATTAATATATATATATATATATATATATATATATATATATATATATATATATATATATATATATATATATATATATATAAAATAGACTTATATCTTATGTGATTATTATGTATAAAATTTGACAAAAAAAAGATTAAAAATAATGAAATGTTTTATGTAATACGTTTGCTACTGATGTATGTTTTTCATGTATTTGTACTGTTTTGTATTTTATGTTCTATGAAATAAAGTAAAAGTTAACTCAACTGGTTTTGTAAATAACCTAATACAAACCAAATACATATAAATAACGTAATACAAACCTGTGCATATAAATAACCAAATTAAATCAGTAGATATTTGAGGCGTATAGTAGCCGGGATGGTTGATAAACCACATTGGAAGGATATTGTTCGGGTTAGTGTATATATATATATATATATATATATATATATATATATATATATATATATATATATAAGAATTAGTGTACACCTCTGCGGAGCAGTACACACCTCTAAGGATCAGTGTATAGCTTTGCGGATCTGTGCACATCTCTAAGGATCAGTGTACACCTCTAAGGATCAGTGTACACCTCTGCGGATCTGTGCACACCTCTAAGGATCAGTGTACACCTGTGCGGATCAGTTATAGAAGTTATAGACATATTTAAGTGGTTATTGTTGAGTTTGTGAGTTTTAATTACTAATAGAAGTTGTTTTCTCGTTATGTTTTGTAGAGAGTGATTTGTAAAATGAGTTTTATTATTTTGTGTACGGGAGGGTCGTGGCAGTTAGTTAATGGAGTTGAGGTTTACGTTAGAAATAATGTGAAAAACTATGGTTTAAATCTTCCTCCAAACATTGACCATGAAATGTTATTACAAATGGTTAGAAGTAAGGCGGGTGTGTTAAATAGTCATATATGTTTGTCTTTTAAACACCCAGAGTTAGGGTATGTCATGGAGCTTGGAGATGAAACTGATGTATTTCAATTCAGACATGTAATGTTTGAATCAAAGAAGACGGTGCATTTGTATTTAACGGTGGTAGTTGAAGAAGATGAAGAACAAGCAGTGGTTAACAACCAGTTTAATACAACAAAAACTAATAGAGGTCGTAGAGAAAGCCAATGTGATGGAAACCATTCAAGGGGAAGAGGAAATGACACTTTTATATCAGATAATGATAAAGAACTAAAAGTGGGCATGAATGAATTACAACGTGAAAATTTGTTCGAGTTTGGAGAAGTTCCTGAAATTGATGATCGAAGATGTGAGGAAAAATCAAATGAAGGGTGGTCGGATGATGAGTACACGCAACGAAAAACTGCTTTTAATTCATGGGTCAAGGAAGTTTGAGAGTTGTGGGAACCATAATACATAACATTATGGGTCAAGGAAGTTTGAGAGTTTGGAAGCCTAATGATATAATTAGAGATATGAATGTTTTGATACAAATAAATATGAGTTATTCACAAGCGTGACATGCTAGAGAATTTGCTTTGGGATTGATGATGGGGACCCCCGAAGAAAGTTTCTCCAAACTTCCAAATTATTTTCACAATCTGAAGAAACATAATCCTGGTACTGTGGCGTACATAAAAACTGATTCGGTGGATCGTTTTGAGTATTGCTTTTTCGCTATAGGATGCACGTTAATATATTTTTAAATATATTTATATTATCTTAAATGTTTATAAACAATTTATATTGTTGATATATTAATGGTTTTTATATTGTTGTTGCAGATACGTGCTTTCAGAGAGTGTTGTAGAAAAGTTATTATTATGGATGGTGCTCATTTGAAAGGAAAGTACAAAGGCACCATCTTGCATGCAGTAGCCATGGATGACAACAATCAGATCTTGCCTATTAGGTATGGAATTTACCCAAAAGAGACTACAAATTCTTGGACATGGTTTCTTGAAAAACTACATGAATGCATTGGTGATGTGGAAGGTCTAACAATGGTCACAGATAGAGCACCCATAATTGCTGTAAGTATTCAAAATGTTTTCCAAATGCTCAACATGGATTGTGTGGTTTTTGTAACGCCCGCAAATCTGGGCTAGTCAAATTAGAGGCAATAGGGGTCGAAAACGACTTTTCGACAAAAGATTATTTAGAATAAATAATCTTAATCAAGTTGTAGAGTATGTTACAAGGTTTTCGTACATATAAAGAACGCCGAAATCCGAGTTATAACGAAGAAGTTATGACCCGTTGAAGTTTCGCGACGGAACCGGCACGATATCGGGAAGCGTAAATAGTGAATTTACGATAGAGCGAGATTTAGCCTTAGCGATCTAAACGAAAGTCGTAGAATATGTTAAACTAAGAACATCGATAAAAAGAACGCCCAAATCTGACTTTGTATGAGGAAGTTATGATTTTTCTAAGATTTAGCATAACAATGCACAGCCCGAAATCTGAATGTTAGATCGGTCGATTTTTAGCCGACGGGATCTAAATGAAAGTTGTAGTACTCACAAATACCAACGCGTGGATATAAAGAACGTCGATAATAGATCTCGTATGCGAAAGTTATGGACGAAGCTTAGTCCCTACTTTTCGAGCGCGGCGAATTCGACACAGTTTTGTAAATACGAGATAGAATGAGAATTAGCCAACGAGGTCTAAATGAGAGTTGAAGATCTCACTAATAGGAACTCAACGGTAAAAAGACAGACAAAAATGGAGCTCGTATGCGAAAGTTATGGACGAAGCTTAGTCCCTACTTTTCGAGCGCGGCGAATCTGATACAGTTTTGTAAATACGAGATAGAATGAGAATTAGCCAACGAGGTCTAAATGAAAGTTGAAGATCTCATTAATAGGAACTCAACAGTAAAAAGACAGACAAAAACGGAGCTCGTATGCAAAAGTTACGGATGAAGCTTGGAGACTACTTTACTATACACTTCCTATAAATACAAGGGTGAACTCCTCATATTTTCTTCACACCATAAGCCTTTCTTTCTCTCTCTAACTTCTCTCTAGCCTCCCTAAACCCCTCCCAAGTCTACGGAACCTCCCTAGCACGAGAAGAGAGCCCCGGAGCGCCCGACGGCTCCGAGAAGAAAAGCTTTCGGCTCGGAAACGCTGCTCCAGCGAAGCCCGGTTTTTAATAAAAACCCGCTGTAAGTGAGCTACGCCTATAGTATATTTAATATAGATTTTATTTAATTATAGTAGCATTGTTAGGACCTTAAAATAATTATTTAGGCTATTATTATGAGTTATATTGAGTGTTATTTAACGCTTATATAATAGTAATAATAGCTAGACTATTAAATTAGTCTCGTCAAGCGTTAGACTAAACTCTAGTGGTAATGATACTAGGTTTCGTCAAAGGATAATTGTTTTAAGAGTAACGAAGTGCTGTCCGAGTGCCGACTCACCACCTTTCAAGTGAGTGCATGGTCCCTTTCATCTTACACATAGATATGAAGTATTTTATATAAACTACGTGCTATGTGTGCATATTATCTGAATACTTGCTTTCTATGCTGGTTGAACATTTTATACATGTTTTAAAGGACTTAAACTGTATACGTATCTTATATATACGAAAATGTTGGGTATGAGATGGTAGATGAATGATGAGAGATAGAAGATGACGTGAGTATACATTGGCAGCTATAGACTTAGTGCCTATGGGACAAACACCGGTAGCTATGGACTTAGTACCTTTTAGACGTTGGTAGCTATGGATTTAGTACCTGTTGGGAATTGGTAGCTATGGACTTAGTACCTATTAGTTAGACGCTGGTAGCTAAGGATTTAGTACCTGTAGGAATTGGTAGCTATGGACTTAGTACCTGTTGAACATTGGTAGCTATGGACTTAGTACCTATTAGATAAAGACTGGTAGCTATGGATTTAGTACCCGATGAATAGACTATAGCAGCTATGGAATTAGTGCTTTATGAACGAACATTGGCAGCTATGGATTTAGTGCCAGTCCCATAACCCTGGAAGTAAGGGACTTCGGAATAAACGAATGCAGGATAGATGACTCTTAGGTTAAATCCTTAAAGAGTAAAGAAGATAATGGGGATGAGTAATTTGGTTGATTGTTTGATTGAACATAATAATTATATTATTGTGGGTTGAAAACCTATGTACTCACCAGGTTTCCCAACCTGACCCACTCAGTTTATTTACATCACAGGTGACGATATGAAGTGACATTACACTGAGAGATTTAAAGAGATGTAGATCACTAGTGTAAATAATTGTAAGTTCTGTTTATGCTTATGTTTCTATATTAACAATGACATCCCAAACGTTTTAAAATGAAATAAATACGTTTCTTCGAAAATGTTTTAATAACGTATTTATCGTGTTTTTCTGGGAACAAATTCCGCAACATTTTTATAAAATGAAGTACTCTGATTTTTATAAAGCATAAACAAAAATCGGTCTTTTCTGGCCGTGATTTTGGGGATGTCACAGTTTTCATCTAATAGGAAACATAGTCCACACCTTTGGAAAAAACAAAAAACAACAATTTTGTTTTGGAAGCTGGTAAGAGCTTACAAAACCACTGAGTTTAAATTCTATTGGGGGAGACTTCGTAATTCTAAGAGATAATGTAGCAACAAATTCCACGTGAGAAATGGACCAAAGCGTATTTCCCTACCACGAGGTATGATTATATGACCTCAAATAGTGCGGAGTCCATGAATGATGTATCAAATAAAGCAAGGAAGTTGCCTATATTACCACTTCTTGAGTTCTTTCGCGCACTTATGCAGAAATGGTTTTACAAACGGCGGATGGCTGCAGGTATGATTATGTTTAATTTTAAATTATATGATAAATGTCATATATAATAATATATGTTTGTTTTAACAGAAGAAAGTACAACAATACTAACACAGTAGGCTGAAGATATGGTTAAAAAAACTAATGAGGGGATTCATGGATGGTCGGTATCCGGTGTTGACAATACAACATATCAAGTGCATGACTTCAAAAGCGGCGACATAATGAATTTGAGGGAAAAGACTTGTTCTTGCAGATATTGGCAACTAACTGGTTTGCCATGTGGTCATGTGATAATGGTTTTAACACACTTGAAAAATGATCATTGTGGGCATATGGCTATAGATTCTTACAAAATTTAAACATATCAAAGAACGTACGAGCAGGCCGTATACCCTCTTTCAGAACTTAGTGATTGGGAGGTTCCGGATGACCTTATGGTTGTTAACCCTCCTGTGATGGAAATACGTCAATCCGGTAGACCAAAAAACACCAATCGTATTCCTTCTCAAGGTGAGGAACCAAAAATAAGAAGGTGTACTAGATGCCATAACATAACTCATAATGCAAGGACATGCAAGGAAATCGTTCCAAAGAACCAAAGTAAAACTAAAAAACGTACCGGGGCGCTAGGGAGTGGGACAAAAGCGACAGAAGAGGAACCGACACAAGCGACCAAAAATTAATGGCAGCATGGGCCAGAGAACCAATGGGCGCAACATACCGAACAACAATGGCAGCAACAGCCAGACAACCAATGGACACAACAGACTGAACATCAATGGCAGCAACATCCAGACAACCAATGGACAACAAACCGAACAACAATGGCATCAGGAGCCACATAACCAATAGGCACAAGAGCCGAATACCAACCGCAGGAAGAGCCACATAACCAATGGCAGGGTTGCACCGAGTACCAATGGCACCAAGAGCCAGATAACCAATGGACGCAAGAGACAGTAAACCTAGAGACACAAGCAGCAGATAACCCATGGACGAAATACGAAAACAGATCAAAGTTTCCGTGGTTCGATTTGAATGAATGAAGTTTATTTCAAATTACGTTTATTATGAAGGTTGTATGGTTATGTTTTCTAAGGTATGTTTTATAACCTATAAGAAACATGAAATATTTATATAATTTTAATTAGGTTATTTATATGCACCGGTTTGTATTATATTATTTATAAGTACAAATACATGAAAACATACATAAGTAGCAAACGTATTACATAAAACATTTCAATATTTTTAAACTTTTTTGTCAATTTTTTTACATAATAATCACATAAGGTATAAGTGTATTTAAAAAAAATATTAATAAACAAAAATGAACGCAAAAAAAAAAAAAAACGAAAAAAAAAATTAAAAAATTAAAAAACCAACATTCCGCAGAGCTGTAGCTGGATCCGTAGAGGCTTTAATGGATCCGCAGAGGGTGGATTTTTAAAGAGTTCTATGGACTGATATCATACATAAGTTCATTATTTTTAACATTTTTTTGTCAAATTATTTACATAATCACATAAGGTATTATAGTATTTAAAAAAATTAATATTAATAAAAAAATAAATGAAAAAAAAATGAAAAACCGAAAAAAAAAATTATAAAAAATCAAAAAACAGCAATTCTGGCATTCCGTAGAGCTGTAGAGGATCCGCAAAACATTTTCCATAAAAGATACTCTGTGGAACCTTTGGTTATTTTCTAAAATTTGATTTTCCTTGGTTATTTTCTTCAAACCGATCTTCTTTTTTATTATCGTCCGAATTTCTTGTTTTATGATTGAGACTTTATTTGATTATAATCCCATAAGATACTAACATATTGAATTTGATGCCAAATTTGGCCTCCCGAGGCTTGTTTACGAATCTTAATTATTGATATGAATAGTGAGTAGGCCACCATTGTTACTAATCTAATAATACGGGCGTGTGGCAACACGTGTGAACTTCCTACACATGTGCACTTGTGGCCAACTCAAATCCTCCCCAATTATTTGACCACGATTTTTCTTTCCGAATCACGCTACCAAAATAAAAATACTTCACCGTCCATATATATATTTTTATTTTTTATTTCGAAAGAAAACCATGTTCTCTCTAATATTAAACTCAATTTTATGTATTGGTAATCAACTTCGGATATCATTAAGTACGATTTGAACTTTTATACTTACAAATATTTTTTTTTTTTGTTAAATTACTTAATAATTCAAACGTTGAATTTTAAAAATGAAATAGGGTACATTAGTTTTAATCGCGTAAACAATAACAACTAAACGTTTTATAGCTTTTATAATTGTGATAATCACAAAAAAAATGCTTGAAGGTTGCACATTGTATCTTATCATAATCTATTACAGACCAAACTAATAATCACTTTATCCATATTACACAAAGTGAAACCTTTTATGTTCAAGTATATTTTTAAAACATGACAAAAAAATTTAAAAACTAAATGACATACATATTGTACTATCAAAGATCGTTGGGCTGATCAGAATTGAGTTTGAAACCGGAGACATGAAGTTAGGGGTTTGTTGAAGTGCTCACCTCCCACTTTGTGGGAATAATTCATTTTCTTGATGATTTCCAACAAATATGAAAAAAGATGCTTGGATATGAGATTTGGTAAGTTCTCACATCTTTAGGTCACAACCGAGAAGAATTATAGACGAGCATATGTTGCAAGATCGTATTAACCCTACTAGATGGAATTTCCGTTCTCCTAGGAAGGTAAATACTGTAATGTGGAGAATCTTGTTGCATTGGCTTCCGAAGATTCATAAATTGGTGAAAAAAGATATTGATGTCTCGTTAATTATGTATAGATTCTCTCTAAGAGATGTGTGCAACCCAAAGTTGATGGTGATATAATTCATTTGGTTCCTCATATCGACTTGGCTCATCCGAAATAAGTATTTTACAAATATAAGAATCTAGATTACTCCCCTATTTTATTGTATTTGTTATTCCATACATAGTAAAAATACAAACCGTAAACGTGACTTCAATTCCACTGTTTAATCTATAAGATAACTTAGAATCTATAGACTTACGAAGAAAACTTCTAGCTCATATTGTTTATGGGTTGAGACCATGAATGGAATTCTATGAGATCGAATCTTTCGCTGTTCCTCAATAGCTTAGTGGTAGAGAGGTTGCCCGTTAATTAAAATTCCTCGGAAAACTTTGAGCATTTATTTTTGGAGGTGTGAAGTGGCAACTATAACTTGAACTTTTATCATCTAATGGATCCAATTATATCCCCTACTCTTGTTTTAGTTTTAGAGGTGCTGACTTTGGTGGATTCTTTGGTTTTGTCTGCTACTAAAAAGATGGCAGTTAAAGTGATCATTTGCTGACTTGGTGAGGAGACTCACCTCGCAATGCCGAATCATCCTGAAAAATCTATGGTTGCTGGTTCGAAAAATCCCGAGCTAACAATATCAAATAACATCCAATTAATAATTGAATTCCAATCCATCACTATCAGTCCATAAAATAGGGCAAATGACAATTTTACCATTCTCCTAGTTTGGACCAAGACTTAGATGCTGTTTGTTTTTTTGAAGCAAAAATACATAAAGTCTGCGGACCACCTCTGCAACCCTCTGCAATAGAAGAGGTGGACCAAATGGCTGCAGACTGTAATAAGAAGTGCGTTTGTTTTTTTTAACATCCGCATGCTGCTATAGATATTAAAAAATTAAAATAAAATGATATTATAATCCGAAAATAGTTTTTTAATACCGAAAATCTAATAATTTATGACATTTCGGTAAGAATTTATGACATTTCAACAAAAAATAATGATATTTAAAAAGAAAAAAATTTCAACAAGAATAAACGAAAATAACGAAAAAAATATGAAATAAGATTTTAGAAATATATAATAAATATTTTAGCAAGAAAAAAAGAAAAGTAAGAGGTACGAAGACACAAAACAAGTGTTGCGCCAAGAAGAACACGCGCATAGGTTTTTTAATCCGAAGACTTGTGAAAACCAAACAGCTGCGAGATGAAAAGTGTTGCGCGTGTGCTGCGCCGCACAACAATAAAAGGTCTGAAGAGGTATATTTTTTTTCCAAGAAACAAACTACACCTTAGGCCCAAACCTCTAATCTAAAAGGCCCAAACATTGTCCAATTTTCCAAATTGGGCTCAAATCCCATTGTAGGCCTTCTTAATTATCAGCCCAAAACCTGATGGCCCAACATGGCCTAAAACAATGAAGCCCAATAGATGGCCCAAACTGAAGCCTAAACAACGAAGTCCAATCCTGCTGAGTATGTCAGGCGTACTTAGTTGTACACTAAGCGTACACGCTAAACGACTTGTTTGTCGTGCGTATAGACTTATACGCCCAACGTACTCACATATTAAGCCAAAACCCTCTTTAAGCACTTAATGCTTAAGACTAGAAGTCAAAACCATATATCTAATCCGGTAATCCCTAATAAATGTCTAGAACCATAAAGTCACTGACTTGGTGACTTTGCATGCCCCAAAAAGACCCAACTTCAAGATATAGCACTTTACTTACACTAAATGGACATAATCTCATGCATGGGTGATTCTAAACCCTAAAGGTGCAAACTTTATGGACTTTCAACCTCAGAAACACCAAGATTGGCAACTCATAGCTCCTGGAGTGGTGTCAAACCACTTGATCTCATTCATGGGGCCAAAAGGGTGCAAAACCCATAAAAAATAGATCTAAGCTTCTAATGAGCAAGGTCATAATTTTTTACCTCAAACAAGTTGGAAATGAAGTAGAGAATCAGGATCCACAAGCTTTTCCTTGACCCACAACCTTGCACCATACTCCTTCTTCTTGAATTTGAACCAAAACACACCAAGATGCACACAATGAGCTCAAAAACACAACAATGGAGGCTAAGGGATAATTTATAGGGTTTTGGGGGCTTGGAGGCTGGTATAGAGGCCATCCCTAAAGACTTAAAGTGCTTATATAGGGTATAACACCATAAATTAGGGTTTCCACTAACTCTTCGTATGCCCCGTGTAATCTTCATACGCCCAACGTACGAGGTCTCACATCCACGATCAGACCCTCCTAGTACGCTAAGCGTACACTAGTGTACACCTCACGTACTGACCATCGCACCAGTACGCCCTCCATACTCCCTAGGTACCCTGCGTACAAGGGTTTCCCTTCTGAAGGCCATAACTTCCTCATTATAAATCAGATTTTGACGATCCTTATATCCATGAAAAGGTAACAAGAAGCTCTACGCTTTAATCAACTCATACTTGCCTTACGATTTCCCGAACAAAATCCAATTTCCATAAAAATCTGAGCTGACATATTACCAAAATACCTTTTGGCTCCAAAACACAAACCGAACATCCGGATCATCTAAATTACATCATCCACCTCCAAATGAGTCTAAATCTCAACTCCCCAAGGGTCCTAAGTCTGCTAATACCCGATCCTTGATCACTACCCCGAAATGGGAACAATTCGGAACAGGGTGTTACAGGGCCATGTTAGGAAACCTGGTGAGCACATAGGGTATTCAACCCACAATACGATAATCTTTATATATATATATATATATATATATATATATATATATATATATATATATATATATATTCTTCAACATTCAAATAACCCAATTAACCCATTCTCGTTGTTCTCACTTACTAATCCTAACATGAACTCGATGGATCTTTCTTAAAGAATCTTTATCAGTAGACAACTATACTTCCTAGGTGATTAGGCACGACAATATGATAATAATTTTGCTAAACACGACAACATGGCAGTACATTAGTACTTGGGATAGGCATGACATGCACAACAGTACAATAGTACTTGGGATATTCACATCAGTACTTACATCAGTACAAAAGTACTTTGAATAGCCACAACAATACAAAAGTACTTGGGATAGGCACAACAGTACAAAGGTACTTGGGATAAACAAGGAAGACACGACTTATTATTTTTCATGGCTTTCATTAACTTATCACAACCACTACCTCACACAACCCTATTACAAACTCTCATTTGTTATTTTGCATAGCCTTCACTACCCAATCATATTATTAAGTATGATTAATAAACGATTAAATCAAGTAACAATCATATTGTACAACTACATTAAACACAACAAAGACATCACAACTAATAATTAAGCAATTAGAATACTTGTATTTATGTGTAAATAGAAAGTAACTATGCACTCACCTGACAGAAGTAGGTGACTCAAAGTTAGGGCAACGCTTCACCTTCACACTTTCAAAGACAGAGTAATCGAACGAAAACTGGGAATTTTGACTGCAGAACTCTGACTTGAGAGCTTCTACTAGATAGCTACTTCTAGTCGGGTACTTTAGGGGGTCAAAGAGCTTTTCCGAATACCATAAAACTAAGGGAAAATGGGCTACAAGAAGGGGAACTCAGAGATAAGGGTTGTAGGGGTGAGATTTAAAGAGCATATACGGATGGCTATTTATAGGGAAAATATTTATTTGCACTCAGCGCATCCAAAATACATGCCGCATATTTGGTATGATATGGCGACATGTCAATTTCCTATGGTACCACGTGTCGCGATTTAGGTGGTGTGTCAGTGCACACGATTGCACGTGAAATTTCCTATTTTCTTAGAAAATTCATATCTTGCTCATACGATCTCCGTTTTCAACATATTTTATATCCACACGTAGCTATTGATGAGATATACAACTTTCATTTAGACTCCGTCAACTAATTTTGACTTTATTTTTAAAGTTATATTTTTATAGGCTTAAACTATTAAAGTCCGTGTAAAAATCATAACCCTCTCATACGATATCTGTCCTTGACTGTATTTATATCGACAGATAGGTATGGATGAGATCTTTAACTCTCATTTAGATTGTTTTTCCTAACAATCGAACGAATTCAATTTCGGTTTCCGAGCCGTATACTGCTACGCTGAAACTTTGAAAAATCATAACTTCCTCTTACAAAGTTAGATTTGGAGGTTCTCTAAAACCCCAATCTCAGTTTACCGATAACTATGACTTTCGTTTAGATTGCTTAGGCTAATAAAAACCTATCTCTGGTTCATTATTTACGACATACTGATTGAACATGAAACTTCGGAAGATCATGACTTCTTTACTCGAAGTTAGATTTTAGAGTTCCTTATATGTATGGAATCCTTGTCACATACACTATAGCTTTGGTTAAGGTTTATCCTAAATAACCTTCTATCAAAATTCATTTTCAATGCTTAATATGTCTTGATTGACTAGCCCAAATATGTAGGTGTTACAATTATCTCCCCCTAAGGATGATTACGTCTCAGAATCATCAACAAAACAAGGCTTATATTATGGCTTTGCATGTTACCTTTCCATCCTACGTAATAATCGTAACTCTTATGTCTCTTCTATTGAGTTTCTAACTCATAGTCTTCTCGATTGTTGATGGTGCTTGATCTTGCACCTGTTCTTCTTTCTAAATTCGATCTACATTGGAGACTCATGCTCCTTCTAGAATTGACTTAACCTAAGATATGGTCTTTACTTTGAGTATTGCAACAGACCGATGGGCCGCGTTCTAATGACCTCTCATCATATGATGCAATGGCTAGACTCAGGTCACTTTGAGTCAGATTCTAACACGAAATATACCTTCTTTCATGTTCTAATGTGATACAATCACATTCTAGTATGTAGTACTTCTAACTACATGCTACTTAATCCTAAAGGCGACTATGATACTTCTATTGATCGCTTCGATTCTCTTTTCCTTCGAACTTTCAACTAAAGTCGGACACTATGTCGAACTTACCTTGTAGATTAGTTGGAATTGATTTGATATGACCACTAGGGTCATAAATGACATTCATTCTGTTAGCCATTAACGAAATGATGATAATGACGGACACAAACAAACAAATTCAAATACTAGCGCCTTGGTAACCTTGTGACTCATTCTAATTTAAGTATGAATCCTATGTTTTCGGTACTACGAGCCCATACTACCTTCCACACCTACTCATACCTGTACCAAAATTTCTCTTGCAGTCCCCAAGTTCAAAAATCACAAAATAATTTAACACATACGAATGTGTCCAAGCAATCATAAAAATTTTCCTAGACTCCACTAGGACTTCTTCTAGGTGTATCTTTAATAGTAATTCTACTCCAACTTGGTTGATGGTGGAAAGGCCAGACGATGGGATGACTTCGGGAATCACACCAAAATTTCTACCATCCCGCCAATATTGTTATATATTATAAAGGCAAGATAACACTCTATAGTTATTACGTATAATATCTTCCAATAAGTATAAGTATCTTTGCTAAGTCCACTATGAGTCTTTACCATGACGTTCTATACACCAAAACAGACGTTCAATGTACCGTGATGAGAATAAAGATAAGGAAAATTTTGATGCATGATCCTCCTTATCACTCCAAAAAGTTATATGTCAGTTCTAATACCTTAATTAAACTTTTAGAATCCTGAACATATAAAATTTCCTAATTCTAGGGTAGTAACAAACCTTTAAACCTAATAGCAATTTAGATAGGCAACCTAAGGCATGCTATAATATAAATCATTTTGCACATAATAGCAATTAAGGCACATTTCCTAATGTATTCTAGTAACTGTGTCAATTTAGGTATACTACCTAAAATAAAAAAGATACTCACCTCATAATCATTGCTTAGCATTCTAGGTTTAAGTCTAAAAATTCCCTAATATTCCTAGTTTGGTTAAAGTAATGCTCTGATACCAACTGTGACATCCCATTTTTGATGAAAATTTTAAAATTTTTTGTTTATGCTTATTTAAACACTTTTTAATGTGGAATTGGTCCCAAAACTATCCTTGACATGATATAATATCAAAATCAAGGCATTTCAAAAGCTTTTATAATTTAAAATCTCGGGATGTCATAACTGATAAAAGAAACATAAGCATAAACAAAGACTTACAAAGTCTCAATATACTAACGATATACATATCCTTGAATCTCTTAGCAGATAATTACATTATCTATTGGTATTTTCATATCAGTGCCCATGATACAAGGAATTGAGTGAGTCAGGATGGGAAACTTGGTGAGCACATAATGTTTTCAATTCACAATATTATAATCTTTAGTTATATATATTCTTAAGCATTCAAATAACCCAATTACCTGATTCCCGTTATTCTCACTTACTATTCCTAACATGATCTCGAGGGATCTTTCTTAAAGGACCTTTATCAGTAGACACCTATACTTCCTAGGTGATTAGTTACGACAATATGATAATACTTTGGATAAACATGACAACACAACAGTACATTAGTACCTGGGATAGGGACGGAAGGTACAACAGTACAATAGTACTTGAGATAGGCACAACAATACAAAGTACTTGGAATAAGCACATCAGTACAAAAGTACTTGGTATAGGCACATCAATACAAAAGTACCTAGGATAGACACGACAAACACGACTTATTATTTCATATGGCTTTCACTAACCTATCACCACCACTATCTCACACAACCCTATCACAACCTCTCGTTTGTTATTTCGTACAAACCTTCACTACCAAATCATATTATTAAGTATAATAAATATACAATTAAATCAAGTAACAATCATATTGTACAACTACATTAAACACAACAAAGACAACACACATAGCAATTAAGAATTTATTATGATTCTATTTATGTGTAAGTAGAAAGTAACTATGCACTCACCAACCATAAGTAGGTGACTCAAAGTTAAGGAAGCGCATCGCCTTCACACTTTCAAAGACAAAGTAATTTAACATAAACCGGGAATAATGAGGGCAGAAATCTGACCGGCGTCTTCTACTAGATAGCTACTACTAGTCGAGTACTTCAGGGGGTTGCAGGGCTTCGCCAACTACAAAAAATCTAAGGGAAAATGGGCTACAGGAGGGGGTACTGAGAGATACGGGTTGTAGGGGTGAGATTTGAGGAACATATATAGAGGTCTACTTATAGGGAAAAAAATTTATTTGCATGCGATGCATCCAAAATGCACACCGCGTATTTGGTCGGAGGTGGCGATGTGTCAATTTCCTATGGTGTCACGTGATGCAATTTGGGTGGTGTGTCAGTGCACGCCGTGCATTTGGTCGATGCACACGACTGTGCAGTCCTGTTTTCTTATAAAATTCATATATTGCTCATAATAGTTCTATTTTCAACGGGTTTTATATCTACATGTAGCTATCGACGAGATTTACAACTTTCATTTAGACAATGTCGACTAAATTTGACTTTATTTTTAAAGTATATTTTTACAGGATTAAACTGGTAAAGTCTGTGTAAAAATCATAACTCTTTCATATAATATCCGTTCTCGAATGTATTTATATTAATGGATACGTATAGACGAGATCTTCAACTCACATTTAGATTGTTTTCCTTAACAATCGATCGAATTCAATTGCAGTTTCTTAGTCGTATACTGCTACGCTGAAACTTTGAAAAATCATAACTTTCTCTTACGAAGTTAATTTGGACGTTCTCAATACTTCTATTCTTAGTTTAACGACTACTATGGATTTCTTTTAGATTTCTTAGGATAATAAGAAACCTATCTCTGATTCATTATTTATGACATACTGATTGAACGTGAATCTTTAGAAAATCATAACTTCTTCAGTTGAAGTCGGATTTTAGAGTTCATTATATGTACGAAATCCTTGACACATACACTATAACTTTGGTTACGGTTATTTATCTTAAAAACCCTTCTATCAAAAGTCATTTTCAACATTTAATATGTCTTGATTGACTAGTCCAAATTTGTTGGTGTTACAAGAGCCTTGCTCCCGGTTTTGGATAACAAAAGATGAAGGAAAAGCAAGCTAAAAAACAAACCCTTACACTAGTTTATATAATTCCATTTAACAATAAGTGGACCATGCTTCAAATCTAGTCAAAGTACAGTACATTCAAGAGGTATGACAAGGAATAAGATGAACACAACACTCAACCATCACACCTCCATGAGGTGGATGGTTTTAAGGACAACAAAAATCAACCTTGTGTGTCATTCACTTTATCTTATAAACCAGTATATATTTATACATCTCTTTTATATAAAAACTAACTTATATACAAATGAACTCTAACTAGTTCAATAAATGTACACAACTTATAAAATCATACCTTATGATTTACTAGTTGTTATTTCTCCAAATAAAATATTATCTCCATAAATATAATTTCCTAATTAGTTGTTAAAATAATATTTTTATAAAATAATAATTCTCCAATTAAATACAAGTGTTGATATTTATTAATAATCAAATTATACTAATAAAGAATCAATTAGAACTAACTTGTTATATGGTGTGACCCTTTAGGATCATATGTCATTCGCAATATTATTTTATAATGACTCTTGAGAATAAAGATCGTTCAATCTCCCACTTACACAAGCTTCAACTGATAAAATTTGAGTTCATAGCCCAAGATGAGTTCCAAATCCGAGATGAGTTCCAATCCCGAGATGAATTTCAAGTCTGAAATTAGTTTAAGTACCGAGTTAAGCCTTAGTTGCGGCTGGTTACGATTAAGTGTGAACTATCGCAATGACTCACAGTCTAATGTTTTCATATGTGAATGCAAGCCTCAGAGTGTGTAACGCCCGTAGATTAGGGCTAGTTAATTTAAGGTCAATAAGCGTCAAAAATGACTTTTTGATGGAAGATTATTTTGAAGCAACAATCTTAACTAAGTTGTAGTATATGTTACAAGGGTTCCATACATACAAAGAACGCTAAAATCCGAGTTATAACGAAGAAGTTATGACCCATCGAAGTTTCGCGATAGAACCGACACGACGCTGGATGACGTAAAAAGTGAATTTACGGTGGAGCGATAATTAGCCTTAGTGATCTAAACAAAATTTGTAGAGCATAGTCTCACCTATGCGTGGATATAAAGAACGTCGAAAATGAAGTTCGTATGAGGAAGATATGAATTTCTAAAGTTTATAAATAATTAAAATATATATATATATATATATATATATATATATATATATATATATATATATATATATATATATATATATATATAGTTATTATTTCGGATAATATCCGGATCCGAGGAGTCACCGATCCAATCCGAAGGGTACACCCAGAGTACCTATTTGTACGCCCCGCGTACATGTCGACAGCGAGGAACGTCCAACGTCCGAAAGAGTTACGCCAACGTACTTCGATCTTGCACGGTCCGGAGGAGGCCACGATCCACCATCCGAAGCTCGACACGTGGAAGTCTGATCCGAACTACGCCCCGCGTAGTGCCTTGTACGCCCATCGTATGTGCGAGGTTCAGACCCTATATAAAGGGTGCGAGGGAAGCCGAGTTCTTTGCCAATATTCTTTCTTTATCTCTCATTTTTTAATTGATTTTCATGCAAGAGATACCCTAAAGCCCCGGTATCATTCCCGAGCCCCGAAGCAAGTCCCGAACCCCCGAAGCCCCGAAGATCCCGAGAAGTAAAATTCCCAAGCCGAAGCTCTTCCCGCGAGAAGCCCAGTTTTTGGAGAAAACATTCCAGTTTCATCGGAAAAGATTATTCCAAGAGACGAGGCGTTGTCCGATCATCTTCTGATCTAGTGAGTGTATAGTCCCTTTCATGAACACGATTTTAATACAAGTATCGGTTAAATGTATTACATCTATGTTATGTGTGAGCGTATAGTTACTTTCTTCTAACACATAAGTATGAAGTATTTGCTATGAAATACGTGTTATGTGTTTATATATTGTTGTTTATTTGAAATGTTGGTGGAATGGATGGACTATATAGGTTTTAATGAGTTAAACTGTATATGTATTTTGTAACTACAAATATGTTGGGTAGGACATGGGTAGATGAGATCCGTGAGTATGGATCATATCAAGAGGTTAGTTTTAGATCCGTGAGTAGGGATCAGATCAAGAGGCTAGTTTTAGATCTGTGAGTATGGATTAGACCAAGAGGTTAGTTTTAGATTCGGGATTATGGATCAGGTAAAGAGATAAAACTTGTTATTAGTCCGGGAGTATGGATTAAGACTAAGTTAATTGTCCCTAGTCCGGGAGTATAGATTGGGCACAGTTATTGATCCGGGAGTATGGACCAGATCAGGATTAAGGTATAGTTAATTGTCCCTATTCGTGGAGTATGGATCAGATTAGGAGGTTAGTTTTAGATCTGTAAGTATCGATCAGGTAGTTTTAGATCCGTGAGTATGGATCAGGGGAAAAGGTTAGTTTTAGATCCGTGAGTATGGATCAGGTGAAAAGGTTAGTTTTAGATCCGTGAGTATGGATCGGGTGAAGAGGATAGTTTTAGATCCGTGAGTAGGGTTTAGGTAAAGAGGAAAATTTTAGATACGAGAGTTTATATCGTTTTGTTGTGAGGATCGATGGGGTGGGATAAGAGTTGCCTTTATATGGTGAAATTGTACAAGTTTGAATGTTCTATATATATATATATATATATATATATATATATATATATATATATATATATATATATATATATATGATATAACATTGTGGGATGAAAACCCTATATGCTCACCAGGCTCCCAAGCCTGACCCACTCAGTTTTCTTTGTATCACATGTATCAATACGAAGACATATTTCACTGAGAGATTAAAGGAGATGTAAATCACTAGTGTAAATGAACGTATGTTCTGTTTATGCTTATGTGTCTGTATCGGAACATGACATCCCGAGATTTTGTTATATAATGAAAATACATTTCTTTAAGAAATGCTTTGACAACTTCTTATCATATTTTGTTTTGGGAACAAATTTCGCAACCGTTTTCTTTGAAAGATTACTCTGACTTTTTTAAAACAAAGCATAAACAAATTGGTCGTTTCTGGCCGTGAAATTGGAGATGTCACAGTTGGTATCAGAGCATTAGTTTAAGCGAACTAGGAATTTGTAGGAAATTTTAAGAGTTAAACTTAGAATGCTAAGTAATAATTGTGAGGAGTGTGTCTAAAATATGTTAGGCAGTACACCTAAATTGACACAAGCATTAGTTTATTTTAGGAATGATGCTTAAAATGCTTTTATGTGCTAAATGTTATATGTTTCCATATATGATATTATTTGTTCGGATCTATGGTCTGTTGCCGACCGGATCAGGAAACCTTATGTGTTTAGGATTCTAAGCATACAATTACGATATTAGAACTAGCATGTAAATATTTCGGAGCGATAAGGAGATTTATACGTTTATCGTAAATGAAGATTTCCTATCTTAAATTCTCACCCAGTACACCGAATGTCTGCTTTGGTGCACAAAGAGTCATGGTGAAGACTCATAGAGAAATTGAGTAAATGGAGGAAATGAAAAAGACTTATGATAGTGAGTGACACCTATCGGAAGATGTCGTAAGAGTGATATTTTGCCTTTAGAATATGTCTTATAAAATAAAAGTACTATTAGAGGAGTACGGTGCGTCTGAAGTACACCTTCGATTGGCAGGATGATGGAACGATTGGTGAAAATCTTGAAGTTGTCTCATCGTCTAGTATTTCCATCACCGATCGAGTTGAAGTAGAGTTGATGATTGAAGATTGAGCAATGAAGAATTCCTAGTAGAGTCTAGGGAAATTGTTTATGATTATTTGGACACATTCGTATGTGTTAAATTGTTTTGTGATTTTAGGACTTGGGGACTGCAAGACAATACTTGGGACGAGTATTAGTAGGTGTGAAAGGTAGTAGATGCATATACTACCGGAAGCACAGGACTCGCACTTGAATCAGGGAAAGTCACAAGGTTACCAAGAAGCTAGTGATTGATCCCGTTTTATTCAGACATGTCATTACCCTTGTTTCGGTAATGACTAGTAAGATGGTTTTCATTCCAACCCTATTAGTCATATCCAAATTGAGTCCGACTACGATGAGTTGTTACATGGTTTCAAGAACCGAGTTCGATGTAGCATTTGACTTAAGTCAGAAGATTGAAATCAATGCGACCATTGGTATCACGCTCGTTGTTAATGAAGCTTATAGTTAGAAATGCTACATGCTGAAATGTTATTATATCACATTAGAATATGAAGGAAGGTATATTCCATTCTGGAATTTAACTCTAAAAGACATGAGTCTAAGCATTGTATCAAGCAATGAAAGGTCATGGAGCACGACCCATCGGCCTGTTACAATAGATAAAGGAAAGTATTTATCCTAAGAAGAAGAAGGAGTCCACAATAAGGACTTTTTTGGTAACTCGAAGGTTATGATACCCCGAAGCCCCGGTATCATTACCGAGCCCCGAAGTAAGTCCCGAAGCCCCGAAGATCCCGAGAAGTAAAATTCCCGAGCCGAACCTCTACCCGCGAGAAGCCCGGTTTTTGGAGAAAACATCCCGGTTTCGTCGGAAAAGATTATTCCAAGAGACGAGGCGCTGTCTGTGTAACACCGTGTTCTAGATTATTTTGTGATTTAAGGCCCGTGGGCCTTAATCCGAGTATGAGAAGGTTTTGAGGCATTGAAAGAGAAAGGTTATGCCCTTTTGGGATGTGGGTGAGGTAGGTTGTGTGATAAACAATTCGGTTTGTGCTTTAGAGCCCAAATGTATTGTTAAGGCGCTAGTTTGGGCTTTTCATGAATTTTGGATCTGATTTCGAGTGGTAATCAGGAGGAATAAAGTTGAAAGAAGTGTAGGACTTCTCGTTAGCTTTCCGTGGATATAAGGATCTTCGGAAATGGACTTATAACTAAGAATTTATGGCCTTTAGAAGTTTTGTGGTTTCAGGATTAGCCGAGTACGCTGGGCATAATTTAGAGTACGCTAGGCGTAATTTGGAGTACGCTGGGCGTACTGACCAGGGAAGGTCGCGAATGTTCTTCAGAGTACGCTGGGCGTACGCAAAACAGACCTGAACGTTATTTTAGGGTCTTGGACCCTATTTAAGGTCCTTATCTCATAACCTAACCCTACTACCTTCAACCTCCATCCCTCTAAATCCTAGAAATCGACCCTAAACCTCCATTTGAGTCATTCTTGAGCATTTTGGTGATTTAGTGAGTTTTTGGTGCATATTGTGGAAGAAGGAGTTCCTTGAGGAAGCATTGCTTGGCTTGGAGCTTGTGGATCCAAGCCCTAATCATGTTGATATAGCTCCAAAATGCATAAAGTTTGAATCTTGGTGGTTTTCTCATATGGATCTAGTGGGGTGATGACTTATTATGTTTGGCCTTTGAAGAAGAAGGAGCTTTGAAAGAGAATAACTTGAGCATCTAGCTTTTGGATCTATGATCTACTCTTGTTGGTACATCTTCCAGAGGTATCAAGTTTGAAACTTGCTTATTGTTGTACTAGTTTTGTTTTGGGTCCATTTTTGGGGGTTTTTGGTCCCAAAGATTGAAGCTTTATGAGTTGTTAAGCTCCCTAGCCTAATATATGTCCCTTTAAGTGTTTCTAGTGGAAAGGATTCATAAAAATGAGTCCTTGGATGTTGGAATCAAACCATGCGTGAGATATTAGAATTTTGGGTAGTAAAGAGTGAGAGTTTTTGTGTTTGGGACTTGATCAGCCATGCAAAGGCTTAAAGTCATGAGCTTTATTGAGTGTGAGCCTTTATGGAATCCAGATCTAAGAGTATAGCTATGGTCTTAACTGATTAAGACAAAAAGAGTTGAAAAAGTAAATCTGGGTGTACGCTGAGCGTAAATCTAGTACGCCCCGCGTACTAGGTTGGTGTCCCCGATCAGGATTCGTGTTCGATGGAGTACGTTGAGCGTACCAAGGGAGGTACGCCCCGCGTAACCCCTCTGTGGACTTTTTGGGCTAGGTCTTATTGGGCCTGGAATTTGGGCTTGTTGTGCTAGAGATTTGGACTAGAGGAATATGTATATGTGCCTTGGGCCCTTGAGTTGGGCTTGCCTCTTGGACTTGAGAGTTGGGCCTCAGTAGAGTCCATTTATTATTGGGCCTTTGGTGGGCCCAATGGGTTTTTAGGTTATTTATGGACTAGTTACTGGACTAGCTTTAGACTAGAGAATGAGGGTTGGGACTTAGATCCTAATTTGAGATCATTATAGATATGGCTCAGAGGTAGAGGCGGGTGCGCAACGATGACATTTGTAGGAGCCGTTCATCATTCGAGGTGAGTCTTCTAACTATACATTACCTAGAGTGGTATTTATGTGTAGACCGAAGGGTCTTGTATGCTATGTGTATGTATGAGATTATGTGCATTTTGTTGTATATATGCCATATGTTGTATAGACCGGACCGGAGGGTCCAACGATATAGACCAGACCGAAGGGTCCAATGATGCAGACAAGACCGAAGGGTCCGACGAGCTATGACCAGACCATCGGGTCCAACGAGCTACGAGACAGGGGGGTCCCGCTGAGACACATCGACCGGAGGGTCGTACTGTAGCCTCGAGTGGCGTATATGTTGTACGTGGTATTTTGGGGAACTCACTAAGCTTCGTGCTTACTGTGTTATGTGTTATGTGTTTCAGGTTCTTATCAGGATCGTGGGAAGGCGGCGACTCGATTGTACACACCAGAGAAAAGAGTCACGAATGGGGATCCTGGATTTTGATAATGTTTTGAAAACTTTGTTGACTATTAAATGGTGGTTATTTAAAATGACATGTGTTTTATGAAATTAAAAACTAAAAATTTGTTTGAAAATTTACAGTGTTACAAGTTGGTATCAAAGCCTTGGTTTGAGGGATTTGGATACACCTTCGGGTATATCTGGACTCAAACTGAGGATTTGAGAAAAATTTTCAAATGGAACTATTTTTCTAAAAATGAGTAAGAGAATTTTAAGAGAAAGAGGAAACAAGCAGTGTGTACAATTAGCCAGCGCCCGAACGGTGATTTCCCAAAATACCCTTACGTTGTGTGTTATGAATGATATGTGATATGTTATGCATGCTAGAGATTAGGCTAGGTACTTCATATTTTAGGGCTAGAGTGGCCTGATTTGTGATGCCTTAGCCTAGGAGTTATTGTTATCTATGATTTGCTTTTGAGTATGTATGGAGTATCAGTATCCAACATGAATCCTTTTTAGAGAGGGATCTGAGTAGAGGAGTTGTGACATCCCCAAAATCACGGCCAGAAAAGACCGATTTTGTTTATGCTTTATAAAAATCAAAGTACTTCTTTTCATAAAAATGTTGCGGAATTTGTTCCCAGAAAAACACGATAAATACGTTATTAAAACATTTTCGAAGAAACGTATTTATTTCATTTTAAAACGTTTGGGATGTCATTGTTAATACAGAAACATAAGCATAAACAGAACTTACAATTATTTACACTAGTGATCTATATCTCTTTAAATCTCTCAGTGTAATGTCACTTCATATCGTCACCTGTGATGTAAATAAACTGAGTGGGTCAGGTTGGGAAACCTGGTGAGTACATAGGGTTTTCAACACACAATAATATAGTTATTATGTTTAAACAATCAAACAATCAACCCAATTACCCATCCCCATTATCTTCTTTTAGTCTTCCCTAAAGATATTATATCAAGGGTCATATCCTATATCATATTTACTTCTCATCTCCTTACATCGTATTTCCTTATATGATTGTTCCTATGAACTTTACCTAAGGATCATCGCCTACATTACATAGACAATACTAATCCGGGGATTACTCCCTCAATATGTGTCTAGCAAGAGTTAGGGTATCATCGCATGATTACGTAGCCACAACATCACCTGGACTTGTAAATCATGATAAGGGTTAGTCTATCATCGCATGAATACGTAGCCACAACATCGCCTGGGCTCGTAATTCATAATAAGGGTTAGACTATCATCGCATGAATACGTAGTTACAACATCGCCTGAACTCGTAATTCATCACCTACAGGTTACTAGCCTGCTGGTGTTTCCACGGGGTTGTCTATAATAGTCCGTGATCGCCATCTATACTCTGGTAGATGACTACATCTCCAAATTGTCGGACAAGGTTGTAGTATCCTACATCACCGATTCATAATCACCTATCTATCATCACCTTCCTATCATCACCTATCTGTCATTATTTTATTTCATCACTCACCAACTATTTCATCTACCCATGTTTTATCCCAACATATTTGTAGATATAAAATAAATATACAGTTTAAATCATTTAAAACATGTATAAATCATTCATCCAGCATAGACAACAAGTATTCAAACAATATGCACACATATCACGTAATTTATATTAAAATACTTCATATCTATGTGTAAGATGAAAGGGACCATGCACTCACCTGAGTAGGTGGTGTCTCAGCACTCGGACAACGCTTCGATACTCTCAAAACGATATTTCTTCGATAAAACCTAGTATCGATACCACTAGGGTTTAGTTTAACGATAACCGCGACAAATTAATTAGTCCGAGTATTATTAAGCGTTAATAATACTCGATATAACTCATAATAATAGCCCAAATAATTATTTTAAGGACCTAATAACATTCCTATAATTATTTGAAAGCTATATTAAAAATTGCGTAAGCGTAGCACACTTACAGCGAATTTTATCGAAAACCGGAACTTAATTGGAGCAGCGTTTCGAAACCGAAAAACTCCTTTTTCTCGGGACTCCGGGAGCCTCGGGGATTCCCTAGGGTGCTAGGGGTTTAACTAGGGCTTAGGGGGGTTTATAGCACTTAGAGAGAGAAACTATGTAGAGAGAGAAGTGAAAAATGGTGTGAAGAATGAAGAAATCTCGGCCCCTTTTTATAGCCCTGCGAGGCCTCGGTACGCTGGGCGTACCTCGGACCTACGCGGGGCGTAACCATCGGATAAGGGCGCCACCTCGGACCAGCTGGCTTGCACTCCGGAAGAGATAAGG
The DNA here is from genome assembly GCF_002870075.4 of Lactuca sativa. Classification (NCBI taxonomy): domain Eukaryota; kingdom Viridiplantae; phylum Streptophyta; class Magnoliopsida; order Asterales; family Asteraceae; genus Lactuca; species Lactuca sativa. The sequence goes on along the minus strand of NC_056631.2, from coordinate 68,891,059 downwards.
GCGAGGGTACGCGGTGCGTACTGGCTTCGGACGCGGGGCGTAAGCGAGAGCGACGTGTTCTTCATCCGAAGCGAGATCTGATCAGCGATGGACGGCCCACAATGCGCCACGTCATCAATTCTTTATCAGCCTTCGCAAATTGCATTCTCGACTTCTAAAAATCATAACTTTCGCATACGAGCTCCGTTTTTGACGTTCTTTATATCCACGCGAAGGCGGGAACGTACTCTACAACTTTCGTTTAGAATCTGTCGGCTAATTTTGGCTCGATTTTAAATTTTATATTATTAACGGGCCGAGACAGGATTGGTCCGTTAAATCCTCATAACTTCTTCATCCGACATCCGTTTTCGCCCATCTTTTTCTCGTTACGCTACTCTTAACGAGATCTTCGATTCTCGTTCAGGTCGTGTCGGCTAAAAACCGCTCGATCTAATATTCGAATCTTGGGCTGTACACTACTAGACCGAAACTTCGAAAAATCATAACTTCTTCATACGAAGTCAGATTTGGGCATTTTTTTATCGATGTTCTTAGTTTAACATATTCTACAATTTTCGTTTAGATCGCTAAGGCTAAATCTCGCTCTATCGTAAATTCACTATTTACGCTTCCCGGTGTCGTGCCGGTTTTGCCGTAAAACTTCGACGGGCCATAACTTCTTCGTTATAACTCGGATTTCGGCGTTCCTTATATGTACGGAAACCTTGTGACATATTCCACAACTTGGTTAAGATTATTTATTCTAAATAATCTTTTGTCGAAAAGTCGTTTTCGACCCCTATTGCCTCTAATTTGACTAGCCCAGATCTACGGGCGTTACAGGAGTAATCTAGGAGGGATACCTAGATGAGCAGTTGAGGAGCCTACTGAGAAGATAGTCGGATACCCGCGAGGGGTGGAGTTGCTTGAGCTCGATGATATCTTTTGAGTACGAGTGTAGCAAGCAGAGTTGTAACCTAGAGTAGTGATACGTGTTGACAGAGATTATTCGATGCCCAAATGCTGCTTGCTTTGTGCTTTGTGGAACTCTCGATGATGGGAGTCAGCTGCTAAGTGAATATGAGGATATTCAGGAGGTAGACGGATGGCATCATTAGAAGTTCTTCAGCAACTGATGGCAGAGAAGTGTGAGCACCTAGGAAGAGCCTAGGGGGTGACCGTGGTCAGATGAGTGCACTGACAGGGTAGAGCTTTTCGCTAGGGAGCAAACACATGTAACGGGATGGACGAACGATAAAGTTGAGTAGCTACTTAGGTAATCCGAGATGGTCCGTGTGGAAAGTATGGGTAGATGTGGCAGGTAGTATGGGCCCGTACTACTAAAAGCAGAGGACCCATACTTGATGCAGGGAGTATTCTGGAGATTTTAAGTAGCAGATTAAGAGGTGAAGTCATGGTTCGAATACCATGATTGGTATCAGGTTGAGAAGTGATTTCATGGTTCGAGTACCATGATTGGAAGCAGGTTGATAAGTGATTTCATGGTTCGAGTACCATGATTGGCAGCAGGTTGATAAGTGATGTCATGGTTCGAGTACCATGATCGTGGTGGGTGGTTAGTGTTACTGGTTCTGCCAGTTATTCCGTTATGTTTGGTTATACCGAGATCATATATGAATGGGTATGGGGACAGAGGGCCAATTTGAATGAATTTCGATGGACCATACCTTGAGAGGGAAATTGAGTTAGTTCCTAAGGAATTTTTGGTGAGATGTCATTTGGAGTCGCAAGAATCAAGGATAAGTAGAGGTGGTGTTTTTTTTTTGAGAATTGCGGTTTGAGCTGAGCAGTCAGCTGATAGCAGAGATGCCACTTTTTGTGACCAGAGTTGTGCTATTTTCTGTGAGAAGCAGGAGGGATATTGAGCTTTCGGTTTCAAAGTTGGAGGTTGACGGAGTGGGGTAGCAAGGGGTTGTGACCTTTTCACCAGAGTATTTGGGCAGTATGTTTGCTGCGAGGTATTCTTATCCCATGAGAGAGTCATTAGTGGGACTAAGATGGATAAGAACAAAGAGGTGCTTTATTGAGGGTGATGTATTATTATTATTATTATTATTATTATTATTATTATTATTATTATTATTATTTATTTATTTATTTATTTTTTTGGCAGTTCCCGGTGGCTAAGAGGAGTATATTGGGGCGGTGGCCCCCGTGGTCTATGTTGTGTATCGACTATGAGAGTGAGGTCTATTGCTTTTATGAGTATTTCTGATTTGGGAAAACGGGTCGAAGAGTCAGAGTCGAGGTGTGTGATTGTGCATCATTTCCGGACCGAGAGTCAGATCTAATTCGAAGCAGTGGGGTACCTGACGGTGTGTCGATTTGAGGCTTCGAGATGAATAGAGGCAGTCACGCTGGGAGGATCTGGAGATTTTTGGTCAAAGTTGGGATATGTGGAGTTTCTTGGTTTCCATCGGTAAGATCATTAAAGCGATTACGTGACACATTCGAAGAGTCAAGTGTGATATACCTGGTGAAACAGTCTATGGAATAGATTGTTGGTATACCAATTGGTGATGGTTCGAACACTGAGTGGGGGAGAATTGGGTATTCTATTGAGAGGATCAACAATCCGTTAAAGTGCGGTTATAGGATTGGTTATGAAGATTTGTGGTGCGGACACATAAAACCTGGGTATTTGGTGAAAGATGTGAGGTTCGATGCAAGATGATGTATGTGTATGTGCTTACGAAATGGTGAGTGAATCCACGACGGTTGGTCGTTGGTCATAGAATTTCTTATGGTTAGGGATTTTTCGGGTTTGCAAATGTTGAGTTCGAGGAGATTGGGTCGATGAGTTCAGGGTGCAATAGTTGAGACTTGCGGGTATAAGTATAGATCGTGATCTATACTTCAAGAATGGCAGCTGTGGATTTGTTAACCAATTTCAGAGTCGGAATGAGTAGTTTCGCTTGTGTGGTGATCAGTAGAGGATGCAGCTTCGAAATTTAGTCAACGTGTTTTCAGTCAGTGATTTTTCCTCCGTGTTTCAATGTGTGAGATAGGAATATTTCGAGGTTCCGAGTGCTTGAGTGGAAGAGGGTATCAGGGTACTATGGGGAGCCGAAGTACTCACTAGTCAGCAAGAGAGTGTCGTGATACTGCGGGGAGCGGCAGTATTCACTGGTTAGCGAGAGAGTGTGGTGATACTACGGGGAGCCGTAGTATCTACCAGCCAGCGAGATGATGTGGTGATATTGCGGGGAGCCGTAGTATTTGCCAAGGAGTGAGGGAGCATTGTGAAACTGCGGGGAGCCGTAGCTTTCATTGGTTAGTGAGAGAGCGTTGTGGAACTTTGAGGAGCCGTAGTTTTCACTAGTCAGAGCATGACGCAGAGGATTTCCTAGGCTTGGGTAGCCTTATCAGTGAGTCTGTGGGAATCTGGCAGACAGGACATGGGCGAGACTGGGGTCTCCCTAATGGCCGGGAGTCGTATTCTGAGTTAAGGTGTGGTTATCGCATTCCAAAGGAATTGGGTGTAGTGATGTACGCGAAAGTTACGAGTCATGAGTTGTAAGTTGAGAGCTTCGTTGGGACGAGTGATTCCAATTTCGCGTCGAGCCAGACTCTTGAGTTTGATTTGGCTCTAGTGGTGTAATGTGAAGGCAATATGAGATTCCGAGCTTAAAGATGGGTTCCTTTTGAGGGGTATTGTGTGTCATGTAATGTTTTAGACCTGTGTGGGTCAGTTCGTTTGTATGGGACAAAACGCGAGATGTATGAAGCTAATGAGTAGTAGACGACAGGGGTCGAGGGTGTGACGATTTCATTTGGGATTGTAGTTTTCGCTTGGGGTAAAGCGAACTTTGTGACTTGTGTGTCATGATGGGCTGAGATAGTTATTGTGAGAAAGAAGTCGGTAAGTCATTTTATTGGGTGTGTAGTGGGTAGCCCTTGAAGGTGCAACTGTCGGGTCGGGAGTTGACCCGGTGTTCAGTGTCAGATAGAACATTTGAGAGGAATTGGGGCTTATGATTCAGGGTGCCAGAGGATCGTTCCGAGCCGGATTGACCGCTTTCTTGTGTATGAGGATAGAGTTTTGAGGATCATTCATTCAAAAGAGTTATAATAGTTGTTCAGGTAGTGGGTCCTTAGTGGGATTTGACCTTCCCATCCCTTTTGAGTTGCGACCGGGATCAATTAGAGAATCAAAATTGGTAGAGTATTCTTAGAGTATGTTATTCGATGAGCGATGAACATGATGATATTGCGAGGGTGGTCTGGCAGGGAGACAGACTAGTAGACTTTTCAAGTTCTGGAGAGGCAGATCGAGTACCGCAACGACATAAGGGTTTGTCTTTCTTCGGGGTCGGGAGTTCCTGTTGGGTTTAGATGTTTTTGGAGGATATTTTTGTATGATATGGGGTTCTTTCGATGGTGCTTCCTGAATCATTGGGTTCGACCTATGTGTTGATAAGGAGCGATTTCGAGGGCGAAATCTATTTAAAGTAGGGAGAACTATAACACCCTGTTCTAGATTATTTTGTGATTTAAGGACATGGGCCTTAATCCAAGTATGAGAAGGTTTTGAGGTGTTGCAATAGAAAGGTTACTCCCTTTTGGGATGTCTGTGAGGTAGGTTGTGTGATAAAAGAGTTCGGTTTGTGCTTTAGAACCCAAATGTATTGTTAAGGCGCTGGTTCGGGCTTTTCAAGAATTTTGGATCTGATTTCGACTGGGATTCAGGAGGAATAAAGTTGAAAGAAGTGTAGGACTTCTGGTTAGCTTTCCGTGGATATAAGGATCGTCGGAAACGGACTTATAACGAAGAAGTTATGGCCTTCAGAAGTTTTGTGGTTTCAGGCTTAGCTGAGTACGCTGGGCGTACTCAGTATGCTGGGCGTAATTTGGAGTACGCTGGGTGTACTGACCAGGGAAGGTCACGAACGTTCTTCAGAGTACGCTGGGCGTACGCGAAACAGACCTGAACGTTATTTTAGGGTCTTGGACCCTATTTAAGGTCAGTATGTCATAACCTAACCCTAATACCTTCAGCCTCCATCCCTCTAAATCCTTGAAATCGACCCTAAACCTCCATTTGAGTGATTCTTGAGCATTTTGGTGATTTAGTGAATTTTTGGTGCATATTGTGGAAGAAGGAGTTTGTTGAGGAGGCATTGCTTGGCTTGGCTTGGAGCTTGTGGATCCAAGCCCTAATCATGTTGATCTAGATCCAGAATGTATAAAGTTTGAATCTTGGTGGTTTTCTCATATGGATCTAGTGGGGTGATGACTTATTATGTTTGGCCTTTGAAGAAGAAGGAGCTTTGAAAGAGAATAGCTTGAGCGTCTAGCTTTTGGATCTATGATCTACTCTTGTTGGTGCATCTTCCAGAGGTATCAAGTTTGAAACTTGCTTATTGTTGTACTAGTTTTGTTTTGGGTCCATTTTTGGGGGTTTTTGGTCCCAAAGATTGAAGATTTATGAGTTGTTAAGCTCCATAGCCTAATATATGTCCCTTTAAGTGTTTCTAGTGGAAAGGATTCATAAAAATGAGTCCTTGGATGTTGGAATCAAACCATGCGTGAGATATGAGAATTTTGGGTAGTAAATGTTGGATTAATGTCTAAGTCCATAACTATAATTGGTAAGACTTGACCCGACCCGGCATGGTCCATTTGGGTTGCATACCATCATGCACTTGGATAGACTATAATGAGAGAAATAAGACACTTATGATTATTAATATATTATAAGTTATAGTATATTAATAATAAGAATAATAAGATTATTTAATTAGTATTGATCAAGAATTAATCTAGGATTAATTAAGTGATCAAAAGAAGACTAATTAAATATATGGGTTGATTGTGTAAATCATCCATACTTGTATAGTGGGCTAATGCTCCATGGATAATCAAGTTGGGCTAAAACCCCTAGGATGGTCCATGGATGCTCCATGGTGTATTTGTACCCATGGATCCAAGGAAATGGAAAGCCATGACAATTAAGAGTTTACCCTAATTGTAACACTATATAAAGATATTATTCTTGGCAAAATCGGCACTAGTATTATTCTAGAGAGGGCTAGCCGATTTCATGAGTTGTAAGAATTCTCTCAAGTTATTCTAAGTGTTTTGATGATTGTGATTCCATTTGAGGTGTCACACTTGGGGCACTAGGCACTCAAGCTTCATGAAGACATTCTACACCAAAGAGGTATGTATTCTATCTTGCTATAGTCATTGTTTTGTATGCTAGATTAGGATAATACCTTGGAAGTTCTTATTTGCATGTATAATAGAGAAAACATAGATCCAAGGTATTTAGGGTTGCATGTACACTTAGGAGTGTTAGAATGCTCAAAACCCAACAGTGGTATCAGAGCCTAGGCTTGTTTTCTTGTTATACCTGCAATAGAAGCTGAAAAAAACGAATTTGGTGCTGTCTGGCCATCAGAATCGGCGAGTCCATCAGGAGACTCAACGAGTCCATGCCTAAAAAGTGATGAATTCGATCCAACTCGCCGAGTTGGTTCATGCACTCGACGAGTTGGACCCCCAGACAGCATATTTTCGAGTTTTTTGGCTAGAAATGGACTAGGAACATTACCCTAAGTTGTTTTTGATCTTATAAACTTGTTTTTGATGTGGTAATGTTCATGCTAATCCATTTTCAAAGATAATTGTCAATAGATTCATGTTTTGTATTAGTTTAAGGTTTAGACTAATTACATGAAAAAGTTTGATTTGAATTATCTTGTTCTTATGAGTTGCTTAGATTAATAGAAATGTTGAGTGAAATAGTTGTTTTCAATCCATTTTAATCTAAGAGTTGAGTATAAAATGTGTTTGTGTAACTTGTCCTCAAGTTACATGAAGAGTCACATTAAAGACTCATAAAACTCATAATAGTTGGCAATGGTTACAAAATGAAGAGTCTTGTGTCATTGAATAACTTTTTATGACTCCATAACTTGTCCTCAAGTTATGGAAGTTCAAGAGTCACTTCATTAAAGAAAAATATGTAACCATAATTAAATCCATAAGTTATAAAATAAAGAAAAAGTTAGTTCTTTTATTAGTTTAAAGTCTTCCATAACTTGTCCTCAAGTTATGGAACTTGAAGAGTTTTTGGATTAAAACTACTTTAAACACATAAGTTATGGAATTAATTAGTTTTGAATAGTTTCAAAACTTGCCCTCAAGTTTTGGAATTTGAAAAGTTTTCAAGTATGAATACTTTAATTCCAAGTTAGCCCTTAGAATTTTAAAAGTTAAAATTCAACCCTTATACTTTATAATATTATAAGTTAATAATATATATGTATAAGAGTAAAGTCAGTCTTACCGCTAGTACGCCTCATTCACGAAGCCGGTCTATAAGGTGGGTATAAGGTTGTTGCCTATAAAATGGCAACTTAATGGGTGTCCACTCTCACCCACCGCTTGCTTAACTGGTGGAGGGTCGTTAGCCGAACGGGTTTGGCAGGACTAGAATTCTCCCTTCATTAAAAGTATTAATGATAATACTAAGTAACTAAACTCTTAATAATACCCAATCTTAGTTACTTAGGAAAAATGTGAATAAGGTGCTAATCCATGAAATTACACTTTGCACTTTGTTTAAGTCGTTAGTGGAGCGTGTGTGGTTAACTGACACACTAACTTGGACTTAACAAGGTAGGTAAAGGGTGACTTAATATTTATCATAGTATCGATGGAGCGTGTGTGGTTAACCGGCACATCGATTGAGGGGTAATTTATTAAGGGTACCAAGTGATTTGCATGGTTACTTCACACCTCGTTTTGTGATCCTCGGCATCCCAGTCACAAAAACTTGGAGGGCACACTCGAGATTGAAACATGCCTTTGAAAAGTTCAATGAATCTCAAAGATCTAGGAGTTTCAAAACCAATTAAAACCTAATAATACATTTCGTTTATCTTGGTGGAAATTGGTGAATCGTCATTCACCTACCTTCAAATATTTTATAGCTTGGATTACGGCATACCTCTTCTAAGTTATAAAATAGTTTGTTGGGTCCTAGCCTTAATATTTCATATTGGGTGTCATATTAAGGACTTAAAATCAACTATCTTGAATATCTCCCAAAAGATGTCTGGTTTAGACACCTATGATCTTCCGAATCTCTTGAAACAAGGTTTCCTAATGAAGATGATGTCCCATGGATATCATACTTCTTTCTCCTCCTGCAATTATTCTCCCTAACCCATAAGTTCTTGAAAAGTTTAAGGTCACTCAATCCCTATTGGCAAGGCAAGGTCAAGGTGTGGTCACATCTTGGAGATGTAGTCACATATTGACAAGCCGGGAGAGTTGGGTGTCAAAGTCTTGAGAAAGTTGGTGGTTCAATCACTTTCTAAGTCACATAGTGAGTTCCTTTAGGACACCTATGAAACAGACTATGACAAGACCCTTAATGATCTTATCTGTTTGCTAAGATCAACTTCCTAAAAACTTTATGGACATTGACAATAGTGACACAGGAAATCCAGAAAAGCATTCTCTTCCCAATGGAAAGGGATCGGCCATAGTCAACTCGGTTGACCAAATGGTAAAGAGAAAAGCTAAGTCTGTGATAGTCCTGTGTACCATTATCAAAGGGTCCATATGTTTGTATTGCCAAAGAAAGGGCATTGGTTGCGAAGCTGCCAAAATTTACCTAAGGATGTTAAAGTCAATAAGTTTGACTCTACTTCAGGTAAATTCCACTATCTAACTCTGTTAAGTTTCTATTCTAAGATTCTTGATACATGATGTGACTGGGTCACATGGTGATGTTTTAAGAATGAAAGAAAAGTGAAGAAACTTAAAGAAAGAATATGCTGAATCTGATGGCGTAGATGGATTTCTATCGCATAGTTTGAAGATCGGATTCTTGAGCTACTTCTCAGGAGTTATGAGATATTGCTTAGGAAGAGATAACAACAAGTTTTCATATGGATTGTAAGGATAAGTTTTTTTTTCCGCAAAGTTTTAAAATAAAAGAAAATTTTTTATTTTATTTATTTTAAAATATCCTTACAAGGGCATTTGAGGAAAAATTGTTGCTTATATAATTCCATTAAGAGCAAGAGTGGAAATATAAAATTGATTCTTTCATTTGTGGTAATGTCTAAATTTACCAAATAAGGAAAGATTCTCATCACCCAAGTTTCAAGTGGACCGGAACTTGGAATCATGCAAGTTGTATAGCATGATGAATGAGAACTTTCAAGTTTTGGAAAATTAAGACTAATTACTTGTTCACATGGATGTGTGAGTCAAGTAAAGGACTAAGGGATCGAGTACACATTCTTGTGCACTGGTCAAGTCCACCACAAAAAGATTGATAAAACTATTCGTCATAGTTTACTAAAGCACAGTAAATATGATTATACTTACAAGCTTAAGTGTAATTCTGAGACATTGGAAAAAGGTTCCAATGTAAGGCAGAGCGAATAAGAAGAATCAAATTAGGCAGAAGGATAAAAGTTTCTCAAATCTAAAAAGATGGGAGAGTACTTTAGTATCCGTTTTGTGATCATCTTAATGATTAAGAAACCATATCACAATTAGTTCTCTAAGGAAATCTTAGTGCATTCTTATGACTAAGAAGAGGGATCTTGAATTGTTGAAATGGTTAAATCAAGTAGATGAGTCATACTTCGTTCCAATACAAGTCTTAGAGTCATACTCCAAGATTGTAATTTGAGTGACATGTCTTAAAGAAGGTTTAAAACACTTGTCAAATGTAAGAGTAAAAGTTTTCTACTCTTGTACATTTGAAATTGGTAAGTTGTGATGTTTTGGATAAAACAAAGACCAACTAAGGCCAATTGTGTGAAGTGTTTGTCTTGATTAGAATCCGCACTATCTCTTGGATGTTTGACAAGGGAGTCTTATAGGTCAAGAGGACAGTGGGAGTCTTAAAGGTCTTGAAAGTCTCAAGAACTAATCAAGAATAAAACCTGAAGTTCTTCACTAGCACACGACTTGAGGTTTATAACCTATCGTGTTGACATATTCTGTGCCCATTCCAGTTAAAGTTGGCTTTGCATATGAGTTCTTAGAGTTCTCAATTGGTTGTACAACAACTTGGAAGCAATGGTAGGCCCTTGAGCTGCCAGGTGGCAAGAAGTTAAGATTGAGTTCAATCCATATGGTTTTGGATTTGTCATTATCTTTGTCTTGTGATTATGGTTTTGACAAATTCATATGGGTAGGAACTCATACACTATATAAATCTAAGTGTCATAAGGTTTCTCTCCGATTCATGAAAATGATGGTGAGGAAACACTTTCACTAAGTAGATTTTATCTAGATAGCAATTGTGACATTTGCATTCTCAAAGTCGTTAGTGGAGCGCGTGTGGTTTACCGGCACACTAACCTGGACTTGTGAGAAGTGGCAAAAGGTCTAACCATTATGATTACGGCATACCTCTTCATAATTGTTTAGACTCACAAGTGTGCTATCTAAGGGAAGGTGTATGATTTTGATACAACTTTATCAAAACAATCTAGCATCAGAAATCTGAACTTTGGTAAGAAAGTCAATGAAGTATTGATTTCTAGAAGTCCAGCTGATTTCTGAGTACATGTCAAAGCTAGTGGGAGCATAAGTGTTATGCTAATAATCATCATGTTAGTGGGAGCATGATAATTATGATAAGTATTGCAAGTTAGCAATGTTAATTATAGAAAACAAAAGTTTCAATTGGGAAAGAGTTGTTTTGCTATAATTAAGGGAGAGGAAATTATACTTCATATCAAATCTATAAGGTTTAGATCTGAGGTTTTAGTCATTTAGTCAAGGATATATATATGAATTTCATGTTGGAATGGCTCAACATAAGGAAATTCTGTATATGAGTCCATTATTTGCGTTCTAAAATTCGATTATGATTACGGCATCCCTTTTCATAATCTGAATTATGAGAACTTGGCAAATTGAAATGGAAATGTTATAGCAAAAGACTGGTTTAGTCTTTATGTGAGACATCATGAATCGTGTCCCATATGCTTCGGATATAGGATCGATTACATGTGCTATAATCATCCGTTCTAAAATTTTCCAAATGCCTGGGGCATTAAGAAGGGAAAAGGTTTAGAACTGGATATGACTAAAAGGATTAAACAATTGTCGAGGACAATCTAAGGTTTACCAAAGAATGGTTACTCAAGGAAAATTGGAAGTATAGTGATAATTCTGGAAGGACCATGTTGACATAATCTGTAAGGAGGCAACTCTTGTTCAGAAGTGATAGTCAAAATGGAATCTGGAAATGTTTCAAAGTTAGAATTTTTCAATCTGTGTAAGATTAAGGAAACTTAGTGCAAGAAGGATATTTCCAAGGAACTGGTCTCCTTTGGAATGCTCTGTAATGTTTGTTGTCAAGTCTTTATGACTTTGTGCATAGTCATTACAAGAGGATCAATGCATATAAGTTTAGAATCTGACAGATTCCAGTAAATGGCATGAATTTGGAATTCTTGCATTTGCAGTAAGGATTTGGGAGTGTGAAAAGAGAATCATTGAAGTTATGTTCAATGGATCTAGTTCACAAAGTAAAGATCATAGACAAACATAGTATGCATACTTGGTGTATGGCATGACTAGTGTTTAGAAAACATAGTGTACATGCTTGGAGCATGAGACAACTATTGTTTTAAATTCAAGAATAAAGTTGATAGCTGAAACAGTATACAATGAATAATGTGTAATCATATGGTCATAAATAAAAGGTGTTTTATTTATATTCATAAGTTCTGAGACCATATTGGATTCAATTATTATTGTGTTTCACTTTGCATGTTTTGACTTCCCGAATAAACTGGGTTATTCTTCCGGAATGACTAAGTTATTCAAACCATCCACAATCGGTCATATTTTGGAAGTAGATATGAATTAAGACTGTCATGATGGGTTGTAGAGGTCTAAGGTGTTGGACAAGGCTACAACAATCATGAGTGCTCATAAGTTCTGAGTATTGGATTCAACCCGCGCTCATTGGAATCACTTCATGGATTTTATCACGAGTGATCATGAGACGATAATATCTTATATTCTTCAAACCTAGAGATATGAGTTGTTACTATGAGTTGGTAGTACATTGATTGCACGAAATCGCATTCGGTAACTCGGTGCTATAAAACGTGCTTTTGTGTATGACTCAACAAGTAGTAGAACAAGCCATATGAGTCGAAGTTTATCCATTCCTTTTACCTTCGGGATAAAAGCGATATCTGTGGGCCCCTCGATGATTTGATGATGACAAATGGAAGTGCTCGGCCGGGCCAGGACTGATTTGATTTGTTCAATTAGTCAGTCGTCATAAATCGGAAATCGGGAAACAACAAATGGACAGAGAGAATGATTATAATCCATGTCTCAGTCTATATGATATCTAGAATGGAGGAATATATGATCCCTTATCTAATGGACAAGTCACTGACAAAGGTCAGAGTTCATCTACAAGGTCAGAGTTCGACAGAAGCTTTTGAGAGCTACGATTGCCGGTTGGTTCCTGAAGTCATACGCAATAATAGTTTTAGACTTATCCAAGTGGGAGACTGTTGGATTAATGTCTAAGTCCATAACTATAATTGGTAAGACTTGACCCGACCCGACATGGTCCATTTGGGTTGCATACCATCATGCACTTGGATAGACTATAATGAGAGAAATAAGACACTTATGATTATTAATATATTATAAGTTCTAGTATATTAATAATAAGAATAATAAGATTATTTAATTAGTATTGATCAAGAATTAATCTAGGATTAATTAAGTGATCAAAAGAAGACTAATTAAATATATGGGTTGATTGTGTAAATCATCCATACTTGTATAGTGGGCTAATGCTCCATGGATAATCAAGTTGGGCTAAAACCCCTAGGATGGTCCATGGATGCTCCATGGTGTATTTGTACCCATGGATCCAAGGAAATGGAAAGCCATGACAATTAAGAGTTTACCCTAATTGTAACACTATATAAAGATATTATTCTTGGCAAAATCGGCACTAGTATTATTCTAGAGAGGGCTAGCCGATTTCATGAGTTGTAAGTGTTGGATTAATGTCTAAGTCCATAACTATAATTGGTAAGACTTGACCTGACCCGGCATGGTCCATTTGGGTTGCATACCATCATGCACTTGGATAGACTATAATGAGAGAAATAAGACACTTATGGTTATTAATATATTATAAGTTCTAGTATATTAATAATAAGAATAATAAGATTATTTAATTAGTATTGATCAAGAATTAATCTAGGATTAATTAAGTGATCAAAAGAAGACTAATTAAATATATGGGTTGATTGTGTAAATCATCCATACTTGTATAGTGGGCTAATGCTCCATGGATAATCAAGTTGGGCTAAAACCCATAGGATGGTCCATGGATGCTCCATGGTGTATTTGAACCCATGGATCCAAGGAAATGGAAAGTCATGACAATTAGGGTTTGCCCTAATTGTAACACTATATAAAGATATTATTCTTGGCAAAATCGGCACTAGTATTATTCTAGAGAGGGCTAGCCGATTTCATGAGTTGTAAGAATTCTCTCAAGTTATTATAAGTGTTTTGATGATGGTGATTCCATTTGAGGTGTCACACTTGGGGCACTAGGCACTCAAGCTTCATGAAGACATTCTACACCAAAGAGGTATGTATTCTATCTTGCTATAGTCATTATTTTGTATGCTAGATTAGGATAATACCTTGGAAGTTCTTATTTGCATGTATAATAGAGAAAACATAGATCCAAGGTATTTAGGGTTGCATGTACACTTAGGAGTGTTAGAATGCTCAAAACCCAACAGTGGTATCAGAGCCTAGGCTTGCTTTCTCTTATACTTGATGCAAATTGCTGAAAAATGTTGAAAAACTCGATTTTCTGGCTTTCTGGGCACTGGACTCGCCGAGTCCACTGATGAACTCGCCGAGTCCATGAGTAAAATCATCCTACTTGCCGAGTAGGTTCATGCACTCGCCGAGTAGGAGCCCCAGACAGCATATATTCGACGTTTTTGGCTAGAAATGGACTAGGAACATTACCCTAAGTTGTTTTTGAACTTATAAACTTGTTTTTGATGTGGTAATGTTCATGCTAATCCATTTTCAAAGATAATTGTCAAAAGATTCATGTTTTGTATTAGTTTAAGTTTTAGACTAAATACATGAAAAAGTTTGATTTGAATTATCTTGTTCTTATGAGTTGCTTAGATTAATAGAAATGTTGAGTGAAATAGTTGTTTTCAATCCAAATTAATCTAAGAGTTGATTCTAAAATGTGTTTGTGTAACTTGTCCTCAAGTTATATGAAAAGTCACATTTAAGTTTCATAAAATTCATAAGAGTTGGCAATGGTTACAAAATGAAGAGTCTTGTGTCATTGAATAATTTTTATGACTCCATAACTTGTCCTCAAGTTATGAAAGTTCAAGAGTCACTTCATTAAAAGAAAAATATGTAACCATAATTAAATCCATAAGTTATAAAATAAAGAAAAAGTTAGTTCTTTTATTAGTTTAAAGTCTTCCATAACTTGTCCTCAAGTTATGGAACTTGAAGAGTTTTTGGATTAAAACTACTTTAAACACATAAGTTATGGAATTAATTAGTTTTGAATAGTTTCAAAACTTGCCCTCAAGTTTTGGAATTTGAAAAGTTTTCAAGTATGAATACTTTAATTCCAAGTTAGCCCTTAGAATTTTAAAAGTTAAAATTCAACCCTTATACTTTATAATATTATAAGTTAATAATATATATATGTATAAGAGTAAAGTCAGTCTTACCGCTAGTATGCCTCATTCACGAAGCCGGTCTATAAGGTGGGTATAAGGTTGTTGCCTATAAAATGGCAACTTAATGGGTGTCCACTCTCACCCACCGCTTGCTTGACCGGTGGAGGGTCGTTAGCCGAACGGGTTTGACAGGACTATAATTCTCACTTCATTAAAAGTATTAATGAAAATACTAAGTAACTAAACTTTTAATAATATCCAATCTTAGTTACTTAGAAAAATGTGAATAAGGTGCTAATCCATGAAATTACACTTTACACTTTGTCTAAGTCGTTAGTGGAGCGTGTGTGGTTAACCGGCACACTAACTTGGACTTAACAAGGTAGGTAAAGGGTGACTTAATATTTATCATAGTATCGATGGAGCGTGTGTGGTTAACCGGCACATCGATTGAGGGGTAATTTATTAAGGGTACCAAGTGATTTGCATGGTTACTTCACACCTTGTTTTGTGATCCTCGGCATCCCATTCACAAAACCTGAAGGGCACACTCGAGATTGAAACATGCCTTTGAAAAGTTCAATGAATCTCAAAGATCTAGGAGTTTCAAAACCAATTAAAACCTAATAATACATTTCGTTTATCTTGGTGGAAATTGGTGAATCTTCATTCACCTACCTTCAAATATTTTATAGCTTGGATTACGGCATACCTCTTCTAAGTTATAAAATAGTTTGTTGGGTCCTAGCCTTAATATTTCATATTGGGTGTCATATTAAGGACTTTAAATCAATTATCTTGAATATCTCCCAAAAGATGTCTGTAATAGACACCTATGATCTTCCCAAATCTCTTGAAACAAGGTTTCCTAATGAAGATGATGTCCCATGGATATCATACTTATTTCTCCTCCTCCAATTATTCTCCCCAACCCACAAGTTCTTGAAAAAAGTTTAAGGTCACTCAATCCCTATTGGCAAGGCAAGGTCTAGGTGTGGACACATCTTGGAGATGTAGTCACATATTGACAAGCCGGGAGAGTTGGGTGTCAAAGTCTTGAGAAAGTTGGTGGTTCAACTACTTTCTAAGTCACATAGTGAGTTCTTTTGGAACACCTATGAAACAGACTATGACAGGACCCTTAATGATCTTATCTATTTGTTAAGATCAACTTTCTTAAAACTTGATGGACATTGACAATAGTGACACAGGAAATCCCGGAAAGCATTCTCTTCCCAATGGAAAGGGATCGGCCATAGTCAACTCGGTTTACCAAATGGTAAAGAGAAAAGCTAAGTCTATGATAGTCCCGTGTACCATTATCAAAGGGTCCATATGTTTATATTGCCAAAGGAAGGGGCATTGGTTGCGAAGCTGCCAAATTTACCTAAGGATGTTAAATTCAATAAGTTTGACTATACTTCAGGTAAATTCCACTATCTAACTCTGTTAAGTTTCTATTCTGAGATTCTTGATACATGATGTGACCGGGTCACATGGTGATGTTTTAAGAATGAAAGAAAAGTGAAGAAACTTAAAGAAAGAATATGTTGAATCTGATCGCGTAGATGGATTTCTATCGCATTTTTTGAAGATCGGATTCTTGAGCTACTTCTTAGGAGTTATGAGATATTGCTTAAGGAATAGATAACAACAAGTTTTCATATGGATTGTAAGGATAAGTTTTTCCGCAAAGTTTTTTAAAATAAAGGAAAATTTTTGATTTTATTTATTTTAAAATATCCTTACAATGGCATTTGAGGAAAAATTGTTGCTTATGTGATTCCATTAAGAGCAAGAGTGGAAATATGAAATTGATTCTTTCATTTGTGGTAATGTCTAAATTTACCAAATAAGGAAAGATTCTCATCATCCAAGTTTCATTTGGACCGGAACTTGGAATCATGCAAGTTGTATAGCATGATGAATGAAAACTTTCATGTTTTGGAAAATTAAGACTAATTACTCGTTCACATGGATGTGTGAGTCAAGTAATGGACTAAGGGATCGAGTACACATTCTTGTGCACTGATTAAGTCCACCACAAAAAGATTGATAAAACTATTCGTCATAGTTTACTAAAGCTCAGTAAATATGGTTATACTTACAAGATTAAGTGTAATTCTGAGACATTGGAAAAGGTTCCAATGTATGGCAGAGCGAATAAGAAGAATCAAATAAGGCAGAAGGATAAGAGTTTCTCAAATCTGAAAAGATGGGAGAGTACTTTAGTATCAGTTCTGTGATCATCTTAATGATTAAGAAACCATAGCACAATTAGTTCTCTAAGGAAATCTTAGTGCATTCTTATGACTAAGAAGAGGAACTTGAATTGTTGAAGTGGTTAAATCAAGAAGATGAGTCGGACTTCGTTCCAATACAAGTCTTAGAGTCATACTCCAAGATTGTAACTTGAGTGACATGTCTTAAAGAAGGTTTAAAACACTTGTCAAATGTAAGAGTAAAAGTTTTCTACTCTTGTACATTTGAAATTGGTAAGTTGTGATGTTTTGGATAAAACAAAGACCAACTAAGGCCAATTGTGTGAAGTGTTTGTCTTGATTAGAATCCGCACTATATCTTGATGTTTGACAAGGGAGTCTTATAGATCAAGAGGACAGTGGGAGTCTTAAAGGTCTTGAAAGTCTCAAGAACTAATCAAGAATAAAACCTGAAGTTCTTCACTAGCACACGACTTGAGGTTTACAACCTATCGTGTTGACATATTCTGTGCCCATTCCAGTTAAAGTTGGCTTTGCATATGAGTTCTTAGAGTTCTCAGTTGGTTGCACAACAACTTGGAAGCAATGGTAGGCCCTTGAGCTGCCAGGTGGCAAGAAGTTAAGATTGAGTTTAATCCATGTGGTTTTGGATTTGTCATCATCCTTGTCTTGTGTCTATGGTTTTGACAATTCACATGGATAAGAACTCATACACCATAAAAATCTAAGTGTCATAAGGTTTCTCTCCGATTCATGAAAATGATGGTGAGGAAACACTTTCACTAAGTAGATTTTATCTAGATAGCAATTGTGATATTTGCATTTTCAAAGTCGTTAGTGGAGCGCGTGTGGTTAACCGGCACACTAATATGGACTTGTGAGAAGTCGCAAAAAGGTCTAACCATTATGATTACGGCATACCTCTTCATAATTGTTTAGACACACAAGTGTGTTATCTAAGGAAAGGTGTATGTTTTTGATAAAGTTTTATCAAAGCAATCTAGTATCAGAAATCTGAACTTTGGTAAGAAATTCAATGAAGTATTGATTTCTAGAAGTCCAGGTGATTTCTGAGAACATGTCAAAGCTAGTGGGAGCATAAGTGTTATGCTAATAATCATCATGTTAGTGGGAGCATGATAATTAAGATAAGTATTGCAAGCTAGCAATGTTAATTATAGAAAACAAAAGTTTCAACTGGGAAAGAGTTGTTTTGCTATAATTAAGGGAGAGGAAATTATACTTCATCTCAAATCTATAAGCTTAGATCGTGAGGTTTTAATCATTTAGTCAAGGATATATATATGAATTTCATGTTGGAATGGCTCAACATAAGGAAATTCTGTATATGAGTCCATTATTTGCGTTCTAAAATTCGATTATGATTACGGCATCCCTTTTCATAATCTGAATTATGAGAACTTGGCAAATTGAAATGGAAATGTTATAGCAAAAGACTGGTTTAGTCTTTATGTGAGACATCATGAATCGTGTCCCATATGCTTCGGATATAGGATCGATTACATGTGCTATAATCATCCGTTCTAAAATTTTCCAAATGCCTGGGGCATTAAGAAGGGAAAAGGTTTAGAACTGGATATGACTAAAAGGATTAAACAATTGTCGAGGACAATCTAAGGTTTACCAAAGATTGGTTACTCAAGGACAATTGGAAGTATAGTGATAATTCTGGAAGGACCATATTGACATAATCTGTAAGGAGGCAACTCTTGTTCAGAAGTGATAAGTCAGATTGGAATCTGGAAATGTTTCAAAGTTAAGGTTTTTTCAATCTGTGTAAGATTAAGGAAACTTAATGCAAGAAGGATGTTTCCAAGGAGTTGATCTCCTTTGGAATACTCTGTAATGATTGTTGCCAAGTCTTTGTGAGTGTGTGCATAATCGTTACAAGAGGATCAATGCATATAAGTTTAGAATCTAACAGATTCCAGTAAATGGCATGAATTTGGAATTCTTGCATTTGCAGTAAGGATTTGGGAGTGTGAAAAGAGAATCATTGAAGTTATGTTCAATGGATCTAGTTCACAAAGTAAAGATCATAGACAAACATAGTATGCATACTTGGTGTGTGGCATGACTAGTGTTTAGAAAACATAGTGTACATGCTTGGAGCATGGGACAACTATTGTTTTAAATTCAAGAATAAAGTTGATAGCTAAAACAGTATACAATGAATAATGAGTAATCATATGGTGATAAATAAAAGGTGTTTTATTTATATTCATAAGTTCTGAGACCATATTGGATTCGATTATTATTGTGTTTCACTTTGCATGTTTTGACTTCCCGAATAAACTGGGTTATTCTTCCGGAATGACTAAGTTATTCAAACCATCCACAGTCGGTCATATGTTGGAAGTAGATATGAATTAAGACTGTCATGATGGGTTGTAGAGGTCTAAGGTGTTGGACAAGGCTACAACAATCATGAGTGCTCATAAGTTCTAAGTATTGGATTCAACCCGCGCTCATTGGAATCACTTCATGGATTTTATCACGAGTGATCATGAGACGATAATATCTTATATTCTTCAAACCTAGAGATATGAGTTGTTACTATGAGTTGATAGTACATTTATTGCACGAAACCGCATTTGGTAACTCTGTGCTATAAAACGTGCATTTGTGTATGATTCAACAAGTAGTAGAACAAGCCATATGAGTCGAAGTTTATCCGTTCCTTTTACCTTCGGGTAAAAGCGATATCTGTGGGCCCCTCGATGATTTGATGATGACAAATGGAAGTGCTCGGCCGGGCCAGGACTGATTTGATTTGTTCAATTAGTCAGTCGTCATAAATCGGAAATCGGGAAACAACAAATGGACAGAGAGAATGATTATAATCCATGTCTCAGTCCATATGATATCTAGAATGGAGGAATATAAGATCCCTTATCTAATGGACAAGTCATTGACAAAGGTCAGAGTTCGACAGAAGCTTTTGAGAGCTACGATTGCCAGTTGGTTCCTGAAGTCATACGCAATAATAGTTTTAGACTTATCCAAGTGGGAGACTGTTGGATTAATGTCTAAGTCCATAACTATAATTGGTAAGACTTGACCCGACCCGGCATGGTCCATTTGGGTTGCATACCATCATGCACTTGGGTAGACTATAATGAGAGAAATAAGACACTTATGGTTATTAATATATTATAAGTTCTAGTATATTAATAATAAGAATAATAAGATTATTTAATTAGTATTGATCAAGAATTAATCTAGGATTAATTAAGTGATCAAAAGAAGACTAATTAAATATATGGGTTGATTGTGTAAATCATCCATACTTGTATAGTGGGCTAATGCTCCATGGATAATCAAGTTGGGCTAAAACCCATAGGATGGTCCATGGATGCTCCATGGTGTATTTGAACCCATGGATCCAAGGAAATGGAAAGTCATGACAATTAGGGTTTGCCCTAATTGTAACACTATATAAAGATATTATTCTTGGCAAAATCGGCACTAGTATTATTCTAGAGAGGGCTAGCCGATTTCATGAGTTGTAAGAATTCTCTCAAGTTATTATAAGTGTTTTGATGATTGTGATTCCATTTGAGGTGTCACACTTGGGGCACTAGGCATTCAAGCTTCATGAAGACATTCTACACCAAAGAGGTATGTATTCTATCTTGCTATAGTCATTATTTTGTATGCTAGATTAGGATAATACCTTGGAAGTTCTTATTTGCATGTATAATAAAGAAAACATAGATCCAAGGTATTTAGGGTTGCATGTACACTTAGGAGTGTTAGAATGCTCAAAACCCAACAGTAAGAATTCTCTCAAGTTATTCTAAGTGTTTTGATGATTGTGATTCCATTTGAGGTGTCACACTTGGGGCACTAGGCACTCAAGCTTCATGAAGACATTCTACACCAAAGAGGTATGTATTCTATCTTGCTATAGTCATTGTTTTGTATGCTAGATTAGGATAATACCTTGGAAGTTCTTATTTGCATGTATAATAGAGAAAACATAGATCCAAGGTATTTAGGGTTGCATGTACACTTAGGAGTGTTAGAATGCTCAAAACCCAACAGTAAAGAGTGAGATTTTTTGTGTTTGGGACTTGATCAGCCATGCAAAGGCTTAAAGTCATGAGCTTTATTGAGTGTGAGTCTTTATGGAATCCAGATCTAAGAGTATAGCTATGGTATTAACTGATTAAGACCAAAAGAGTTGAAAAAGTAAATCTGGGTGTATGCTGAGCGTAAATCTAGTACGCCCCGCGTACTAGGTTGTTGTCCTCGATCAGGATTCGTGTTCGATGGAGTACGCTGAGCGTACCAAGGGAGGTACGCCCCGCGTAACCCCTCTGTGGACTTTTTGGGCTAAGTCTTATTGGGCCTGGAGTTTGGGCTTGTTGTGCTAGAGATTTGGACCAGAAGAATATATATATGTGCCATGGGCCCTTGAGTTGGGCTTGCCTCTTGGACTTGAGAGTTGGGCCTCGGTAGAGTCCATTTATTATTGGGCCTTGGTGGGCCCAATGGGTTTTGGGGTTTTTTATGGACTAGTTAGTGGACTACCTTTAGACCTAGAGAATGAGGGTTGGGACTTAGATCCTAATTTGAGATCATTGTAGCTATGGCTCAGAGGTAGAGGTGGGTGCGCAATGACGACATTTGTAGGAGCCGTTCATCATTTGAGGTGAGTCTTCTCATTATACACTACCTAGAGTTAATTTACGATGGAGTGATATTTAGCCTTATTAATCTAAATGAAAGTTGTAGAGAATAGTCTCACCTACACGTGGATATAAAGAACGTCGAAAACAGAGTTCGTATGAGGAAGATATGAATTTCTGAAGTTTATAAATAATTAAATTATATATATTTAATTATTATTTCGGATAATATCCGGATCCGAGGAGTCACCGATCGAATCCGAAGGGTACACCCAGCGTACCTAGTTGTGTGCCCTGCGTACATGTCGACAACGAGGAACGTGCGTCCGAAGGAGTAACGCCCATCGTACTTCGATCTTGAACGGTCTGGAGGAGGCCACGATCCACCACCCGAAGCTCGACACGTGGAAGCCTAATCCGAACTACACCCCGCGTAGTGCCTCGTACGCCCATCGTACGTGCGGGGTTCAGACCCTATGTAAAGGGTGCGAGGGCAGCCGAGTTCTTTGCCAATTTTCTTTCTTTCTCTCTCATTTTTTCATCGATTTTCATGCAAGAGAGACCCCAAAGCCCCGGTATCATTCCCGAGCCCTGAAGATCCCGAGAAGTAAAATTCTCGAGGCGAAGCTCTGCCCGCGAGAAGCCCGGTTTTTGGAGAAAA
The DNA here is from genome assembly GCF_002870075.4 of Lactuca sativa. Classification (NCBI taxonomy): domain Eukaryota; kingdom Viridiplantae; phylum Streptophyta; class Magnoliopsida; order Asterales; family Asteraceae; genus Lactuca; species Lactuca sativa. The sequence continues at coordinate 68,868,810 of NC_056631.2, read as the reverse complement.
CATCCCGGTTTCGTCGGAAAAGATTATTCCAAGAAACAAGACGCTGTCCAATTATCTTCTGATTAAGTGAGTGTATAGTCCTTTTCATAAACACGATTTTAATACAAGTATCGGTTGAATGTATTACATCTATGTTATGTGTGAGTGTATAGTTACTTTCTTCTAACACATAAGTATGAAGTATTTGCTATGAAATACATGCTATGTGTTTATATATTGTTGTTTATTTGAAATGTTGGTGGAATGGATGGACTATATAGGCTTTAATGAGTTAAACCGTATATGTATTTTGTAACTACAAATATGTTGGGTAGGACATGGGTAGATGAGATCTATGAGTATGGATCAAATGAAGATGTTAGTTTTAGATTCGTGAGTAGGGATCAAATCAAGAGGCTAGTTTTAGATCCGTGAGTATGGATTGGACCAAGAGATTAGTTTTAGATCTGGGATTATGGATCAGGTAAAGAGATATAACTTGTTATTAGTTCGGGAGTATGGATTAAGACTATGTTAATTGTCCCTAGTCCGGGAGTGTGGATTGGGCACAATTATTGATCCGGGAGTATGGATCAGATCAGGATTAAGGTATAGTTAATTGTCCCTATTCCGGGAGTATGGATTGGGTATAATTATTGATCCGGGAGTATGGATCGGATCAGGAGGATAGTTTTAGATCCGTGAGTATGGATCAGGTAGTTTTAGATCCGTGAGTATGGATCAGGAGAAAAGGTTAGTTTTAGATCCATGAGTATGGATCATGTGAAAATGTTAGTTTTAGATCCGTGAGTATGGATCGGGTGAAGAGGATAGTTTTAGATCCGTGAGTAGGGATCAGGTAAAGAGGAAAATTTTAGATACGAGAGTTTAGATCGTGTCGTTGTGAGGATCGATGGGGTGGGATAAGAGTTACCTTTATATGGTGAAATTGTACAAGTTTGAATGTTATATATATATATATATATATATATATATATATATATATATATATATATATATATATATATATATATATATATATATATATATATATATATATGATATAACATTGTGGGATGAAAACCCTATATGCTCACCAGGCTCCCAAGCCTGACCCACTCAGTTTTCTTTGTATCATAGGTATCAATACGAAGACATATTTCACTGAGAGATTAAAGATGTAAATCACTAGTGTAAATGAATGTATGTTCTGTTTATGCTTATGTGTCTGTATCGGAACATGACATCCCGAGATTTTGTTATATAATGAAAATACATTTCTTTAAGAAATGCTTTGATAAATTCTTATCATATTTTGTTTTGGGAACAAATTCCGCAACCGTTTTCTTTGAAAGATTACTCTGTTTTTTTAAAACAAAGCATAAAAAAATCGATCTTTTCTGGCTGTGAAATTGGGGATGTCACAGAGTGTGATTCGATGCGAACGATCGCAAGTCATCGCAACCCTTAGTATATGGATGCGAATCAGACTCTTGGAATGCGATCTGGTGGGTTTTTGTTTGTTGTTGGGTTACTTGTTGGTTTCGAAAGCTACTCAGATACGAAAGCAACATGAATGCGAAAGCTACTTGGTTCCGATGGACTATTCGGTTCCAATGGGATGTTCGGATGCGATGGGTTACGTGGGTGCGAACAAGCTGTTGGATGCAAATGTGTGGTGGATGGGAACAACTATTGGATGCGAACATACATCAGGATGCGATGATGGTAGATGCAAAAGTTGGTTGAGAGTAGCTCCAAACATGTGGACTTTTTCATGGTTTCTTAAGGACGAAGATTCTAGACTCTAACTTATTTTTGGAACAATTTTATTTTATTTTATTTTAAGCTTTTATTAGGTAGTTTCCTTTTCGTTAATCAGTTTCTTTTCTTTTGTAATAGTTTGTAACGCTATAACTACCTCCAAATTCCGAACCTTTTGAATTAATGATAGATGATTGAAGTTGAATTTTGAACGTTTGTTCTTGCTTTCTTGTATTATTGCGTATAATTCGGATTGCCGTCAATGTTTGGGACGCGTTTCTCATTTGTGGCTCGATTTCAAGTCAATAGGTCTTGGCTTGTTATCAAATATCATTTGACGGATGATTTCTTGATCTTCATAAGAACTCAAATTAATAGGTTTTAACTTGTCTTCACCCGATATTCAATCTATAGGTCTAGATTTTTTTATCAAATCTATCCCTTTTTGTTATTGTCTTATCGTTCTTGTTCTTGTTTCTTATTTTCCGTTATGTTCATAAAAACCAAAAAAGAAACCCTTCGTATTAGCATGATAAGTGGTATCAGAGCTAAAATTCCTCCCGAGTTTTTTAAGAGCTTAGTTTTAATTTTTGCTGTTGTGTTAAATTTTTTTTTTCTTGAGTTTTGTTAGAGCCAAAATTCCTGTTGAGTGTGTTTTGTTTTTTTTGCAAATTTTTGATTTTTTGCTTTTGTTGATTCTAGTTGCAGTCCCAACAGTTGTTACAAAAACATGTTACATAAAGTAGATCTTGAAGAAGATATTATGGATAATATGATTGGTGTTATGATGTGACATAGAGTCTCTTAGCTTGATTAAGTATACTGTTGAAGTCAGAAATGACTTACATGTTATCCCTGAATGGAAGGATTCAACCTAGTTTTTCAATAAACTCATTTATCCAAGCATATTTGATTAAAACTTCTATAGTAGTGCATTTTTATCTTGTAGTAGACTGTACTATCATGTTTTTCTTGGACCTTATTCCAACAAAATAACTCTTCATTCCATAATGAAGTCATAATCCAATTATAATTCACAATTATATCTATCTTGTTTGAAGTTAGCATCTTATGTGGGTCTTTACATAAAGATCTTATTCTAAACTGATTATCTCATATACATTCTCTTAGTTCTTCTTAAGTACTATCAAAATGTTCTCAAAATCATCTTGTGACTTGCCCATGTATCCACTTGGTATCTAACGATAGTTCTTAGCATGATCATATTCCTGGTCTTATGCATAATACGACATAAATGATGGGTTCATTTGCAAAGAGAATATAAAATAAATCATTTTATTTAACTCAAGCCTATGTGCTAGGTTTTTTTGATGCAGTCTCAAAATAAAGCCATGTGATAATGCCAAGAGTCCTCCAAAGGAATCTTGTATCATGATCTCTTTCAAGATATTGTCAATATGCAAAAGATATTAAAACTTTAACATACATCTTTATCTATCTTAATAAATTTTATATTCCAAGAATGTATCTTGTCTTTCCTAAGTCTTGCATCTTAAAATCACTTTCCGAATCAATCCGAAAGGGACTTGCATGGTTAGAATGCTGTTTCTCATGATTAAGTATGTCTTGTTGATACAAGATTAGGAATATCACTATGCGTCCTACTAGTTCTTAGTAAACACATATATTATCTTCATTTTCATATGAAAGCATACGTTGTGTTTTCATATTAAAATGACGACTCCAACCATGGGATGTTTTCTTTATATCAATAAATGTATCTTAAGAATTACACATTTTGATAGTATAACATGGATTAAAAAAACACTAGGCTAAGCTATATAGAAATCTTCAAGGAGATGTCTATTAAGAAAAGCGGAAAAACTCCAGGCTAAGCTATGTAGACATCTTCAAGGAGATGTCTATTAAGAAAAGCAGTTTTTCTTGAAATCTACTTGCCATATCTCATAAGAATATTTAATTATGGTAAATAATAACAATTTTGATCTAATCATAATTACTTGTAATAAGGTTTGATCATAGCCATTGACATGCGTATGATAACAACCAAATCCAAAGTCTGACTTGCCATCTTTGTTGTAAGTAGTGATTTAGTTGTCGATGTTACCTTTGGTGGTGATTATAACTACCTAACACTTTGCTGACTTTTTCATTGTATTGTAAAAAGTAAACGCATGTTGGAACATCAGGATGCTCTAATACCAACTTGATATGAACTAATACTGGTTAAATGAAATATTATCTTATTATTATAAATAAACAACAACATTCTCTCAGATTAAGAATTATGGGCTCTTAAAATTTCGATACTAATTTTCTGATACCCTCTAACCTCTAATGGATCATAACAACCTTATTTATATATATTCCTTACTTAATAAACAAGAAACTTAACAAATTAGATTAACATAAAATAAGAAAAATAAACAAAAAATAGTTAATAATCATATCATCATATCATCATATCATATCAAACTATATTATAAATGAAACATTTTTTCTATCATATTATGCATTTGAAATCTCCATAACCTTTCAATTTTCAACTTGATATAATTAATCTATTATTTTAAAATATGTTGTTAAATACAAAAGATAATCTTATTATTAGTAGACTTTTAAAATGATTATTATGATATACATATATGTAAATTTAAATATTATGTTAAATCCAAAATATAAATCAAAATATTAGATAAAGTTAAAATTTTTATTTAATTACTATTTTTTTTCAAAATAATTAAAAATGTTTAAATATTGTAAATGTAGAATGACAAGGTAATAATACCAAATGGTTTTAAAATTAATGAACATTAATCATAAATAATAATAACATCAAATTATAAATTGTATAACGTTACCTTTAAAATGATTGTATTTTAAACCAACATCATGATCGAAACGAAAAGATTGTCATATATGTAAAATTTTAAATTAATCGATCATAACAGTTGTTAGAAACAATATTAAATCGAGAATTGTATTTAATTTTATTTATACACAAACAACAAGTATAAGGCTTCGTTAACTAATATTATTCAAAATACTCGAGACTATATATATATATATATATATATATATATATATATATATATATATATATATATATATATATATATATATATATATATATATATATATATATATATATATATATATATAAAAGCTTAGTGTAAAAAAAATATCATGTCAAAGTTAATGTTAATAATATAACCATTTTAAACAATATATATTTTTTAATATTTTAATAATATTTTTTATAATAATTATTATAGTACATTTATTTTTTTAATTTAAATATTATGTTAAATCCAAACTATAAATCAAAGTATTAAATTAACTTACAAAAATTCAAATATTATTTTTAAATAGTTAAAAAGGTTTGAATATTTTAAATATGGAACGATAAGTTAATAATATTAAATGGTTTTAAAATTAATGGCCAATGATTATAAACAATAATAACATCAATTTAAAAATTTTATAACGTTCTTTAAAGTAATATTAAATTAATCGATATGTAACAATTGTCAGAAATAACATTAAATTGAGAGTTACATTTAATTTTATTTATATGCAAACAAGAGTATATTGAATAATATTATTGTTCAAAATAATTGAGATGATACATAAAATTAATTAATGTAAAAAATATTATCAATAACATAACCATTTTAAACAATATAGTTCAATATTTTAAAACAAAAATTTGTCGAGTTTGTAAATAAGGAAACAATCACAAAATCTGAATTCATTTTCTCTCGCCCTCCTTTTATCTTTGCAACTTTGGTAAACATTGCCCCACTTGCCTCCTTACTTCGTATTATGGTGGGATCTACATGTACATGTTTTTATAGTTTTCGGGTATAGAGAAAAATGGGATCCACAACCAAAAAATCTAACAAAAAACATAGCCTTCGAATGATCATTTTCTAATACCCTAACGCCTTCGTATGATCCTTTTCTAGTACCCTATCTCGAGCAAAAACTACTTTTATCAACACATAAACTTCAAACTACAAACTACAAACTACAATGATTTAGTCCGCATCTTCTTAACTAATATCAGTGGCGGTCGGCGGATCCACATTGCCGCAAAGAAGGACCACTTGGTTGTGATTCTATCTTAATTTTTATATATAAATAAATAATGCACTTAAAAATATCTAACTTTGTAATTTCTCTTTTGTTCTTTAAAAAGTCCCTAAAACGTTGGATTTATAATATTTCAATTAAAATGTTTAGATGCTAGTTGGATTATTTTTTTCTGAATCCATGACTAACTATTATCCTATGTTATGAAGCTCCCATCCCATTAATTTAAATATCTTTGGACTAAACATAAAGCAACAATAGACGTAATCTAAGATCATTTTCATTAGAATTTTAAGATATAACAAACACTTTTCTTTAAGTAATTAAATGACATGCAAAAACATACAAAATAAAAAAAGAAACAAAAACAAAGGTTGACAACATGTAGCAGAGCTGTTCCCTTGTCACAATTCAATCCAAAATCTTTTTAGCCCACAACTTGTTTACTTGTTCTTCATCTCATACATCCTCCATCTCCATCAAACTCACCCAACAAAACGACATATGCTTTTTATTTAATGATTTTTAACTTTGACTAACTGGATTTTCAAATCATCATATTCAATTTTTGGTTGTAAATAAATCATTGTTCTTATAAAAAAATGAATACGTATGTAAAAAAATAAACAACTAATTTAAACAAAAATATCAAATCCAAAACTACTTATTGTTATAAATATTAGTTTATAACAAAAAAAACGGAAATTTTAATATATTTTCTTTAAATTTGGTATATTTGATTTTAGACATTGAGAAATGGGTAACAATCATGCAAGTATGAGATGAACATGGAGTTAGAACTTCTACATTAAATTGTACCACATGAGGCAGGACATGGGTAACTCAAATTATTGTCAACTTGTAAAAGATAATAAAGCAGTTACATTATTAGTTTGATATCTTACAGTTTTTCTATCATAACAAGACAAACTAATTTATTAACCAAAAACCATAACAATAATTTGTAAATTGTAATAATAGTAATGGGATACAAATAAGAATGGCTTAAACAGAAATATGTAACATAAGATATTCTTTCTGATTCTATCTATCATGTCTTCTATATCTGATTCTATTGTCATGTCTTCTATATCTGATTCTATGTATCATGTCTTCTATAATTTTTCTTCTCATACTTGTATCTCCAATATCATTGCCAAGTTTACGACTAAATGGCTTTTATAACATATATGAACATGAACATTTACTTAAATTTCAAAATTATGTTTTGTAAAATTCGGCATACATTTATAAAATCAGATATTAGGAACTAGAAATTTGATTGAGGTACTTCTGCCATGATGTAAACTATATATAAATACAAAGAGCTATAAATGAAAAGGTGGTAGTTTTGTATATCGATCTATAAAGTAGATATATACAAAGTACAAAACATACATAATATAACCATTATTTTGATTTTGTTATCTACGTTTGCCTCTTGCGAGCTAGTGAGATTAGATTGAATTTATAAAGAAGTTTCATGCAACTGTTACCATATGTGATAAAGAAAACAAGATAATTTCTAGAGGAGGAAGATAAAGGCATGCAATGAGAGAGAAAGAGACAATACGACAAAAGTTAATATATACCATACTTTGATATGATGAATCTATCAAATAAAACGTTTGTTGAAGGAAACAATCGCAATATATGTAGATCTCTGTTAACGTTCTGGGAGGCAAAACTGCACCATCCACTTGCAAAACACAACACATTTCTTATTTGACTATGTTTTTGAATATAAGATTAAAGCCTAAATTAAGTGAGATGTTCTTGTAATAAGAATTTTAAACCGATATAAACACAAACATTAATGGTTGATAATGACTAATCCCATGATTCCACGTAGTTTGAAATCAACATATGAAGACTTTGAAGATATAAGGAGTAAGGACAACTAGTGGTACGGTTTACAGTTTTTATAATATTGATTTTACTGGATTTGTGTCAGGACTAACATGGTTTTGTTTCTAAAATTTTTGTAGCAAATCATTAAACAAAGTAAATTAGAGCCAGATTCTTCCATGGAAGTTTTCAACTGTCCCATTGGTGAAGAACATGACAGCTAATAGATTAAATATTGAGACATGGCAGTTTGTGGTTTTGTGCAATTAGACAAGAAACATCAAGGAAACTGTTGAATTAATTAATTGTTAATCAATTCGTGTTATATTTATTATGAAGTTAGTGTCCTGGAAATCTAATGATAATTATAAATAAGTTAGGATATGGTAGAGGGTCTTGTACCCTCCTTAGGGCAAGCTAGTGTCTCGAATGGCGCCTTGAAGTATAATGAACAATATTGGACATTCATAAACATTAAAAATGTCCCAAAAATGCATCTTCAAAAGGGTTCTTCCGTTTAAGAATATAGATGATCACTTCTATAAAGACCAAAAATTTCCTACACAACTTTTTTCTTGTTTAGGGACACATCACTAGTGTTTAAGGCTATTTTTGGATGCTTAATGCAATCTTTTGAGCCATGAATATGACCTTGGGATTTAAGACCACTTCGTTTTATCCCAAAAGGTTAAATCTCAACAACCCATTAGTCCACACCAAACAAACTCAAGCCAATTGTGTGAGAGATAAATCAGACACTCAACAACCAACTGGTTATGAAGAAAAGAAACTACTACTAGGGGGGAAGCAGAACAAACTAAGTGGTGGGTATACGACCAACACAAACACACACACAATTTTGTCAGGATGTTAAACAACACACCCACACACGATTATAGATGCGACGAAAAATAATAAAGAACACAAAAGAATCTATTTGGTTCACATGATCGAGGTAATCATCTACGTTACATGCAAACAATATATATAAATTTTATGTTGATTTTGAATTAGGGTTTATAAGTACAACAATGTGTTTATTTAGAAAATGCCGGGCCTAGTATAATGAAGAGGCAAAACTCACCAACCACCCAAGCATCATTGCTCGGTTGTTATAGATGCAATCAGGTTCAAATAAAACAATCGGATTTCACAACTCAACAAATATTTCATGTGCGGAAAAATAAATAACACATAGAAATTATGTGGTTCACACGATTAGGGTAATCGTTTGCATCCACATCCAAACTAATTAAATAGATATTTATTGAATTCATATACTCATAGGTCTATATGCTAGAGTTTACGGTTGGGCCTAAAATACCCTTCGGGCCAAGATAAAACAAAATCTTGGTCATTAGCATTTTATTCCGCGAGTATTATTATTATTATTATTATTATTATTATTATTATTATTATTATTATTATTATTATTTTGAAACGACAAACTATCATCTTTCTAATCTAATCCTAAACACCATCTAAGTTCCAAACGAGAGATTTGAACCTATGACCTCTACATTTAAGAATAATGCTTTAGGAATATGTAGCCTTGATCCTACACATTATCCTTTAAATTTGTTGAGCAATGGGCCAACTGGTTTACACTGTTATGATACATAAACCTTCGGATGAAAGTCAGGGAGTCAAGCCAGCAACCCCACTTGTGAATTAAATGTATCAATCTCATATATTGTTTATTTAATTTGGCATCTATATATAGCCACCCACATGGGCAAAGCATAATCATTCATATTCAAGTTCAAATAGCCTTCTTCTTCTCCAAAAGCTTCAACGAGACAATACAGAAAAGAAAATGAACTACTGGTCAGCTGAAAACGCCACTGAAGCTTACATCAAAACCATGAAAATGGTAGGTTAATTTATGAGAAATCTTGATCAACTTTTTAAACCAATCTTTTTCATTTCAATTTAGCCATTGTTAAAAATATAACAAAAGAACAATGTTTCGTTCAAAGATATAATGTATAATCTCCTAAACTCCTCTTTTTTATAATTTCAGGGTAAGAGAGCTAATGAACCAGATGTTGCAGAGTTCATATCGGCCATTGCAGCCGGAAATAACGCTCAACTCATGGTGGTTGCATGTGCTGAGGCGGCCGGCTCCACCACCCAAGGCCTCATAGCTGCATCTCATCAAACTGGTGGCAGGCTGATCTGCATCGTGAAGGGAATCGAGGAGCTTCACTCTTCCAAGCAAGCTCTTAGCTCAGATGCGAACCAAGTAGAGTTTGTTGTAGGAAATGCTCAAACTCTCTTGTCAAATGACTACAAATCTGCCGATCTTGTGGTTATCGACTGCAATCTAGAGAATCATGAAGGGATTTTGGGAGCGATACAAACCGAGAGAGAAAAGAATACGATTGTTTTGGGGTATAACGCTTTTTGGAAGGATTCGTGGGTTTGGAGCAGATTAAACAGTCACTTGTTACCGATTGGAGAAGGGTTGCTATTGATGAGAATCGCCGGACAGTCAGGCAATGGTGGCGGCAAGAACGGTGGCCACGGCGGCAACAAGGGCGGAAGGCCAAGTCATTGGGTGGTTAAAGTAGATAAATGCACGGGCGAAGAGCATGTTTTTCGGATCAGATCACCAGGTGGTAGAGTTGTTCGGGCTTGAAGTTTCTACATTCTTGTTGCCTTGTTGAAGCTGTTCATCCGTAAATGTATATAGCCATATATAGCCAGCTCATACATAATCGACTTCTGGGTGTTAATTAGATCACCAGAAAGATTATCAATTTGTACTTACTGTCGATTATGGAATTTGCGCTATTTTAGAACTTAGTTTTAATGAAATTTTGATTAAGAAGTTTTGTATATCATGATTCATCGTATGGGTCACTGTTTCGTGGGTTAATATTTAAAATAATTATTTTTAAAGTCATTTTTGTATAATATATTCTTTTGGTGATAAATATTTAATTACAACTATAAGTTGTGTCCACGAGATGAAGCAGAAACCTTTTCTATTCACACAACAAAAAAATTATTTACAATATTAATAAGTTACACGCATTTGTGTATTCATAGTTTGTTCGGAAAGACAAACAAACGGTTATGTCGTAATACACCTGTATAAACATGAAAGGTATGAGGATATGTAATTTCTCTTTACGTTTGATGGTATATCGTAATTATGTAGAATTATATGGTAACTTGTGTCGTTTTCGTCATTCAGTTGACCATCAGGAGGTAGCAGTGGCCTTTGGTTTTTTGGTGCGTCCATCGTCCAATTTTGAATATATGGAGGATAGCTTGTGGATATGTAAGAGGGGCAGTGCATGCATATATGGAGGATAGCTTGTGGATATGTAAGAGGGGCAGTGCAAATACAAGGTTTCTTTTCTCTCAGATAAGAGTAAAAATGTTTGGATCTTTTTTTTTAGAACAACTGAATTTTATAAACACGTTACTAGCAAGAGGCTAAAGGAATAATTTTTTTTACAAAGAATTATAAAAAATTGGTTTTGTAACCAGAAAGTCCAAGTTATGCTAATTGAGTGATTCCTATTCGAAAACCAATCAAATGAATTATATTCTAGCATTAGACCGGAATACGGCATTATTTCTATACCGCCAAAGCATCCATATTGTGGTAAGCACAATGACCTTGATAATTCTTGTCCTTAGAGCTACCATATTAGCTGAATCTATCCAAGCTAAAAGATCCGCAACACATGAGAAATGAGGAAATGACATATCTAACCACTTCACAATCTTCATCCAACTTTGAGCAACCACATCACACATCAGAAAAAAGGATTAACATCTTCCCACGTACCCCACAAGTAAGGCATAAAACGGAAGGCAAATCAATGTTTCTATTTTCCAAATTCACACTAATGGGGATTTTATCATGAAAAATATGCCAAAGTAAAACATTAACCTTTATCAGGACCAACTTACACCATCTAGTACCAACAACGGTCGAGTTTAAGGTTACATCATCAATATAGGAACACTCCATTAGGCTCCAACTCTCACTCCCATTTGTTACTACCAACACATAGTTCTACATGACAAAGAAGATCAGTTAAAGTTGAGAGTTGCTCAGTAGTGGCACCACCTCAAATTTCCTTATTCCAATTCCAACACCAACCACTCTCTCGCCATCTACCAATAATCAAACACTCTTTCTCCACTTCCAATGCACGCAACCTAGGAAACTGGTCCATAAGTGTCAGCTCACGCAACCACACTTCCTCCCAGTGTAACGTCCCGAAAATAGAAATAAAGGTTTTCATTTAACGTCTATCAAATTATTCATTAATTGTTCAAAATCAATACCAAGTCATAATAGTCAAAACATCAAGGTATAATTACTTCAAATGCAGAAATCATGAGTGGACACGTCGGGACCTTCCCTTTCGAACCGGAAGTACCTGAAACCATAAACATAAACTGTAAGCACATAGCTTAGTGAGTTCCCCAAAGTACCACATACCAAAACATACAATTGGGTTTAATCAACTCGATATACATATATGGGCCCCGTCATGGGGTGCATTTCAACCCGATCAACACATATGGGCCCCGCCATGGGGCCTCACCCTGGGTATTTTTCAACCCGATCATACAATAATGGGCCCTGCCCTAAGGTCTGTTCTAACCCAAACATACGATAATGGGCCTTGCCCTGGGGTCTATTTCGACCCATCATACAAACTCATGTAAACCACACAACAATTATCAGTCTAAATCAGTGTTGTAAAACTCGCTGAGTTGGCCGATTACTCCTCCGAGTACTCGCTACTCGCCCCCTTACCGAGGCGAGTTACAAAATCCCGAGTACTCCCCGATCGGCCTCTTACTGAACTGAGCAATGTGGTAAAACTCGGTCAACTCGGTGACTAATATGTATAATATACTTAATGATTTATTATTTAACACACACATGTGATTATTACTACTTATATATCTTAAATTTTCAGTAATTATTCACGAAGTGAGACTATTATGTGTTTTTCAGTTTTTGTGTATTTACATGTATCTAATTTTGTTATATATGTGAATCAACTTATGATTTTATCTTATAATTTTGACATATATAATTTCCCTAAAAATATTTCTCCATGAATTACCAAATCCGAGTACTCCCCGAGTACTCACTACTTGGTAGTCGGGCGAACAGGTACCGAATAACGAGTTCTACAACCTTGGTCTAAATAACACAATAATGGGCCGACATTGGTGCCTTCGACCCATGGATACAATGAGAAAACCCACATCACAAACATATGATTAAACTGAATAGCATGCTGCTTCGAGATCAACTCTACCAATCACCTTAATAAATTCAGTGACAAAAACTTAGCATACATATCAAAATACCTAAAATACCCCTAGGTCAAACCTTAGTTAAAATCTAGGTGAAAGTCAACTGAGTCAACCGTGTTGACTCAGTGAGTATGTTGGGCGTACTCCATACGTATCCGGGGCGTACTACATGATTGGCCAAAGTCTGGGAGCTGACCACGTACAAACAATGTACCTCTTGGTACGCCTAGTGTACGTGGCTACTCACCACTTTAACCATTAAGTGCTTAATCCTTAAACACTTACGTCCAAAATCCAGATCTAGCCCAAAAAGATGTCCTTAACCATAAAATTTTCAACTTTATGATTAGGCATGGATATTAAGACTCTAGCTCCAAAAACCTTATCTTCTTTACCCATTAAGACAATCTAGCTCATGCATGGAAAGAAACTAATGACCAAGAACACATTTTTATGACTTAACACACCTTAAAACATATGAAAGGACAATTTAAACATCTTGGAGTATCTCCTAATCACAAAGATCAAGATGGAGACAAAAAGGTAACAACTTTGAGCTAAAACTAGATCCAAAAGGAATATACATCAAAGTTGGAGCTTTTTACCTCTAACAGATGCACCAAGGGAAGTTGATGTTGGATCCAAGGCCTTGAGTGAAACACCACAACCTCAAGGTTCTTCCTTCTACTCCTAAAGCTCCAAAAGGACACCAAAGAGGGATCTTCAAGCTTCACAATACACCCACACACTTTAGGATTTCAAAATGAGGAAGCAGGCTCAAGATAAGAGGGTGCATGATGCCATAAATGTGCTTAAATAGGGTCCAAACCCTAAAAATTAGGGTTTGCAGCTTGGCTACGTACGCCCACCGTACGCAAGCAATGGCCAAAATTACGAAAAAAGCCATTGGGGACCAATCTTGCAAACAAATCTTAACTCAAGGTCAAAAAGTGAATACCTGAAAAATTAGATGTTACAATTGATGGGTTTTAGGCATAAGAACAATCCTATGTGCTCATACAAACCCTAATGCTTGGATCTAGGTTTCTCTATTCTACATGCTTTGAATCCAAGACTAACAAACTTAGATCTAACACATTATAAACTGAATTAGGGTTTATAGAATTACCTTTGATTGTTATATAGCAATAACAATCAATTCCTTGCTTGGACTGGCCTTAGAAATCTTAGTACCTCAAGTGCTGCACCTCTAATGGAGTCACAAACACCTTATGCAACTTGGATGAAGATGAGAAGAGAGGGGAGGCACCAAAAACGGCTGGAAACCCTAGAGAATTAGTTGTTCACGTTTTTGGGGCCTAAGGGGTCCTTTATAGACTTGTGTGGGCTGCTAGGGTTTCAGTCAAAACCCTAATGGACAGCTTAAACTCTAAGCAGCCCATGGAACCTTCTGGATAAGGCCATGAACGAAAATATGATGGGCTTCCATCATAATTTCGTTCACCCCTTGTTCCTTTAGCATTCCTTAGCCCAATAACTCAATTATCCAATAATTGCAGTCCAGTCCCCTAAGTTTAATTAATCTCTTTTAGCCACAAAATTAATTATCAATTAATTATTGACTAATATCAATTAAACAATATGAATTCTCCTTTAATATATTATTCTCATAATATATTAATAAATCATATTTAAACCTTTCTCTCCTTAAATCATCCTACATATTGCTATGGTGAAGGCAACCCAAAAGGACCATGCTCATAATCGGGTCAAGTACATACCAAAATAGTTATGGGCTTAGACACTAATCAAACAGTCTCCCACTTGGATAAGTCTAATAACTATTTTTCGTATGACTTCAGAACCTGATCAGCAATCGTAGCTTTCAAAAGCCGCTGTCAACTCTGATCTTATCAAATAGCGTGTCCTCTAGATAAGGGATTATATACTCCTCCATTCTCAAGATATCGTATAGACAAAAGACATGAATTTCAATCATTCTCTCTATACTGTTTCCCGACTTCCGATTTATGAAGACTGATAACAGACTACAATTGAACACATCAACTTAGTCCCGGCTTGGCCAAGCGCTTAGGTTTCATCACTAAATCATCGAGAGGCCCACATATATCGCTTTTATCCTACTTTGGGTAAAAGGAATGGATAAACTTCGACTCATATGCTCGCTTGCATTTACTGATCGAATCACACACAACAATAAGTTTTATAACACCAAGTTACTGGTGCGTTTACTTATTATCAATGTGTAACCGACCAACAAATAACAACTCACACGTCTCGGTTTCAAGAATATACAATATTATCGTCTCACTAATCACTCGTGATAAATCCATGAAGTGATCCAAGTGAGCGTGGGTTTAATCCAATACTCTAATCTTATCAAAGCACTCATGAACTCTGTAGCAAACTTGTGCCATGTCTAAACACTTCAGACAATCTACAGACAGATTCATGACAGTTTTTATTCATACCTACTCCCAACGTATGACCGACTGTGGATGTTTGAATAACCTAGTTATTCTGGAAGTCAAAACATGCAAACTGAAACATAACAATAATACTTAATCCTATATGGCCCCAAACTTGTGAGAGTAAATAAAACACTTGTATTTATCCACCATATTGATTACTTATTATTTATCATTTAATGTTTCAGATAATCAACTTATTACTTGAATTACAACGATAACTGTCCCATGCTCTAAGCATGCACACTTTGTTTCATATGGTCCATGCTTTGTGAAATAGAACAATTGAAAACTTTTCCAATGATTCTCATTTCACAATTCCTCAATCCCCATTATTAGTGTGAGAACACAAGGTTCTTCCACTACTAGAATATCCTAGATTCTAACATTTTACGCAACGATCCTTTCGTAAAGTCATAGCACAAAAGTCACCAAGACTTGGCTAATGAGATTACAAAGTACTTACTTAGAAATTGTTACAAGACAATTCTATAGACGTGAAGTCTCACATTCAAAGTACATTCCTTTGAACATCCTTCTTGCATAAAAGTTTCTAATCTAGACATAGATTCTTAATATCCAACTCCCAATATGGAAACATTTCCACATTTGCCATATGACAACTCATTCTTAATAGAATCTTATCTATTCATAATAATGTCGATATGGTCCATCCAATACCATACTCCCAACTACTCAGAAGCAACCAATCCTCAGCGAACTTTGGATCGTCCTTTGATAGTTGTTTAATTATTTTAGTCAAAACTAATTCTAGTCCTTTTTCCCTCTTAATGCGCCAGACATTTGGAAAATTTTAGAATGGTAAATATTATAGCATTTGCAATTGATCCTATACCCGAAGCGTATGAGACACGATGGATAATGTCTTACATAAAGATATGATACTTTACCAATCTTTTGCCATAATATTTTATGTGTCATTTTCTCACAATTCGAACTATGAAGAGGGATGCCGTAATCATAATCGAATTTTAAGAACACACAATGTATCCTTTGAATGAAAATG
Source organism: Lactuca sativa (assembly GCF_002870075.4). NCBI lineage: Eukaryota > Viridiplantae > Streptophyta > Magnoliopsida > Asterales > Asteraceae > Lactuca > Lactuca sativa. The sequence continues at coordinate 68,852,364 of NC_056631.2, read as the reverse complement.
TTAAAATTTCTCAATCTAAGCTTTAGATTTTGAAATGAAGTATAATATTCTCTCCCTTAATTATAGCAAAACAGCTTCTCAACCCATGCAACTTTGCAAATTGAATCTTTGTTTTTCTATAATTAATATTGCTAACTTGCAATACTTGCCATAATAATCATACAAGCATAACACTTATGCTCCCACTATCATGATGATTATCATATAAGCATAATATTTATGCTCCCACTAGCTTTGACATGTATTCAGAAAACAAATGAGCTTCCAGAAAACAATGCCTATTGAATTTCTGAAATTCATATTTCTAATACCAGATGCTTCGATAAGCCTTTATCCAAGCTTCTTAAACTTATACACCTTTGCCTTAGATAGCTCATATGTGTGCTTAAACAATTTAGAACTTATGTTACTAAGTTCCAAATGTTCAAACTAATTGCCAAATCTCACAATTCGAACTATGGAAAGGGATGCCGTAACCATAATCGAATTTGAGAATACAATTTTCACAATTGCTATCTTCTTAAGATCTCTCTTAGTGAAAGCATTTCCTCACAGTCATTTTCATGAAGGATGGAATCTTATGACACTTAGATTTTATGGTGTATGAGTTCCTATCCATGTGAATTTTCCAAAACCAAGGTTTGCGACAAATCCAACCTCATATGGACTGAGCTTTCTTAATCTTGATTTCTTGCCCTATGGTAACACGAGTGCCCACCATGTCTTCCAAGTAGTTTAGTAACTTGTCCTTACATATCAATGTACTTTCCGTCGACTAAGGCTTTAGTATGCATTCAAATGAGAACTCATAGAACTCACATACACAATTAATTCAATTGGAATGGCACAGAAACAAAATAATGTCAGCACGATAGGTTGTAAACCTCAAGTCGTGTGCTAGTGATGATCGACAAGGTTTATTCTTGATTTGTTTTCGAAACCTTTTCAAAAACATTAAAACTCCCACTGACTCCTTGACATATTAGATTCTCTTGTCAAGAAACATTTCTTGACAAAGCAAATGTTCAAGAGTTAGTGTAGTTCTTATCAAGACAAAACACTTCACATAATTGGTCCTAGTTGGTCTTTGTCTTATCCAAGACAACACAACTTACCAATTTCAAATGTGCAAGAATAAGGAAACCTTTTCTAAATTCCACATTTGATGAGTGTTATAAACCCACTTAAGACTTTTCACTCAATGTCACAATCTTGACTCTAAGACTTGATATTGGAACGAAGTATGATTGACTTCTTGATTTAACCATTTCTACAATTCTCGATTCCTCTTCTTAGACATGCAATTGCACTAAGACTCACTTAGAGGATCAATTGAGACATGGTTCTTAATCATTAAGACTTATCATAAAACACAATAAAAGGTACTCTCCCTTCTTCTTAGAAAAGAGAAACTTTTATCTTTCTGCCTACTTGATTCTTCTTTATTCGTTCTACCATTCATTGAAACTCTTTCAATCAACTCAGAATTACACTTAATCTTATAAGTATAATCATATTTACTAAACTTTAGTAAATCATGACGAATATCTTTGTCACTCTTGTGGTGGACTTGATCAACGCACAACCTTGTGTACTTGATCTCCTTGTCCTTCAATTGACACTTTGCCAAAGAATTAGTCTAAGTTTCCTAAATGTGAAAGTTTTTTCATTCATCATACAACACACATTGCATGATTCCAAGTTTCTGTCCAATTGAAACATGGGCGATGAGAAACTCTCCTTATTTGGTAAAATTTTGACATTTCCACAAATAACATAATTAAGAATCAAATCCATTTTGCTAATAATAGAAGTACACAAACATCAATTTTTCATATATTTCATTGCAAGGATAAATAAATAAGAGAAAACCAAAATTTATTTATTCATAAAAACTGCGGAAAACATGTCCTTACAATGCAAAATTCAAATGAAAAACTATGCAATCATATACTCCTAACAAATCTATCATAACTTCCTAAGCTTAAAGTCTGATCTTCGAATTCATGCGACGGAATCCATTTCTTCGTGATCAGACTCATCTTGCTCTTCCATCAAACTTCCTCTCTTTTCTCTAATCCTGCAAAACATGCAAATGTAATCTTATCACATTATGAATAAAGAATAGGAATCTAAATGGGGTTAGATAGTGGATTTTATACCTGAAGTAGAGTCATACTTATCGACTCTCCCATCTCTTAGATTCTTCAGGTCCTTCGGGCAGCTTCGTATCCATTTCCCCTTTCCTTGGCAGCAGGAACAGGTGGATTCTCCTAGATTGTCCACGGAAGCATGGTTGGTTGATTTATCAGACAAATATGCTCCCTTACTTCGCCAAATCATTTCTGATTCAGCAGCAATAAGCATATAAGTCAAGTCAATGAGGGTTGCGTCAAGTTTCATCATATGATACTCTCTAATGAACTCATCATATGATTCAGGGAGTGACTGAAGAACCCAGTCCACGGCCAACTTATTTGAGATAGACGCACCCACCATGATCAACCTATCAATGTGTGATTTCATCCCTAGGATGTGAGCACACACGGGTTTGCCATCTTGATGTTCCATTTCCAATAGGGATTCGGTGATCTTGAACCTTTCAAGTCTTCGATCATTAGGGCTAGGGAGAACAACGGGAGGAAGAGGAGGAAGTGAAATTAAGCTAGTCCACATTGATCTCTCACTTTGAATCAAGCTTTCACTTTCATTAGGAACACTTTTTCCTTGGGATTCGGGAATACCATAGTTAGACATCTACAAAACGGGAGAAATTCAAGTTAAGTTGATTGAGTCCTTAATAAAACACCCAAATGAGTTATTAAGGCTAGGATCCAACACAATATTCTACAACCTAGAAAAGGGATGCCGTAATCTAGTTGCAAAATATTTGAAGGTAGGTAAATGACGATTTACCAATTTCCACCATGAAAAACGAAAAAGAAGTTTAAGTTTTAAATGAATTGAAACTCCTAGATCTTTTGAGATTCATTGAACTTCTCAATGCATGTTTAATCTCGATTATGCCCTACTTTTTGTGACTGGGATGTCGAGGATCACAAACAAGGTGTGAATAACCATATGAATCACGTGGTGCACCCAATGCTACAATCACCTAATCAATGTGCCGGTTAGCCACACACGCTCCATTGATCTATGACAAACATCGAGTCACCCTTCGCTACCAATGTCATCCCCAAATTAGTGTGCCGGTTAACCACACACGCTCCACTAACGTTTGACAGGGGTACGGAGTGTAATTCTATGGATTAGCATACAATTTCACATTTTTCCTAAAGTAACTATGATTTGGGAATTTGAAAAAGCATTTAGTTACTTTGTACTTCATTATACTTATAATGGAAGGCTTCTGTCCTATCCTACCCGTTCGGCTAACGACCCTCCACTAGTCAAGAGTGCGGTGGGTAAGAGTAGATACCCATTCAATCGCCATTTTATAGGCAATTTCCTTAAACACCCCTTATAGACCAACTTCGTGAATGAGGCCTACTAACGGTAAGACTGACTGTTTACTCATACATATATATAATATTAGACTTTTAATGTTATATATAGTATAGGGTGTATTTTACACTTTTAAAACACTAGGTGGTTTAATTTAGTAAAATTATGCTTTTAATTTAATTAAATGTAAACCAAAACTTTATGGGTTTATTAAATCACTTTTAATTATACACTTTAATTAATTAATAAAACCATAAGGGTGTGATTTGAATTTTTTTAAAATACTAGGGTTTTAGAATTTAACATTTCAAAAGTAACCTTTTAATTAACTTTTAAATTCCAAAAACTTGAGGGCAAGTTTTGAAACATTTCAAAACATTAGGGTTTAGAATTTAAATATTTCAAAATTAAACTTTTTAATCAAAAAATTAAATTCCAAAACTTGAGGGCAAGTTTTGAAACTTTTCAAAACATAAAGGATCAAATAACAAATAACATAAATTAAACAATTAATTTGGTGATTATCTATATTTGACTTAATCTCATTTTATTCATAAGATAATTACCAAAAAATTTAAATAATCCATATTTATCATATAAAGAAACTATTATTTAAAAGATTTGAAATTATCTTTGATTTTATGAAGGATAATCACCCAAATATAATAAAATTCGGATTTTATCATCAAAATACGTTTTTGGTATTCATCCTTCAGCAAAACAACAATAGAACCCGATATTCCCTCTGTCTGACCCCTGGACTCGCCGAGTCAGGGACTGGACTCGCCGATTCAGGGACAGACTCGTCGAGTTCATCCACTGACTCGCCGAGTCAGGTCGGGCGGAGGCCACAAATCGATTTTTCAGTAAATAAAGCAGTTAAGCATCACATACAACTGAAACCAATCAAGGCTCTGATACCACTGATGGGTTTTAGGCATAAGAACAATCCTATATGCTCATACAAACCCTAATGCTTGGATCTAGGTTTCTCTATTCTACATGCTTTGAATCCAAGACTAACAAACTTAGATCTAACACATTATAAACTGAATTAGGGTTTATAGAATTACCTTTGATTGTTATATAGCAATAACAATCAATTCCTTGCTTGGATTGGCCTTAGAAATCTTAGTACCTCAAGTGTTGCACCTCTAATGGAGTCACAAACACCTTATGCAACTTGGATGAAGAGGAGAAGAGAAGGGAGGCACCAAAAACGGCTGGAAACCCTAGAGAATTAGTTGTTCACGTTTTTGGGGCCTAAGGGGTCCTTTATATACTTGTGTGGGCTGCTAGGGTTTCAGTCAAAACCCTAATGGACAGCTTAAACTCTAAGCAGCCCATGGAACCTTCTGGATAAGGCCATGAACGAAAATATGATGGGCTTCCATCATAATTTCGTTCACCCCTTGTTCCTTTAGCATTCCTTAGCCCAATAACTCAATTATCCAATAATTGCAGTCCAGTCCCCTAAGTTTAATTAATCTCTTTTAGCCACAAAATTAATTATCAATTAATTATTGACTAATATCAATTAAACAATATGAATTCTCCTTTAATATATTATTCTCATAATATATTAATAAATCATATTTAAACCTTTCTCTCCTTAAATCATCCTACATATTGCTATGGTGAAGGCAACCAAAAAGGACCATGCTCATAATCGGGTCAAGTACATACCAAAATAGTTATGGGCTTAGACACTAATCAAACAGTCTCCCACTTGGATAATCATGTCAAAATAGTCGAAAGTATATCATAATAAAATAATATCAGAGTACAAAATCCCAAAATCACATGATATAGAAAACAAAGTTGGATGTAGTGTGATCAGGTCGGGCCCTTCCCTTTCGAGCTGAAAGTACCTGAAACATATACTGAAAACCATAAGCACAAAGCTTAGTGAGCTCCCCAATATACCCCATACCATACATACATAACAATCAAGCGTATCTAGGTGCTCACAACCCCTTTGGTCTCTTTCAACCGGTACTGGGTATATTTCTACCCCTTCGGTCTCTTTCAACTGGTACTGGGTATATTTCAACCCCTTCGGTCTCTTTCAACCGGTACTGGGTGTATTTCAACCCCTTCAGTCTATTTCCACTTGTACTGGGTATATTTCAGCCCCTTCGGTCTCTTTCAACCGGTATCGGGTCTATTTCACCCCTACCCCTACCACATAATATCATAACAAAATAGTAACATAGACATCAAGCAAATACATGCATAACATACAATTGCCCCAAAGATAATCATTATACTACCAGCATAAACGAGTGGGTCAAAATTGGTGCATCCGACCCACAAATATAGTGAAGGAAACTCACTTCAGACTGAGATATCAACTCACACTCGGGCTGCTGACTCGGGAAATCCTCTCACTAAATAACAAGTAAAGAAACCCTAATTAGAAATTAGTTCAATAATCCAACCTGATAGCCCAAACCCTGAAAAGGATGATTAACCCTTGCCTTAGTGGGCCTAACCCACCCAGACTCAAATACAATTAGCTCCAAGGCCTAGAAGATAGACCATATCCAAAATGGGTCCAAGATCAAGAAGGCCCACCATTGAAAAGCTTGTGGCGGAACAAAAGCCCAAGTTCCTAAGTCCGAAATATCCCGAGGCTAAAAAGACCAAAATCCTCTCTGGCGAGTACGCTCAGCATACCAACAGTGCGCCCAACGTACTCATGACCCTCACATAGACGGGACCTCAGACACGTACGTGCAACATACGTCTAGGTATGCCCGACATACGCTGTAGCTGGTGAAAAGCTCCTTCTAAGGTCTTAATCAGTTAAGACCTAATGTCCAATTTTAGATCTAAGCTTATTAAAGCGTATTACCCCATAAAGTTGCAAACTTTATGCTTTTGCATGTCTTAATGGGACCCAAAACCCAATTTTTCAATCTAAACCCATAATATGAGCATCAACTTAATCATGATTCATCAAAACCCATCAAGATGATATTTTTATGGTTCCTAATAACTCCATAATGGATAACGTTTCCAACTTTATCCATTAGAATGGTCTAACCAACCAAGATCTAGTCTTCAAGTCTCAAAGGGACCAAAAGTGCATATTTTGCAACTTAATTCATTAAGTCCAAGTCTCAAGCTTTTAAATCTGAATTAATATGATGTTTAGATGGATAAAGTTTCCAACTTTATCCATAACAAGGTCACAAAATTTAAAGATCTAAACTTTATGCACTAAAGTGACCAAAAACTCATAACACCCAAAAGTAGCTAGATTTATCAAACGCATCATCCAAATTCAAATTCTCTACCTCTAGAAGAGAGACAAAGGTGAAAAAATTCTGGATCTACAAGCTCCAATTCAACCAACATTTCTATAATGAGCTCCTTCTTCTCCAAGATGCACCAAGAACACTCCAAAGCAAAACACCTTCTTTTTGCTCATAAGGCTCAAACTAGGGTTAGGGTTTCAAGGTAGGGTGTTGGAGAGGTGGAGGCTAAGAATAGAATAGGTTTGGGGAAGTTAAGAAACTTAAATAGGGCTCAAACCATGAAAATAGGGTTTGGGCACTGATCGCGTACGCCCAATGTACTCCAAGTACGCCCAACGTACTCCATGAATGCCTAGTACGCCCAAAGTACTCCATGTATGCCCAACGTACTCCAAGTATGCCTAGTACGCCCAACATACTCCAGGTACGCGCAACGTACTAGACTAATCCCCAAGGCTTGAAGACTTATGATAACTGATCTTCGAGTCACATCCCCAAATTATGAAACGATTCAAAACTGGGTGTTATAGACACCTGTTGAAGCACTAAATCTTCTACCTAAAACTGGATGTCCGAACGCCGCCAGTCTGCATAACTCTTCTACCGACTCTGCACGACTTAGAGTCTATCGTGCACCTGCTGAATCAACTCAGTAGTCTTGATTACAACCTCTAGATTCCCCATGACTCGATGCCCGACCTCCCCCCATGAAACCGGGTCCTACACCTTCTTTCATACAAAATATCGAATGACGGTCGGTCAATACTGGCATGATAACTGTTGTTGTAGGAGAACTCTGCCAGTGGAAGGTAAGTATCCCAACTCCCTCCAAAGTCTAGCACACAATCCCTAAGAATATTTTCGAGTGTCTGAATCGTCCGCTCGCGTTTACCGTCAGTATAGGGATGGTATGTTGTACTAAAATACAATTGAGTACCCAACTCCTCATGAAACTTCCTCCAAAACCAGGAGGTGAAACAAACATCCTCGTCCGAAACAACCGAAACTGACACCTTGTGCCGAGCTACCACCTCCTGAACGTAGATGTCAGCTAATTTATCAGCGGATATGCTCTCAAAAATTGGTATGAAGTGTGCACTCTTAGTCAATCTATCAACAATGACCCAGATAGAATCAACACCATGATCATAATCCTTTACCACATCTAACCATCTCCGCTGCCATATATTCAGATTCTCCTGGTCTATTAAGTACCTACGCATACCATCATATAAGCACAATATCTCAAGAATTGGTATGAAGTGTGCACTCTTAGTCAAAAAACACCAAAGCAGGCACAGAACTCACAAGAAAAGTACCTACACATATCATCATATAAGCACAATATCTCGACTCAAATAAAAGATAAATACAGAATGCATACCAGCCACAACATCGGGCGCTGCGCGGACCTCCTCCGTAGTCAACTGGAAAGCTCTCCCATGAGCCTTTGGTGCCTCGGCCTTTACTGGCCGAACCTCGGTAGCCCAAGCAGCAGGCGCAGATCCCTGAAGTAGCTGAGGGCACTTGGACTTCCGATGGCCGGTCTGGTTGCAATGGAAGCAAACCGAAAATCCCTTGGGGCAATCCCTCACGATATGCCCCTCCTTCCCGCACTTGTAGCATACTCCTGCCCGACACAACCCCTCGTGACTCTTTCCGCACTTCCCACAAGTGCGTCCCTCTGCGCTCCCATATCTTGAATCAGCGGGTTTGGCCCGCTTGGCTGCCGGTTGAGACTGAGCTGGCCACCGATCCATCCTCTGTGACTCGGCCTCCTCCGTGGCCTGAGTTTCCAACTCAATCTCCCTCTTTTGGGCATTTGCCTGGAGCTCAGCAAATATCCGGTAAGTCGAGTTCGCCACGAACTCCCGAATATCTCTCCTCAGAACACTCAGATACCGGTTAATGCGAGCCTGCTCAGGGCAAAACATTGCCTTTTCATGAAACTTCCTTGTAATAACTGTAACATAATCAGTACCCTGCTTGAGGGTCAAGAACTCCTGAATCAACCGTTCCCTCTCCACCGGGGGAACATACTTGTCTCTGAACATGGCGGTGAATCTCTCCCAGGTCACCTCAGAAATCTCTGCCCGAGTGAAGCTCGCCGTCACGAACTTCCACCAATCCTTCGCTCCCAAGCGGAGCTGGTTCAGAGCCAACCGTACCCTCAAGTGCTCTGGACAAGAACACGTATAGAAACATCCCTCGATGTCAGAGATCCATCTCATCACAGCAATTGGGTCATGCGTCCCATCGAACTCTGGTGTCTTCGTGTTGCTGAACTCCCGAAACAACAACGAGTCACCTCCCTGAGGTCTGGAAGCAGCAACAACAGCAGTAGTTGCAGCACCCGCAGCCTCAGTCACTGCTGCATACCGCTCGTCAAAGGTCTCAATCAATGTGGTCTTGATGTCCCCGAACATCTCTGGAATCTCAGTCCGGATGGCGGCAGCCACCTCCTCATGAATCAATCGACGGATCTCCTTGTCGCTGACACCACTGCTCCCAGGTGTGTGTCGTGTCCCAACCATGATTCCTCTGAAATACTACATATAAATATTAGAGACTTGATCGAGCGTACCCGCATTCGATAATGCAGCCCTACTCGTTCTCCAATATCTAAAGGATTCTTACTTGGACTGCTCACAGATCCGGTGTCTTCAGTAGTACGGGCCCTATACTACTGACCACACCGCATCAGTATTCACCCCAAGCCCTCCTCCTTGGATCCCGGATTACAAATACTCTACTCTTGCTATTCATTGGCTATCCTCCGATAGACCTCTCATGAGCTCCTAATTGCTACCTACTCGCTCTCAAGGCATCTCATAGCAGCAGTAATCTCCTAGGCTAAGGCATCACAAATCAGGTCACTCTAGTCCTAATATGAATACCTAGCCCACTCTAGCATGCATAACATAATATATCATATAACACATAATGTAAGGGTATTTTGGGGATTCACCGCTCGGGTGATGGCTGACCGTACACACTGCTCTGCTCTTCTCTTTTTAAACCTTTTACTCTTTTAAAAACTTGTTTTATTTATAAAAATCTCTCAAATCCTCAGTTTGAGTTCAAATACGCCTGAAGGTGCATCCGAATCCCTCAAACCAAGGCTCTAATACCAACTTGTAACGATGAGATTTTCAAAACAAAATTTTCATTTTTCAACAACCAAATTTGTATTAAAGTATTCTAAAAAGTATTCAACAATAGTTATCGAAACATAACATATCACAAGATCACAAAATCAAATCCCTTCTCTAGTGTGTACGGGTCACGTCGGCACCTTCCCACGGTCCTCGCTAGTACCTAAAACACATAACAGAACAATTGTAAGCATAAATGCTTAGTGAGTTCCCCAAAATACCACACGCAACACATACGCCACTCGAGCCTACTGTACGACCCACCGGTCGATGTGTCTCAGCGGGACCCTCCGGTCCCGTAGCTCGTTGGACCCTCTGGTCCGGTCATAGCTCGTTGGGCCCTCCGGCCCGGTCTGAATTGTTGGACCCTCCGGTCCGGTCTATACAATTGTGTATCATACATACAACACATAGCACATTATCGCATATAAGGCACACAATCTCATACATAGCACATAAGACCTTCCGGTCAACTCATAATACCACTCTAGGTAACGTATAGTGAGAAGACTCACCTCGCGTAACTCGGTAACTCAGAAATCTCGGACTCTGTGGAAATGGGATCTAGCATCTGCCTAATCATACGAAATAAACACTCGGCTTCAACACATTTCCCAAGGCTAGACCATTCCCTCTCTTAGCACTCTCAGGAGGGTAAACGACCATTTTACCCCTCTCAAGGCTCGAATACTCTAAAATTGACCCAACCCTAAAAGTCAAAAAAAGTCAATCTTCTGGGGCACGCGGCGCGTACCAGATCTGTACGCTAAGCGTACCCGCTGGCTTCACAGAATTGGGGTACGCGGCCCTTTACGCCGCGCGTACTGGGATTATGCCCAACGTAATTCCCAGTTTTCCCCTCCTCTTCATTCAGGTCTTAATCGGTTAAGTCTTGCGTCCAAAATCCAGATCTGACTCCTCTAACACGACTTAATCCATAAAGTTGGTGACTTTAAGCCTTTGCATGGCTATAAAGGTCACTTTGTGCTCAAAACACCTTTCTTTTTTCCATAGAGAGACTATAACTCATGCATGACACAAGATCCACGACCAAGACTGGATTTTTATGAATCCTCAAAACAATATTCACTAGAAGAGGCCACATTTAAGCTCTTGGAGACTCTTTGCACACAAAGTCTCCGACTTTGAACTAAAAACCCTAAGAATGGTCCAAAAAGAAAAACTCATGAAGAACAAGGAAAGCTTTGAGCTTTTTACCTCAAAAGGGATCTCCAATCACTATAGAACTCGGATCTACACTTGTTCTTCAACTTCTAGCTCCAACAATTGCTTCTTCTTCTCCTTCTTCACCTTGAAAAGATATCTCCAAGCTTAAAAACACACACACAAGCTAAACCATGAATTTATGCTCTCTGAGGACTCACTCAAGGGGGTATGGTGGCTAGGGAAAAGGACTACATGTTCCTTTTATAGTGCACAAGCCAGAATTTTGGGTTTGCACCTGGACACATTACGCCCAGCGTAACCCTGGGTACGCCTAGCATGCCCGGGCGAGTCTGCGTCCAAAATAAACGCGTGAGTACGTGCGGCGTACGCTTCTTTACGCCCAACGTACTAACATAACCTCATATAACTTTAAGGGACTCAACTTGCCAACTCTCAAAGAAGAAGGGTCAAAAGGGGTACCTGAATTTCGGGCTGTTACAATTCTCCCCCACTAGAACTAGACTTCGCCCTCGAAGTCTTATGTTGCAAACAACGCCGGATGTTGTTCCCGCATCTCCGACTCCGGCTCCCAGGTCAGCTCGGATCCTTTCCGATGTTGCCACTGGACCTGGACCTGGGGCACTTCCTTGCTCCTCAGAACCTTGATCTTCCGATCCAAGATCACGATCGGCTTCTCAGCATAATTTAGACCCGCGTCCACCTGGATATCCTCTAATGGTACCACTGCCGACTTGTCGGCTATACATTTCCTCAGCTGCGACACGTGGAAGGTATCATTAATCTGGTCCAACTCCGCAGGTAGCTCTAAGCGATACGCTACCTTGCCCACCCTCACGATCACTCTAAACGACTCAATATACCGGGGTCCCTCCTTTCCAAGGAGATACCTTCAGGAGCATGAAATCAGCGACCTAGAACTCGAGTTCGGATCGTCGCCTATCCGCATAACTCTTCTGGCGACTTTGAGCGGTCAATAACCTATGTCTGACCTGCCGTATCTGCTGTGTCGTTTGAAGCACTATCTCCATACTATCCATCACACGTTGCCCTACCTCGCCCCAACAAATGGGGGTACGACACCTCCTACCATACAACAGCTCAAAAGGTGGCATACCACTGCTCGAGTGATGGCTGTTGTTATAGGAAAACTCAGCCAAGGGCAAATACGTGTCCCAACTCCTGCTAAAATCCAGTACACATGCCCGAAGCATGTCCTCGAGCGTCTGAATCGTCTGCTCGCTCTGCCCGTCGGTCTGTGGGTGGTATGAGGTACTAAAATGCAGCCTTGTACCCAATTCCTCATGAAATTTCTTCCAGAATCTGGAAATGAAACGCACATCTAGATCTGAGACGATCAAGATCGGTACTCCATGCCGCGATACCACCTCCTTAACGTACAACTCTGCCAGCCTCTTTGTGGAAGAGCTCTCACTGATGGAAAGGAAGTGAGCCCTCTTCATCAACCTGTCCACAATAACCCAAACTGCATCGACACCCCTGGTAGTCCTCGGCAATTTGGTGATAAAATCCATGGTGATCTGTTCCCACTTCCACTCGGGAATCTCTAACGGCTACAACTTACCATGCGGACACTGGTGCTCGACCTTAACCTTGCGATAGGTCAAGCACCTCTCTACGTACCATGCAACATCCCTCTTCATACAGGGCCACCAATACTCCTTCTTCAGGTCCAAATACATCTGAGTGACCTCGGAGTGGATCGAGAACTTCGATCTATGCGCCTCCTCCATCAAGACGGTACGCGTTCCGCCCACAAACGGTACCCAAACCCGACCCTGGAAGGTCATAAGTCCTCGACTATCGGTAACAAACTCTGATACCTGCCCGATCACTCGCTCTCTCTTGCGGTTCTCCGGTCTCACGCCCTCCGCCTGGGCCCCTCGAATGGTGTCCCATACCGGAGTCATCACTGTCAATCTCATGCAAACATCTCGTATCGGGGCGCCCTCCGCCCTACGGCTCAGGGCATCGGCTACAACATTAGCCTTGCCCGGGTGGTACAGGATCTCACAGTCGTAATGCTTCACCACATCCAGCCATCTCCTCTGGCGCATATTCAGGTTGGGCTGATCCATCAAATACTTCAAACACTTGTGGTTCGTGTATATAGTACACCGAACCCTGCACATATAGTGACGCCAGATCTTGAGGGAAAACACCGCTGCCCCCAACTCCAGATCGTGGGTGGGATACCTCGACTCATAAGGTTTCAGCTGCCTTGATGCATATGCTATCACATGCCCCCTCTGCATAGGCACCGCTCCCAACCCTGATATCGATGCATCACAGTACACTACAAAATCCTCCATCCCTTCCGGGAGTGCGAGCACCGGAGCTTCGCACAATCTCTGGCGAAGTGTCTCAAATGAGGTCTGCTGCTCCGGACCCCATGAAAAAGCAACCCCCTTCCGGGTCAACTTGGTGAGTTGCACGGCGATCTTAGAGAAATCCCTAATAAATCTCCTATAATAACCAACCAACCTAAGGAAACTCCTGATCTCGGTAGGTGACCTCGGCACCTCCCAACTCATCACCGCCTCGATCTTTGTAGGATCGACCAATATCCCCTTCTGGTTAATGAGGTACCCTAGGAACTGGACCTCTCATAACCAAAAATCACACTTGGAGAATTTGGCGGAAAGCCTCTCCGATCTTAGAACTCCGAGGGTCTCCCTCAAATTCTCCTCATGCTACTCTCTGGATCTTGAATACACCAAGATATCGTCAATGAATACGATCACCGAACGATCCAACATCAGCCTGCACACCCTGTTCATGAGGTCCATGAACGCTGCTGGTGCATTGGTGAGCCCGAAAGGCATCACCACGAACTCGTAATGCCCGTAACGAGTCCTGAACGCTATCTTATGGATATCTTCATCCCAAACCCTCATCTGGTGGTATCCCGACCTCAAGTCTATCTTGGAGAACCAAGACGCTCCCTGCAACTGATCGAACAGATTGTCGATCCTCGGTAACGGATATCGGTTCTTGACCGTCAGCTTGTTCAACTCTTGGTAATCAATACACATCCAGTGTGAACCATCCTTCTTCTTGACAAAAAGGATCGGCGCTACCCAAGGTGAGCTACTCGGACTAATAAACCCCTTCCTTAGCAGCTCCTGAAGCTACGAGGATAACTCCTGCATCTCAGGCGGCGCGAGGCGATAAGGCACCTTGGCGATAGGTGCTGCTCCCGGAACCAAATCGATACGAAACTCCACTTGCCTCTCGGGAGGCACACCCGACAATTCCTCGGGAAAAACATCTGGAAACTCGCACACTATCGGAACCTCATCAATCGAACTTGGCCTGCCAGCGGCCACTCGCGTGTCCATCACATAGGCTATGAATCCGCTGCAGCCCTGCTGCAAACTCTGCCTCGCCCTGGCAGCCGAACAAAACGATGACCCACACCGGGTTCCCTCGCCATACACTGTAATTACTCCCCCACTAGGGTCTCGTATCGTCACCAACTGATGCTCGCAGTCTATGATAGCTCCAAATCGGCTCAACCCATCCATGCCCAGTATAACACACATGTCCCCCATCGCAATCGGGACCAGATCTATCGGGAACTCCACACAGAGGATCTCAAGTATACATCTTCGAATCACATCCGTAGCAAACATCGCTCGCTCGTCAGCTATGGAAACTCGCAGAGGTCGACTCAACGCCTCTCGGCGAATACCAATGTGCTGACTAAATGCCAAGGAAACAAATGACCGACTTGCACCCGAGTCAAATAACACCAAAGCAGGCACAGAACTCAAAAGAAAAGTACCTACGCATATCATCATATAAGCACAATATCTCAACTCAGATAAAAGATAAATACAAAATACATACCAACCACAACATCGGGCACTGCGCGGACCTCCTCCGCAGTCAACTGGAAAGCTCTCCCATGAGCCTTTGGTGCCTCGGCCTTCACTGGCCAAACCTCGGTAGCCCTAGCAGCAGGCACAGATCCCTGCGCTGATCCCTGAAGTAGCTGAGGGCACTCGGCCTTCCGATGGCCGGTCTGGTTGCAATGGAAGCAAATCAAAAATCCCTTTGGGCAATCCCTCGCGATATGCCCTTCCTTCCCGCACTTGTAGCATACTCCTGCCCGATACGACCCCTCGTGACCCTTGCCGCACTTCCCACAAGTGCGGCCCTTCGCGCTCCCAGATCTCGAATCAGCGGGTTTGGCCCGCTTGGCTGCCGGCTGAGACTGAGCCGGCCGTAGATCCATCCTTGGACTCGACGAGTTGAAGGACTAACTCGCCGAGTAGAAGTGGGACTAGACGCGGGATCTACTCTGTCTACTCAGCGAGTAGGCTCGTGGGACTCGGCGAGTAGACCCTGTCTGGACTAAAACCCTAACCCGGGTGTTTGCACCCTATTTATACGATCTAACCCAGCCTCCATTTCCCCTAGCACTCCCAGATATCTGTAGAACGAAACCCTAGCCCCCTTGTGTCCTTGTGGGTGATGTTTTAGCTTTGTGAAGGTGGTTTGGAGCTTGGGAGAAGAAGGAGAAGGTTGAAGAGTGCAAGAAGGGAAGAAGATTCGGAATCTACTCTGTGAAGGGCTTCTATTCAGGTAGAAAAGTTCCTACCTTGATCTTTAGTTCATTAAATCCCCTTTTGTCCCTAAGAAGTGGTTTTAAGCCCTAAGAACCTAAATGTCTATGTGTTTATGGTTAATGTTCTACAAGGACTTCGGATTTGGACCTTTTGGACATCCTGGTAGCATAAAGTCTCTGTGGTTGAGGTGATTGAGGTCCTTATTGAGTGTAGGACCTCTTAAATAGCTTGGAATTGCATGTTTGAGCTCATAGGGTCTTGCAGGCACGTAAAGTTTGCAACTTTACGTAGTAAACATGCCCTAGGACCATAGATTTGTGGTTTTGAAGTGTTGTGTGTCTCAGATCTGCCCTACTCGGGAAATGGGTCAAGGGACTCGGCGAGTCCCAAAGGGGAACTCGGCGAGTTCTATGAAGATGGTCCTAGACTCGGCGAGTTGGATGAACAACTCGGCGAGTCGTATGAAGATTGACTGGAGCTCGCCGAGTTGTTCTTCAAACTCGGCGAGTCATATGAACTTTCACAGAACAAGAGGGGTTTAAGCGTTGAAGGTTCAACCCTTCGTACCTGCACGCGGAATTAACCGTGTAACGTAGTCCCAAAACCCCAAACCCTCATATGGGGTGTTCTGGTGTGGATTGGAAGCGAGTAGGGATCCGCTCGAGGAACTCGGCGAGTTGCTCGCGGACTCGGCGAGTCGGGAATCGAGTCGGCCCCATAGTCCCGAGTGGTGAGTCAAGGGTGACTCAGTGAGTGGGGAGAGGGACTTGGCGAGTAGGACCGGATTAGTAAGGGAAGGACTCGGCGAGTTGCTCGCGGACTCGGCGAGTCCAGTCAACTGGAAGTTGACTTTGACTTGGATTTCGACTTGGTCAAGGGTAAAAGGGTCATTTTACCCTAAGCACATCTAGCAGTGTTTGACTGATCGTTTTGTGGGAATTATAGCCGGAGGACGTCCGGAGCAGTAGCAACAGCAGCAGTAGACAGGCAGTTCCCGATCAGATTAGCAACTACTTTGAGGTGAGTTACGTTCCAGTAGCGGTGGGTCTAAGGCCACAATGCCGACCCACCAATAGGAGACGTATGATAGATGATTGTCTCTGTGATATCATCTAGGTTTGCTACTACCTGATATGTTAAATGCTAGCATGATATGTTATATGTGACAGTAGTAGAGTTCGGTTGTTAGGACCGGAGGGTAGTCAGACACCCCAGATACGTCTGACAGTATGTGATGTGATGTTTATATGCTAGCATGATCTGTTATATGAGTTAGAGGTAGTAGGAGGGGAGCAGTCCCCGAGTTCGGTTGTTAGGACGCGTATAGCAGTGAACAACAATAGTGAAAGGGGTCCGGTGGAGTCAAGGCAGTCCTTGAAGAAGGTACGGATAGATGTGGAAGGTAGTATGGGCTCGTACTACTGAAAGCAGAGGATCCGTACCCGAACTAAGGAAGACTGAGATAAGACCGGGGAACTTGTAGTAGTTGTGATCCCTCAAGAAGTAGCAGTATCACTAATAATTGTTATTTATGTATTGCAGAATGGTTGTACTTCGATCGAGGCTGATAGATGGCGGTTCAGGAGAGGGGTCAGGTTCGGGATCAGGTTCCGAGCCAGTAGATGAGGGACTACGCGAGTTCATCGCGTCAGAGATCACCGGGGGTGTCCTTGAGTCGACCCCCATCATCTTCGGGTGAATCAAGGAAGGGATAGTTGAGCTGATGGAGGATCGCCTCAGGGCGTTCAGGAGCGACATGGAATCTGGCCAATCGGGATCTCGCAGGCTGTCCTTCAAGGAATTCAGGGGCAGTGACGTGCCGGATTTCCACGGGGTGAAAGACCCCATTGCTACCAGGCGAAGGATTGCAGACATCGAGTCTGCACAGTTGACTAGCTTCTGCCCCGAGGGGTTGAAGGTGAGGTATGCAGCAGGGTGTTTACGAGACCAAGCACGAGATTGGTGGGAGTCAGTGGGTGACTCGTTGGGAGCCTCAGCGGTCGAGGCTATGACCTGGTCGGACTTTGTGACCAAATTCAGGGCGGAGTTTGCGCTGGCTGTCGAGCTTCAACAGCTGGCCAGGGAGTTTTTGGATATGAGACAGACGACGGAGACTGTGATGGAGATCACCGCCAGGTTCCGAGAGAGGGCACTGTTGGTGCCCTAGTACGCGGGTGATGAGGACATGAGGAGGACCCGCTATCATGACATGCTCCGAGCTGAAATTCGGGAGCACGTTAGTTTTTCAGCTTGCCCCACCTTGGACTCTATGATTGCCAGGGCGAGGGAGAGGGAGATAGATTTGGAGCATATCCAGAAACGGAAGTCAGAGGAGGGACAGACGGGAGGGGTTTCAGGGAAGAAGCCCAAGGGATCAGATGGTAGGCCGAAAGGCCAGTCAGGGCCGGGCCGCTGCAGGAAATGCGGTAGGCCTCATGAGGGGGCATGTAGACTGGGATCGTCAGGCTGCTATCAGTGCGACAAGACGGGACATTTTAGCAGGGATTGTACCGCCCCTGCACCTATGTTACAGACATCGGAGTTGCTGTGTTTCCACTGCAACCAGAGAGGCCACAAGAAGGCCAATTGTCCCCAGTTAACAGCTACAGCGTCAGTGAAGGTGCCAACACCAGCGACCCTGCGGATTACTGATGGCCGGCATGGCAAGGCAGAGGCTCCAGTGGTGAGGAGTCGGACATTTCAGCTGACTACCGAGGAGGCACACGCCGCACCCGATGTGGTGACGGGTACGATTCTTTCCCTCTATTTTATTTTTATGATGTTATGATATTGATATGTGCTATGTGTGTATATGTATGCATTAGGATCGTTCCATGTGAACGACATCCCAGTTCAGGTGTTGTTCGAGTCGGGTGCCTCCCGATCATTCATTTCCCTTGCGCTTAGCAAGAAGTTTCCTGAGTCTTCGGGCGTGTTAGATTGCCCTTTAGAGGTAGAAATTGCTGATGATCGATCGGTGCGAGCATCGATGGTGTTTCGGGATTGCGTATTGCGTTTGTTTGAGGAGCGCTACTTGGTAGACTTGGTTCCCATTCCGTTGCGTGGGAACAAGGTTATTATAGGCATGGATTGGTTGATCCCTAATGGGGCGGTGATAGATTGCGCGCATCAGCTAGTGCGAGTCAGGACCCCAGGTGGGGGAGAGTTAGTGATTCATGGCGAGAGGCCACAGTGTGGACCCACAGTCTGTTTAGCAGCGAGGGCTAGACGATACCTTCAGCAGGGATGCACAGGTTATGTCGCGTACGTGATGGATACCCGGGAGGCGGGTAAGGCGACGGTGAGCGAGGTTCCGATGGTGCGAGATTTCGCAGATGTTTTTCCAGAGGAGCTTCCCGGGATACCCCCAGAGCGACAGGTGGAGTTCAAGATTGACCTCGTTCCTAGTGCGGCTCCGATAGCCAAGGTACCGTATCGGTTGGCTCCTCCTGAGATGCAGGAGTTGACTACACAGCTGCAGGAGCTGTTAGATAAGGGATTCATTCGACCGAGTAGTTCACCCTGGGGAGCCCCGATTCTGTTCGTGAGAAAGAAGGACGAGTCGCATCGGATGTGTATAGATTACCGGGAGCTAAAAAAGGTAACAGTGAAGAACCGTTACCCACTCCCGAGGATTGATGTTCTCTTTGACCAGCTTCAGGGAGTGTCTTGATTTTCCAAGATCGATTTGCGTTCGGGTTATCATCAGATGAGGGTCAGATAGGAGGATGCGCAGAAGACCGCATTTCGGACACACTATGGCCATTATGAGTTCGTGGTGATGCCGTTTGGGCTCACCAATGCTCCTGCCGCGTTCATGGACCTCATGAACCGCGTATGCAGACCGATGCTGGATCGGTTTGTGATAGTTTTCATTGGCGACATCTTGGTTTATTCCAAGACACGGGAGGAGCATAAGGAGCATCTGAGAGAGGTTTTGGAGACCCTAAGGAGGGAGAGCTTGTATGCCAAGTTCTCCAAGTGCGAGTTTTGGTTGCGCGAGGTGCAATTTCTCGGACAGCTTGTCAACCAGAACGGGATTCTAGTCGACCCGGCCAAGGTCGAGGCCGTGATGAGATGGGAGGTTCCTAAGTCCCCATCCGAGATTCGGAGCTTCTTGGGATTAGCAGGCTACTATCGGAGATTCATTCAGGATTTCTCCAAGATAGCTGTACCCCTGACGTGGTTGACGAAGAAAGCCGTAGTTTTTCGGTGGGGACCCGAGCAGCAGACTGCGTTTGAGACACTGAGACAAAGATTGTGCGAGGCGCCAATCTTAGCCCTGCTAGAGGGCGTAGAGGATTTTGTGGTTTACTGTGACGCGTCCATTTCAGGGTTGGGCGCGATACTGATGCAGAGGGGGCATGTCATTGCCTATGCTTCGAGGCAGCTCAAGCCTCACGAGGCGAACTACCCGACGCATGATTTGGAGTTGGGGGTGGTGGTTTTTGCCCTCAAGATTTGGCGGCATTACCTCTATGGGGTTTGATGTACTATCTACACGGACCACAAGAGTTTGAGGTACCTCATGGATCAGCTGAATCTGAACATGAGCCAGCGTCGGTGGTTGGACGTGGTGAAGGATTGTGATTGCGAGATCCTCTACCACCTGGGGAAGGCCAACGTGGTGGCCGACGCGCTTAGCCGCAAGGCGGCGCCGATCAGGGATATTTTCATGAGGATGACCATAGTGACTCCCCTATTGGAGCAAATCCGGGAGGCTATCAAGGAGGAGCATCGGAAGAGCGAGCGTGTGGTAGGTCAGGTTTCCTCCTTCGATTATGATAGACGAGGACTATTGACACTACACCGTAGGGTGTGGGTGCCGTATCACGGAGGCGTGCGCCAGATCTTGATGGAGGAGGCGCATAAATCCCGATTCTCTATTCATCCAGGGGCGATGAAGATGTATAGGGATCTTCATCTAGATTATTGGTGGCCCTGCATGAAGCGGGATGTGGCTTGGTACGTCGAGCGGTGCTTGACCTGCAGGAAGGTCAAGGCCGAACATCAGAGACGGCATGGCAAGATGCAGCCGTTGGACATCCCGTTATGGAAATGAGAAGATATCACGATGGATTTTATCACGAAGCTTCCCAGGACCGCGCGTGGAGTAGATTCGATTTGGGTCATTGTGGATCGATTGACCAAGAGTGCTCATTTTATTCCGATTCAAGAGAGCATATCGGCCGAGAAATTGTCCGACATATATATTAGGGAGATTGTGGCGAGGCACGGGGTGCCGGTATCGGTTATCTCGGACAGGGATGTGCGTTTTACTTCCAGGTTTTGGAAGAGGTTTCATGACGAGTTGGGCACTTGTTTGCATTTTAGCACCGCCTTTCACCCGCAGACAGATGGTCAGAGCGAGCGAACCATCCAGACTCTGGAGGATATGTTGCGGGCGTGTGTGTTAGACTTTGGTGGTAGCTGGGATACTTATCTTCCCTTGGCTGAGTTCTCGTACAACAACAACTACCACGCGAGTATCGACCGCCCTCCATTCGAGATGTTGTACGGACGGAGGTGCAGGACCCCGATATGTTGGGGAGAGGTTGGTCAGAGGGTCATGGGCAGCACCGAAGTGGTGCTCAAGACTACCGAGAGGATTCAACAGGTTCGGAGCAGGCTTCAGACCGCGCAAAGTCGACAGAAAAGTTACGCCGACAAGCGCCGATCCGACCTGGAGTTCCAGGTTGGGGATATGGTTCTCCTGAAGGTGTCGCCTTGGAAGGGCGTCATTCGATTCAGGAAGAGGGACAAGTTGGGCCCGAGGTATATTGGGCCGTTCAGGGTTGTAGTCCGGGTGGGCAAGGTGGCGTATAGGATGGATTTGCCAGCCGAACTCAGTCAGATACACAAAACTGTCCATGTTTCTCAGCTGCGGAAGTGCCTGGTAGACGACTCCGCAGTGGTTCCGTTAGAGGACATTCAGGTCGATGGCGGCCTGAATTATGTTGAGAAACCAGTAGCAATCATCGACTGGAAGTCGAAGGATTTGAGGAACAAGCGAGTGGAACTCGTGAAGGCGCAATGGAAGCACCGGAAGGGATCAGAGTGGACTTGGGAGCCAGTGGAAGAGATGATTGAGCATTACCCCGAGCTATTTTTGGAGCAAGCAACAAACTTCGAGGACGAAGTCTAAAATAAGTGGGGGAGATTTGTAGCACCTGGTTCCTGGTATGTATTCTTGGTTATTAACTCTCCTTATATATTGCATTTTAACCTTGGACTCGGCGAGTTGAAGGACTAACTCGCCGAGTAGAAGCGAGACTAGACGCGGGATCTACTCTGTCTACTCGGCGAGTAAGCTCGTGGGACTCGGCGACTAGACCCTGTCTGGACTAAAACCCTAACCCGGGTGTTTGCACCCTATTTAAACGATCTAACCCAGCCTCCATTTCCCCTAGCACTCCCAGAGATCTGTAGAACGAAACCCTAGCCCCCTTGTGTCCTTGTGGGTGATTTTTTAGCTTTGTGAAGGTGGTTTGGAGCTTGGGAGAAGAAGGAGAAGGTTGAAGAGTGCAAGAAGGGAAGAAGATCCGGAATCTACTCTGTGAAGGGCTTCTATTCAGGTAGAAAAGTTCCTACCTTGATCTTTAGTTCATTAAATCCCCTTTTGTACCTAAGAAGTGGTTTTAAGCCCTAAGAACCTAAACGTCTATGTGTTTTTGGTTAATGTTCTACAAGGACTTCGGATTTGGACCTTTTGGACATCCTAGTAGCATAAAGTCTCTGTGGTTGAGGTGATTGGGGTCCTTATTGAGTGTAGGACCTCTTAAAGAGCTTGGAATTGCATGTTTGTGCTCATAGGGCCATGCATGCACGTAAAGTTTGCAACTTTACGTAGTAAACATGCCCTAGAACCATAGATCTGTGGTTTTGAAGCGTTGCATGTCTCAGATTTGGCCTACTCGGGAAATGGGTCGAGGGACTCGGCGAGTCCCAAAGGGGAACTCGGCGAGTTCTATGAAGATGGTCCTAGACTCGGCGAGTTGGATGAACAACTCGGCGAGTCCTATGAAGATTGACTGGAGCTCGCTGAGTTGTTCTTCAAACTCGGCGAGTCATATGAACTTTCACAGAACAAGAGGGGTTTAAGCGTTGAAGGTTCAACCCTTCGTACCTGCACGCGGAATTAACCGTGTAACGTAGTCCCAAAACCCCAAACCCTCGTATGGGGTGTTTTGGTGTGGATTGGAAGCGAGTAGGGGATCCGCTCGAGGAACTCGGCGAGTTGCTCGCGGACTCGGCGAGTCGGGACTCGAGTCGGCCCCATAGTCCCAAGTGGTGAGTCAAGGGTGACTCAGTGAGTGGGGAGAGGGACTTGGCGAGTAGGACCGGATTAGTAAGGGAAGGACTCGGCGAGTCCAGTCAACTGGAAGTTGACTTTGACTTGGATTTCGACTTGGTCAAGGGTAAAAGGGTCATTTTACCCTAAGCACATCTAGCAGTGTTTGACTGATCGTTTTGTGGGAATTATAGCCAGAGGACGTCCGGAGCAGCAACAACAGCAGCAGTAGACAGTCAGTTCCCGATCAGATCAGCAACTACTTTGAGGTGAGTTACGTTCCAGTAACGGTGGGTCTAAGGCCACAATGCCGGCCCACCAATAGGAGACGTATGATAGATGATTGTCTCTGTGATATCATCTAGGTTTGCTACTACCTGATATGTTAAATGCTAGCATGATATGTTATATGTGACAGTAGTAGAGTTCGGTTGTTAGGACCGGAGGGTAGTCAGACACCCCAGATACGTCTGACAGTATGTGATGTTATGTTTATATGCTAGCATGATCTGTTATATGAGTTAGAGGTAGTAGGAGGGGAGCAGTCCCCGAGTTCGGTTGTTAGGACCGAAGGGTAGTTCAGACACCCCAGATATGTCTGATAATATGTTATGTTATGATATGTGATAGTAGTAGTAGTAGTAGGGGGTGAAATAGTCCCTGAGGTTCGGTCGTTAGGACCGAAGGGTAGTCAGCACCCCATAACGGCTTGACATGGGTAGTCAGCACCCCAGAATGGCTTGACACGGGTAGACGGCACCCCAGAATGGCTGCACGGGGTAGTCGGCACCCCAGAATGGCCGTACCGGGTAGTCAGGCACCCCAGAATAGCCTGGAAGTATGTATGTTATGTGTTTGTACGGTATGTGGTACGAAGGGGGAACTCACTAAGCTTTGTGCTTACGTCTTTCATTTGTTGTTTCAGGTACCTCTTCAGCTTGGGGAAAGGAGCCAGCACAGTAGCGGCATATCACACACACTCTTGTTTTCCGCACTAAGGATTTCTGGGATGTACTCTGAATTATTACTATGATATTACCGGTTTTCAGACATGGATTATTGTTATGAATGTTTTGTAATGATGTTTCCATGTATTAACCTAAATTAAAAATGAAAATTTTAACCGATCTTTTTGGGACATTACAAGTACCCTGCTTGAGGGTCAAGAACTCCTGAATCAACCGTTCCCTCTCCACCGGGGGAACATACTCATCTCTAAACATGGCGGTGAGTCTCTCCTAGGTCACCTCGGAAATATCTGCCAGAGTGAAGCTCATCGTCACGCACTTCCACCAATCCTTCGCTCCAAAGCGGAGCTGGTTCAGAGCGAACCGTACCCTCAAGTGTTCTGGACAAGAACACGTATAGAAATATCCCTCGATGTCAGAGATCCATCTCATCACAGCAATCGGGTCCTGCGTCCCATCAAACTTTGGTGGCTTCGTGTTGCTGAACTCCCGAAACAAAAACGAGTCACCTCCCTGAGGTCTGGAAGCAGCAACAGCAGAAGTAGTTGCAGCAGCCACAGCCTCAGTCACTGCTGCATACCGCTCGTCAAAGGTCTCAATCAATGTGGTCTTGATGTCCCCGAACATCTCTGGAATCTTAGCCCGGATGGCAGCAGCCACCTCCTCATGAATCAATCGATGAATCTCTTCGTCGCTGACACCACTGCTCTCAGGTGTGTGTCGTGTCCCAACCATGATGCCTCTGAAATACAACATATAAATATTAGAGACTCGATCGAGCATACTCGCACTCGATAACGCAACCCTACTCGTTCTCCAATATCCAAAGGATTCTTACTTGGACTGCTCACTGATCCGGTGTCTTCAGTAGTACGGGCCCTATACCACTGACCACACCGCATCAGCATTCACCCCAAGTCCTCCTCCTTGGATCCCGGATTACAAGTACTCTACTCTTGCTATGCATTGGCTACCCTCCGATAGACCTCTCATGAGCTCCTAACTGCTACCTACTCGCTCTCAAGCCATCTCAAAGCAGCAGTAATCTCCTAGGCTAAGGCATCACAAATCAGGACATTCTAGTCCTAATATGAATACCTAGCCCACTCTAGCATGCATACACACTGCTCTGCTCTTCTTCTTTTAAACCTTGGGGATTCACCGCTCGGGCGCTGGCTGACCGTACACACTGCTCTGCTTTTCTCTTTGTAAACCTTTTACCCTTTTAAAAACTTGTGTTATTTAAAAAAATCTCTCAAATCCTCAGTTTGAGTTCAAACACGCCCAAAGGTGCATCCGAATCCCTCAAACCTAGGCTCTGATACCAACTTGTAACGATGAGATTTTCAAAACAAAATTTTCATTTTTCAACAACCAAATTTATATAAAAATATTCTCAAAAGTATTCAACAATTGTTATTGAAACATAACATATCCCAAGATCACAAAATCAAATCCCTTCTCTAGTGTGTACGGGTCATGCCAGCGCTTTCCCATGGTCCTCGCTAGTACCTGAAACACATAACACAACAACTGTAAGCATAAATGCTTAGTGAGTTCCCCAAAATACCACACGCAACACATTCGTCACTCGAGGCTACTGTACGACCCACCGGTCGATGTGTCTCAGCGGGACCCTCCGGTCCCGTAGCTTGTTGGACCCTTTGGTCCGGTCATAGCTCGTTGGGCCCTCCGACCCGGTTTGAAACGTTGGACCCTCCGGTCCGGTCTATACAATTGTGTATCATACATACAACACATAGCACATAATCGCATATAAGGCACACAATCTCATACATAGCACATAAGACCTTCCGGTCAACTCATAATACCACTCTAGGTAACGTATAGTGAAAAGACTCACCTCGCGTAACTCAGTAACTCGGAAATCTCGGACTTTGTGGAAATGGGATCTAGTCTCCGCCTAATCATACGAAATAAACACTCGACATCAAAAAATTTCCCAAGGCTAGACCATTCCCTCTCTTAGCACTCTCAGGAGGGTAAAAACCATTTTACCCCTCTCAAGGCTCGAATACTCTAAAATGTACCCAACCCTAAAAGTCAACAAAAGTCAAACTTCTGGGGCACGGGGTGCGTACTAGATTTATATGTTAAGCGTACCTGTTGGCTTCACAGAATCGGGGTACGCGGCCCTTTACGCCGCGCGTATTGGGATTACACCCAGCGTAATTTCCAGTTTTCTCCTCCTCTTCATTCAGGTCTTAATCGGTTAAGTCTTGCGTCCAAAATCCAGATCTGACTCCTCTAACATGACTAAATCCATAAAGTTGGTGACTTTAAGCCTTTGCATGGATGTAAAGGTCACTTTGTGCTCAAAACACCTTTCCTTTTTCCATAGAGAGATTATAACTCATGCATGACACAAGATCCACGACCAAGACTGGATTTTTATGAATCCTCAACACAATATTCACTAGAATAGGCCACATTTAAGCTCTTGGAGATTCTTTACACACAAAGTCTCCGACTTTGAACCAAAAACCCTAAGAATGGTCCAAAAATAAAAACTCATGAAGAACAAGGAAAGCTTTGAGCTTTTTACATCAAAAGTGATCTCCAATCACTATAGAACTCGGATCTACACTTGTTCTTCAACTTCAAGATCCAACAATGGTTCCTTCTTCTCCTTCTTCACCTTGAAAAGATATCTCCAAGCTCAAAAACACACACACAAGCTAAAGCATGGATTTTTGCTCTCTAAGGACTTACTCAAGGGGGTATGGTGGCTAGGGCAAAGGACTACATGTTCCTTTTATAGTGCACAAGCCAGAATTTAGGGTTTGCACCTTGACACATTACGCCCAACGTAACCCTGTGTACGCCCAACGTACCCGGCGATTCCGCGTCCAAAATAAGCGCGTGAGTACGCGCGGCATACGCTTCTTTACGCCCAACGTACTCACATAACCTCATATAGCTTGAAGGGACTCAACTTGCCAACTCTCAAAGAAGAAGGGTCAAAAGGTTTACCTAAATTTCGGGCTGTTACAGAGTAGACGAGAATATCATCAATAAATACAATCACAGACCGATCCAACATCGTCCTGCAGACTCGGTTCATGAGATCCATCAACACGGCTGGTGCACTGGTGATCACGAATAGCATCACCAGACAAAATTTCAAAAATGGTCCCTATGGTTGGCAATTTTATGTGCTTTTAGTCGAAAACGAAATGTTGGTGCACCACTAGTCCAAAATTGGATATTTCTATTGTTTTTGGTACCTATCTACTTAAAAAGACCATTGTGCCCTTATAATTTGTTTTTCGATTTGCTTATTATGTATTTTTATTCAAAATAAAAAAAACCCACCACCATCCCGTTCGCTCTCCTTACACACAGACACACACACATCTATTTTTTTTTCTCTCTCTCTCTCTCTCTCTCTCTCTCTCTCTCTTTCTTTCTCATCTCCTGCACCCCTCTCTTATCTCTTTCTATCTCTCAGGAAAACACACGAACACCATAAGTGTCACCACCATCCGCTAGCACCGTCTAATGCCCCGATCTATAGATTTTTATGCCATAAATCACCAGATACTGCCTAGAAACCTTCACATACCACCAATTTGTTCGTACATCGGGGAAGGAGCAGCTATGACTTCATTTTGAACCATAGCTCCGGTGGAAGGAAGGTATAGTCGTGGTGACGGAGAAGTCGACATAGGTCGCATGTCATATCCGTTTTACCGCTTTTATGATGCCCTCCACTGTTATCCTTTGGTTCTCATTCTCTTATATCTTATGACCACTCATCGAAACTTGGCTTCCAATGGATGACAATGGTGGAGCTTCTCTAAAATCCCCCTTTTTAAAGCCACCATCAACATCATCCACCATTGGAGCTTCTTCCAAGTCCTCCTGAACTTGTTTTGGAAAATTAGGGCTTGCATCTGATCATTCTTATCTTCCTCTATATGGGGCTACATCTCATTCACCTTATTAAGTTAATTTTCGATGCTCTACTGTGTTTGATTGAACTTCTGTACAATGGATCTGACCACTACCATCTTTGTTGTATAACATCACCGTTCGTCACCACCAGGACACTCTAGCCTTAAAAAATATAGATTGGAACCACCGACGAAGGAAGAAGGTTTGCATTCATGGTGTTTTGTGGAGACGAAGCTAGAAGGAGGGTTCCGATTGTGGTGTTTTCTGGTTTTCATGATGAGAATAGTGGTGTTCGAGGAGGAAAACGGGTGGTCCACAGGTGGTCCTTAGTTAAATTTTTGGAAGCAATCTTCAAAATCCCCAAATCAAAACCGAGTGGTGGTGTTTGGAGAACATCTTCAATGAGAGAATGAGAGAGAGGGTGGTGTTACATTATTTTTATTTTTAAATTTTTTTTAATGAAAATAGTAATAAAAAATAATAAAAAATAAAAAAAATATCAAAGGGCATATTCATAATTTCATGTTGGTACTAGACCAAAAACATATAACAATGCCAACTATATGGACCAAAACCGCATAAGGTATTCGAAATTGGACCACTGATGCACCATTAAGATTTTTTGGACCAAAACCACATAATTTTGATAACCATAAGGACCAATTTTGCAATTTTGCCGCATCACTACGAACTCGTAATGGTCATAGCGAGTCCTGAAGGCTGTTTTATGTACATCATCATCTCTGACCCTCTTCTGATGCTACCCCAATCACAAATTAATCTTGGAAAACCTAGATGCACCCTAAAGCTAATCAAACAAATCGTAAATCCTCGAAAGTGGGTAACAGTTCTTCACCATTATATTATTCAACTCCCGGTAAACAATGTACATTCGGTGTGAACCGTCCTTCTTCTTCACAAATAGAATCAATGCTCCCCATTGAGAGCTGCTCGGACGAATAAAACCCTTCTCTAGTTGTAATATCCGAGTCACCAGATATTTCCCTTGATTTATTGAAGTGTTTAAATATTGAAATTTAGTGAAAGGAAGTACGTTGCGCATATGTAGTGTACGCGCGACTTACATGATTGAGGTCCGAAGCGGGGGGGGGGGGGGGGGGGGGGGCTCGCGTACGATGGGCGTATCCAGGCATACGTTGGGCATAATCCGTCCAACTGTAAACCCTAAATTTTAGGGTTTGCACCATATATAAAGACATTAACTCCACCCCAAACCACATTCCCTCAGCCTCCACTGCCCCTAAAGAGTAGAAATCGAACCCTAACCTCTTGCATGCTTTGTGAGCTGATTTGGTGCACTTTTGGGAGATTTTTGGCGGTTTTGAACAAGAGGAAGTTAGAAGAAGGAGCGAGAATGTGAGAAGGGCTTGTAGATCTAGGAATTTAGCATCTTTTCTGACTCATTTGAGGTATTAAGATTCAAACTTGACCATTGCATGCTTAGTTGTAGTTTTAGGGTGTTTTATGTGACATTTTGACTCCATGATTGAGATTTCTTGTGTTCTATTAGTTCCAGCCCATAAGAGCTGTCCTTTTGAGCTCTTGGAAGCATTTAGAGTCATAAAAATTGGGCCTTGATGGTTAAGCCATAACCATGCAAGTGTTTAAGGACTTAAATCATGTATTAACCCCCATCCATGCATGCAAAGACATAAAGTTTGTTACTGTATGGTTTAGGACGTCTTAAAGGACCTGGATCTATGTTTTGGACATTAGGACTTAATGGATTAAGTCACAAAAGGCATTCTAAGGAAACTGGCTAGTATACTGGGCGTACCCCTGTTACGTTGTACGTACTGGGTCAACCTCACCGAAGTGGTGAAGACCAGCATACGTTGGGAGTACATGTCAGGTACGCCGCACGTACTCATGCAGAATGGATAAAGGGGTATTCTGGGCCTTAGGATGTTGTGTTGGAATTCATTAAGCTTCGTGCTTACCTTTTCCCTATAAACAACTATTTAAGGAATTGCAGGTACGAATAAAGGGAAATGCATAGGTTGACTGTACACATGATGCGAGTTGATGATTTTTATAAACGTTGTACCCTTAGTTTTTATTTCCGTTTTTCATTTATAGTTTGTGAAGAAAGTAGATTTAATTACAATGGTTGTTTAATATTTTAAACTTAACATATTTTGGTTAATGAACCTACTGAATGGGGTTTTATATTAATCAATTGTGCTTTTTAAAGTTTAAATTTATTGTAATTTTTGGGACGTTATACCGCCCCAAAAGAAATGAATCCTTAACGACTCCAACGTTTTACAAACCGTCTCATCTAATCACAAACCTAATCAGGGTCAACCGACCTCCAATAGACAATGAATCAACTTTACATTTAGCAAGCCTTTTCTTGAGTCTTTAAATCACCATTTTCCAATTATCCACATTACTGATACTTGTTACCAATGACAACCCAAGATATGAGAATAACATATTAACAGTAGAACGTCCTGCAACCACCACATAATCTTCAATCTCATGGCTAGCTCTCCCAACCCCAAACAAGTTGAATTTAAGCATGTTGATTTTCAACCTTGAAACTAAGAAAAAACAATTCAAAATTGTTACCAATTTAGTGATATTCTTTTCGTCCCATTCACCCATGAATAAAATGTTATCTGCATAAAAAAGATGTGACATAGTCAAAACCATCTTCACCTACAACAACACCACAAAAAAGACCTTGGACCACTGCATCCTCCATAGCAACATGTAACACTTGCATGACCATAATAAACAAAAAAAAAAACGTGACAAAGGATCTCTTGTCGTAAAGAAAGCTCTATGGTTGGGTTCCCATTCACCAATACTGAAGCACGAAAGGAAATCCATCACACTTTTATCCACCATATCCATTTTTTGGTCAAAACCCATGAAATCCATAATCTTGAAAAGTATTGCAAGCTAAATGAATTATAAGCCCTGTCAAAAACAATTTTGAAGATCATAACCTTTTTTTTCTTCTATTCCAATCAATCACTTCGTTCACTATCAAGAGGCCATCCAAAATTTGCCTAGCCTTGACAAAAACAGTTTTGTTCATGGCTAATGACACTATCAATAACTATAGCAAGACGATCAGCTAAAACTTTAGCAATAATCTTTATAATGCACAATTTATGAATGAAGCTACAAATATCATCTTTAAGCATATCTTATTTTTTTTATTATAAATCGGAACAAAAAAACCATCCGAACCGATGCTCGATCACTCCCATACGATCACACAACCTCCTTCACCTTGTTAATCGAAAACATGGACACCATAGCCTCCCTTTGATTCACTGATACGAATTTCAACCGAGAACTTGGGTGAACAATATTAACTCCAGAAAAGCGTTTAAATTTAACCTTATAAAATTGAAAAATTTGCATACTTCACATGCATTGGGTCCATCAGCCACAATCCATGTACCATCAAACCAGTAATGGCTAGTTTATTTATTTATTTATTTTTAAATAGCAAATGAAAAAAAATAATGCTCTTGTACCTTTCAGCTCCCTACTTAATTTTTGTCTTTTGTGAAAAATTCATACCATCTATTTTATCAAAATCATTCAAAGACTTAACAATATTAATTCTTTGAATTGCCAATTCTCCTTCCTCATTACCACCTTCAAGACCTACATCAATTTCCATCAAGTTTTGCAAATAAGTCCCACTTCATTCCTATGTAACTTTAATAATACTTTTACCATTTTTTTTATTTATTTTGGACAAAATTGTAAGTTTGGTCCCTGTGGTATGTCAAAAATTAGATGTTTGGTCCAAAAGGTTTTGGGGTTGCACCGATGGTCCAAAATGTTTGATTTGTTGTGGAATTGGTCCAAAGGCTTAACAACCGTTTCTGCGCGCTATTTGTGTGAGTATTTCTGTCCAAAAGGATTGATCGTGTAAAGTATTTGTCAAATAAGGGTAACTTTTGAATAAATTAAATTCAAGTTTGATTCCACTTTGACTTTTGACTAGTCAAAATAGGAACCTGATTAGAAAGGGGTCAAGGGATTTTCTTTTGTTCGTCGTTTGATCGATCGTCAAGGGGAACACAACGGAAACGAATACAGAACACGAATGGAAGAACAAAGCCATAATCGATTGGGAGGAAGAGGAGATTGGAAGGGGAATGAACTAAAGGCAGTCAAGAAGAAGGCACACGAAGTCAACGAATGTTCGATCGTTCTTCTGGCTGAAGGAAGGGGGTTCGATGGCTTTTGATTTTTCATCGATTGATTCGCAATCGGTGATGGCCTCCGGGATTCGACTTAGGCCGAAGAAGAGGAAGGGAAATGAGAAAACATTATTCGTGTGTTTGGGAAGATCGATGTCAAAAAACTACAGTAGAAATGGTTGCGAGCACAAATGGGACTCGTAAGTCAAGAACACACGCTATTTGGAACATCGATTAGAGAAAACACTATGGTTGGGAAGATCGATGCAACAATGGAGGAAGTAATCGCCGCTGCAACGGCTGCCAAGGCTCATAATTTCATCCGACAGCTTCCGGAAGGATATGAAATGAAGGTCGGTGAAAGAGGAGCGCTTCGAGGTTAAGCACGTCGAAATCGAGCCCAACAATATTCGATTCACCGATGCCTTTCAACGATCCACAATTGCTATCATCATCAAATCACCCACCGCCTTCGTTCTCCCGACTCCTTGCTCTAAACTCGCCGGAATGGAAACAAGCGGTGATTGGGAGCTTAGCAGCGACGATGTTTGGCGCTGTTCAACCGGTGTACGCGTTAACAGTAGGAGGAATGATTTCAGCTTTTTTGTACTAAATCACGAAGAGACGAATTCCCGAATAAGAACTTACTCTATAATCCTCTGTTCACTTTCCATTATCTCTATCCTCATTAACCTCTTACAACATTACAACTTCTCATACATGAGTGAGACAAAGTTACTTACAGGATGAGATATCGATTTCGATTTTAGCAGGAGGAGATATTGATTTAGGGAAAATGGGGAACACACGTTGGATCTATTAATAAGGGAAGTAGATGTTATGACGGTTTAATTTAATAAGATATTAAAAAAAGGGGTGTGAATTGACAGAAATACCCTCACACAAACAGTTGTTAAGCTTTTGGATCAATTTCACAACAAATCAAACCTTTTAGACCACGGTGCAACCCCAAAACTTTTTGGACCAAACATCCAATTTTTGACATACTACAGGGACCAAACTTGCAATTTTGTCTTTATTTTGAAAGGATTGACCGTGTAAGTTTCTAAACTAAAGGGGTCATCTGTGTCAAAAACTTGTTCGTAATGACTATTCATAGTACCATTTTTCAACCATTTATGTACTTTTTTTAATACTTTTACATCTTTTTATTTATTTTGAACAAATAATTTCGTAGATTGTTGCATAAGATTGATTTTTAAAAGGTAAAACCGAAGCATTTAATTACATTTGAAATCCTTCTTCTAAGTTCCATCTTACAAGACGTCTTTCTTCTTTTGTAAGATGCTAATTAATTTGTCATTATATATTAGCTAGTTCATCGAATATCACTAATTTTTAATACTTGAACAATTATTTACCTAATCATTACAATTTCAAACCACAAAATAGATTCAGATCTATATCTGCTCTTAATCTATTGTCGGGCACGAAAAACAAAAGCTAATGGAAAATTGGAAATAATATATGCATTCGACAAACACAAGACACCCCTTCGGGTTATCGGGTTGATATGGTCTTTCCATTTGAATGTAAATAGGGTCCCACCCATTATGAAATGAATGATACCGAAATATAGATCATTTTGTGTAGTAAGCATGGACCCTAGGGGCCACATTTATGTGTTGAAATCAGCAAATGACTTACTCAGTTTAGTGCTCTATTGTCACGCAATTATGATGGAACTCCCCTACGTACGTATCTACGGATTTTAGCATGTTAGACTAATGTCGAAATTATGATGGAACTCCCCTACGTATATACGGATCGATTTTAACATGTTAGACTAATGTGCATTGGATGGACAATATTATCTCAAGATGGGTATATGTGGCGCATAATCCATGCATGGTGCATAACTTAATTTGATATAAAATATGGGACATTTGCACGTAACTTATTATTAAACTCTTGTTAGCATGTTGTTGTATGTGTACCTAGGGCATAGGTACCAATAACTAAACGCCATAACCAATTATCAGGGTCCATACCTTATACCCTATACATTAGGCTTACCCCCTAGGGCATTTATGAACACGTTAAAAACATGTAGCCTTGATCAGAAACCTTATCCTACAAACTCGCCTTTGTTGAGTAATGGGTCTCCTGGTTTACACTGTTGGGATACATACCGACTGATGAACGACGTCAGTGAGTGAAGCCAGCAACCCCACTTGTGAATTAAATGTATCCATCTCATGTATTGTTTATTTTGGCATCTATATATAGCCATTACCCACATGAGCAAACCATATTACAAGCATTTATCTTCAAATTCAAAAACCTTCTTCTTCTTCACCAAAAGCTTCAGCTAATAGACAATACACAAAAGAGACGAGTTACGCCACCGAAGCTTACATCAAAACCACATAAATGGTAGGTTAATTGAGAAATCTTGATCAACTTTCTGAACCATTCGTTTTCATTTCAAGCTAGCCATTGTTATTTTTAAAAATATAGCAAAGACTAATGATTCGTTCCAAGGTTCAATGCACAATGTCCTAAACTGAGCTTTTATATATGCAGGCTAAGAGAACTAATGAACCAGATGTAGCGGAGTTCATATCAGCGATTGCAGCCGGAAATAACGCTCAACTCATGGTGGTTGCATGTGCTGAGGCTGCCGGCTCCACCACCCAAGGCCTCATTGCTGCATCTCATCAAACTGGTGGCAGGCTGATCTGCATCGTGAAGGGAATCGAGGAGCTTCACTCTTCCAAGCAAGCTCTTAGCTCAGATGCGAGCCAAGTAGAATTTGTTGTAGGAAATGCTCAAACTCTCTTGTCAACTGACTACAAATCTGCCGATCTTGTGGTTATCGACTGCAATCTAGAGAATCATGAAGGGATTTTGGGAGCGATACAAACCGAGAGAGAAAAGAGTACGATTGTTTTGGGGTATAACGCTTTTTGGAAGGATTCCTGGGTTTGGAGCAGATTGAACAGTCACTTGTTGCCGATTGGAGAAGGGTTGTTATTGATGAGAATCGCCGGACAGTCTGACAATGGTGGTGGCAAGAACGGTGGCCACGGCGGCAACAAGGGCAGAAGGCCAAGTCATTGGGTGGTTAAAGTAGATAAATGCACGGGCGAAGAGCATGTTTTTCGGATTAGATCACCAGGTGGTAGAGTTGTTCGGGCTTGAAGTTTCTACATTCTTGTTGCCTTGTTGAAGCTGTTCATCCGTAAATGTATATGACCATATATAGCTTATACATAATCGTCTTGTGGGTGTTAAGTAAATCACCAGAAAGATTAAAAAATTGTACTTACTGTCGATTATGGAATTTGCGCTATTTTAGAACTTAGTTTTAATGAAATTTTGATTAAGGAAGTTTTTTATATCATGATTCATGAAGTATGGGGCATTATTTATTTATTTATTATTTATTTAATATCATTAATATTTGAATATACTACGTAATAAATTTTTTCTTACTTAAAATATATATTTTTACATCATCATTCGTCACATGTTATATTCATATATAAATAAAACATGTATTAGATCTTAGTCATATGTTATACTGTATTTATATATGAATAAAACATTTATCAAATTTTTATTACATTTCATTTGTTATTCATATATTAATAAATAGTATGTTGATAAAATATGAAGTGTTTTTAAAATTCGAACTACATATTCATATATGACTAACAAATGACCTGTAACAAAATTCTAATAAATGTGTTATTTATGAATA
The DNA here is from genome assembly GCF_002870075.4 of Lactuca sativa. Classification (NCBI taxonomy): domain Eukaryota; kingdom Viridiplantae; phylum Streptophyta; class Magnoliopsida; order Asterales; family Asteraceae; genus Lactuca; species Lactuca sativa. Next base: position 68,816,601 of record NC_056631.2, on the reverse strand, counting down.
TGACTTGTAAGAAGAGATAATATACGTTTTATTAATACGTGAATATAACATGTGATGAGAGTTAATGTAAACTGTAAAAAGTTTATGACATCTTATATTTATATATGAATGATACTTAAACTATAAAAAAATTAAGCATATTTTTTATACATAACTGAATAACAAATATATTGTAATTAAAATGTGATATACTTTTATTTACTTATAAATTACGAGAGTTGAAACTATAAAAAAATCTTAAAACTATGTCAATCTATTATAGAGAATAAAAAATTATAAATTTTGATATATTTATAATTGTTTTTTTGATAAAAATAACATCTTAAAAATTAAGAAGAAAATGAAAAAATAACTATGTTTTTGTATATAATTAAGGTAATGATTAACATAGTTTAAAGAAACATATTTTGTTTTAAAACACGTGTGTATTTCTTTCCACCTTTCTGCCGGTATGATGAAAGGTTTTGCGATAAAAATAAATGATAGACTGAGACTAATTCCTCCATTATCAACTTTTTTAAATTTCTCAATTGAATATATATATATATATATATATATATATATATATATATATATATATATATATATATAACAAGTTACTGAAATCGTCTTTATGTTTTGTCAAAATTGTGTGTTTGGTCCCTAACATTTTATTTTTATTTTTTATTTTTTTGCATTAGGATCGTCCATTTTTTTATTACATATTTCATCCCTGACAGACATGAAAAGACTATAATGCCATTAATGATATTTTCTATTATTTTTTAAATATTTCTAAGACTATTTTCTTATTTTAATTTTAGAAATGAAAATATGGGGTCCACTTCACATAATGAGAGTCACATGTTACATACATCCGAGACCTCCACCCCATTTATCTCTTGTCACTTTTTTGATGAGCAGCCAAAGGCCATAGTCCCCTTTACTGACCTTCCCCTCCCCTCCTCTCCCACCCCCACCTCCCTTCTTGACCAGAAACAGTTCACTGTCAATCATTTGTACTTGGTACCACTTGACAGTTGAAAAATGGAGAAGAAAAAGACAAATTTTTTATTTCTACAAATCTGGGTCTAAAGCCACCAGTGCCGAAAACCTACACCTTGGTCAAGAGCCTCTACTGAAGCCGGAAACCTGCATCTCTATGTTGATATATTCATTTCCATCTCTCAGATATTTGTTGAACTTCAAGCTCCGCCCACCAGATCTGCATCTTCTTTTCTTTTTCCAGATCTTCGTCACTTGCAACTCATCTCTCACGAGCTAGGTGGAAACCTGCATCTCTATGTTGATATACTCATTTCCATCTCCCTTATATTTGCTGAACTTCAAGCTCCGCCCACCAGATCTGCATCGTCTTTGTTTTTCTAGATCTTCGTCACTAGCAACTCATTTCTTACGAGCTAGGTATCAAGGTCTCCTTCGTTTGTTCTAGGATTACTAATGACGACGACACTAGGGTGGTTTTCGTCTGCTCCGACGTTTCTATGCAGATCCAACATCCATATCCATCTACATTCACCTCCCTTCCATCTATAGAGGCAGTCGGAGCCGATAACCTCACCATTGATCAAGGTGTTGACCTTGACCTTGTCTTGGACTTGAGTTGGCCCTTGTAAGGGTTACGAGTATGAATTGATAAGTTAGAAAAGTTGTTGTGTAGGGATTGAGGATTCGAGGAGAGTTGGTTTTCGTACCGAGATCAGTAGGATTAGGTCTACCCTACAATGCCAACCCACAAGTAAGAGTGTTGAATAGATGATTGTCTTTGTGATAATTATCTAGGATTGATATGAGATATGTTTATTGTGCCTGATATGGTTATTGTGCTTGATATGTTTACTGCTCTTAGTATATGTTAGCAGTAGTAGGGGTGAAATAGTCCTTAGTTACTGGTTGAAAGATACCGAAGGGGAAGGTAGCTCCTAGTTACCGGTTGAGAGATACCGAAGGGGATGTTAGTTCCCAGTTACCGGTTGAAAGATACCGAGGAGGAGCCCAGCTCCTGGCTATGCCTGACGGTTACCGGTTGAAAGATACCGAAGATTATGCATTATTTGGTATGGGTATGATGGGGGAACTCACTAAGCTTTGTGCTTACGGTGTTTAGTTTTGGTTTCAAGTACCTCTTCATCTAAGGGGAAGGAGCCGGTGGAGTAGCAACGCATCACACATTCCTACATGATATTCCACATTTAAGAAACCTGTGATTGTACTATGATATTACACTATTTGATCATATGGTTTTGAGACTTGTGATTTATGACTTTATGTTGAAATGATATCAATGATGTTCTCATTAACTGATTTTACAAGTAATATACTCTAAAAATGAAAAAAGTTGGGTCTCAATTTTGGGATGTTACAAACCTTATGGACCAAACACACAATTTTGTGAAAATTTGAGAACTCCTAATATGCTTATCATTTTTCAAAACCAAGACCACCACCAATCTTCATGAAATACATCGTGTCAGCTATCTCTAAGCTAAAAAAAATATTTGGCGATTTTATTAAATATGCATGTATGAACATTTAAGTGCGGATAATCATGAGTCCGCAATTCATATTTATGCACGCATGCATATGTGCGTCCACCAGTGTTGTAAAAATCATGACTAGGTCTTGATTAATCCTTAGGCGTTACTTAATCGACTAGAGGACGGGTAACGATTAATCCCTGCATACATAATGAATGAAGAAGTAGAAATCGATGAAATTTGAACACTCTGAAGAAGTTCCATCTCAATATAAGCGATTTGGGGTATGATTACTATTGTATTAATCAAATTTATCCATTTTGTTATGATATTAAGGGTATTTACGGACTTGGATATGATATTGGTCATATTTAATTTTTTAAAATTAAACAAATTAGCAATTAATGGTCTCCTATCGATCTCCGCTTTGACGATTAATCCCTTAAACCCAATCCACAAACTAGCTAATGTCGGGTGTTATTTACAACCTTCGCGTCCGTTATCCATATAATTGCGTTTGCCGTCCATATTGCTACAGATAATCATGTGTTCACAATCCATATAACTACCGATTATCAATATTATTACAGTGCGTCCGCAGTTCAAAAATATGCTTGCATTCATATTTAGATGTGCATATATGCATATTTCAAAAAAAAAAAAAAACAAACGTTATTTTTTTTAGTATTGATTCCTCTTACACGATGCATTTCGTTAATATTGATGGTTTTGGTTTTGAAAATTAATGAACAGATTTAGATTTCTCAAATTGTCACAAATCTTTAAGTTCTTAAAAGAACTGCTAACCATAGACTGACAAACTCATGGAGTGTGCATGGACATTATTTTTGTGGGTTTAGTATTTAAAATAATTATTTAAAAAGGCAATCGATATATATATATATATATATATATATATATATATATATATATATATATATATATATATATATATATATATATATATATATATATATATATATGATAAAAGTGAATATACTCTTAAGGGTATATAAGCTTAGGTACCCGAACTCATGATACTACGTCGTTTTATATCATATAATACATTCTAATTGTCCAATGTTCTTATAATTTAACTTCTAACTTGATTTACTTCCATGATTTTTATAAATTACACATTTATCTTCCTCTTACATATTTTTCATTTTCAACTACAATATATATATATATATATATATATATATATATATATATATATATATATATATATATAGCCTAGTACGTGTTCGGAAAAAAGATGTGATATAAGAGAAAGATAATAGTGAAATTTCAAAAATCTTAGTTAATTTAAGAAAGTAATGAATGCATATTAAATGCTGAAGATTTAATTATTACTTATTATATCTTTAACATGTAATATGCATTATTTAATTTTCTAAAATAACCAAAATGATTGGTCCAGAATCAGTCTTACATACACACAATAGATAGTTAGAACACAATAACCTAACTATAAATATATATATATATATATATATATATATATATATATATATATACACACACACACACACACATATAATCAAGTTTGTAACGCCCCGATTCTCAGGTATTGCTTAACTAAGATTTATTGGGTTAAGCTCTACTCGACGAGTTGGTTGACCTACTCGTCGAGTAGCAGCGGGGTGGGATCGCGTGTTAAGTGACCTACTCGATGAGTCCATGCTAGACTCGGCGAGTAGGAGCTGGCAGTAGAAACCCTAAATCCCGGGGTTTGCACATCTATTTAAAGGAGCCTTAGCCTTCTTTGGCCTCTTTACAATCTTTGAGAGCCCCTTAAAACCCTAATTCGTGTGTGTGTGCCTTGGTGTGGTATTTGAAGCTTGGAAAAGAGGATCTTGGAGGAAGAAAGATAAGAGTGCAAAGGAAATTGAAACAAGGAAGGAGTGGGAAGCAGGAATTTACCTCAGCTAGCATCCTTTGGAGGTATCAAAGTGCCATTCTTACTTCCCTTTTTCCCTTTTGTTGACTTTCTAGGGCTTTTTATGGATTTTTAAGTTGGTATGATGAGCTATAGGCTAGATCTGAAGTTGTAACTTCAGATCTGGACCCTCCTTGGATTCTAGAAGCATAAAGTCACAATCTTGGTTGTGATTAAGGTCCCTCTTGAGCATGAAGTTCCATTAAGAACTTAGAATAGACATTTAGAGCCTTTATAGTCATGCATGCACGTAAAGTTTGCAACTTTACGTGATAAGCATGCCCTAGAAGCTTGGATCTATGAGTTGGAACCGTTGCATGGCTCAAAATATGTTTGTATGGAGGAAAAGGATTGAATGGACTCAGCGAGTCGCAAAGTGAATTGGCGAGTTACATGAAGATGGTCGTGAACTCGACGAGTTGGATGAACAACTCAGCGAGTCCGATGAAGATCGCCATATGACTCGACGAGTTGAAGAACAACTCGGCGAGTCGGATGAGTTTCCTCTGGGATATGTATGAGTGTGTATCCGTTGAGTTGCAAGGAGGGAACTCGACCGGTGACCTTAAGTTTGATCGAGAATCAAAGGAACTCGACGAGTCACTCCGATGACTCGGCGAGTTAGAATGTACTTCAGGGAACTCGGCGAGTAGCCAAGGGTACTCGGCGAGTTAAGGTCAAGATGGACTGTTGACCTTGACTGAGGACTTTGACTTTGACCCGGGGTTGACTAGTGGGTTATGGGGTACCTTATAAGGTTAAGGACTTATGAGTATGATGTACTATGATGATAAGTGGTGGAACCTGTGTCAAGTGATCCGAGAGTTGGAGTTTACCTTTCGTGTCGACATCTGCGAGGTGAGTTATCCCCACTATGTCGGTAGGGTCTACGGCACCAAGGCCGGCCCTTTAGTTGTTATTGTTATGGTATGCTACATGTGGTTATGATCTGTTAGATCGGAATCAGGGTAGACAGTATGTTATGCTCTTATGATCCGTAGGGATTGGTATGTTAGTGACCTGCTAGGTCGGTACTCTAGTTACAGGAGAATTCTATGATTGATGATCAGTGTGACAAATATGTTTGATGTTTGTATATCCTTGTATATGATAGTGTGCGCACATGGTTATTTGATGGTGGTTGGGTTGAGGCGGTCCTGCTTTGTGCTGAAGGCCAATATACCCTATGAGCGGTCCGGGTGTAACAGCTCAAATTTTCAAATAAAGTTTTCATTTAAAACAAAACATCATTATTCGACAAAAGAGTTTATTCCAAGTTTATTGCAAAAGTATAAATAATAAATCTCCAAGATCTTCAACAATGGCAGTGTGTACGTGTCACGCCGGCGCCTTTCCACGGTCATCACTAGTACCTGGAAAACATAAACACAACTAGTAAGCATAAATGCTTAGTGAGTTCCCCAGTATACGACTTACCCACATACGCCTTCCGGCCCGGACCTTTCGGTCCACATAACATTGCCTTCCGGCCCGTAACATAATCGCCTTCTGGCCCATAACATATCGCCTTCCGGCCCGTATTAAATTGCCTTCCGGCCCATAGTATTTTGCCTTCCGGCCCATAATAGTATTTTACATAACACATGTAACATAACGCACATAACACATAAGTCATACATCATACCGTTCTTTCTATCACATAAAGTCTCGCCTTCCGGCCCGTATAAGCATACATCACATATAAGCATACATCACATATAAAGCACCTACCTCTCTAGACATAGCATAAATATAACACATACGACCTTCCGGTCTCACAGTCAAACCCTTCCGGGTGAAGTATAGTGAGAAGACTCACCTTGTAGTATGCAAGCTATAAACCCTTTGAGCTACTCGCACTCGATCCGCTAATCCGCAGGTTCCCTATAATACCACATACCTTTATTAATGATCTTATCAAACAAGACAATTGACCCTACTAAGTTACATACAGGTCAACGGTCAATCTTGACCGGACTCGTCGAGTGAAAAGGGCAACTCGGCGAGTATAGACACCCCGACTCCACTCGCCGAGTCTAACGGACGACTCGACGAGTTCTAGTAGATCTTCAAGCTACTCGCCGAGTCTGAAGAACAACTCGGCGAGTCCTAGTGAATCTTCAAGCTACTCGCCGAGTCTGATCATTGGACTCGGCGAGTCCTCGCCATGCAGTCAATCCGCTGCCTCCTGTATTCCGCATGATTTCGAAGTATATAGATATGGGGCTTCCTGGACTTTCACATATACTATTACAGGGGTTTTTAAACACTTGTAACAACACTATAATCTAACAATTCCTTAAATGGGTTTCCTAAACCCTAAATTCGCATACAACGCAAAAGCTACAGATTATGATCCGAAGATTACCTGGAAACGTGTTCCCTGTGTCCCCAACCTCCAGTACTCGACTCCTTGGACTTCCTTTGATCACCACCTTGCCTCTCCTTGTCTAACAATCTCTTCAACCTTCCTCTAGCCCTCACTCTTGCTCCAGATGCCCACAAACTCCCAAGGTATCTTCAATCGGCCAAAAGACGCGACATGACGGCCATAAGATCATTATATACGATTCAGAATCGAAACGGCTAGGGTTCAGCTGAACAGCGTCGACTCGCCGAGTCCCTTATTGGACTCGTCGAGTCCAGTCGCGTATTTGCGACCAAGACCATGGCCCTACTCGGCGAGTCGTGCACCAACTCGCCGAGTCCCCTCCTAAATGTGCCCCAAAAATAATTTAAAGAAATACCTGAAATTCCGGGCTGTTACACCGGGGAGACTGTAGGCCCACGTGGCGGACCAGTCATGCCGAAGGCTCGGGATAGATTCAGACAGACTGCAAGCCCGGTAGGGCGGTCCAGTCAGGCCGATGGCCCAGTATGCATGATGATTGATTGATTATTACTGATATGGTATTGTCAGTGTGGTATTGGTATTTTGGGGGTAGCTCACTAAGCCCTCGGGCTTACAGTTTTCAGTTTTTTTTTCAGGCACTTCAAGAGATCATGGAAAGGCGAAGGCGTGACCGTACCGCTCCTCATCCTTATGTTATGATTTTTGGGACACTCTGATGGAAAATGATTTGAAAACATTTTGTAAACAATGCTATTTAGTTTTTATTTGTGATTGCAAAAGTTTAAATTTGCCGTAAAATTTATGGATGTTACAAAGTTCAACGCCGAAATCTCTTTAGAGGAACAAACCAAGGAACTACACATCTATGCACCTATCAAATGCATGTTTATATTTATTTATTTTTTATCTAACATTTCAAACAAACTTAGTGAATTTACAAGAAGCAAGGCTTTGAACCTTTGCTTTCTTCCTCTTCCGAGCTTCACTCCACTATCGCTGCCTAAATCCCTAAAACATCATTGGGAATTCATCCAATCACCTCTTTGCGGTGGAATTCATAAAAAATATGACAACCTAAAAGTTGGAGTCTTGTAGCCACTGTCTTCCCATATCTGTTCACGCATTTATATCAATCAAGATTTCATATGATTTCTAATCCTTCGATCAATGTTACAACTTTGTTGATTCTGGATCCATTTAATCACAAATACTAATTTGATACCGGCTTCTGATTCATCTAAAATCCTGTTTTCACATTGAATGTGTACTATGCAACATCTATCACTCTTGTTGCTTTATTTTCTATCAGGTTCGATAATTTCATTATTGTATTCAACATTTTTTAGATATGCTTTGTAGCTCATGATCATCTAAAGTATTCATTTCTTATATATATATATATATATATATATATATATATATATATATATATATATATATATATATATATATATATAGATAGTTTCACTTGTATATTGTGTCTAGACTATTTTAGGTTTGATGGCGAAATCAACATCACTACAGGCTCATAATTTTCACTTGCAGTTGTGGTATACACACCCCACCCACCAGGTGTTTGACAAAATGCCTTCACATATTATAACACTCAAAACTAATAATTACAATCCATGCTTAGCTCTAAAGACTATAATGAAGGTTCCACAATACCTCTGAAATGGAATTTTAATGGACTCAATTAAATTGTGAATTATCATTTTGGTAATATATTAATGACCATATAAACTGAATGACAAATGCCAAGGAAAATCGAGGTCTTAACCCATGTTGTTTTACAATCTGAGAATTATATCTGATTCAACATTAAGTGATAAAAGAAGAGAGAGTGAAGTTTTTATTTTATAACTCATACCCATGCCCTTTCAAATGTTAGAAAGTCACAAGAAGTCCAGGTGGGAGAAAGGTTAAAAGGGAAACTTATTATTATTTTTTTTAAACATAATTATTGGTTTTGTTAGTTGACCATAACCATGTCATCATCTACACATTATGATGAAATTGTTTTAATAACCCTCTTCACATTACAGAGATTCGAAAGTTATTAAATTGAAGTAAAAAAAATTTAAAAAATCGTATGCATTTGAATGATGCATGGTTTTTTAAGGATAATTTCCCAGCAAAATTATTATTTTTCCCTATCATTCCAGTCTCGTAACTCCACTATACGAACTCCAATTTGGGAAAAAATTATATCGTTGGAAAGCTTGTTAAGAGTACTACAACTTCCATATTATTTGTTTCATCTGAATATGTCTAGAACGGGAGTTATTCAGCTGTTACATGGCAAGTCGAAATATTACAACATTTCAAGTGTTTGAACAACCAACTTCAAACGACCATATCTCATTCATTACATATCCATTTTGTTCGATTCGTTTTCCTATGTACTCTTCATTTTATAGACTACAACTTTGCTTTATAATGTTCTTTATATTTAGCTATGAATATCGACTTATTAAGCTCCAAATTTGACACATTGCAGCTGTCTAAATCCCAAATCAGCTTTTCATTAATTTTGGACCTACTTTGCAACCTAATAGATTTTTCATATGAACTCCTTTTAAGCTGATTCTTTTTTATATTACTTCATTTTCAAGTCTACTATAACTTACCTTTGTACCCTTTTTTGCTTTCCTTTCCTCTAGGGTTGACTTTTATGGTCTCAAAGTTGGTATTTTATCAATTTTGTATGAAATTACTATTTTGATATTCTTTTCCACTTTTGCCATTGAAGTTAATCCATTACACCATAAGCATATAAAACTCATATAACTTGTACAATGGTGACATATTTACTATTATACCCCTTTGTGGGTTATGTAAAATAACTAACTTACCCTCTTTGAACATTTTGCCCTTTATTGCTATTTTTTAATTTCCAACTTATTTCCTTTTCTTTATCACCTTCTAAACATCCAGATTTTTGGAAGGTTACATATATTCATATAGTTAATCATATGTATATGCATATACCTATTCATATACATTTGCATAATACGTATGTATTTAATAGTCGTATGAATATACTTATTCTTATGCATAGGCATATACTTATGAATATGCATATGCATACACTTATGAATATTCATATGTCATATACTTATTCTTATGTATATGCATACACATAAGCATAATAATATGTATTTAATAGTATTACGTATATATTATTTTTATGCATAAGCATAATCATATGTATTTAATTGCCATATGTATATACTTATTCTTATGGATATGTATGTATGTATGTGTATATATATATATATATATATATACACATACATACATACATATCCATAAGAATAAATATATATATATATATATATATATATATATATATATATATATATATATATATATATATGCATATGCATATAGTTATTTATATGTATATATTTATTCATATTTATATGCATATGTATATGCTTACTTTTATGGAATCAAAGTTGACATTTTATCACTTTTATATCGAATTACAAATTTCATATTATTTCCCACTTTTTCCCTTGAACTTAATCCATTACACCATAAGCATATAAAACTCATATAACTCACACAATTATGACATATTCATTTTTATATCCCTTGCTAGTTATTTAAAATAACCAATTTACCCTTTTTGACCATTTTTCCATTTACTGGTATTTGTCAATTTCCAACTTATTTCCTTTTCTTTCTCATCTTCTAAGCATCCGATTTTGGGACGTTACACATATTCATATAGTTATTCATTTGCGTACGCATATAGTTATTCTTATGTATATGCATATACATATACTTATTCATATACATAAGCATAATAAATATGTATTTAATGACCTTATGAATATACTTATTCTTATGCAAATGCATGTACTTATGAATATCCATATGCATATACTTATGAAAATTCATATGTCATATACTTATTCTTATGCATATGCATATACATAAACATAATCATATGTATTTTATTGGCTTATGTATATACTTATTTTTATGAAAATACATACGGATATACATATACATATGCATAATCATAATCATATGTATTTAATTGTCATATTCATATTCTTATTCTTATGCATATACATATACATATGTATATGCCTATATATATATATATATATATATATATATATATATATATATATATATATATATATATATATAGGCATTAAACATGTTTTTTTAAAAATATGCATACACACCAATAAAAAATATGAATATGCATTAAAATTGCATTTTTTTTTGAAAAATTCTTTTTTTTTTGAAATATTAATTTGGAAATGTAAAGAATATTTTTGCTGATTAAAAAAATAAAAAAATAATTTTTTTTATTTAAATAAATGAAAATATACCTTATATTTCGAAATTAAGATTTTTAAAAAAGAATTTTTCAAAAAAATTGTATTTTTAATGTATATTCATATATTTTTTTTGTGAAAATACACATTTTCAAAAAATGTGCATATGTACATCCATATAATTTTTTTTCAATTTATTTTTATTTTTATTTTTATTTTTATTTTTTATTTTTTTTTGCATTTGTGTTGGATATATGTATTTAAATTTACATGTGAAATTTTTATACCTAAATTCATTATAGATAAGAAGCTTGTTGGTTGTTTCTCTCAATTTAGTTCTCCATTGATCTTGCATCTCTCTTTCTCTCTCCCTCTCTCTCTCCATATATATATATATATATATATATATATATATATATATATATATATATATATATATATATATATATATATATATATATATATAAAATAGTTTTCGGGACACATGGCTTCTTCTCTTTTACCCTAATTTTTGTTTCTCCGCTCAATTCTTCTTCCTACATAGACACATGACATTCCTCTATTATAAAACTAGGGTAAATCGATTGTTTGGATTCTCTGAGAGTCATGATGCACTTTCTGATTGAAATATTTTGATGTATAATCGAAAATTCAACCAGATAAAACTTAGAGATTTTAAGAACGGAGAATGAAGAATATTATGAACTTCTTGTGTACCAAAAAAATGGTATATAATTCCCTATGTATGAAAAGTGCCTAAACTGTCACAAGGCAGTAATAAAATTGCCATAAAAATCAGGTTCAAGATAAGAGCCAAAACCAAGTCTATTTTCTCAATTGACTCTAGCCAGGGGAAAACGGACTCCACCAGGGGTTGTTACCCACTGGACCCCGCTACCAGGGGGCTGCCCCTAGACCTCCGTTGGTTCAGTGGTTTCGCCTCTAAATATCATTGTACTTCCAACAAGGACAAACTTAAACAAGTTTGCACTCTGAACACCAAGAACTTGTTCAATATTTATCATGTTAACATTTATTCAAACAAGTTAGTCCCATTAAAATTAAATAAGATGGTTGACACAAAATTAGCAACGATCCTCCCCAATTGAAGTGTAATCTTGATTAACTTAAAGCAAAGTCATAATAAACAACAAATTGATGAATAAATGAAATGCCATGATGATTGAATTTCACATTACTATATTAATCATCCAAATATTCGAATATCAGGTTGTCACTAAGGATTGAATCATTTCTACTCATAGTGAATACATAAAGATAATACACATCACAATTTAAATACTCATATGTTTTAACTTGACACTATATTTTACTAGCATGTGTCTTATCCTTCAATAATCATATCAAAGCTAAGTCCTAAACTTCTTGAAGCGGCTAAACTTCATGCTTATCTAGATAGTCCTTTTACTCTTTCACCTACATATCTATTTTTTCAAAAGAACTATTAAGATATAAAACTTCAACCACCTTTACTTGTACTACCGAACACATACCTTAGGATGATGTAAATAATATGCTCTGATCTTCAAATATAAAGATTTCGACATTGAATTCAACATTTAACATTATACTAGATGGGAAATGGGTATCTTAATACAAAAGATTTTAGGTGGACTTTAAACCCATCCCTATAGCCTCCTTGTGCACAAGATCTCTAGCTAACCATTGGTTAGATGATCAACTAAATTTAACTAAGTTCTCATAAACTCCACAGATATCACACCATTTATGATGAGCACACAAAAATACTATTCCTAACACCTAAATGTCTAGAATTCCCATTATCCACTTGACTATAAGCTCTAGATAAAGTAGCAACACTATCATACCTGGTATAAATGGTGGATATCGATTTAGGCCATAATGGAATTTCATTGTAACGACCCAGATTTTCTAAATCTAATCTCAGGGAAATATCAAAGTTTTCTTACAATTATGGAATTCTACTAAAATTTAAAACACTTTACTTCCCATGACAAATCACGAGTTTATAATAAAATATAACTATTTACGTGAACATGGCAATAAATAAATAGCATCCTACTATCTAATTCTTGTCTTTGTACTCCAATCTTCTCTTCTGGGACCACAACTGTTGCTACCTAAAACTGCAAAACATAAACATATCTAAAACATTATACACAATGTATCTGTTAAGTTATTCTTTATGCTTTTGTTATCGTCCATCTTTCTTATCATTCTCATACTTTATCATCTAACTTTTTATTTCATAGCATACACTACCATCACTTCTCTTCTTTCATATATCTCTTATACTATTATCTAATCTTTCTTTCTACTCTTTCTCACACTCTTCTCTTTCACTCTCTTACTCTTTATTAGCCTCCATCTCTAATAACATATTGGTATTCTACACAATACCAATAATGTCTAGACATTCATACTCTAGGCATAGTTACATGCTCTGCTACTTGTTTCTAGCATACACCTCATACATACTCTAATTATATGTACATGCTCAGTTACATGTTCTTACACGTATATTCTTCATTTGTCTTTATCTCATTACTTGGAGACATTCACTTAGTGCCCCAAGATTCATCATATATATATATATATATATATATATATATATATATATGTGTGTGTGTGTGTGTGTGTGTGTGTGTGTGTTTGTTTGTTAGGATACCATATGATACTTGTCAAGACTCAGAACAAATCTGATACCACTTGCCAAGTTATGATGACCCTTGTTAGGAAGTAATGTGGATAACACACAAAACTAAAAGCACACAAAGATACAATATTTATTTGGTTCGGTCAAGGTGATTTATGTAGACGGGCAGGAGGGGAGTATTCTTTATTCATAGAGTTCTCAAATAGAGATTACAAGTACAACTAAAAAAAGACTCAATCTACTCGTTAAGGATATATGACACGTGAAATGATTTAGCATGCATCCTTATTTATAATGAAAGGATCAGACCTAAAACCCAAATAGGCCAAGCCCATTGGACCATAGGCCAATGAAATGTGTCAAAAAATCACAATCCACCATGCAATATCTTCTAGAACATTCATCCATGTCATACAACACATGAGCATTAGCAACGCACATGATTGAGTGTTGGGTTTTATTAAAAAACTATTTTCAAAAACATGATTTTTAACAACAAAAGACTTATAATATTTTGAATAACATAAACAAGTTAAACCCACCAAGGATCATCTTAAGCTTGAATTTCATAACCAAATGATGAACTTCAAGAGAGTATAAAAGCAAGTAATCTTCAAGAAAATGACAAACAACATGGAGAGTGTAACATGACCAAGCATGTTACAGTTTTGGTGTGCGTTAGAATCTACAAGTGAAAGCCTCTCTTATGTTTAGATGAAGTAGAAAGTTAACCTAATGGTCCTTTACAATTAAGCCCTTATAACACTTGACAAGGTATCATTAAGCCCTTATAACATTGGACAAGGATGTTCCACATGCATGCAAGCCATGCTTAATACTTTTGATTAAACAATCAAAAGTTCCATACTCCCCTATCCTATCCCTATTTTCTGATTTTATATAAAAAAAGAAGCATGAATTTTAAATTTTATAAACAAGTTTATAAAATATAAACTCTAACATTTTGGTAAAAGACAAAAGAATTCATCTAGTCCAAAAGGTTTTGCATGACTTTTTAATTCATACCATATGAATTATGTAATGTTACTTGCTAATGAAATTTATTATTTCCATGAAATAAATAGTTTCCAATTAATTATAAGAGTTTATTGAATATTTATTAAAACAGTTTCTAATAAATAATCAATTGTATCAAGTTGTTGTTAGTGTGGCCCTTTAGTATCATATGTTAATTATCAATATCACTTTAATATGATTCTTGAGCATACTAGATCTTTCAATCTCGATCCCACTTCCATAAGATTCATATTAGACTGATATAGATAGTAGTGGACATTTAGCAACATTTTACCGCCCCCATCAACATACGACTTTTTGCCATTCTGTTAAGCCCCAATTCCCAAAATCTCCAAGCTACAAGTGGTGTATATAAGGTAAGTTTATCAATTATCCTTTTGTCACAGACAACATGTTAAACATGAGATAGGGATCGAAATCAATCTCATATGGTGTTCAACTTTTGGTAAGTCGCCTTAGATGTCTAACTCTCAACACATAAGAGGAACAAATCCCATCTTGACTACATAAGCCTCTTGCATAGTCCATACCATAGCTAAAAATGGCTTTTATAACTGCCCGGTTAAGGACCAGCGTTCGACCATATCTAAACATAGGATTCCCCACAGTTAAGTCTCACTATGTATCTCAAGTGTTAAGGATACAAAGATAGTACCTTTTAATAAAGTATCATTCACGATAGCGATAGGTGAGATGATCTTGATACGGGTTAGTTCAATACCATTTCTCTGACATGTACCTATGAAACTTTCTTACAACCCAATGCCTACCTTCATCCGGTGAAAGTCAACCAATCCAATTCATATTAGTCTTACTTCGTAATTGCTCCCACAATTATAACCGACTATGAACTTTTAGATTAATAAGATTATTCATGGATTAAACATGTTAATATAGAACACAACAATATTGATGTTATGATTATATCCCAGTATATCAAAACATTATATAATAGTTGTTGTCATAATGTTCCAATACCTAAATATTAAATCCAAATCAAAATCCCATTTCTAGAATAATAAAGTCTTATAGATGAAGTGTGACCATTCATACTTAACTCAGAAGAAGGACTTTATTAATGGGTTCGACTAAACTTAATTTGTGTGAATTTTGTTAATACTATTATCTCCATATTTGACTTTACTCTATGTATAGTTAAATATCTTGGAGTATATGATTGGTATTCTTTCGTCACATAGAGTCCCTTAGCTCAATTAACTATACTCTCGAAGTCACAAAGATTTCTATGTGATCCTTGAATGGCAGAGATCAACATAGCTTTAAACTTCCAAAGTAGCGTACTCTTATTTTGTAGTATATTGTGTCATTTTGTTTTGGTTGGCCCTCATTCTAATTAAAGTTACTCTTCGTCTCACAATGGAGTCATAATCCAATTATAATTCATAACTATATATATTTTTTTAAAAATCAAAATCTTATGTAGCTCTTTACATGAAGATTTGTATTCTAAACTATATGTCTCATATACATTCTCTTAGTTCTTCCAAAGTACTCTTAGAATGTTTCTATAGTCATCCAGTGACTTAACCATGTATTCAATTGGTATATTATGATATGCTCATGGCATGATCATATATCAAGTCTTATGCATAATATGGCATAAATGATGGATTCATTCTCCATGAAAATTGAATATAAATCATTTCAGCTAGTTCAAGCCTGTGAGCTAGGTCCTTTTGAGGCTGGCTCAAACTTAGTGTCGTATGATAATGCTAAGGTTCCTATAAAGGAATCTTCTATCTTGATCTCTTTCAAGATATTGGCAATATATGCATAAGTATATAAAACTTTTAACATTCAATTTATTTATCTCTAAATATTTTACATTCCAAGAATGTATCTTGTCCTTCCTAAGTCTTTCAGTTTAGAAACACATTATGAGTCAAGATGAAAACCCCAGACATGGTCAGAATGTAATTTCTCGTTATTAAATATGTCTCACTCATATTAGATTAAGAATGTCACTATGCTCCCACTAGTTCTTACTAAGCACACATGTTCTATTCATTTTGATATAAAAACATACCATGTGGTTTTACATTAAAATGATGATTGCAACATTGAGATGTTTGCTTTATATCCACTAGTGGATCTCAAGCTTTACACATTTTGTTAGGATAACATGAATTAAGAAAACCTCCAGGTTAATCTATATAGATATCTTCTAGTATATGTCAATTAAGAAAAGCGGTCTTTCTTAAAATCATTTTGCTATATCTCATATTGAGAATATGAATTTATAATAAACAAAATCATTGTTGATCTAATCATAGATACTTAAGAAAAAGGTTTGATCACAATCAATGTCACGAGTATGATAAAGACCATAGTAAATGACATGAGTATGATTTTATAACAATGACGTTTGTTGATTTTGTACCTCTTCCAATTTTGCCTGAAGAGCAAGAATACGCTGATGCATCTCTTCACGAACTCGAGCAGATTCGGCTAACTCAAGTGTTAATTTTTTGTTGTTAGAATGTAAATCGATATTCTATTGCATCATCTTTGTTTTCTCCCTCTCCAGGACTTGATAACTTGATCGAAGTTTGTCCATGCATTCTAAAAGATTGTTGAATTCCATCCTCTTCACAGCGGCCGTAGAATCACGAGCCTTGTTGCATAGTGAAACTTCGTTCATCCAATCCAAGCCTTCAAGGATGTGGGAACGAGCTTTGTCCATTCCTTATTCATCAGTTATCTTACCAAGAGCAGGCTTATTGGTGAAGTTGGTAGATGTATAAGGATGAAGGAAAGAAGGAAGAGACGAAACTAGAGAAACTAAAGTAAAAGGAGTAGCTTAACTTTTCATAGGAATAAAATCTGCATACGCAAAAAAACAAAACTAATAAAGAAGGGAAATACCAATGTGAAAAGTGAGGGAAAAAAGGATTACACCTACCAAATTTCAAAATAGTTGAACCAAAAGGAGTAGAAATAGTCACAAGCATACCTTCGGAGGGAGTGTCGAGAGCTATGTAATCAGCCGAAGATATTAAAGCCTCAACAACAATGGTATTAGAAGCAGGGACAACAGGAGCTCCGGAGACTGGTTCAATTACAACAAGAGGAGTCACGATAGTGGTAGTCAGCATCAGGGGATAGATGCCAAATAACTTCTCTCGAAAAGCCTACTTGGACACACCGTTCTTAAGAAGAGACATCATAGGAAGGATCTCAGAAGTAGGCGACACTAAGACTCTTACTTATGAGTCAATGGACAAAAAAGATTTGTGATTGGAGTCGGAGTAGTTAGAAGAACCTGTTGGATGGGTTCGACAACATAAATAAGACTGATAAGAATAATGGATTCTGTGGTAGCTTCGGTTGCGGCGCTTAACTCCGGGTCAGAATAAACGGGGCATTCATGTAGCCTGGACGACTCAATAATGGCCTCTAGAGTTGAGCGGTCAACATTGTTTGTAGAATCAACTGGGGTTACGCCCTCACTACCACCATCCGTATTCCAAGGAGTGGCAAGTTTAGAATGATGATCTGTATGAGGATTTTTGGGGGAAGATAGACTTGAATGATTACTGGAAAGGGTAATGCTAAAATCCTCGGATACGATTTCACTATCAAGTACCGTCGTCCCCCTCTTTCGCTTGGATGAACCTTTTGGAGACTTGGTGGGAGGCTTGCCATGAAGATTTTCGGGTTTTTGTTTCGCCTTTTCAAGGGGGGGGGGGGGGGGGGGGGGAGGAGATGAGGCCATGATATGGTCCCCAACCTCGTCTTGAACGTGAAACTCAATGCTCGGCTTGGATTCCAAATTTGGATCGACATCGGCCAAATCATCATGGAACACCCTTAACCATGGAGCATAGGGGTAGGGAGTCTATCGATGACGTAAGCGGCATCGCCTAATCCGGCAAGTTCAAGGGTTGAATCGTCAACGTCGGCCCACTTAATGAAATTGGCCACAAGACGATCAATGGCAGAACGTTCTTGATGGGTAAGCTCAAGGGCAGAGTCATATTCACGGGCATGGGCATCTTCAAGCTGAACGGGAAGAATGAATGCAGATGCATCCACAAAAAAGAACTCAGGTTTCCATTTCTTAATAGAAGAGGTCAAGTCGTCATAAATTTAAATGGAGTTGTGGCAGATAGAAAATGATACCAAGTCATTGGTCACCATCGTTACATAAAAGTGGCGAAACACTGATAGGGATGAAACGATATTCAGGGCTTTGTTTAGAAGCATAAAACACATAATCTTCTTGAATCCATTAGGGGCGATTTGAGCAATATGAAGCTTGTAGTGACTCATGGCGGAATTTAGAAAATCAAAAGTAGGAAGGTGAAGACCAGATCTAAAGAAGTTGGTGTAAACACCCACGTAGCCTGGAGGAGGATCGATAATGGATTGGGTCTCATGCGGGATTAGGGGCTTAATTTGAGAGTCGATGTAGTAAGATTTGATGAAATCATCAAGCAGTTTTTGGGTCATAGAAGATGAAATCCTACAAATAGAGCGACCATCCTTTGCCATGGAGAAAAGGTAATGAAGCAAGCAAGTGGAAAGTAAGAAGAAGGCAGTAGGTGAAAGAGAACAAGTGGGGATTATTGAATCAATCGTGACCAATAAATAAGGAGACAAATGCAAAATCCTAAAGTGACGGTTACTCGATAAGCAATGATAATTTGAAAAACGGTAGCAGTCAAATCAATTGCTTGATTCGTCATACGGACTTATCCGTCACAACTAATGACGATAAGATGGAGACCTGCTCGACCCATCTTCATCCCCATTTCCCTAGGCATTAAGGTATAAAATCGATCCGACGCCAACGCCTCGGAGGTATGTAATCTAATCCATTCTCGAATACAATATCGAATTTCCCTATCTTGTTTACTGACATTGGCATCGGATTGTTCTCCCGAGTCCAAGTTCCGACAGACGTATAACAGTTTGTTTATCTTTTAGGTTCGAACTAAAAGGGGGTTCAGACAACATCAAGTCCATCATTTAGACTAAGTAAATCTGAGAAACAACAACGAGGAATAACATTCTTCATTTTCTTTTCAAGAGGTTGAAAACCAACAACAACCTTATTGTCTGTAGTTGGTTTCGAAACCATTTGAGGAACCATATAGGGATTCACAATCGGAGAAGCAGTATTACTAACACCTTCTCCCCCCTTGTTTCGATGTAGCCCCACTAGTCGAAACACCACCAAAAATCGAAAGATTATGAAACAAAAGTTTGAAGCATATGATCAAACATGGCTTCGGCAATCTTTATATTGTCTTTGATTAATTTCAAAATTACGAGTTGAACACTTATGTTGGCATGCGAAATGACATTACGTCCACGTGTTCTTGCATACTTAGAAGACAACAAACGTAAAAACGTTTGTACGTCGTCTTCTCCAAACAAACATGGACCCTGTCAAAAACTTGTCACAAGGATTATTTGTGTTCTTTAAACGACAAGAACCATTTATGTAAATGTTTTCTTATTTTTCTTATAAATTTATTTACCGTCAACAAATAATTTGAAATAATTATATAATTGCATAAGATTAATTTCTAGAAGGCAAAGCAAAGTATCAAATAACATTTGAAATATTTCTATTCTATGTTTCATCTCACGGGATGTCTTTCATCTGTTGTAAGATGCCAATTATTTTGTCATTATATATTAATTCGTTGAATATCATTAAAATTTGCAACACTTAAATAATTACTTATATGATCATTACAAATTATCTGATCGCTAAAATTTCAAACGACAGAAATACAGTCACAGGTTATATCTGATCTTAATCTATGTCGGGCACGAAAAACAAAATGTAATGGTATATGTACGTAATCGACAAACACACGACACCCTTGTGTGTTATCGGATTGATATGGACTTTTCGCATTGAACCGTAAATGGGTCACAGCCATTATGATATGAACGATACCTAAGTATAGGTGCCGGGGCCTCATTTATGTGTTGAAATCAGCAAACGACTTGATAATAAGTTTTGTGCTCTATTATCAGTCAATCATGATGGAACTCCTGTACGTATATACGGATTTTTATATGTTGACTCATGTGAGATGGACAATATTATCTCCAGATGGGTCTATGTGGGGCATAATTTTTGCATGGTGCATAACTTTAGTATAAAATGTGGGACATTTGCACAGAACTGTTTATTACACTCTTTTTAGCAAGTTGATGGATCTAAGAACACTTTAGAAACATGTACCCTTGATCAGAAACCTTATCCTACACATGACATGCCTTTGTTGAGTAATGGGCCAACTTGTTTACACTGTTAGGATACATAAACCTTCTAATAACGACTGATGAAAGGGAGTGAGTCAAGCCTGCAACCCCACTTGTGAATTATATGTATCCATCTCAATCTCATTACTCATATATTGTTTATTTTGGCATATATATATATATATATATATATATATATATATATATATATATATATATATATATATATATATATATATATATATATATAAATATATATATATATATATATATATATATATATATATATATATATATATATATATATATATATATATATATATATAGTCAGTACCCACATGAGAAAAGCATACAAGCATTCATCTTCAAGTTCAAACAGCCTTCTACTTCACCAAAAGCTTCAACTAATAGACAATACAGAAAGGAAAATGAGTTACGATACTGAAACTTACATCAAAACAACGAAAATGGTAGGTTAATAACTAATTTATAAAAAATCTTGATCAACTTTCTAAACGACTAAACCAATCGTTTTCATTTCAATCTAGCCATTGTTCGTGTTAAAAATATATCAAAGAACAATCATTCGTTCCAAGATTCAATTAATGTACAACATCCTAAACAGCTAAACTCTGTTTTTTTATAATTGCAGGGTAAGAAAGCTGACGAACCAGATGTTGCAGAGTTCATATTGGCAATTGCAGCCGGAAACAACGCACAACTCATGGTGGTTGCATGTGTTGGGGTATAAGGCGTTTTGGAAGGATTTGTGGGTTTGGAGCAGATCAAACAGTCACTTGTTGCCCATAGGAGAAGGGCTGCTATTGATGAGAATTGTCGGACAGTCTACAATGGTGGTGGCAATAACAGTGGCCATGGCGGCAACAATGGCGGAAGGCGAAGTCATTGCGTGGTTAAAGTAGATAAATGCACAGGCGAAGAACATGTTTTTCGGATCAGATCACAGGGTGGTAGAGTTGTTCGAGTTTGAAGTTTCTAGATTCTTGTTGCCTGTTGTTCGAGTTTGAAGTTTCTAGACTCTTGTTGCATTCGTATGAGAACCAACACCACTTCTGGTTCTAGGACATCAAATGTATCAAAAACAAATTGTATAAACACGTGTTGATTATCAATACAAGCTTTTCATGTTTTGCTACTTTACTTGAGGCTGTGTTTAAAGGAACTTGTTCTGCAATGAAACTCTCACTCTTTAAGCCTACTAGGGAGAAACTCGTGTTAGAGCGACACAAGTATGCTTCCCTTTTATCCACCCAAAAACCAAAATATATGTCGGTCAAGGTGTTGATCTTCTTTCTAACGAATCAGTCAGGAAGTTCGCTGAAACCCCAAATGTAACACCCGGTTTCTGGTATGTATTTTGAATCAATTTTATTCATTTTTGTACAGGAACTCATCGAGTTGGAGGCCCCAAACTCATCGAGTAGGAACAGAATTTGGACGTGGAACTTAAAGCCTACTCGACGAGTTGAGAGCCTCAACTCGACGAGTATGGCTGCCAGAATGAAACTCTCATTTTCAGGGTTTAGCACCCTATATAAACACCTTAACCTCCAAAGGTTGGCCTCATTTACATCCTCTATTATCCGAAACCCTAGCCACGAAACCCTAGTGCACTTTTGAGTGTTTTGAGCAATTTTTGTGCATTCTTTTTGAATTTGAAGAAGAGGATTCTTCAAGAAGGAGCAAGGACGTGAAGGAGAAGAGTAGATCCAGAAGTTCAGCTCCATTTCTGATTCATTGGAGGTATAAAGTTCCTATCTTGTCTATTCAATGTTTAAATCTAGTTTTAGAGTGATTTCTCCATGTTTTGGTCCAAGAATGCTAGTCTTTAGGACTTAGACGTCCAATATGGGAAAACCCTTCAGATCTAGGGTCTTTAGGGGACTTCATGGCATAAAGGTGCCAACTTTGTGGCCATAAAGGTCCCATAAAACTTATGGGCCATTATTTTGGCCTTTTGAGCAAAGTAGTCCATACATGCAAGTAAAGATAGGAACTTTACGTGACACATCAGCCCTAGGGGACCAGATCTATGGTTTGGAAGCATTGAACTCGATTGACAATGACTGAATGGATTTAGACTAAGAGAACTCGGCGAGTTGGATCGTGGTCCCCCGACCTTTTCTGTTTACTGAGCAAATTTGGCAAGTCTAGGAGAAGACTCAGCGAGTTGGCCATAGTTTTTGGGTTTTGAAGACTGAAGAACTCGACGAGTTGTGTTGAGAAGTCCCGACTCTGTTATAGGGAGGAACTCGACGAGTTCATGAAAGAACTCGACGAGTTGGATCGCGATTTCAAGGTTTTATGATTCATGCAACTCGACGAGTTGATGGACCAACTCGGCAAGTTGAGCCAACCAGGATGTTGACTTTGACCAGAATGTTGACTTTGACTAGGATGTCACTTTGACTTTGACTTTGACCAAAGTTTACCCTTAAAGGGTCATGAGTATAAAAGGATAATTAAAGGAAATTTTTATGTGTAGGATTCTGAGAGGGGTTGATTTCAGAGCAGGAGTCTTTACAGCTATTCCTAGTTATCGAGGTAAGTTACCTTCCAGTAGAAGTGGGTCGAAGGCACCAAGGTCGGCCCACTAGAAGTTGATATAGCTGAGATGATTGTCTTTGTGATACTTGTCTGGTATGCCGCTATACGTTATGCTTTATATGCTAGTATGCTATGGTATTATGTGATAGTGGTAGGAGGGGTAAGTTAGACCCCGTAGTCGGTTGAGATAAACCGAAGGGTAGGTCGGGCGCCCAGATATGGTTGACAATATGTTATGTTATTTTATTATGTGGTAGTGGTAGGAGTGAAATAGTCCCCATAATTGGTTGAAATAAACCAGTGAGTAGGTCGGGCATCCAGATATGCCTGGAAGGGTAGGTCGAGCACCTAGATATGCTTGACAGGGGTAGGTCTTGCACCCCTGTATGCCTGACAAAGGTAGGTTGAGCCCCCATATATGCTCAACAGGGTAGGCCGGGCAACTAGATATGCATGGCAGTATGTTTATTGTATGGTATGTGGTATGATGGGGGAACTCACTAAGCTTTGTGATTACAGTTTTCGGTTTTCGTTTTAGGTACTTCCTCTTTGAAGGGAAAGGAGCCGGCATGACTGCAGCGCATCACACTAGGATTTCCGCACATGAGATCTATGGGATCTATACTCTGATATTATTTTATCATGACATGTTTTGAATATGGATACATTGGTTTTGATATGAGTTAGTACTATGACGTTTTCAAACAAATGGTTTTATAATTATTAAATTAAAAACAAAATTTTTGGTTGTAAATTTTGGGATGTTACAAGTTGGTATCAGAGCCTTGGTTTAAGGGATTCAGACACACCTTCTGGGGTGTCTGGACTTAAATCGAGGGTTTGGAAATCTTTGACAAAGAAAACAATTTTTCAAAAATTAAAATTAAGAGTTTTGAGAAAGAACAAGGTGTCTGATGCGTGTAATCGGCCGAGCTCAAGTAAGTTTTCCCCAAGATACCCATACATGTTTGCTATGATATATGATATGATTATGAGAACTGCATGCTAGATTAGTGCTATGGATCGAGGAAGGATGCCTTGTATGCCTGTTGTATGTGTATGAGAACTGCATGCTAGATTAGGGCTAAGGATCTAGGAAGATGCCTTATGTGCCTGTTGTATGTGCTTACTGAATTGCATGATGGTACTGATTAGTCAGTGATATGATAGCCTATTTAGGAGATGCTTGGTTTTGGTTACTCAATGCCCGAATGTTGCTTGCTTTGTGTTTTTAGGAGTCCTAGTTATCTTTAATTAGCTAGTAAAGGAAAAGTTAAGTTACATATTGCGAGGACTAAATAATTTCATAAGGTTAGGTCTAGCCCTATTTCACAGCTCTTGTCTGAGTCCAACCGTTGTAGGACATGACCTCTCATTCGAAGAATTATCTGGTCTTAGTAATATGTAATGGTATTCGCGAACTAGCTATAGAGAGATAGCAGGGACTTCTTATGCAGATGACGGCAGAGAGTGGGTCGGAGATTACCCTAGGGTAAGCTTAGGATAAGATTAGTATAGTGAGTAGTAATAGTGAAAGGGACTTGGTGGAGTCAAGGCAATTCTTGAGGAAAGTACGGATAGATGTAGAAGGTAGTATGGGCCCGTGCTACTGAAAGCAGAAGATCCATACTCGAATCAAGGAGTGCTGAGATTAAGCAAGGGAACTTGTAAGTGTGAAACCTCTCGAGGTTATGTATGACCCTGACGATTGTGTGTTTTATTTCAAAATGGTGGTGACACATCACAGAGCGGGAGGTTCAGGGTCTGGGTCAGGTTCGGGTATAGGTTCAAAGCCGGTAGATGATGGATTGCACGAGTTCATCACATTTGAGATTACAAGAGGCATCCTTGAGACGACCCCGGTGATTTTCGGGTTGATGAAGGAAGGGATTATCGAGATGATGGAGGAGCACCTTAGGGTATTCAGGAGTGACATGGCACCTGGCCAATAAGGGACACGCAAGCTCTCCTTCAAGAATTTCAGGGGATGCAGAGCGCCTGATTTCAGCGGGGCGAAGGACCCCATTGTGGCTAGGCGATGGATTATAGACATCGACTCTGCACAGTTGACGAGCTTCTGCCCTGAGGGGTCAAAGGTTTGATATGATGGAGGTTGTTTAAGGGAGAGGGCCAGAGACTGGTGGGAGGTAGTCAGTGACACGTTGGGAGCCCCCACCATTGAGGCTATGAACTGGTTGAACTTTGTGACCAGATTTCAAGCTGAGTTTGCACCAGTTGTGGAGATTCAGTAGCTAGCCAGGGAGTTTATTAATATGAGGCATATGACTGAGTCAGTGGCAGAGATTACCGCCAAGTTCAGGGAGAGGGCCTTACTGGTGTCTCAGTATGCGGTTGATAAGGAGATGTGTAACACCGTAAATTTTCAAACAATTTTTTCATTTTTAAATCACATAATTCTCATAACACATTTCACAAAAATCCCAATTATCTAATTAACAAAATGCAACTCCATTTTCGTTTGATTAATAATCCAGGATCCTCAAGACATAACTCCTTCTTTGGTGTGCACAATCAAGCCGGCACCTTCTCGTGATCCTGAGAAGTACCTAAAACACATATCACACAACACGGTAATCACGAAGCTTAGTGAGTTCCAAAAAATACCACATACACAAATAATAAGCCTCTCATGGCTATAACTTGGCATGGACCCTCCGGTATCATGCGTCTCGGTGTGGACCCTCCGGTCTTCATAGCTCGGTACCCTCCATTCCTGTCTCAGTGGAAACCCTCCGGTCCCACAACTCGGGTTGGACCCTCCGGTCCTATCTCACTATACACAGAATATAGCATATATATCACACAGACAAAATGCATAACATCACATAACTCAAGTAAGCACATAAGACCCTCCGGTCACGCATAGATACCACTCAAAGTAAGTATAGTGAGAAGAATCACCTTGCAGAGAAAGCAATGTGTCCCTCGCTCGAGCCGCTAGTCTAATCTCCGCCCCTCCATGGCCTCTAAAAATCCACAGTTGGCCAAAACCCTATAGTCAACGAAAGTCAACGGCCAACACTGACCCAACTCTAAAAGTCAACGGAGGTCAAAAATCAAGTCAACAACCCATTTTGACTCAACTCGCTGAGTATAGCTCATGAACGCGTCGAGCCCCTCAGAACTCGGTAAGTCGCAAAAGCCCGAGTCTAATCGCCGAGTTGCTAGCCAACTCGTCGAGTCCATGCATCGTCCAAAAGATTAGGAAAACCCAACCTACTCGTCGAGTTCATTCTAAATCCAAGGACGAATAAAACCCTCTCAACTCGTCGAGTTGTCTCACTAACTCGTCGGGTCAGCACGCGTCAAAACCATCGGGTAAACTTAACCGACTCGTCGAGTCCTTTCAGACTCTTCTCTCATTCAGACATTTTAAGGTGGATTTATAACCCCAAACTCTAGATCTAGCCTCCAATGGTTGAGATACCACATAAAGCTGCAAACTTTACGTCCATGCTCATCTAAAAGGGCTAAACTCATCCAAAAAAGGCTTAACAAGGACATTAGCTCATGAAGGTTGTCCTTGTTGGATTAGATGCCTAAGCCCATAACTATTATTGGTATGTATTCGACCCAAGAGTAGCATGGTCCATTTGGGTTGCACTTCACTGGAACAATTTATATGGATAGTCTTTTAAGAATAGTATGTTTATGATTTATTATAAGTTCTAATATATTAAAATGGAATCATATTATTTAATTAGTATTGATCAATAATTAATTTTGAATTAATTTAGTGATCAAAAAGAACTAATTAAATATGGACTCTTATATATAGTATGGGCCAAGTTCATTTAGGTTGGGCTAAGCTTGCATGGATAGTCCATGGAGTTTTTAACCCATGGATCCTATGGAAATGAAAGGTCATGGGTATTAGCGTTTACATGGATGAAACCCTAATCCTCCATACTATATAAAGAGGTATTTGGCACATGAAATGGCACTAGTGTGTGAGTAAACAAGAGTGGGCCAATTTCTAGTGTGCTTACTATTCCCTCAAGATTTCCAAGGTGTTTTTGGTGATTTGTGATTCCACTTGAGGCTTCCACACTATTGGGGCTAAGCTCTTAAAGTTTAAGACTTCAAGCTTCATCAAAAGCTATGTCATTTAACTAGGCTTTTGTAGTATAGGTGCTTCATATTATGCTAGTTAGGATGAAACCTTAGAATATTGAATATTTGCATGTATAATAGAGAAAACATAGATCCAAGGTTTATAAGGTTGCATGTACACCATAGGAGTGTTAGAATGCTCAAAACCTATCAGTGATATCAGAGCCTAGGTTTGTTTTCAATTACACTTGATGCAAATGGCTGAAAAATGCTGGAAAAATCGATTTTCTACTATTCTAGACAGTGGACTCGCCGACTCCACTGATGGACTCGCCGAGTCCATGCACAAATTCATCCAACTCGTCGAGTTGGTTCATGCACTCGACGAGTTGGACCCCCAGACAACATATCTTCGAGTTTTAAGGTTGGAATTGGTCTAGAATCATTATCTTAAACTGTTTTGGACTTAGAAAACATGTTTTTGATGTGGTAATGATTATGGTAAACCAATTTCAAGGTTATTATCAAAATTTCATGTTTTACATGTGTTTATGTAATTCTTGAAATTGTTGATATGATTGTTCATACACTTATGAGTTTTGGTAGATCATAGGAGTTATTTGCAAATTGTTGATAGTTAATTCTTGATCTAAATGTGTTTTAATGGAGTCCATAATTTGTCCTCAAGTTACGGATTACCAAAAGTCATTTCTTTTAAAGATCCATGAAGAACCATAGGTTACATAATTGAAGAGTCTTTATCATAAATAGTTTTATGGACTCCATAACTTGTCCTCAAGTTATGGATGTTAAAGAGTCTCTTCATTAAAGTTGTTAAAACCTTAATTAAACTCATAAGTTATGAAAATCCAAAAGTTTTTGAATAGTTGAAAACTTTACCTCAAGTTTTGGAATTTGTAAAGTCTCAGACACACTTTAATTCAAAACCCTAGAGTTTTAAAAGTTAAAATTCAACCCTTATACTTTATAGTATTATAAGTTAATAATATATATATATATATATATATATATATATATATATATATATATATATATATATATATATATATATATATATATATATAAGAACAAAGTCATTTTTACCGTTAGTAGGCCTCATTCACGCTGCTGGTCTATAAGGGGGTATAAGGTTACTACCTATAAGATGGCAGTTTAATGGGTGTCGACTCTCACCTACCGCTTCCTTGACTGGTGGAGGGTCGTTAGCCGAATGGGTAGGACAAGGACTAGAATTTTCATTATAAGTATAATGTTAAATATAAAGTAACTAAACCCTTTATAAATTCTCAATCTTAGTTACTTTAGGAAAATATGAATTTGGTGCTAACCGATGAAATTACACTTTGGACTTTGCTTAATTCGTTAGTAGAGCATGTGTGGTTAACCGCCACACTAACCTGGATTTAACAAGGTAGGCAAAGAGTAACTTAATGTTTATCATAGGATCAGTGGAGCGCGTGTGGTTAACGTGCACATCGATTAAGTGATAAATATTAAGAGTACCAAGTATATTTGCATGGTTATTCACACCTTGTTTTGTGATCCTCGACATCCCAGTCACAAAACTTGAGAGGGCACAATCGAGATTTAAGCATGCCATTGAAAAGTTCAATGAATCTCAAAAGATCTAGGAGTTTCAAATCCAATTAAAACCTAATAAATTATTTCGTTTTTAATGGTGGAAATTGGTGAATCATCATTCTCCTACCTTCAAATATTTTATAGCTTGGATTACGACATTCCTCTTCCAAGTTATAAAATATTGTGTTGGGTCCTAGCCTTAATATTTCATATTGGGTGTTATATTAAGGACTTAAATCAACTAACTTGATTTTCTCCCATTGTAGTTGTCTAGTTCAGACAATTATGATCTTCCCAAATCTTATGGAAATCATACTTCTCTTCCTCCACCTCCTCCAATTATTCTCCCTAACCCACAAGTTCAAGGGTACTTAAGCCCTATTAGCAAGCAAGGTCTATGTGTGCTCACATCTTGGAGATGATGTCACATATTGACAGGCCGGGAGAGTTGGGTGTCAAAGTCTTGAGGAAGTTAGATGTTGACTAATCAATTTCTAAGTCACATAGTGAGTTCTTTAAGGACTACTATGTAACAGACTATGACATGACCCTTAATGATCTTATCTATTTGCTTGGTGTTGCTAAATCAGCAATGATTTGGAGCACTGGTAAAGAAAATTTGATTAGAAGATCAACTTCCCAAACTACTATGGACATTGAAAATGGTAACATTGGATATCCAGAAAAGCTTTCTCTTCCCAATGGATAGGGATCGGCCATGGTCAACTTGGTTGAGCAAATGATAAAGAGAAAGGCTAAGTCTGAGATAGTCCCGTGTACCATTCCCAAAGGGTCCATATGTTTCTATGGCCAAAGGAAGGGGCATTGGTTGCGAAGCTTCCCTAACTACCTGAAAGATCTGAGAGAAGGTCAAGTCAAAAAGTTTGACTCTGCTTCAGCTAAGTCCACTATCTAACTCTCTTAAGTTCCTATTTGAAGATTCTTAATACATTTTGATGTATGGCAGGATCAAGTAAAGGGAAGGAAGCTGAAAAGAAGAGTATGCTGAATTTGATCGTGAAGAAGGATTTCAATCGTATGGTTCGAAGATCAGAGTCTTGAGCTACTACTTAGGAGTTATGATAGATTGCTAGGAAATATGTAATAGCATAGTTTCCATTTAAAGTTGCATTGTAAGGAAAAAAAAATTTCCGCATTTTATAAATAAATAAAAGTTTGTTTTATTTTATTTTATATCTCCTTGCAATGGCATTTATGAAAATTGATGTTTGTATGTTTCTAGCGATAATGGAAATATGAATTTGATTCTTTCATTTGTGGTAATGTCTAAATTTACCAAATAAGGAAAGATTCTCATCACCCAAGATTTCAATTGGACCAAAACTTGGAATCATGCAAGTTGTATAGTATGATGAATGAAAATTTTCATCTTTGGAAAATTAAGACTAATTCCTTGTTCACATGTGTATGTGAGTCAAGTGAAGGACTAAGGGATCGAGTACACATTCGTGTGCACTGGTAAAGTCCACCACAAAAGATCGATAAGACTATTCATCATGATTTACTAAAAGTTTAGTAAATATGGTTATACTTAACAATCTAAGTATAAATCTGAAACATTGGAAAAGTTTTGATGTATGGCGGAAAGAATGGGAAGAATCAAATTAGGCAGAAAGATAAAAGTTTCTCAAATCTGAAAAGATGGGAGAGTACTTTAGTGTCATGTTTTGTGATCATCTTAATGATTAAAAAACCATATCACAATTGGTCCTCTAAGGACATCTTAGTGCATTCCTATGGCTAAGAAGAGGAATCGTGAATTGTTGAAATGGTTAAATCAAAAAGATGAGTCATACTTCATTCCAAAAACCAGTCTTAGAGTCATACTCCAAGATTGTAATTTGAGTGACACATCTTAAAGAAAGTTTATTAACACTTGTCAAAATGTAAGAGTAAAATATGTTCTACTCTTGTACATTTGAAATTGGTAAGATGTGATGTTTTGGATAAAACAAAGACCAACTAAGGCCAATGGCTTGAAGTGTTTGTCTTGATAAAGAATCTGCACTATCTCTTGAATATTTGGCAAGAGAGTCTTATATGTCAAGAGGATACTGGGAGTCTTAAAGATCCTAAAAGAATTTCAAGATCTAATTAAGAATAAAACCTGTATTTTATCACTAGCACACAACTTGAGGGTTATAACCTATCGTGTTGACATATTCCTATTTCTGTGCCTATTCTAGTTAAAGTTGGCTTTGCATATCAGTTCTGAGAGTTCTCAATTGGTTGCATAGCAACTTGGAAGCAATGGCAGACCCTTGTGCTGCCAGGTGGCAAGGAGTTAAGACTGCACAAGTTCAGTCCATATGAATTTGGATTTGTCACTAACCATGTCTTGTGATTATGGTTATGACAAATTTACAAGGATAGGAACATATACACCATAGAAATCTAAGTGTCATAAGGTTTCTCTCCGATTCATGAAAATGATGGTGAGGAAATGCTTTCACTAAGAGGTTTTAAGTAGATAAAAATTGTGAAATTTGCATTCTCGAAGTCGCTAGTGGAGCGTGTGGTTAACCGGCACACTAACATGGACTTATGAGGAATGACAAAGGTCTAAAAAATTAAGACTTTGATTACAGCATCCCTTTTCAAAGTTGTAACACCCAAATTTTCAAAATAATTTTTCACAATTTTATACTTTCATTCATAAAATAATAATAAACATAATGTATCCACTGTCATTATAGAAAAAAAAATATCCCAGAATCATATAAACAAAAGCTCCATGAGTGTGTACAGATCATGTCGGCGCCTTCCCGCGATCATCACTAGTACCAGAAACACATACACAAAACTCTGCAAGCATAAATGCTTAGTGAGTTCCCCAAAATACCACATAGACACATATCAGCCACTCAAGGCTGTAACTCTGATGACCCTCTGGTCGAATATCTCTGTGGGATCCTCTTGGTCCCATAACTCTATGGACCCACTGGTCCTAACTCTGTAAACTCTGAATCATGCATATCACATATCACATAGAATCACAACACATAAATACCATACAAGATACATTATCACATAGCTCTGATTACCACTCTAGGTAAAGTATAGTGAGAAGACTCACCTCGGGAATCTCGGTAAAATCTCGATATCAGAATACTGCCCTAGCCTCCGCCTAGTCACAATAATAAATTTCACTAAATAAATGTATCTTCACAATTTTGATATTCTATCATGTAAATCCCTAGAAGGGTAAAATACCATTCTACCCCTCTACAGGCCCAAGGCCCATTTGTTGACAAACCCTAAAAGTCTACCCAAAAGTCAACTGTCCATTTTGACCAGACTCGCCGAGTGCACACGATGACTCGGCGAGTCCCATCGTCCCCACAGACTCTTCCCTTTCTAAGCCTCACTCGACTCACTGAGTCACCTTTCAACTCACCGGGTAACCATTGGAGTCAGACCTCGGGGCAACCAGGTCTGACTCGTCGAGTCTACATATGGACTCGGCGAGTTTCCTCCATGGACTTGCTCATACAACCTCCTGAGGTCAGATCTGCTTAGCCAAAACATAGATCTAACCCTTAAACACTCAAAAGTCATGTATAGGAGCAACCTTTACATGCATGCAACCCATTTCAAGCCTCAAATGGAGAAATAACACTAGAAATGGCAACCTAGTCTCTATCTGCTTATTTGCTTGCAAAAAGCTAGAATGTAATGACTCTAGGGACCTCTCATGGTCCATATCTGATGTCATAATCCCAAAGAGGACCTCATACTCACTAGATCTTTCATAAAATGAGGGTAAAAACCATAAAATCAAGAAGTCCATCAATATAACACGAAATGGAAAGGATTATACCTCCAAAGATGATATCACGAGATGATTAGCTCAGATCCAGTCCCCTTCACACTCTAGATTTGTGCTCCTATCTTCCTTCAAGCAAAACCACACAAAAAGATGAAGAAATAGCCTCCTCTTGCCCTCAAACTCACTATCTCGGCTCTCTAGGGTTTCTCTGGAACAAGGTGGCTGCAAATGAAGGCCATAAAGGTCTTTAAATAGGTTCCCAAACCCGGGGATTAGGGTTTACCTAATCAGCACCAACTCGGTGATTCAGGTCCCTGACTCGTCGAGTCCGTTTGCGAAAACGCGCCAATAGATTAGACTTTACTCGACGAGTTGAGGCATCAACACGTCGAGTTCCTCAATAAAACAATAAATAAAAAATTAAATTAACATACCTGAACTTAGGATGTTACAATTCTCCCCCACTAGAATCAGACTACGCCCTCGAAGTCTCGCTCTGCAAATAACTCTGGATACTGGTCACACATCTCAATCTCTGGTTCCCATGTCAGCTCGGACCCCTTCCGATGCTGCCACTGAACCTGCACCAAGGGCACCTCCTTGTTTCTAAAAACTTTGATTCTCTGATCCCTAATCGCAATTGGCCTTTTAACATAATTCAGGTTCTCATCCACCTGAATATCCTCTAACGGTACCACCGCTGAGTCATCGACAATACACTTCCTCAACTGAGACACGTGGAAGGTATCATGAATCTGACTCAACTCCGCAGGTAACTCCAAATGATACGCTACCCTGCCTACCCTCGCGATCACCCTGAATGGACCAATATACCGAGGCCCCAACTTGCCTCTCTTCCTAAACCGGATCAGACCTTTCCAATGTGACACCTTCACGAGAACGACATCACCAACCTGGAACTCGAGCTTTGAGCGACGCCTATCCGCGTAGCTCTTCTAACGACTCTGAGCCGTCAGCAACCTCTGCCTGACCTGCTGTATTTGCTCAGTCGTCTGAAGTACTATCTCTGTGCTACCCATCACTCGCTGTCCTACCTCTCCCCAACAGATGGGAGTTTGACACTTCCTCTCATACAACAACTCGAAGGGAGGCATACCAATGCTCAAACGATGGATGTTGTTATAGGAAAACTCAGCCAAAGGCAGATACGTGTCCCAACTCCCTCCGAAGTCCAACACACATGCCCGAAGCATGTTCTCGAGCGTCTGAATCGTCCGTTCACTTTGTCCCTCCGTCTGTGGGTGGTAAGCGGTACATAAATGCAGCCTAGTACCCAACTCCTCATGGAACTTCTTCAAGAATCTGGAAGTGAAACACACATCTCAATCTGACACAATCAAGATCGGTACACCATGAAGCGATACCACCTCCCTCACATACACCTCTGCCAGCCTCTCCGCGGAAGAGCTCTCGCTGATAGCAAGAAAATAAGGGCTCTTATTCAGCCGGTCGACGATCACCCAAATTGCATCGATGCCTACTGCATTCCTCGGCAATTTGGTGTTAAAATCCATGGAAACCTGTTCTTACTTCCACTGGGGAACCTCAAGCGGCTGCAACTTGCCATGTGGACATTGGTGCTCGGCCTTAACCCTGCGACAGGTCAAGCACCTCTCTACAAACCACGCAACATCCCTCTTCATACAGGGCCACCAATAGTCTCTTTTCAGGTCCAAATACATCTTAGTGGCCCCTGGATGGATCGAAAACCTCGACCTGTGCGCCTCCTCCATTAAAAGGGAACGTGATCCGCCCTCAAATGGCACCCAAATCGGGCCCTGGAAGGTCATAAGCCCCCGACTATCGGAATGAACTCATATATCTACCCAATCACCCACTCTCGCTTGCGGTTCTCCGGTCTCATGGCCTCTACCCGGGCCTCCCGAATGGTGTCCAACACTGGAGTCATCACTATCAACCTCAGACAAACATCTCGCAAAGGGGCACTCTCTGACCTGCGACTCAAGGCATCGGCTACCACGTTAGCCTTGCTCAGGTGGTACAGGATCTCACACTCATAATCCTTTACCACGTCCAACCATCTCCTCTGACGCATGTTCAGGTTGGGCTGATCCATCAGATACTTCAAGCTCTTATGGTCAGTGTATAATGGTACACCGAACCCCATACAAATAGTAGCGCCAGATCTTGAGGGCGAACACCATAGCCCCCAACTCCAGATCGTGAGTAGGATACCTCGTCTCATGAGGCTTCAGCTACCTCGATGCGTATGCTATCACATGCCCTCTCTGCATCAGCACGGCACCCAATCCCGATATCGACGCGTCATAATATACCGTAAAGTCCTCCATTCCCTCCGGAAAGGCCAACACTGGGGCTTCACACAATCTCTGGCGAAGTGTCTCGAATGAGGCCTGCTGCTCCGGGCCCCAACTGGAAGTCACGTCCTTCTGGGTTAGTCTGGTGAGAGGAACAGCAATCCTAGAGAAATCCTAGATGAATCTTCGATAATAACCAGCCAACCCCAGGAAACTCCTGATCTCCGAAGGGGATCTCTGCACCTCCCAACTCATCACCGCCTCAATCTTGGTCGGATCGACCAATATCCCATTCTGGTTGACGAGGTGTCCTAAAAACTGGACCTCTCGTAACCAGAAATCGCACTTGGAGAATTTGGCGTAAAGCCTCTCCGATCTCAAAAATCCGCGGATCTCCCTCAAATGCTCCTCATGCTGCTCTCTGGATCTCGAATACACCAAAATATCATCAATGAACACAGTCACTGAACAATCCAACATCGACCTGCACACCTTGTTCATGAGATCCATGAACGCCGCCAGTGCATTGGTGAGCCTGAAAGGCATCACCACGAACTCGTAATGCCCGTAACGAGTCCTGAACGCTGTCTTCTGGATATCCTCATCACGCACCCTCATCTGATGATATCCAGACCTCAAATCAATCTTGGAGAACCAAGACGCTCCCTGCAACTGATCGAACAAATCATCGATCCTCGATAAGGGGTAACGGTTCTTGACCGTCAGCTTGTTCAACTCCCGGTAATCAATGCACATCTTGTGTGAACCATCCTTTTTCTTGACAAAAAGGATCGACGCTCCCCATGGCGATCTATTCGGACGTTTAAACCCCTTTCCCAGCAGCTCCTGAAGCTGCGAGGATAACTCCTGCATCTCTAGAGGTGCAAGGCGATAGGGCGCCTTGGCGATAGGCGCTGCCCCGGGAACCAAATCGATACGGAACTCCACCTGTCTCTCGGGAGGCACAACCGACAACTCCTCGGGGAAAACATCCGGGAACTCATGCACTATCGGAACATCATTGACCGACCTCGGTCTCTCTGCACCTACCCACGTATCCACCACATAAGCCACAAACCCACTACAGTCCTGATGTAGACTCTGTCTCGCTCTTGCGGCTGAACAAAATGCTAACCCAGAATGGGTACCCTCGCCATAAACTGTAAGAACTCCCCCACTAGGGTCTCGTATGGTCACCAGTTGTCGCTTACAGTCGATAACCGCTCCAAATCTACTCAACCAGTCCATGCCCACGATGACACAAACATCTCCCATAGAAATCGGGACCAAATCAATCAGAAACTCAACGCCAAAGATCTCGAGTACACATCCTCG
The DNA here is from genome assembly GCF_002870075.4 of Lactuca sativa. NCBI lineage: Eukaryota > Viridiplantae > Streptophyta > Magnoliopsida > Asterales > Asteraceae > Lactuca > Lactuca sativa. The sequence continues at coordinate 68,779,916 of NC_056631.2, read as the reverse complement.
AATCACATCAGTGGCATAAACTGCTCTCTCGTCAGCTATGGAAACTTGCAAAGGTCAACTCAACGCCTCTCGACGAATACTGATGTGATGACTAAAGGCTAACGACACAAAAGACCGACTCGCACCCGAGTCAAATAACACCAAAGCAGGTACAAAACACACAAGAAATGTACCTACGCATATCACAATATAAGCATAACACCACAAACTCAAAATAAACAGATGAAAGCATACATACACGCCACAACATCGGGTGCTGCGCAGACCTCCTCCGCTGTCAAGTGGAAGGCTCTCCCACGAGCCTTTGGCGCTTCGGCCTTCACCGGCCGAATCTCCGTAGCTCGAACAGCAGCAGGGACAGATCCCTGAGCTGACCCTCGTAACTGCGGACACTCTGCCTTCCAGTGTCCGGTCTGGTTGCAGTGAAAACAAACTGCAAACCCCTTGGGGAAATCCTTGGCCATGTGCCCCTCCTTGCCACACTTGTAGCAAGACCCTGCTCTACACACCCCCTCATGACTCTTGCCGCACTTGACATAGGTGCGGCCCTTCTGGTTCCCTGATCTCGAATCGGAGGGCTTAGCCTGCTTGGCAGCCAGCTGGGACTGTGCCGGTCGCCGTTCCCTCCCCTGAGACTCCGCCTCCTCCCAGGCCTGAGTCTATAGCTCAATCTCCCTCTTCCGGGCATTTTCCTGAAGCTTGGAAAATATCCGGTATGTCTAGTTCGCCACGAACTCGCGGATGTCTCTCCTCAAAACACTCAAATATCTGCTCATGCGTGCCTGCTCAGAACACACGTGCTTAGGGCAGAACATCCCCTCTCATGAAACATCCTGGTGATCACTGTAATAGACTTGGTACCCTGCTTGAGGGTCAACAAATCCTGGGCCAAATGTTCCCTTTCCACCAAAGGAACGTACTCATCTCGAAACATAGTGGTGAATCTCTCCCAGGTCACCGCATCGAGCTCTGCAGAAGTGAAGTGTGACCGTACCCTCAGATGCTCCGGACATGAACATGTGTAGAAGCACCCCTCAATGTCAGAGATCCACCTCATCGCGACTATCGGATCCTGAGTCCCATCAAACTCTGGTGGCTTCGTGTTGATGAACTCCTGGTACAGCAACGCGTCACCTACCTACGGCCTGGCAGCAGCAACGGCTGCAATGGCTGCAACAACAATAGCATCAGTAAGAGCAGCATATCGCTCATCAAAAGTCTCAATCAGTGTGTTCTTGATAGACCTGAACATCTCTGGAATCTCAGCGCGGATAGCCGCAGCCACCTCATCATGAATCATCTGGCGGAGCTCCTCATCGCTCACACCCCCCTCGCTAGTCCCTGGCCTGTGGCGTGTCCCGACCATGATGTATCTCTGAAATACAACACAAGATATCAAAGACTCGCTCGAGTGTACACATACTCGATATCCCATTCCTACTTGATCCCTGGTACCCTAAGGATTCTTACTTGGGTTGCACACTGATCTGGTGCCTTCGGTAGTACGGGCCCAATACTACCGTCCACACCGCATCAATATTCACCCCAAGTACTCCTCCTAGGATACCAAGACCCAAGTACTCTACTCTCTCTATACATAGTCTACTCTCTAGCAGATCTCTCATAAGCTCCTCACTGCTATCTATTCACTCTCAAGCATCTCCTAGCAACAAAATCTCTAGGCTAAGGCATCACAAATCAGGCCACTCTAGTCCTAATAAGAATACCTAGCCTACTCTAACATGCATATCATATCATAACATATCTCATAACTCATAATGTAAGGGTATTTTGGGAAATCACCGTTCGGGCGCTGACTGATCGTACACACTGCTCTGTCTGATCTAAAAACTTTTCACTCTTAAAATTTTTTTGTGAATTTTATTTTGAAAATCCCTCAAACCCTCAGTTTGAGTTCAGATACGCCCGAAGGTGCACCCGAATCCCTCAAACCAAGGCTCTGATACCAACTTGTAACACCCAAATTTTCAAAATAATTTTTCACAATTTTAAAACATACTCTCATTCATAAAATAATAATAAACATAATGTATCCACTGTCATTATAGAAAAAAAACATATCCCAGAATCATATAAGAGAAAGCTCCATGAGTATGTACAGATCATGTCGGCGCCTTCCCGCGATCATCACTAGTACCTAAAACACATACACAAAACTCTGTAAACATAAATGCTTAGTGAGTTCCCCAAAATACCACATAGACACATATCAGCCACTCAAGGCTGTAACTCTGATGACCCTCTGGTCGAATATCTCTGTGGGACCCTCTTGGTCCCATAACTCTATGGACCCACTGGTCCTAACTCTGTAAACTCTGAATCATGCATATCACATATCACATTGAATCACAACACATAAATAGCATACAAGATACATTGTCACATAGCTCTGATTACCACTCTAGGTAAAGTATAGTGAGAAGACTCACCTTGGGAATCTCAGTAAAATCTCGATATCAGAATACTGCCCTAGCCTCCGCCTAGTCACAATAATAAATTTCACTAAATAAATGTATCTTCACAATTTTGATATTCTATCTTGCAAATCCCTAGAAGGGTAAAAGACCATTCTACCCCTCTACAGGCCCAAGGCCCATTTGTTGACAAACCCTAAAAGTCTACCCAAAAGTCAACTGTCCATTTTGACCAGACTCGCCGAGTGCACACGATGACTCGGCGAGTCCCATCGTCCCCACAGACTCTTCCCTTTCTAAGCCTCACTTGACTCACTGAGTCACCCTGCAACTCACCGGGTAACCACTAGAGTCAGACCCCGGGGCAACCAGGTCTGACTCGTCGAGTCTACATATGGACTCGACGAGTTTCCTCCATGGACTTGCTCATACAACCTCCTGAGGTCAGATCTGCTTAGCCAAAACATAGATCTAACCCTTAAACACTCAAAAGTCACATAAAGGTGCAACCTTTACGTGCATGCAACCCATTTCAAGCCTTAAATGGAGAAATAACACTAGAAATGGCAACCTAGTCTCCAATTGCTTATTAGCTTGCAAAAAGCTATAAGGTAATGACTCTAGGGACCTCTCATGGTCCATATCTGATGTCATAATCCCAAAGAGGACCTCATACTCACTAGATCTTTCATAAAATGAGGGTAAAAACCCTACAATCAAGAAGTCCATCAGTATAACACGAAATGGAAAGGATTATACCCCCAAAGATGATATCACGAGATGATTAGCTCAGATCCAGTCCCCTTCACACTCTAGATTTGTGCTCCTATCTTCCTTCAAGCAAAACCACACAAAAAGATGAAGAAATAGCCTCCTCTTGCCCTCAAACTCACTATCTCGGCTCTCTAGGGTTTCTCTGGAACAAGGTGGCTGCAAATGAAGGCCATAAAGGTCTTTAAATAGGTTCCTAAACCCGGGGATTAGGGTTTTCCTAATCAGCACCGACTCGACGCTTTAGGTCCCCGACTCGTCGAGTCCGTTCACGAAAATGCGCCAATAGATTTGACTCTACTCGACGAGTTAAGGCATCAACTCGTCGAGTTCCTCAATAAAACAATAAATAATTAATTAAATTAACATACCCGAACACAGGTTGTTACAATAGTTTTGAAATTGTTTAGACACATGGTGGTTGTCGGGACCAACAAAATAAATATCCTAAATATTACACACTAAAATAGTGTATTACACACTAAAATAGTGTAAAGTGGCAAAGGGATCGTATCCACGGAGATTGGTTCAATTAAAATCTCTATGTAAATCAGTTATTCAAGTACTTGGAAAACAAAAATAAAAGTAAAATAGGGGGTTTAGTTCTTTTTGATTGGTTGACAAAATTAAAAGTAGCTAGAATGTAAATATGACTAGTAAACAAGTAAAAGATTTGATTAAATTCAATGAAGTGAAATTGGTTGATTTTGGGTACACCACATGGATGACATGGTTGACTTATCATTAGACTTAATGGAATAACACTTGTGAATTGGTTTAACTTGGCTATACCAATTCATAAGCACAAATTACCTCAACTCTTTTTAGATATTAAAATGGCTAGAGGAGCTCTTAACACATTTCCATAATTAAAGTCAAAAAATCAATGAAGCATAAAATCTTGTGAAAATCAATTATGTTTAAGTTATAAGAGTTACCAAGTCCGAAAGATAATCAAATGCTTAGATTATCATTATGGAGGAAACATTTCCATGGTCTAAATGAAATGAAAACAAACATATAAACCATTTGTTGCTTACTAATTTGAGAGTCCGTTACTTAACGAAGAAATTAGTCAACAAAAACATGCATTCATTCATCCAAGCTCATGATCAAAGATAAATAAACACAACAAGATGTTTAACTAGAAAACATTTCCATAAACTTCAAACACAAGATAATAATAATTCTTCAAAGCAACTAATCATCCATGGGTTATACCCTAATCAACCAAATGAAAGTTTAGCCAAGCATGACCAAACTAAAAGAAATGCAATATAGTTTAGTGGTACCAAACATTGTTCTAGTTGCAAGATGGAAAGAAATTACACTAATCTTCCAAAAATCTTCAAATCTTCCAAAGCCTTCTTGAGAGAGAATTGTATGTGTTCTTCAAGTGATAATGTGCCATAATACCTCCAATCTCCAGCAAAAAAGGAGCTGGCTTCCGGATTCAAAAAGGTGCCAAAAGCCTCCCACCCACCTTCCACAAATAGAGTCAACAAGTCAAACCCCGGGTTCATTTCATCATAATTCATGCGGACCGCATACGGGTCCACGCGGACTGCGTGGGTCACGCTGAATGTGGGACTTGGGCCATTTAAAATACAATCTAGCCCAATCTTTTCATTCACACTTTAGCCCACATGCATAATTCTTTAGAGCCCATTTGTGCCATTCCAAAGCCTCTAATGACTGATCCAATGCTCCTTCAATCTTCCATAGCTCGAGTTCGTGTCCAAAGATTAAGTCCAATGCGCTTCTTGCTTATATTGACACCGAGTCCAATTAGACCACCTCAAGTCCACAAGCAAACAAAAAGCCTCCATAAGTCCCATACTCCTTCCAAGCCTCCAATAACAAAAAGTCTTCGATAAATCCTGCAAATAAGCTCAAAAGACTGGAAAGCACTCGGTAAATGAGAAAAATAACAAAAAGAGAAAATATGCATGAAGACTAACTAAAATGAGATGGTTTTAACTAAAAATAAACAATGAAAAGAAATAACAAAAACGAAACTATCAAATCACCCCAAGCTTAAACCTTACTTGTCCTAAAGTAAGACAAGACTAAAATGAACTATCCTAGAAAAAAAAAAAAGAATGAACATCGTAGGTTGAGATTCACAACACGCCCTTGTAATAAAGACATATAATCCATTTTTTGGGATTAGAATCGCTTTAAGGGACAAGCCTTTGTTACCTTTCTAGCAAGGGATACATGTTTATCAAGATGCAAAACGAGCATGCATACTTCACTAGTATGGTTTATGTGACATTGTTTTGTGGTCCGATCTAGCCCACTAGCCATAAGAAAGTGTCCCTCGGTTAGAATGTTCCTCACTCCTCACAACTTCAACCCCACATCAAGAAATAAAACCTAGAAAAAGATAACTCGGGCCAAAAACGGAAAGAAGCGAGCTATGTACAAAAATTGGCAAAAATATGATCCATGTAGAGCGAAGAGTCGAGCACGCGATGAGTGAAGGCCGTCTTGGTAGTTGCCAACAAAAAAATGATATCTAACTAGAAATTAATTACATGAGCTAGAATCTGAAAAACTAAACATTTATAAAAGCAAACAAATGGATACAACTCCGTGGCCCAACCTTTTTTTTGGACAACAAACCCCAAAGACATGTTATAAATACAATAACTTAAGACACAAAGAGGAAAGCATTAAAACAATATATAATTACATTCGCATTTTATGATTGCAATAACATCCGAATTTCTCTTTTTTTTATATAAAGACTAGAACCAACAAACATAATGTTCAAATTTCACGAAAGATCCAAAATTTGACTTCTCCAAACAACTTGAATAAAAACGATATTTCACGCACACAAACTACACACTAGACTTTATTGAAATTCTTGGGTAAACTGAAAAAATTTGTTTGTTTTTTTAGTTAAAAGACAATTTACTTTTGACTCACAAAACAAAACTAGAAAAAGGGGATAGTTGTCGATTTCTTTTATGTTTTTTTATTTTTGTTTTTATTTTTTTATTTAGGCTCACTTTTTTGGTTTACCACATGAGTTTTACAAGAATAGTCTAAAAATAAAAATACAAAACATAACTATATACAATTATAAGTAGAATCTAAGTCTAACCCAAACAAGAGGCCAAAATGAGCACAACTAAACTAAGGCTAATTCGAGATCAAGTGGGAAAAATGTGTCTAAATCATAAAGTAGTGAGATATGATGTGAATTGTAGCAGTTAGACACTAAAGATCTCAAAATAGAACAATCTATTTTTCATTCATTTCTTTGCGGTTTGATTGTGGGTTGCAAGGAAAATTCAGGTGAGGGACTGGTCGGCACGGGGCTAAGTTGTCCCCCCACTTATGCCACACTTGACATGGGTCGATTCATATGCACAACTAATTGAGGGCAATACCATGTGAAACTGTTCCTGTTCCTTCGGCGCATGTGGTGCATGTTTATGAGAGCGCGCTCATCCAAAAGATTTTTGTTGTCAACAGGCTGGTATTCGTCTGGGAGCTCGATGTCAAGACCGCGAGCCAAAAGGGTGACAAATCCCCCAATGCAAATGTAACCGGACATTTTGGTTCACATGAGGGCGCATTTATGGAAAAAGAATGAAGCAAAGTCCAGGATTGGTGGGTTTTCACGTCGCATCATGCACCAAAGGAAGAAGAGCTCATTTTTTTGTGACTTGGTCGGCTTCTTTGCGGGAAAAAACCGTACACACCATGATGTGATGGGCAATGCGGAGGCACGGGTGAATGATGGATGTTGCTCTATCCCGACCGGCGCATGAAAAGATACCCTCGGTGATTTCCGTCCAAAAGGTCTCATGGTTGAACTCAGCAGGTAAGACGTTGAAAACTGTGGATGTATTTGAAGAAGGCAAGCCCAAGATGTCGTTTATTGTTGCAAAATCAATATACCTTCGGTCCCCCAAAATTTGGAATGCGGCTTTTCTCTTATCGCTATCGAACCCGCAATCAGCAAGAAACTCTCTAGTAGGGAGATCGTAAGTGTGTTCCATGAGATTGAGAAGGCTCTCCCACCCGATGTTACGGAACAATTGGGTGACCCCCTCAAGAACCTCTAATGAGATAAGTGTGGGTTTGCACATAAATTTGGTGGATGCAACCTTTCTAGGCAAGCTCTTCATGTAATTTTCGGTCGCCCTGGCATCCCAAAATCTTGGAATGTCGGGTGCATCGTTTTGAGCTCTGGAGGGGGCCTTGCCTCGGGCGGCATTCGGGCGCTTCCTAGATGTGGGCATGTTCTCCCTGCATGAAAAATAACCACTACACAAACCACAATCCCAAAAAATGATATTTCATTCCAAATCACCAACCGACCCCCTATGGACCTCTAAAGCAATGCAATAACCAAAGCAAGAAATAATTCCTAGACTCATTTGATGCAATAGCATATGAATTGTTGTTCTGAGACATGCATATTGTTCAATTAAAGTAAAGGAAAGAATGTACCCGTTTTTGTTGAAAGTTCAAAATTTGCACGCGAAAAATCGGGATTTGAAAATCTTGCAACTCTCCACCCTAAGATTTAAGCTTTGTTCAATATCCTGCGAAGAGAACTTTACCATGAAAACCTGAGGAATCCTGCAATGGCTTGAAATTCCAACGAAATTTTCCAGCGAGCTTTGAGAGATATTTTTGGTGGGGTTTGTAGCCTTGTCCAAGCGGAGCATAATGGCGGTGTGGGAATCGCGATATGTGGCCGGAGTTGGCCGGAAAACGATCGGAAAGTGGTGGTTGAGTGGTGGTAGCGCCCAAAGTTACAGCAACAGATCGGACTGGTTTTTTGGTGGGGTTTGTAGAGCTCGGAAATTGGTGAAGAATGACGGCAGTCTCACGAAATTCCGACCGGTGGTTTGACGGGAAACTGAGTTTTAGTGGTGGAGATCGAGGTGCTCTAATGGAGGTTAAGAGAAAGGAAGAAGAAGAAGTGGAAGGAGGAAGGGCCGACTGGAGTATAATTAGGTTAAGATGCGGTCAAACCTGGTCAAAAGCCTGGTCAACACTGGTCAACAACTCACACGGACGCGGACGCGAGTACTTGCGGTCTGCGTGTATTACCCTGAAGCTATTCTGTTTTGCGTTATGTTCACGCGGTCGATCTTGGAAGTAGTACGTGGTCTGTTTTAATAAACTACACAGACGGACCTTGGAGTACACGCGGTCCGCGTGAATAAATTTAAGCACTTCCGTTTCCCTTCATCGCACGCGGACAAGTTCAAAGATGACACACGATCCGTTTTAATAAACACGCGGACACACCTTGGAGTACACGCGATCCGCGTGAATAAACTTGAAGTCTTTAGTTTTCTGATGATGAACGCGGACACTTTAGGAGACCACACGCAGACCATTTGTATGTTAACGTGGAAGGTCCTTGGAGTACACGTGGTCCGCTTGGATTCTGTTGCAATTTTCTCAATTTTTGCTCTTTGACCAATACGAACACCGGGCCTTAAAATCCATCTCTCTTTTACTGCAAGATGGAAGAATAAGAGATGTTAAATGCCAAAAGGATCTATCCACGACATTTATTTGGAACTAGAAAAGATGAAAACTTTAAGTTTTCCAAAAATTCCCTTCTTTAACGGCTTTGGCGAGACGTGCTTCCCTTTCGATTTCAGTACACCAGGGCATCCAATTGGATGACATCTAGGACATTTGCGTTAAAACCTTCATAGAAAGGTTTCAAACGATGCGCATTGACTTTAAAGATTTGCCCCGTTTCTTCACTTTGGATCTCAACCGCTCCATGCTCAAAGACTTTTAACACAACAAACAGACCTATCCATCTTGACCTCAACTTTACAGGAAATAATTTCAATCGCGAATGGTAAAGTAAATCCCTATGTCCCAGCTTGAAATGCTTGTGGGTAATGGACTTGTCATGGAAAACTTTTGTTCTTTACTTGTAAATTCTTGAGTTTTCATAGGAGTCATTTCTCAACTCCTCCAACTCTTGAAATTGAAGCTTCCTTTTCCTTTCCGCCTCATCACTATTTTAATTACATTGCTTGACCGCCTAAAATGCACGGTGCTCTAATTCGACGGCTAGATGACATGGCTTTCCGAAAACCAACCTAAAGGGCGACATTCCTATCGGGGTCTTGTAAGTGGTCCGATAGGCCCATAAGGCATCATCAAGCCTTAAACTCCAATCTTTCCTTGAAGGATTTACCATTTTCTCAAGAATACTCTTCACCTCATGATTCGAAACTTCCGCTTGACCGTTCGTTTGAGGGTGGTAGGCGGTAGAGACATGATGGGTCACGTTGTACTTTTTCAGCAAGGCCTCCATCATATTATTGCAAAAATGCGTCCCTCGATCTCTAATCAAAGCCTTGGCACACCAAACCTCACAAAGACATTAGATTTTAAAAAGTCAATAACTGTTGACCACTTCCACCATTGACCACTCCCGCATCTAAGAGCTTCAAAATCTCTTTCTTGACCACTTCCATCATTGGTGAATTCAACCTTCTTTGCGCGTCTCTACTTGGCTTGCATTCATCCTCCATTGAGATCTTGTACATACAAGTGGAGGGACTCAACCCTTTGATATCTGCAATCGTACATCCCATGGCTTCTTTATGCTCCTTCAACACCTTGAGGAGGAGTTCTTCTTCAGATTCAGTTAAGTGAGTTGAAATAATGACCGGAAGAGTCTCGTTGTTTCCTAAGTACGCATACTTCAAATGTTGAGGAAGGACCTTTAATTCGAATTCCGGCGGTTGAGCAAGGGAGGGTGGAAATCTTGTGTGAGTTTGAGGTAATTCAATTTTCTTCACACTAAATTGAGTGGTCTTCTTGGTCTCCAAATTGTTAACCAATCTTTCAAATTTGGGGTCTAGTGAGTAGAGCTTCAACTTCTTGGCTAATTTTCCACAATCAAACCCTTTGCTCAAAACCATCTCCAACATGTCACCATTAGACAACTCGAACAACTCTTGGGTTAATGGTTCAATAACATCAACAAAACACAAGGATGAAACATCACTAGGATATCTCATAACATCATAAATGTTAAAACTTATTGTTTCACCATCAAACTCTATTGTTAAGCTTCCCGCATACACATCAATCTTTGTTCTAGCCATCTACAAAAATGGTCTACCAAGTAAAATTATACCCGACTTTGAGGACACTTGTTCATCTAGATCAATCACATAGAAATCCACTAGGAAGACCAATTGGTTTACTTGCACTTGGACATCTTCCAAAACACCTCTAGGAAAGACACTTGATTTATCGGCAAGAGAAATTATGACACCGGTTTCACTTAAAGGTCCAACATTCAATGATTCATACACCGAATAGGGCATGAAATTAATAGAAGCACCAAGGTCAAGCATGGAACAACTAAAAGTGACATCCCCTATCTTGCAAGGAACCATAAACATTCCCGGATCTTTGCACTTGGGTGGAAGCTTCCTTTGTAAAACTGCGGATGCGTTTTCATTCATCGAAATTTTCTCATTCCCCTTCAACTTCCTCATGTTGGTACAAAGTTCTTTCAAAACCTTTGCGTATCTCGGGATTTGCTTCATTGCATCAAGTAGAGGGATGTCTACTTCCACCTTTCGGAAGGTGTCCAAAATCTCTTTCTCCTCTATTTTCTTCTTCGAAGTTGCAAGTCGGGGGGGGGGGGGGGGGGGGGGGGGGAATGGCGGAATGGCGGTTGAGTGGCTATTGGAGTCACTAGAGAGGTTGTCTTCGTTGGAGCTCCGACTTTTGCATCATTCTTGACTATAGATTCTTCAATGGGAATGACTTCTATTTCTTCCTCTTCATCCCTTGGCTTCTTCTTTGAACTACTTTCCCCGGTTTGTTTGCCACTTCTCAAGCTTACCACATTGACATTTGGGTTCTTTTCGGTTTGAGAAGGAAGTTTACCACGGGACTCCAACTTTCTTATGGATGTGACTATATCTCCCATTTGTGCTTCAAGGTTGGAGATATTAGTCCTTGTCTCTTTTTGTAATTGTTGGGTACTAGTGGCTAGGGATTTGACAATGTCTTAAAGAGACATTCCGAGGCTACTTGTTTGGGATTGAGGAGGTTGTTGGTGATGTGGAGGGTGTGGTTTGGGTTGGTAATATGGTTGCGGGTGTTGGTAGTGAGATTGTGGTAGTGGATAGGATAGTCTAACCAATGCATTTTGAGGCAACGGTCTTGGGTTGTAGCTCATGTTGGGATTTGGCTTCCAACTCGAATTATATGCATTTTGATAACCGGATGGCTTGTTGTTGTAGTTTTGGAATTCTCCCGTAGCATTTACATGTTCTGCATCTTCTTGAAGAATGGGGCACATATACGTAGGATGTCTCATTGTTGCACATGTTCCACAAACCATCACTTATAGAGTTTGTCCCATGGCTAGCTTTTGGAGAACGGAGGTTAGATCTTTGATTTGAGACTCGAGGTTCGATGATCCCACTTCATTGACTTTTTGTTGTGTGTCTCTTTTAATATCTTGGTGCGGGCCAAAATGTTGAGAATTCGCGGCTATAGTGTTGAAAAGTTGTCTTGTTTGTTGTGGAGTTTTACTAAAGACATCACCACCACTTGAGGCATCAACTAGTCTTCTCTCCATTGGCAACAATCCCTCATAGAAGTGTTGAATGAGGAATTGTTCCGGAATTTGGTGTTGTGGGCAACTATAACACAAGTTGTTGAACCTCTCCCAATAATCATGAAAAGTCTCATTTTAACCTTGGCGGATTCCACAAATCTCATTTCTAAGACTTGAGACTCTTGAAGCGAGATAGAACTTATCAAGAAAAGCTCTTTCCATGTCGGTCCATGAGTTGATCGACCCCGGGGGAAGAGAGAATAACCAATCCTTTGCTCTATCAGTCAATGAAAATAGGAGTTCCCTTAGCTTGATTTGGTCATCGGTTGACCCTTGTGGCTTCATGTTAGTGCAAATAATGTGGAACATCTTCAAATGCTTATGTGGGTCTTCATTCTCCAATCCATAAAAAGTTGGGAGGTGATGGACTAAACTTGACTTTAATTTCGAACCTCCTTCCAAAACCGGGTAATTGATACCGGTTGGAGTTTGTGTAACATCGGTTTCATCATTTGCTTCAAAGTTCTTTCGGGAGCTTCTCCTCTGTCCCCCATTTCAATTGGTTCAATAATGGGTGGATTTTGTTGTAAAGGTGGTGTTTCGGGAATTTCTTGGCGAGGGTTGGGACTAGAATCGGGTTCCGTATCACTTGATGAAGCGAGTTAAACCTCCGGATCCCCGTGAGGATTAGAAGTTTTACCACGTTGAATTTGCTTTTCCTTCGCCAAACGCCTTGCTTCTTTTTCAATTTATGGGTTGTAAATCAAGTCACCTGTACGCTGAGATATGGGCATAGAGAAACAAATTGATTAAAAATAAACCAATCCCTGGCAACGACACCAAAATTTGGTGGTTATCGAGGCCAACAAAATAAATAGCCTAAATATTACACACTAAAATAGTGTATAGTGGCTAATGGATCGTATCCACGGAGATTAGTTCAATTTAAATTTCTATGTAAATCACTTGTTCAAGTACTTCTAAAACAAAAATAAAAGTAAAACAGGGGGTAGTTCTTTTTGATTGGTTGACAAAATTAAAACTAGCTAGAATGTAAATATGACAAGTAAACAAGTAAAAGATTTGATTAAATTCAATGAAGTGAAATTGGTTGATTTTGGGTACACCACATGGATGACATGGTTGACTTATCATTAGACTTAATGGAATAACACTTGTGAATTGGTTTAACTTGGCTATACCAATTCATAAGCACAAATTACCTCAACTCTTTTTAGATATTAAAATGGCTAGAGGAGCTCTTAACACATTTCCATAATTAAAGTCAAAAAATCAATGAAGCATAAAATCTTGTGAAAATCAATTAGCTTTAAGTTATAAGAGTTACCAAGTCCAAAAGATAATCAAATGCTTAGATTATCATTATGGAGGAAACATTTTCATGGTCTAAATGAAATGAAAACAAACATATAAACCATTTGTTGCTTACTAATTTGAGAGTCCATTACTTAACCAAGAAATTAGTAAACAAAAACAAGCATTCATTCATCCAAGCTCATGATCAAAGATAAATAAACACAACAAGATGTTTAACTAGAAAACATTTCCATAAACTTCAAACACAAGATAATAATAAGTCTTCAAAGCAACTAATCATCCATGGGTTAAACCCTAATCAACCAAATGAAAGTTTAGCCAAACATGGCCAAAGTAAAAGAAATGCAATATAGTTTAGTGGTACCAAACATTGTTCTAGTTGCAAGATGGAAAGAAATTACACTAATTTTCCAAAAATCTTCAAATCTTCCAAAGCCTTCTTGAGAGAGAATTGTGTATGTTCTTCAAGTGATAATGTGCCATAATACCTCCAATCTCCAGCAAAAAAAGAGTTGGTTTCCGGATTTAAAAAGGTGCCTAAAGCCTCCCACCCACCTTCCACAAATAGAGTCAACAAGTCAAAACCCGGGTTCATTTCATCACAATTCACGCGGACCGCGTGGGTCACGCTGAATGTGGGACTTGGGCCATTTAAAATACAATCTAGCCCAATCTTTTCATTCACACTTCAGCCCACATGCATAATTCTTTAGAGTCCATTTGTGCCATTCCAAAGCCTCTAATTATTGATCCAATGCTCCTTCAATCTTCCATAGCTCGAGTTTGTGTCAAAAGATTAAGTCCAATGCGCTTCTTGCTTATATTGACACTGAGTCCAATTGTACCACCTCAAGTCCACAAGCAAACCGCAAGCCTCCATAAGTCCCGAGCTCCTTCCAAGCCTCCAATAACAAAAAGTCTTCGATAAATGCTGCAAATAAGCTCAAAAGACTGGAAAGCACCCGGTAAAGGAGAAAAATAACAAAAAGAGAAAATATGCATGAAGATTAACTAAAATGAGATGGTTTTAACTAAAAATAAACTATGAAAAGAAATAATAAAAACAAAACTATCAACACACATGTGTGCTATCTAACTAAAGGTGTATTCTTTTGATAAAATTTTATCAAAGCATCTCGTATCAAAAGTTTGAACTTTGGTAAGAAAGTCAATAAAGTATTTATTTCTAGAAGTCCAGTTGATTTCTGAGTACATGTCAAAACTAGTGGGAGCATAAGTGTTATGTTAATAATCATCATGTTAGCGGGAGCATGATAATTATAATAAGTGTTGCAAGTTGGCAATATTAATTATAGAAAACAAAAGTTTCAATTGGGAAAAGTTGTTTTGCTATAATTAAGGGAGAGAAAATTATACTTCATTTCGATTCTAAAAGCTTAGATTGAGATTTTAATCAGCTTTAGTAAAGCATATATATATATATATATATATATATATATATATATATATATATATATATATATATATATATATATATATATGAATTTTATGTTGGAATGGATCAACTTAAGGAAATTCTATATATATTGTGTTCTCAAAATTTGATTATGATTACGACATCCCTCTTCATAATCGAATTTTGAAAACATGGAAAATAAAAATATTGTAGCAAAAGACTGGTCTAGAATCATGTCTTTATGTGAGACATCGTGAATCGTGTCCCATATGCTTCGGGTATAGGATCGATTGCATGTGCTATAATAATTATCCTTTCTAAATTTTCCAAATGCCCGGGGGCATTAAGAAGGGAAAAGGTCTAGAATTAGATATGACTAAAATGATTAAGTAATTGTCGAGGACAATCTAAGGTTTACCAAAGATTGGTTGCTTAGGGACAGTTGGAAGTATAGTGTTGATTTTGGAAGGACCATATTGACATATTCTGAAAGGAGGCAACTCTTATTCAGAAGTGATATTCAAAATGGGAATATGGAAATGTCTCCATGGGTGGAAACTATTCAACCTGTGTAAGATTAGAAAACTTAATGCAAGAAGGATGTTCAAAGCAATGCACTTTGAAAAAGAGACTTCGTTTCCATGGAGTTGATCTCCATTGGAATACTCTATAATGTCTGTTCACAAGTCATTGTGACTTTGTGCATAATCATTACAGAGGATTAGGGCATATAAGTTTAAAATCTAACAGATTTTGGTAAATGGCAGGAATTTGGAATTCTTGCATTTGCGGTAAGGATTTGGGATTGTGAAATGAGAATCATTGGAATTATGTTCAATTGATCTATTTCACAAAGTAAAGATCATAGACAAACTTAGTGTGCATACTTTGTGTATGGCATAACTAATGTTTGGACAAAGATAGTATGCATACTTGGTGTATCGCATGACTGTTGTTTGGATAAACATAGTGTGCATGCTTAAAGCATGGCATGACTAGTGTTTGGATTCAAGTATAATGTTGATTAAATAAAACATTATGAAATGAATAATGTTTAATCAATATGGTGATAAATAAAAGGTGTTCTATTTATATTCATAAGTTCTGAGACCATATTGGATTCGATTATTCTTGTGTTTCACTATACATGTTTTCACTTCCAGAACAACTAGGTCATTCTTCCCGAATGTCTAAGTTATTCAAACCATGCACAGTCGGTCATATGTCGGAAGTATATATGAATCAATATTGTCATGAAGTTGGCTTGTAGATGTGTAAGATGTTGGACATAGCAAGAGTTGCTACAACACTCATGAGTGCTCATACGTTATGAGTATTGGATTCAACCCACGCTCATTTGAATCACTTCATGGATTTTATCACGAGGGATCATGAGACGATAATATATTATATTCTTCAAACCTAGAGATATGAGTTGTTGACTATCAGTTGGTCATACATTGATTGCACGAAAACGCATTGCTAACTCGATGTTATAAAACATGCCTTTGTGTATGATTCAACAAGTAGTAGAACAAGCATATGAGTCGAAGTTTATCCATTCCTTTTACCCTTGAAGGGATAAAAGCGATATATGTTGGCCCCTCGATGATTTAGTGATGACACCTTGAAGTGCTAGGCCAAGCCTGGACTAATGTGATTTGTTCAATTAGTCGGTCGTCATAAATCAGAAATCGGGAAACAACAAATGGACAGAGAGAATGATTATAATCCATGTCTCAATAATTAATTTTGAATTAATTTGGTGATCAAAAGGAACTAATTAAATATGGACTCTTATATATATAGTATAGGCCAAGTTCATTTAGGTTGAGCTAAGCTTGCATAGATAGTCCATGGAGTTTTTAACCCGTGGATCCTATGGAAATGAAAGGTCATGGGTATTAGGGTTTAGATGGATGAAACCCTAATCCTCCATAATATATAAAGAGGTCTTTGGCACATGAAATGGCACTAGTGTGTGAGTAAACAAGAGTGGGCCAATTTCTAGGGTGCTTACTATTCTCTAAAGATTTCCAAGGTATTTTTGGTGATTTGTGATTCCACTTGAGGCTTCCACACTATTGGAGGCTAAGCTCTTAAAGTTCAAGACTTCAAGCTTCATCAAAAGGTATGTCATTTAACTAGGACTTTATAGTATAGGTGTTTCATATTATGCTAGTTAGGATGAAACCTTGGAATATTGAATATTTGCATGTATAATAGAGAAAACATAGATCCAAGGTTTATAGAGTTGCATGTACACCATAGGAGTGCTAGAATGCTCAAAACGCATCTGTCCTAAGCTTAATAAAGCTTGTATCTTTTGATCCAAAGGACCTCATATTTTCTAGATCCGAAGTCTCATCTCCATATCATGCCCACAATCATAAATAAATCAAGAAGAAGCTAGAAAATCCATAAACTCATAAATAAGGAGATCTAATGCTAGAGTGATCAAGGTAACGACTTGTTACCTGAAATAGGATGCCAAAATGGAGTAGATAGCAGATTCTCAGCCCCCTCCTTGATCCAAGCTCCTGAATCCTCAAGCCTCTTCAAGAATCCCACCAAAATAAGCACCTTAAGCCTTGTACACACTCAAGATAGGGTTTAGCTCATTAGGGTTTGTTCTTTGGACGTGGGGAATGATGAGGGAGGTGGGGTGGAGACTTAGAGTCATTTAAATAGGGTGCAAAAGTCGAATAATTAGGGTTTCCTCAAACAGCTCCAACTCGCCGAGTTGGCCTCTCAACTCGTCGAGTTGGTCATAAAACTCACGCGACCAACTCAGCCTTTACTCGACGAGTCGGGACCTCCAACTCATCGAGTCACCCAACTAAAATTGAATATATAAACAATAAATTTTGTACCTGCGGATCGGGATGTTATAATTCTCCTCCACTTGAATTAGATTTCACCCTCGAAATCGCTCCTTATCAATACATAGATCAAACCGAATAAACCGATACGTACCGAAAGGACCTCATATCATCCAAAAATATCCTCCAAAGACACTTGAACCCAAATAGGAACTCTCAATCCTGAAAAAGGACACACTTATCTGCCGCTGCGGTACTCGTTCTGTCTCACCAGAACTTAAAAACTCTAGTGGTTTGTCTCCCTACCAGACCGTCCTCGCAAGACGTCATCTGTTTAATCGCTCATTGAATAACATACTCTAATAACACTCTACCAATTCTGATTCTCTAATCGATCCCAAGCGTAACTCAAAAGGAACGGAAGGGTCACATCTCACCAGAGACCCATCAACTGCACTGCTATCAGAACCCATCTGAACAAAACAAACCCCAATACTCTGTTCTCAATACAAGAAAATGATCGTTCCCGCTCAGAAGTATACTCGAACCTTTATGAGCATAAGCCCCAACTCCCTCTCACATATCCCTTTCAAAACATGGCACCAGGTCAACTCTCGACCCAATAGTTGAACCTCCAAAGGTTACCCACTGCTCACCCAATAAAACGCCTTACCAGCTTCCTTCTCATAATGACTATCTCGGCCTGTACACAAGTCATGAAGTTTGATTTACCCCACGCGAATACTACAACCCCATCAGAGGTCGCCTCACTTCTGACCTCTATCGTCTACTACTCACTAGTTCCATGCGTCCTGCGGTCCTTCCTAAACCAACGAACTAGACTACTCATGTCTAAAACATCAAACGGATCACATCCCCCTCATAATGAGGTCCACCCGAAATCCCAACCTGCTCGTCCTCCACAAATATAAAGACAAACTCACCCACCATAGTCTGGTTCGACACATAATTAGAAGCACTCGTCCCAATTTAGCACTCAACTCATGACCCATGTTCGACAAATATACGTGTGCATTACACCTTGATTCGTCCGATTCGCGACAACCCCTCTCTAACTCAGACACAATTCTTTTCGACCACTGCCGAAACCCTAGTCTCGTCCTTGGTTCTTCCACCAGGTTCTCACAAACTCCTCTTTTAAGGCTACTCAGGCCTACGAGCCGCTCAACTTAGACCGCGATCCTTTATAAAACATCATCTCTACTCATCCCTGAGTCTTGCGACTACAACTGACATCTCACCAATAAACCTCTCAGAAACTAACTCGATTCCCCTCTCAAAGTATGCTCCATTGAAACTCGTTTGTCATGGCCCTCTGGCGCCACACTCTATTATATCTGTTCTCAGTCTAATCAATCACAACGTTATAACTGGTAGACTCTGAAGCACTAACCGCCACGAATCAAGGTACTCGAACCATGTTATTGCTTCTCATTCTGTTGTGAATCATAGTACTCGAACCACGTTATCTCCTCTCAATCTGCTACACATCATGGTACTCAAAACCTATGATCACCTCTCAATCTGTTACGCATCATGGTACTCGAACCATGTGATCACCTCTCAATCTGCTATGCATCATGGTACTCGAATCATGTGATCACCTCTCAATCTACTATGCATCATGGTACTCGAACCATGTGATCACCTCTCAATCTGCTACGCATCATGGTACTCGAACCATGTGATCACCTCTCAATCTTCTACGCATCATGGTACTCGAACCATGTGATCACCTCTCAATTTGCTATGCATCATGGTACTCGAACCATGTGATCACCTCTCAATCTGCTACTTAGAACCTCTGGAATTCTCCTTATTTCGAGTATGGATCCTCTACTTTCCATAGTACGGGCCCATACTACCTGTCACATCTACTCATACTTTCCACACAAATCGTCTCAGATTTTCTAAGTAGCTACTCATCCTTCTCGATCACCAATCTCAATATACCAGGTTGCTACCCAGCGAATAATCTCTTCTATCAATGTAGTCTTCTGACTAAAGTCACTCCCTACGCTCTTCCTAGGTTCTCACACTTCTCTTCCATCAACTGCTAAAGAACTCCTTATGATGTTAGCCATCTACCTCCTGAATATCGTCATATTCACTTAGTAGCTGACTCCCATCATGAATAGTTCCACAAAGCACAAAGCAAGCAGCATTCGGGCATCGAATAATCTCCACCAACACGTAAAACCACTCTAGGTTACAACTCTACTAGCTCTATTCGCACTCAAAAGGTATCACCGAACTCAAGCAACCCTACCCCTCGTGGGTATCTAACTACTCTCTCAGTAGGTTCCTCAAATATGCATCTAGGTATCTCTCCTAGATTACTCCTCTACTCAAAGTCTCTCTAAAAGATTCATGCAGGATACTATTACTCCGCACATACTCAAGGCACATCACAGATAGCAAAAATTCTTAGGCTAAGGCATCACAAATCAGACAAATCTAGCCCTAAAATATGAAATACCTAGCCTATCCTCTAGCATGCATCACTAATATCTCAATAATAACTCATAACACAAATAAGTAAGGGTATTTTGGGAAATCACCATTCGGGCTCTGGCTGGTTGTTCGCACTGATCCAACTCGTTTTCTCTTAAAGCTCTTTCTCAATTTAGAAAAATCATTTCTTTTGAAATTTTTTCTCAAATCCTCAGTTTGAGTCCAGACACAGCCGAAGGTACATCCGAATCCCTCAAACCAAGGCTCTAATACCAACTTGTAACACCATAAATTTTTAAACAAAATTTTCATTTTTAAATCACATAATTCTCATAAGACATTTCACAAAAATCCCAATTATCTAATTAACAAAATGCAACTCCATTTTTGTTTGATTAATAATCCAGGATCCTCATGACATAACTCTTTCTCTGGTGTGTACAATCAAGTCGACTCCTTCCCGTGATCCCGAGAAGTACCTAAAACACATATCACACAACATGGTAAGCATGAAGCTTAGTGAGTTCCCTAAAATACCACATACACAAATAATAAGCTTCTCATGGCTATAACTCGGCGTGCCCCCTCCGGTCTCATGCGTCTCGGTGTGGACCCTCCGTTCATGTGTCTCAGTGAGGACCCTTCGGTCATCACATCTCGGTTTAGACCCTCCGGTCCTGTCTCAGTGGAAACCCTCCGGTCCCACAACTCGGGTTGGACCCTCCGGTCCTATCTCAGTATACACAGAATATATAGCATATATATCACATAGAAAAAATGCATAACATCGCATAACTCAAGTAAGCACATAAGACCCTCCGGCCACTCATAGTTACCACTCAAGTTAAGTATAGTGAGAAGACTCACCTTGCAGAGCAAGAAATGTGTCCCTCGCTCGAGCACTGGTCTAACCTCTGCCCATCCATGGCCTCCAAAAATCCACAGTTGGCCAAAACCATAAAGTCAATGAAAGTCAATGGTCAACACTGACCCAACTCTAAAAGTCAACGGAGGTCAAAACTCAAGTCAACAGCCCATGTTGACTCAACTCACTGAGTACAGCTCATGAACTCGTCGAGTCCCTCAGAACTCAGTAAGTCGCGAAAGCCCGAGTCTACTCGCCGAGTTGCTAGCCAACTTGTCGAGTCCATGCAGCGTCCAAAAGATCAGGAAAACCTAACCTACTGGTCGAGTTGTCTCATCAACTCATCGAGTTCATTCTAAATGCAAGGACGGATAAAACACTCTCAACTCGTCTAGTTTTCTCACTAACACGCCGGGTCAGCATGCATCAAAACCATCGGGTAAACTTAACCGAATCGTCGAGTCAGCTCATCGACTCACTGAGTCCTTTTAGACTCTTTTCTCATTCCGACGTTTTAAGGCAGATTTAAAAATCCCAACTATAGATCTAGCCTCCCATGGCTGAGATACCACGAAAAGCTGCAAGCTTTACGTCCATGCTCATCTAAAAGGGCTAAACTCATCAAAACAAGGCTTAACGAGGACATTAGCTCATGAAGGTTGTCCTAAGCTTGATAAAGCTTGTGTCTTTTGATCCAAGGGACCTCATACTATCCAGATCCGAAGTCTCATCTCCATATCATGCCCACAATCATAAATGACTCAAGAAGAAGCTAGAAAAGCCATAAACTCATAAATAAGGGGATTTGAAGCTAGAGTGATCAAGGTAACGACTTGTTACCTGAAATAGGATGCCAAAATGGAGTATATAGCAGATCCTTAGCCCCCTCCTTGATCCAAGCTCTTGAATCCTCAAGCCTCTTCAAGAATCCCACCAAAATAAGCACCTTAAGCCTTGTACACACTCAAGATAGGGTTTAGCTCATTAGGGTTTGTTCTTTGGACGTGGGGAATGATGAGGGAGGTGGGGTGGAGACTTAGAGTCATTTAAATAGGGTGCAAAAGTCGAATAATTAGGGTTTCCTCAAACAGCTTCAACTCGCTGAGTTGGCCTCTCAACTCGCCGAGTTGGTCATAAAACTCACACGACCAACTCAGCCTCTACTCGACGAGTCAGGACCTCCAACTCGGTGAGTCACCCAGCTAAAATTGAATATATATATATATATATATATATATATATATATATATATATATATATATATATATATATATATATATATATATATATATATATATATATATATAAAATAAAGTTTGTACCTGCAGATCGGGATGTTACAAAATGAGGAAGAACCGACACCATGACATGTTGAGAGTTGATATTCGAAAAAATGTCAGCTATTCAGCATGTTTGACCTTGGAGGATATGATAGCCACGACGAGGGAGAGGGAGACTGACATAAAGCACCTCATGAAGAGGAAGGCGGAGACCAGGCATAGGGCTGGGGTTTCTGGGAAGTAACCCAATGGATTCGACTTGAGGTCGAAAGGCCAGTAGGGCCGGAGCCGCTGTGGGAAATGCGGTAGGCCACAGGAGGGAGTGTGTAGGGCTGGGGGATCGGGATGCTACAAGTGCGGCAAGACTGGGCACTTTAGCAAGGATTGTACAGCCCCTTGCCCCACTATTCAGACATCATACCTGATTTGATATCATTGCAATGAGAGGGGCATAAAAAGAACAAATGCCCTAGACTGACATCAAGAGCGCCAGTGGCGGCGCCAACTCCAGACCCTTGCGGATCACGGATGGCTGACAAGGCAAGACAGATGCTCCAGTGGTGAGGAGTCGAGCCTTCCAGCTGACTGCCGAGGAGGCCGTGCTACATCGGATGTAGTGACGGGTATGTTTTCTTCTCCTTAACACTTATTACAAGTTGTTTATGATATTTATGTTTTGTTTTTTATGTGTTTTGTTTAGGATCGTTCCATGTGAACGGTATCCCAATACAGTTGTTATTTGAATCGGGGGCTACCCAATCATTTGTATTTCTTGCACTCAGCAAGAGGTTTTTTGAGTCTTCAGGCATGTTGGATTGTCCTTTAGAGGTTGAGATCGCCAACGACTGGTCCGTCTGGGCATCTATGGTCTATAGAAATTGTGTTTTGAGGATGTACGATGAGCGTTACCTCATGGATTTGGTTCCCATTCCTTTACATGGGAACAAGGTCATCATAGGCATGGATTAGTTGAGCCCTAATGGGGGCAGTGATCAACTATGCGCAAGAATTGGTACGTGTCAGGACCCTAAGGGGGGGGAGAGTTGGTGATTCGGGGCAAGAGGCTGCAGCGTGGACCAGCTTTGTGTTCAGCAGCGATGGCTAGTCGCTACCTTCAGCAAGGTTGCGCAGGTTACGTCACCTACGTCATGGATACCCGGGAGGCAGGTAAGGCGATCGTGAGTAATGTGCCATTTGTGAAGGAATATCTGGATGTGTTTCCGAAGGAGTTGCCTGGGATACCTCCGAAGAAACAGGTGGAGTTCAGGATCGACCTAGTCCCTGGTGCAGCTCCAATAGCCAAGGCAGCGTACCGATTGTCTCCTACCGAGATGCAGGAGTTGTCTACACAGCTGCAGGAGCTGTTAGACAAGGGATTTATCAGGCCGAGCAGTTCGCCTTGGGGATACCCGGGAGGCAGGTAAGACGACCGTGAGTGATGTGCTAGTTGTGAGAGAGTATCCAGATGTGTTCCCAGAGGAGTTACCTGGGATACCTCCGGAGAGACAAGTGGAGTTCAGGATCGACCTAGCCCTGGTGTGGCTCCGATAGCCAAGGCACCATACTGGTTAGCTCCTCCCGAGATGCAGGAGTTGTCTACACAACTGCAGGAGCTGTTAGAAAAGGGATTTATTAGGTCGAGTAGTTCACCTTGGGGAGCCCCAATCCTGTTTGTTAAAAAGAAGGATGGGTCGTATCAGATGTGTATATAATATCGGGAGCTGAACAAGGTCACGGTGAAGAATTGTTACCCACTCCCTAGGATTGATGATCTCTTCGACCGGCTACAGGAGCATCTTCGTTTTCCAAGATAGATTTGTGTTCAGGCTATCACCAGATGCAAGTCAGAGAGGAGGATGTACAGAAGACTACTTTTCAAACTTGCTATGGCCACTACGAGTTCGTGGTGATTCCCTTTGGGCTCACCAATGCCCCTGTCGCATTCATGGATCTCATGAACCGCGTATGCAGACCGATGCTAGATCAGTCTATGATCGTCTTTATTGATGGCATCTAGGTTTACTCCGAGATGCAGGAGCATCATGATGAGCACTTGCAATAGGTGTTGGATACCCTGAGGAGGGAAAGCTTGTACGCCAAGTTCTCCAAGTACGAGTTCTGGTTACGCGAGGTGCAGTTTGTAGAGCACCTTGTCAACCATAACGATATTTTGGTCAACCCGGCCAAAGCGGAGGCTGTGATGACATGCTTGATTCTGAAGTCTCCATCTGAGATTCGGAGTTTCCTCGGGTTAGCAGGCTATTATCGGAGATTCATTTGGGACTTCTCCAAGATAGCGGTACCCCTGACCCGGATAACAAAGAAGGTCGTTGGATTTTGTTAGGGGGTTTGAGCAGCAGGCGACAATCGAGACTTTGAGGCAGAGGTTGTGTGAGGCACCGATCTTAGCCCTGCCAGAGGGCATTGAGGATTTTGTAGTATACTATGATGCATCCATCTTGGGTTTGGGTGCAGTGTTGATGCAGAGTGGGAACGTCATCGCCTACGCTTCGAGGCAACTGAAGCCTCACGAGGCGAACTACCCGACGCACGACCTAGAGTTGGGGGCGGTTGTTTTCGCCCTCAAGATTTGGAGACACTACCTCTATGGGGTCCGTTGTACCATTTACACGAACCACAAGAGCTTGAGGTACCTCATGGATCAGCCTAATATGAACATGAGGCAGCATCGGCGGTTAGATGTGGTGAATGATTACGACTGTGAGATCCTCTACCACCTGGGGAAGGCCAATGTTGTGGCCGATGCACTTAGCCACAAGGCATTCGCAGTCCCGACCAGAGACATTTGTCTGAGGATGACAGTAATGACTCCGCTTCTGGAGAATAACTGAGAGGCCCAGCAGGAGGATATGAAGGAGGAACACCGGAAGGGTGAGCGTATTGTGGGTCATATTTACTATAATAGTCGTAGGCTGTTGACACTTCACCGTAGAGTGTAGGTTCTCTATGCAGGCGGTGTGATGGAGGAGGCGCACAAGTCCAAATTTTCCATCCATCTTGGGGCGACGAAGATGTATAGAGATCTTCATCCTAATTACTGGTAGCCCTGCATGAAGCAGGATGTAGTCTGGTATGTCGAGAGGTGCCTGACCTGTAGGAAAGTCAAGGCAGAGCAACAGAGGCCTCACGGAAAGATGTAGCCATTGGATATCCCTATGTGGAAACGGGAGGATATTACTATGGATTTCATCATGAACCTTCCCACGACCGCTCATGGAGTGGATTTGATTTGGGTTATCGTGGATCGGTTGACCAAGAGTGCCCATTTCATTCCGATCCAGGAGAGCATTTCGGCCGAGAAGCTGGCTGACATCTACATCAGGGAGGTAGTAGCTCGACACGGAGTGCCAGTTTCTGTGATTTCTAACCGAGATGTACGGTTCACTTCCAGATTCTGGAAGATATTTCATGACGAGTTGGGTACTCGTCTGCACTTTAGGACGGCTTTTCAACCGCAGAAGGATGGTCAGAGTGAGTAGACCGTCCAGACTTTGGAGGATATGCTGCGGGCGTGTGTCTTAGACTTTGGTGGTAGTTGGGATACCTACCTTCCCTTGGCAGAGTTTTCCTATAATAATAGCTACCACGCCAGTATCGACAGACGTCCCTTCGAGATGCTCTACGAGAGGAAGTGTAGAACCCCGATATGTTAGGGTGAGGTTGGGAAGAGGGTCATGGGGTGTACCAAAGTGGTACTCAAGATGAGAGTAAGGATCCAGCAGGTCCGAAGTAGACTCCAGACGACCCAAAGTTGGCAGAAGAGCTACGCCGACAGACGACGATCAGACCGGGAGTTTCAGGTAGGAGATATGGTCCTCCTGAAGGTGTCACCTTGGAAGGGTTTCATCTGATTCAGAAAGCAGGGAAAGTTGGGCCCCAGATACATTGGACCATTCAGGGTATTGGCGCGGGTGGGTCGGGTGGTGTATCGACTGGATCTGCCAGCCGAGCTTAGTCAGATCCACAACACCTTTCATGTGGTGTATCGACTGGATCTGCCAACCGAACTTAGTCAGATCCACAACACTTTTCATGTCTCCTAGCTGTGGAAGTGCTTGGTAGATGACTCCTCAATGGTGTCTCTAGAGGATATTCAGGTGGATGACAACCTGAACTACATTGAGCGACCAGTAGCCATCCTCGACAGGGAGACGAAGGATCTGAGGAACAAGAGGGTAGAGTTAGTGAAGGTTCAATGGCAGCACCGCAAGGGCTTGGAATGGACTTTGGAGTGGAGGACGAGATGAGGGAGCATTACCCAGAGCTATTTCCAGATGCAGCAGACTTCGAGCACATAGTCTAAAATTAGTGGGGGAGATTTGTAACGTCCGGTTCCTGATATGCATCTTAAATCAATTTATTCATTTTTGTACAACAACTCGACAAGTTGGATGCCCCAAACTCATCGAGTCGGAATGGAATTTTGAGGCAGAACTTAAAGCCTACTCGACAAGTTAAGAGCCTCAACTCGATGAGTAGGGCTGCCAAAATGAAATCCTAAATTTTAGGGTTTAGCACCCTATTTAAACACCTTAACCTCCAAAGGATGGCCTCATTTACAGCCTCCATCATCCCAAACCCAAGACACGAAACCTATTTCACTTTTGAGTGTTTTAAGCCATTTTTGTTTATTCTTTGTGAGTTTGAAGAAGATGATTCTTGAAGAAGGAGCAAGAAAGTGAAGGAGAAGAGTATATCTAGAAGTTGAGCTCCATTTCTGTTTCATTGGAGGTATAAAGCTCTTATCTTGTTTATTCAATGTTTAGATCTAGTTTTACAGTGAATTCTCCATGTTTTGGTCCAAGAATGCTAGTTTTTAGGACTTAGACGTCCAATGTGGGAAAACCCTTCAGATCTAGGATCTTTAGGGGACTTCATGGCATAAAGGTGCCAACTTTGTGGCCATGAAGGTCACATAAAACTTATGGGCCATTCTTTTGGCCTTTTGAGCAAAGTAGTCCATGCATGCAAGTAAAATAGGAACTTTACGTGATACATCAGCCCTACGCGACCAGATCTATGGTTTGGAAGCATTGAACTCGATTGGAAGTGGCTGAATGGATTTAGACTAAGAGAACTCGACGAGTTGTTCATCCAACTCGGCGAGTTGGAACGTGGTCCCCCGAGCTTTTCTGTTTACTGAGCAAACTCGATGAGTCTAGGAGAGGGCTCTAGCCATAGTTTTTGGGTTTTGAAGGTTGTAGAACTTGACGAGTTCAAGGAGGAACTCGACGAGTTGCGTTGAGAAGTCCCGACTCTGTTATAGGGAGGAACTTGACGAGTTGGGTCGTGATTTCAAGGTTTTATGATTCATGCAACTCGACGAGTTGATGGACCAACTCAGCGAGTTGAGTCAACCAGGATGTTGACTTTGACCAGAATTTTGACTGTGACCAGAATATTGACTTTGACTTTGAATTTGACCAAATTTGACCCTTAAGGGGTCATGAGTATGGAAGGATAGTTAAAGAAATGTTTATATGTAGGAGTCTGAGAGGGGTTGATTTCAGAGCAGGAGTCTTTACAGGTATTCTCAATTATCGAGGTAAGTTACCTTCCAGTAGAAGTGGGTCGAAGGCACCAAGGTTGGCCCACTAGAAGTTGATATAGTTGAGATGATTGTCTTTGTGATAATTGTCTGGTATGCCGCTATCTGTTATTCTTTATGTGCTAGTATGCTATGATATTTTGTGATAGAGGTAGGAGGGGTAGGTTAGACCCTGTAGCCGGTTGAGATAAATCGGAGGGTAGGTCGGGCACCCATATATGCATGATAGTAAGTTATGCTATGTTCTTATGTGGTAGTGGTAGGGGTGAAATAGTCCTCGTAAACAATTGAAATAAACTGTAGGGTAGGTCGGGCACCCAAATATGCCTGGCAGGGTAGGTTGTGCACCCAGATATGCTTGACAGGGGTAGGTCGGGCACCCCGGTATGCCTAACAAGGGTAGGTTGAGCACCCAGATATGCTCAACAGGGTAGGTTAGGCACCCAGATATGCCTAGTTGTATGTTTTTTGTATGGTATGTGGTATGATGGGGGAACTCACTAAGCTTTGTGTGCTTACGGTTTTCAATTTTGGTTTCAAGTACTTCCTTTTCGAAGGGAAAGGAGTCGGCATAACTGCAACACATCACACCAGGATTTCTGCACATGAGATCTATGGGATCTATACTCTTATATTATTTTTTTCATGACATGTTTTGACTATGGATACATTGGTTTTGATATGAGTTAGTACTACGAGGTTTTCAGTAAAATGGTTTTATAATTATTAAATTAAAAACAAAATATTTGGTTGTAAATTTTGGGGTGTTACATCGGAACTCCTGAATACATCAAAAAGAACATCCCTAACCATATAATGTCGCCACTTAAAACCTGGGAGTTCTTGACAATGCATTGTATGGTCCCCAATAAGGTCTAAGAAGGCTTTATGAAGTGCTACTTAAGGATAATATGATACTTCACGGACGACATATGTTTGCGAAGAACATCTATGACGATAACAAGAAGAAAACCATGAGCATGTTGTTCTTTGAGACACTCGAAAACTACGTCTATCTAATTGACATATCAAGGTCTATTTACATGCCCTCGACGATTTTGCTAAAAATTGCTCCCGGCAATGCATGTCGGGCTTTAGAGAGGACGGTGTCCTTAGTAGAAAAAACGTTGATGTTGAAACTTGGAATCTTATCAAAAAAGACAAGCCAAGGCATGAATATAGTTAGAATTCATACCTAATGCCAAAACGAGACTAGCCCTTTAACAAATACCCTATTTTACTCAAGTTTGACTGAAAGTCAAACTGGTAAAAATTCAACAGTCAACAGTTAAATTCAATGGTCAGACCACTGTGTCAAGACCAAACAATGACCACACTGTGGTAGCTACTCGATAAGACATTCGTGGTCAAAATCCATCATCGCGTCATGGAAAACTACCCACCACGCTGCGGTGAATGCCCCAAACAACTTAATGACTTAAGCACGTAATCCTCCATCTCCAGAGCTCAAAAGCTCAGATTTGATGACTCTACTGGTATTAATGGATAAAGTTTTCAACTTTATCCATTCTCATGCTTTACATACACCCAACTCTAAACCTAACTTGATAGTGAACTAAAACCAATTTTTGAGCTAAAGAGAGAGCATGCAACCACAACTTTCCATCAACACTCAAGTCAAAAAATCACTTCGGGTCACTTAATTGGTCCAGGAGTTGGCTTAACTCTAAAGATATCTAGGAAAGGGACTCAAAACCACCTAAAAAGGTGCATAAACTTACATCTAGAAGAGCAAGGGTCAAGGTTTGAAGTTTATGCCTCCAATAACTTAGAAATATAAAGTAGATGATGACTCAAAGATAGCTCCTTGCTTCCTTGCACCAGAATGGAAATCCTTCTTCTCCAAGCTTCAACAAATCAAGAGCACAAGCTAAAAAACCAAGTATGGTGGAAAAGGTTGAGGAGGGTAACGTTCATAGAGGATCGAACTGCCAAATGAACTAACCCTAGGAGTTAGAGCCATTAAATAGGGCTCAAAACTCAGGGTCTATGGTTTTGAACCCCATCCGCAACCACATCATGGTCACTTAAATGACATGACCAAAAGAATGATATGGTCGCGTCATGGTGATTCTCCATCATCATGTTGTGGTCAACCAAAAACTTCTAAGATTTAAAATAAATAACCAAAAAGAATAATACCTTCTTCCCCAAGCTTCACCAAATCAAGAAAACAAGCTCAAAAACTAAGTATGGAGGCAAGAGTTGGGGAGGGTAACGTTCTCAGAAGGTGGAGCTGCCAAATGAGCTAACTTGTAACACCCGATATATCATGTAAACTCTTATCATTTATTTTATTTATTATCGCTTAAGGAACCTAGTACGTGGGCATACATAAGGTACATCGGATGTACTTCGATGGATACATGAGATGAGGTAGCCTCTGGTATGCTGTGTATACCCATTAGTATGCAGGGCACACATCGTTTAGGGGAAAACCCTAATTTTTAGGGTTTGCACCCTATTTAAACACATTATGTCCCCAAATCTTTCACCTTATCAACCTCCATTTTCTCTTTTGAGCTATATCTCTAAACCTTAACCTATTTCTAAAGCAATTGGCCATTATGTGTGTTTTGGTGTTTTTGTGTGTGGTACTCTTTGAAGAAGAATGAGCCTTGTAGAAGAGCATTGATCAAGTGGGAGCTTATAGATCCAAAGGTTATTCACTCTAACAAGCTTGTTGGAGGTATAAAGCTTTTATCTTGATGACTCTATGTGTTAGATCTAGTCTAGGGCTTTTTTTGAGCATATTATGGTCCCTTGAACAATCATCGTGGGTATGAGCTACTCCAGGAGCATAGAATGTTAGATCTTAGCATTTATGATGGTGTTAGTGTATAAAAATTCACCTTGATGGGTTTTCTTGAACCATGAAAGATTTAATGTTCATCTTATGGACTTAGATGGATAAAAACGGGTATTGGGTCCCAATAAGATATGCAAAGGAGTAAAGTTGCCAAATTTATGTACTAAGACCTTAAAAAGAAGTAGATCTGTTGGTTGGACATTAAGGACTTAATGGATTAGGTCAAAAAGTTGAAGAATGGCTAATTGGGCAGTATGTCGGGCGTAATCCTTAGTATGCTCCAACTACTGGGTCAACACGCGTACGCGGGGTGTAGGGGTTGGGTACACATAGTGTACATTTTATAGTGGGCGTCCTTGGATTTTGGGCCACTTTTGGACTCTAGGGTTTTGGGATCACTCTTATTGGGCGAGGAGTCTTGCTGAGTTGGGCCTTTGTAGAATTGGGCCCATATTGGGCTTTGAGTGTCTTTTGTACTTTGGGATAGTATGGAATTAGACCATGATATGTTAGGCCCATTAAGGGAAGGGTAAAGCGGCCTTTTTAACCTAGGAGTCAGGATTTAGAATTTGGACCCTCATTTTGGGTTAATAACCAAATGGCTAATTAGGGTTATATTATTTGTGTTATAGTGTGGACATTTTCAATTTAGTAGCCCGAGTTTGATTCGTTTATCTTCAGACTGAGGTGAGTGTTGGATTAGGTGTCTAAGCCCATAACTATAATTGGTATGTACTTGATTTGATATGTATCATGGTCCTTTTAGGTTTCTTTCAGTCATGCATCTTGACATGATGACTAGTGGACAGAGAGTAGGATTTATTATTTGAAATAATAAATTGGTACTCCAAATGATTTTATTAATATATTACAAGATTGATATATTATTTGGAAATCATATTATTCATTAGTAAGTAATCATAAATTAATTTGATACTTTTGGGATTAAAGGAACTGATTAATAATAGAAGGGTTGTTTTGTAAATCATTGATAGTTGCAAAACTGGACTACTGGACTCCTTTGGTATGGAGTGGACGGAATCCTATGGGGAGGACCTATAGATTCCATCCAAGGGCTTCTAAAAGGAGTGACTATGGGATGCTAGGTGCCTAAGCAAGGAATTAGGGTTTCCACCTGAAAACCCTAACAACCACAACTATTTAAGGACACCTATACATGAGAAATTCGGCTAATGCTTAAGAAACCCTAGCCTATCCGATTTCCTTGTTTCTCCAACTCATCCTATTGCATTGGGTGTTTGTGACTCCATTAGAGGTGCAACACTTATGGCACTAAGCTTTTAAAGGTCAAGGATCTTCAAGGATTGTTCTTGTTATTAATACATAAGAAGTAAGGTAATCTTCTAACCTTAATTTCATCATGAATTTCGAAATGTGTATGTTAGTTCTAGGGTTATTACTTTGGTGTTCTTTTTGCATGTTTAAGTAGTGAAAAACTTAGATCCAAAGCAATTAGGTTCGCATGATCACATAGGAATGTAGATATGCTCAAAACCCATCAGTGGTATCAGATCCTAAGATGTTTTTCAATTGAATTGTTGCAAGAGTGAACTGCCCGAAGAAAAAGAAATCATTTTTTGCTGTCTAGAGCTTAAACTCGACGAGTTCAATATGAACTCGACGAGTTGCATGAACTTAACGAGTTCACTTGTTATTGTAAAAAGTTCTTGAATCCTTGTTCAAATCTTTTGGCATCTAGCACCATAGGCATCATGCCTCTGATGGTTCACACCCAAGACTAGCAACTAAGGATTATTGAGAGGGAGGAGGACAATTTCGGCCATAACTCTTCTAGGTTTAGGAGTAACGAATTTGTGAAGGCTAAAGCTCTTTATATAGGTGAGGTAGCTTAGAGCCAAAACTAGGGTTTAAGGAGGAAACCTTAATCCCTTTGCTTGGTGACCATGCAGCCCATGAGCCTCCATCTAAGAGCCTTCGAATGAAAATTCTAGGCCCTTCCTAGAAGTTTTTGAAGGGTTTTGAGCATTCTAACACTCCTAAGGTGTTCATGCAACCCTACAAACCTTGGATCTATGTTTAACTAGGATACATGCAAAATCGATTTTCCAAGGTTCATAATCCTATCTAGCATACATGGGGAACTTTTTGCATAAAAGTAAGCTAGAAAACATACCTTGTAGTAGTTTGGATTCCTTTAAAACATTGTGAGCCTAGGACCCCAAATGTGATGCCTCAAATGTCTCACACAACACCAAATGCTATTGGAATGACTTGAGAGAAATGTAGAACGCTTCTAAAATTGGCTTGCCCTCTCTATTCTTTCTAGTGGCCGATTTTGGTGAGCTTTATGTTGCTTATATAGTGTGTTACAATTAGGGTTACACCATGTAAACCCTAATGTGAAATGACTCTTCATTTCC
The DNA here is from genome assembly GCF_002870075.4 of Lactuca sativa. Classification (NCBI taxonomy): domain Eukaryota; kingdom Viridiplantae; phylum Streptophyta; class Magnoliopsida; order Asterales; family Asteraceae; genus Lactuca; species Lactuca sativa. The sequence goes on along the minus strand of NC_056631.2, from coordinate 68,747,119 downwards.
ATGATCCATGGGTTTACACCACCATGGAGCATCGTATGGGTCTTAGCCCAACTTGATAATCCATGGAGCATTTAGCCCACTATACAAGTATGGATGATTTACACAATCAACCCATATATTTAATTAGTCACCTTTTTGATCACTTAATTAATTCTAAAGTAATTCTTGATTGATACTAATTAAATAATATTATTAATATATTAGGACTTATAATATATTAATAAACCATAAGTGTTATTTCTCTCATTTTAGTCTATCCAAATGCATGATGCCATGCAACCCAAATGGACCACGCCAAACCGGGTCAAGTACATACCAGAAATAGTTATGGACTTAGACACCTTATTCAACAGTCTCCCACTTGGATAAGTCTAATAACTATAACTGCAAGTATGACTTCAAGAACCGATCAGCAATCGTAGCTCTTTGAAGGTCTCTCAAAACTGAGATGATGATGATACGCCATTTAAGATAAGTGATAATAGAATCCTCTGTTCTAGATATCAGCTGGACAAATACATGGAACAATGTCTTACTTATTATCCAGCAGTTTGTTTCTCGATTTCTGATTTGTTTGACAAAGAACTTAATTGAACACATCAATTTAGTTCTGAACGGGCCCGGTACATAGGTTAAAACAAAATCATCGAGGGGCCCAGATATTGCTTCTAATCTAAGAAGGAACATATAAACTTTGACTCATATGCTTGTTCTACTACTTGTTGAATCACACACAAAAGCACGTTTTATAACATCGAGTTACCAATGCGTTTTCGTACAATCAATGTATAACCAACTCATAGGCAACAAGTCATATCTCTAGGTTTGAAGACTTATATGATATTACCATCTCACAATCACTCGAGATAACTTCCATGATGTGATACCAGTGAGCGTGGGTTGAATCCAATACTCAAAACTTATGAGCACTCATGTGTGTTGTAGCTATGTCCATCATCTTAGACCTCTACTAGCCAACCCATGACAGTCTTAATTCATACCTACTTCCAACATATGACCGACTGTAGAGAATTTGAATAATATGTAATACATAACATAAATATTCTGAAAGTCAAAGCATGCAAAAGAAATAATAGTAAACGATTGACAAAAGATAGCAACACTTTACTCATAAATAAACATAACTTTTATTCATCATCAAATTTCAATTACACTTTACAAATTTCAGAGCTATCTAACTACAAAAACTAATATCATCCTTCAGCCCTATGCACCTCGCATGCTGGAGATGCTTAACCCTACCCAGTCCCATCGTGAGGGGATTTGCTTGGTTCTCATTCGATGATACCCTCTTTGCCACGAGGAGTCTTTCTATTCGATGTCTGATGAAATGGTATTTTCTGTCGATGTGTTTGGATCTCCCATGATCCCTTGGTTCTTTCGCTAAGGCAACTGCACTTTCACTATCACAGAAAATTTCCATAGGATCCTTTATAGCTGGTAAAACTCCAAGGTCTCCAATGAAGTTCTTCAGCCATATTGCCTCCTTTGCTGCCTCGCTTGCTGCTATATACTTTGATTCGCAAGTTGAATCAGCCACTGTCTCCTGCTTGGAACTATTCCAAGTAATTACTCCTCCATTTAAGGTAAAGACCCAGCCTGACTGAGAGCGGAAATTATCCCTATCAGTCTGGAAGCTAGCATGACTATACCCTATAACTCTCAATTCATCACTCCCACCGAGGGCAAGGACCCAGTCCTTAGTCCTCCGTAGGTACTTGAGGATATTATTTACGGCGGTCCAGTGAGCCTTGCCAGGATTCCCCTGATATCTGCTGACCATGCTCAAAGAAAAGGCTACATCAGGACGAGTACAAGTCATAGCATACATGATCGAGACTACAGCGGAAGCATAAGGTACTCGACTCATTTATGCTATCTCAGCCTCGGTACTCGGGCTCCGAGTCTTACTCAATCTGGCGTTACTCTGGATGGGTAACTCTCCTTTCTTGGAATCTTGCATGATAAACCTCTTCAGCACCTTATCCAAGTAGGTACTTTAACTAAGTCCAATTAGTCTTTTACTCCGGTCTCTCAGAATCCTTATCCTTAGAATATAGGTAGCTTCTCCTCGGTCTTTCATAATGAAACACTTCCCAAGCTAGGACTTAACTTCCTACAGAGTTGGGATGTCATTTCCTATGAGTAGTATGTCATCTACATACAGTACCAAAAATCTAACTATACTTCCACTAGCCTTGACATATACACAAGATTCATCTTCACTCCTCGAAAAACCAAACTCTTTGACTTTCTCATCGAAACAAAGATTCCATCTGTGAGGTGCTTGTTTCAATCCATAGGTGGATTTCTCAAGCTTACACACTCTATTAGGGTATTGTGTACTGATAAAACCCTCTGGCTAACACATGTAAACATCTTTAGCCAAACTTCCATTAAGGAAGGTGGTTTTGACATCCATTTTCCATATTTCATAATCATGAAATGAAGCAATGGCTAACAGGACCCTAATGGACTTAATCTTTTCTACTGGTGAAAAGGTCTCATCATAATCAACTCCCGGAGTTTGAGAAAAGCCCTTTGCAACCAGTCGTGCCTTATATGTGTGTACATTACCATCCATTTTGGTCTTCTTCTTGAAGATCCATTTGCACCCAACTGTCTTACCACCTGGTACATTGTCAACCAAGTTCCAAACTTGATTGTCATACATGGATTGTATCTCGCTGTCCATTGCCTCTTTCCATTTAGCAGACTCGGGGCCTACCATGGCTTCCGCATAGTTGTTAGGTTCATCTAGACTTACCGGTGTCTCATCACTGATAAGTGTCTCACCTTCCACAGTAATATGGAAACCATAGTAGTTCTTAGGTGCATTCCTAACCCTTGTGGAACGCCTCAGAGGTACAGACTCGTCAATTGGATCAACAGGAGTTTCCCCCTCATGTTGACTGCTAGGGTTTGAGGTTTCTTCACCATTTGACTCTTGAATTTCTTCGAGTTCGATTTGCCTCCCACTGTTTCCTTGGCTTATGAACTCTCTCTCTCTCTCGAAAGACACCCATCCTTGCTACAAAGACCACATTCTCACTGGGTTTGTAGAAGAGGTAACCAAAGGATTTATGTAGGTAGCCGATGAAAGTACACCTCTCACTTCGAGGTTCGAGCTTATCATGAGTCTCACGCCTCACGAAAGCCTCGCAACCCCAAATCTTGATGTGGTCTAAATTAGGAACTTTACCAGTCCACATCTCATGAGGAGTTTTGGCAACTTTCTTTGTAGGGACTAGATTAAGGATATGAGCAGCAGTCTCTAAGGCATACCTCCAGAATTAGATTGGTATTGAAGCTCGACTCATCATGGAATGAACCATATCTAACAAGGTTTGATTACGCTTCTCAGCCACACCATTCAAATGTGGTGTCCTTGGAGGTGTCAATTGTGACACAATCCCACATTCCTTAAGATAGTCGAGGAACTCTGTACTAAGATACTCACCACCACGATCGGCTCAAAGCATCTTAATGTTCCTGGCCAACTGATTCTCCACTTCCTGCTTTGAACTCTTTGAATCTTTCAAAGGTCTCTGACTTATTCTTGATTAAGTAGACGTATCTATATCTACTATAATCATCTGTAAAAGTCACATAATAACGATTAGCATCCCTTGTGGTAGTTTTAAAGGGTCCACACACATCTGTGTGCACTAGATCCAACAAACCTTCACCCCTTGCACAAGAACCAGTAAAGGGTGACTTTGTCATTTTTCCAAGTAAGCATGATTCACAACTATCATCTGACATTAGATCAAATGACTCCAAGACTCCATCTTTTTGGAGTTGGCCTATGCATTTTTTGCTTACATGTCCAAGACGACAATGCCATAATGATGCTTTTTCCAAGTTATTATTATTAGAAAAATCAATACACAACACATTATTTCCTAGGTTATCTACAACATACACAACTTCATACACACCATCACAAGGTAATGCTTTAAAATAAAGAACATTATTAAAGAAAGCATTTATTCCACCAACTTCATTATCAAAATAAAAGGTAAACCCATGTTAGTACAAAGCATGAAAGGAAATAATATTTCTTTCCATTTCAAGAGAGTAACAATATTTATTCAAATCTAATGTAAACCCACTACTTAGCAACAAAGAATAAACTCCAATCTTGGTGACAGGTGAAGCTTTCCTATTTCCCATGATCAAGTTTATCTTTCCATGCTCCACATTCTCACTTATTCTTAGTCCCTGCAACTCAGAACATATGTGAATTCCACAACCTGTATCAAGGACCCAAGACTTAGAATAGGGTGAGTTATTAGACAATATTGTGTAAATACCTGAATGGGTGGGTTTTACTTTCCCATCCTTTATGTCTTGTTAGTACTTTGGGCAATTCTGCTTCCAATGCGACTTTTCATGGAAATAGAAGCATTCAGCCTCTTTTGGGTCAGAAAAAGGAGTGAAGAAATCTTTCTTGGTTCCACTAGAAGAGGATCCATCAAAGGTCTTACCCTTGGTACCCTTCGAAGGGTTCCTCTTCTTTTTCCTTCTACTTTTCCTAATTGCCAGGACAAGGGCAGAACTTGGAGTAGGAGTAGGAGTGGTAACAACCGACTTACCTTTAAGACATGTTTCAGCGGTCTTTAGGAGTCCTTAAAGCTTGCTGAGGGTAACTTCCTCCAAGTTCATGTGGTATGTCATGAGGAATTGATCATAACACGATGGTAAGGAGTGCAAAATGATATCTATTGCTAACTCCTCAGGGAAGTTCAAATTTAGCTTCAACAAACAGTCCATATACCTTTGCATTTTCTGCATATGGCCCGTGATGGGTTCACCATCCTTCATCCGGGTTGTTATCATGGAGGAGATGATTTCATATCGCTCTTGACGAGCACTCTAATGGTAGCGGTCCATCAAATTTTAGTGCATCTCAAAAGCATAGTAGTCCTTATAGGACTTTTGGAGCTCGACTGTCATAGTGGCCAACATGATGCATGCCACTTTGATAGCATCTCTTTTATGTGCCTCATATTTCGCGACCTCCTCAGGAGAAGCAAACGGCTCAGGTACGTTAAGCTCCTTGTCGAGGACATATTCCTTGTCCTCATACCGAGTGACCATCTTGATGTTCTTGGTCCAATTCATAAAATTGGATCCATCAAAGATAACTCTCCCACAAAGGTTCATGAGAGAGAAGGAGCCGGTAGGGTTTGAGCCAAAGCAGCATTGTTGGAAGACATCTGAAAAAGAGGAAAACAAGTTTAGATTAGATATAAAGATAGTCCTTAATAAAACACCCAAATGTAATATTAAGGCTAGGATCCAATCACAATATATTATAACTTAGAAGAGGGATGTCATAATCTAAGCTATAACATATTTGAAAGGTAGGTGAATGACGATTCACCAATTTCCACCATGAAAAATGAAATATAAATTATTAGGTTTTTAATTGGTTTTTAGAAACTCCTAGATTCTTTTGAGATTCATTGAAATTTTCAATGGCATGTTTCAATCTCGAGTGTTCCCTTCATGTTTTGTGACTAGGATGCCGAGGATCACAAAACAAGGTGTGAAGTAACCATGCAAATTACTTGGTACCCTTAATGTTTATCACTCAATCGATGTGCCGGTTAACCACACACACTCCACCGAGCTATCATAAAACTTAAGCGACCCTTTGCCTACCTTGTTAAGTCTAGGTTAGTGTGTCGGTTAACCACACACGCTCCATTAACGACTCAATCAAAGTGCAAAGTGTAATTTCATGGGTTAGCACCTTATTCACATTTTCCTAAAGTAACTAAGATTGGGAATTTATAAACACATTTAGTTACTTTATAATAATCATTATACTTTTAATGATAATTTTTAAGTCATTGTCCTACCCGTTCAGCTAACGACCCTCCACCAGTCAAGGAAGCGGTGGGTGAGAGTGGACACCCATTAAGTTGTCATTTTATAGGCAACAACCATATACCCCCTTATAGACCAGCTTCGTGAATGAGGCCTACTAACGGTAAAACGACTTGATCTTTTATATATATATATATATATATATATATATATATATATATATATATATATATATATATATATATATATATATATATATTATTAACTTATAATATTATAGAGTATAAGGGTTGAATTTTAACTTTTAAAATTCTAGGGGTTGGAACTAAAGTTTACTAGATGACTTTACATGATCCAAAACTTGAGGGAAAGTTTTGTAACTTTACAAAACTTTTCAATTCATAGCTTATGAGTTATTTTTTATTAGAAATGAAGACTCTTAATTTTTTGTAACTTATGTGTTCTTTTTAATGGATTTATTACAAAGTGATTTTTGGTTATCCATAACTTGAGGACAAGTTATGGACTCCATTAAAACACATCATGATCATGAATTAACTACCAATCAGTAGCACATAATTCCTATGATCATGCAAGAACTCACAAGAACATGGATATTCATATCCAAATTTCAAGAACATATGAACACATATAAACATGAAATTTTGATATTAGCCATTGTAAATGGATTAGAACAACCATTACACCATCTAAAACAAGTTCTAAAACACCAAAACAGTTTAGGGTAATGTTTCTAGTCTATTTCCAGCAGAAAAAATTGAAAATTTGCACTCTGCCTGGCCAACTCGTCGAGTACAAGAACTGACTCGCCGAGTTGGTTGAAGATACACTTGTACTCGTTGAGTCCCCCCATGGACTCGGCGAGTCCCCTGACAACAAGATTTTCAACTTTTTTCAGCTATTTTGCATCAAGTATCAAACAAACAAGCCTAGGCTCTGATACCACTGAAGGGTTTTGAGCATTCTAACACTCCTAAGGTGTTCATGCAACCCTAAAAACCTTGGATCTATGTTTGACTAAGATACATGCAAAATCGATTTTCCAAGGTTCATAATCCTATCTAGCATACATGGGAAACTTTTTGCATAAAAGTAAGCTAAAAAACATAACTTGTAGTAGTTTGGATTCCTTGAAAACCTTGTGAGCCTAGCACCCTAAGTGTGATGCCTCAAATGTCTCACACAACACCAAATGCTATTGGAATGACTTGAGAGAAATGTAGAACTCTTCTAAAATCGGCTTGCCCTCTCTATTCTTTCTAGTGGCTAATTTTGGTGAGCTTTATGTTGCTTATATAATGTGTTACAATTAGGGTTACACCATGTAAACCCTAATGTGACATGAATCTTCATTTCCATGACCCATAGGTTTACACCTCCATGGAGCATCCTATGGGTCTTAGCCTAACTTGATAATCCATGAAGCATTTAGCCCACTATACAAGTATGGATGATTTACACAATCAACCCATATATTTAATTAGTCACCTTTTTATCACTTAACTAAATCTAAATTAATTCTTGATCAATACTAATTAAATAATATTATTAATATATTAGGACTTATAATATATTAATAAACCATAAGTGTTATTTCTCTCATTTTAGTCTATCCAAATGCATGATGCCATGAAACCCAAATGAACCATGTCAAACCAGGTCAAGTACATACCAGAAATAGTTATGGACTTAGACACCTTATCCAACAGTTTTCGCCCAACCTCTTACAAGGAGGTTCTAGAGCCTTTTCATCAACTATCAATACATAGCCAAAGAACCCCTGCACTATAGATTAATCCAATTACTCCCAAAATTAATTCTAATTAATTATTAATAAATATCAGAATTTCTAATTAATATATTATTCTCATAATATATTAAAAACTTATATATTACAATTTATTAATCAAATAATAAATCATTCTCTCTCTCCAAAATAATCTTGTCTAATTGCTAACATTGAGGGCAACCCAAAAGGATTGTGCTACTATCGATTCAAGTTTATACCAACTATAGTTATGAGCTTAGACACCTAATCCAACAGTCTCCTACTTGGATAAGTCTAATAACTATAATTGTCAGTACAAATTCCAAATTGATCAGAAAATTGTAGCTACCAAAAGCCGTTGTCGAACTCTGACCCAGTCAGTAATATGTCCTAAGATATGTGATCATATAATACTCCGTTTTGCAAGATATCATTCAGACATGAGACATGAAATAGAATCAATCTCATTGTCCAGTACTTTGTTTCCAGATTTCTGATTTGTAATGACATAACACTTCTAATCAAACACATCAATCAAGTCCTAGTCGGGCTCGACACTATAAGTTAACACCAAATCACCGAGGGGCCCAAATATATCGCATTTCCCGTGAAGTCGAAAGGAACAAATAAACTTTGACTTATATGCTTTCCCCATTTACTCCTCAAATCATGCACATCAATACGTTTTATAACATCAAATTACTTATGTGTTTTCGTATCATTAACCCACAACTGACTTGTAAACCATAACTCATATATCTCCATTTAAAGATTATAAGAAATTGAGTAAATTATATGAATGGTCCCTGTGGTTTGGGGTAATTTACGCATTAGGTCCCTAACTTTTTTTTAACTCGAACGGTCCCTACAATACGATTTTTTTACGTGTTTGGTCCCTCATATAAATAAAAGGACTTTATTGCCCTTATTAAATATCTTTTATTTATTTATTCCGTTTTTATTATTAACTTAAATCTTTTATTTATTTATTTACTGCACCTACCATTTTTATTAACCCTTCATCCTTCAACATTCAAGAAGATCTCGTACTCCCAATTCATCACATACCACGACCGGCGACACCTTGTTCGCACCACCCCATCAACACCCAATTGACCTCCATCAACCACTACTAGTACAAACCTCAATATCAGTTCAGTACAAACCTCAAAATCAAATTGATACACATGATTCTAGTAATGATCGATCAATTTTTGGGGTAGCATCTGAAGCGGTGGTGGAGTCCTAACACCACCAACACTGGTCCATAGGTCGAGGGTGGCCTACAACGTACAAGATCAACCTTTTTTTCTTGATTGATCTACCTTTTTCCCTTCATTTTAAAATCGATTGAAATCTTAAAATCGATCGACATTCATCAACATCTCAAGTCCTCCCCTGATCGATCGAGCTCTCATCAAATCCTTAACTTCTCATCAGACCCTTACCCCTTTCTCTGAATAGATAATAGGTGCAGATATTCTAAAATCTCGTAGCCTCTTATTTCTTTCTTAATGTTGGCCACTTCCAGGTTTAATTTTAATGGATGAATGTCGGGTTTTTAGTTCCAATTCCTTTCAATTTCTCGTCAGAATCCTACGGCCAACAAACCATAGCGAATCGGAGAAGCGTTTGCTCACCTGATTTGTGACCCAATAGTTTACCTACCTAATAACCCGATTGAATTGTAGGTTCCATCGGTCTCTTTCTTTACCTCTCTTTATATATTTATTGAAAAGGTTTCATTTATTGGTCTCTCACCAGAAAAAAAAAAAAAAGAAAGGGTATATAATAAAGTCACTAGAATATGTGGTAGTTGATTTAGAGATCCGGCGAAATCGAAGAAGCATGGGGTACAAATGCCCGGTTGAATTTTATCAGAATCGATAATGAATCAAAATAGGTTTTTTAGGTTGGTTTTTATAATTTGGTTTTAGTTTAAGGATTTTCTTTTGGTTTCATTTAAATTGGTTTTGTTTCTGGTAGTCATATCGAACGCGGACGGTGGTGGTCGTCGGAGTTGTACGGTGGTTGTTGTTGTTGGAGGTGAAGAGGTGGGGGAATAATATGATCTATCAATAGGAGGGGAGAAAAGGACAATGGGTAGAGGTGGGACCCATATTAAACAATTTCTCTTACAATTTATATTAATAAGTTAATAATAAATATAACAATTAAAATAATAGATAAATGTATATTGGTCATTTTAAATCGTTAAGGGACCACTGGCGCAACAAAATCAAACTATAGGGACGGTCCGAATGAAAAAAAAAAGTTAGGGACCAATCATGAAAATTACCCCAAACCAAATGGAACGTTCGTGTAATTTATTGTAAGATATTATCGTCTAAGAATTACTCGTGATAAATTACATGAAGTAATTTTCTAAGCGTGGGTGACCCGAAAACCTAATCCAACAATACAAGCATATGGTGACCCGAAAACCTTCAAAATGGGATACGTGAAAAAGAAACGCTTGTAAAATGTAGGTGATACACACCAACAACAGGGGTGAGAAAAACCAAACGTGGAAACCGAAAAACCAAAAAGAAAACGAAACTGAAAAACCGAAACACAACCCAAACCGTCGGTTTTAAGTTTAGATTTCTTAAAACCGAAAAAATGGGTTTGGGTTCGGTTTCATACATATAAGAAATTGAGAAAACCCAAACCGAATCGAATATATGTATAATTGTATATATATGTATTACGTGAGTTTAGAAGATAAAAGGAAGGTTGGTTTAGAGGTATACTGCTTCGATGTTGATCCTTGGTGTCTAGACTTCTAATCCAACAACTTACATTTAGTTAGTTTTTATTTCTAAAGCTAGCTCGCCTTGTACCACATTGCCCAAGCGTACAAACTTCTTCCCCTAATTGATTCTTTTAATTCTCACTTGGAGGAGTCCTACATCGGCTAATGAATCAAAGACTCTCCCTTGTCATCCATTATAAGAAAAGTTTCAAGACTCACGAGGTTGGATTGTAGTTGGGTTTAGATTTCAACTCGAAACCAACCTATTAAAAAGCAAGAACCTGAACCCGACATCTTGGGTATCGGGTTCGGTTTTGAAATTTTAGAAACCTATAGCGTCGGTTTGGGTTCTGGTTTAGGTCAAAACCGACCCAAACCGAAAATTTTAAAATAAAATTGTTGACAAACTTTAAGGTTTTTTTAATATTAATATTAATAATCAAAATAATCATTGAATTTGAATTTAAATTTGACTTAATAGACCAAAACATAGTAGCTCTTATGGCTTGCTAAACCCTAGAATTTCAACCCAAGAAGTTTGTGAAAACAAAAGAGAGGAAACCATGGTGGTAGGGTTAAGGTTCTTCATGGAGAGGTCGGACGATGGTGGCACCGGTACACAAGTTCTCGACACTGGCGACCGGGAGGAGCTTATGCACGTACAGCCAAATGTCTCCATTGTTCTCGGCAACCATCCTCCTTACTCCACTGGCACTCTCTACATAACCACCAAGTACATCCATAGTTCTTTCCATCTCCGCAATCTTACATACTCATCTCTAGCTCATATGTAGGTGACTGATGATTATTTTTCGGATTCATTTACAGGAAAGTGGTGTGGTTGAGCGATATAGATATGACGAAAAGCTATGCGGTTGATTTCTTATCGGTGTCGCTTCATGCGGTGTCTAGGCATCCTGAAGCATTTGAGTCTCCTTGCATCTATACTCAAGTATTGTTCCTTAAAATATTATCGCTCTGTCATTCTAATTTATTTCTATTTTAGGGTTTAGGTTTGGGCTTTACTTTGTGTTGATTCATCTTATATTCTTCTTGCAAACCAATTACAAATGACTTATTTCTTTTTCGATGCTATTTAATTTCAATTTACTCAAGCTTGACACCGGAGATGAGGACGATGAATCAGAAAGCTATCATTCATAATCAAATGAGACATTGGATTTGTCGAAGATCAAAGAGATGAGACTTGTTCCTTCAGATCCTACTCAATGTACTCTTCACATCTCATTTGTTTTCCAAATTCCACAATAGTTTGCTAACCTAACCGTTTATGTTCTTGGTTGATAGTGGATACTCTTTTTCGGATATTCTGTGAATGTTCATAGTTAAATCTTGAACCCATCGAAGGTGAGATCTAAATCTCTTTATCATTTCCTTTATCATCGATCCCCTTAATGTTTCCATTAAAATACTTGCATATTTGTACTTTCTTCAGAGGAAGAAGAAGAAGAAGAAGAAGAAGAAGAGCATAACTGGATTTCTAGTGCTGATCAGTTAGATAATTCAGAGTGGAATGACATACAGGTTCCTTTCACCGTTGGTTATTCAAATGGAGACCATGATCTTGCTCATAGTGTGCTTCAAGTATCTTTTTTCACTCACTGTGTCTTTATCTATGGTTAAACTTCACTGATTTTGTGTACTTTTGTTTCCAAATTTCTCTTTTTAATTGATGTGTATAAAACTAATTGCAACTTCAAATTAATGACCAACGATTTGAGGATGCTGAAGAGATGGAGAATTGAAATAAATCATTAATTTTTAAATTACAAATTCACAGTCAACACTATAGTTAATGAGTGTTAAAAATTGCACATTTTGTTTCTATGATATAATCTTGTAATTAACATGTTATCATCTCATTTGATTATCGTGTCAAAAGTTAAGTTTTATACAAACTCAACAATTGTGTAAATATTACACTACCAAGTGTAAAATGTTAAAAAACACAAAATATAAAGAAGTATCATTTGGAACTTGAATTAGTAAAGGAACATATAATAACGTATAGTATGATAGTAAGTTAGCCACAGCTTGAAAGTTAACCTTAACATCAAATGAAGTACAAACATATAGTTGACCTTTTCTATAAAAAACTGTTGATGAAAAACATACTTTTAACCTCGATCATTAATTAATTTATCACAAAAAAATGAAAGGCCTTTATGAACCCTTTAAGAGAAATAGCTAGACACATAAAAATATATCAAAATTATTTTAATATCGGAACACAAAAAAATTGGGTAAAAACAATCCAAGAAGAGAGCAAAATATGTCAAAATCTAGCACCTTTTTCTTAATAATGTTATCGGCGTTTTACCTCATTGCAATTGCAACAATAAACTCAGATATATGCAACGATTCAAGCAACCCAGAGGCATGCAAGAAAACCATAGAGAAATTAAAGAAAGAAAAAGAGATTGATCCGAATAACACGATTCGTAAAATCATCAATTTTGGGCTTCAAAAAAGCCTAACTCTTAAAGCAAACATGACTGATTGGGTACGCCATAGAAATCTAAGAGCCAATGAACATGCTGCAATCAAGGGTTGTTTAGATGACATGGATAATGTGGTTGATGACCTACGGAAAACCCTAAAGGAGGTTGATGAATTAGCAGAGGCTCAAAAGGCACAAAAGATGCAAGTTTTTATGTTTCATAATAGAAACATTAGAACGTGGTTGAAAACCGCTATCAATAATCTTTTGTCTTGCCAAAATGATGATTTTGCAATGGAAGGATTGGAAGGTGAGGTTAAGCAAGATGTGTTGAGAAGAATTCCGGATCTCATAATTGCAACTCGACTTGCGATTTGGACCATGGAATTGCCTTCTCAAGAGATGAACAATGTTTAATTTTGTTTTTGAGAAAAGAAAAAGAATGAATTTGGGTTAGTGAGTTTTTGATTTGTATTATTATACGTAGTATGTGATTGTGAATTTGTATCTAAGGTCATTCATGTTTGAATCCTACGTATTATATGAGATACAAGTATTTTCTTTTGCTACTTTGATGTTGTATGCAAACTTGTATCATATGTAATTGTGAATTTGTGTCTAAGGTCATCTGAGAAATTTTACCATGAACTTTTGAGTCGTCAGAGAAGAGTTTTATGTAGAAAAGTCTCATTACTTTGAAAAAAAAAATTTAATTAAGTCCTAAAAGTTTTTTATACCAGAAAAGTCTCGATTATTTAACATTTTATCCAAATTAACAAAAAAAATTTATTTTATATTTTAGTAGGAAATGTTAGATTATTTGATTTTCTCAAAATAATAAGACTTTTCTGTTAAGAAAAGACTTTATTAAATTTTTTGCCAAAATAATGAAATTTTTCCACATAAAACCTCATCAGAAAACTAAGAAAATGTTTGGGGACTGATTTTTCTCTTTATATAAAATAGGTTAAACAAGGATGAGCCGTTAGATCTCATGGCTCATGTTATAAACTTTATCCAATATTTTCAATTTAAGATCATCAAATAGTGCTGAACAAAATCCATCTTACATCGATACCTAGTTGTCGGGTCTTGAACAATCTTTTCATGTATGGTTTCTATCTAGACTGGTTCGGTTCAATGGTTTTCGCGGTTGCCGGACTGTGCAAGAATATTAAACTTTAAAATCAATCTAATTTTAGTTTTTTTTTTCGGTCATCTTATTTCATAATATCCATATAAAAGCTTTAGTATTCCTTTAATATAAAAAGGATACAAATTGTTTTATAACATTTGATAAGTTATAAAACATAACCATATCATCAAAACTATATATATAGAATGAAATTTCAGTAATTGTAGTTGTTCATCGTTATATGTCTGTTTTCATTGGGGGTGACGTTGGACGATTTGCCTACTTAGGTCATTTGGATTTCCTTTTTTAGTGTTGGCAATGAAGTCTTCTCCGGTTTCTTCAACATTAATGTTAGTATATGATGACACTTTCGCAAACATTCTTGCCATTTTGTCTTTCAAAATCTCATGTTCCATGTGAATTAAGTCTTATTATGGGTATTGTAGACATTTGCATTGATTCATATGCCAACATACATTTTCTTGTACTTAGTACGTTGCAACTATGAGAAAAACAACATTATGAAGCTAGAATATTATCTCGGACCATTAGTACATACATAACCATTGTGGTTAAGACTCTATATTAATGAACATGTTATTTTTTTGCCATGATTTTAAAATATCAAAATTTTCAATTTTTTTCCAAGTTATATTACAAGCGTAATTGACAACTTTATAAGTTTAAAGTTCTTCTACATCCGATTAAATTGTTGAATGTTTTGATTGAAAAATATTGGTAACCATGAGGTGCCAATAAATATAAGATTCTCTAAGTCATATAAAAAAATAACTAGTTCAATTACTTGGTGTCATCTAGAAGGGAATATGACTAATTAAGGTAATTAACTTTTCAGTTTGTTCACATGTAGGTAACTATCTTTTTTTTGTACACATCTAGGTAACAAACTTTTTGGAACTGTTCACATATGACCATTACGACCTGCTGTAGCAGGTTACATCCGGCTATAGTAGGTCATAATGGTTACATGTGAACACTTTCAACAAGTTCGTTACCTAGATATGTACAAAAAAAAAATAGTTACCCAAATATAAAACCAAAAGTAAGAGTAAATTACACGAATGGTCCCTGTGGTTTGGGGGAATTTGTACTTTTGGTCCCTAACTTATTTTTTTTAATTCGGATGGTCCCTACTATTTATTTTTGTTGCGTTTGGTCCCTATCTTACCTAAAAAGATTATTGTGCCCTTATTAATTTAATTTTTTAATTAGTTTTCTTATTTATGTATTTTTTTATATGCTTAAAAAAACTAATAGACTCCACATATATGTATCTTCTCACCATCCCATCTCTCATCATCCTCAACTTTTATTTCTTTTCCATCTTTAATGACATCGACGTCTTCACCATTTATTCTTTTTCGGTCCTTCAACTCCAACGAACCAACACCACAACCTACTAAAGTGAAGAAACAATGTGTTATGGTGTTTGTTCACCAAAGTTGAAGGACAAAAAAAAGGATGGTGAAGACTTTCATATCACTAAAGATGGAAATAAAATAGAAGTTGCAGATGATGAGATACGGGATGGTGACCGGTGCAACCCAGATTAAATTTCTCAAATATGGTTTCAGGTTTACGGTGAAGATATACAATATGTGGGGCCTATTAATTTTTTTAAACATATAAAAACAAATACATAAATAACAAAATTAACTAAAAAAATAAATTAATAAGGCCACAATAGTCTTTTTAGGTAAGACAGGGACCAAACACACAAATACTCCCAAACCATAGGGACCATTCATGTAATTTACTCTTACTTTTGGTATTGTTTATATTTGGGTAACTATTTTTTTTTTACATATCTAGGTAATGAACTTGTTGAAAGTGTTCACATATAACCATTATGACCTGCTGTAGCTGGATGTAATCTGCTTCAGCAGGTCATAATGGTCATATGTGAACAGTTCCAAAAATTTCATTACCTAGATGTGTAAAAAAAAAATTACCTATATATGAACAACCCGAAAAATTAATTACCTTCATAAATCATATTCCCCGTCTAGAAAGAAGGCCATGATTCACAACTTTTTTCTCGACGCATGTACTGATTATCATCATATATGTTTATAATATTGAATATAACATTCAGAACTCGCTATATTTCTTTTTATGTTAGTTTTATTTTGACTAAACAATTTACTAATAGTAGTTGGACTATGGATTACATTTTTTATAATTTACAAGTTTATTTAATGCCAAATAAATCATAAAAATATAGGAATGTTTCATTATTATTTTATAAGTGTTGTTTTCGTTTCGGTAGTCATACACTCTCATTAGTTATCAAATTACCAAAAAACTTATAAGTGTTTTAGTTATTTCACAAATGCTTATCAAAATAACGTTAGATGTTGGAAAATAAGTTTGTGTGTAGCGTCTATTAACACGTTGTCGCGTACGTATTAAACAAATAAATTTATCACTGCTAGTTGCACAAAAAATATATCACAGGGAAGCAGGGTCGACCTTTTTGCTTCCGGCACATCTAGTCAAAATAAAAATATAAAAGAATGGGATTTAAATTAAAAACTTATGAGGTGATATTAAATTAAACGAAAATCAATAATAAAAATGGTTTCAGTTCTGCTGCGACTTTCATAATCATCTAACTGATCCAGATCTGATTATTTGGAATGCGTTCTATCTAAGATGGTACTGAGAAAAACTAACAAACTCTAGTAATTTCTCTTTTACCTAAATTAGTTAATCAAAACAAGCTCTTCAATTAATCCTAACTTTTTACTGTTCAATTAAATAAGCTCTTAATTAAATCAGAAAAATTGCATTAAGTTCTTTGTAAAATTCCCAACAATATCCAATACTTCTCACAGGCTCGGAAGCGTAAAGATATGATTTTTATAGTTTATAATAAAGTCAAATCCCAAACACGGAACTGATTTATTACTTGTTACTTTTACCAGTTGACAAGAATAATTACGTATTCTAATAACCGGTTAACTGGAATGATAAAACCCTAGCTAGGTGATCAGACTAACAAGAATTAAAATAAAACATTCATTAAGAACAAAACTGAAAAATCCAGATAGAAACACAAATCAAAAACCAGATCTAATGATCAATCAAATGAAAAGTACTTGTATTTGCATAACTGAAAACTAAGGTTTTAGCCAGACATGACTAAAATCTGATAAAAACAAACGAAAAGAGACATCAAACAACTAATCTTACTAATCTACTTGAAGGGGATGATTCATAGTCTTCAGATTTTCAGAAATCGTTGAAATCGGAGAAGAAACACCCCCAAAATCGTATTTTCGTCGTCTTCTACCTCTGGAATCGCCAACTTAGGTTACTAGAAGGTTATGAGGGTCTATTTATACGTCCAACAGCAAAATCTGATGCGCATGCGATCGCATGTATTGAAGAAAACGTGTCTCATGCCTTTTTAATGAAGTATGATGTTATTTTGGCACTTTTTCGCAAACCTGCGATCGCATATAGGGAACCTGTGATCGCATGTTTTGAGTTTCCACTCCTGGATGAATTATTGGCACAAAAAAACCTCGAAGACAAGTTGCGACCAAAGATACGATCGCATAAAGGCCCCATGCGATCGCATAGTGACAACATGTGATCGCATGTTTAGCCTATGACATTCGAAATTTCGTCTAATTTTAGATCATTTTGTATCGCGTCAATCGGAGTTACGGTTCATGAGATATGGTAAAAATACTGACAGGAGATCAAAGCTGCTAGCAACATCCTTTAACTTTAGATTGCAGATTTTAATATTTTATCTTCGTGTGATCAATTCAATCGAATTTTCTTGACCAAAACATCTTGCAAGCATTCATCAACATACTCCATAATCCTTCATAAGTCTCAAGCTCCATTTTAAGCTCCAAACGTGTATCCAGTTGCTCCTAAAGCACTGCTCCACTTGAACTATCTGAAATTGACATAAAAACATGAGCAGTACGTGAATTCTAACAAAAGAAATGGGCTGAAAATTATTTAAACAAATGACATGCAAATGTACAAAATATGATGCTAAAATGATAATAAAAACAACCCTATAAGATGTAAAAAAAAATGGCATCTAACAAATGTGTCGAAGCTTAAACCTTACTTGCCCTCAAGTAGGAAGAAGATAAAACATTATAAACAGATGGAAAGATGTAGATGACAAAAAAATAACTTAAAATAAAATACTTCACTCTGTTTTTTTTTTCACATGACCAGATTTCACAACGAGAAGCTCCAATGAAATCACTACCTAGACAACAGTCTCAATATCTTATATTAATGATTCATAATGATATTTAATTAGTTAAACCAAGCTTGAGCAAATAATTTTTACACCGAATTAAATTTGGGAAAACAGTTTATTTTTAAAAATTATTTCACGATAATTCATTGATAAAACCATAGCTTGACCAACCCTCCTTTTTTCCGAACTCGTCCAGTAAACGTGGTAAGCTCCATTATGGACAGAAAATCCTAGCTTACCCCTATGATTCCACTATCGAGGGATGAATCTTATTATACCACATATATTCTTCGTCTTGATCAACTCTTTAGATTTAACTTGCTTGCTTCTTGATTTCGACTTGAACTTGACTTGGATTTGACTTTGAATTTCAGATTTCTTCAAGTTGTTTGATGTACCATTTCTAACATATATATATATATATATATATATATATATATATATATATATATATATATATATATATATATATATATATATATTGAGTGGGTGAGAATTTTATTTAAGTTCCACCATATCTTCAATACTTCAAAACTGATAATAAATTGTAGGTATAACAAGAGTTCCCTCCCAACCTCAAAAGACGTAGAAACTACAGGGTTCAGTACTTCAAGGAATGATAAAGAATATCCAATCTAGGTTCTTTTTAAGGCATTCAAGGAAATTATTTTCAAAACATGTTTCATTTTTCCATCCCACACTTTCATTGTAAAAATTATCCGACTCTTATGTTGGTTCATAGTGAAAACATTTAAAGCACTTGAAAAGAGAATTCTTAAAATTGATTGTAATGAGACTGTTATTTCGGTAACTATCACACTTCATCTTAACAGAGCTATTGAATGTTACTAATATCCTCATCTCATGTAAATTTTCAAATTTCTTTGATTTTTTTTAATGAAGAAAATAAAAATAAAAATAACTAGAAATAAAATCTTTTTGGGTTATTCTTTGTTTTTATGAATGCAGAAAAATAAAAAGGAAAATATTTTTGGATTTTTGATTTTTTTAATATGCAAATGCAATGAGAAAATTAAAATTTGAAATTTTTTACTAAATAAACTAAAAAAATAAAAATTTTAAACAAAAATGCAAAATTTTCATACTAATCCCCTCCCCAAGCTTAAAATGATGCATTGTCCCCAATGCTTAGAGAGGAATGAACAACTCAATAAAGAATATAAGGGCAAAAAGGTGCAACTAGGAATGAATGTACCTGATAAGTTGGTAGAAATCTGATTTTGACCACAATGTTGCGAAAAATATGAATTTCAGTGACTTTGAAGGTCCTCTAATTTCCCCAAGCTTGCTTGGAACTGCGACCATCTCTTTATTGAAATCATAAAAACTAAAAACTACTCATCGGGTTGCCTCCCGGAAAGCCACCCTTTTTTAAAGTCGTTGGCTCGACTTTGCCCAACCAGATTGTTAACTGGTGTGGTTGGGACTTCCTTGAAGCTCAACTCTTTTTCTTGTGACTCCAGATCCCTTCAAATATGGAAACATTGGTGGATCTGGAACTTGCTCAACTGACAAAAAAGAATTTAGATTATCTTCAAATAAGTCTTGCAGATTTTCAAACTTCTTCCTCTTTCTGATATTTTTCTTTTTCCCATAATTCTTCACTTCCTTTTCTTCAAACTTTCTTCTTTTCACATTCATATCTAAAATCACCTCAACATAAATCATCACTTTTTCCTCTTCTCCTTCCAAAAGTTTGTTTCTTTTCAACTCAATCTCAACCCCTTAAGATAACTTCTTTTCAGGTTTATCAGCTTCTACTAATTTCTTTTCAGCAACCAAGATCCATCCTTTGTTTTCCCTAAGCTTATCTTCAGCATGCTCCCCTGATGCGTATGATAAATTCTTGTCTGCAAAATTTTCTTGCATAGAGACATTAGAAAACTCACAGCAGCCCTCTAATAAAGGACTGCTAGTACCCATATAATTGATAGAAATATTTTCAGAAGAAAAATCATCATTATTAATTTTAAAGTTCACAACTTCCTCATCAAACTTCACTGAAAGAGTGCCAGAAAAAACATTAATTTTTGTTTTTGCAGTTTTCATAAAAAGCCTTCCCAAAATAATAGAGTTTGCATCAGAAGTGTCCAAGTTTCCCATATCTAATATATAAATATCAGCAGGAAAAATAAGCCCACCCACTTGGACAAGAACATCCTCAAACACACCTTGTGGGTGTACTGTCGAGTGGTCGGCCAATTGTATAATTGTCCTGGTCTTTTATAAAGTTCCCATTTTTAATTTTTCAAAAACAGAATAGGGAAGGACATTGACTAAAGCTCCTAAATCAAGCATGACTTTTGGAAAATCAAGGTTCCCTAATTTACAAGGAACTGAGCAAATCCCCGGATCCTTGCACTTTGGAGGCAAACCTTTTTGCAAAATTAAAGAAATATTTTTGCCAGCTTTTAAAATCTCATTAAATTTTAGTTTTTCTTTGAAATACATAAATTTTTCAGAAATTAAGCATAGCGAGAGATATGTTGGATAATATCTAAAAGTGGGATATTTACCTCAACCTTGCGAAGAATTTCGATAATATCTTCATCCTCACGCCCGCGTTTCGTGCTCCTCAGTCGCGATAGGAAAGGCAGTAGTGGCTTATATTCTTTTAGAATTGGCTTGGGTAGTGTTGGAGTTTCTTTTTCTTTATCTTTTTGAACGACTTCTTCAACGAACACTTCTTCATACTCTTCTGTTTCAGCTCCTTTTTCTGTTTCTTCCATATCTCCTTCTTCTACCAAAACTTCTTCAAATTCTTCTTCAGCTTTGTTTTCTAGTTCAGATGCACTTGGGCCTTCATATGTTTTCCCGCTTCTCAAGGAAATAGCACTCACAATGTGCTTTGTATTGTTTTCTATATGCCCTGGTAACTTTCCTTGAGATTCCAGTCGACCCATAGAACTGGCAAGTTGAGACACCTGCTGCTCCAGATTTTTGATACTGGCTCTGGTTTTGTTCTGAAATGCTTGGGTGCTCGTGGCAAGAATCTTCACTATATCTTGTAAGTCCACACTGGAGCTACTGGGTTGTTGATTTGAAGGTTGATGCTGGAAATTTGGGTTCTGAAAGTTGGGCTGAAAGTGAGAATTTTGCTGAAAACTCGGTGGTGGATGAAATTGTTGTCTTGGTTGATAGTTGTTATTATGATAATAGTTTGGAGGCTGATTAAAGTTTTCTATTGCTGGTATCCTCCAAAAAAATTGACTGGAGCAACATCCTCTTGTAAAATCGGACACATATCAGTTGGATGTTCCGTCTTTAGGCAGATACCACATGGTTTCTTCGCAGCTGCTTTTTCTTTCGTCAGGAGTTGAATAACTTTCGTCAATTCAGATATCTAAGCTTCCAGATGAACATTACTGATCTCCTTCACACCCCTTGGCTGATCTAGATACCACTCGTCTTTATTTTCGGAATATTTGGACTCGATCACCATCTTTTCGATTAACTCTCTGATTTCAGTTGGTGTCATATCACCAAAGGAACCACCATTGGAAGCATTTATTAGGCGCCTCTCCATGGGTGTCAGACCTTCACAAAAGCAATTATAAAGTTGATAATCGCTGATCCCATGTTGGGGTCACCGAACCAAAAGCTTTTTGAATCTTTCCTAGTAATTGTAAAGCTTCTCTTTTTCCTTGTTTAATCCCAAGGATTTCTCTTCTGAAACTGGAGACTCGTGTTTCTGGAAAGTATTTTTCTAAAAACAATTTCTTGAGCTCGGTCCAAGTGGTGATGGAACCAGATGGGAGTTCATAAATCCAATCTTTTGCTGAATCTTGTACTGAAAAGGAGAATGCCCTTAGTTTAATTCGGTCTTCAGTAACTACATGCGGCTTCATTCCTGAATAAACCACATGAAACTCCTTGAGGAATTTATGTGGGTCTTTGTTTTCCAGTCCGCGGAATGTGGGAAGAAAATGAATCAACCTAGATTGAAGTTCGAAGTTTTGGACTTCTGGAAAAGTGATACATAGAGGTTGTTGGGTAACCTTTTGTGTTGCCCAATCGCGAAGAGTCTTTTCAGCATCATCTCCGTTTTTGCTCATGTCTGATTCTTCATATTCGGATTCTGAAGAGTATGTGGTTTCAGATTTAATGGAGGAAGGTGGGGAATAAGTTTTATATGGGCTGTTTTGAGGAGAAGATGAGGGTACTTTTGGAATAAATGGATCTGATTCGTACCACAAGGGAGTGCCTTGTGCTTTGGAGGTTTCTGGGTGTATGGAAGATGATGAACCAAAGAGACCAGCTGATTGTTTCTTTCTTGTTGCTTCATTCTTCACTTTCCTTGCAGTCCACTTGATTTCTGGATCAAAAACTAAAGGTGTACCTGAACGAAAAATTATTCGCATAAAACTATTAGAGAGCATCGCGTCCCCGGCAACGACGCCAATTTGTTAACATGTTGTCACGTACGTATTAAACAAATAAATTTATCACTGTTGGTTGCACTAAAAATATATCATAAGGAAGTAGGGTCGAATCCTCAGGGACACAGTCTAATGGTCAATACCTTTTTGCATCAAGCACATCTAGTCAAAACAGAAATACAAAAGAAGGGGATTTTAATTAAAGTCTAAACTAAAAATGCGGTGATATTAAATTAAACGAAAATCAATAATAAAAATGGTTTCAGTTCTGCTGCGACTTTCATAATCATCTAACTGATCTAGATCTGATTATTTGGAATGCGTTCTATCTAAGATGGTACTGAGAAAAACTAACAAACTCTAGTAATTTCTCTTTTACCTAAATTAGTTAATCAAAACAAGCTCTTCAATTAATCCTAACTTTTTACTGTTCAATTAAATAAGCTCTTAATTAAATCAGAAAAATTGCATTAAGTTCTTTGTAAAATTCCCAACAATATCCAATACTTCTCACAGGCTCGGAAGCGTAAAGATATGATTTTTATAGTTTATAATAAAGTCAAATCCCAAACACGGAACTGATTTATTACTTGTTACTTTTACCAGTTGACAAGAATAATTACGTATTCTAATAACCGGTTAACTGGAATGATAAAACCCTAGCTAGGTGATCAGACTAACAAGAATTAAAATAAAACATTCATTAAGAACAAAACTGAAAAATCCAGATAGAAACACAAATCAAAAACCAGATCTAATGATCAATCAAATGAAAAGTACTTGTATTTGCATAACTGAAAACTAAGGTTTTAGCCAGACATGACTAAAATCTGATAAAAACAAACGAAAAGAGACATCAAACAACTAATCTTACTAATCTACTTGAAGGAGATGATTCATAGTCTTCAGATCTTCAAAAATCGTTGAAATCGGAGAAGAAACACCCCCAAAATCGTATTTTCGCCGTCTGCTACCTCTGGAATCGCCAACTTAGGTTACTAGAAGGTTATGATGGTCTATTTATACGTCCAACAACAAAATCTGACGCGCATGCGAACGCATGTATTGAAGAAAACGTGTGTCATGCCTTTTTAATGAAGTAGGATGCTATTTTGGCACTTTTGGCAAACCTGTGATCGCATATAGGGAACCTGTGATCGCATGTTTTGATTTTCCACTCCTGGATGAATTTTTGGCACAAAAGAACCTCGAAGACAAGTTACGACCAAAGATGTGATCGCATAAAGGCCCCATGCGATCGTATAGTGACAACATGTGATCGCATGTTTAGCCTGTGACATTCGAAATTTCGTCTACTTTTTAGATCATTTTGCATCGCGTCAATCGAAGTTACGGTTCATGAGATATGGTCAAAATACTGACAGGGGGTCAAAGCTGCTAGCAACATCCTTTAACTTTAGATTGCAGATTCTAATATTCTATCTTCGTCAATTCAATCAAATGTTTCTTGACCAAAACATCTTGCAATCATTGATCAACATACTCCATAGTCCTTCATAAGTCCCAAGCACCATTTTAAGCTCTAAACATGCATCCAGCTGCTCCCAGAGCACTGCTCTACTTGAACTATCTGAAATTGACGTAAAAACATGAGCAGTACGTGAATTCTAACAAAAGACATGAGTTGAACATTATTTAAACAAAATACATGCAAATTTACAAAATATGATGCTAAAATGATAAAAAAAAAAAAACTACCCTATAAGATGTAAAAAATGGGATTAAAACACAACGGGATTAAAACACTCTCGCCAAGAGATTGGTATCAGAGCTTTGTTTATAGTGAACTTAGTATATATCAACCCCTAAAAGATATACAAATATAAACACAACTGGATTAAAATACTTTGGCCAAGAAATTATATTTTTTTAATAATAAAATATTTTACTAAAGTATAAATACATGCATTCATACCGTAACAGTGTCATACTAGAACAAAACAAAAGTATTGTGATTGTTGAACAACACAGGTAGGCTTGGGGATATATAATCAGGTCTGGGATTGATATAGCCTAATCAATTATATATATCCGTGAAGTGATTAGCATATACCTAGGAATAGTTGTGGTGTTGCAACAAGTCTAAAAACTTACCAACTATTCTACAAATAAACGCTAGAACATAACTTAAACTTAAAATACTATAGGAGTATTTTGTGGTACTACAATTAATGTGAAAACTAAAAACGACCCTTACTAGTATGTCTATAGTTGCTGAGTGGATACACTTAGGTTATATGTGACCAAGATGTTATAGACTTAGAATTTATGATCTTCGCTTTACTTCATGTTCCTTATTTGGTTGTGGTCTTAGAATTGGATCACTTATTTGAAGGTCTATTTTATCTTAAGTTATATATAACTAGTATGCACTACGTAAGTATAGAAGTAACTGGTAAGGATCATCCTATAAATATATATATATATATATATATATATATATATATATATATATATATATATATATATATATATATAGTAATACATCTATTATATGTCTCTTACACCCCTATTCTTGCTTAGATAACATGGTTGGATTTCATCTGTCGGGAGACTCATACTTTCCCAACGAAGGGAACGATGGATGGCTTGAAGTTGATCAAGAAGAGGATAACCCGGTAGTCCCAGAAGAAGAAGACCTCGAGGAGAGTTATGAGGAAGAGAACGAAGAGGAAGTTCAGGAGGATTCCGACTCAGAACCAGAGGTCTATAATCCACCTCAAGTTGCCCAAAATCCTAACCCTCGATAGGATTTTCAAGGCCCGACGCCTCTGTGGGCAATAAACTTGGGAAGGTGGAGCCACAAACAGGGACAACCACCTCCTTATAATGGAGACCAGAGCTTTTACAACTTGAGTGAGGGAGGCTCAACTGAAAGAATCCTCCCTATCTTGGTTCGTCGAGTTGCTCGCAATACTGAACAAGGAAGAGCGACCATCGACCAAGTCAGGGAAATTAGGGCTAACTCAGGAGTCAAAACAGTTCGCCTTCGTCATCTGACCGATGACCAGGAGTTAACAAGGACTCACACTGATGCACTACAGATAGAACTAAATGCTAGCCGATCCAAAGTTAGAGAACTTCGACAGGGCCAACTTGCATTGGAAAGGTGTGTGTGGGAAACAGAACACCAGTTGGCTGAATCCAGGGCAGAATCTAGTACTAACCAGAACAACACTTTTCGCGAGTAGAGCATACTCTACTCTCTCTTTTGGATATAGATTAGGTCTACTTTTAGACTCTACTATTATTTTCCTACTTATGTTTAGACCTTGAACTTCTATTTCGTTATGTCTTTGTGCCGTCAAATTTTTCTCTATATTGGTATGTCATAGACCTATTACAAGGTCAAATTTTCGTGAACTCTATACATCTATAATACCAATGATATTGACAGGCATCTAATCCTCTTAAAAAATCTCTATCCAAATTCTTTCATCTTTCTAGTGGTAGATCTCTATTGCAAGCACTTCCTCAATTACATGTTGAACTATAGTGAATTAGTTAAATGAACACTCTCATTATACTCACTATTGAATATTTACAATTGTCTTCATCTTTGTAAACTTATAGTTGAAATATGCCTCCTCGTAAATCGAACATGCGCAATCCGCCAATAACTCCAACTCAACCACCACCTCCACCTCAATTCGATCCTATTGTTTTTCAAGCTACAATGACCACGACTGTAACGGTATCCTTAACTCGGACCAACGCTAGCGGTACTAGTGGGGGTGGAACGAGTTTTAACTCTACCCAAGGTGATAGTCATGGACACCCTAGGGAGTGTTCATACAAGGACTTTAACAACTACAAACCCAAAGCCTTTAATGGAACTGGGGGAATCATTGCTCTATCACAATGGTTTCAGAAAACTGAGTTGATCTTCGAGATTTTCTCCTACCCAGAAGGAAGAAAAGTAAAATTTGCTTCCTACACCTTCTCCGACAGAGCCCTCACATGGTGGAATGGCCATGTCAAGTCACTTACTCTTGTAGTGGCTAACGCGATGGGCTAGGAGACACTGAAGGATCTTATGACAGGCGAGTACTGCCCGAGGGGTGAAGTTCAGAAACTTGAACAGGAACTTTGGAGCCCTGCTATGAATGGTTCTGACATAGTAGCCTATATGACTAGGTTTAATGATCTGGTGGCTCTATGTCCAGGGATGGTCCCCACAGAGAGCAAGAAGATCGAGAGGTACATCTGGGGACTGGTACCTCCATTTCAAGGGAACATATTGTCTTTGAACCCCTCTACATTTGACAGTGCCAAGAGATTGGCACAGAGACTCATCGACCATGGAGTCCGTCCACAAGCAATAACCCCTGCTATCCCAGAATCATCCAAAGAAAACGACAACAAGAGAATGTTTTGGGACAAAAAGAAGAACCAATTAGTGCAGAACTCTGCCAAGAAACAGCAGATTATGGTTGTTCATGCCGCAACAACCAATGTTGTCCCTGCATCAGTGAAGCAGTATGCTGGAAGTCTGCTGAAATGAAACAAGTGCAACTTCCATCATAATGAACCTTTCCGAGAGATGCAGTGTGCTAACTGCAACAGGAAAGGGAATATTGCCCGTTTCAGTAAGGCACCGACAAGACCAACCACCCAGGTCCCTGGCATTGGAGTGGGCCAGGCCTGCTACGGATGTGGTGAAGTTGGACAAAACAAACGGAACTGCCCAAAGGCGGAGAATACTAGCGGAGTAGGGAGAGTATTGGCTATTGGCCATGAGGAAGCCGTGGCAGACCCTACGGTGGTCACAGGTACGTCTCCTCCTCAATAACTGTTATGCATGCATACTATTTGATAGTGGAGCGGAGAGGCGTTTCGTGAATCAAAAATTTGCACACTTACTTAAAAACCAACCACAAGCACTAAAGAGACATTCACCGTAGAAATGGCTAACGGGAAGACTGAGAGCACTAACAATATATACATAGGATGCACCCTCACTCTAGATAGCTATTCATTTCAAATCAACCTCATGTCTGTCTCAATTAAAAGTTTCGACGTCATTATCGGCATTGATTGGTTGATCTTCATCGTGCTGGCATCCTGTGTTTTGAGAAAGTCATTCATCTTAATCTACCAAATAGCAAAACCCTAGTTATCTATGGCGACAAACCAGGCACGAACCTTCGAATCATCTCGAGTATTAAAGCCCATAAGTACTTACGAAAGGAATATCATGCGTTCCTTGCTCATGTGGTTGATATAACCAAAAGGCGAATGACATAAAGATCATCCCAGAAGTCTACGACTTTCCTGACATCTTTCCCGAAGATCTTCCAGGATTGCCACCACAACGTCAAGTCAAGTTCATAATCGACTTAATTCTAGGAGCTACCCCGATTGCCAGATCGCCATACCGCCTAGCACCAGCTGAGATGCAGGAACTATCTAGTCAACTGAATGCACTTCTCAGCAGGGGATTCATTAGACCAAGCTTCTGATGGGTTTTGGCCATAAGAACTCCTATGTGCTCATGCAAACCCTAATGCTTGGATCTAGGTTTCTCTATTGTACATGCAATGTATCCAAGACTTATAATCTTAGATCTAACATATTATAAACTGAAATTAGGGTTTAGAGAATTACTTTTGATTGTTATGTAGCAATAACAATCTCAATTCCTCCTTACCATGACTTTAGAAAGCTAAGAGTCACAATTGTCACTCCTCTAATGGCTCACAAACACCAATAGCAAGAGGATGAAGAACAAGGAGAGTGGAGGCTGCCCAAAAACGTCTAGAAACCCTAGAGGAACTCTTAGCCACGTTTTTGGGGCTTAAGGGTGCTATATATATATACATGTAGGCTATTAGGGTTTTCAACTAGGAAACCCTAATCTGACTGCTTAAGCCCTAAGCAGCCCATGGATTCCTTTAGCATATCCCTTGGACGATTTCTAATGGGCTTCCCCATAGAATTCGTCCAACCTATATATTATTAAGTAATCCATAGCCCAATTGCAATTATCTTATAATTACAGTTCCAGTCCCTTAAGTTTAATTAATCTCTTTTAGCCACAAAATTAATTATCAATTAATTCTTGACTAATATTAATTAACCAATATGATTTCTCCTTTAATATATTATTCTCATAATATATTAATAAATCATAATTAATCCTTTCTCTCCATAATCCATCCTATCAAGTTGCTTTGGTGAAGGCAACCCAAAAGGACCATGCACCATCGGATCAAGTACATACCAAAATAGTTATGGACTTAGACACTAATCCAACAGTCTCCCACTTGGATAAGTCTAATAACTATTTTGTGTATGACTTCAGATCCTTATCTGCATTCGTAGCTTTCCAAAGCCGCTGTCAACTCTGATCTTATCAGATACGCATGTCCTTTAGATAAGGGATCATATATTCCTCCATTCTAGATATCATATAGACGTGAGACATGAATTTGAATCATTCTCTCTATACTATTTCCCGACTTCCGATTTATGACGACTAACAATCTGACTACAATTGATCACATCAAATTAGTCTCGGCTTGGCCAAGCGCTTAGGTGCCATTACTAAATCATGGAGGGGCCCAAAGATATCGCTTTTATCCTACTTTGGATAAAAGGAACGGATAAACTTTGACTCAATGCTCGCTTGCACTTACTTACCGAATCACACACAACAATATGTTTTATAACACCAAGTTACTGGTGCGTTTACATATTATCAATGTGCAACCGATTCGCAAGATACAACTCACACATCTCGGTTTCAAGAATATAAGATGTTATTGTCTCACCAATCACTCGTAATAAAATCCATGAAGTGATCCAAGTGAGCGTGGGTTTAATCCAATGCTCAAATCATATTCATAAGCACTCATGAACGTTGCAACAAACATTTGCTTATGTCTAATACACTTTAGACAATCCACACACCAATTCACGACAGTCTTCATTCGTACCTACTTCCAACATACGAACGACTGTGGCCCGTTCGAATAACGTGACTGTTCTGAACCAATTAATTTATTCAGGAAGTCAAAACATGCAAAGTGAAACACAAGAATAATACTAATCCCATATGGCCTCAAACCTTTGAGTATAAATAAAACACCTTTTATTTATCACCATATCGATTACTCAGTATTTGTTGTTTCGGGTAATCAACTTCTTACTTGAATTATTACTACACTTGTCCCATGCTCTTAACATGCACACAATGTTTACTTACGGTCCTTACTTTCTGAAATAGATAAAATGAACACATTTCCAATCATACTCATTTCACAACTCCCAATCCTTTTCACAAGTGTAAGAATATCAAATTCTTGTTACTTATAGAATATGCTAGATTCTAACATTTTATGCAATGATCCTTTCGTAATGTCATAACACAAAATCACAATGACTATTGCCAATGAAATTACAAAGTCCTCTATTTGAGATTGTTACAATACAACTCCATAGACGTGATGTCTCTCACTCAAAGTACATTCCTTTGAACATCCTTTTGCACAAAATTTTCTAATCTAGACATAGACTCTCAATATCCAACTCCCGGTATGGAAACATTTCCATATGACAACTCATTCTTAATAGAATCTTATCTATTCATAATAATGTCGATATGGTCCATTCAATATCATACTTCCAACTACTCACAAGCAACCAATCCTCTGCGAGCTTTGGATCGTCCTTTGATAGTTGTTTAATTATCTTAGTCAAAACCGATTCTTGTCCTTTTTCCCTCTAAATGCGCTAGACATTTGGAAAATTTTAGAATGGTCAAATATTATAGCATTTGCAATCAATCCTATACCCAAAGCGTATGAGACACGATGCATAATGTCTTACATAACGATACGATACTTTATCAATCTTTTGCCATAATATTTTATGTGTCACGTTCTCACAATTCGAACTGTGAAGAGGGATGCCATAATCATAATCGAAATTTGAGAACGCACTATGTATCGTTGACTAAATTTATTAACATTCCACAACCTAAGCCTTTAGATTTGAAATGAAGCATAATATTTTCTCCCTTAGTTATAGCAAAACAACTTTTCAACCCTTACGAATTTGCAAAGTATAACTCTTGTATTTTATAATTAATATTGCTAACTTGAAATACTTTCCATAATAATCATACAAGCACAACATTTATGCTCCCACTATGATGATTATTATCATATAAGCATAACACTTATGCTCCCACTAGCTTTGACATGTATTCAGAAACAACTTAACTTCCAGAAAACAATTCCTATTGAATTTCTTAAGTTCATATTTCTAATGCTTTGATAATCCTTTATCTAAGCTTCTCAAACTTATACACCTTTGTATTAGATAGTTCATATGTGCGTCTAAAAAATTCAGACTAATTGCCAAATCTCACAATTCGAATCATGGAAAGGGATACCGTAACCATAATCGGATTTGAGAATACAATTTTCACAATCACTATCTTCTTAAAATCTCTCTTAGTGAAAGCATTTCCTAACAGTCATTTTCATGAAGGAGGGAATCTTATGACACTTAGATTTTAATGGTGTATGTGTTCCTATCCATGCGAATTTGTCAAAACCAGAGTTGCGACAAATCCAAATTCATATGGACCGAACCTTCTCAATCTTGATCTCTTTCCTTATGGTAACATGGCTTCCCACCATGTCTTCCAAGTAGTTAAGCAGCTCACCCTTTCCTATCAATGTACTTTCCATTGATCATGGTGCTTGTCTTTTATGCATTCAAATGAGAACTCAATTGGAACGGCACAGAAACAAGATAGTGTCAACACGGTAGGTCGTAAACCTTAAGTCGTGTGCTAGTGATGATCGATAAGGTTTATTTTTTTGATTTGTTCTTGAAACCTTTCAAGACTATTAAGACTCCCACTGACTCCTTGACATATAAGATTCTCTTGTCAATAACATTTCTTGACAAACAAATATTCAAGAGTTAGTGTAGCTTTTATAAAAACAAAACACTTCATAAAATTGATCCTAGTTGGTCTTTGTCTTATCCAAGACATCACAACTTTCCACATTTGATGAATGTTATAAACCTTCCTAATACTTGTCACTCAATTGTCACAATCTTAACTCTAAGACTTGTTTTGGAACGAAGTATGATTGACCTTTTGATTTAACCATTTCTTCAATTCTTGATTCCTCTTCTCAGACATATAATTGTACTAAGACTCACTTAGAGGATCAACTGAGATATGGTTCTTAATCATTAAGACCTATCATAAAACATAATAAAAGGAACTCTCCCTTCTTCTTAGAATAGAGAAACTTTTATCTTTCTGCCTACTTGATTCTTCTTATTCGTTCTGCCATTGATTTAAACTCTTTCAATCAATTCAGAATTATACTTAATCTTATAAGTATAATCATATTTACTAAACCTTTAGTAAATTATGACGAATATCTTTATCACTCTTGTGGTGGACTTGATCAACACACAACCTTGTGTACTTGATCTCCTAATCCTTCACTTGACACTTTGTCAACGAATTAGTCTAATTTCAAAATATGAAACTTCTCATTCATCATGCAAATTCCAAGTTTCTATCCAATTGAAACTTGGGCGATGAGAAACTCTCCCTATTTGGTAAATTCTTGACCTTTCCACAAATAACACAATTAAGAATCAAATCCATTATTGCATTCAAACATCAATTTTTCATACACGCCATTGCAAGGATAAATAAATAATATAAAATCAAATTTTATTTTATTGCGGAAAAATTTGTCCTTACAATGCAATTCATTGAGAAACTATGCTAATACATATTTCTTAGTAATCTTATTCTAACTCTAAGTAGTAGCTGAAGATTCTAATCTTCAAGTAATGCGATCGAAATCCATTTCTTCACGATTAGATTCCGCTCACTTCTTCCCTTAAGTTTCCTCTCTTTTCTTCGATCCTACAAGACATCGAAATGTAATCTTATCACATCATGTATTAAGAATCTAGAATGGGAACTTAAAAGAGTTAGTTAATGGATTTTACCTAAATCAGAGCCATACGTTTTGACTCTCCCATCTCTTAGATCTCTTAGGTAAATAGGGAAGCTTCATCTCCAATGCCCCTTCTCTTGGCAATAAAAGCAAATTGACTTCTTTGGAACAGCACACGGAACTCCTTCTGACTTTGCCTTTCTCTTATGATCAAACTTTTCGATCATGGCATGCCTTTTGTTGCCATTGCCTATATCCATAGAGGTCTGGAAGGCAGATCCACCAATCAACTTTGCTATTCCAGTGCGCCAAATCATTGCTGATTTAGCAGCAATAAGTATATAGGTGAGATCAATGAGGGTTACGTCGTGGTTCATCATATAGTACTCTCTTACGAACTCACTATATGAGTCAGGAAGTGACTGAAGAACCCAGTCAACAGCCAGCTCCTCACAGACAACAGATCCCAACATTCTTAATCTATCAATGTGTGACTTCATCTCTAGGATGTGTGCACACACTGACTTTCCTTCTTCATGTTTACTTGCCAAAAGGGCTTAAGTGAGTTTGAACTTTTCAATCTTTTGAACTTGTGGGTTAGGGAGAATAATAGGAGGAGGTGAAGGAAGTGAAGCATGATCTTGTGTTCCTCGATCGAATCGTGGAATATCATCTTCATGTGAAAAGCTTGTTCCACGGGATTTGGGAAGACCATAGTTGTCATACTTTGACATCTACAAAACGGGAGAAAAATAAATTCAAGTTAGTTGATTGATTGATTAAGTCCTTAATAAATCACCCAAATGAGATACTAAAGCTAGGACCCAACACAATATTCCACAACTTGGGTGAGGGATGTCGTAACCCAAATTGCAGAACATATGAAGGTAAGTGAATGACGATTTACTAATTTTCCACCATGAAAAATGAAAAACAAATTAAGTTTTAAATGCTTTGAAAACTCCTAGATCCTTTGAGATTCATTGAACTTTTCAATGGCATGTTTAAATCTCGATATGCCCCTCGATTTGTGACTGGGATGCCGAGGATCACAAAACAGGGTGTGAATAACCATGCAAACTTACATGGTGCCCCCACATGTTACAGTCACCTTTTCGATGTGCCGGTTAACCACACACGCTCCACCAAACTATGACAAACATTGAGTCACCCTTTGCTACCTTTACTTAGAACCATTTAGTGTGCCGGTTAACCACACACGCTCCACTAACATCTTTGCAAGGGTACAAAGTGTAATTTCATGGAATTGCATCAATTCAATTTTGCCTAAACTAATTAAGATTGGGAATTTGTAAAACATTTAATTACTTTTGTACTTCATTATAGTTATAATGGAAGGTTTCTGTCCTATCCTACCCGTTCGGCTAACGACCCTCCACTAGTCAAGAGTGCGGTGGGTAAGAGTGGATACCCATTCAATCGCCATTTTATAGGCAATTTCCTTAAACACCCTTTATAGACCAGCTTCGTGAATGAGGCCTACTAACGGTAAGACTGACTGTTTACTCATACATATATAATACTAGACTTTTTAATGTTATATATAATATAGGGTCTATTTTACACTTTTAAAATACTAGGTGGTTAAATTTAATAATTATACTTTTAATTTAATTAAATTGTAAACCAAATCTTTATAGATTTACTAAATCTCCTTTAATTATACACTTTAATTAATTAATAAAACCATAAGGGTGTGATTTGAACTTTTCAAAACAATATTAGGGTTTTAGAATTTAACATTTCTAAATTAAACTTTTAATCAACTTTTAAATTCCAAAACTTGAGGGCAAGTTTTGAAACATTTCAAAACATTAGGGTTTTAACTATTTAAATTTCAAAACAAAACCTTTAAGTTCAAATTTAAACCATAAAACTTAAATGGGCACAATTTAAACTATTTCACAACACAAGGATCAAATAACAAATAATAGAAATAAACAAATAATTTTGTCATTATCTATATTTGACCTAATCCTATAAAATAATTACCAAATAATTTAAATAATCCATATTTATCATATAAGGAAACTATTATTCAAAAGATTTGAAATTATCTTTTGTTTTATGAAGGATAATCATCCAAATATAATAAAAATCGAGTTTTATCATAAAAATACGTTTTTGGTATTAATCCTTCAATAAAACAGCAAGAAATCCCGACATTCCCTCTGTCTGACCCCTGGACTCGCCGAGTCAGGCAGACTCGCCGAGTTCATCCACTGACTCGTCGAGTCAGGTCGGGCAGAGGCCAGAAAATCGATTTTCAGTTAATAATTCAACATAGCATCAAATACAACAGAAACCAACCAGTCTCTGATACCACTGATGCGATTGAATGAGTATCCACTCTTACCCACCGCACTCTTGGATCTAGGTTTCTCTATTGTACATGCAATGTATCCAAGACTTACAATCTTAAATCTAACATATTATAAACTGAAATTAGGGTTTAGAGAATTACCTATGATTGTTATGTAGCAATAACAATCTCAATTCCTCCTTACAATGACTTTAGAAAGCTTAAAGTCACAATTGTTACTCCTCTAATGGCTCACAAACACCAATAGCAAGAGGATGAAGAACAAGGAGAGTGGAGGCTGCCCAAAAACGTCTAGAAACCCTAGAGGAACTCTTAGCCACGTTTTTGGGGCTTAAGGGTGCTATAGATACATGTAGGCTATTAGGGTTTTCAACTAGGAAACCCTAATCTGACTGCTTAAGCCCTAAGCAGCCCATGGATTCCTTTAGCATATCCCTTGGACGATTTCTAATGGGCTTCCCCATAGAACTCGTCCAACCTATATATTATTAAGTAATCCATAGCCCAATTGCAATTATCTTATAATTACAGTTCCAGTCCCTTAAGTTTAATTAATCTCTTTTAGCCACAAAATTAATTATCAATTAATTCTTGACTAATATTAATTAACCAATATGATTTCTCCTTTAATATATTATTCTCATAATATATTAATAAATCATAATTAATCCTTTCTCTCCATAATACATCCTATCAAGATGCTTTGGTGAAGGCAACCCAAAAGGACCATGCATCATCGGGTCAAGTACATACCAAAATAGTTATGGACATAGATACTAATCCAACAGCTTCTTACCCTAGGGAGCACCGGTCTTATTCATGAAGAAGAAAGATGGATCGTTCCATATGTGCATCGGTTATCGCAAGCTAAACAAACTTACCGTTAAGAACCGATACCCTCTACTGCGAATAGACGACTTGTTTGACCAAATTCAAGGAGCGAACTAATTTTCAAAGATTGAATTAGGATCCGGGTATCACCAGTTATGAGTGTTAGAGGAAGATGTTCCCAAAACAGCCTTCCAAACTCATTATGGTCACTACGAGTTTGTAGTGATGTCTTTCAGATTAACCAATGCACCCGCGGTGTTGATGTACTTACTGAACCGGGTGTGCCGTCCTTACTTAGATAAATTCTTGATAGTATTCATCGATGACATATTTATCTATTCATGCAGTAAGGAGGAACGTAGTCAATACTTATGACAGATCTTGGAAACACTACGAGCAGAGAAGATAATGCGAAGTTCTCTAAATGAGAATTTTGGATTTGAATAATCGAATTCTTGGGTCACATGGTTAGCGAAGAGGGAATTCACGTGGACCCTTCCCAAATCAAGGCCATCGAGAATTGGTCGGCACCAAGGACGCCTATGGAAATCCGTCAATTTTTAGGCCTCGCCGTCTACTATCGCAGATTCATTCAGAACTTCTCAAGGACAGCAAAACCACTTACTACATTGACCTAGAAAGTTGTGACGTTTGACTAGGAAGAGAAACAAGAAAAGGCATTCCATACGCCGAAATAAGCCTTATGTAGCGCACCGATATTATCCCTCCCAGAAGAGATAGAAGATTTCGTGGTATACTACGATGCATCCAACCAAGGGCTTGGCTGTGTTCTTATGCAACGGGGAAAGGTCATCGCCTATGCCTCAATACATCTTAAGACACACGAAGTCAACTACACTACACATGATATTGTGTTAGGAGTAGTCGTATTTGCTCTGAAGATTTAGAGACACTACATGTATGGTACGAAAAGCACTATCTTTACAGAACACAAAAGCCTTCAACGCATATTCGACCAAAAGGAGCTCAACATGAAACAACGACGGTAGGTCGAGCTACTCAATGACTACGAATGAGAAAGTCGCTATCATCCCAGTAAAGGCAACGTAGCAGCTGACGCCCTAAGTCGGAAAGAATACTCAGGTCGTAGAGTCAAGGCATTGACTATGACAATCCATTCACATCTGTCCACGCAGATTAAGGAGGCTCAGTAGGAACCCTTGAAACCTGAAAATATGGCAGGTGAATCCCTTAGAAGGATGGATAAGAGCTTAGGAGTCAAGGGTGACGGAGCCTTATACCTCATGGATCAGATCTCGATACCGAAACTTGGTGGTTTCAGAGACGTTGTCATAAACGAAGCGCACAATACTCGATATTCTGTTCACCCAGGTTCAGATAAGATTTATCTGGACCTCAAAAAGTTATATTGGTGGCCTAACATGAAAGCAGAGATTGCTACCTTCGTGGGCAAGTGTCTTACTTGCGCCAAGGTTAAGGTCGAATACCAAAAGCCCTAAGGTTTACTACAATAACCGGAGGTACCTGAGTGGAAGTGGGAGCAGAATACAATGGATTTCATAACCAAGTTGCCCAAGACAGCGGGTAGGCGGTAAACCCTAGTACAACAAATGGTTCGTAGCCGCAAACCTTTGGTTCATAGCCGAGAACCCTCGGTCTTATCCATTCGGTGTGGTAACTAACGAAGGTGTCCCATCAGTTTTGACCCTATATAGGGGCTGGACCGTGAACTCATCACTTCTTCAAATCTAGCCGAAAACACCCACCTTTCTCTCAGGAACACCAACCAAAAACACCTTTTCTCTCTCAACTATCATCCTTCGATCCTTTGAATCTTCTTAGGATCTTGCTTGGATCTTCAAGTGTTCTTCATTCATCAAGATCATTGGGCCGAAAACCCTTGAATCTCCTTCTTTTCATCAAGAATACTCAACCGAAACCCCTTGAATCTTCTTAGTTTCACCAAGAACACACCCTTTGAATCTTCAAGTGTTTACAGCCGAAAACCACCTTGGGTTGTGAACAGTTTGCGGCCGTAAACTCCAAACAGCCCCTTGGTTTCGTTTCTAACACTTCATTGGTAAGTAAATCTTACATCCCTAGGTGTTTCCTCGATATACTTGCTTATATATTCACTAATTATACACATATATGCTACGTGAATTGTGTTTAGGACTTGATTTTATTACGAGACTTCCCTAGTGGAAACAATCATCTTATATCAAACATTCAAACGAATCACTCACATAAGGTGAGTTCATACCCCTACAATTTACATTTTTAAATGCTTTTACGGGAGGGGGGGGGGGTGGATACAAGTAGAATACAATTTAATTGTGTTAAACATTTACATGTGGAAACAGAGATGATGAGTTGTCGCATAATTAATTTGTGTGTTGTATGTTAGACTTATCGTCACACTTTGCTACTTGTTAGAATTATAAAACTCTGATTGTTTATTTTGATATGAAATTTATTATAATAGTATTTGGTATCTAATCGGATGTTCTGTAAATTTTTTTTCTGAATTTAATGTCGTAATGTATCAGTTTTTTTTTATACCCAAAATCGTTGATTAAAAAAGACAAAACTGCAAATTTGGTCCTTGTGGTTTGTAAAAAACTTTAGATAGGGTCCAAAAAGGTTTTGACTTGCATAGAAGGTCTAAAATCAAAACTTTTATGTGGTTTTGGTCCTTGGAAGACTTGAAATGACGGTTTTGCCTTTTTAATTTCTTTTTTGTATTTTTTTTGTATGTATTTTAATACTTATTTATTTTAAAAAATAAAAAATAACATCCCATCTCTTCTCTCTCTCTCTCTCTCTCACACACACACACATACATACGACTTTTTCTCCCAACACAATACTCAAATCTTCTTCTCAATCTCATCTTCTTCACAACCACCGTCATCTGTAAATCCTCATCCTCAACCAACCGATCGACATTTCAGAATCACCCACAGATCAAGCTACATTCGAATGCATCCTTCACAACGCCTGAGGCCATAGAAACCCAATCTCCATGATTTTCCCATCAACAACTCCAACGAAACCATCATCGACCCTCTGTATGAGTTCCTACAATGGTGGAATAAACCCAGATCTTGGAATGACCTATCACCTGCACATTCATGCTTCATTCATGAGTTCCTAATTCCACTAATTTACATGTACCATATTAAACAAATCTATTTTGAGTTTGAGTTTCAGATTGTTGTTCCTTGCCTCCACCGACGACATCCCCTTTGCTTAACCTCCTGCTGATCAATCCAAACAAAGATCAATTTTAGGAAATCGATATGGTTAGAAATTGAGGAGTAGTGATGCGGGAGTGGTGTTAGCCCTTTCTTAATCCCATCATTCGTCTTTTTGATATCTTTATCACACACACAGATACAGAAACATAATGTGTGTGAGTTCCCTCCTGTTGTTCAATCACAGAGTAAACCCAAGATGGGTGCTTATGATTTTTTTTTTTTTTATCATTTATTGCTCTTCCAGATGAAATTTTTGATCCTATTGGAAGAGAGATCGAAGAAACAGATGAAATTTTAAGAGAATTTGAAAGGGTTCTCGATTTCTGGAGTGTATGTGTATGTTCATGTTTGAAGGCAAGAAATCAATTTCTATTCCCTGAATTCTGGAATTTATGTATTAGCTATGAGATGAACACAATACCTTCATCTTCATCTTTCCCCTGATTTCTTCATCTTCATCTGGTTCCCAGGTCTTCATATTGTTCAGATGGTAATAGTGATATTCAAGTTTTCTAAAAATAAGAATGATGAAGATGGGTTTGAGAGAGAGAGAGAGAAAGAGAGAAAGAGAGAAAGAAAGAGAGAGAGAGAGAGAGGGGGGGGGTACCGGCAGGGGTGGAGTGGGTGTCTATCTTTTTTGTTTTTTATTTTTATTTCATAAATTATTAAATTAAACAAGAAAAGAAAATACAAAATTGAAATTAAAAGGGTAAATCGGTAATTTCAAATTTTTTTGGACCAAAAACCCACAAAAACATTGATTTTGAACCTTTTGTGCTGGAAACTTTTTTGACCTCGTCCAAAGTTTTTTGCAAACCACAAAAACCAAATTTGCAATTTTGTCTTAAAAAAATTAAAAAATGAAAGATGTTAATACCGACGACATTATTACCGGCGACATGGACATTAGCGGCAACATAGACATTAACGGCGACACAAAGTATTACGGGCGACATGGTCATTAACAACGTCAACTCTCTTTACCGGCGATATTTTGATTAATAGCGACAGAGCAGTAGCGGCGACTTAATTAGTATCGGCGACATGTCGCCGCTATTGCCGTTACCGGTGACTTCGCTAGTAGCCCCTAATGGTCTTTTTTTCTTATAGTGAAGCTAACGAAAGTGACTTATAATAAATAGATAAATAGTAAATTTAATGAGCTTTGCATAAAAAAATTATTTTAATAACTGAGTGGAGTCATAAACATAAATTTATTGAGCTATAATGATATTAACTATTACATTATATACCTGTTTTTTTTCTTCATGTTGTGATGATATGCGGAAAAACCAACATTCACGGTCCACCTAAAAAGTTCCAGCACATAACACTCAGGAAAATTACATATTATCTGTTTAACTATATATTACGTTTTCTTTAACAATTTAAAATAGAAATCATTAAACTTTTCGAGACGAAGTTAATATTTCTAATTATTTTATGTATAAAATCGTTTAAAAATATATATATTAAAGAAAGTTTTTGGAGAATTTGAGCAAGTTTATACGTTTAGCTAAAAGATCTATTCTACAACAATATAAATTATGTTATTATACGCAGCTGGATACGTATAACAAGGATCAAGTAAATACCATTCTCAGCGTTACTTTGAAATGTCAACTTTCACCAAACTTGCATTACAATTAATATTCAGGTATACATTACTATAAAAGTAAACCCTATAACATCATTTTCAAAAAAGAAAAGAAAAAAATATATCACCAAGGAAGCAAAGTTTATCGTATAATGGGTCGGATTAAGCTTTTACTGTCGATATTATTGTCCTTATTAATCGTGTTACTTTGTTTATTCTTCATGATAACACATGTGGGCAAGGAGTCGCATGGTGGTGAAAACGACATCAACTGGTGGTGTGGGACGACTCCTCACCCGGAGCATTGCAAGCATTCTCTCGGCGGCAACAACTCTCAACCGCCACAAAGTAGAGATGATATCCGGATCGTAGCTTTGGAAGCTGCTTTGAAACTTGCCGATCATACTCGAGGTTTCACTAGGAATCTTGAGAAACTATGCCGGAGCAAACGGAAGAAAGCTGTCTGGAAAGATTGCTACAAGCTCGTAAACAACACCATTATCCAACTCAATCAAACCCTAATAGGTCTCAAAGACCATAAAATCTCCGATTTTGATGCTCAGACATGGCTCAGCACCGCCCTGACCAATCTCCAGATTTGTTTTTCTGGCTCCGGCGAACTGAATTTGACAAACTTTGTAGCTCCTATCAAAACCAGTAACTTGACGAAGATGATAAGCAATAGTTTGGCTATAAATCTGTACTTCCTGAAGCAAACACAGGCTTCTGAAAAAGTGGAGGACTTTCCGACATGGGTTACAAGTAAAGATCGGAAACTGCTGCAAACGGGGTCAATCTACTCTAGGGCGAATGTCACGGTGTCTCAGGCGAAAGGAAGCAAGTTCCGAACAATTCAATCGGCACTCGATCATGCAGCAAGTATTAAACGTGGAGATGGGAGATATATCATCTACATAAAACGAGGTGTTTATAAGGAGAATATTGAGATTGGAAATGATCTGAAAAACATCATGTTTCTTGGCGATGGTTTGAGGTACACCATAATTACCGGTGACCGGAGTGTCGCCGGAGGTTTCACAACTTATAGCTCGGCAACCGTAGGTAAAAATTTAAGGATTTTTTGAAGTTTTATTGAGGTTAATTAATTTAAATACTGATTCATTTGTTATGATCAAATTTAATTAAGGTGTGGATGGTACGGGATTTATTGCTCGTGGAATAACATTCCGGAATACCGCAGGCCCAGAAAAGTTCCAAGCAGTTGCATTCCGATCGGCATCGGATCTTTCTGTCTTCTATGCTTGTAGCTTTGAAGGTTATCAAGACACTTTATTTGTCTTAGCTCAACGACAATTCTACAAGCTTTGCTATGTTTATGGCACAATCGATTTCATATTTGGTAATGCGGCAGTCGTGTTTCAAAACTGCATGATTTTAGCAAGAAAACCTTTGAATGGACAAGCAAATATGATAACAGCTCAAGGTCGTGGTGATCCATTCCAAAACACGGGAATATCAATTCATAATTCTCGTGTTATGGCAGCACCCGACTTGAAGCCTTTAGTAGGGTCTGTTCAAACATTCTTGGGCCGACCATGGCAAGAATATTCTAGGACTGTTTACATGAAAACATTCATCGATACACATGTTAATCCACAAGGATGGTCACCATGGGGGAATACTGATTTTGCATTTAAGACATTGTATTTTGGTGAATATGCGTGCTTTGGGCCCGGTGCAACTACACAAAATAGAGTCGAATGGCCTGGATATCATGACATAAAGACACAAAGTGAAGCTTCACAGTTTACCGTAGAAAATCTTATATCGGGTCGGGGTTGGTTGCGGGCTACTGGAATTCCATTTATTGTCGGGTTGTGATTATCAAATTACTTATTTTTATAGTTATCTTACATTCTTTGATTTAAG
This sequence comes from Lactuca sativa, assembly GCF_002870075.4. NCBI lineage: Eukaryota > Viridiplantae > Streptophyta > Magnoliopsida > Asterales > Asteraceae > Lactuca > Lactuca sativa. The sequence continues at coordinate 68,704,593 of NC_056631.2, read as the reverse complement.
AACCAAATGCATATTTATGTATATAATTTAATAAAGACAAAATTGCAATAATTGTCAATGTTTAGTTGAAAATTGTCATTTTAATTCAAATTTTTTTAGGCTAGCACCATCAATCTAAAATGAAAGATTTATTGAAATGAATTAAAGCGACAATTTGCCATTTTTATTTGTTTTATTTATTTGTTTTATTTTTTAAACGAAAAATAAAATAAAAATTCATAACCTCACCTCTCTCTCTCTCTCTCTCTCTCGTGTTCTTCATTTTTTCTTCAAAACCTTCTATAAGCAAAAAAAAAAAAAAAAAAAAAAGACATATTCAAAACAAACTTCCTCACGTTTTCTTTAAACACATACAAAGTCCTACTTGATTTCAAAATGACAACAGGAGAAGAAGAATGGACATCATTGCAACTCTAGGGTTTTCGCTATCGGAGAAGAGAAACCGAGAAGGGTGGAAGTGACTCCAACGACTTTGGCTTCGGGAAACAAGAATGGCTTCAATAACTGTAACGACTTTGATGATGACGCAAGGGTCAGTTTTTATAGTGTATATATGTGCCTCTCTACCTCTCCATATCTACACAAATCTATCTCTAACCCTAATTAAAATCTATCTCTATAACCGAGATCAAAAGACAAAACGATATTTGAAGGCAAGATATCGATTTCTGAAGTGTGTGTATTTGTTTATGTGTGTCAATTTATAAAGACCTTGTTAAATCTAGATTTTATGTGATAGCTCTTATCTTTATCTGTTTAAGATCGAAAAACCAAGATTGGTTGTTTATCCATTGCATATTTCTAATATTTATTTCCCCTTATTTTGGGGTTTAGTGTACTATCTATGAGATGAACACAAGATTAACTAAGAAAAATCGTGGGTTGTGTGTTAACTGATATTTCTTTTATTTGGTTTTTGGGTTTTGTGTTAAATCTTAATGAAATAGATTAATTATGGAAAAATAAGTTGATGTGTGTGTGTGTTTGTGTTGAATCTACTTTAAATCTTCATCTTGATCATCTATTCCCTAAATATTCATCTTGTTTAACCTTGTATGTATGTGTATGAGTTAGGAAAAAAAAAGAGAGAGAGAGGGGGGGCGGGAAGTGAAAAAAAAAAGAAAAAAAAAGAACGAGAGAGAGAGAGAGAGAGAGAGAGAGAGAGAGAGAGAAGAGTTTGTGTGAATCTGGTTCAAATCTTCATCAGATGGTGATTGTGGTGGTGGTGGTGGTAGTGGCAGTGTTGACTAGTGTTGGTGGTATTCCATTTTTCTGAAAATTAAAACAAAGGAAATGAGTTTTGAGAGAGAGAGAGAGAGAGAGAATGAAGATAAAGATAAGGGTGGGTTAGGGGTGACACGATTTTGTTTTTTCCTTTTTTTGTAGTTTATTGTTATACAAAAAATAGAAAATAAAAATACAAAGGGAAAACATGTCATTTAAAAAAAATCAAAAGAAGTTGAACCAAACTCGTAACAAAATCAAAGTTTTTGACTGGCGAAAGTAATCTAAAACTTTTTGAACCAAAATGAGAAATTTTGACAAACCATGAAGACTATTTTTATATTCGTCTTTAATAAAATTCTTTATGAGCATTTAGGCATGTATTAGTCTATTAGGCCAAGTGAAGCTCTTGGCTTACCTTAAAAAGGTAAAGAGGTATCAAAATTGTACAAAAAAACGTTATTGTTATTTTAGTACAAAAATACCAATGAACTAAAGATTTTGTACAAAAAAAAATACAATTTAACATTCTGTACTTTCTTATTTAACCATGATAATCGGGTAGTCAAGGTAATGGCTTACTTGACATTATATTTGACATGCAGATTGACGATTTGGTAAGGCAAGAATCTCCTTTTCCTCTCCCCTTGTTAACATCATTTTCTTCTTCATTCATAGCTTCTTCTTCTTCCTTAAAATCTGTAATGCACAGGTCATTTTCTATTTTTGTATAAATGCAAAAAGATTCCATTTTCTCCTAGATTGTGATCATCAATTTTCATCATTTGAAAATTTCTCTCTCTCTCTCTCTCTCTCTCTCTCTCTCTCTATATATATATATATATATATATATATATATATATATATATATATATATATATATATATATATATATATATATATATATATATATATATATTGGCGCTCTCACTAAAGACACACACTCTACCTATTTCTTCTATTAATGATTCTCACTAATAATTCCAAGCGACATCATAAATTTTATTTCTATATATATTTGTTTGAAATTTCTCGTTGATTTCCAGATTGATTGGCATCTAATATAACCCCTTTTTGTGTAAGGGTTTTGTTGACAATCCTCTTACCGATCTTTATGATTAGATTTTCTTGGTATCATTTGAGCTTCCCAATTAGTTTCTCTTCACAAGGGTCCATTTTTAGGGTTTGTGGTGGGTAAAGGAATCCTTGTTGCTTTTGACATTTTTTTGCCATTTATTTCAAATCAAAGTTCCCATCTTCACTATATCTTCTATTTAGGGTTGCTAATACACTTTTAACGCTTATATGTTCATATGCAATTACATTTTTTGTGATTTGAAAACTCTACAATCAAACATTTAGAAAATTTTTTGGGGGAAATTAACAAGTCTTTGAACTTGGACTTGGGGGACTGAATTGCTTGGAGTTTTGGGTAGCATAGAGTTATCTTGCATATGAGGCCATGAGGAATGGTCATAGTCCCGAGGCAGCCTATCGCCAAATGGGTTGAGGAAAGAACCGCGGAGCTTATTTCCTGCATTTAACCCAATCAACCATCTAAAGAACGAAGGAATGTTGTCACTGATTATATACAAAGACTTATTATGAAGTGATACCCCTGCCAGGTGTGTCACACCCCGAAACCGAAGGCGGAAACGTCTCGGGGCGGAGGTGACTTCATGAGAATCATAACCAATGTACTTAGTAAGCGAAGTAAAACACAAAACATTACATTACATTACATAGATTTCATTACATCAGTTGAAAAGTAAAGTAGTACAAGTTTCATAGATATATAGTTTAAACAAAAGAAAGACGATTCTTCTACGCACTTCGTCTTCACCAAAAGAGATCGCCGGTACCTGTCTAAAGTGAACCTGAGAATACAAGCGGTTTGAAAATCAGCATAAAGCTGGTGAGTTCATAAGCGGTTTATTTTATGAAAAGAACGAGTTCCTTAAGTTTCCTGAAAAAGTGGTTAACCAAGAAAATCCCATATTTTCTTAAGTGTTATCAAGACACTTTATTTGTCTTAGCTCAACGACAATTCTACAAGCTTTGCTATGTTTATGGCACAATCGATTTCATATTTGGTAATGCGGCAGTCGTGTTTCAAAACTGCATGATTTTAGCAAGAAAACCTTTGAATGGACAAGCAAATATGATAACAGCTCAAGGTCGTGGTGATCCATTCCAAAACACGGGAATATCAATTCATAATTCTCGTGTTATGGCAGCACCCGACTTGAAGCCTTTAGTAGGGTCTGTTCAAACATTCTTGGGCCGACCATGGCAAGAATATTCTAGGACTGTTTACATGAAAACATTCATCGATACACATGTTAATCCACAAGGATGGTCACCATGGGGGAATACTGATTTTGCATTTAAGACATTGTATTTTGGTGAATATGCGTGCTTTGGGCCCGGTGCAACTACACAAAATAGAGTCGAATGGCCTGGATATCATGACATAAAGACACAAAGTGAAGCTTCACAGTTTACCGTAGAAAATCTTATATCGGGTCGGGGTTGGTTGCGGGCTACCGGAATTCCATTTATTGTCGGGTTGTGATTATAAAATTACTTATTTTTATAGTTATCTTACATTCTTTGATTTAAGAACCAAATGCATATTTATGTATATAATTTAATAAAGACAAAATTGCAATAATTGTCGATGTTTAGTTGAAAATTGTCATTTTAATTCAAATTTTTTTAGGCTAGCACCATCAATCTAAAATGAAAGATTTATTGAAATGAATTAAAGCGACAATTTGCCATTTTTATTTGTTTTATTTATTTCTTTTATTTTTTAAACGAAAAATAAAATAAAAATTCATAACCTCTCTCTCTCTCTCTCTCTCTCTCTCTCTCTCTCTCTCTCTTTTTCTTCATTTTTTCTTCAAAACCTTCTATAAGCAAAAAAAAAAAAAATCATATTCAAAACAAACTTCCTCACGTTTTCTTTAAACACATACAAAGTCCTACTTGATTTCAAAATGACAACAGGAGAAGAAGAATGGACATCATTGCAACTCTAGGGTTTTCGCTATCAGAGAAGAGAAACCGAAAAGGGTGGAAGTGACTCCAACGACTTTGGCTTCGGGAAACAAGAATGGCTTCAACAACTGTAACGACTTTGATGATGACGCAAGGGTCAGTTTTAATAGTTATGTATGTGCCTCTCTACCTCTCCATATCTACACAAATCTATCTCTAACCCTAATTAAAATCTATCTCTATAACCGAGATCAAAAGACAAAACGATATTTGAAGGCAAGATATTGATTTCTGGAGTGCGTGTATTTGTTTATGTGTGTCAATTTATAGAGACCTTGTTAAATCTAGATTTTATGTGATAGCTCTTATCTTTATCTGTTTAAGATCGAAAAACCAAGATTGGTTGTTTATCCATTGCATATTTCTAATATTTATTTCCCCTTATTTTGGGGTTTAGTGTACTATCTATGAGATGAACACAAGATTAACTAAGAAAAATTGTGGGTTGTGTGTTAACTGATATTTCTTTTATTTAGTTTTTGGGTTTTGTGTTAAATCTTAATGAAATAGATTAATTATGGAAAAATAAGTTGATGTGTGTGTGTGTTTGTGTTGAATCTACTTTAAATCTTCATCTTGATCATCTATTCCCTAAATCTTCATCTTGTTTAACCTTGTATGTATGTGTATCAGTTAGGAAAAGAAAGAGAGAGAGGGAGGGGGGGGGGAAGTGAAAAAAGAAAGAAAAAAAAGAACGAGAGAGAGAGAGAGAGAGAGAGAGAGAGAGAGATAGAGAAGAGTTTGTGTGAATCTGGTTTAAATCTTCATCAGATGGTGATTGTGGTGGTGGTGGTGGTGGTAGTGCCAGTGTTGACTAGTGTTGGTGGTATTCCATTTTTCTGAAAATTAAAACAAAGGAAATGAGTTTTGAGAGAGAGAGAGAGAGAGAGGGAGGGAGGGAGAGAGAATGAAGATAGAGATAAGGGTGGGTTAGGGGTGACACGATTTTGCTTTTTCCTTTTTTTGTAGTTTATTGTTATACAAAAAATAGAAAATAAAAATACAAAGGGAAAACATGTCATTTAAAAAAAATCAAAAGAAGTTGAACCAAATTCGTAACAAAATCAAAGTTTTTGACTGACGAAAGTAATCTAAAACTTTTTGAACCAAAATGAGAAATTTTGACAAACCATGAAGACTAGTTTTATATTCGTCTTTAATAAAATTCTATATGAGCATTTAGGCATGTATTAGTCTATTAGGCCAAGTGAAGCTCTTGGCTTACCTTAAAAAGGTAAAGAGGTATCAAAATTGTACAAAAAAACGTTATTGTTATTTTAGTACAAAAATACCAATGAACTAAAGATTTTGTACAAAAAAAATACAATTTAACATTCTGTACTTTCTTATTTAACCATGATAATTGGGTAGTCAAGGTAATGGCTTACTTGACATTATATTTGACATGCAGATTGATGATTTGGTATGGCAAGAATCTCCTTTTCCTCTCCCCTTGTTAACATCATTTTCTTCTTCTTTCATAGCTTCTTCTTCTTCCTTAAAATCTGTAATGCACAGGTCATTTTCTATTTTTGTATAAATGCAAAAAGATTCCATTTTCTCCTAGATTGTGATCATCAATTTTCATCATTTGAAAATTTCTCTCTCTCTCTCTCTCTCTCTCTATATATATATATATATATATATATATATATATATATATATATATATATATATATATATATATATATATATATATATATTGGCGCTCTCACTAAAGACACACACCCTACCTATTTCTTCGATTAATGATTCTCGCTAATAATTCCAAGCGACATCATAAATTTTAATATATATATATATATATATATATATATATATATATATATATATATATATATATATATATATATATATATATTGTTTGAAATTTCTCGTTGATTTCCAGATTGATTGGCATCTAATATAACCCCTTTTCGTGTTAGGGTTTTGTTGACAATCCTCTTACCGATCTTTATGATTAGATTTTCTTGGTATCATTTGAGCTTCCCAATTAGCTTCTCTTCACAAGGGTCCATTTTTAGGGTTTGTGGTGGGTAAAGGAATCCTTGTTGCTTTTGACATTTTTTTTGCCATTTATTTCAAATCAAAGTTCCCATCTTCACTGTATCTTATATTTAGGGTTGCTAATACACTTTTAATGCTTATATGTTCATATGCAATTACATTTTTTGTGATTTGAAAACTCTACAATCAAACATTTAGAAAAAAATTTTAGGGGAAATTAACAAGTCTTTGAACTTGGACTTGGGGGACTGAATTGCTTGGAGTTTTGGGTAGCATAGAGTTATCTTGCATATGAGACCATGAGGAATGGTCATAGTCCCGAGGCAGCCTATCGCCAAATGGGTTGAGGAAAGAACCGCGGAGCTTATTTCCTGCATTTAACCCAATTAACCATCTAAAGAACGAAGGAATGTTGTCACTGATTATATACAAAGACTTATTATGAGGTGATACCCCTGCCAGGTGTGTCACACCCCGAAACCGAAGGCGGAAACGTCTCGGGGCGGAGGTGACTTCATGAGAATCATAACCAATGTACTTAGTAAGCGAAGTAAAACACAAAACATTACATTACATTACATAGATTTCATTACATCAGTTGAAAAGTAAAGTAGTACAAGTTTCATAGATATATAGTTTAAACAAAAGAAAGACGATTCTTCTACGCACTTCGTCTTCACCAAAAGAGATCGCCGGTACCTGTCTAAAGTGAACCTGAGAATACAAGCGGTTTGAAAATCAGCATAAAGCTGGTGAGTTCATAAGCGGTTTATTTTATGAAAAGAACGAGTTCCTTAAGTTTCCTGAAAAAGTGGTTAACCAAGAAAATCCCATATTTTCTTAAGTGTTGGATACCAAATCCAAATTATAATGTAAAAGATGTACAATGAAAACATGATTGTTCTTATGATTTGTAAACTTTAGTTATCTAACTTATTACACTTATCTGGTTACAAACTACTATTACTCAGGAAAATCCTATACTTTCCTATATGTGTAAGTGTGAACTATTATTGATTCTGTGTAAGTTAACTGATACTGATTCCGATTATGTTCATTATTATCCATAGGAAAACCCCATGTTTTCCTGAATGTGTGTGTGTACTATTACCAATTCTGTGAATGCTAATTGTTACCGATTCTGATTATGTTCATTGTTATTCATATGAAAACCCCATGTTTTCCTGAATGTGTGTATGTGTGTGCCTGACATCCTTGAACGTACATTAGCTTTATTACGTACATAAAGCTAGTAAATGAGTCTAAAACGTTAATAATCTAGATTGCGAGTCCTTAACCATACTCAGACTAGATATGACTCGAGTCGTGGTCAATATCCTTTTTATGACTTTCGTCACCCTTGAACCTTTCGGTTCGGCTGTAGCTAGCAGCCAGGTGTGGGATTGTCAGTCCCGTATAGATCTATACACTCAAGTCACGCTCTCCTACGTTCGGAGATTCTGGTTACAGGGTTAGTCTTCCACTATCTCGTGCCGAAGAAGTGTTACAAGGACGTGTCTCCAATCTTTAAGATTTCTCATTACTTCTCACCTAGGAGAAGTAGTATCTACGACTAACTAAGTTCTAACGTGTCTGTCCTTTACACTCGAGCCTAGGTGTTTTATTAAGGACATTACACTCGAGCCTAGGTGTTGTCTAAATGATGACTGTCCTTTACACTCGAGCCTAGGTGTTATCTAAATGATGACTGTCCTTTACACTCGATCCTAGGTGTTATCTAAATGATGACTGTCCTTTACACTCGATCCTAGGTATATTATTAAGGACGTTACAATTGATTTGTGTGTTACGATGGTATTAATCTATCACACTCGAGCCTAGGTGTATTGTTAAGGACATACCGAAGTTTTATGTGTTCTTTATGGTGTCTGAATTTTATACTCGTACCTATGGTATTTTATTGCAGACTTTACAATGTTTTATGTTTTCTATCAATATAAGTATGAACAATCAAATGTGAAGTATACAATATGACAGTATATAATAAGAATTGAAAATCGGTTTTTAAACAAATAATTCTGCAAGTAAAACAGTTTGTTAAAAGGGTTTTCAATCCTTAAAATGTACAAGTATGAAACCATTTAACTAAAATCATAAGTTTAAGTACAAGATATTCTTGTACTTTTGCTTGTATTCCCCCCCCCCCCCCCTGAAAACATTGAAAAACCATTGAAAAAGGGTAGGGGTATGAACTCACCGGACGCGGAAAGTGTCGAATGGGATGCTAAACGTCGAACCGAGGCTTGAATACGAGCGATGTTCCTATGTAATATTAAATAATACACAATATATATCTAATTAGATTTAAATAACTAATTAGATACACTTGAACATTCTAAGACGCGAAAACACTCCAAAATGAGCGTTTGAAGTGACCCGGGTGACTTTTCTGGACATGAATGGCTAGGATATGGAGTTTACTCTCCAAGAGTAAACTCTAGGGAGTGTTCACGGCCTTAAACACCTCATCCCCATGAGTTTACGGCTGTAAACTCATGGTGGGTGTTTTTATGAGCTAAATGGCCTTAAATCAAATGAAGGGTGTTGCTAGGTTTGGTTCTAGGGCATTATCAAGGAATTAACTCAACCATAAGGACCAATTTATGAGTTTACGGCAGTAAACTAAGTGTTTACGGCCATAAACTCTCACCCACATCATTCTTAATTATTTTGAAGGCCAAGGATTAATCACAAGTGATTCAACTAATTTTTACAAGGCTTAGGGTGAGTTTAGGGCTTCAAATGGCATCCATCTAGGAGTTTACGGCCCTGGAGCATATGCTCTGGCCGTAAACTCTCAATTAGAGAGTTTATGATATGTTTAAGGCCCCTAAATGATTTTTGGTAGGTTCCATAATTTATTCCAAAGCCTAAGGGGTGTGTAAGTTGCATTTTAACACCCAAAAGAGGAGTTTACCACCCATTTATATGAGTTTACGGCCCAAGCTTGTTCTTGGGCTATAAACTCTTGTTTAATCCTTAAAAATGATATTCAAGGTGTTCCAAGTCCATTCCAATAATTCCTTAAGTCTTATCTAAGCTCCTAGGGTGATTTGGAAGGGTTTTAAGGCTCAAAAACCACATTTACATGTGTTCACGGCCTAAGGCTGAACCAGGGCCGTAAACACATGTTTATGGTCTTATCCCATGATTTAAACACGAAAATGAAGCCTAAGGATGTTATACTAAGAGCTAGGATGCTTACCTTGGTGTTTTAAGGCTTGAAATGGTTGATTTTAGCTTAACAAGATGGATTTGAGGAGAGAGGTTAGAGAGAGAGAGAGTGAAAAAGCTTCAAATGAGGCTTAATCCACTTTAAATATGATTTGACTTTGATACACAGTGGAATTTTACCCGATACCGACGTTAACCGATGCTTTGGGTCGCACCCGATTAAGTTGTCGTTACCCGATATGGTCGAAACTATAATTTTTCAAATTACTAGTTCGGGACGTTTTCGCATGTTTCCAACATGTTTGGATACTTACCAAGTCAAAATAAAGGTTTTGACTTAATTGACCTGGTTCAAGACGAAATCGGAACAATTCGCTTAAGACGAGTTTTGACAGAACGGTTACGGCGAGAAAGCAAAGTTTCGGGTTGTTACAAGGTGCTTCTTCATAATTTTTGTTTTCTTTCTTATTATTGTGGTATCGTATGCCCCTCTTATTACTTTCTATGTTGCATGCTTTTACTTTTGGGTATGTACCTCTTAAAACATATCTACCTCATGGAGATATTTACTCAATAACCTTCAATAATAGTGAAATAATGAAGGGGAAAAGCCACGTATTATCCCACATATATCTTATTTTCCTCATAAATAAAAAAACAACCACGTAACCAACCTGATGGTTACCTACAATAGTCAGTTACCTGGTATTTTTAGTACTAAAATAATAATATTGGTGTTTTTTGTACAATTTTGATACTTTATTACATTTTTAAGTCATTTTCCATTTACTTATTTTATAAGTTATTTGAACATTCATAATTCCAATTCAAAACTAAAACCCTAATAACTATGAAATCATTTTAAACAAAATTTATGATTTATCAATGTTAACACTTTGTTCTTTGAAATAATGCATGTGAGACTTCTCCCCGAAAGTAAAAAGAAACTTTGGGCTTTGATTGTGGTGTTGGTCTTAATAAAAATGAGTTCAATTTAGGTTGGATTTAATATATTATAAAAGAATGGTCAACGACAAAATTTGAACGACCCAAGTCCTAAATCTGTCTATGAAGTTATTTGTAGAACACTAACAATATTTTAGATATAAAATTTCAGCCATCAACCAATAGCCTCTCATCACGAGGCTTAATATATTAAAAGATCAAAGATGGGGTTTTGTGCATTGAGCTTTTCTTAACTAATTAATATATTTTTGTATGAAATTTGAAAATTAATTTTTTATTAATTAATTAATTTGAAATTTTGTTAGTTATTGGTTTAATAGTTTGACAGTTTCTTGGGCAACTAAATTCGATTTTTGGTTAATAACTGCATTAGAAGGCTATACATGGCTAACAAATGATTGATATTGAGGGCTAATAAACACACATATTTCATCTAATTGTTTGTTTCAAATTTCATGGGAGAATAATGAATTTTTCCTTTGATTGATTGTTATATCTTCACGATAGACTCGTTACCAGATAATTTATATATTAGTAAGTTGGATAAAATCATGCCTCGATCTTTGTTGTTTAAGTCTGTAATTTACACACTAAGATATGTTTTATTTGTATTAAGATTGTAGTTTAGCATTATTTCAATTTGTTTACCATTTTTGTTGAAAATCTTCTTTATTGTTACTTATGTCACATCAAGCATTAGTACACGACTTCAAATTTGTAATGTATTCAAATTTATCATTCAATATACATATGAAACATATCGTCAGCACATGATTGTTTCTTAAAAGTTCGTGAAACCTCTCATTCGTAAGAGATTCTTAATCATGTTATTATGAGCTAAAGTATGTCATTTTGTGTTTTAGTCAACGTTGAAAAAAACGATAATATAGTTATAGTTTCTTCAAACTGCAATATATATATATATATATATATATATATATATATATATATATATATATATATATATATATATATATATATATATATATATATATATATATATATATCCCCTAATCAGATAAATAAGTAGATTTTTACCACGTGGCATTCTTTAAGCCCTCTCCAGTTGATTTTTCCCGCTCAAAATACCAAAGTGAATTTCCGTCGATACCGTTTCCACTTTCACTTTCTCTTCCTCTTAAGCCATCGCATACAATCAACATATTTTTATCAAGTTTCAAATTTGAAGGCTATAAATCAGGAACTAACTCGACGATTTTCTGTCATCTGATAAGAATAAATGAGGAACAAAATCATTTCTAAAACTAATCTTCAATCGCATCTTTTATTTGATTACAAAGTTAGGTCGTCAAAATGGAACACTTCTTTTATGCAATTGAAGCGCCATGGAAGGTACAGAAGGCTAACAACAATCTCAACACGTGTTTTATATTTCTTTGGCGTTGAAATCTTTGTATGTTATGATTTATTGTCATGTCTAGAAGGTGGTCGATGATATGCCTTTTTTTGCTTTATGGTTCTTTCAGGTTTCTTTTTTCTTAATGTTCCAAATTGCATACATTTATGACTCTTACACGCTTGATTTTTAATAGTTTGAATTCTATATGTTTTCATTTAAGGTTCGCCATTTTGATACATCTGAAAAGAGTGAATTTCACAAGCTTCAACAATTAAAAGATGAACAAGGTTAGACTTGTGCTTCTTGGTGTAAAACCAATCAGATTACAAGTTTGAAAAAAAAATAGTAATATGTGTGACTAGGGCAAATACGTCTTTTAACAAAACAAAAAAAAAATGTTGACTTATTCCATCTAAAAAATTCCAAGTGCAATATCTTATGCATCCATGTCTTTCAGAATTCCCTCCGAGTAATTTTTACGAAGGTACCCTCCAAAATGGAGTTACCATAAACGAAAGGCAATCAACATGCATTGATTTTCCATGGCCTGTCCCAAATTGCCGCATGTTTTTTTTTATGTTCGGGTATGCGTGACAAGGGCAAAATGGTCTTAAAAGTTAAATCTTAATGTTCTTTTATGTATTGATTTCACTAATTTATTTTATATTGTAAGATGAGACAAGAAAAAATAAGTGCAATTGGGATATCCTATCTTAACAGAACAGTTGTTGCAAATGTTGAAAAAATAGAGACTACTCTTTTAAAAAGTGTAGTTCCAAGTCAGGTATATATATTTTTATAAAAATAACTGGCACTGATAGGATATAATTAATTTATTATTATACTTAAATATTATGCAGATAGGGGTTATAACACCATACGAAGGCCAGATTACATTATTTTGTCATGCGTTAGAAGTAACGAACATCAGGTTGGTTAATATTTTTTCCCAATAATAACAAATCTTTAACTCTCAATAGCAACATACTTACATTTTCTTTATACAAAATGACAACACATACAGTTTTTACCCATTGCTATTATCTGTATTTAGTTTAGGGTTTATAACGGGGTGATGAGATTTTAATTATGGTTTGCTTGAGTGTTTTAGGGTATTGGGTTTCTGAATGATCCACGTAGGTTTAATGTTGCACTTACTCGTGCTCAACATGGTATTGTGATTCTTGGAAATCCAAAAGTTCTTAGTAAACAACCATTATGGAATGGCTTACTCACGCACTATAAGGTCATACCCTATAACATCTATGAAAAGACAATAATACCATTCCCCCAATAAATATCATTTTGTTTATGTTGAGACCAGAAGCATGAGTGCTTGGTTGAAGGACCTCTCAACAACTTGAAGCAAAGTATGGTTATATTTCAAAAGCCAAAAAAAGTAATGATAGTTTATCAATAATAAATTCGTAATCCATCATCCTTTTTAATCTTTCAAGTTTATTATTTATTACCTTTGTGAAATATATCATCTTACAGTTACTTTTATTCAAAATGCAATAATGCTATATTAGACAACTAGACATGCACTACAAAGTACATTGTTGTTTACATTAAAATTATGAATATGGACACTTTCTGTTAATTCTTACAAAACAGGCACCATTTCAATAAAACTTTAAAAACATGGGTTTTTTTTTTGGAAAGTTAGCATCACAGGGACCATTCATGTATTTGCAATTATTTTATATTAAAACAGGGACCATTTATGTTTATTTATTTTTTTCATTTTATTACCTTTGCCAAATATAGCATCTTACAGTTATTTGTATTCTTAATGAATTAAAATAATGATAATTTATGTTAACTTTGAAAAAACAGGGACCTTTTCTATAAAATTTTAAAAATATGGAGACTTTTTGTAAAGTTACTAACAAAGAGACCTTTTTTGTAAAGTTAGTAACACATATGGACCTTTCAAACAAGAACTATTCTTGCAAATTACTATTTTTTTTTTTGAAAACTTCCCATAATGCCTTTTTTTTATAACTAACAATGACTTAATATCGCAATATAACCATAATATAGCAATGCAGTTTTCTTTTACCAGTTTATACAATATATTTATTATGACTTTTTATCCTTTCTACCCTAAAATAGCAATGTACTTTCTAAGTATATTGCTATAATTGTCAATAATGTAAACTGATTTGTGCAGTAATGTTATATTTTCATTGATTTGTGCATTGTAGCTTTTTGTAAACTGTATTTTACTTTTTAGAAACTTATTTATTTGATATTAACTTGCTTTGTAAGTTTCCAGTAAACAACCGTTTCATAACAACCAACAAATACCATTATACCTTCAATTATTTTTCTATTACATCAACCTACTTTCAATTTTTTTAAAAGCTAAAAAAGAAATGTAACACAAAATGTAATGATTTTGTGTGTATGTGTTGTTGTCTGTGTGTGGTTTGTATATTTTTTATGTATGTATGTGCTGTATATTTACTTTTTTATTGATATTTTTTCAATTAAATTTTGTTTTTGTCAATACGTATAGTATAAGGCTTATTTGATTTTTACAATGCATATCTTTTAAATTTAATTTAAATTATAGCATTGGTAATTCCATTATGTTTATTAACCATTTATTATGTATTAATTTTGCTATTTTAATTTGTCAATCTATACGGGTTTTAACCTAGTTTAGAATAAAAAGTATAGAGCCGATTTGGAGGGTAATGTAAGTTTTCCATACTTCATTTTTGAAGTATACACATCAGCAGAAGTAAAGGAGATAGAAACAAAAAGAAAAACAAGAGCTTTGGAGTGTAACGTAAGTTTTCCATACTTCATTTTTGAAGTATACACATCAGCAGAAGTAAAGGAGATAGAAACAAAAAGAAAAACAAGAGCTCAGTTAGAACCTAAGTCATCATTTAAGATGAGACAACACCGATGGACCCTCCACCGGAAAGATAATTTTCATCACAGCTCTATAGAAGTGCACCAGCCGGGAATCGAACCCGGGTCTGTACCGTGGCAGGGTACTATTCTACCACTAGACCACTGGTGCCTTTGTGGTATAGTTTATCAACTGAAAAATATGTTTCTTAGAAGAATCCAGATGATGGCCATTTAAAACTAACTACAATCATTTTCTATTTAAATTCCAAGCTAACACACAACCAAACAGTGAAACAAAACGATGGTCCATCGTCCATGTGTCTACTTTTATTTTTTTCATCAAATGTTGTATTGATAAAGGGTTATATGAACAAAGACTCTTTGCTTACAATATTAAATAAGAATAAATACCCATTCGCCTTTCTAGATGTCAATTAAAACTGATTGTTTATTTGGCCAGAGAATAAATTAAACGGACAAAAGGAATTAAAGAATATTTTGAAACAAGATGAAAAATAAATAAATAAAATACAAGATACCAATGTACATAATATTAGACGATAATAAGACGGTCCGTTCAAAAAAAAAAGACCATAATAAGATGGCAAAGCCTAAACCATCAATGGGGGAGCATGGGTCGGTTTGGGTCGTTTTTGGCTAAAATCAAACCAAACCGTAGAAAGTCGGTTTTTTGGTTTTTAAACCCACATAGGTTAGGTTTTTGCATGGTTCGGTTTTTTGGTTATGGGTTTTCGGTTTTAAACCGTGGGTTTATGAGCTCCTGTTTTTTTTTTCTAGTTTTTGGGCTCAAACCCAGTGAAAATACATTGCGATAAATAGTATTGTATCTACTTCAAATATACTAAAATAAAGAGTACAAATTCTAGTATTCTAGAAGAATAAAAGTGTTCAAAAGATCAAAATTAACAGTTTATTGAAAATAAACATAAAGTATTAAAGGAATAAAGTCTAAAGTTTACATAATAAATAATATATATGTGGGTCGGTTCGGTTTTCATGAGCGGTTTTATACATCAAAACCAAACCAAACCGTTATTTTTCGGTTTTTGTAAAGTTCATACCTAAACCGTCGGTTATTACTTTGGTTTCAGTTTTTCGGTTTCGATTATGTCGGTTTTTTTGGTTTTTCGGTTTTCGGTTCGGTTTTTGCTCATCCCTAAATGGGGGAATGAAAGATTACATTAACGCCAATGCTAAAAGCAAATATCAAAGGAAACAATAAAACTATACGTCATCACAACATACACTTCCTACATGGCTGTCTTTTTTGATTTAAAAAAGATTTAAATCAAAATATTGTTAGATTTATTGACCGGTACGAACAGTGACAAAGTCATGATCAAAGTAAAGGGGTATTTCAAACTGATGGATTCGGTTTCTTGGTTTTTCGGTTTTCCAAACTCGGTTGTAGGTTTAAACCCAAACTCAAAGTTTAAGTTGCTAAAAACTATAAAGTTTGTGTTGCTTATATAATAGATGTATAGGAGCTATGTTTCATGTTATGACCGATGTGAGATAATTTTAGAATTATAAAAAACAAGTTGAAAGAATATAGGATAGAAAATGATAAACAAAATAAAATACACCCGTCTCGAGGCCAAGATTTGAAATAGAGACATTCAAGTTAAAAGTTCAGCGCTTTACTACTTGGACAACTTGGTACTTGTATTAAATTTTCACAACATCATAATATAATTGGTATAAAATCCAGATAATGTTATATAAGATCCTTTTATATAGTTAGAAAGAAGATTCGAACTTGCAACATCCATAAAAACACGCTATCACCATAACTACCTGAACCAACTACAACGTTTATTATCATTTCACTAAACATATTCATATTATGTATATATACACTATATAAAACGAAATTTTCTTAAAAAATCACACTACTGAAAAAAAAAATAAAAAAAATAAAAATAAAAATAAAAATAAAAAAATTAAGGGGTATACCGGGCTACCCCGAGCTCTACATTGGATCTGCCACCTGAATACAAATAATTGAATGAACATATGTTATACCTAGGATTCACGATTATGTGTTATCTTGCTTTAGTAATTTACAAATGTTCTAAAATTCGGTCTTCATACTGTGTTCGTTTGATATTTATTCTTTTCAATATAGTTCAAAACTATATGCACTCCGTGAATTCGATATCGCTTACCATATATATACATAGGTTTACTGGATTTTATTATTTCTTGCATTGGCGACATGGGATCAAGCATCCTAGTATATATATATATATATATATATATATATATATATATATATATATATATATATATATATATATATATATATATATATAAAAGGAGTGAGACTTGTGTATTACACGTGTTTATTAAAAATAAAAATTTAATATAAATATTTAAACATTAAATACTTTATAAAATAATACTTTTATATAACATAATTTAATCTTTTGAAACATTTATAAAAGAAATTAAATATTCTTTAGAGCATTTATGAAACTTTATTATAAAATTAATAGAATGATTCTCTTTCATTATATGAAATTTTATTTTAAAAAAAATGGAAATTCCCAAAAAATGACAAGTGGAAAATAATAATTCTAAAACTCCTACAAAATTACATGTGGCAAAACTCTTGAGAATTTGACAAGTGGCAAAAAAACGCTCATTTATTAGAGAGGATTATGGAATCAAAGATAGCGAGGAGCTAGTCGAAAACATAGAAGTTACTATAAAAAAGGGGTTACAACACCATGTATTCCATCTAATGAACTTACATAGCTTAAAGAAGCTACCGAACTAGTGAAAAGAGAAAAGTAAATCTCAATATTAAGAATTATGTTACTTCTCCTTGCTATTAAATGCATACTTGTGTTTGTGTCTCCACGATCCTAATAGTATAACAACAAAAAATGTCACACCCCACACCTGAGCGGTGGAAACATTTGGGGGCGGAGGACGTCATGTGCAGTACCATAACAATTGAATAGTAAAGAAAGTACACACCACCATAATATATATTATAAAAGTTAATATGATTGTATGTGTTACATGTTTAAAGTTTAAATACAGAATGATGTTTCAAAACTTGTTACTAACGCCAGAGCGTTAATCTCCAAAAGTAGTTGCTAACCTGATTTAGCGATTCCCTGAAAATACAAGTTATTTCAAAGAAAAACTGTCAACAATTAAGTTGGTGAGTTCATAAGTAGTGATTTGAGTAAACGTATGTCATTCAAAAGTTCGTGTATGTTTTCCAGAAAATCCGATATTTTCTTATAAAGTGAGTTATGAGTTGTTTGTATGAAATGAATGTATTGAACCAGGAAAATCCTATATTTTCCTAAAAGTGAGAAGCAGTCTTAAATGTCCAAGACTGTAACTTGTAAGTATGTCATACTTAAAATGTTGATGTATAGTTTTATTATAAATCAAAACTATAAGAAGCTTGTAGTTATACATAAAAGCAACTATAATATTACTTTTCCCGTAAAAACATAATACCATAATAATTGTCTATCATGTGATTTTCATAACCGTACTATGATGGGTTTGCCTATAGCGACGTTCTTCAGGAATCGAAATGTTATGACACTTGTCACCCTTAACCTGCCGGTCGGGCTGTAGCTAACAGGCAGGGTGCGAGATCATCAGTCCCGTATAGATCTATACACACTTACCACGTTCTCTGGACGGGAGACTCTGGTTATAAAACAGAACTTTCTAGTGGTACCTTGATAGGTATAAGGAAGACGAATGCCTCACGGATTCTCAATTAAGTCGTGTATTATTAAAAAGTATATGTTTATGTCCGAAATGATTACCCTTTTTACAGTGTTGACAAAGGCATAATAATGAGTTGTATTTAATGGGTTTTCAGCACTACATCATTTGTGACAGCCCGAAATTTTCCTTTCGGTCAAACCGTAAAAGTCAACCACTTCGTGTCTTAAGTTAACGTAATTATTTCTTATTTTTAGGAAATATAAAGTTCGTTTGATTATTTTAATATTATTTTTAAACGAATGGGTGAAAGAAAGTGTTGTCTCGGGTTTTGAATTTTAAAAACCGCAAACACCTCGCGTCTTAGAAATTCCCGACCAAAATTTTAAGTTTGGGTTGAAAATTCACCCAAAAACCGTAAACTCATACCTATGTATGAGTTTACTCCCCAATAGTCTAGTTATTGTGTTTACTCCCCAAGTTTACAAAAGAGTAAACTCTAAGAACTCTCTCAAGTATCATCCTAGATTAAATTCCAAACCTTCAATCTTGTAAGTGTTCTAACCTTTTTAAGTTAGTAAAACACTTAATCTAGTGTTTATACATCTAATCATCCAACCATATTTGTATTTTGACTAGATTTCCAAAACACCAAGAACACACACTAAGTGTTCTTGGCATTTTAGCTCCAATCAAGCCTTCTAATAGTAAGTACTTCCATCCTTGAGTAATTGTAAGCTAGTATTACATTTAAACACCAAGAAAATGTGTCAAGAACACAAGGCTTGAGGTGTTCACGGTCCAAGGTGATGCTTGGTCCGTAAACACCATAAAGTGCACCAAAGTGTGCCTAAGTCTTTATCTAAGCCCTAGTTTGATGTGTAAGCCTCCCATGAATTGATTAAACCTTCCTTGGATGTGTTTAAGCTTTGAAAAACATCAAAAACCAACAAAGATAAGTGTTTACGGTTTGGGGATCTCCCAAAACCGTAAACACCCTAAAGTATGTACAAGTTGGTCATTTTTCCTTCCTTAGGCTTAGAGACTAGCACATACACTTACCTAATTGTGTTAGGGACTTGAAAACATGGAAATACACTTCTCCATAAGGGTTTACGGTATTAAACCCAAAGGAAAATGCCATTAGGCCGTAAACTCCTCAAAGGAGGTGTTTTGTTGCCCTAGTCCCTTCCAAAGGCCAAACCACTTAGTAGAATTGCTTCAAAATGGTTGCTAAACCACAAAACAACACTTGGACATTAAGACTAGAGTTTACGACCGTAAACTCTAGAGTTTACTGCCGTAAACTCCCTAGGTCTCGACCATCAAAACCGTAAACTCCAAAGGAGTTTACCCTTGAACCCTAAACACCCTAGCCTTGCTTTGCTAACACTTGGATGCAATCCTTGTGATCTTTAACACTTGAAACAAAGTGTTTTCATGTTTTAGGGTGTCCCAACTTAATTTGTTAGTTATAACCTGGCTAATTAGTTATATATATTGAAAGAACATAATTTTGTGGTTTGAGTTAGGCATCATTTTGTATAGATGATCGTGTCATTTTGCAATGATTGTATGTTGTCATGAAATGTGTGCTGCCACACATGTGTTTGGTTGCACACTCTTGTGCTGGTAGGAGGAGTACTATTTATAGCAACTGAGTTGTGTCAGTCTGTACTTTTGGCTTGGTGTTAGAACTCTGCAGTAGTTGTATTTTTCTCAAGATGTACTTGACATTTACTGAATATAGATGTGTGCATGCTTGATTCTACTTCTTCTTCATCTCAATCTCAATCTAATTGCAATTAACTTCATTGATTACTAAATTGGATCCTTAGTTTTGGATCCAATTGATAGTGTGGAATCCCAATCAATTGGATGATGTCAAATCAAATAGAAGAGAATGAGAAGAAGAAGATGATAAATCTAATGATGTATTGATGATATGAATTATGCTCCTTACAATAGATTCTCTCTCACACAAACTTCTTCTCTAGTTTCTCTAAATTTCTCTCTCTTCTGTTTTTCTCAACCGTACACTCACATGCACTCCTCTATTTATATGGACCTCCGGCCATACACATGTGTACAGCCGCACACCCTGTGTACGGCCGTACACACAAATCGCAAACACATACAACATTACATAAAAATATATTTTCCTAGAAAAGCAAAGTATAAACCATTTTTTTGACCCAACAATCTCCCCCTTGGTTTATAACTTTCTTTTCTAATTGACCCAACAAGCTCCCCCTAAAAAGTAGCTGCCTTTTTCTTGTTAATCTTCATTGGGAGCTTGGCTTCAGCATTAATCTTCAAATTCTTCACAGCTTCAATATGAACTTGATGGATCTTCAATGAATGACTTCATCTTAAGCGGTTGGGGTTTTCTTCAAAATTTGACATTGAACGCACGTTGGGTGAGGAGGCTTCTTGAAAAGATTCTTGAAAGATAGCTCTTTCAGCTTGAGAATCTTCAGGGAGAACATCAGAGAGAAATAATCTTCTAGATCACTTCAGCATGTTTAAGATAGCAGCAGACTGATTGAGGAGGCTTCAATGCAATCTGTCACATAATCTTCAATTTCAGCTTCACCTTGCTTCTGGGGTTGACAGATTGAATGTCGAAAGAATAATCTTCATTTCTTGCTCCTTCGAATGCGAATTCTTCGATGATCACGGATGAAGCTTTGACTCAAAAATCTCGATACAGTCTCCACAAGTCTCATCTACGTCTGAAATCACTTTTCAAGATAAAACAAAACTAAAAGAAAAATTAGTACACAAAAAATATTTTTGGATTTTTGATTTTTCTGAACAAGAAATAAAACAGAAATAACACTATTTTTGGATTTTTTAATTTTTCTGATTTTTCTTTGATTTTTTTTTCTGATTCTTTTTTTTAATTTTTAATTCTCCCCTAATATTTAAATTAGAAGAAACTATGACAAATTTAACAAAAATAAAAATGATATCTAACTTTAAGAGAGATTTGGGATCAAAGTTTTTAGACAGCCTTTATCCACTTATCGGTACCTTTCATATTCACATCTTTGTCTGGTCGATCGTCGGTATTGTTGTCCACTTAAACACGAAAAATTGTGACAAATTTAGGACATACTATTTGTTACAAGACAGGTGAACTTAAGTTCCTAAAAATTATATCTGATCCTAATTTCTTAGATACTATATCTTAAGGACCATTCATCTGACGACGACCAGGGATATTGTTATCCACCTAAATTGAGCAGCGAGATCTATAGACAATCTGTATGTGTTCATATTTATGTGTACTAGAACGTGTTTCCCGCTTCCTGATATGCCCCAGCCATCAAGAACTTCCAGAGTACTCCTTACACCAGGTGAGCATACAACCATTCAGAGAGAAGATAGATTCAGAATTCTATTACTTATTACTTATTACTTCAGAGGGGTTGAGAAGTAGAAGGTTGCATATGCAGTGTACCAGGTCAGATTAGAAGTCGCGCAGAGGAGACAACATATGGCTAACAGATAAGAAGTCTTTCACATATATAACCTGCAGAGAAATAGAGTTGTATATGTTGTGTACCAGGTCGGATTGGAAGTCACGCAAAGGAGACAACATATGACTAACAGACAGAAAGAAAGAAAATGATATTCTACATACCTAATTTATCGGAATTTACCATTCGCCCCATCCAACCGGAATTAAGGACAGAATCCGCACATCGAGGAAAAGTTAAGCCACGGTTCCAAGTACGGGTTCAATTATTGTGACGTGTAGATTCCCATATATATATATATATATACATATATATATATATATATATATATATATATATATATATATATATATATATATATCTCCCTGCTCAACCTATCCGAGCGTCGTATTGTCAGGCTGAACGGATCTAACTAGGTCAGGATTTGTCAAGTCTATAAATTTCCTAAGTTCAACTCTCCCTAGTCAAGTCCATTTAAAAAATTTTCGTGCCTACCGACGCATCAAACCAGAGCATAGACCCTTCAACTTCGGGTATGTTACACAGACTCAGGTTGCCTGTTATCACGTTATCATATCACTTCCCAGAACATCTCCCTCAAGCAGCACATTTCATAACCAACAATTTTTTTTGATTATCTGATTTTCTAATGTTTTTGGATTTTTAAAATTTTCTAATTTTTGTTTGTTTTTATTTCTCCCCCTAAATTTGTGCATAGGAGAGAAAGGAAAGTAAATGCACAAATTTAAACTATCCTAAAACAAAAATTAGTCTTTAAAGCGAATCAGCTTAAGAAAAACTCAGGAGTATAGAGAAGAAAACGCAAACCGTAAGTCACCGATTGAATTTGCATCCAGAAGGTCTGAGAACAGCATGCATAAACTCAGAACAGATCCGAAAATTCTTCATGTCATTAAGCACAAAACCCGTGAGTGATCTCTTCCTTTCTTCCTTTCCCACAAAGGACACATACTCCCAAACAAATGTCTGAATGTTGTATAGTTGAGAGATGTCCCCTATCAAGTGCCAGGAACAGCCACTACCAACAAACCGATGTCTGATGATATGCCTCCATAGCTGCTCCGACACAGAGCGGGATCAGTTGGTCTTTGGAACCCAGTCCATTTTGAAACTGGGTCGACCTTTGTCATCCTTGCACGATACTCTCTCCCATGACATATCCTGTTTATCACAAATAGAAGATGAAGAAATATTAGAGTCATTAGTTGATTTGGGAGAGTGAGCCTTTGGAACCCATTTGTAGTTGGGTTTAACCCATTTCTTTTTTGATCTGATGGGTGGCTCAGCACTTGATTTTGAAGTTGATGTCGGCCGTTGAGATGACTTTGATTTTGACTTCATGGGAGCATCTCTTGGATTTGGCTTCTTGGCCGACATTCCCTTCTTGATCTTGGGATTTAGATTGTTGGCCTTTTGGGTTTGATTATTGGCCTTCTGTGCGTTCCAGTCATCATGGTCTGAACGCGACCTTGAGGGGTTTCTTTTGAAATATCTCCCTCTTGGCGCGTTCTGCCACCCTTGTGCGTAGTAGGGAATGTATGCACGATTTGGACAGTTTCGGGCAATGTGTCCAGGTGTTCCACAGTGAAAACATGTTTTTTTCTTCACTGTGAAGTTGTTTCTTCCTGTCCCTGGTGGCGTATCTTTGCCTTGTCTCTTGTTTTTCCCACACGCACAGCTGCAACAGGTCGGCTGTTTTACTTGACTCGGTGGCCTGTACTTCTCAACAACAGGTTGATCAGAAGCAACTGAGTTTGAAGCAACAGATTCAAATTTCAAGGAGATGTTGGTTTGTTCAATGGTGTTCTCCTTGTTCTCATCTTCTGCTACTTTACCTGCACATGTAACATAATCATTAGAAACGTTCACTTCATCCTTTTCTGGCACAACCGCAATAGGTTTCCCATATTGGAGATGTGCCTCATTGTCAATTTCTTCTTGTGTCATAGGGATGGATGTGTAGTTATGATTGAAAGGGGGAGGAACACTATCATACCCTAGACCCTTGTTTTGATTATCTTTGAATTTTAATTGGTTTTCCAATAAAGACTCGACTGTCTTACTTGACGCAGTGTAATTTTGAAACTAACATCTGTTTTTCCACACTTAATTTTCAAAGCGTCAAGTTCCTCAGTTACAGCAACATGTTTTCTTTTGATGTGATCATAATTCTCACACTTATTGCTGTAATCTTCTTGCGGTTTCCTAAAGTCCTTAGTCTTGGCCTCTAATTGAGCTTTTAAAGGTTTCTGGCCTTTCCTAAGAGTATAGCCTTCGTATTTGAGATCCTCATTTTCTCTTTTTAATAAATCGATTTGATCTCGGAGAAATTTAATCGTAGATTTACAAGATGGAGTACATGAAACTTCATTTACCGGAATTGATGTGGAACTCATTTTTTTATTTTTAAATTTATATATATATATATATATATATATATATATATTATTTTATTTATTTTTTTAATTGCCCTTTGACTTAAAAGAGAAAGTCAACCTTAAAAGTCAAACCGAAAAGCCAAATTTGAAAAATTAAAAGTCAAATGAGCAAGTCAAAATTTAAAGTCAAATGTCAACTTTTAAAAGTCAAAGTCAAAATTTTAAGTAAAAAAATGAAAAATAAAAGTTAAAATATAAAAACTAAAATTTTTGGGTTGAAAAAGGATTTTAAAAATAAAAGAGAATTGATTTTTTTGGGGTTGAAAATGTCAATTTGCGAAATTATATGCGAAAAGGATGAGTTATATTCTAAATTTCGGATTTATGAAACAAGTAGCCTCCTAGACGAGTTGGTAAGGCGTCGGTTGTGTAGGGGAAAGACTCGTGTTCGAATCCTGGCAGCTTCAATTTTCGTTTCTATTTTTTAATACAAGGCTGTTGTGCGATGATTAGAGCTGCGAAACGAGGACGAAGCCGCGAAGCCGAGACCGATGCTGCTGAGCCGTGAACCAGATGCAAGGCCGAGGCGAAGTAGCTGGACTGTACACGAGATTAAGCCGCACACACCGAGCCGGCCGCACACCGAACCGAGCCGCACACTCCGAGCTGTATACCGAGGCCGCACACGGAGCCGCACACCGAGGTGCACACTGCTGAGCCTCACTCACCGAGCCGTATACTCCGAGCCGCACACCTTCAACCAGCAGCACTCCTTCAACCGGGCCACACACCTTCAACAAATTCACGAAAAAAACGACGTTTTTCACCCTTTTTTGCTCTAAAACTCGATCAAAAACTCGTTTTTATGAAAAATACAAAGAAGTAACCCCCCTTATTTTTGCGAGATCTATCCAAAAACGCTATTCTCTTTTCAAAATAAGATCAAATAAGCTCCAGATCTGAAAAAATTGATTGATACAACCAAGCACTGATACCAATTGTAAGTCCCCAAAATTGTTTGTGTATCAATCAGATCCAATTGATGGTGCGGAATCCCAATCAATTGGATGATATCAGATCAATATAGAAGAGAAGGAGAAGAAGAAGATTAAGAATCTAATGATGTATTCAATATGAATGATGCTCCTTACAATAGATTCTCTCTCACACACACTTCTTCTCTAGTTTCTCTAACTTTCTCTGTCTTCAGTTTTTCTCAACCGTACACTCACATGCACTTCTTTATTTATATGGACCTCCGGCCATACACATGTGTACAGCCGCACACCCTGTGTACGGCCATACACACAAACCTCAAACACATACAACATTACATAAAAATATATTTTCCTATAAAAGCAAAGTATAAACCATTTTTTGACCCAACATATATGTACATTATATGATAACTAGGCTCGTGCGTGTGTACAAGTCTTCATTTGCCACCTAGCACCGTAACCGACACTTCAATCCAATCCACTCACCACTAGTGAGTTCATACCCCTTTAATTAACCTTTGAAATACTTTTAAATGTTTTAAATGCTTTTATGGGGGAATACAAGTTTAATACTTATAGTTATTACATCAATCACATGTGATTAATAACTACAAAACCAATGATTTTATTACGGTTCAAACTGTTTATCAAACTGTTTTACTTCAAACTATTTTACAAACTCTTTTACTTATCAAATACTTTTACTTAAACTTTGTTACACTTATTATAAATTGCATGCCCGTATATGTATAGTTATATGAGCAATGTTTAAAAGGCTTAGGAATCCACCCTGTTTCCTTTTCCTTGATTTTGATGTGGTCTGGTGGGATATCGGGTAGTCGTCCGAAGGTCGTTTCAATATTGATTATATATCATGTGTACATATATAGACATAAAAGTGCTTCCATATTCATGCGTACTAGTTACATCATTAGTAAGCTACCATCGGGGTAGCACAGGATCATACTTATACTATTGCTAGATCAATGAGTCAGTTCATTCATGAGTCAATACTTATTACTATGAGAACATATACAACTATACTAGAGGAAGAACATATACAACTATACTAGAAAGAGAACATATACAACTATACTAGAGGAAGAACATATACAACTATACTAGAGTAAGAACATATACAACTATACTACAAAGAGAACATATACAACGATACTAGAAAGAGAACATATACAACGATACTAGAACGAGTAACAATACATTACATATACATATATACATTGACAGAATTGTGATCCATTGTATCGGAGCATGCCTTAAATGTCATGACCCGAGTTGTAGCCAGAGTCTCTTGGAGGGAGAGCGTGAGTTTGCGTATAGATCTATACTAGATTGACAATCCTACACCTTGCTGCTAGCTACAGCCGGACCTGCAGGTCTGCGGGTGCCAAACGTCATTTCTTTTTACGACCATTCGTATGTCGTTGTTACCAGTCAATAGTATGGTGCAATTAATCACATGATACCTTAATATAAATCCGGTTTAAGGTAGTTAGTACAACAGTAGTTCCTATAATACAACACTACAGTACTACAATAATTTACCCCTTATATACATTTAGTGATCTTTTCACTTAAACATTAATGTACAAACTATATTTTGTTAATGATAGTTACACTTGGGAAATTACACACTTTTACAACAAACGAACATACAGAACAGTTAAGCCTTGGTAGAAGGCTACTTTAATAGAAAATATAGGTTTTTCTAGGAGATTCTGTGACATCCCCAATTTCACGGCCAGAAAAGACCGATTTGTTTATGCTTTGTTTTATAAATCAGAGTGATCGTTTAAAGAAAACGGTTGCAGAATTTGTTCCCAAAATAAAATATGATAACCATTTATCAAAACATTTCTCAAAGAGAATGTATTTTCATTAAATAATAAAACCTCAGGATGTCATGTTCCGATACAGACCAAAAGCATAAATAATATAAAACAGACCTTACAACAGTTATTTATAACTACTGATCTATAATCCAAAACCTCTCGTCATGTCCACCAACTTATACTCTTGTGTCATTACCTGTAATGCAAAGAAAACTGAGTGGGTCAGGCTTGGGAGCCTGGTGAGCATATAGGGGTTTCAACCCACAATAATACAATTATTATATTCAATCATTAAACAAACAACCCAATTACCCATCCCCATTATATTCTTTACTCTTAAGGTTTTACCCTAAGAATCATATATTCGTTCACTCCGTATTAGGCACTAAGACAATAGCTGCCAGGGTTCTTTCGTAAAGCACTAATTCCATAGCTGCTATGGCTCATTCATCGGGTACTAAATCCATAACTACCAGTGTAGGTACTCTGTCCATAGCTACCAACGTTTATCTAACAGTACCAAATCCATAGCTACCGGTGTAGGTACTAAGTCCATAGCTACCAACGTTTGTCTATACGGTACTAAATCCATAGCTACCAAGGTTCATCTATACAGTACTAAATCCATAGCTACCAAGGTTCATCTATACAATACTAAATCCATAGCTACCAAGGTTCATCTATACAGTACTAAATCCATAGCTACCAAGGTTCATCTATATAGTACTAAATCCATAGCTACTAAGGTTCATCTATACAGTACTAAATCCATAGCTACCAAGGTTCATCTATACAGTACTAAATCCATAGCTACCGAGGTTTATCTTTCGTCTCATCCTGAAACTCATCCTTCATCACACACCAATTATTTCGTCTACCCATGTTCTAACCAACATATTTGTAGAGATAAAATACATATACAGTTTAACTCATTTAACACTTGTATAAAACATCAATTTCATGCCCATTTCAAATAGACAAATAATATATAACACATATCACGTATTTCATAGCTAATACTTTATATTTATGTGTTAGAAGAAAGCTACCACACACTCACACATATGAACAACAATATACTTAATACATTCAAACAATATTTGTATTATTATCGTGTTTGTGAAAGGGACTATACACTCACTTGATCAGAAGATGATCGGACAGCACTACAGCTCTAAGAGTAGTATTCTTCGGTGAAACCGAGATATCTTCACACACCGGGTTTCTCGCGGACAGAGCTTCGGCTCGGAAACTCTTTTCTTCTTGGGATCTTCAGGGCTTCGGGACTCGCTTCGGGTCTCGGGGTTGATACCGGGGCTTCGGGGGGTTAAAATAGGGCTTAGAGGGTGTATTGGGAGTGGAAGAGAAGGGATGGAGCAACCATAGTCGGCTGGCCCTTCAAATCTATTTATAGGGCAAAATTGGCCCTTGCCACGTCGTGGCAACCTTTTTCCACGTCGTGGGCTTGGTCATCACTGCATGCGTCATCGCAAGTTGCTTCTGAGGGACTCCCGGAGGTGTCAGAAGACTTGCCACGTTGTGGTATCTGACAGTTTTGGGGTTTCGCGCCCCGAACTTCAGAAATTCATAACTTTCGCATACGAACTCCGTTTTCGACGTTCTTTATATTGACGCGAAGGTGAGATTATGCTCTACAACTCTCGTTCAGACTCCATTGGCTAATTTTGACTTTATTTTTAATATATTATAAATATATTACTTATATATTATCTTTAGTAGGCCGGGACAGGAAAACTCCGTTCGAAATTCATAACTCCTTTATCTGAACTCCGTTTTCGTGCGTCTTTCCGTTGTTGCACTACTATCGATGAGATATTCAATTCTCATTTAGATCACTAAGGATAGATATCTATCTACCTTAAATTCACTATTTACGTCGCGCTGGGTCGTGCCGGTTCTGTCGCGAAACTTCGACAGGTCATAACTTCTTCGTTATTACTCGGATTTTGGCGTTCTTTATATGCACGGAAACCTTGTGACATATACAACTTGGTTAAGATTAATCCTTCTAAATAATCTTCCATCAAAAAGTCATTTTTGATGCTTATCGTCTCTAAATTGACTAGCCCTGATCTACGGGCGTTACAGATTCAAACTTTTACAAACACTCACAAACATTTACATACCTTTTACAAACTCATACTTAAAACCATGTTCAAACGTTTTGATAAAAAACACCGACACTAAAATACTTATGAACTCACCAGCTTAATGCTGATAAACTCTTTCAAAATAACTTGTATTCTCAGGTCGACAGTAGACAGGTACCGAAGCCAGCTTTAGAGAAGATGGAGCACATACAAGACTCATCTTATTATTTTGATTTACTTTTTGGTGTCTATAACTGTACAGAACACTTGTATTAAAGTTATATATTTAATGCAATGGATGATGTTGTTTGCTTATTTACTGTTATACTGTGTTGTGATACTTTACATGACGTCCTCCGCCCCAGAACGTTTCCGCCGTTCTTGGTTTTAGGGTGTGACATCATTCCTACGGTGTACATGCAAACCCTAATAGCTTTGGATCTAGTTTGTCTAATGAACATGCAATTGAATCATCCAAAGCCATAAACCCTAGACCTAATAAGCCATAACTGAAATTAGGGTTTAGATCTTACCTTTGATTGATATGTTGCAATAACAATCAATTCCTCCTTTGTGATTGGCTTCAGAAAGCTTAGTGCCTCAAGTGTTGTACCTCTAATGGAGTCACAAACACCACTCTAGATGAAGAAGAAAGAGAATGGGAACTCCAAAAATATCCAGAAACCCTCTTGAATTGGTTGGCCACGTTTTAGGGGCTTGGGGGGTTTTTTAAATAGGTAGGCTATTAGGGTTATATAACAAGGAAACCCTAATTTGACTGCTTAAGCCCTAAGCAATCCATGGACTCCCTTTAGAATACCTCTTGGACGAAAATCATATGGGCTCCCCATAGATTTCGTCCAACCTGTATTCTAAAGCAATCCATAGGCCAATTGCAATTATCTTATAATTACAATTCTAGTCCCCTAAGTTTAATTAATCTCTTTTAGCCACTAAATTAATTCTTGACTAATATTAATCAAACAATATGATTTCTCCTTTAATATATTATTCTCATAATATATTAAAAAATCATAATTTATCTTCTTTCTCCTTAATTCATCCTACAAGTTGCTATGGTGAAGGCAACCCAAAAGAACCATGCTCATAAGCGGGTCAAGTACACACCAAAATAGTTATGGACTTAGACACTAATCCAACAGTCTCCCACTTGGATAAGTCTAATAACTATTCGCATAACTTCAGAACCTGATCAGCAATCGTAGCTTTCAAAATCTGCTGATCTTATCAGAAGTGTGTCCTCTAGATAAGGGATCATATATTCCTCCATTCTAGACATCGTATAGACGTGAGACATGGATTGAAATCATTCTCTCAGTCTATGTGTTGTTTCATGATTTCTGATTTACGACGACTGACTAACTGAACAAATCAAATTAGTCCTAGCCTGACCAAGCATTTATGTTTGTCATCACTAAATTATCGAGGGCCCACATATATCACTTTTATCCTACTTTGGGTAAAAGGAATTGATAAACTTCGACTCAAATGCTCGCTTGCACTTACTCATCGAATCACACACAACAATAAGTTTTATAACACCAAGTTACTGGTGCGTTTACTTATTATCAATGTGCAAACCGATCAGCAAGAAGCAACTCACACGTCTTGGTTTCAAGAATGTAAGATATTATCGTCTCACAATCACTCGTGATAAAATCCATGAAGTGATCCACGTGAGCATGGGTTTAATCCAATACTCTAATTTTATTATAGGAGCACTCATGAACTTTGCAGCAAACTTGTGCTATGTCTAAACACTTTAGACAATCTACAGACAGATTCATGATAGTCTTCCTTCATACCTACTCCCAACGTATGACCGACTCTGGATGTTTGAATAACCTAGTTATTCTAGAAGTCAAAACATGCAAAGCGAAACACAATGATAATACTCAATCCTATATGGTCCCAAAACTTTTGAGCGTAAATAAAAAACACTTTTATTTAAACACCATATTGACTACTCATTATTCATTGTTTAATGTTTCGGATAATTAACTTTGTACTTGCATTATAACCACAATTGTCCCATGCTCCAAGCATGCACACTTTGGTTTCCTATGGTCCACACTTTGTGAAATATATCAATTGAAAAATTTTTTTCAATGAATTCATTTTGCAATCCCTAATCCTCATCATTATTGTAAGAACACAAGGTTCTTGGCACTATTGTAATATGTTAGATTCTAACATTTTACGCAACGATCCTTTCGTAAAGTTATAACACAAAAATCACTAAGACTTGGCCAATGAAATTACAATGTACTCTATCAGAAATTGCTACAAGACAGTTCTATAGATGTGATGTCTCTCACTCAAAGTACATTCCTTTGAACATCCTTCTCGCATAAAAGTTTCTAATCTAGACATATTTCTTAATATCCAACTCCCATTTATGGAAACATTTCCATACTTGCCATGTGACAACTCATTCTAAATAGAATCTTATTTATTCATAATAATGTCAACATAGTCCTTCCTTTACTATACTTCCAACTGCTCGCAAGCGACAAATCCTTAGCGAACCTCAGATCGTCCTTTGACGGTTGTTCAATTATTTAGTCAAATCCGGTTCTAGTCCTTTTTCCCTCTTAATTCCCTAGACATTTGGAAAATTTTAGAACAGTGAAATATTACGGAATATGCAATCGATCCTATACCCGAAGCGTATAGGACGCGATGCATAATGTATCACATAAAGACATGATACTTTATCAGTCTTTTTCCTTAATATTTTATTTGCCATGTTGTCACAATTCAAACTATGAAGAGGGATGTCGTAGTCATAATTGAATTTGAGAATGCACTATGTATCCTTGACTAAATTTTATTAAAATTTCTCAATCTAAGCTTTTAGATTTTGAAACAAAGTATAATATTCTCTCCCTTAATTATAGTAAAACAACTTTTCAACCCCTACAACTTTGCAAAGTGAATCTTTGTTTTCTATAATTAATATTGCTAACTCACAATACTTGAAATAATAATCATGCTCCCACTAACACGATGATTATTACCATGCAAGCATAACACTTATGCTCCCACTACCTTTGACATGTATGCAGAAAACAGTTGAACTTCTAGAAAACAATGCTTATTGAATTCCTTAAGTTCATATTTCTAATACCTAATGCTTTGATAAGCCTTTATCTAAGCTTCTTAAACCTATACACATTTGCCTTTGAAAGCTCTCATGTGTGTCTAAAGAAATTCAGAACTTATGTTACTAAGTCCCAAATGTTCAGACTAATTGCCAAATCTCACAATTCGAACTATGAAAAGGGATGCTGTAATCATGATCAAATTTTAGAATACAATTTTCACACTTGCAATCTTCTTAAAATCTCTCTTAGTGAAAGCATTTCCTCACAATCATTTTCATGAAGAAGAGAAACCTTATGACACTTAGATTTTAAAGTGTATATGTTCTTATCCATGTGGATTTGTCATAATAACAATCATAAGACAATGTTTGTGACAAATCCAACTCATATGGATTGAACTTGTTCAATCTTGATTTCTCGCCTTATGGTAGCATGAATTCCCACCATAGCTTCCAGGTTGTCAAGCAGCTCACCCTTGCCTTATCAATGTACTTTCCATTGATCAGGGTGCCTTGCCTTTATGCAATCCAATTTAGAACTCATAGAACTCACATTGCATAGTTGACTTAATACGGAATGGTATAGAAACAAAATTTATGTCAACACGATAGGTCGCCAACCTCAAGTCGTGTGCTAGTGATTAACTATCGGTTTATTCTTGATCAGCTCTTGAACTTTTCAAGACAATTGAGACTCCTACTGACTTCTTGAGATATATGATTCTCTTATCAAGGAACTTTCCTTAACAAAACAAATATTCAAGAGTTAGTGCGAAATCCTATCAAGACTAACACTCCACTCAATTGGTTCTAGTTGGTCTTTGTCTTCTGCAAGACATTACAACTTACCAATTTCAAATGTGCAGGAATAAGAAAGTTTCCTTATTCCACATTTGATAAGTGTTACAAACCTACACATAATTTGGTACTAGTTGGTCTTTGTCTAATTCAAGTCATCACAACTTACCAAAATGTACAAGTGTAAGAACATTCCTACTAAAGATTATATCACTCAAGTCACAATCTTGGAGTTTGACTCTAAGATTTGATTTTGGAAAAAAGTATGATTGACTTCCTGATTTAACCATTTCCATAGTTCTCGATTCCTCTTCTTAGCCATACAAATGCACTAAGACTCACTTAGAGGATCAATTGAGATATGGCTCTCAATCATTAAGACGATCATAAAACATGATAAAATGTACTCTCCCTTCTTCTTAAAATAGAGAAACTTTTATCTTTTTGCCTAATTGATTCTTATTATTCGTTCTGCCTTTCATTGAGACTTTTCCAATGATGCAGAATTATACTTAAACTTGTAAGCATAATCATATTTACCAAGCTTTTGATAAATCATGACGAATCTTTTATTGTTCTTCGTGGCGGACTTGACCAGTGCACAACATTGCGAACTCGATCTCTTGGTCCTTCACTTGACTCTTTGCCAATGAATTAGTCTTAAATTTCCCAAATATAAAGTTTCTCATTCATCATACAATACATGTCGCATGATTCCAAGTTTCTGTCTAATTGAAACTTGGGTGATGAGAAACCCTCTCTATTTGGTAAATTCTTGACATTTCCACAAATAACCTAATTTAAGAATCAAATTCATCATTGCTAATAACAGAAATATTCAAACATCAATCTTTCATACACGTCATCGCAAGGATAAACAAATAAGACAAAAACAAATTTTATTTTATTGCGGAAAATTTGTCCTTACAATGCAAATCAACTGAAAAACTATGCTATTACATATTTCTTAGCAATCTATCCTAACTCTATAGCAGTAGCTCAAAATCTGATCTTTGAATCCATGCGATCGAAATTCATTTCTTCATGATCAGATTCAGCACGCTTCTTCCTTAAGCTTCCTCTCTTTTCTTCGATCCTGCAAAACATCAAAATGTAATCTTATCACATCATGTATCAAGAATCAAAAAATAGGAACTTATAGAGTTAGTTAGTGGATTTACCTGAAGTAGAGCCATACGTCTTGACTCTCCCATCTCTTAGATCAATCAGGTAAACAGGGCAGCTTCATCTCAAATGCCCCTTCTTATGACAATGAAAGCAAATGGACTCCTTTGGCACAACACATCGGACAATCACAGAATTAGTCCTTTCTGGACTTCCAATGTTGCCAGTGTCCATTGAAGTTTGGAAGTTTGATTGACCAAACAAATTTGCTTGACCAGCACGCCAAATCATTGCCGATTCAACAGCTATAAGCAAATAAGTGAGATCGATGAGGGTCACGTCGTGTTCCATCATATAGTACTCTCTAACGAACTCACTATATGATTCAGGAAGCGACTGAAGAACCCAGTCAACAGCCAACTCACCTGAAATCTCGACACCCAACATCCTTAACCTGTCAATATGTGACTTCATCTCTAAGACGTGTGCACACACAAGTTCCCATCTTTGTGTTTGCTTCCCAAAAGGGCTTGAGTGAGCTTGAACTTTTCAAGCCTTCGAACTTATGGGTCAGGGAGAATAATTAGAGGAGGTGGAGGAAGTGAAGCATGTCCTTGTGTTCCTTGATCATATCGTGGAATGTCGTCTTCATTTGGAAAGCTTGTTTCAAAGGATTTGGGAAGACCATTGTTAGATTTAGACATCTACAAAACGGGAGAAAATTCAATTTAGTTGATAAGAATCCTTGATGTAACTGTTGGAATAGTGTCTAAGGCTGTAACTATATTAGGCAAGTATTTGATCCAGTTGTGCATGGTCCTTTTGGGTTGCCTTCACCATAGCAACTTGATAGGATGATTTAATAAGAGAGAGTAAATATTATTAATATATTATGGGAATAATATAGTGAATAATATATTGTTATTTGATTAATATAAGTCAAAGAATTAATTAGAATTAATTTGGTGACTTAAAGAGATTAATTAAATAAAGGGGTATAAACTGTTAATTGTTTGATAGTTAAGCTTTAGACTGTAAATCCATTTGGATATGCTATGGACGGATTCTAGAGGCTTTAGGATAGCTCAAATTGTCCAAAGGGTTATCTAGGAATGGATTTGGATAGCCTTAAGAGAAGATTATCCAATTAGGGTTTAGGTTGTAACCCTTAAGGAGTCTACAAGTATAAATAGACCCTATGGCTGATGGAATTCGACACATCTCCTAAAGCAAGGAACCTCTGGTCGAATTCCTCCCCTCTCCTTTCTCCTAAATCATTCTTATTGCTATTGGTGTTTGTAAGCCATTAGAGGAGTGACATTTGTGACTCTAGAAGCTCCAAGACCTCAAGATCAACAAGGAACTCAAAGGTATGATTCTAGATCTGTGTTAATGTTGTTATTTAGCCTAATTAGTCATTAGAAGACTTGGATTCAATGCATGTTTATTAGAAAGCCTAGATCCGAGCATTAGGGTTTTGCATGCGCACATAGGAAAGTTCTTATGGCTAAAACACATCAGTGGTATCAGAGCCTAGCTTGGTTTACTTTAAATTGTTGCTTGATTAACTGAAACAAACCTGCAAAATTCGATTTTTAGGTTTCTGAGTCACTGACTCGGCGAGTCCCAAGGTGGACTCGGCGAGTCCCCTTGTGCACTCGGCGAGTCATAGCGTCAGGAATGACCAGATTCAGGATTTCTTTGTAATTATCTTATCTAAACTTTCCATAAACTAATTAGATCAATGTTAATTCGTTTTTATGATAAATATAACTGCAATCTTGATCTAATTGAAGATATTTATCTTATAATAAAATATTTAATTCCTTATATGATAATTAATTAATTATTTTGATTATTTTGGTAATTATCTTAAAAAGAAATCTTGAATAAATCAAATATAGATAATTAGGATATTAATTGTTAATTGGAATTATTTGTTATTTGATCCTCCATGTTTTAAATGTTTAAAACTTGCCCTCAAGTTTTTGAAATTTATATTTGTGATTAAAAGTTTTAATTTAGACAACTTAAATTTCAAAACCCTAGATTTTAAAAGTTTTAAAATACAACCCTATACTAATATGATATTACTAGTATAATATGTATGTATAACTAAATGCTAGTCTTACCGTTAGTAGGCCTCATTCACGAAGCCAATCTATAAGATGGGTATAAGTTTGCGGCCTATAAAATGGCGCTTAATGGGTGTACACTCACACCCACCGCTTGCTTGATTGGTGGAGGGTCGTTAGCCGAACGGGTAGGATAGGGCAACCTCATCCTCTCATTAAAAGTATAATAAGAAATATAAAGTAACTACACATATTTTAAAATTTCCTAATCCTAGTTACTTTAGGAAAAGTGAATTGATGCAATCCCATGAAATTACACTTTGCACCTTGCTAAGATGTTAGTGGAGCGTGTGTGGTTTACCGGCACACTAATTGGTTCTAAGCGAAGGTGGCAAAGGGTGATTCATTGTATATCATAGTTCGATGGAGCGTGTGTGGTTTACCGGCACATCGAATAGGTGATCGTTACAATGAAGGCACCATGTGAATTTGCATGGTAATTCACATCCGCTTTGTGATCCTCGGCATCCCAGTCACAAACAAGAGGGGCATATCGAGATTTAAACATGCCATTGAATAGTTTCAATGAATCTCATCCGAACCTAGGAATTCTCAAAAACACTTAGGACTAATAGTTTAGGTTTTTGTGATGGAGAATTAGTGAATCGTCATTCACTTACCTTCAATTTATTTGCATGTTAGATTACGACATCCCTTTTCTAATATGTAAACGTTATTGTTGGATCCTAGCCCTAATTTTTCTTATTGGGTGATAATTAGGGATTCATATTCTAATCTATCTTTGTCCTTTTCTAATTATAGATGTCGAACGTAAACAACGCTGCTGCTAGTTCTTTCACGTTGATGAGCCTTTGCCAAAAGGTCACCTTCGATGGAACGAACTTTAGCGAATGGATAAGATACATTCGCACGATTGCTCGCTATGAGGACAAGGAGTATGTCCTTGATGAGAAGCTCGCGAGAATCAACACCGAAATCGCTACTCCAGCCAAAATCACCGCCTTTGAAACTCATGAGCGAGATGCAACGAATGTACATTGCACTCCGAATTCCAAAGTCCTACGAGGACATGTACCCGTACGAGATGCACCAAGACTTATTGGAGAGGTACCACCAAAACGCGAGACAAGAGCGGTATGAGATTTTCACTAACATGATTTCCACGAAGATGGGTCATGGAGAATCTCTTACCGTGCACTTGCAAAAGATGCAAAGGTATGTCGACCGCCTTCGCAAGTTAAATGTTGACTTCGGGGAAGACTTGGCGATCGACATGGTGC
Organism: Lactuca sativa; assembly: GCF_002870075.4. Taxonomy (NCBI): domain Eukaryota; kingdom Viridiplantae; phylum Streptophyta; class Magnoliopsida; order Asterales; family Asteraceae; genus Lactuca; species Lactuca sativa. The sequence continues at coordinate 68,666,915 of NC_056631.2, read as the reverse complement.
TTCACTCTTTGCCTCCGATGTACAACCAATTTAGGATGACCTACCACATGAACAAAGAGGAGGTCACCCTAAGTAAACTCCAAGGTCTCTTGAGGGTTGCTGAGAGCAACTTCAAGGACAAGTCTGTTGCACCGACTCCCAATCCGCCCCGCTGCTCTTGTCTTGGCTATTGGTCAAGGAAAGGGAAAGAAGAGGAAAGCTTCATCGAAGAACTATCGCAAGGCGAAAGCCCGAGATGGTGCCTCTTCTAGTGGGACCAAAGTTGATCCCGCTAAGCCCTGCTCTAACCCGAAGGAGGCAGAGTGCCACCACTGCCACAAGATAGGACATTGGAAGAGAAGCTGCCCAGATTACCTGCAAGCAATCAAAGAGGGAAAGACCAATCCATCTTTCGCAGGTATATACACAATCAAATCTAACGATTCTAATCATGCTATTTCTTGGGTTCTTGATACCGGTTGTGGTTATCACATTTGTTCTAATGTGCAGGGACTAAGAAGAAGTAGGGATGTGGAGCAAGGAAGAATAAATCTAATCATGGGGAACAGAAGATCGTCGCCTGTGACCAAGATTGGAGTGTATTCTTTAGTGCTTAGGAATATTTTAGTTTTAGATTTGAACAATTGTTGCTATTCGCCAGAAATGGCTAGAAACATCATTTCATTTCATGGTTTGTATAGACAAGGATTTAGATTTTCTTTTAATAATGAGAATGGTTCTATTTTATCTTATCTAAATGGTGTCTTTTACTTTGAAGCTATACCATGTAATGGAATATATGAAACTGTTATGATTGTTGATAACTTAGGAAATGATGTTTTGAATATTGATTCTTCCACTAGTATGGATAAAGCATCCTTGTGGCATTGTCGTCTTGGACATGTCAACAAGAAACGCATAGCCCAACTCCAAAAGGATGGAGTGTTGGAGTCATTCGACCTTAGGGAAGATGACACATGCGAGTCTTGTTTGCTTGGAAAGATGACTAAGTCACCCTTCACGAGTACATGTGAAAGGGGTGAAGGTCTATTGGACCTAATACATACCGATGTATGTGGACCATTTAGATCAACCACGAAGGATGGGAACCGCTTCTACGTGACTTTTACCGATGACTATAGTAGATATGGGTATATCTACTTAATCAAGCAAAATTCAGAAACCTTTGAAAAGTTCAAAGAGTTCAAGAATGAAGTGGAGAATCAATTGGGCAGGAAAATCAAGATGCTTCGATCCGATCGAGGAGGAGAGTACCTAAGTCTTGAATTCCACGATTATCTCAAGGAGTGTGGAATAGTTTCACAATTGACGCCTCCTAGGACACCGTAGTTGAATGGTGTGGCAGAAAGGCGTAATCGAACCTTATTGGATATGGTTCGCTCTATGATGAGTCGTGCTTCACTACCTATCTCATTTTGGGGGTATGCCTTAGAGACTGCCGCCCATATCCTTAACCGAGTCCCTACCAAGAAGGTTGCCAAAACACCTCACGAGATGTGGACATGGAAAGCTCCCTCGTTGGCACATATCAAGGTTTGGGGTTGCGAGGCTTTCGTAAGATGAGATACTCACGACAAGCTTGAACCTCGAAGTGAGCGATGTATTTTCATCGGCTACCCGCAGACATCCTTTGGATATCTCTTCTATAGACCGAAGGACAATTTGGTCTTCGTTGCGAGGAGAGGAGTTTTCCGAGAACGAGAACTCATAAGCCAAGGAGACAGTGGGAGGCAAATCGAGCTTGAAGAGATTCAAGAGTCGATAGATGAAGGAACCTCTACCGCTGGCACTCAACCCGAGGAGGAAACTCCGGTTGAACCAATTGACGAGTCCTTACCTCTTAGACGTTCCGATTGAGTTAGAGTTCTGCCCCAGTTTTATGGTTTTCATATTACTACCGAAGGGGACACGTATATTAGTGATGGTACACTAATAAATCTTGATGAACCTAATAGCTATAAGGAAGCCATGGCAGGCCCGGAGTCTGCGAAATGGAAAGAGGCAATGGATAGCGAGATCCAATCCATGTATGATAACCAAGTTTGGAATTTGGTTGATTATGTGCCCGGACGTAAGACCGTTGGGTGCAAATGGATCTTCAAGAAGAAGACCGACGTGGATGGGAACGTACACACATATAAAGCGCGATTGGTTGCGAAGGGCTTTACTCAAACTCCCGGAGTTGACTATGATGAGACCTTCTCACCAGTTGCGAAGATTAAATCTATTAGAGTGATGCTAGCAATTGCCGCATTTCATGATTATGAGATTTGGCAAATGGATGTCAAGACCGCTTTCGTCAACGGAAAGTTGGTTGAGGATGTTTACATGGCTCAGCCAGAGGGGTTTGTGGATCCGAAGAATCCGAATAGAGTGTGTAAGCTTGAGAAGTCCATTTATGGACTTAAGCAAGCGTCTCGCAGATGGAATCTTTGCTTCGATGAGAAAGTCAAAGAGTTTGGATTTGTACGAAGCGAAGATGAGTCTTGTGTATATGTCAAAGCCAGTGGGAGTATAGTAAGCTTCCTCGTTCTATATGTCGATGACATATTACTCATAGGAAACGACATCCCGACTCTGCAGGAAGTTAAGTCCTGGCTCGGGAAGTGCTTCGCTATGAAGGACCTCGGAGAGGCTTCTTACATTTTGGGAATAAGGATAGTAAGAGAAAGAAGTAAGAGACTAATTGGACTTAGTCAGAATACTTACTTAGAGAAAGTACTAAAACGTTTTAGTATGGAAAACTCAAAGAAGGGAGAACTGCCGATACAAAGTAATGCCAAGTTGAGTAAGATTCAAAGTCCGAGTACCGAAGCTGAGATAGCAGAAATGAGCCGAGTACCATACGCTTCCGCAGTTGGCTCAATCATGTACGCTATGACTTGTACTCGCCCTGATGTAGCGTTCGCTTTGAGCATGGTTAGCAGATATCAAGGGAATCCTGGCAAAGCACATTGGATTGCGGTGAAGAATATCCTTAAGTACCTTCGGAGGACGAAGGAATGGTTCTTAGTTCTCGGAGGAAGTGATGACTTGAAGGTGCGAGGGTATAGTGACGCCAGCTTTCAGACCGACAGGGACAACTATCGTTCGCAGTCGGGCTGGGTCTTTACCCTAAATGGAGGAGCAGTGACATGGAAGAGTTCCAAGCAAGAAACCGTAGCTGATTCAACGTGCGAATCAGAGTACATTGCAGCGAGTGAAGCGTCGAAGGAGGCAATATGGCTAAAGAACTTCATCGGTGATCTTGGAGTTGTACCTGCCATAAAGGAGCCAGTAGAGATTTTCTGTGATAATGAAGGTGCGGTTGCCTTAACCAAGGAACCGAGGGATCATGGTAGATCGAGACATATCGACAGAAAATATCACTTCATTAGACATCGTGTAGAAGAAGGACAACTCGTAGTGAAGAGGATATCATCAGAAGATAACCCAGCAGATCCGCTTACGAAGGGACTGAGTAGGGTTAAGCACTTGCAGCATGCTAGGAGTATTGGGCTGAAGGATGATATTAGCATAGATTAGATAGTATTAGAAACGTGTAATAGATAAATGTAATTGACATTTGATGAATAAATAAAGGAGTTTTATTTATGAGTAAAGTGACTATCTTATGTTAATTGTTTAGCTATTGTTTCTCTTTGCATGTTTTGACTTCCAGAATAATTGAGTTTATTAGGAATAATCGAATTGTTCAAATGGTCCACAATCGTTCATATGTTGGGAGTAGATATGAATTAAGATTGTCATGAATTGGTGTGTAGAATGTCTAAATGGTGTTAGACATAGCAAAGGGTTGCTGCAACGTTCATGAGTGCTTATGAACTAGTTTTGAGCATTGGAATAAACCCACGCTTGCTGGAATCACCTTATGGAATAAGATATAAAAGGGTGATCGCAAGACGATAATATCATATAGTCTTAAAACCTAGATATATGGTTTATTATTTGTTAATTGGTTGTACATTGATAATGCGAAAACGCATCAGTAACTCGGTGTTATAAAACGCATTGTTGTGTATAGTTGGTTAATGAATAAGTAAATGCATATAAGTCGAAGTTTATCTGTAACTTTTATCTAAGAAGGTAAAAGCGATATCTCGGCCGCTCGATGATTGGATTTGACTTATGTGCCAGGCCCGGTCAGAACTGAATTGATGTGTTCGATTAAGTTCTATGTCAAATAAATCAGAGATCGAGAAACCTAAATGCTTGACTAACCATTCCATAGGATTGTCAGCATGATATCTAACAGAGGACTGTACGATCCCTTATCTAAAGGACAAGATTGATTAGATCAGAGTTGACAGCGTCTTTGAGAGCTACGATTGCAAACCAAATTGTACTTGTATAGTTACTAGACTTATCCAAGTGGGAGACTGTTGGAATAGTGTCTAAGGCTGTAACTATATTAGGCAGGTATTTGATCCAGTTGTGCATGGTCCTTTTGGGTTGCCTTCACCATAGCAACTTGATAGGATGATTTAATAAGAGAGAGTAAATATTATTAATATATTATGGGAATAATATAGTGAATAATATATTGTTATTTGATTAATATAAGTCAAAGAATTAATTAGAATTAATTTGGTGACTTAAAGAGATTAATTAAATAAAGGGGTATAAACTGTCAATTGTTTGATAGTTAAGCTTTAGACTGTAAATCCATTTGGATATGCTATGGACGGATTCCAGAGGCTTTAGGATAGCTCAAATCGTCCAAAGGGTTATCTAGGAATGGATTTGGATAGCCTTAAGAGAAGATTATCCAATTAGGGTTTAGGTTGTAACCCTTAAGGAGTCTACAAGTATAAATAGACCCTATGGCTGATGGAATTTGACACATCTCCTAAAGCAAGGAACCTCTGGTCGAATTCCTCCCCTCTCCTTTCTCCTAAATCATTCTTATTGCTATTGGTGTTTGTAAGCCATTAGAGGAGTGACATTTGTGACTCTAGAAGCTCCAAGACCTCAAGATCAACAAGGAACTCAAAGGTATGATTCTAGATCTGTTTCAATGTTGTTATTTAGCCTAATTAGTCATTAGAAGACTTGGATTCAATGCATGTTTATTAGAAAGCCTAGATCCGAGCATTAGGGTTTTGCATGCGCACATAGGAAAGTTCTTATGGCTAAAACCCATCAGTAACACCCAAATGAAACATCAAGGCTAGGATCCAACACAATACTCTACAACCTAGAAGAGGGATGTCGTAATCTAGTTGCAGAATATTTGAAGGTAGGTAAATGACGATTTACCAATTTCCACTATGAAAAACGAAAAGGAAATTAAGTTTTAAATGTATTGAAAACTCCTAGATACTTTTGAGATTCATTGAACTTTTCAATGACATGTTTAATCTCGATTATGCCCTTCAAGTTTGTGATTGGGATGCCGAGTATCACAAACAAGGTGTGAATAACCATGCGAATCAACACAGTGCACTCAATGCTACTATCACCTAATCAATGTGCCGGTTAGCCACACACGCTCCATTGATTTATGACAAACATCAAGCCACCTTTCACTACCAATGTCAACCCCAAATTAGCGTTCCGGTTAACCACACACGCTCCACTAACATTTAACAAGGGTATGAAGTGTAATTCCATGGATTAACATACAATTTCACATTTTTCCTAAAGTAACTATGATTTGGGAATTTAATTTGTAAACGATGTTTAGTTACTTTGTACTTCATTATACTTATAATGGAAGGTTTCGTCCTATCCTACCCGTTCGGCTAACGACCCTCCACTAGTCAAGAGTGCGGTGGGTAAGAGTGGATTTCCATTCAATCGTCATTTTATAGGCAATTTCCTTAAACACCCCATATAGACTAGCTTTGTGAATGAGACCTACTAACGGTAAGAATGACTATTTACTCATACATATATGATATTAGACTTTTAATGTTATATGTATTGTATAGGGTGTATTTTAAACTTTTAAAATATTAGGTGGTCTAATTTAATTAAATGTAAACCAAAACTTTATGGATTTATTAACTCTCTTTTAATTATACACTTTAATTAATTAACAAAACCATAAGGGTGTAATTTGAACTTTTCAAAATACTAGGGTTTTAGAATTTAATATTTCAAAATTAAACTTTTAATCAAATTTCAAATTCCAAAACTTGAGGGCAAGTTTTGAACTTTTCAAAACAGTAGGGTTTTAGAATTTAAATATTTCAAAATTAAACTTTTAATCAAAAATTTAAATTCCAAAACTTGAGGGCAAGTTTTTAAACTATTCAAAACACACAAGAACAAATTGCAAATAATTTAAAATTAAACAATTCATTTATAACTATCTAATTTGACTTTTATTTGTATTTTTCACAAGATAATTCAAATCTAAATTACAAATAATCAATCTTTATCTAATAAAACAAATGATTATCTAAATTTTGATAATTATCTTCTATTTTGGCAAGGATAATCTCCAAATATTTATAAAATTTGGATTTTAATAATAAAAAACGTTTTAGGTAATTATCTACAGCCAAAACAAGTCAAAATCCCGAAATTTGCTCCATCCGACCCTCTGGCTCGTCGAGTCTGGCATGGACCCGTCGAGTTCACTATGGACTCGACAAGTCACCCAGTTGACTCGGCGAGTCAGGCCCCAAAAACTCAAAAAATTCGATTTTCAGTCAATTTTCGATCAATTAAGCATCAAATTCACTAACAAACAGCCCTAGGCTCTAATACCACTGATGGGTTTTGAGCATTACATCATTCCTATGGTATACATGCAAACCCTAATAGCTTTGGATCTAGTTTGTCTAATGAACATGCAATTGAATCATCCAAAGCCATAAACCCTAGACCTAATAAGCTATAACTGAAATTAGGGTTTAGATCTTACCTTTGATTGTTATGTTGCAATAACAATCAATTCCTCCTTTGTGATTGGCTTCAGAAAGCTTAGTGCCTCAAGTGTTGCACCTCTAATGGAGTCACAAACACCACTAAGCAACTAGATGAAGAAGAAAGAGAATGGGAACTCCAAAAACGTCCAGAAACCCTCTTGAATTGGTTGGCCACGTTTTGGGGGTTGGGGGTTTTTAAATAGGTAGGCTATTAGGGTTATCTAACAAGGAAACCCTAATTTGACTGCTTAAGCCCTAAGCAATCCATGGACTCCCTTTAGAATACCTCTTGGACGAAAATCATATGGGCTCCCCATAGATTTCGTCCAACCTTTATTCTAAAGCAATCCATAGCTCAATTGCAATTATCTTTTAATTACAATGCTAGTCCCCTAAGTTTAATTAATCTCTTTTAGCCACAAAATAAATTCTAAATTAATTCTTGACTAATATTAATCAAACAATATGATTTCTCCTTTAATATATTATTCTCATAATATATTAATAAATCATAATTAATCCTCTCTCCTTAATTCATCCTACAATTTGCTATGGTGAAGGCAACCCAAAATGACCATGCTCATAATCGGGTCAAGTACACACTAAAATAGTTATGGACTTAGACACTAATCCAACAGTATTTTCTTGTATATACGTAATGTTATAGTTGAAATGGTTACCCTTGATACGATGTAATATGCAAACATATAAATAAAGCATTTTTCTATTTATAAAACATAGTGTATCCCAAGAGAGTAAAGTCGTGTTGCGAGGTGTTTTGCAGGTTAACCTCATCATATGATACTTGTAATAATAGTATGAAAAGTATAGCAAAAGATTGATATTTTCACACGATTTTAGCCGTGTGTTAACTTGTATTCCCCCCTTTAAAAGTGTTTAAAAGCATTTAAAAAGCATTTAAAAGTGTAGTGATAGGGGTATGAACTCACCTGGTAGGAGTTACGTTTTGGTGAAAACGATGCTTTACTCGGGCAATACTTCGACCGGAAAGAAGTCAATTTCATGGAAATCTCAGGGCTTCGAACTGCCGTCAGAGCTTGGATATGAAACCGGGGTGTCGGGATAGTCTCGGGAGGGTAGAAGTATGAAAATATGGAGAGAAAGTGGTAAATTGGCAACCAAAACCCGTAAGCCTCACATCCTTTATATAGGGTCTGGAAAAACCTCAAACGCGGGGCGTTCCTTCGTACGCAGCGGGTATAAGAGCCCTCGTGCATCATGGCTTACGACCTCGGACTTGATGGGAGAAGGGACAGGCCCTGGGGTACGAATGTTGCGCGTTCCCTCAGAATGCAGGGCGTTCCTTCGAACTAGCCTCGAAGTTTGTGCCCCAATCTTTGAAATTCCGTAAATTTTGTGTACGCGCTCCGTTTTTGGTGTTCTTTATATCCACGCGTAGGTGAGAAAATACTCTACAACTCTCGTTTATACTTCATTGGCTAATTTTGACTTTATTTTTTATATTATATTTTTAACAGGCCAGGACTGGAAAAGTTCGTTAAAAATCCATAACTTCTTCATCTGACGTCCGTTTTCGTCTGTCTTTTTACCGTTGTACAACTATTGACGAGATCTTTGATTCTCTTTTAGGTCGTGTCAGCTAAAAATTGCTCGATCTCTATTTCGAGTTTTTAGATGTCTACAGCTATATCCGAAACTTAGAAAAATCATAACTTCCTCATACGAAGTCAGATTTGGGCGTTCTTTTTATATACGTTTACGGTTTAGTGATATCCACGACTTTCATTTAGATATGTAAGGCTAAAAAATATTTTATTGAAATTTCGCGTTTTATGCTTAATAGTGTTTTACCGGTTTTGTTGTGGATCTTCGATTGGTCATAACTTCTTCCTTATAACTTAGATTTTAGTGTTCTTTATATTTCTGAAAACCTTGTTATGATATCTACCACTTGGTACATTCAAATTGAGATTTTTGAACATTTCATTTTTGACACTATTCTTTATATTATCAAAATAGGTTACAATGCTTGACTTTTGAGCATAACATTGAATTGAAATATCAGGTTGTTACATCATCCCCCCGTTAGAGGCAATTTCGTACCGATATTATTTACAAAGTAAGTGTTTATGGACTAGGGAAGAGATGTAGGTACTTTTGTTGCATTTGATCTTCTCGCTCCCAAGTGAATTCAGGTCCTCGCTTAGCAATCCAACAAACCTTCACTATTGGTATGCGACCTTGCTTCGTTCGTTTGATTTTCCTATGCATGATTTCGACAGGCTCTTCCACAAAGTTAAGATTTTCATTCAATTCGATCTCCTCGAGTGGAATTACAAGAGTCTCATCAGACAAACACTTTTTTAGATTAGACACATGGAATACAGGATGTACTTTGTTAAGTTCGAGTGGTAGTTGGAGTTTATAAGTTACTGGACCTATCCTTGAAATTACTTCAAAGGGTCTAATGTACCTTGGGTTTAGTTTTTCACGCTTCCCTAAGCGTACCATGCCCTTCCAGGGTGAGACCTTCAGTAGGACACGGTCCCCAACCTGAAATTCCAAGGGTTTTCATCTCTTGTCGGTGTAGCTCTTTTGTCTGTCTCGTGAGGCTTTCAGTCGTTCATGGATTTGAACGATCTTTTCAGTCGTCTCTCTAATGATTTCCGGACCAGTGAGAGTGTTATCAAGGACTAGACCTCTCGCCAACTGTATGTCACCCACTTCCGCCCAGCATAGAGGTGATTTGCACTTGCGGCCGTAGAGGGATTCAAATGGAGCAATCCTGATGCTAGTTTGATAACTGTTGTTGTATGAGAATTCAGCTAACGGTAAGTGGGTGTCTCATGCTTTGCCAAAGCCTATAACACAAGACCGCATCATGTCTTCTAGGGTTTGTATCGTTCTCTCACTCTGTCCGTCAGTTTGTGGGTGGTAGGCTGTACTCATGTCTAGCCTAGTCCCCAAAGATTTTTGTAGTGATTGCCAGAATCGTGAAGTGAATCGACTTTCTCTATCCGAGATGATAGATATCGGTACTCCATGAAATCGTACGATTTCTCGGATGTAGGTTCTTGTTAGTTTCTCCATCTTATCGATCTCCTTAATTGGTAAGAAGTGGGCAGATTTGGTTAACCTGTCAACAAGCACCCAGATGGTATCGTGACCACCTTGCGTCTTGGGTAGTTTGATTATGAAATCCATGGCAATCTACTCCCACTTCCACTCAGGTATTTCAGGTTGTTGGAGTGTAGACTTGATGGTTTTTGATGCTCTATTTTGATCTTGGCACAAGTTAGGCATTTGCTTACGTAGGTAGCAATTTCTGTCTTCATGTTTGGCCACCAATAAAGTTGTTTGAGATCCAGATACATCTTATTTGAACCTGGGTGTACAGAGTATCGAGTCTTGTGTGCTTCGTTCATACCCAACTCTCTGAATCCACCAAACTTCGGTGTCCAAGTAATCTTATGATTTGAAATTCTAGCAATAGATGTAATTTTAAATTTAAATGTATATAAGTTTTCTATGAAATAATTATGTAAGTATAAACTTGGTAGCTTATGAGCTACTTTTTTGTAGGAATTTTGGAAATATTAATATTAACTAGGTTATAACCCGTGGAAACCACAGTTGGTATGTTTACAATTATTATATAAAAGTGATATTTAAAACCAAGTCATGTTGAAAAAGCATACGGTTATATGGATTTTGTAGATGACAAAATCCACAAAAATAGTGTAAAATGTTAATGAAAAACTCTTAACTTGTGTTATGTTACCAGAATTCTATTGGACTGAATAGTATTAGCATGATCTTTAGTTAGTGATACAAGTAGTGGCTGCCCAGGTATAAAGCTCATGCTAGAAAATCATATGAGAATTTAAATCAACTCGCAGAAGTAATGAAAGAAAACCGATGTTTTTGGTAGAAAATACAAATTTATGTTTATCTCGCATACTTGTTTAAAATTGTAGATATATTGTAAGTGTCAAGTAAAGAAAAAAGTTGAAAGTTGTATTCTATAGATCACTATTGAGCAATAAATATACAGAGAATTATTGGATCGCTTAGGGGCTTGAAACACACTTTTAATGTAGAAAATACCATTTTTATACATTTAAGATATTATATAAAGAAACTTATATCAAAAAGCCACCAACTCCGGCTCCATTACTGCAACACTTGTTGTTGGGGTGCAAGAAATGAAAGAAGTCGAGAACTATGATTTTATAAATGGATAAAATGTTAGAATTAGCAACATACTTTTATTGTGATGTTAATTATAACATTATACTTTAATTTCTTCATATTAGAACATTGTACTTTGAGAATGCTACCCACTTGAAAGTATAATATTACAATTAAATGAAATGAAAGTTAGATGTTATAAACCTAATAATTGAGTAAAATTTTTCAAAGTACAATGCCTTAAAAAGAACAAATGGTAAATTACATGAATGGTCCCTTTGGTTTAGGGTAGTCCTGTGTTTAGCCCCTAACTATTTTTTTTAACTCGGATGGTCCTTGATTTGGTTTTGTTGCATTTTTTTTATCCCTAAAGACTATTTTGCCCTTTATATTACTTTTTGCAACTTTTTTTTTACTATTTACGTTAATAAGTGAAACCTCTGGTCATCGCCTCCACAAATGTTATTCATATTAATGAAAGTGCCACATGTTCCAAATAACTAAAAGTTCAAAATCAAATAAAAATTTACCTTCAAAATTCAATACTTCCTCATGATGAAAAATACTAATTAAACTCTAATGCAACCTAGCATATATATATATATATATATATATATATATATATATATATATATATATATATATATATATAACATATTAGAAAGCATGATTATTCAGGAATAAAAATGTAATTCTTACGAACTCGTTGAAAGAATTTCTTGGCATCAAATATTTTGTAATTGATTTTCATCAAAATCTGCCAGCTTTTTATAGAAAAAGCTATTGAAGAAATTGACTCTTTCTTAAACAGGTTTAATCTTCTTCAAACATTTTCCATTAAATCAAACTTTGTCATTTAACTTGTTCTAAATCTATTATATTTTATAATCCAATTAATGATGAATTACATATATAGTTAAAAGTATAAAAAAACACTTAACTCAATTTTACAAGTCAACAATATAATTGATTCATTTTTCTGGATGCAGCAGCTGCAAGTCTCTTTTAGATATAGAAATAAAATCACAATCCCGTATGTAATATCTTCAAACATTCATATGATTTGTAAACCAATTAAGCTAAATGTCACGAAAGAGATTAGAAACCAATTATAATCTTACATAGAAAGGACTCACTAAAGATCAACATCCAATTTTTCCTTATATTGCCCATCAAAATATTTAATAAGCTCTTGCAAAGGGTCACAAACATTTAAATTCACCTTCAAAATGCATGTTAGAATGTTTGGATTTGTACCATGGATTATAGCATTCCTGCTAAAAGAGACTACTAGTTCATCGTTTCTGACCAATACATCTCCACTGATAAATCATATCCAAAACAGTAAAAATCAAATCAAATGAAAAACATGGTGAAATATTGAAATTAGAAAGAAGACATTAGAATAAGATGTATCAACCAGTTGGGTATAAACCCTTCTTCGTTGACCTCCTAAATCCACTTTTCGACTAAAATAATCAATACGGTCTAGGACACTACAAGAAAAAGACCCTTTTACGACGCGCAAACCACGACACTCGTTGATTTGTGTTACGCAAAAGAGAGTGACATTAAAAAAGTGTCATCTCTTCAAAAAATTTAACAATAGAGGACACGCATTATTGCGTGCCCTTAAATTAGTGTCTAAACAAAAAAACAAAAAAACACGGAGGGCACCTATAATAAAACGCGCGTCGTCTAAGGATATCGCTTTATAATTTTTAATGGAACGTGCGTTCCATCCTTTAACAGTGGGGGGAAATGAAATTCTGAAAAAATTAAAAACCCCGCCTTCCTTTTTTTCTCCTTTCCCTCTTGCCCAAATTATGGACGCTCTTTCCTTCCCCCTCCCGACATTGACTGCTGCCTAGTTCTTCCCTCACTTACTCTTACCTACTGGAACCACCATATCTCCCACTCGATGTTGAAATTGTTAGAAAAAGCCCTAATTATACTCTTAAGTCTAAATATTAGGAATGCAAATCTTGATTCTCGTTTGTTTCAGATTCCCCAAAGATTAATCGAAAAACACACAGACGAAGAACTGTAACTTTGCTCCATTAACTTCCCGATTACATCTCGTCATCACCTTTGAAACTTCTGCATTAGAGACCTAGGTAATTCTTTTATTTTTTTGTTTCTTCACATATCTTTTTCTAGTTTTGAATGATTTGGTGGCTCCTATGTAAAAATTTGGACCGTATCCAGCAAAAAAATTGGACATTTTGAATAGAAAGCGAATCTGAATCTAGCACTCTCGATATGATTATCAGGCTCAAAGGAGTGGGCGTCGTTAGGAAGGTCGTCATGGGTCGCTAAGGGCGCTAAACACCTCCCGCTATCTTCCGCCAAAGGGGTCGCCAACCAAGTCTCGCCAGCAGCTTAACGAGAAGAGAGAGAGAGAGAGAGAGAGAGAGAGAGAGAGAGAGAGAGAGAGAAAGGAGTAAACATGTTCAGGCCTTCATAGTGGTAACTTCCATCCCTAAATCGATTTATGTTCATCTGTTTTTTTTACTTCTCGATTTATTATGTTAATCCATTGTGCATCTCTATTGTTTCTGTTTTTGTTCATATTTCAACGAATTATCAACTCCTATACTCCATTTTTTTTATTTATGTGTTTGATTTCTGCAATTTACCTTTGTCTTTCCATCGTTTTTAGACGAACACCAAGTGTTCGATGAAATTCCCCAGATATTATTAAGTCTTTAGCACCTCTTACATATGTTTTATGAAGTGAGAAATGCTTCATTTGATTATATTCACATGTATCTTTATGTTTTCAATATTTATCCCTTTGATTTCACCTTTTTCTGTATATCATGATTTCTAATTTGATAAGGGTTACCAAATATTGATGCATGTGAGGATCAATTCGATAATTTACAATTTATCTTCTAGGCCTTTGAGTTTCAGTAATACAAGCCCTAGAGTGCAACTAGCTCCTGTAAGAATATAATCTGGAAATTACCAAGGTACAGAAGATGAAAAAAATACAGATTAACAGGGGAGAACGGAAGTAGAACAGGGGACAAATGACTTTCTGGGAAAATTTCTTTGTTGGTACGCCTTATTAATAAAAAACGAGAATGTGATGCCTTTCCTTTTGTTCCCTGTTTGATGAGTTAGAAGAAATAAACTTGTAGGTATGGTCTGATTAGGATCCCAGACCCATGTTTGCTGAAATCTTCTAATATTATTTGTTAGTCTGGTTTTTTTAGCCCCTGTAATACAGTTTCTTTTTTACTACATGACATGGACTTCATGATTGTTGGTCTGATTTTTTTAGTGTTGTATTACTATTTGTTGTTAGTGTTGTATTACTATTTGCTGAGGATATTTTTGTCATTTTCTTTTATTTCATGATTGTTTTTAACTATTACTATTGTTGCAGGTGGTTACTAGGTGCAATAATGTATGAGATGCTTGTTGGATAACCTCCATTTTATTCAGATGATCCGATAACTGCATGTAAAAAGGTATACCAAGCTGCAACTGATTATTATTTTTATTTGCTGTATATTTATTATTTTGTTGGGTTCACAAAAAAGATCTAGGAAATGCGAAAACAACTATCTATTGGGTGGCTGGTTATCTTCCAAAAGATATGCTTCAAGTGGTCATCATTTATGTTCAGGTAAATTTGTATAAAGACGATGCATTACATCATTTACAAGATCTTTGTCTATCTTCCATGGTTTTGACTGAAGTGATTTCTTTTAATAAGCACAATGTTAGACATGCTGGCTAGCATTTTTTCAGTCTCTGCTTTGTGATTTTGCCTCACACTCTCACAGTATGAAAGTATAAATGAAGTTTTTTTTTTTTGTTTTTTTTGCCACTAACTTGAATGCAAAACAGGTGTTGGTTTAGATAAGCCAAACGAATGGGGATTTGATACTACACAGGTTTCTTTGTGTCTTGTTATTGTGAAGTATTGTTGTAGTTAGAATGTTGTTAGATAACAATTTTGGAGCAAAGTGTTGGTAGTGTGAAGTTTTAGATTCATATAATATTGTTGTAGATTTCACTGTCGTACTCTTTTATGTAGAAAATACATAAGCCAAGGGTGTTGAATTTTTACCACAGGTATCATGTTGTCGTTTCTTGTTTCTAATAATAAGCTTTAGCCACCAGCAACTTAAGAATGTTGTTTTTGTTCCTTGTTAAAGGATTTCTAGTTTGGGCTTTGCCTTAGAATTGCAATATTGCATCTGTTATACAATCAACTCCAAGTTACTCACTCTTTGCCTTGATGTTTGTTTGTATATGCATACTTTCTATCTTGAGGAATTTGAGTATGGATTGTTTTTCTAAGTAAAAATTAGATGTAGTTAAAAATATTGTGGAAGTGATTCCAATAATATCTTAAGGCAATCTTTTGGATACATCTACTTATGACCCCTTACAAATCCATCTCACAAAGGAACCCTTGGTGGAGGAATACAGGTCTAGAAGTTGAGTTCATGTGATCTTTGTGAGATAGCACGCTATTCCATTTACCAATCAGGTTTCTAGCTCCCACGTTCTCAAGGTAAAAACTGTTTCAAGTTTATAAATATGGGCAATGAAATTTATTTAAGTTTTTGCATTTCTTTACCCGTTATAGCAATGTACTCAGTACTCACATTTATTTACAGATAATTAGCAACTTATAAGTAGGTTGGTTGGTGTTATGTGAAAGTGAAAGGGGTAAGTGAAATTTGAGAGTGATTTATGTTTTTTTAGTCACATTGCATCAGACTCAATTCCAGCTTGGAAATGGTGGTTTGTTTGGTGCTAGTTATATTCAGGTAAAAGATTTCCCATCTCTTATATTAATGTTTGGTTTTAATGTTTGGCTTATTACATTACTTTTGTCTCCTTTGTTGTATTGATGAGGCTTGAGCATGCTGGGCTGTTAATGTTCTTGTTTGTTTTCATTTATGCAGGTAACAATCTTGTTGAAAGGACTTATGAATCAGATATTAATGGTAACAAGTTTAACACTCGAGTCCATACGATTAGATGTTAATGGTAACAAGTTTAACACATGTGTCTTTGTTATACATACAAATTAAATGCAATGGATTGTATTTTTTGTATATGGTATTTTATTTTATATTATGCAATGGATTGTATTTTTTGTATATGGTATTTTATTTTTATTATGAGAGATTAAATGCAAATTTAATTTATAAATTAATAAATATATAAATATATTTAAAAAAAAAAAATTAAAATTACGATACGCAACAATGTGTGTCGTCTTCATTTATGACATGGCCTTTCTTGACTGGTGCTTCCTTGATACGCATTGCATGTCATAAACACGCGCGTCGTAAGGTTACGACACGCAAATGCGTGTCGTCTTCCTTTATGACAGGGCCTTCCTTGATACGCAATGCGTGTCATAACCGCGCGTCGTAAATGCGCGTCGTAAATGCGCGTCGTCTATAGACGACGCGCAAAAGCGCGTCATCTCTCTTTATGACATGGCCTTCCTTGACGCGCATTTGCGCGTCGTCTGAGCGTTTTACGACGCGCAATGAGCGTCGTAAAAGGCCTTTTTTCTAGTAGTGGGAAGAAATTGGACGAGGGATGCGCTTTAAGCAAACAAAAACTATAACATAAGTTATATTGGGGCTCACCGATGGAATCAACACATCTATTTCTCCGGTCGTTAAAGTAATATTGAAAATCATGTTGCTTTCACTGGCGGTATTTAGATATAGATTTAGGTTGGAGTGGTGATTCACTATCTTCAAGAAGATGAAAAACAAAAGATTATGAGAGAGCCCTGAAAACTATACCATAACTTCCTTCTCTGATTAGTAAAACCTAGAAACGTAAACCCCAATAAAAAAATCAAGAAAGCCGAAGAGAGGAAGAGATAGAGGAAGAAACTACCCTGCTTTCGTTTAAAAGCAAAAGTTGTACATGGTGATTAAATTAGGGTTTCCAAGAGAGACAAAGATAGAACTGAATAAACAAAGTAATATGCAGGGCTTTAGTCTGATCTGAAATACAACGGCGTGAGTTTAATATTTCATCATAGAACCTTAATTGCATTGCATATGCAATTGTAATCCATGTGATTCCATAGATATATAAATATAAAACGCATTCAATTTTGAATTTTAAATAATTATTCTCACTGATTTTATGGGATTTGCAGTCATAGCCAACAGATTAAAGTCCAGAAAAACAAAAAAAGAGGTAGCGATGGCTGATTTTTAGGCTTCTCAAATGGAAAGTTTTAAAATGAAAAGTAGTTTTTGGAATGAGCAGGAAAATGAAAACTCTATGCATAGAATAATGCCACGTGGCAAAATAAAGTGCACAAAGTATGACATGTGACTCTTTAGAGAGTCTTTTATTAGAAAGAGAGAAGAGATTAACCTAAAACTATTGCTGATTTTATGGTTTTGATTGCAGGTATTTTAGGATATAAGATAATATCCTTCAAATAAGGAAAACTGAAATGCTGATATGTAGGAATTGAATGTCGATTGATGTAGTGATTTAGTGGGTGAGAAAAGTAGAGAGTAT
Organism: Lactuca sativa; assembly: GCF_002870075.4. Lineage (NCBI taxonomy): Eukaryota > Viridiplantae > Streptophyta > Magnoliopsida > Asterales > Asteraceae > Lactuca > Lactuca sativa. Next base: position 68,649,333 of record NC_056631.2, on the reverse strand, counting down.
AAGACTTGAGAGAATGCCACGTGGCTTCTAGAGGAGGCTTTTATTAAGCATGGTCCTGCATGGAGATGGAGATGGAGATTTATTTAGAATCAAGAAAGATTTATTTAAACTAACATCCGGCTCAAATAAAAGACCCAAAGTGGAAGCTATGTGATTGGTCGATTGGGTATTTGTTTCACAGCTCAATGGCCACGGCCCAGGGGATAGGGTTTGATGTTACGCCTTACGCATATAAAAATTGATTCATCTCCACCGTAGGGTTGCAGTACAGCGTAGAGGCGGAGGAGAAGCCGGCAAATCAGGGGACGATTGCTTCACGTAATAACGGTAATCGTGAAAACCTAATCTTCCGTCCGAGTCTACTAATTTCATTACTGTGTGATTTATGATACGGATCCCGATCCCGGTTCGAGGACAATGGTTTTGTTTAGTTATTTTCTAGGGTTTGTTTTTTGTGTTTCTTTCTGATATAAGTTTCAATGGTTCATCGACTCTGAAGAAACTTAGTTTATTTATTTTGCATCAAATTTAGGCGTAAAAAAGTTTCAAATTGATCGAAAAAATTAGTTGTTTTTTTTTTTTTTCCTTCACTGCTGAAAATCGTAATTGGAGGGAGCTGTTGACTATTGGATAACATGCATTTACAAAGCTGTTTCATTTTCATCTTAGTTTAGCTTTGTTTGAAGGGGGACAAGAAAACTCGAATATTAATGTAAAATTTGTGCATGTCTTGATTTTACCATGGTTTTATGTGTGTGATTCATGGGTCTGCTGAATGTTTGGTATTGTTTATAACAACTTAAGTATTGCATACCATAAGCATAAGCATATGTAGTCTGCGTCAATAGAGCTTAAATCAATTAACAATGATTGGATTTGGTGAATTAATTATGCATATGTCAGTATATCATAAGGCAGTTGAATTGGTTTTGGGCTTTGGTTTTTGAACTCTTATTTAGGCTTCAAAAGTCAACCAACCCCAGATGGATGGAGAAAAGAAGAATGGATCAGGTTTGTATGCAATTGCTACTTTCTGTTGAAAGAGTTTCCTCTAAATATGTTCTCAATTAGAATTATAGATACACAGAGACCAAGTCGCATATATAAAAAAAATCTCGGTCAACTTATTGTTACATAGGACACTCTCTACAAAAATATTATAATTAAAAAAATATCCATATATCGATTGGAAATCTTGAAGAATAAGGTGTAAATCCTTTGGTTGGAAGCTTAAAATTTTTTGATTCAGGAAACGAGACACAAGACATGGATCAAGATGAAGGACAGCTTGAATCCAGGTTACTAGATATTTTTATTATTATTATTGAATGAATGAATGACATAATTTTAAAAATATTGACATTAGAGAATAATAAGTTAAGTTTGCATTAATTTGGATTTTTATATTATTTTTCAGTGTAGATAATTTTTCTTTGAATACGTTGGCCAAGGATATAAATAAAATTATGAGGTGTACTGGATCCTTGGTAAACAAGTTTGAAGATCTGGGCACTCGCTTACAACGTATCGATGCGGAGTTGAAAAAATATCAACCAAAGCCAACGCCTGAGATTCCTACAGAGGAGAAGCCATCTCCTTACGACCCAAACATACGTCTACCAACATTCCCTGACAATTTTAATCTTGATGTCTTTTGCAACTGGGTTAAGGAGATAGAATTCTATTTTGAGTATTATTGTGTCCCAGAGCATGAAAAAATAGACCTTGTAGCCAACACATTGCCACTTGAAGGAGAGGCTTTTCAATGGTGGCAAGATATCCAACAGCTAAACAAGAAACTCTATAAAAATTATCACATTCAGTGGACAGGGATGAAGATGCTGTTTATGGATAAATTCCTTTCTCCATAGATTGTTTGATAGCCAACCAAAAATCCAAAGTTCGAATTTATTTATCTAGGGAAAATGGAATTGCATGTATTGGAATTTAAGGAAAAAATGGTTGTTTGCTTGAAAATAGTTGGATATTTATATATACTAGGAACATTTGAAGGGCCGTGGGTATTGTTAAAAACCGACTTAATGCAAAAATTAGAATTTATTCACACTGGATTTGATTTTCTACATATAATGATTTGGTTTAGAAAGCATATTTTTTTTTTCATTTAGAAGATTTAAACAAAAAACCAAACAAGGACACAAAGGTAGAGATGCAGAAATTAAAGTTACGAATATCATAGTAGACAAGTATCATGGGATGGAGAAGATTTTATGATTATCTGGTAATAATAAGAGGAATAACTATTAACCGACACAGTCCAATCATGGTTCAGTTTGTATATTTTCCCAATTCATAACTAATTGTTTGGTTATGGTTTTATAGATTAAATTGATAACTTAATATATATATATATATATATATATATATATATATATATATATATATATATATATATATATATATATATATATATATATATACTAATTTAAAATCCGTAGGAACCAGAATTATAAAATTAATCAAATTTTTATAGTAAAAACTTAAAATTATTTTAAATAAACTATTAATTAAGAGATTTTTTTAGTTATATAAAATTATAATCATTGATTTAAATAAATATGTTAAATTATATTACTTTATAATTTGTATTAATTTTATTTTTATTTTTGTTATAATGTTATTAATTTAATGTAATTAAAATGAGAAATTTGAAATTTGAAAAGAAGAATCAATAGGTTGCCAATTTGTATGCATTAATCTACCTCCTCTAATAAACAAAACCTATAATTTGCCACATGTCCCATTTCTACATTGCAAACCTGCCACGTGTCGTCTACTGCAATTAATCATATTTTATAAAATAAACTAGGCAAATGCCCGTACGTTGCCCAGAAGCATCTATATAGCTGAAATCTTTACAAATATATGTTTTGAATTGTATAATAATATATACATCTATTAAAACTGCATAATCTCAATCTTTTGAATGACCTCTATCTGCGGATTATTCATGAATAAAATTAAATATAATATATGATTTAATATTATTTATAGTTGTTATTATTTTTAATTCATTTTTAAAATTTATTTGCTTAACATTTCAATTTCCATTAGTGTAATCATTTAAAACATCAAACAATTTTTATTTTATTTTAAAGGTAACAATATAATCATTTATATAGAGCTATTTTTAACTATTGTTATTGTAAGTTATTTTAAGCTACTTATTTCAAAACTTTTAACGATTATAAAAAAATCTTTAGGAAATATTTTAGTGAATTGATATTACAATTTAGTTTTTTGCATTTAGCACTACAATTTATCACTTTTCACTATTTATAAAATATTATTTGGATTTTTTTAAGTGGAACTGAAATTTATATTGAAGTTGACCCTGTAATGTTATATTTAAATTAATAATTTAAGGATTTTGCCCATACAGTTCAAAAGTTGTAGCTTTAAACTGATAATGATTAAATACAACAACATATTAAATCTAATAAATTAAGTATAATATGTTAAAAGTTAAAGACATAACTTTATAAGTACAAGTAAAAATATTATTTTAATATTGAAATATAGTTTTTTTTTATTACACTTTAGGTTTGATACTTATTTAACCTTATTAACCAATTTATAATCATTTTTAGAAAGACACTACAATTTACCACTTTTAACAATTTACAAAATATTCTTTGGGTTGTTTGAGTTGAACTAAATTTTATATCTAAGTTGATCCTGTAAGGTTATATTTAAATTAACAATTTAAGTATTTTATACAAATTGATCAAAAGTTATAGCTTTAAAGTGATAATGGTTTACATATAACACATTAGACCTAATAAATAACGTATAATATGTTAGAAGTTAAATACAAACTTTATAAGTAGAAGAAAATATATTTTTTTAATATTGAAATTTAGTTTATATATGATTACACTTTAAGTTTGATATTTATTTAACCTTATTAACCAACTTATAATAATTATTAGAAAGAAACTGAAAAGTCATGAAAGTTTCAAATGAATGTGGTAAAAGGAAAAAATGCATGAGAGTTTCAAATGAATGTGGTTCAAGAAAAAATACAAACTTTATAAGTATACTAGGCGAATCCCCGCGCGTTGCGTGAGAATAGAATTATATAGTTAAAATAATAACTTTTACCACATTATTATTTAATATTTCTACTTTGAAACAAAATGTTAGTAGTAAAGCAAACATATAGTTAACATAAGTAAAGCAAACATATAGTTAACATATTAGTTTTAATAAACATTATAGTTTAATTTTTAAGTCATTGTGATATATACAATTATTTGATAATTTTGTAAACCGTTTAAAATTATGTAAATTATATATCAAATGAATGATAATATAACGGGTAACAAAATGTATGATCAAAAATATGAACTACAACTTTTAGTAACATAAAAATAGAAAAACATCTATTATAACATTTGTATTAAATATATATATATATATATATATATATATATATATATATATATATATATATATATATATATATATATATATATATAAAATAATAAAAAATATGAAAAATAAACACTATAACTTTTAATAACATAAAAAACACTAAAACATCTATTATGACATTTATATTAACTCTTCATATTTAAATCACAAATCTCTTCAAATATATTAATGTTTTAATGAGCAAAACTTTACAACCTTATAAAAGAAAGAAAAATACAAAGTTATTAGTGATTACTAATTAATAATTAAAAGTTAAAAACTCTTGAGTTGTAACTAATAAATATACGTAAATTAGAAAACTCTTGAGTTGTAGTGTAAATTTCAAATGAATGTGGTACTTGGTAATGTATATTTATTATTATTATTATTATTATTATTATTATTATTATTATTATTATTATATTAGTCTAAATAATTGGTTTTGATGCATCATTTTAATCCCTTTAATTATTAGACATAAAGATATTTAATTATAACTTTATAACATACATAGGTGCATATACATGTTAAACAAATCACACATTATATATATATATATATATATATATATATATATATATATATATATATATATATATATATATATATATATATATATATATATATATATTCGTAAATGTCATATGTAATTCTTGTCGTGGTAATATGGATAAATTACTTTCATATGAAGAACATATCATAATAAGTCTATTATAATTACATATCAAACGTTCAAACTTATGTTATCTTTTAAATATTGTCTTTTAAATATGTTGTGTAGGATAACCCAACAAAAAAATAATAGAAAATAAACATAATCAAAAGAGAAAAACTACAATCAAATAAATAAGAGCATTAAGTGGTTGAATATATAAATAAAGATGTTACATAAACATACATTTAACTTTAAAAAAACTAACTTTTGTCAACTTTGCTCAAACAAAAAAACCTATATCCATTTTATGAATATCCTTTCTTCATTTAGCACTATTCAACCATATAAACTTGATGATGATTCTTCACTAAACTGCAATCAAAATATTTTTCTTGAAAAAGAAGAATCAAAAAGATATTCCAAGCAAAACATTGATGTTTGGAGAGTCACATTCAAGATTGAGTAATACACAAATCACATATAATGATTAAATGAGAAACTGAATATAAAGAAAGAATAGAAAAGCTTCATTTGTTTTGGTTGAAAGAAAAAAAAATCATATTACAATTACCATCGATGCGACATAACCCATTTCTTCAAATCATCATATTTGGATCGTGAATGCTTCAACTATATGAAAACTTTTGAATCACAATATCTTCAAATCATTCTTACATGTAAGATTTTATATAACACAAAAGACACAAAAGATTGGCCTTTTTATAGTGAACTTTCACTAAATGGTAATTAAACATAATATAAGTAATAAAACTTTTGAATGTTAAATCATAATTAAGAAAACTTTTGAGTTGCATTAATTAAAAAAAAGGGTTTCAAATGAATGTGGTTTGAGAAAGTTAAAAAAAGGGGGGTTTCAAATGCATGAGATTCAAGAAAAAATGCTAGCTTTATAAGTATGTATGATAATGATAAAACTTGAAAAATTGCATAAATGTAGGATCTCGTTTTTTCCAGCTTTCTCATTTTCGGATCATATAACATTCAAAATTCAAATTAAAAATCCATGTTTTTTTTGAAAACAATAACAATTTACGTTCAGTATCATTGACTACAAATCTTATCTTTTTTAAACTATTTTCAAGATTTAAATGAATCCCAAAAAATTAGGAATTTCAAAATAATATTCTAACTCCGTTTATATCGTGCTTTGTCGTCTTCAACATCCATTCCCATTATCAATTATAATTCTTCTTTCTCGTCTTCAATATTACGATTTTTGCATACTATTGACATAACAAATCTGGTGAGTTCATTTTCATAAATCAAAATTTTTAACCTTTCATGGTTGTGTTAGACAGAAAATGGTCCCAAGTGTATTTTAGTCTTTTATTGACTTTTTTTACTTTCGTTATTTCTGTTTTGATGGTTCTTGAAATGTGATAGGTTGTTACTAAAAGTGTACCAATCAACAAGAAATTGATGATCAGTATGATTGCGAATGATCAACAATGTTGATATTGTTTTTGTATTTGAATGTGTATGTTTTGATTCACATATTACCTCTTTGTTTTCTGTCATATCTAACAAATAACTTTTACCTTTTTGGTCATGTTGGTCATTTTGGTGATTTTCATGGTTGTGTTGGACAGAAAATGGTCCCAGGAGTATTTTAGTCTTTTATTGACTTTTTATACTTTCGTTATTTGTGTTTTGATGTTTTTTGAAGTGTAATGTGTTGTTACTAAAAGTGTACCCATCAACAAGAAATTGATGATCAGTATGATTGCGAATGATCAACAATGTTGATATTGTTTTTGTATTTGAATGTGTGTGTTTTGATTCATAGATTACCTTTTTGTTTTATGTTATATCTAACAAATGAATTTTACCTTTTTGGTCATTTTTAGTTTTTTTAGTTTTTTGTTTTTTGTTTGTTTTTTGTTTTTTTTGCATATAATAGCATCCTACTTTTGTTTTTTGTTTTTTCACATCATACTGTCATTTGTCATGATCTATTTGGTTGCTTTTTAATTGCTAAACCACTTCAAAAGAGAGATATAAAACTTTTGGTGACAACTTTAATTTTGAAAGTTCCAGCAGTAATACCACTCTGGTTCTTTTATTTTTACTTTGGATGTCAAATTTTATGTTATTAAAACACTACCTGAATGTTGTTTATGAATTCATGGCGTTGACATAACATTTTTTTTGCATGTTTCTAATCAGTGTAGTTAATCTTTTTTATTTTTCTTAAAATTCAAGTATATTTGTTGTTAATTTTCAGTTTTCAAATAGTTTGTTTGACCCGTAAAGTAAGAAATCAAAAACAGTGGCCGAAGTATCCACTTTTTGGATGATTCAAGTTAATTGAAATGTGTAAATGTATAAATTCGATTTAAAGTAGAGAAAATAACCCTCAAATTTCAATGGTGTTCCAATCAAACCCTCATTGATTTTTGCAAATAAGTTTGTAAAGTTTTGGAATGGACGATCTTTCTGTAATTTCATTCTATTGATTTTTGCAAATAAGTTAATTTTTAATATAAGATCTCACTTTTAACGAATGTCATAAAACTACCCCCTCAAAGGTCTAAAGGAGAGCTTTTTTTTTTTTTTTTTTTCAGTTGTGGTCAATGAAAGAAATTGAAGCTATAAATATAAAATAAATTGAACAAATCGATAATTTTTACCTTTTTGGTCATTTTGGTGATTTTATGTTATTTTTTTTTGCATATAATAGCATCCTACTTCTGTTTTTTGTTTTTTTTACTTTTGTTTTTTTTGGATGGTAAAATGGGCAGATGGGTGATATTTTCATGGTTGTGTTTGACAGAAAATGGTCCTAGGGGTATTTTAGTCTTTAATTGACTTTTTTTTTTTTTTTTTTTTCTGTTTTCTCTAACAAATAACCCCTTTATCTTTACATCATTTAGAGGTACTTTATCTAAATAATCCTAACTTAAGGTAAAAGTTTTTTTAGTGAAATCGATTATTTTTACCTTTTTGGTCATTTTGGTTATTTTTAGTGAATTCACATTACTCAGTTAATTGATAATTTCCTGATTGTTGGCTCTCAGATTTTATATAATTGATTTTTTTTGAATTTTGTTGTTCATCTTTATATATCAAGTAAACTTATTATAGATTATATATGCTATTTTAAAAATCTGAGGGGACAAAGAAAATAGAAGTTTAATTCCCTTTTCAAGTGAACTACAAATTTATTGTAATTCCCAAGTCTTTTCAATATTTATTCTCATTTCATTAACTTTTCTAATTTTTTTTTTTTACAGATATGGCTACTTCAAAGATTACATTCATAAAAGACATTGACCCAGTCAATTCGGATGTCACTATCAAAGTGAAAGTATTGAAGTTATGGACACTCAATTCTAAATTTAATGATAACGAAAAGTACTCCATCGAAATGATTTTCTTGGATGAACATGTATATTCTTATTGTTTTACAAAAAAAATTGCATTTTTACACTCATTTTTTTTTTTTTTAAATATGCTATTTGATTACAAATTGATAATGTTGTGTTGTATATTTTTTTAGGGATCTCTAATTCAAGCTAATGTTTTCCAAAACTTATTTTATAAGTTTGAAAAAAGTCTTCGTGAGGGATCCGTTTATGAAATTACCACCCTCTCTGTTGCAAAATGCAATCCACATCCGAAATCTACCATATTTTATGATCTTCCAAATAAAAGTACCTTTGTAAGGGAAACAAAACTTAAGGATTCTCTTGATTTTCCGGAAAATGTTTTCGGATTATCTTTTGTGGATTTTTAGAAAATTAATTCCAAAGTTATCCCAACCCAAAGATCTGTTGGTACGTTTTCATTTATTTAATAAATACTAATATTTTAATAGTTTACCTGACATTATTTACTAATTTTAATATTAATACAGAATGAATTTCATAGATGTTATTGGCGTGGTTGTCTCCCGTACTACTATTATCCCCTCTGAGGGGGATCTCGACACCTCCCAACTCATCACTGCCTCAATCTTGGCCGGATCAACCAATATCCCATTCTGGTTGACGAGGAGTCCTAAGAACTGGACCTATCGTAACCAGAAATCGCACTTGGAGAATTTGGCGTAAAGCCTCTCCGATCTCAAAACTCTGAGGATCTCCCTTAAATGCTCCTCATGCTGCTCTCTGGATCTCGAATACACCAATATGTCATCAATGAACACGATCACCGAACGATCCAACATCGACACGCACACTCTGTTCATGAGATCCATGAATGTCATTGGTGCATTGGTGAGCCCGAAAGGCATCACCACGAACTCGTAATGCTCATAACGAGTCCTGAACGCCGTCTTCTGGATATCCTCCTCACGTACCCTCATCTGATGATATCCAGACCTCAGATTAATCTTGGAGAACCAAGACGCTCCCTGCAACTGATTGAATAAATCGTCGATCCTCAGTAAGGGGTAATGGTTCTTGACTGTCAACTTGTTCAACTCCCGGTAATCAATGCACATCCGGTGTGAACCATCCTTTTTCTTGACAAAAAGGATCGACGCTCCCCATGGCGAGCTACTCAGTCGTATAAACCCCTTCCCCAACAGCACCTGAAGCTGCGAGGATAACTCCTGCACCTCTGGAAGCGTAAGGCGATAGGGCACCTTGGCGATAGGCACTGCCCCCAGAACCAAATCGATACGAAACTCTACTTGCCTCTCGGGAGGCACACCCGGCAACTCCTCGGGGAAAACATCCGGGAACTCACGCACTATCGGGACCTCATCGACCGACCTCGGTCTCTCTACATCTACTCTCGTATCCACCACATATGCCACAAACCCACTGCAACCCTGCTATAGGCTTTGCTTCGCTCTAGCGGCCGAACAAAATGCTGACCCGTAACGGGTACCCTCGCCATAAACCATAAGAACTCCCACACTAGGGTCTCGTATGGTCACCAGCTGTCGCTCATAGTCGATAACCGCTCTAAATCTGCTCAACCAGTCCATGCCCACAATGACACAGACATCACCCATCGCAATCGGGACCAAATCAATTGGAAACTCGACACCGAAGATCTCGAGTACACATCCTCGAATCACATCAGTGGCATACACCGCTCGCTCCTCAGCTATAGAAACTTGCAGAGGTCAACTCAACGCCTCTCGATAGATACTGATGTGCTGACTAAAGGCTAACGACACAAAAGACCGACTCGCAACCGAGTCAAATAACACCAAAGCAGGTACAGAACTCACAAGAAATGTACCCATGCATATCATAATATAAGCATAACACCACAAACTCAAATAGATATATGAAAGAATACATACCAGCCACAACATCTGGGCTGCACGGACCTCCTCCGCTGTCAACTGGAAGGCTCTCCCGTGAGCCTTTGGCGCCTCGGCCTTCACTGGCCGATTCTCTGCAGCTCAAACGGCAGTAGGGGCAGATCCCTGTGATGCCCCCTGGGATGACCCCCGCAACTACGGACACTCGGCCTTCCGGTGTCCGGTCTAGTTGCAGTGAAAACAGACTGCAAACCCCTTAGGGCAATCCTTGGCCATGTGCCCCTCCTTGTCACACTTATAGCAAGACCCTGCTCTATAAACCCCCTCATGACCCTTGCCGCACTTGCCACAAGTGCGGCCTTCTGGTTCCCTGATCTCGAATTGGCAGGCTTGGCTCACTTGGCTGCCAGCTAGGACTGAGCCGGCTGCCGATCCCTCCCCTGAGACTCTGCCTCATCTCTAGCCTGAATCTCCAACTCTATCTCCCTCTTCCGAGCATTTGCCTGGAGCTCGGCAAATGTCCGGTACGACGAGTTCGCCACGAACTGTCGTATGTCCCTCCTCAGAATACACAAATACCGACTCATACGTGCCTGCTCGGTAGACACGTGCTCAGGGCAGAACATCGCCCCTCATGGAACATCCTGGTGATCACAGTAACAGACTCAGTACCCTGCTTGAGGGTCAGAAACTCCTGGGCCAATCGCTCCCTCTCCACCGGGGGAACGTACTCATCACGAAACATGGCGGTGAACCTCTCCCAGGTCACCGCAACAAGCTCAGCAGGCGAATAGTGCGCTGTAACAAACTTCCACCAGTCCTTCGCTCCCAAGCGAAGTTGGTTTAGTGCGAACCGAACCCTCAGATGCTCCGGACATGAAGACGTATAGAATCATCCCTCAATATCAGAAAACCATCTCATCGCAGCAATCGGATCATGCGTCCCATCAAACTCTGGTGGCTTCATGTTGCTGAACTCTCAAAACAGCAACGAATCACCACCCTGAGGTCTGGCAGCAACAACAACTGCGGTAGCTGCAGCGGTTGCAGCCTCAGTAACCGCTGCGTATCTCTCATCAAAAGTCTCAATCAACGTGGTCTTAATAGACCCGAACATATCTGGGATCTCTGCGCGGATGGCAGCAGCCACCTCCTCATGAATCAACCTGTGGATATCCTCATCACTAATACCACTGCTCTCAGGTGTGTGGCGTGTCCCAACCATGATGTCTCTCTGAAATACAACACAAAATATCAGAAACTCACTCGAGTGTACACACACTCGATATCCCATTCCTACTTGATCCCTGGTACCCTAAGGATTCTTACTTGGGCTGCGCACTGATCCGGTGTCTTCAGTAGTACGGGCCCAATACTACCGTCCACACCGCTTCAGTATTCGCCCCAAGTCCTCATCCTTGGATTCCAAATCCCTAGTACTCTACTCTCACTATGCATAGTCTACTCTCTAGCAGATCTCTCATAGCTCTTCGCTGCTATCTACTCACTCTCAAGCATCTCCTAGCAGCAAAACCCCTAGGCTAAGGCATCACAAATCAGGCCACTCTATTCCTAATAGGAATACCTAGCCTACTCTAGCATGCATAACATATTATCTCATATCTCATATCACATAATATAAGGGTATTTTGGGAAATCACCGTTCGGGCGCTGGCTGATCGTACACACTGCTCTGCTCTGCTCTTTTCGAAACCTTTTTACTCTTTTAGAAAAATTTGTTTTATTTCGAAAAATCCCTCAAATCCTCAGTTTGAGTTTAAATGCACTCGAAGGTGCATCCGAATCCCTCAAACCAAGGCTGATACCAACTTGTACCACCGTAATATTTTTCAAACAATTTTTCACATTTTAAAAACATATTTTTATTCATAAACATTATAAAATCTCATCGTTTCACATATCAATCCATATAACACAACCCAAGATCATAAAGTATAAAGACTTCTCATGTGTGTACTGATCATGTGGGCGCCTTCCCGCGATCCTCACTGGTACCTGAAACACATAACACCAAACACTGTAAGCATAAATGCTTAGTGAGTTCCCCAGAATACCAGATGCAACACATATTAGCCACTCAAGGCTATAACTCTGTATGACCCTCTGGTCAAAGTGTCTTAGTGGGACCCTCCAGTTCCATAACTCTGTGGACCCTCTGGTCCTAACTCTGTGACCATTCGATCCTAACTCTGTAAACACTGAATCACATATAGCACATAATCACATAGATAACACATAGCATACAATATTCTTTGTCACATAACTCTAATTACCTCTCTAGGTAAAGTATAGTGAGAAGACTCACCTCGGATAACTCGGTAAACCTTGGACTTTGAAATACTGCACTAGCCTCCGCCTACTCACATAAATAATTACTCTAATTAATACAACTTCTAAAGGCTAGGCTAACCCCTCTCTATAAGTTCCCTAAGAAGGGTAAAAGACCATTCTACCCCTCTAATGGCTCATAAGTCCAAACACTGACTAAACCCTAAAAGTCAAAAAAAGTCAACGGAAAAACTTTGACCAGACTCGTCGAATGCACTCGTGTGACTCGGCGAGTACATGCGTGTCCTCTTCGTCCCTGGTCCTCACTCGACGCGCTGAGTCCACCCCACACTCAACGGGTTATCACAAGTCGCGAATCGCGGGGCAACCCGACTCGACTCGTCGAGTCCCTTATGGGCTCGACGATTTCCTCCCATGAAAACACTCATCTGACCTCCTGAGGTCAGATCTGCTTCTCTAATCTATAGATCTGACTTTCCCATGACCAATAAACATGTAAAGGTCGAATCTTGGTACACATGCAAGGCACTCTAGGCTTATTTTGGTGAAATCTCTTCTAACATGGCAACCTATGTCCATTTCCTCCATATAACCACAAAAAGCAGCATGGTTCAGGCTCTTTGGACCTCAAAAGGTCCAGATCTAGAGTTTAGCACTCAATGGGACACTATACTCATCTAAACAAGCCATAAAAGGGTATAGAAAACCCTAAATTCAATGCTCTTAAGCAAAAAAGAAGGATAGGATCGAATAACTACCTCAAACTTGAAGATTCAAGCTGGAAACCCACTGAAATGCAATCCTATTGAAGCGATGTATTCGGTTAACCCGCTAAACACAAGTCGGGTTGACCATCCATTAACCGAGATTTCGCAGTTATCAAAATTCAAATTTTTCTAATTAAATCCTCTCTATTAAATGAAGGTTTTTTTGCCACTTGTCAAATTTTCAAGAGTTTTTCCACTTGTCATTTTTTTCGAATTTCCATTTTTTAAAATAAAATTTCATATAAAGAAAGAAAATCATTCTATTAATTTGATAATAAAGTCTTATAAATGCTCTAAAGAAGATTTAATTTTTTTATAAATGTTTTACAAGATTACATATGTAAATTTATTATTTTATAAAATATTTAATATTTAAATATTGATATTACCATTTTTATTTTTAATAAACCCGTGTAACGGGTCTCACAACTAGTATACTATAAAAAAAACAAAACCTTTTACCCATGCAAAGCATTTTGCATGGGCCTTTTCTAGATTATATAAAGTCACAAGGGACGACGAATATATGTGATTGGTCGATTGGGTATTTGTTTCACAGTTACGCGTATAAAAATTGATTCATCTCCACCGTAGGGTTGCAGTACAGCGTAGAGGCGGAGGAGAAGCCGGCAAATCAGGGGACGATTGCTTCACGTAATAACGGTAATCGTGAAAACCTAATCTTCCGTCCGAGTCTACTAATTTCATTACTGTGTGATTTATGATACGGATCCCGATCCCGATCCCGATTCGAGGACAATGGTTTTGTTTAGTTATTTTCTAGGGTTTGTTTTCTGTGTTTCTTTCTGATATAAGTTTCAACGATTCATCGACTCTGAATAAACTAAGTCTGTTTATTTTGCATCAAATTTAGGCGTGAAAAAGTTTCAAATTGATCGAAAAAATTAGTTTTTTTTTCTTCACTGCTGATAATCGGGATGCCTTTACAAAGTTGTTTCATTTTCATTTTCATCCTAGTTTGGTTAGGTTTGGTTTGAAGGGGGACAAGAAAAGTCGATTATTAATGTAAAATTTCTGTATGTGTTGATTTCACCATGGTTTTACATGCTTGTTTCATGGATATGCCGAGTAATTGGATAGAATACATAAATAAATAATCTCTTGGTAACATATTTTTGGTATTTGTTAACTTTCTTGATTGTTTTTATTCAGCTCATTTTGTACTTGTTTGCTGCTATTACGGATTTTGTTTGTTCATAAACTTCATTGCAGTTTTGTTATAGAAATTAAATAAATCGTCTTGGTGTTTTTTTTTTTTATTTTTTTTATTTTTTTTATTTTTTTTATTACCATTTCCAACCCAGAAAGTCAACAAACTGTATTGATTTTGGGCTTTGGTTTTTGTTCTCAGCTTTCTAATTCTATTGTGCAGCAGGGTTCAAAAGTCAACAAACTGCAGATGGATGGGGAAAAGAAGAATGACTCAGGTTTGGATGTAATTATTACTTTCTTTTGCAAGAAGATAGTGTAAATATGCTCAATTAGAATTTATATTAATAACAAACTAGTAATTGTTTGTTATATATACTGAAATAAAATTTTTTGATGCAGGGAAGGTGACACAAGGACAGTGTGAATCCAGGTTACTTACTAGTAGATATATTTTAATTATTTTTTGAATGAATGATAATATCTTAAAAATATGGAGAATGATAAGTTATTTAATCTTTGCATTCTAAAGTTAATATTTTTCAGTAGCACTTTAAGTTTGGTGAAGGATTTAAATAAATTTATGAGGGATGTTTGGTCTATGTCAAAGATGCATGAAAGTATTGGCGCTTGTGTAGAATATATGGAAGAGGAGTTGCCAAAATATCTATACAAGGTACATTGTCCGTTTGAGATTCGAGAGCATGATGAACCAAGAACTCTCAAACCAGAGTCATTTCTACCAACTTTTAATGAAGATTTTGATGAAGATGAATTTTGCTATTGGATAGAAGATGTAGAAAGTGGTTTCGAGTATTGTGATGTTGCAGAGGATGAAGAAGTAGAAGTTGTAGTCAGATGCACATTGCCACGTGATGGAGAGGCTTTCAAATGGTGGCAAGGTATCCAAGAGCTAAGCAAGAAAGTCGATGAAAAACATCCCATTGGGTGGGATGAGATGAAGAGGTTGTTTATGGCTAAATACCTTTATCCAAAAGATTGTTTGATTGATAGCTCTAACAAAACATCCTAACTTTCTTACACCCAAGGAAATGGAATTGCATCTATTTGGAATTTAAGGAAATTAAAATCCTTTTGGCTTTTTGTTTCAACTTTTTTTGTATACGGTAAAATTACTAAACATATCCTTTTTTTTTTATCTTCTTTCGGCTCAAATATAACAAACCTCCTCTATAACATCGGCAATGGCTAAACTTAACATTCTAGCCTTGATATCTCATATGCCATGAAAACCTTTTTACTCTGTGAATCGTAATAAAACTCAATTCAACCTGTTATTTATTCATTTAACTAGATATATACTATACTGTTTGATTAAAAAAATTTATATATGAAGATATAAACATTAAGTATTTTTTTTACAGAAAACATTAAATATCAATGCATAAATATTAAGTATTTTTTAAAAAAAAATCAAAATCTATATAAACAAAATGATGAATAAATAAATAATTCAATTTATATTAATAAAAAACTATAGAAAAATAATTATATTTTGGCCATATAATCTTTTTTTTTTTTAATTTGTCAATAAAAACAATAAAGTTTGATTATTTTTTCTATGTAAACTATTTTGCCTAAAATGATAATGAATTTTGAAAAAAACATGCTAATTTTGAATTAAATATATTAAGAATTAAGGAAACATATTAAAATTTGAAAATATAAGAAAACAAATTAATAACATATTGATATTTTCTATAACCTAAAAATTAAAATAGTTAATTAAGAAAATAAAAAATTACCACAAAATGACAAGTAAAAATTATTTTTTAAGAATTATCCACAGAATTATATGTATCCAAATACATAAAAATATGACATGTGGTAAATGATTTTGATTTATTAATATAGATATACATTTTATAGAATATAACATCTTTATAAGATGTAACTTAAAAAAATAAAAGCCTAGTAGTCATAGTTAGAGTATTTTGAAGATCCAGTGGTATTTCTTGTAGTTACTAAGCCCTATATGTTATTCATATGTCAATAAAACTTTTGAATATTGCTTATGAAGACATTGCTAGTAATTAAATTAATCTCTCTATTTTAATAAAAAAAAATAGTTTTTACACATGTTTCTTCTCCTTTCATTTAAGTTAAAAGTTAAATTACCAACTTATCTATGTCTTCCTAATTAATGGAGATATATAAAATAATACTAGGTAAGAGACTCATGGAAACCACGAGATTATAAGATAGACAGCGAAAGTGGATTAATAAAACTAGAAATTTTAATAAATTCAATACTAAACTATGTTGAAGTATGTTTGTCAATGTTGGATGATATTGCACTTTAATAAATGAGACTGGAAGTATTGGAATACGACAAAGTATGGAAACATAAAAGATTATGAAAGTTATAATGGCGAAAGATATGAAATATGACTTTGATAATCTTCATTTGTTTGTTTTATAAAATTTTACTTTTAAAGTAGATAGATAGGTATTGGCAATATATTTAGTACAATACCATGTTAAGAAATACTTAGAAAGTCCATTACTAAATTGGGAAAAAATTTAGGGATGCCAATTATCTGTTTCTATGCTTTCAAAATTTTGCATTTTAGCCCAAAAAGCTCATTTTTAGGCCAACGAAAGTCATATTTTTTTAGCAGCCAAGACAATATAATAGCTTTTCTTTTAAAACTTTATAATTATATCTTTATTTATGAAAATTAAAACATTTAGTGTAAAACAAACTAATATGGATACTTTAATGTAAAGATAAACAAGTTAAAGATCATTTCATCCAATTACATGAATGATGCTAATGATAAAAGCATGTTTGCTTTTATAATCATATCTTTGATCACGAAAAGGAAAACATTCGGTGTAGACATGAAAAGTTTTAGAGTTTGCTTATACTAATATCTATTTTGAAAAGCTTATTTTATAGATATATAGATTTTGAATGCTTAAGACATGAACCATAACAAAAAAATAATTTTTTGATAGGTAAAGGTAAATAAATGGCGAGGGTACTACGTACCAGGTGGTGCGCAAAAAACTAATGTACGCAAAAAACTGATGAGACTTAACAAACTATTGGAGAAAGAGAGAAAGAGAAGATGAGTAAATAAAAGGTTGATGCTTCTAGCATTTATAGTGCAATATTTTGAGGAAGATCTAGAACTCAAAAGGTTTGAATGTAAAAGCTGAAATCTTGAAATGAAGTTGGAAAGTTTGGTCGAGACTAAAATTGACAACTGATCCTTCATTATTGCAAAAAATCTCCATTGGTTCCTTTATGGACGACACAACTCCAAGGTCTCGAATGCTGCTTGCTTTGTGCTTTTAGGAGTTCTAGTTATCTTTAGCTAACTAGTAAACGAATATGCCAAGTTACATATTACAAGGACTAAATAATTTCAGAAGGTTAGGTTTAGTCATATTTTGCAGCTTTTGTCTGAGTCCAATCGTTGTAGGAAGAGATCTCTCGTTTGAAGAATTATCTGATCTTAGTAATATGTAATGGTATTCACGATCTAGTTAGGGAGAGATGGTTGGAACTTCTTATGCAACTGATGGCAAAGTGTGGGCCGGAGATTACCCTAGGGCAAGCCTAGGATGAGATTAGTGCGAGAGCAGCAGTAGTGAAAAGGGCCTTAGTAAAGTGAAGGCAAGCCTTGAGGAAAGTATGGATAAATGTGGTGATGGGTTTTGAGCATTCTAACACTCCTATGGTGTACATGCAACCCTAGAAACCTTGGATCTATGTTTTCTCTAATATACATGCAAATTTGATTTTTCCAAGGTTTACTTCCTATCTAGCATGACATGGGGAACATGTAATATAAAACTAGTGGAAGAACATACCTTTCCTGTTGCTTGAATTCCTTGATGACTTTTTGAGCCTAGCACCCTAAATGTGATGCCTCAAATGCTTCACATAACACCACAACACTTAGAATAACTTGAGAGAAACACACACTTGCACAAAATTCGGCTAGCCCTCTTGCTTATATCTTAGTGCCGAAAATGAGCCACCATGGGGTCCTTTTATAGTTGTGTCACAAGTAGGGTTACACCATGTAAACTCTAATTGACATGACTTTTCATTTCCTATGATCCATGGGTTTATTATGCCCATGGATTATCCATGGAGCACCACATGGGTTTTAGCCCAATTCCATAAACCATGGATCAATAGTCCATTATATAAGAATGGATGATTTACACAATCAACCTTATACATTTAATTAGTCTCTTTTTGATCATTAAATTAATTCCAAATTAATTCTTGATCAACACTAATTAAATAATATTATTAATATATTAGAACTTATAATATATTAATAATCTCTAAGTGTCCTTTTTTCTCTCATTATAGTGTACCTATGTGTTACAATGTCATGCAACCCAAATAGACCATGTCAGGTCGGTTCAAGTACATACCAAATATAGTTATGGACTTAGACACTATATCCAACAGTCTCCCATTTAGATAAGTCTAATAACTATGTTTGCAGACATGACTTCAGAATCCGACTAGCAATCGTAGCTCTTTCAAAGTCTCTCGGAATCGAGATGATGATGATACGCCATTTAAGATAAGTGATCATATAATCCTCTGCTCTCAAGATATCAGCCGGACAAACACATGGAACATGGTCTTACTTATTGTCCAACATTTGTTTCTTGATCTCTGATTTGTTTTGACATAGAAATAAATTGAACACATAAATTAGGTTCTGATCGGTCTCGGTACATAAGTCAAAACCAAATCATCGAGGGGCCCAGATATCGCTTTTATTGCTAGAAAGAACAGATAAACTTCGACTCACATGCTTGTACTGACTACTTGTTGAATTATGCACAAAAGCACGTTTTATAACATCGAGTTACCAATGCATTTTCGTACAATCAATGGATAACCAACTCATAGTCAACAACTCATATCTCTAGGTTTGAAGATTTATATGATATTACCGTCTCACGATCACTCGAGATAAATTCAATGAAGTGATGCAAGTGAGCGTGTGTTGAATCCAATACTCAGGCCTTATGAGTACTCATGAATGTTGCAGCAACCATTGCTATGTCTAATGCACTTTAAACAAATCGTACAAGCCAAATTCATGACAGTATTAAATCAATACCTACTTCCCAAGTATGACTGATTGTAGAGAGTTTGAATAATAACATAATTATTCTGGAAGTCAAAACATGCAAAATTGAAACAATAGTAAACGATTAACATAGGATAGTAACACTTTACTCATAAATAAATAAAAACTTTTATTTAATCATCAAATGTTAATTACATTTTACAAGTTTTAGAAAACTATCTAATTATTAAAACTAATATCATCCTTCAGCCCGATGCGCCTTGCATGCTGTAAATGCTTAACCCTACCCAGTCCCTTCGTGAGGGGATCTGCAAGGTTCTCATCTGATGATACCCTCCTTGCCACGAGGAGTCCTTCTTCTATTCGATGTCTGATGAAATGGTATTTTCTATCAATATGCCTGGATCTTCCGTGATCCCTTGGTTCCTTAGCTAAGGCAACCGCACTTTCGCTGTCACAAAAAATTTCCATTGGCTCTTTTATAGCTGGTACAAGTCCAAGGTCTCCAATGAAGTTCTTCAGCCATATTGCCTCCTTTGCTGCCTCGCTTGCTGCTATATACTCTGATTTGCAAGTTGAATCAATTACTGTCTCCTGCTTGGAACTTTTCCAAGTAATTGCCCCTCCATTTAGGATAAAGACCCAGCCTGACTGAGAGCGGAAATTATCCCTATTAGTCTGAAAGTTGACATTGTTATATCCTTCCACTCTCAAGTCATCACTGCCCCCGAGGGTTAGGACCCAGTCCTTAGTCCTCCGCAGATACTTGATAATGTTCTTTACCGTAGTCCAACGAGCTTTGCCAGGGTTCCCTTGATATCTACTGACCATGCTCAAAGCAAAGGCCACATTAGGGCGAGTACAAGTCATAGCATACATGATGGAGCCTACAACGGAAGCATATGGTATATGACTCATCTCAGCTGTCTCAGGCTCTGTACTCGGACTCTGAGTCTTACTCAGCTTGGCATTACTTTGGATAGGTAATTCACCTTTCTTGGAATCTTCCATGTGAACCTCTTCAGCACCTTATCCAAGTAGGTACTTTGACTAAGTGCAATTAGTCTCTTACTCCTATCTCTCAATATCCTTATCACTAGGATATAGGCAACTTCTCCAAGGTCCTTCATAGCGTAACACTTCCCAAGCCAGAACTTAATTAACCTCCTGCAAGGTTGGGATGTCATTTCCTATGAGTAGTATGTCATCCACGTACAACACCAAAAAGCTAACTATACTCCCACTAGCCCTAACATATACACATGACTCATCCTCGCTCCTCGAAAAGCCAAACTCTTTGACTTTCTCATCAAAGCAAAGATTCCACCTGCGAGATGCTTGCTTCAATCCATAAATGGATTTCTCAAGCTTATACACTTTATTAGGGTATTTTGCATCGACAAAACCCTCTGGCTGAGCCATGTAAACATCCTTAGCCAACTTTCCATTAAGGAAAGTGGGTTTGACATCCATTTTCCATATTTCATAATCATGAAATGCAACAATGGCCAACAAAACCCTAATCGACTTGATCTTCGCTACTGGTGAGAAGGTCTCATCATAGTCAACTCCTTGAGTTTGAGTAAAGCCCTTCGCAACCAGTCGTGCCTTGT
Organism: Lactuca sativa; assembly: GCF_002870075.4. Lineage (NCBI taxonomy): Eukaryota > Viridiplantae > Streptophyta > Magnoliopsida > Asterales > Asteraceae > Lactuca > Lactuca sativa. Next base: position 68,628,043 of record NC_056631.2, on the reverse strand, counting down.
AAGTGTGTACCTTCCCATCCATTTCAGTCTTATTCTTGAAGATCCATTTGCACCCAACTGTCTTACGACCTGGTACATTGTCAACCAAGTTTCAAACTTGATTGTCATACATGGACTGAATCTCACTGTCCATAGCCTCCTTACATTTAGCAGACTCGGGGCCTTCCATGGCTTCCTTATAATTATTAGTTTAATCCAAATATATCAGTGTACTATCACTAATAAATGTATCACCTTCAGTAGTGATGTGATAATCATAATAAAAATCAGGCGTGTTCTTAACTCTAGTGGAACGCCTAGGAGGTACAGACTCATCTATCGGCTCAACAGGAGTTTCCTCCTCAGGTTGGTCGATAGTATTTGAGGTTCCTTCACCACTGGACTCTTGAAGCTCTTCAAGGTCAATTTGCCTCCCACTTTCCCCGTGGCTTATAAATTCTCTTTCACGAAAGACTCCTCTTCTTGCTATAAAGACCACATTATCATTGGGTCTGTAGAAGAGATAACCAAAGGATCTTTGTGGGTAGCCGATGAAAATACACCTCTCACTTCGAGGTTCAAGCTTGAGACTCACGACTCATGAAAGCCTCACAACCCCAAATCTTCATGTGGTCTAGATTGGGAACTTTCCCGGTCCACATCTCGTGAGGTGTTTTGGCAAACTTTTTGGTAGGGACTAGATTAAGGATATGGGCGGCAGTCTCTAAGGCATACCCCCAGAATGAGATTGGTAACGAAGCTAGACTGATCATGGAACAAGCCATGTCTAATAGGGTTCGATTGCGCCTCTCAGCCACACCATTCAGCTGTGTTGTCCTAGGAGGTGTCAATTGTGAGACAATCCCACATTCTTTAAGATAGTCAAGGAACTCAATGCTAAGATACTCTCCTCCCCGATCGGATCAGAGCATCTTGATGTTCCTGCCCAATTGATTCTCAACTTCCTGCTTAAACTCTTTGAACTTTTCAAAGGTTTCTGACTTATGCTTGATTAAGTAGATATATCCATATCTGCTGTAATCATCAGTAAAAGTCACATAATAGTGATTAGCATCCTTTGTGGCGGTTTTAAAGGGTCCACACACATCTATGTGTATGAGGTCCATCAAACCTTCACCCCTCTCACAAGTACCAGTGAAGGGTGACTTTGTCATTTTTCCAAGCAAATAAGACTCACAACTATCATACGACTTTAGGTCAAATGATTCCAAAACTCCAGCCTTTTGGAGTTGGCTTATGCACTTCTTGTTGATATGTCCAAGATGACAATGCCACAATGACGCTTTATCCAAGCTATTTGAAGAATCAATATACAAAACATTATTTCCTAGATTATCTACAACATTCACAACTTCATATACACCATCACAAGGTAATTCTTTAAAGTAAAATACATCATTGTTATTAAAATTAATAGAACCATTATTATTATCAAATGAAAATGTAAACCCTTATTTGTACAAGCCATGAAAGGAAATAATATTTCTCGCCATTTCGGAAGAGTAACAACATTTATTCAAATCAAATATTAACCCATTATTGAGCAATAAAGAATAAACTCCTATCTTGGTAATAGGTGATGCTTTCTTATTGCCCATGACTAAGTTTATCTTCCCGTGCTCCACTTGCTCACTTCTTCTTAGGCACTGCAAATCAGTACAAATGTGAATACCACAACCTGTATCAAGTACCCAAGAATTAGCATTAGATGAGTTATTAGACAATATTGTATAAATACCTGCATGGATGTGTTTAGCTTTCCCATCCCTTACATCTTGCAAGTATTTGGGGCAGCTTCGCTTCCAGTGCCCCTTTTCCTGGCAATAGAAGCATAATTCTTCCTTAGGGTTTGAAGAAGGAGTAATAGGACCTTTCTTTGTCCCACTTGAAGAGGAGCCATCAAGGGACTTTCCCTTGGTACCCTTCGAAAGGGTTTTCCTCTTCTTCCCCTTTCCCAGCCCAATTGCCAGAACTGGGGTTGTTGAAGGAGTAGGAGTAGAAGTAACAGCCACTTTACCCTTAAGGCCATTTTCAACAGTCCTTATAGTTTGCTAAGTGTGGCTTCCTCCTTGTTCATATGATAAGTCATACGAAACTGATCATAACCTGGAGGTAAGGAATGAAGAATGATATCAATTGCCATGTCCTCAGGGAAGTCAACATTGAGCTTTAGCAACCGGTCAATGAACCTTTGCATTTTCTGCAAGTGACTGGTGATGGGTTCACCATCCTTCATCCTGGCTGTTATCATGGAGGAGATGATTTCATACCTATCCTGACGCGCGCTCTATTGGTACCTATCCATCAGATCCTGGTGCATCTGATAGGGGTAGAAATCTTCATAAGATTTTTGAAGTTCGGGAGTCATTGTGGCCAACATGATGCAGGATACTTTGGTAGCATCCTTCTCATGTACAGTAAGCTCCGCAAACTCTTCAGGAGTAGCAGTGGCTTCATTAATGACCTTAAGCTCCTTATCGAGTACATACCCCTTGTCCTCATAGCGGGTAATCATCCTGATGTTTTTGACCCATTCATTGAAGTTGGATCCATCAAAAGTGACTTTCCCACACAAGTTCATAAGGGAAAAGGAGCCTGTAGGGTTTGAGCCAGTAGCAGTGTTGGAAGAAATCTGAAAGAAAATACAAGTTTTATTAGATAAAGATTCCTTAATAAGTCACCCAAATGAAATATTAAGGCTAGGACCCTACAACTTACTTATAACTAGAAGAGGGATGCCGTAATCCAAGTTATAAAATAGTTGAAGGTAGGTAAATGACGATTTACCAATTTCCATCATAAAAACGAAATATTTTATTATTAGGTTTTATTGGATTTGAAACTCCTAGATCTTTTGAGATACATTGAACTTTTCAATGGCATGTTTGAATCTCGATTGTGCCCTCTCAAGTTTGTGACCGGGATGCCGAGGATCACAAACAAGGTGTGAATAACCATGCAAATTGACTTGGTACCCTTAACTTTATCACCTAATCGATGTGTCGGTTAACCACACACGCCCCACCGATCTATAATAAGGTCAAGTTACCCTTTACCACTCTTACTAGCCCTTGTTAGTGTGCCGGTTAACCACACATGCTCCACTAACGACTTGGTAAGGTACAAAGTGTAATCTCATGGGTTAGCACCTATTTCACATTTTCCTAAAGTAACTAAGGTTGGGAATTTTTAAGGTATAGTTACTTTATAATTTCATTATACTTTTAATGAGGATTAAGGTCATATCCTACCTTTTCAGCTAACGAGCCTCCACCAGTCAATGAAGCGATGGGTGAGAGTGGACACCCATTAAACTACCATTTTATAGGCAGTAACCTTATACCCCTCTTATAGACCAACATCGTGAATGAGGTCTACTAATGGTAAGAATGACATATTCTTATACATAAATATAATAATTAAACTTTTAATATTATAGAAGTATAAGGGTTGAATTTTAAACTTTTAAAATTATAAGGTTCAATTTGGAATTAAAGTATTAGAGTGTAAGACTTTACAAATTCCAAAACTTGAGGGCAAGTATTGAAACTATTTCAAGACTCTTTAATTCATAACTTATGAGTTTTAATGGTTCATAAAAATGAAGACTCTTCATTTTATGTAACCTCTTATTCTTTAATGACAATTTTAAAGAAGTGACTTTTGGTTATCCATAACTTGAGGACAAGTTATGGACACCATCATTAAGCATTAAGATCAAGAATTAACCAATCATGTAAGTTACAAATAATTCATATAATCTTCTAACACTCATAAGGACAAACATTCATATTAAACAATTTCAAGAAATCATATTAACACATATAAAACTTGAAATTTGATAATAGCCATTTGAAATGGGTCAACATAATCATTATCACATTAAAAACAGATTTTATAAGTCCAAAACAGTTTGGGGTAATGATTCTAGCCCATTTCCAGCAACAAAACTCGAAAAACTGCACAACGCGCGCCTACTAGTCGAGTGCATGATCCTACTTGACGAGTAGGATGAGTTTTGCCTTGGACTCGTCGAGTCCCCCCATGAACTCGGCGAGTCCAGACGAACAGTGAGTAGATTTTCATTTTTCAAGCAGTTTGCATCAAGTATACAGAAAACAAGCCTAAGCTCTGATACCACTAATGGTTTTTTGAGCATTCTAATACTCCGATAGTGTACATGCAACCCTAGAAACCTTGGATCTATGTTTTCTCTAATATACATGCACATTTGATTTTTCCAAGGTTTACTTCCTAACTAGCATGGCATGGGGAACATGTAATATAAAACTAGTGGAAGAACATACCTTTCCTGTTGCTTTAATTCCTTGATGACTTTGTGAGCCTAGCACCCCAAATGTGATGCCTCAAATGCTTCACACAACACTACAACACTTAGAATAACTTGAGAGAAACACACACTTGCACAAAATTCGGCTAGCCCTCTTGCTTATATCTTAGTGTCGAAAATGAGCCACCATGGGGTCCTTTTATAGTTGTGTCACAAGTAGGGTTACACCATGTAAACCCTAATTGACATGACTTTTCATTTCCTATGGTCCATGTGTTTACTATGCCCATGGACTATCCATGGAGCACCATATGGGTTTTAGCCCAATTCCATAAACCATGGATCATTAGCCCACTATATAAGAATGGATGATTTACACAATCAACCCCATACATTTAATTAGTCTATTTTTGATCACTAAATTAATTCCAAATTAATTCTTGATCAAAACTAATTAAATAATATTATTAATATAATAGAACTTATAATATATTAATAATCTCAAAGTGTCTTTTTTTTTTCTCATTATAGTCTACCTAAGTGTTGCAATGTCATGCAACCCAAATGGACCATGCTGGGTCCGGTCAAGTACATACCAAATATAGTTATGGACTTAGACACTATATCCAACATGTGGAAGGTAGTATGGGCCCATACTACTGAAAGCAGATGATTCGTACTCGAGTCAAGGAGGGCTGAGATAAAACCAGGGAACTTGTAGTGTGTGATCCCTCGATTTATGATGAGAATTCGGATGATTGTTATGGTACATTTTCGAGTATGGTGACGCTACGTGGTAGACCTGATGGCAGTTTTGGTGCCGGCGAGGGATCAGGCTCAAACTTTGGAGCCGGGCAACTCGATGGTCAGATGAGGGAGTTCATTCCATCCGAGATTATGCACGATATCATTTACCACACTCCTGTGATCTTAGAAGCGGTCAAGGAGGGCATTTTGGAGATTCATGATGAGAAGTTGAGCTCATTCTGCAATGAGATGGCGACCATGATAAGGACGCGTACATTAACGTTTTGGGAGTTCAGAGCTTGTGAAGCTCCATATTATCATGGAGATAGGGACCCCATTGCTAGCAGCAGATGGTTGGTAGATGTCGCCAACGTTTTGCGTAGCAGCCGTTGTCCCGAGAGGGACAAGGTCCGACTTGCTTCATGCCTCCTGAAAGACCGGGCACATGATTGATGGGAAGAGGTTGGTAGTGAGTTGGGTGATGATGTGGTTAATGCTATGTCATGACATGACTTTTCGACAGGATTCTGGGCAGAGTTTGCCTAGGCGATTAAGGCGCAACAGTTGGCGTGAGAGTTTCTGGATCTCCGCCAGACTATTGAGACTGTGGAAGAGATCACTGCCAAGTTTCAGGAGAGAACTTATCTGGTACCACAATATGCAACAATGAGGAAATGAAGAAGGTGAGGTAGCATAATATACTGCAGAATGATATCAAAGAGTTCGTTAGTATTTCGGGGTGCGAGACCATTAATTATATGATTTCTAGAGCTCGTGAGCTAATTGGATGACGTTATGATATATATATATATATATATATATATATATATATATATATATATATATATATATATATATATATATATATATATATATATATATATATTTGCATTTAGTGTTGTTACGCATCGATTTTTATGTACCTGAAAGTGTTGATTTTAATAAAAAAAAATTTAAAAATGAAAAATAATATTACTGGTAACACTATTAGTGGCGACAAAAGGGTATTACAGGCAATATGAGTATTATCGACGACAAATATCTTTACCGATGACATTTTGAGTAATAATTACATAACGGTACCGACGACGTTTTAGCGGCAACGTATTGCCGCTATTGCCTTTACCAGAAACAATTCTGACTTTTACCGGCAACAATTCTAACTTTACTGGCGACTTTTGTCGCTGCTAATTTCTTTTTTTCTTGTAGTGTATATTGAAGTTGGAGCTCTTTGATTTGGATTTGTGTTTAATTTTGATTTTATATGGTGTTTATGTTTTTTATAATTATTTAAGAAATTGATTATGTTATTTTATAAACAAAATTTTTGAAATCTATAAAAATAATATAAAAATATTAAATGATCATTTTTATAATTCAACGTAGCAACTAAAAGATTTCAACCAATAATTTTAAAAATTTAGACTATAAAAATTTCAGATATCTTAAAGATCCTACCAAACAGACTACCCTAATTCTACTTTCTTTGATATCCTGATAAAGGCGGAAAAGCAACAAACGATTGTTTCAGGGAAAGTTCTAGCACAAAACACTCGGAAAATTTACATATTATCTCTTTGATTATATATCAAGTTTCTAATAACGTAAGACGTGATTTGATGACAATGTCAAGCCTCAAGTTTTTTTGAACCTCGGCGAGTCATATCGTTTGTAAGACGTGACTTAAGGCGGCAATTTTGTATGTAATTCATATTTTTATATGTATTTTAAACTATCATTCATTTTTATATACATATATGAGTCAAGACGGCGTTTTGGTACAGCTTGGCGGCACATACAAGTCTTGGAGTCATGGCGCGCCATGGCAGAGCCATAACGAGCTTTTTAGAACTTTGCTATATATTACGTTTTATTGAACAATTTAAAATAGACAGCATCAAACTTTTCCAGAAAAAGTTAATATTTCTAATTAATTTATGTATAAAATCATTTTAAAAATATTATATATTAAAGAAAAGTTTTTGGAGAATTTTGAGCTAGTGATTCGTACACAACAGTTTTTTGCCATACACAACAATTTATGCATTATAGAATTATACAGTACAACATTTTAAAGCATCAATTGCTATGTATGGAAAATAATTGTTGTGTATAAATCATCTCCCTACAACAATATAAATTATGTTATTATATGCAGCTGGTTACGTATAACTATGATCAAGTAAATACCATTCTTAACGTTACTTTGAAATGTCAACTTCACCAAACTTGCATTACAATTAATATTCATGTATATATTACCATAAAAAGTAAACCCTATTAGGGATGTCAACGGGGGCAAACGGGGCGGAGAGTGCATCTTCTGCCCCCGCCCGCGAAATTTCCCCGTCTCCCCGCCCTGGCCCCCTCCCCGGCCCCCAAATCCCCTTTATTACCCCCGCCCCCGCCCCCGTTCCCCCGCCACCGATTGATTTTGGACTACTTTTTTTTGGGCTAAAAGAAGTTGTTATTTAGGCTAAAATAAGCTATTTTTAGGTAACAAATAATTATTTATAGCAAAATTTTATATGTTAAAAATTAAAAAGTTATGGCATTTTAAAAAATTATACTAACAGCTTAAAAACATGTTTTTTTGATGAATTTTGGAAGCTCAAAATCATGATATAGTTTATTATATTTATAATTAATATATACAAATATATGTGTAATTTATTAACGGGGTACCCATGGGGATTTCGGGACGGGATTGCCTACCCCCGCCCCCGCCCCCGAAATTAAAACGAGGGTTAACCTTGCCCCCGCCCCCTTCCCCGTCCCCAATTTTTTTTTTAAAAATCCCCCCAAATGGGACGGACCCCCACGAGATTTTTTGACATTCCTAAACCCTATAACATCATTTTCAAAAAAGAAAAGAAAAAAAGATCACCAGGGAATCAAGTTTATCGTATAATGGGCCGGATTAAGCTTTTACTGTCGATATTATTGTCCTTATTAATCGTGTTACTTTGTTTATTAATTCTTCATGATAACTCAGGTGGGCAAGGAGTCACAAGGTAGTGAAAATGACATCAACTAGTGGTGTGGGACGACTCTTCACCCGGAGCATTGCAAGCATTCTCTCGGCGGAAACAACTCTCAACCGCCACAAAGTACAGATTTGTTTTTCTGGTTCCGGCGAACTGAATTTGACAAACTTTGTAGCTCCTATCAAAACCAGTAACTTGACGAAGATGATAAGCAATAGTTTGGCTATAAATCAGTACTTCCTGAAGCAAACACAGGCTTCTGAAAAAGTGGAGGACTTTCCGACATGGGTTACAAGTAAAGATCGGAAACTGCTACAAACGGGGTCAATCTACTCTTGGGCGAATGTCACGGTGTCTCAGGCGAAAGGAAGCAAGTTCCGAACAATTCAATCGGCACTCGATCATGCAACAAGTATTAAACGTGGAGATGGGAGATATATCATCTACATAAAACGAGGTGTTTATAAGGAGAATATTGATATTGGAAATGATCTGAAAAACATCATGTTTCTTGGCGATGGATTGAGGTACACCCAGTGGCGGATGCAGCCTAGAATCCAAGTGGGGTGTCCTGTTGACCGTTGACCGGTATATTGACTATTGACTGTTGACCCAGTCTGTTGACCAATCTAATTCCATCCAATCTTTGGCAACGAAAGAAGAAGCATGGTAAATGAGCGACTGTGTTTAAGGAAGATGAAAGAAGAGGGACAATATTGGTGAATATTAAATGTGACATCCCCAAAATCTCGGCCAGAAAAGACCGATTTTCATTTATGCTTTTAAATATTTTCAGAGTAAATCCTTTTGATTTGAAAGAGTTGCGGAATTTGTTCCCAAAAACAAAACATGATAAAACATTGTTTACCGAAGCATTTCATAAAAGAAATGTATTTTCATTATAATCAAAACTCGGGGTGTCATGTTCCGATACAGACCAATAAGCATAAACGAATACATTACAAGTCATATAACAAATATAAACATATGCAGACTTGTAAACAAAACAACTTGATGGTTCATCCATCTCATGCCCTTCCGCCACTACCTGTAATACAATTTAAAACTGAGTGGGTCAGGCTTGGGAGCCTGGTGAGCATATAGGGTTTCCAACCCACAATAAATACCATATTTAATTTTCACCAACCAACAATAACCCAATTACCCATTCCCGTTATTCTCACTTTAATGTCCCTAAAACAACTAACATAAGGGACCTAGTCTAAGAATATTTCATCGGGGCGACAACACATGCTTCGGGGGTACCTCAGCAATATAAGTCAAATAAGGCAACCATGAGGGGGATGGAGTACAGCGAATGAACACCCAAGTTCATTAACACCTACAGGTGGCGAACCTGCTAATGTTTCCACAAGACTGTCTAGAATAGCCAGTGGTCGTCATCTAAACTCCGCTAGATGACTCAATCAAACAACAACGAGGCCTCTCATCTGTTTATTACACACCAACTGTCTACCCATGTTCTACCCAACATATTAGTAGATAAAAATATACATTTGTATACATAGTTTAAAGAAAACCTGTATAGCATGCTTTAATCAACACATATATCACATAACAGATGAGGCACACACACACATAACACGTATCTCATAAAGAAATAAGCAGATCTATAAGATAGAAGAGAGTGAATACTCATTCACACATAACACAACCAAATATATACACATAGCACGTATTTTTATATAAAATACTTCGTATTATTGTATTAGAAGAAATAACTACACACTCACTTGATCAGAAGATGATCGGACAGCACTACGGCTTATAGAAATAGTAATCCACAGCAGATCTGGAAGATCTCTTCGAAAATCGAACTTCTCGCGGGCAGAGCTTCGACTCGGGAACCGCACTTTTCGGGATCTTCGGGATCTCGGGACTTGCCTCGGGGCTAGAGTATGATACCGGGGCTTCGGGGTAGCTTCGGCACGAAAAACGATGCTAAAGACTAGAGAGAAGAGAAGAAATTGAACAACAAAGAAGGCTGTCTTCGGATCCTTTATATAGAGGCTGGAGCCTCGGAGTACGCGGGGCGTACAGGCGTACGCAGCGCGTACGCGTCCGAAATCGTCATTGCATGCGTCATCCGAAGTGTCGACACTATGCTGAGTACGCGGTAGCGTAACCTCGTACACGGGGCGTACTCCGGATCACACCGGTGACTCGGCTTCGGATAATGCTTCCGATTTTGAATTAAAAATAAATATAAAATGATTAATAAACTTCGGAAATTCATAACTTCTTCATACGAACTCCGTTTTCGACGTTCTTTATATCCACGCGAAGGTGAGACCACGCTCTACGACTTTCGTTTAGACTCCGTCGGCAAATTTTGACTTTATTTTTATTATTTATTTTTAATAGGCCGGGACAGAAACTTTCATTATAAATTCATAACTTCTTCGTTTGACGTCCGTTCTCGCCTAACTTTTTATCGTTTCAATACCAACAATGAGATCTTCGATTCTCATTTAGATTGCTTCGGCTAAAAACCGCTCGATCTCAAATCGAGTAAAACAGGCTGTATATCGCTAAGCCGGAACTTCGATAAATCATAACTTCCTCATACGAAGTCAGATTTGGGCGTTCTATATATATTCGGAAACCTCGTTTCAATTACTACAACATTAATCAAATATATTAAGTTTATTTTACACTTAAATTTTGACGCTTATTTTTATTCTTAATTAATCAAACCACATAATTAAGCAATTAAGCACAAAACACAAAATACTCAAATAATACAATCTTATTACTTCAAAATGGGTTACAAAGGTCAACCTAGACTATTACATTGCTACAAATGGCAAGCCCGGAACACAGGCGTTACAATTCTCTCCACCTTAGAATGATTCCGTCCCCGGAATCACACATCAACAAGCAAATGCGGATAGCGACTCAACATGTCACTCTCCGTCTCCCAGGTGAGATTCGGCCCATTCGTGTGTTTCCATCGGACAAGCACTAACCCAACCATTTTGCGTCGCAACTTCTTAGTCTTTCGGTCAACAATTGCCTCTGGTTCTTCAATCAACCTTTTGTTCTCATCAATTCTCAATTCAGAAATTGGAATTATATCGGGAACTTCTCCTGTGAACTTCCTCAAATAACACACATGAAAGGTGTTGTGAATTCCATTCAGTTCTTCGGGTAATTCGAGCTTGTAAGCTTGATTCCCAATCCTCTGAAGGACTTTAAACGGTCCAATAAACCTTGGACTCAACTTTCCCCTTTTACCAAATCTTATAAGTCCCTTCCACGACGAGACTTTAAGCAAAACCGAATCTCCAATCTCAAAAGTCATCGGTCTTCGCTTCTTGTCAGCATAGCTCTTTTGACGATCCTGAGCTGCTAACATTCTTTCCCTAATTATTTTTAACTTTTCAGCAGTTTGATGAACCATCTCCGGTCCCATAAACTGCTTTTCCCCAGCCTCAAGCCAACAAGACGACGTACGACACTTCTGTCCATACAAAGCTTGGTACGGTGCCATCTTAATGCTCGAGTGAAAACTATTATTATAGGAAAATTCTACCAACGGTAAATGTTCATCCCAATTACCTAGGAATTCCAAGGTACATGCTCTCAGCATATCTTCAAGTGTTTGTATTGTTCTTTCACTCTGACCATCAGTCTGCGGATGGTAAGCTGTGCTTAAACATAACTTGGTACCCATTTCCTCTTGTAGACTTTTCCAAAACCTTGAGGTGAAACGGCTATCACGATCCGATACAATCGTTAACGGAACACCGTGAAGCCTCACAATTTCCTTCACGTAAGAATTCGCAAGCTTTTCCATAGACCATTTCTCCCTGGCCGCTATGAAATGCGCACTCTTAGTGAATCGATCAACGACCACCCAAATCATGTCGTGACCATTCTTTGTTCTGGGCAGTTTAGTGACAAAATCCATAGCAATGTCTTCCCACTTACCCATAGGCACAGGCAAAGGTTCTAAACTCCCGTACGGTTTCTGATGTTGTGTCTTGACTCTCGCACAAGTCACACACTCGGCCACATACTTTGCAACATCAAGCTTCATCGTCGGCCACCAGTAGTAGGGTCTTAGGTCCCTATACATTTTAGTGCTACCCGGATGAATTGAGTACATGGTTTTGTGAGCTTCTTCCATCAGAAGATCCCTAATTCCTCCTGACTTAGGTACCCAAATACGATCTTGGAATACCTTCAGTCCATGACCGTTAGTACCAAACACCAACGTTTTACCCAAACGTTCCTCCTTTCGGTCATTTTTCTCAGAAGCTTCCTCTTGAGCTTTCTTTATACTTTCCACAATGGTCGAGACAACTTCAATTCTCAATGCTCTTGGCCTTTTCCTTTCAAGATTGACCTTCCGACTGAGGGCATCAGCAACAACATTAGCTTTACCGGGGTGGTAAAGTATCTCGCAGTCGTAGTCTTTAAGTAATTCTAGCCAGCGTCGTTGCCTCATATTCAATTCTTTCTGATTAAAGAGGTATTGGAGACTCTTATGATCAGTGAAAAGTTTGCACTTCGTGCCATAGAGGTAATGCCTCCATATTTTTAGAGCGAAAACTACCGCTGCCAACACCAAATCATGAGTCGGGTAATTCTTTTCATGCTCTTTCAACTGTCGAGACGCATATGCTATCACCTTTTCTCTTTGGGTCAAAACACAACCCAATCCAACACCAGACGCGTCGCTATAAACAGCGAAGTCTTCAACTCCATCGGGTAGAGAAAGTATCGGTGCCTCGCATAGCTTCTTCTTTAACTTCTCGAATGCTTCTTTATGCTTCTCACTCCAAGCATAAGTTGCTCCTTTGTGGGTCAAAGCTGTTAATGGAGTAGCAATCGAAGAAAAACCTTGGATAAACCTTCGGTAATATCCGGCTAATCCTAAAAAGCTTCGAATCTCCGTGGGACTTTTCGGTTGTTCCCACTTCATCACAGCTTCGATCTTCGCTGGATCAACCATTATCCCTTCTTGGTTGACCACGTGACCCAAGAATTGGACCTCACGAATCCAAAAATCACATTTGGAGAACTTCGCATAAAGCTTCTCCTTCTTCAAAACTTCTAACACTTCTCGTAAGTGTCTGCCATGCTCCTCCTGGCTTTTCGAGTAGATCAGAATGACGTCTATGAACACTATCATGGATTTATCAAGGAAAGGATTACAAACCCTATTCATCAAATCCATGAACGCTGCTGGAGCATTGGTTAGTCCAAACGACATAACCAAGAACTCATAGTGTCCATATCTAGTTCTGAATGCAGTCTTCTCGATATCTTGCTCTCTTACTTTCAGCTGATGATATCCTGACCTAAGATCGATCTTCGAGAAATAGCTCGAACCTTGCAATTGGTCAAACAGGTCATCAATCCTCGGCAACGGATATCTATTCTTTATTGTTGCCTTGTTCAGCTCTCTGTAATCGATGCACATTCTCATACTTCCATCTTTCTTCTTTACAAATAACACCGGAGCTCCCCAGGGCGATGAACTAGGTCTAATGAAACCTTTGTCCAACAACTCCTGAAGTTGCATCATCAGCTCCTTCATCTCCGTCGGTGCTAATCGATAAGGTGCTTTTGCTATTGGCGTGGTTCTTGGTAGCAAGTCTATTCTGAACTCCACTTGTCTATCAGGTGGTAATCCAGGAAGATCCTCGGGGAACACTTTCGGAAAATCACACACCACTGGAATGCTCTGCATCACCTTCTTTTCCTTCTTAGCATCAATCACAAATGCTAAATATGATGTACATCCCTTGGTCAAACACTTCCTGGCTTTCATTAGAGAAATGATTCCAGAATTCACTCTGCGTTTGTCCCCATACACCATAAACGAATCTTTTCCAGGCGGGTTTACTTTAACTATCTTTTTCTTGCATAAAATTTCGGCATCATTGGCGCTAAGCCAATCCATTCCCAAGACGATGTCGAAACCATTAAGTTCGATAGGCAATAACGCCTCGTGAAACTTATTCCCATTCAGATCAATTAAGATGCTTTTCATACGATGACTAACAGGTACAAACTTGCCACTAGCTACTTCGACTAATAAAGTATCATCTAGTCTATCAATAGGCAAAGCTAGCTTTCTACCAAACTCATGCGAAATAAAGGAGTAGTTGGCTCCAGAATCAAACAATATATGAGCAGGTAATTCGTTTACGAGAAAGGTACCTGAAGCGACATCAGCTTCATCTTTCGCAGCCTCAAGTGTCATCTGGAAGGCCCTCGCCTTCGGCTTTGGTGGAATGTTGGGCTTTGCTGCCTCCTTCTTCTTCGGACAGTCTTTCAAAATGTGCCCCTCTTCATTACACCCAAAACACATCCTTTTGTTGTTTGGACATTCATTGGCAAAATGTCCAACCTTTCCACACTTGTAGCAGGTCACATCCTCGCTACATTTCCCAAAGTGCTTTTTCCTACACTTATCACACCACTTCGCTTCGCCTCCTTTTCCTCCAAACTTTTTCGAATCAGATTTCGAAAATTTGCTTCCTTTACCGGAACCAGATGTTCCCTCAAACTTTCTTTTCTCACCAACCTCAACCTTGTCGGTGGTTCTTCCCTTTATCATGTTCTCCACAGACTTGGCAGCCCAGATAGCTGCCTCTAGACTAAGTGCCTGACGTACCGGCACCTCGTACTCCCATGGAAGTCCCTTCGCATACCGATCCACCTTTGTCAGCTCGTCTGGAACGATACGCAAGGCAAACTCCATCTTATCGGTGAAGTTATTGGTGTACTCATCCACTGACATGCTACCCTTCGTTAATGTCAAAAACTTATTCTCCAACTCCAACAGATTTTGAGCCGAGCAGAACTTGCGCTTGAACTGCACCAAGAACTCTGCCCATGACAATTGCAGTGGCTCATTAGGGCTTAAGGTCTTCCCTAGAGTGTTCCACCAACGAACGGCTCCACCTCGGAATTGTCGCACGGCATAGATAGCTTGCAACTTACCTCTGCAGCCACACGTCATGAAGGCTAGCTCCATTTCGGAGATCCAATCCATAACCCCAATCGGATCCTCCTTTCCATTGAAGGTCGATGGTTTACAAGTCAAAAAGTCCTTGTACTTGCATCCCATTCCATCATTCCTTCCTTCATGGTTATCTTGCCTAACTATCGGTGGGTTGGCTGGTCCAACAGACCCACTGAAGTTTCCACCTTCCGAGTGCCCTTCATTCAGTTCAGGCTCTTCCACACGAATCGACAGTTCTTCACGATTTTGTTGAAGCAACCGTCTAGTTTCATCCATCTGACGATCCAACATCGTCTGAATCATCAATTGCACACCAGCCATGGTTATTGGCTCAGGTGCTGCTGCTACGACAGGTATTGGCTCAATCACTGGTGGTTGATTCCTGTTTTCGTCAGCATTTCCAACTCCACTTCTTGTTCTCACCATTTTGATCTACACACCGAATAAGGTGAAATTAGATCCTCAATCATGGTAGATAATCAAATAATCCTTATCACTCCGAAACGTTTACCTGCTAGTTCTAATATCGTAGACGTACGCTTAGAATCCTACACACATAAGGTTTCTAGATCCGGTCGGCAACAGACCATAGATCCGAACAAATAATATCATATATGGCAACATATAACATTTAGCACATAAAGCATTTTAGGCAACTTTCCTAAAATAAACTAGTGCTCGTGTCTAAAACATAACAGACACGCATCTCAAAACTTCACTTAGCATTCTAAGTTTAAGTCTAGAAATCCAACAAATTCCTAGTTCGCTTAAACTAAGGCTCTGATACCAACTGTGACATCCCCAAAATCTCGGCCAGAAAAGACCGATTTTCATTTATGCTTTTAAATATTTTCAGAGTAAATCCTTTTGATTTGAAAGAGTTGCGGAATTTGTTCCCAAAAACAAAACATGATAAAACATTGTTTACCGAAGCATTTCATAAAAGAAATGTATTTTCATTATAATCAAAACTCGGGGTGTCATGTTCCGATACAGACCAATAAGCATAAACGAATACAATACAAGTCATATAACAAATATAAACATATGCAGACTTGTAAACAAAACAACTTGATGGTTCATCCATCTCATGCCCTTCCGCCACTACCTGTAATACAATTTAAAACTGAGTGGGTCAGGCTTGGGAGCCTGGTGAGCATATAGGGTTTCCAACCCACAATAAATACCATATTTAATTTTCACCAACCAACAATAACCCAATTACCCATTCCCGTTATTCTCACTTTAATGTCCCTAAAACAACTAACATAAGGGACCTAGTCTAAGAATATTTCATCGGGGCGACAACACATGCTTCGGGGGTACCTCAGCAATATAAGTCAAATAAGGCAACCATGAGGGGGATGGAGTACAGCGAATGAACACCCAAGTTCATTAACACCTACAGGTGGCGAACCTGCTAATGTTTCCACAAGACTGTCTAGAATAGCCAGTGGTCGTCATCTAAACTCCGCTAGATGACTCAATCAAACAACAACGAGGCCTCTCATCTGTTTATTACACACCAACTGTCTACCCATGTTCTACCCAACATATTAGTAGATAAAAATATACATTTGTATACATAGTTTAAAGAAAACCTGTATAGCATGCTTTAATCAACACATATATCACATAACAGATGAGGCACACACACACATAACACGTATCTCATAAAGAAATAAGCAGATCTATAAGATAGAAGAGAGTGAATACTCATTCACACATAACACAACCAAATATATACACATAGCACGTATTTTTATATAAAATACTTCGTATTATTGTATTAGAAGAAATAACTACACACTCACTTGATCAGAAGATGATCGGACAGCACTACGGCTTATAGAAGTAGTAATCCACAGCAGATCTGGAAGATCTCTTCGAAAATCGAACTTCTCGCGGGCAGAGCTTCGACTCGGGAACCGCACTTTTCGGGATCTTCGGGATCTCGGGACTTGCCTCGGGGCTAGAGTATGATACCGGGGCTTCGGGGTAGCTTCGGCACGAAAAACGATGCTAAAGACTAGAGAGAAGAGAAGAAATTGAACAACAAAGAAGGCTGTCTTCGGATCCTTTATATAGAGGCTGGAGCCTCGGAGTACGCGGGGCGTACAGGCGTACGCAGCGCGTACGCGTCCGAAATCGTCATTGCATGCGTCATCCGAAGTGTCGACACTATGCTGAGTACGCGGTAGCGTAACCTCGTACACGGGGCGTACTCCGGATCACACCGGTGACTCGGCTTCGGATAATGCTTCCGATTTTGAATTAAAAATAAATATAAAATGATTAATAAACTTCGGAAATTCATAACTTCTTCATACGAATTCCGTTTTCGACGTTCTTTATATCCACGCGAAGGTGAGACCACGCTCTACGACTTTCGTTTAGACTCCGTCGGCAAATTTTGACTTTATTTTTATTATTTATTTTTAATAGGCCGGGACAGAAACTTTCGTTATAAATTCATAACTTCTTCGTTTGACGTCCGTTCTCGCCTAACTTTTTATCGTTTCAATACCAACAATGAGATCTTCGATTCTCATTTAGATTGCTTCGGCTAACAACCGCTCGATCTCAAATCGAGTAAAACAGGCTGTATATCGCTAAGCCGGAACTTCGATAAATCATAACTTCCTCATACGAAGTCAGATTTGGGCGTTCTATATATATTCGGAAACCTCGTTTCAATTACTACAACATTAATCAAATATATTAAGTTTATTTTACACTTAAATTTTGACGCTTATTTTTTTTCTTAATTAATCAAACCACATAATTAAGCAATTAAGCACAAAACACAAAATACTCAAATAATACAATCTTATTACTTCAAAATGGGTTACAAAGGTCAACCTAGACTATTACATTGCTACAAATGGCAAGCCCGGAACACAGGCGTTACATTAAACAACAAAATAAGTTGCTAAGCTTTTGAGTATTCAAATGGGAGGTAAGTGGGTGATGAATTTTTAGTGGGGACAATGCACTTGATTTTTTTTATGTATATAACTAGTGGGACCCAAATTTAAGTGGGGTCCATGCACCCCACTAGTAATGCATTGACTCCGCCACTGGGTACACCATAATTACCGGTGATCGGAGTGTCGCCGGAAGTTTCACAACTTATAGCTCCGCAACCGTAGGTAAAAAATTAGGGCCTTTTTTTTTGAAGTTTTATTGAGTTTAGTTAAGTTAAATACTGAATTGTTTGTTATGATCAAATTCAATTAAGGTGTGGATGGTACAGGATTTATTGCTCGTGGAATAACATTCCGGAATACCGCAGGCCCAGAAAAGGCCCAAGCAGTTGCATTCCGGTCGGCATCGGATCTTTCTGTCTTCTATGCTTGTAGCTTTGAAGGTTATCACGACACTTTATTTGTCCTAGCTCAACGGCAATTCTACAAACTTTGCTATGTTTATGGCACAATCAATTTCATATTTGGAAATGCAGCAGTTGTGTTTCAAAACTGCATGATTTTAGCAAGAAAACCTTTGAATGGACAAGCAAATATGATAACAGCTCAAGGTCGTGGTGATCCGTTCCAAAACATGGGAATATCAATTCATAATTCTCGTGTTATGGCAACATCTGACTTGAAGCCTTTGGTAGGGTCGGTCCAAACATTCTTGGGCCCTTGGCAAGAATATTCTAGGATTTTTTACATGAAAACATTTATCGATACACATGTCAATCCACAAGGATGGTCACCATGGGGGAATACTGATTTTGCATTTAAGACATTGTATTTTGGTGAATATGCGTGCTTTGGGCCCGATGCAACTACAGAAAAGAGAGTCGACTGGCCTGGATACCATGACATAAAGACCCAAAGCGACACGTCACAATTTAATGTAGAAAATCTTATATCAGGTCGAGGTTGGTTGCGGGCTACCGAAATTCCATTTATTGTCGGGTTGTGATTATAAAATTAGCTATTGCTTTAGTTATCTTACATTTCATTTAAGATGCAAATGAATATTTATGTACATAATTTAATAAAGACAAAATTGCAAAAATGGTTATTGTGTTTAACTGAAAATTGTCATCCTGGTACAAAAAAAATTTAGGCGGACACCATCGGTTCAAAATAGAAGTTTTATTGGGATTTTGGTCATTGCTAAATTTGAAATGAATTAAAAATGACAATTTAGCCCTTTGTTTAGTTTTATTTATTTCATTTATTTTTTAAATGAAAAATAAAATAAAAAAATGCTAACCTATCAGAAAAAAAACATATTCAAAAGAAACTTCTTCACGTCTTCATCAAACACACACAAAGTCCTACTTGATTTCAAAATGACAACTGGAGAAGACGAACGAACATCGCTGCAACTCTAGGATTTTCGCCATCGAAGAAAACGAATCGGGAAGGGCTGCAGTGACTCTGGCGAATCTGACATATGGAAATGAGAATAGCTTTAGCAACTCTGACGATTCCAATGATTGCGCAAGGGTCAATTTCTATAGTATATGTATATTCCTATCCACCTCATCATATACATAGATATGTCTGTAACACTAATCAAAATTTGTCTCCACAGTCGATATCTGAAGACGAAACAATATTTGAAGGAAAGATATCGATTTATGGAGGTATGCATCAGTTCGCGTGTGTCGATTTATGAAGACCTTGTTAAATCTAAGTTTGTGTGTTAGCTCTTACTTAAGAATAACCAAGATTTGTTGTTCAACCATTGCATATTTCTGATATTTCTTTCCCCTGATTTCTTTCTGCCTTTTGTGTATTAGCTATGAAATGAACACAAGATTAACTATGAAAAATTTAGGGTTATGTTTTATATGATATTTGTTTGACTTGATTTCTAGGTTTTGTGTCAAATCTTAATGAAATAGATTAACTATGGAAAAATAATTTGATGTTTGTGTGTGTGTTTGTGTTTGTGTTGAATCTAGTCCAAGTCTTCATCTTCATATATTCCCTGCATCATATCTTGTTCAACTTTGTATATATGTATGTGAATAAGGGAGAGAGAGAGAGAGAGAGAGATTGTGTGTGTCTGTGACTCTAGTTTAAATCTTCATCAGATAGTGGTGGTGACGTGACCAGTGGCAGAGTTGGTGTTAACTGGTTGTGGTGACATTTTCTTTTTCTGAAAATCAAAACGAGGGAAATAGGTTTTATGGAGAGAGAGAGAGAGAGAGAGAGAGAGAGAGAGAGAGAGAGAGAGAATGGGGGGGGGGGGTATTTGGACGAGACACAAATTTTGTTATTTTCGTTTTTATAGTTTATTGTTATATAGAAAATAGAAAATGAAAATACAAAGGACATATTTATCATTTTAAAAAAAAAATCAAAACAAATTAAACCAAACTCGCTACAAAACTAAAGCTTTTGACCTGTAACACTAGCCCAAATTTTTTTAATCCAAGATGACAAGTTTCAACAAACCATAAAGACCATTTTTACAATTTTGTCTTTAATATAATTCTTTAGAAGCGTTTAGGCGTGTTTTAGTCTATTAGGCCAACTGAAGTATTTGGCTTCCCATATGTTTTATTTGGCAATTTGCATTAATATATAAATTTTACTTATTCTATAAGTTTTTTTGAACATTCATAATTCCAAGTGAAATCTAAGACCTTAATAACTATGAAATCACTTTAAACACAATTTACGATTTACCGGTGTTAAAAGTTTGTTTCTAAAATAATGCATGCGAGACTTATCCAGAAGCAAAAAGAAATGGAAATTGAGTAATCAAACCCTTTATAAACAACCCTTTTAATAAAAATAACAATTAATTATTTTTTTTTTGTGGAAAAATGACCTCTTGATCCGAAATACCATATTCCAGAGCACGATATTTTGTTCCAGAGGTGTGCTTCAGAATACGATATTTTGGAGTATTTATGATATTGTACCGGAGGGATTTCCGGTTGGTAGGGATGAGGTCCGGAATCTGACACTTCGTACCTTCCGGTCTGAAAAGTGTGTTCTGAACTGATGTCCAGAACGGGCGTACATTATGGAGTGGCGTTCCGGAGAGATAAAATTAGGGTTTTTCTATCTTTTTCTTCGAAATATGCAATGCATTTGTGTTTTTAATATATTTATGTGTTGGATGCTTTTGAAAAACATTCCAGAATGATTACGTATATGGGTTTTTTCTGAGTTCCAGTTTCTAGTGGAGGGCAATGACAACGTGTCGATGGATGTATGTAGTATCTTGCTTCAGATTACACATGCTTTGGTATAGATATAACTAGTGATATCAACTTCATTGGGTTAGTTACATTGGTTGCTTCCAAGTCTAGGTTACACAAAAATCAAATTTGTCTATCTTTTCAATGTCCTGGATCAAATATAGTTATGCAGATTCTTGACGATAGTGATGTGGATATTTTCTTAGTTTTGTTACTACAATGCCTCCCAACACACTACAATTGTTTGTTGTTAATAATATTATGGATAGTGGTACTAATCGATTTCTCGGGGAAAATCATTCTGGAAATGGTTCTTTCGATGCTAGAAGTAACCAAATTTGTAATTTATTACCTATGACAACCTACAATGTTCTTTCTTACAAGGACCCTATACATAGGGGTGAATATAGGTCTAAAGGTAAGGTTGTTATTCAGGATGACCTTACTGTTGATGTTGACGAATCTAAGAATTATGAGGCAAAACTAATGATGTTGGTTGATGATGGTAATATAGTTCCACATGGAGAGCCATTGGAACATTTTCAGAGTTACACTGAATTTGATGGGGATGATCATGAAGATGGAGAAGAGGAAACTGATCCCTTACCACAATCCTGAAAAGCACAACAGGAAAAGTTTCCTTATTATTTTTCCATGTCTAAAGAAGCACAACCCACCCATTGGAGGATGCCTGATCCTTTACCACTGGCTGAATTAGCTCAAAAAAATTTAAAGAGGCCACAACACACAACTAAAATTCCCATGTTAAGTTATTCCAACTCTTCAAAAACAAGGAAGAACTTAAACTTAATTTAGCAAAGAAAAGTGTTAGTGAAGGTTTTCAATATATAGTGAAAAAATCTACAAATGACAGATTTGAAGTTGTTTGCTATATGGATAATTGTGACTGCCGTATTAGAGCAACAAAACATAATACTAATGATTCATTTCAAGTGGTTAAACTATCGGAGAAACACACTTGCTCAAATATACAACTACAACCCCATCACCGATAAGCCAACAAAAAGGTATTGGGTCACTTCTTGAAATGCATATTAGCTGATAGTATCGGTAATATGGTGCAGGGGAAATAGATACAACGAACTTTAAATGACCGTCTTTGTGTACATGTTTCACATTGGCAAGCAAGTAATATGAAAAATCCCAAAATTTAAGACCAAAAAATTCAATTTTATATCAATAAAATCATTATCCAAAACAATATCATAAAACCATAGTGAACTCAGAGTATGTCAATAAACATCCAAATACATCAGAGTTGTATAAAATACCGAACAACATGGTGTGTGCAATGCAGTCATCCCGAACTCTTCTTTTTTGAAATTAAGGTACCTGAAACATAAACTAAAAACGGTAAGCATGAAGTTTAGTGAGTTCCCCAAAATACCATATCCTAAACAATATACTTCCTAGCATATCTAGGTTATTGCCTACCCATTCGGTCTATTTCAACCAAACTATCAAGCATATCTGGGTGCTTGTCTACCCTACGGTCTATTTCAACCGAATACTATCAAGCATATCTGGATGCTTACCTACCCCTTTCGGTCTATTTCAACCGGATACTCGGTCTATGTAACCCCTACTACTACTACTACTACTACTACTACTACTACTACTACTACTACTACTACTACTATGCAATATCATATCAAAATCACATAATCATCAAGCTAATACAGGAAAAACTGACAATTGTCACAAAGACAATCATCACACTACATCATAAACTAGTGGGCCGACGTTGGTGCCTTTGACCCATGGATATGGTGATAGAAGACTCACCTCAAGCTGTAGAATCACTCAGATAAAATCTTAGTCTGCTGATTCGGAAAATCCCCGCGCTAACATCATCAAATAAATATCCCATTAATAATTAGATCACGACCCATAATCTAGGTTAATTGTCCAATGTCCAGGGTAAAAGACCTTTTTCTTACTTACCCCAAAACTAAGGCCCGACCCATTGATCAAAAGGCCCAAATTCGTTAAATGGCATCTCAAGGCCCAATATGGCCCAACTTCCTAATTGGGTCTAAAAACCATCATGGGACCAATACCAAGAAAGCGCAAATACTATCTATGACCCAAAGTCAGAAGTCCAATAGCCAAACAAGGTCCAAACCTTAAAAGGCCTAAAATGATATTCTGAGGAGTACACCCTACATACTCAGCCATAAAGCACAATGTACAAGTTGTTGATGCACGTCACTCTCATTACACTGAGCGTACTCCTGTACGCCCGACAGTAACCCACCAAAACTCTTAATGGTTAAGACAAAGATTCCCAAACTCATATATGACCCTAAGGAGATGTCTTGACATGTAAAGTTGGCAACTTTACCCTTTTGCATCGCTTAATGGGACCAAAACCTATATACAATCCGTAATAAACACGTAAACTCATTCATGCACCAAAATAACTCATCAAGATGACATTTTTATTAACAAGGAACCTCCCAAATGCCAAGATCTAACATTCTAAGTTCTTGGACTAGCTCATACTCAGAAAGATGACTGAAAGGACCAAAATGAACCCAAAATACTCATTAAACCAGATCTAACATCTAGAGTCGTCAAGTTAGAAACTTTATACCTCCAGAAGATATATCAAGGTGCACAAAGCCTAGATTGAAAAGTTTCAAGTAACCCCACACCTCCCCAAGAAGCTCCTTCTTCTTCAAAGAACACTAAAATGCATGAAATACCACCAAAAGCTCAAGAACCACACCAATGAGGCTAGGGTTTCGAGTCTAGGGTTTAAAGGGATGAAGGTTGAAGTGAATAGGGTTTGTGTTGAGTTAAGGAGCTTAAATAGGGTCTAAGACTCTAAATTAGGGTTTGGGTTTTATTGGAGTATGTCATGCATAACTCTGGTACGCCATACATACTCCAAGGAGAAACCTAAACCCCCTTGCCTAGTACACCCCACGTATTGGGGTGGCCCCTCATCCTTCAAACTTTCGATTGCCATATCTTCTTCATTCTAAGTCTGATTTCGACGATCCTTATATCCATGAAAGGGTAAAAAAAATCTCTACACTTCTATCGACTCCTCATTTCCTTAAAACTTCCTGAACTAAAATCCAAAATTCAACTGACACTTTACCGATAAACCCATTGGTTCCAAAACACAAACCGAACTCCCATATCATCTAAATTACATTACCCACACCCAAATGGGTCTAAATCTCTCTTTCCCAAAGGTCCTACGCCTTGTGATATCTAATCTTCGGGTCACAGCCCCGAATAAGGAAAAGATTCGGAACAGGGTGTTACAACTCTCCCCCACTTAAATTTTATTTTGTTATCGAAATTACTCTTTACCACCCTCCTAGAAACCAACGTTCCAGAAAAAAACTTATGGTGCTGAACAAATCATTGCTCCTTTAATTGTCGATCCACTACGTTACTGCTATAATTGCGAAGTCCCATAACTTGCCTGACCTCCATACAGGTGGAACCAATCTGAAACCCCATCACAAGAGCCTTTCTTCTACCATAAGAACTAAAACATCCTTTTAAACCTGAACAGTTCAACTGTTACCCTTGACTTACAGATTCCTTAATCCAGAACTTGCTGAAGTAAAGATCTTTGCATATATACACCAACAACTCTCAATGCGAGTATCAATCAAAATCCAACTAGGTACATAACTCATAACCCAAGATCAAAGGATTTGTACTTGAACTTCACCCACATATTCTGATTCAAGGCAACTATTCACTAAACTGGGAAATAAAAACCCCCAATCCACCGCTGAGACTTCCAGTCTCAATGCTGGTCTAACCGTCAGGTTCCTGAATGCCTAACTGATAAGATTGCCCTATCCTATGCACCATACCCGTGCCAATCACTGACCATATATCCATCCCACTATAACCAAGATCCAATACCTCAAACCAACCGGTCTCTACCGGGTCTCCCCCACACTCCTCTAACCATATGGGCCTCGCCCATGGTTTCACCCATTCAAGAGTTACTCAGGCCCAAACTTGCTTTGGACCCTAATGGTCCTCCTTCCATAATAGGGAAATGCTCTCTTGCAATACTGACTGCCTTGCTATAGGCATGAGCTGAGCCTCTTTTACTCCAACGACCACCCCAATGATGGTCTACCTTAATATGGCGGATACTACGATCCCACCACAAACTTACAACATTTCCACAATTATCTAATATCTTGGTGAATGTCATGACCACCCTACAATATTATGACACTCATATTCCTCCATGGTTACTGACCATGGTCTTACCACACCTCTGTTGGATAAGGTGTCTAAGTCCATAACTATTTCTAGTATGTACTTGACCTGGTTTGGCATGGTCCATTTGGGTTGCATGTCATCAAGCATTTGGATAGACTAAATGAGAGAAATAACACTTGTTGTGTAACATCCGAAATTCCAGGTATCATATTTTAATTATTTAGTTTGTGTCAAGAAGAGGGACTCGACGAGTTAACGCCTAGACTTGTCGAGTAGGATCGCGATTGCTAACTGGATTTAATGAATGGACTCGACGAGTCGGCGAGTTGACTCGACGAGTCCGCGCTGTGGACAGAAACCCTAAATACTTGGGCCTGTGCCCTATTTAAGGGATCTTTTGGACCTCATTTGCGGCCACCTTCCGCCTTGAGAGCACCAGAGAACCTGAGAGCATTGTGAGTGAGAAAAGAAGCCATTTTCTTCATTTCTAGTGTGATTTTGCAAGAAAGTAGGAAGGAGGAAAAGCTAGATAGATTGAGGAGCTCAAATCTTCTACCATTCGATCAGAAGAGGCTGTTAGAGGTATAAATCTATGCTCATTCTCGTGTATATTGTGATCTACTTGAATCTAGGGTTTTCTTATGCCTTCTTTAGCTTGGATTCGAAGCATATGAGGTCCCAAGGTGGAATTCTTCATAGATCTGGACCTTAAGAGGTCCATAGAGTCCTATCTATCTTGCTTTATGCTATTCCTTTGGAGATATGAACCTAGGTTGCCATTTTAGAAGCTATTTCACCAAAAAGAAGCCCTATGAGTGTTGCATGAGTGTAAAGGTTGGACCTTTATGTGATTATTGTGTATTGGAAGGTTAGATCTATAGGTTAGAGAAGCAGATCTGACCTCAGAAGGTCTTTTGAGTGTTGACATGGAGGGAACTCGCCGAGTTCATAAGGGGAATCGACGAATCGAGTCGGGTTGCCCCGCGATTCGTGACCAGTGGTAACCCGTCGAGTGAAAGGTTAACTCGACGAGTCGAGTGAGGATTTATGAGGATTAAGAGGACATGAATGAACTCGCCGAGTCACACGAGTTCACTCGTCGAGTTTGGTCAAAGTTTGACCGTTGGCTAGGGTTGACTTTAGTTGACCTTAGGGTTTTGGTCAAGCTTGTTCAAGAGAGGCCAGGGAGGGGTAGAATGGTCTTCTACCCATTCTTTAGAAATGAGGACAAGAGAAAGTATTGATTAGATATGTTATTATGTTGATAGGAGGACGCTAGGTCGGGTTATCGAGCACGAGAGGTTATCCGACAACGTACGAGGTGAGTCTTCTCACTATACTTTACTTAGAGTGGTAATTATGTGTGACCGGAAGGTATTATGTGCTATGATGAGTATGTGATGCATGATGTTATATGATATGTATATGCTATGTTATGTTATATTATGATATAGACCGGAAGGTCAACAGTGTATGGGCCGGAAGGTCAAGATGATACAGACCAGAAGGTTATAGAAGTGGGAACGGAAGGTCTACCAGGACTATGGGACAGATGTCCTCTGAGACACATGGACCAGAAGGTCTTGTAGAGATATAGCCTTGAGTGGCGTATGTGCGTATGTGGTATTTTGGGGAACTCACTAAGCATTAATGCTTACCGTTTATGTGATATGTGTTTCAGGTACCAGCAAGGATCGCAGGAAGGCGCCTGCATGATCTGTACACATTGATGGAGTTTTTTTGTATTTGAGATCTTGGGATTGTTTTATTTGGTGGACACGTGTTACATTGGATTTTGATATTTCTTATGAATGAAATTATGTTTTAAAAATTAAAAAAATTGTTTTGGAAATTCACGTTGTTACAATTTGGTATCAGATCCTTGGTTTGAGGGATTCGGATGCACCTTCGGGTGTATTTGAACTCAAACTGAGCATTTGAGAAAGTTTTTCATAAAAGAAACATTTTTTTTCTAAAAAGTAAAGGAATCTGAGGAAAGCAGAAAGAAGCAGTGTGTACGATCAGCCAGCGCCCGAACGGTGATTTCTCAAAATACCCTTACATTATGTGTTATGAGATATGATATGATATGTTATGCATGCTAGAGTAAGCTAGGTATTGCTATTAGGACTAGAGTGGCTTGATTTGTGATGCCTTAGCCTAGGAGATTACTACTTCTATGAGATGCTTCGAGAGTGAGTAGGTAGCAGTGAGGAGCTTATGAGAAGTCTATTGAAGGGTAGCCTATGCTTAGCGAGATGTAATCTACTTGTGATCTGGGATCCTAGGAGGAGGACATGGAATGAATGCTAATGCAATGTGGAAGGTAGTATAGGGCCCATACTACTAAAAACACCGGATCAGTACGCAGTCCAAGTAAGAATCCTTAGGGTACTAGGGAGCAAGTTGGGTTGAGTTATTGAGTGCGAGTATACTCGAGCGAGTATCTGATATTTTTATGTCATATTTCAGAGACATCATGGTTGGGACACGCCACTGACCAGAGACCAATAGCATGAGTGAAGAGAAGCTTCGTCAGATGATCCACGATGAGGTAGTTGCGGCTATCCGAGCAGAGATACCGGAGATGTTTGGGTCTATTAAGACCACGTTGATTGAGACATTTGATGAGCGGTACGCCGCGGTTACTAAGGTTGCAGCCGCTGTAGCTAGACCTCAGGGGGGTGACTCGTTGCTGTTCCGGGAGTTCAGCAACACAAAGCCACCATAGTTTGATGGGACATAGGACCCGATTGCTGCGAGGAGATGGATTTTTGATATTGAGGGATGCTTCTACACCTGTTCGTGTCCAGAGCATCTGAGGGTCCGGTTCGTGCTGAACCAGCTCCGCTTGGGAGCGAAGGATTGGTGGAAGTTTCTGACGGAAAACTTCACTCTTGCAGAGATCTCAGAGGTGACCTGGGAGAGGTTTACCACCATGTTCAAAGACGAGTATGTTACCCCGATGGAGAGGGAACGGTTGGCACAGGAGTTCTTGTCCCTCAAGCAGGGGACGGAGTCTGTGACTGTGATTACACGGATTTTCCACGAGAGGGCATTATTTTGCCCTAAGCATGTGTCTTCTGAGCAGGCACGCATGAGCCGATATTTGAGCATTCTAAGGAGGGACATTCGGGAGTTCGTGGTGAACTCCACTTAGTGGACATTTTCTGAGCTCCAGGAAAATGCCCGGAAGAGGGAGATTGAGCTAGAGACTCAGGCCAGGGAGGAGGCCGAGTCTCAGAGGAGGGACAGGCGACCGGTACAGGTACAGCCGGTAGCCAAGCGGGCTAAGCCCAATGATACGAGATCTGGAGGCCAGAAGGGCCACACTTGTGGGAAGTGCGGCAAAGGACATGATGGAGTGTGTCGAGCGGGTGCTTGCTACAAATGTGGCAAGGAGGGGCATATAGAAAAGGACTACCCCAAGGGATTTATGGTTTACTTTCATTGCAACCAGACGGGTCACTAGAGGGCCGAATGCGCATAATTGTTATAGGGATCAGTGCAGGGATCTACCCCTGCTACTGCACGGGTTACTGAGGGTCGGCCAGTGAAAGCCGAGGCATAAAAGGCTCGCGGGAGAGCCTTCCAGTTGACATTGGAGGAGGTCCGCGCAACGCCCGATGTCGTGGCTGGTATGTATTCTTTCATTTATTTATGCTGAGTTGAGATATTGTGATTATATTATGATATGTGTAGGTACTTTTCTTGTGAGTTCTATACTTGCTTTGGTGTTATTTGACTCGGGTGCGAGTCGATCTTTTGTGTCGTTAGCGTTTAGTCAGCACATCAGTATTCGACGAGAGGCATTGAGTCGACCTCTATGAGTTTCCATACCTGACGAGCGAGCGGTGTATGCTACTGACGTGATTCGAGGATGTGTACTTGAGATATTTGGTGTTGAGTTCCCAATAGATTTGGTCCCGATTGCTATGGGGGACATTTGTGTTATAGTGGGCATGGATTGGTTGAACCGATCTGGGGCGATTATAGACTGCGAGCGGTAGATGGTGACCATCCGAGGCCCTAGTGGGGGAGTGCTGACTGTATATGGCGAGGGTACCTGATGTGGGTCAATATTTTGTTCGGCTGCTAGAGCGAGACAGAGTTTACAGCAGGGCTGCAGTGGGTTTGTAGCTTATGTGATTGATACACGAGTGGCCGCAAAGAGGCCGAGTTCGGTTGATGATGTTCCGATAGTGTGTGAGTTCCTGGATGTTTTTCTCGAGGAGTTGCCGGATGTGCCTCCCGAGAGGTAGGTGGAGTTCCGCATCGATTTGGTTTTGGGGGCAGCGCCTATCGCCAAGGCGCCTTACCGCCTTGCGCCGCCAGAGATGCAGGAGTTATCCTCGCAACTTCAGGAGCTGCTGGGGAAGGGGTTTATTCGACCGAGTAGCTCGCCGTGGGGAGCGTTGATCCTTTTCGTCAAGAAAAAGGATGGTTCACACCGGATGTGCATTGATTACCGGGAGTTGAACAAGTTGACGGTCAAGAACTGTTACCCCTTACCAAGGACCGATGATCTGTTCGATCAGTTACAGGGAGCGTCTTGGTTCCCCAAGATAGATTTGAGGTATGGATATCATCAGATGAGAGTGCGGGATGAGGATATCCAGAAGACGACGTTCAGGACTCGTTATGGGCATCACAAGTTCGTGGTGATGCCTTTTGGGCTAACCAATGCACCGGCAACGTTCATGGATCTCATGAACAGGGTGTGGAGGCCGATGTTGGATCGATCGGTAATTGTTGGGGGCATGTAAATGCTCCACAAATAATGAGTGATAGTTAGGTTATATTTTCCCTTTATTGTATTCATGGTGTAAATACTCTCCCTCCTATATAAAGGGAGAGTTGGTCATTTTTAAAGTTAAGCTAGCCATTCTTACTTTTCTTAGTTAGAGTTACTTTTCTCACAATGTAATTCTAGAGAGAGAAAGTGGTGGGTTCTCCCCACCTAGGAAGAGTTTTTCTCCTACCATGTTCTTCATGCAATATTATGATTATTCTCTCTTGTTCTTAGTTTATTTTTATGAACTCGTATTATGTTCTTCGTGTTCATACTTCCAAAAAACACGACTAATCGCGAGATATCTTTCTTCCGCATTCACCGTTCGTTATAAA
Source organism: Lactuca sativa (assembly GCF_002870075.4). Classification (NCBI taxonomy): domain Eukaryota; kingdom Viridiplantae; phylum Streptophyta; class Magnoliopsida; order Asterales; family Asteraceae; genus Lactuca; species Lactuca sativa. The sequence continues at coordinate 68,597,480 of NC_056631.2, read as the reverse complement.
AATGGGTCTCTACAATTGGTATTAGATCTGTACCTTGAAGATCTCACGATTAGTTCAAGGGAACGACTCCCGTTCGGTGATTATCTTGTGATTTTTCCGTGTTTCTGCAAGAAAAATTTTCGGGTTTCAAATCGGAATTTTTTTATGATGTTCTTTCTTAGCTCTATCTTTTGGGTGATTCTATCTTAGCAAAAATAAAAGTTGTTGCTGCTGATCGTTCTATTATTGCTGGAAAAATGATGTTCTTCATGCTCTTATTATTTTTCTGTTGAAGAAATGAAGCAAATGGGAAGAGAGATTAATTTTTGTGGTCTCCAAAATGTTAAAGAAATTGTTCCAGGAGGTATTTGTTCTTGGAAATGAGAAGACACAAATTTAATGGGCTTATTATTCTTGAAGAAAGTGGAGAAAAGCATTTTTTTTGGAGATTTTATCTTCCAGCAACTTTATCATTGTGAAATATGAAACTCTTGATTCTCATATTTTTGGTTGCTGTAGATCTTCAATTTGAATTGTTTGGACGTAATGTATTGTTTACATAAAGCATATTGTCCTTGTTACTCTTTTGGGTAAAGAGTACTCCACTATTTACTCCCTCAAAAGACAAAAACCATGTGACATAGTCCAATCCCATCACCTTTTGTCCCCTAAAAACCCCCTATATACTCTTCCTTTTGCCTTCCCAAGACCCTCTTGTTGACTTAAATGCTTTATAAAAAGATTCCCTTATTAAAATATGAATAAATGGCCTTTGCGGTACCATTTTTCATGCAAAATAGCATTTTTCGTCACCTGTTCAGCTCCTTTCGGACCCTCGAACCGCAGCCAAAAACTGCCTACCGGAATCACCTTAGAAGCCTACCCGCAACCCTTCTTAGCCTTAGATCCGAGGTCCACAATGTCACTATCCGCAGCCTCAGTCAGCAGCCCTAGATACGCAGCCAAAACCCTTCTTTTGCCCTCGGTTCGGATCTATGCTTCCGGTTCGGACCGCAGCCTCTCAACCTCAGTTCGGACCGCAGGCACTCCACTGTCGGCTCGCATCCGAAGTCCATTGCAACCGCATCGCCTACTGCAGCCACTTCTCCATCCGCGACCAACTCCATCCGCGACCAGCTCATCCGCACCTAAGACTCCATCCTACCGCAACTTCTACACCCGCACCCAAGACCCCACCACACCCACTTGCTTACTCTTCCCACCGCAACCACCTGCCACCTTATCCAACCTCTCTCATCAGCAGCCTCCGCCCATCTCCTCCCTCCTCCAGACTTCCCCCCTTCTCCTCCTTCCTCCTTCTTCCTTCAGCCCCTCCTTCTTCCTCCTCCTCCCCCCTCCTTCCCTCCTTCCTTTTTTCCTCCCCTCCCCTCCTTTTTTTAAAAAAAACCCTTATTTTTTTTCTTTCTAGATTTTTTTATTCAGATTTTTTTTCTACACTATTTTTTTTATTTTTTTTCTTCAGCCAATTTTTTTTATTTAGCCAATTATTTTTTTTAACACCAATTTTTTTTATTTAGCCATTTTTTTTATTATAACCAATTTTTTTTATTAAAACCATTTTTTTTTCAACACCAATTTTTGCTACCACTTACCCATGGATTGTCACATTGGTTATTCATTTCATACCGGTTATTATTATTGGAAGAATATTCCTACCGCAATCGGACTTCATATTATCTTTTTGTGATGCTTGCACCGCAACGACGATTGATCAACAAAGTTGTTTTACATTCTTCACTTTATGAGATATTATGACTTGGCGCTCTTGATTTTTGGTTGATGAATCATGTATCTTGAGCATGTGGACTTTATTCTCTATTGAAGACCACTTCAAGTGTTCCGGCACCGCAGTTTGGATATTTGGATATATTCTTGGCACAACAGATTTTCTCAGCACAGTTTCAGCAACTATGTCACCCGCCTCCTCATGACCGCAAGAGTATTTATTTTACACTTTCTCATTTCTTATCGAGACCCTTCATACATCTAGGGAGAGCTTCTCTTAGCTCTTGGTATCCACACTCTCCATCCGATGATTTGTTGATTTTTGATATCCGGTCATTGGTTATCAAAAATAGGGAGAGAATATCATCCGGATTTGGTTATTATTGTTTGAGTTTGGATTTTTGAAGACTTCTGAAGATGATTATTTATTTAGTGATGCGATGTGGCACTTATTTTTGGTCTTCACAGATCAAATTTTTGGCATTACTCGATGTTTTCCGATTCGGATTATTTATTATTCGGACTCTACCACATGATGATTTTGTGTTCGCATCTACTTCAGATCTTATGGTTTCACGAGTTTGGATTTGTGATATGTTGAAGACGAAGACTATTTTGGCGATGTGACGTGGCACTTATTTTTGATCCTTGGATCAAATTTTTGGCATCGCTGGACCATGTTTTTGGACTCACATTATTTTTATCCGGACTACATTTTATGGATGCTTCACATGTTTAGCAGGTTATTCTTTGAAGAATTTCGGTGTATTATGATTCGAGAACTCGAGATGTTTTTCAGACTTTTGAAGACGAAGTGTTTCTTTTATTGGATCTTCTACTTGCTCATGGTGACCTCTTTCTTCGGGTGATTATGACTTGTTTGAAGATTTGGATCTTCTTTTTTCTGCTTCATTGGTTGTGCTTTGAAGCCGAAGACCTTCATTTCAGAGATTCATGGACAGTTTTAGACTTCACAGACACTTCAGAGTTTCAGAGATATTTCAGCACTTGATTCCATTTTATTACCACACTTGCTAGTTGGATTACTGTATTATAGCCTTGTATTACTTATTGTATCTCTCATCATTTGTAAGCATTTAGGGAGAGAATGTTGGGACATGTAAATGCTCCACAAATAATGAGTGATAGTTAGGTCATTTTTAAAGTTAAGCTAGCCATTCTTACTTTTCTTAGTTAGAGTTACTTTTCTCACAATGTAATTCTAGAGAGAGAAAGTGGTGGGTTCTCCCCACCTAGGGAGAGTTTCTCTCCCACCATGTTCTTCATGCAATATTATGATTATTCTCTCTTGTTCTTAGTTTATTTTTATGAACTCATATTATGTTCTTCGTGTTCATACTTCCAAAAAACACGACTAATCTCGAGATATCTTTCTTCCGCATTCACCGTTCGTTATAAAAATGGGTCTCTACAGTAATCGTTTTCATCGACGATATTCTGGTGTATTCGAGATCCCGAGAGCAGCATGAGGAGCATTTGAGGGAGATCCTTGGAGTTTTGAGATCGGAGAGGCTTTACACCAAATTCTCCAAGTGTGATTTCTAGTTACGAGAGATCCAGTTCTTGGGGCATCTCATTAATCAAAATGGGATATTGGTCTATCCGGCCAAGATTGAGGTGGTAATGAGTTGGGAGGTGCCGAGATCCCCCACAAAGATCAGGAGTTTTCTGGGGTTGGCCGGCTACTATCAGATACTTATCAAGGATTTTTCCAAGATTGTCATGGCACTCACCAGGTTAACCAGGAAGGGTGTTGCTTTTATGTAGGGTCCAGAGCAGCAGACCTCGTTTGAGACTCTTCGTCAGAGACTGTGCGAAGCCCCGGTGTTAGCACTTCCATAGGGAATGGAGGATTTAGTGGTATATTGTGACGCATCGATGTCGAGGTTGGGTGCGGTGCTTATGAAGAGAGGGCACGTGATAGCGTACGCATCGAGGTAGCTGAAGCCTCACGAGGTGAGGTATCCCACCTACGATTTGGAGTTGGGGGTCATGGTGTTCGCCCTCAAGATATGGCGTCTGTATTTGTATGGGGTTCGGTGTATCGTATACACGGACCACAAGAGTTTGAAGTACTTGATGGATCAGCCCAACCTGAACATGCGCTAGAGGAGATGGTTGGATGTGGTAAAGGATTATGATTGCGAGATCCTGTACCACCCGGGAAAGGCTAACGTTGTAGCCGATGCCCTGAGCCGTAGGGCGGAGAGTGCCCCGATACGAGATATTTGTTTGAGGATGACGGTGATGACTCCGTTGTTGGATACCATCCGAGAGGCCCAGGCAGAGGCTGTGAGACCGAAGAACCGCAAGAGAGAGCGGGTGATTGGGCAGGTATCTGAGTTTGTTACCGATAGCCGAGGGCTTATGACCTTTCATGGTCGGATTTGGGTGCCGTTTGCAGGTGGGGTACGTACCATCCTCATGGAGGAGGCGTACAGATCGAGGTTCTCGATCCATCCCGAGGCCACTAAGATGTATTTAGACCTGAAAACAGATTATTGGTGGCCCTGTATGAAGAGGGATGTTGTGTGGTTTGTTGAGAGGTGCTTGACATGTCGCAGGGTTAAGGCCGAGCACCAGCGTCTGCATGGTAAGTTGCAGCCACCTGAGGTTCCCCAGTGGAAGTGGGAACAAATTTCTATGGATTTCATCACCAAATTACCGAGGACCGCGAAGGGTGTCGATGCAATATGGGTGGTCGTTGACCGGCTGACGAAGAGCGCTCATTTCCTTGCTATCAGTGAGAGCTCTTCCGCAGAGAGACCGGCAGATATGTATATGAGAGAGGTGGTATCGCGGCATGGAGTACCGACCTCGATTGTGTCAGATCGAGATGTACGTATCACTTCCAGATTCTGGAAGAAATTCCATGAGGAGTTGAGTACGAGGTTACATTTCAGCACCACTTACCACCAACAAATGGACGAATAGAGTGAATGGACGATTTAGACGCTCGAGGACATGCTCCGAGCATGTGTGTTGGACTTCGTAGGAAGTTGGGACATGTACTTACCATTGGCTGAGTTTTCCTATAACAACAGCCACCATTCGAGTATTGGTATGCCTCCTTTCGAGTTGTTGTATGGGAAGAGGTGTCGGACTCCCATCTGCTGGGGAGATGTAGGGTAGCGAGTGATGGGTAGCACTGAGATAGTGCTTCAGACGACTGAACAGATACAACAGGTCAGGAAAAGGTTGCTGACAGATCAAAGTCGCCAGAAAAGTTATGCGGATAGGCGACGATCTGAGCTCGAGTTTCAGGTTGGTGACTTCGTACTCCTGAAGGTATCTTCTTGGAAATGAGTGATCCGATTCAGGAAGAGGGGAAAGGATGGGCCCCGATACATTGGTCCTTTCAGGATGACTGCGAGGGTGGGCAGGGTAGCGTATCGTTTAGAGCTACCTGCGGAGTTGATCCAGATACATGATACCTTCCACGTATCTCAGTTGAGGAAGTGTATAGCCGACGAGTCGGCAGTAGTGCCACTAGAGGATATTTAGGTGGATGTGAGCCTAAATTATGTTGAGAGGCTGATCGCGATCCCGGATTGGTGGATTAAGGTTCTGAGGAACAAGGAGGTGCCCTTGATTCAGGTCCAGTGGCAACATCGGAGAGGGTCCGAGCTGACTTGGGAGCCGGAGTTGGAGATGCAGGAGAAGCATCCAGAGTTGTTTGCAGAGCGTGACTTCGAGGGCGAAGTCTGATTCTAATGGGGGAGAATTGTAACATCCGGAATTCTAGGTATCATATTTTAATTATTTAGTTTGTGTCAAGAAGAGGGACTCGACGAATTGACGCCTAGACTCGTCAAGTAGGATCGCGATTGTTGACTGGATTTAATGAATGGACTCGACGAGTCGGCGAGTTGACTCGACGAGTCCGTGCTATGGACAGAAACCCTAAATCCTTGGGCTTGTGCCCTATTTAAGGGATCTTATGGACCTCATTTGCGGCTACCTTCCGCCTTGAGAGCACCAGAGAACCTGAGAGCATTGTGAGTGAGAAAAGAAGCCATTTTCTTCATTTCTAGTGTGATTTTGCAAGAAAGAAGGAAGGAGGAAAAGCTAGGTAGATTGAGGAGCTCAGATCTTCTACCATTTGATCAGAAGAGGTTGCTAGAGGTATAAATCTATGCTCATTATTATGTATATGGTGATCTACTTGAATCTAGGGTTTTCTTTTACCTTCTTTAGCTTGGATTTGAAGCATATCAGGTCCCAAGGTGGAATTCTCCATAGATCTGGACCTTAAGAGGTCCATAGAGTCCTATCTATCCTACTTTATGCTATTACTTTGGATATATGAACCTAGGTTGCCATTTTAGAAGCTATTTCACCAAAAAGAAGCCCTATGAGTGTAAAGGTTGGACCTTTACGTGATTATTGTGTATTGGAAGCTCAGATCTATAGGTTAGAGAAGCAGATCAGACCTCAGAAGGTCTTTTGAGTGTTGCCATGGAGGGAACTCACCGAGTTCATAAGGGGAATCGACGAATCGAGTTGGGTTGCCCCGCGATTCGTGACCAGTGGTAACCCGTCGAGTGAAAGGTTAACTCGACGAGTCGAGTGAGGATTAAGAGGACATGCATGAACTTGCCGAGTCACACGAGTTCACTCGTCGAGTTTGGTCAAAGTTTGACCGTTGGCTAGGGTTGACTTCAGTTGACCTTAGGGTTTTGGTCAAGCTTGTTCAAGAGAGGTCAGGGAGGGGTAGAATGGTCTTCTACCCATTCTTTAGAAATGAGGACAAGAGAAAGTATTGATTAGAGATGTTATTTTGTTGATAGGAGGAGGCGAGGTCGGGTTATCGAGCACGAGAGGTTATCCGACATCGTACAAGGTGAGTCTTCTCACTATACTTACCTAGAGTGGTAATTATGTGTGACCGAAAGGTATTATGTGCTATGATGAGTATGTGATGCATGATGTTATATGATATGTATATGCTATGTTATGTTATATTATGATATGGACTGGAAGGTCAACAGTGTATGGGCCGGAAGGTCAATATGATACGGACCAGAAGGTTATAGAAGTGGGACCGGAAGGTCTACGAGGACTATGGGAAAGATGTCCTCTGAGACACATGGACCAGAAGGTCTTGTAGAGATATAGCCTTGAGTGGCGTATGTGCGTATGTGGTATTTTGGGGAACTCACTAAGCATTAATGCTTGCCGTTTATGTGATATGTGTTTCAGGTACCAGCAAGGATCGCAGGAAGGCGCCTGCATGATCTGTACACATTGATGGAGTTTTTTTGTATTTGAGATCTTGGGATTGTTTTATTTGGTGGACGTGTGATACATTGGAGTTTGATATTTCTCATGAATGAAATTATTTTTTAAAAATTAAAAAAATTGTTTTGGAAATTCACGTTGTTACATGTGATTTATTAATATATTATAAGTTCTAATATATTAATAGAATTATTTAATTAGTATTGATCAAGACTTAATTTAGAATTAATTAAGTGATCAAAGATGACTAATTAAATATATGGGTTGATTATGTAAATCATCCATAACTTGTATAGTGGGCTAAAGGCTTCATGGATTAAGATGGGCTAAGAGCCATAGGATGCTTCATGGAAGTTTAAACCCATGGGTTATGGAAATGAAGAGCCATGTTACTCTAGGGTTTACATGGTGTAACCCTAAGTGTAACACGCTATATAAAGAACATGACATCCAATAATGTCGGCTAGATGAAGTTACAACAGGGATAGGCCAATTTTACAAGTGTTCTATATTCTCTCAAAGTCATTCCAAAGCACTTGGTGTTGTGTGAAACGTTTGAGGCATCACACTTGGGTTGCTTGGCTCTCAAGGTTTTCATGGAATCAAATCAACTACAAGGTATGTAATTCTAACCATCTTTTATGTTAAAAGTTCACCATGTATGCTAGATAGGATTATGAACCTTGGAAATCAAATTTTGCATGTATTTTAGACAAACATAGATCCAAGGTTTTCTAGGGTTGCATGTACACTTAGGAGTGTTAGAATGCTCATAACCCTTCAAGGGTATCAAAGACTAGGTTTGTTTGTTGATACTTGATGCAAAATAGTGTAAATATCGAATTTTTAACCTGTCTACACAAGGGACTCACCGAGTCCAAGCGAAACTTCAACCAACTCGGCGAGTCAGTTCTTGCACTCGACGAGTCGGTCATGTAGAGTGCAGTTTTTCGATTTTTGCTGTTGGAAATGGACTAGAAACATTACCCTAAACTATTTTGGTGTTTTAAAACTTGTTTTAGATGGTGTAATGGTTGTTCTAATCCATTTACAATGGCTAATATCAAAATTACATGATTATATGTGTTCATATGTTCTTGAAATTTTGATATGAATATTCAAGTTCTTATGAGTTCTTGATAGATCATAGGAATTACTTGTTTGATGCTTAATTCATGATCTTTATGTGTTTTAATGGAGTCCATACTCGTCCTCAAGTTATGGATAACCAAAAGTCACTATGTATTTAACCCATTAAAAGAACACATAAGTTACAAAAATGAAGAGTCTTCATTTTAATAACTCATAAGTTATGAATTGAAGAGTTTTGTAAAGTTACAAAACTTTCCATCAAGTTTTGGAACATGTAATGTTATCTTAATAAACTTTAGTTCCAACTTTATGTGAATAAGGTGCTAATCCATGAAATTACACTTTACACTTTGTTTAAGTCGTTAGTGGAGCGTGTGTGGTTAACCGGCACACTAACTTGGACTTAAGAAGTTAGGTAAAGGGTGACGTAAGGTTTATTATAGGTCGGTGTAGCGCGTGTGGTTAGCCGGCACATCGATTGGGTGATAAACATCAAGGATACCAAGTAATTTGCATGGTTACTTCACACCTCGTTTTGTGATCCTCGACATCCCAGTCACAAAAATTGGAGGGCACACTCGAGATTGAAATATGCCTTTGAAAAAGTTCATTGAATCTCAAAAGAATCTAGGAATTTCTAAAAACCAATTAAAACCTAATATTTATATTTCGTTTTTTCATGGTGGAAATTGGTGAATCATCATTCACCTACCTTTCAAATATGTTATAGCTTAGATTATGTCATCCCTCTTCTAAGTTATAATATATTGTGATTGGATCCTAGCCTTAATAACATTTGGGTGTTTTATTAAGGACTATCTTTATATCTAAACTAAACGTGTGCTCTTCTTTTCAGATGTCTGCCAACAATACTGCTTTTGGCTCAAACCCTATTGGCTCCTTTTCCCTCATGAACCTATGTGGGACGGTCATCTTTGATGCTTCCAACTTAATGGATTGGATCCGGAACATCAAGATGGTGACTCGCTACGAGGACAAGGAATATGTCCTTGATAAGGAGCTAAAGGAGATCGATGAGTCCACTGCTACTCCCCAGGAGATCGCTCACTTCCGAACTCATGAAAGAGATGCCACCAAAGTGGCATGCATCATGATGGCCACCATGATAGCTGAACTCCAGAAGTCCTATGAGGACTACTACCCTTTATGATGCACCAAGATATTATGGAAAGATACCATCAGAGTGATCGCCAAGAGCTGTATGAAATAACCTCCTCCATGTTATCAACTAGGATGAAGGATGGAGAATCCGTCACATGCAGAAAATGCAAAGGTATGTGGACCGTTCGTTGAAGCTTAATGTGAACTTTCCCGAGGAGCTAGCAATAGATATCATTTTGCACTCCTTACCCTCGTGTTATGATCAATTCCGCATGACATACCACATGAATAAGGAAGAAGTCACACTCAGCAAACTTCAAGGACTCCTGAAGACCGTAGAATCAGGTCTTAAGGGTAAGTCGGTTGTTACCACTTCTGCTCCTACTACCAACTACGCCCCTGTCTTGGCAATTAGGAAAGGGAAAGGTAAGAAGAGGAAGACCCCTTCGAAGGGTACCAATGGTAAGACCCTTGAAGGCTCCTCTTCAAGTGGAAACAAGAAAGGTTTCGTCACTCCTTCTTCAGACCGAAAGGAGGCTGAATACTTCTATTGCCATGAAAAGTCGCACTGGAAGTGGAACTGCCCAAAGTACCAACAATATGTGAAGGATGGGAAAGTCAAACCCAACCATGCAGGTATTTACACTATCTTATCTAATAACTCACCCTATTCTAACTCTTGGGTCCTTGATACTGGTTGTGGTATTCATATTTGTTCTGATTTGCAGGGACTAAGAAGAAGTGAGAATGTGGAGCATGGAAAGATAAAATTGATAATGGGGAATAGGAAAGCTTCACCTATCACCAAGACTGGAGTTTATTCTTTGTTTCTAAGTAGTGGGTTTACATTAGATTTGAATAAATTTTGTTATTCGCTTGAAATGGCAAGAAATATTATTTCATTTCATGCTTTGTACAAACAAGGGTTTACTTTTTCTTTTGATAATGAAATTGGTGGAATAAATGCTTTCGTTAATAATGTTCTTTATTTTAAAGCATTACCTTGTGATGGTGTGTATGAAGCTGTGTCGGTTGTAGATAACCTAGGAAATAATGTGTTGTGTATTGATTCTTCTTCTAATAATAATAACTTGGATAAAGCATCATTATGGCATTGTCGTCTTGGACATGTGAGCAAGAAACGCACAGGCCAGCTCCAAAGGGATGGAGTTTTGGAGTCATTTGACCTAAAGTCAGATGATAGTTGTGAATCATGCTTACTTGGAAAAATGACAAAGTCACCCTTCACTGGTTCTTGTGTAATGGGTGATGGTTTGTTGGATCTAGTGCACACAGATGTGTACCTTTCAAAACTGCCACAAGGGATACTAATCGTTATTATGTGACTTTTACTGATGATTATAGTAGATATGGATATGTCTATTTAATCAAGCATAAGATAGAGAATTTTGAAAGGTTTAAAGAGTTTAAACAGGAAGTCGAGAATAAATTGGGCAGGAACATTAAGATGCTTTGATCTGATCGTTGTGGTGAGTATCTTAGTTCAGAGTTCCTCGACTATCTTAAGGAATGTATGATTATCTCACAATTGACTCCTCCCAGGACACCACAGTTGAATGGTGTGGCTGAGAGGCGTAATTGAACCTTGTTTGATATGGTTCGTTCCATGATGAGTCGAGATTCACTACCAATCTCATTTTGGGGGTATGCCTTAGAGATTGCCCCCATATCCTTAATCTAGTCCCTACAATGAAAGTTGCCAAAACTCCTCATGAGATGTGGACTGGTAAAGTTCCCAAAATAGACCATATCAAGATTTGGGGTTGCAAGGCTTTTGTGAGGCGCGAGACTCATGATAAGCTCGAACCTCGAAGTGAGAGGTGTATTTTCATCGGCTACCCACATAAATCCTTTGGTTACCTCTTCTATAGACCTAGTGAGAATGTGGTATTTGTAGCAAGGAGGGGTGTCTTGAGAGAGAGAGAGAGAGAGAGAGAGAGAGTTCATAAGCCAAGGAAACAGTGGGAGGCAAATTGACCTTGAAGAAATTCAAGAGTCAAGTGGTGAAGGAACTTCAAACCCTAGCACTCAACTTGAGGAGGAAACTCCTGTTGAGCCAATTGACGTGTCTATAGCTTTGAGGCGTTCCACAAGAGTGAGGAATCCACTTGAGCATTATTATGGCTTCCATATTACTGCAGAAGGTGATACACTTATCAATGATGAGACATTGGTAAGTCCGGATGAACCTAACAGATACGCGGAAGCCATGGCAGGCCTCGAGTCTACTAAATGGAAAAAGGCAATGGACAACGAGATAAAATCCATGTATGACAATCAAGTTTGCAACTTGGTTGACAATGTACCAGGTCGTAAGACAGTTGGGTGCAAAGGGCTTTTCCCAAACTTCGGGAGTTGATTATGATGAGACCTTTTCACCAGTTGCAAAGATTAATTCCATTATGGTCCTGTTTTCCATCGCTGCATTTCATGATTATGAAATATGGCAAATGGATGTCAAAACCGCCTTCCTTAATTGAAGTTTGGCTGAGGATGTTTACATGAGTCAGCCAGAGGGTTTTTTTCAGTACAAAATACCCTAATAGAGTGTGTAAGCTTGAGAAATCCATCTATGGATTGAAACAAGCACCTCGCAGATGAAATCTTTGTTTCGCTGAGAAAGTCAAAGAGTTTGGCTTTTCGAGGAGTGAAGATGAATCTTGTGTATATGTCAAGGCTAGTGGGAGTATAGTTAGCTTTTTGGTACTATATGTGTATGACATACTACTCATACGAAATGACATCCCAACCTTGCAGGAAGTGAAGTCCTGGCTTGGGAAGTGTTTCTCTATGAAAGACGTAGGAGAAGCTGCCTATATTCTAGGGATAAGGATTATGAGAGACCGGAGTAAAAGACTAATTGGAATTAGTCAGAGTACCTACTTGGATAAGGTGCTGAAGATGTTCAACATGTAAGATTCCAAGAAAGGAGAGTTACCGATTCAGAGTAACGCCAGATTGAGTAAAACTTAAAGCCCGAGTACAGAGGCAGAGATAGAAGAAATGAGTCGAGTACCTTATGCTTCTGCTGCAGGGTCGATCATGTATGCTATGACTTGTACTCGTCCTGATGTAGCCTTTTCTTTGAGCATGGTTAGCAGATATCAGGGGAATCTTGGCAAGGCTTACTGGACTGCGGTAAAGAATATCCCCAAGTACCTACGGAGGACTAAGGACTAGGTCTTAACCCTTGGTGGGAGTCATGACTTGAGAGTTGTAGGGTATAGTGATGCTAGCTTTCAGACTGATAGGGATAATTTCTGCTCTCAGTCAGGATGGGTCTTTACCTTAAACGGAGGAGCAATTACTTGGAAGAGTTCCAAGCAAGAGACAGTGGCTGATTCAACTTGCGAATCAGAGTATATAGCAGCAAGCAAGGCAGCAAAGGATGATATATGGCTAAAGAACTTCATTGGAGACATTGGAGTAGTACCAGCTATAAAAGAGCCTATGGAAATTTTCTGTGATAGTGAAAGTGCAGTTGCCTTAGTCAAGGAACCAAGGGATCACGGGAGATCCAGACACATTGACAGAAAATATCATTTCATCAGACATCGTATAGAAGAAAGACTCCTCGTGGCAAAGAGGGTATCATCAGATGAGAACCCAGCAGATCCCCTCATGAAGGGACTGAGTCGGGTTAAGCATCTCCAAGATGCTCGGAGCATAGGGATGAAGGATGATATTAGTCTTAGTAGTTAGATAATTTTGAAATTTGTAAAGTGTAATTGACATTTGATGATGAATAAAAGTTGTGTTTATTTATGATTAAAGTGTTGCTATCATTTGTCAATCGTTTACTATATTTCTTTTGCATGTGTTGACTTCCAGAATAATTATGTTTGGTATACCATATTATTCGAATTCTCCACAGTCGGTCATATGTTTGAAGTAGGTATGAATCAAGATTGTCATGAGTTGGTTGCAGAGGTCTAAGTTGTTAGACATGGGTACAACACCCATGAGTGCTCATAAGTTCTGAGTATTGGATTCAACCGACGCTCACTGGTATCACTTCATGGAATTTATCTCGAGTGATCGTGAGACGGTAATATCATATAAGTCTTCAAACCTAGAGATATGACTTGTTGCCTATGAGTTGATTATACATTGATTGTATGAAAACGCATTGGTAACTCGATGTTATAAAACGTGCTTTTGTGTGTAATTCAATAAGTAGTAGAACAAACATATGAGTCGAAGTTTATTTGTTCCTTCTTGGATTTGAAGCGATATCTGGGCCCCTCGATGATTTTCTTTTGACCTATGTACCAGGCCCGGTCAGAACTAAGTTGATGTGTTCAATTAAGTTCTTTGTCAAACAAATATGAAATCAGGAAACAAACTGATGGATAATAAGTAAGACATTGTTCCATGTATTTGTCCAGCTGATATCTAAAACAAAGGATTATATGATAACTTATCTTACATGTCATATCATCATCTTCTCAGTTCTGAGAGACCTTGAAAGAGCTACAATGGCTGATCGGTTCCTAAAGCCATACTTGCAGTTATAGTTATTAGACTTATCCAAATGGGAGACTGTTGGATAAGGTGTCTAAGTCCATAACTATTTCTGCTATGTACTTGTCCTAGTTTAGCATGGTCCATTTAGGTTGCATGGAATCATGCATTTGGATAGACTAAATGAGAGAAATAACACTTATGGTTTATTAATATATTATAAGTTCTAATATATTAATAGAATTATTTAATTAGTATTGATCAAGAATTAATTTAGAATTAATTAACTGATCAAAATATGACTAATTAAATATATGGGTTGATTATGTAAATCATCCATAACATGTATAGTAGGCTAAAGGCTTCATGGATTATCAAGATGGGCTAAGACCCATAGGATGCTCCATGGAGGTTTAAACCCATGGGTCATGGAAATGAAGAGCCATGTTACACTAGGGTTTATCTGGTGTAACCCTAAGTGTAACACACTATACAAAGAACATGACATCCACCAAAGTTGGCTAAATGAAGTTACAAGAGGGCTAGGCCGATATTACAAGTGTTCTATATTCTCTCAAAGTCATTCCAAAGCACTTGGTGTTATGTGAAACATTTGAGGCATCACACTTGGGGTGCTTGGCTCTCAAGGTTTTCAAGGAATCAAATCAACTACAAGGTATGTAATTCTAGCCATCTTTTATGTTAAAAGTTCCCCAAGTATGCCAGATAGGATTATGAACCTTAGAAATCAAATTTTGCATGTATTTTAGACAAACATAGATCCAAGGTTTTCTAGGGTTACATGTACACTTAGGAGTGTTAGAATGCTCATAACCCTTCAACCTCTACCATACTGACCAAAATCATTCTAAGTCGAACCCGCATCTAACTATATCCCAATCACGAGTTCGAGTCATGCTTCGAACCCCAAAGCCTTAATCATAAAAGAACAAACATAGAGGCCCTAACACCACCCTCGACCTGGATCCATCCACATACCCACCATGAATCACTACTGATGTGCAACAAGACCCAAATATCCTTTCTTGTGCAATCCCTTAGACAAAAAGATTCTCTCCACTTGTGTTTGACTATGACTTTCTAATCCTCAAGATATGATGGATTTCTAATCCATCTCACAACATTATGATTCAAGCTGTTGAAAAACTGAGCTTACAAATGCCAACGTTCCATTACTAGAAAATCACGATGATCGCACAACTCTTGAAATCTAGATGAATATTCCTCGACATCTAAGTAAGTCTGATAATCCTAATCGCCTCCCATGATACCACACCTAATCCTTAATTCCTTTATGCTGTTAACAAAGACTATAACCCTTGACCGAAACTAGCAAATCTTCACTCCAACTTTCCATTCTCAGAAGGATCTCTGTACTTTAACCATCTTCAACCTTCATGATTATTAAATTCCCCTGGAACTTCCAATTTCCAAACAAGCTCATGCGACTGCCACCACTATCTTCTTGCTACCGCTCATTCCGTAGCAACGGTAGTGATTGGACCCAAAGGACCTTCGTTGGATAACTGCCATTCCTACTTGAACAAAAACTAACATGTTTGAACTCTGCCTTCATTGTTGAACTAATTTTGATAATTCATCCATAGACCTTCCAAAGGATACCCTTGAATTGATCCCATCAAAGAACCGGAACAACAAACGATCAACTAAAAACCACTCAGCAAGATACGACCCTCTAATAGTTTAATGATGGAAGTTGGACAACTGGGGGAGTATGTTGGGCATACAAGCTAGTACGTTGTGCGTACAAACCCCAGAGCGAGTACATTAAGTGTACGAGCTGAGTACGCCCCGTATACTCAACAATAGGCTTCAAAATTGTGGACTTTTCGGTATTGGGCCCATGTTGGGACTTAGGAGTTTATAGCTTTGTTGGGCCATCATAATTCTATTTTTTGGCTGATGCTATTTTAATGGACTCTTTTGGCTGAAGTCCCATGAAGGGATTTGGGCCCAATTTGAAAAATTAGGCCATATTTGGGCTATGGGTGATCATTTTGGAATTTGGGCCTTTTGGATAGATGGTTTGGGCCAAGTTAGTTAAAGGGTAAAAACGTCTTTTACCCTAGTTTGGACTCTTAGTGTGAGTTAGGATCCAATTATTAATTGGATGTTATTTTGTGATTGATAGCGTAGGGATTTTAGCAGGCCAGCAACCATAGATTTATCTATGAGATTCAACAGTCTAAGGTGAGTTTCCACACTAGGTTTGAAAGGAGCCAATGCCGACCTATGATTATTATTTTAGGATGCTACATGTCTGCATGACTCTTGCTTGTGTTGTATGCTGGTATGCATACCGAGAATGGCTTGATGCCAGGCGACGCCTGATGACTGTATTGTATGCTATTGACTTTGTGATTATCATACGAGTTAGAATGATTATATGATTGTGTACTGGGTCAGGCCCGATGTCATGCGAGGCCTAATCAATGACATATATGTAAACCAAGGAGGGATCGATGTCAGGCGAGGCCCAAGGCCGAGGAGGGCTTGATACCGGGCGAGGCCCGATGAAGGGCGGGGGCCCAGTATGTGTTTATTATGTAAGGTCTGGGGTATTTGGGGAAATCACTAAGGTTTGTGTTTACATTTTTTTAGTTTACATTTTAGGTACTTCTGGTTCGAAAGGGAAGTGTCAGAGATGATTACAGAGCACACACCACCTTATTCCGCATTTTATGATTTACTCTGATATGATATGATGTAGTAACAAACTTTGATCTATCTTAGTTGTATGGAAACATTTTTATGTACCATTTTATTTAAATTAAATAAATGAAATTTTTGGGTCTTATTTATTGGATGTTACATGTCCTCCCACACTTGGCACAACACCCCCGACCCTTATGGCCTCTCGAATGTGAGTCCTGAGTCTTGGGCCTCTTCACCTGGCCCACTAAAAACTGAGTCTACTCTGACTTGCTCTTCCTGAGGTGCTCCAAATCAATGTCATGCATTAGGGCTCTAGCTATCATATCATTCAAGGTCTCGCACCCTAAGAAACTCACAAACTCCATGATGTCATCCCTCCGCATGTCATGGTACCTTACCTTCTTCATCTCCTTGTTCGCTTCATAATACATAACTAACAAAGCTCTCTTCCTAAACTTGGAAGTGATCTCTACCATAATCTCAGTCGTTTGGTGAAGGCCCTAAACCGGGTCAAAAACGCATCCCAAGTCATCGACTCAAAGGATTCGCCTCCCAAAGTGAAGTCTACCTCCTCCCACCAATCTCGGGCTTTGTCTTTTAGAAGACAAGAGGCAAATATGACCTTCGATCCCTCTGGGCAAAAACTCGTCTGTAAAGAGTTAGCTATAACCGCTAACCTTCTCCTACTGACAATGCATGGGGTACTTCTCCCTAAAGAACTCAGGAGCTCCACAAGCACGGAGCTCCAAAAATAGTCATAACCTCAGTATGGCCGTGCCCAGATGCTCATCCAAAATCTCCATAATCCCCTCCTTGACCGTACCGAGAATCACCGGAGTCTGCTCCAAAATACCACGGGTAATCTCTGATGGAATTAACTCATGCGTCCGCTCATCGATCAGCTCAGTACCTACACCTGAACAAAAACTAGAACTTGAACCCCCTTCCTAAGTGCTCATCTGATGGGTTTTATACAAACAATCCTATGTGTGCATGCAACCCTAGTTGGATCTATGTTTTCACTATTAGACATACAACTTTATAAACACAAAAAGAAACCTAGCATGCATCTTTCGTTTTCGAAATTCACAAATAAGAATAGAATACATACCTTTTCTAGTTATATAGTAATATCAACTAGTTTCTTGAATTTCCTTAACTCTTGAGATCAAGTACTACAAGTGTAGTACCTCCAGTGGCTCACAAACACACTTGAGTGAGAGGATAAATATGAGAGAGAGGAGGGAGGGTAACTAGCTCCAAAATTTGGCTCTACTATGGTTTCTCCAAGGGGTGTCGAATTGTAATGCCTTAGGGGTCTTTTTATACTTGAGGCCAACTAGGGTTTCAGGGTGGAAACCCTAATCCCTTAGCTTAGGGCCTAAGCAAGTCCATGGACTCCTTATCCTTTAGCCTTGGACGAAAATCCTAGAGCCTTATAGGATTTTCGGCCCTTGCCAATAAGGTGATCCATTGGCCTAAAGCCTCAACTATCAAATAATTACAAAACAACCCCTGCACTTTTAATCAGTTCCTTTAATCCCAAAATTAATTCCAAATTAAATTCTGATTAAAAACCAATTAATAATATGATTCCAAATTAATATATTATTCATATAATATATTAAAAATCATATTGGTACCCCAATATATTATTCTTAACAATATATCAGCCTCTCTCCTCAATAGTCATCCTATCTAGTCACCAATGTGAAGGCAACCGAAAAGGACCATGCTACAACGGGGTCAAGTACATACCAAATATAGTTATGGACTTAGACACTAATCCAACAGTCTCCCACATGGATAAGTCTAACAACTATAGATGCAAGTACGACTTCAAAATCCGATTAGCAATCGTAGCTCTCAAAAGCCGTTGTCAAACTTTGACTTGTCCTTTAGATAACGGATCATATAGTCCTCCGTTCTCAAGATATCATGTGGAAAATTACATGGAACATAGTCATACTTATTGTCCAATAGTTTGTTTCTTGATCTATATTCTTTCTTACATAGAACTTAATTGATCACATCAACTTAGTCCTGACCGAGCCCGACACATAAGTCAAACCAAATCATCGAGGGGCCCAAGATATCACTTTTAGCCTCGTAGGATAAAAGGAACAGATAAATTTCGACTTATATGCATTTACTCACTACTAGAAAAATACCCTTTAATGACACGCGAACCATGACACGCGGTATTTTATGATACGCAAATGTGTGTGCCCTAAAAGTAATGTTATCTCTCCAAAAATTAGAAGGATTTAGGTCACGTACTTTTGCGCGCCCTAAAATAAGTGTCACATTGAAAGAAAAAAAACACGGAGGGCACATAACATAAAATGGGCGTCGTGTAACCATGTCGCTTTATATTTTTTTAATGAAACGCGAGATCTCTTCTCTGGGGGGAAATAAAATTCTGAAAAGTTTGAAAGGCCCGCCGTGCTATTACCTTCTTTCCACCTTTCTTCTGTCTCTTACTCAAATACCCCAAAAAAACCCTAAGTCATCACCAAATCTCTGATCTCCCACCGGCAAAATGTCTCCACCTACTCTCTGCCCTCACACTAATTCTCTCAATTAAAAACACAAAAACCCTCAATCAGATAACCATGGCTACTTCTCCCTTCCTTATCTTCTCAAAAACCCAAAATTTCTTTAACTGTAAATCAATTGCGAATCCGACCCGAAGACCCGTACTCCGAGCTCACTCTCCTTCCGGAAGATTCTACACCTCGCCATCGTGAAACTCGTTTGCTTCCTCTACCTCCGCCTTCTCGTCGAGCCCGTCGTCGTTCTTTCAGAACCGATTTGCATCACCTACACGTGTCAACGTATACGGATCATCTCCATCGGCATCAAATATACGATTTTCTCTCAAAATTGTCAAATTTCTCCAAGTCGTTTGATCTCTGTAATTCCGAGGAGTAATAATTGTAATCAAGCGTCAAAAAAGTAGTTGGATAAACCACGGAGGATGTATATGTGTTCTCCTACTTCGCATCCAGGTTCGTTTAGTGTTTGATTCTAGGGTAAAGATGATTTATCTTCTATCTTTTACAGGCTATATGATCCTCATATACCTGAGTTAGAAAAATTTCTACACAAGGATTTGTTCTTCCCTTCTAACAAATTCTCTGATGCATTTCATGTAGATTATGTAGGCAAGCTGTTCGATGAAATGCTAGGAGATGAGTTTTGGTCTGAACTAAAAGCCATCAGATGGTATCCTGTTTCTGTTGACCCACCTTTGACCGGACTTCCATGGTTAGTGCCAGATAATACATGTACACACATAATACATGTACATAGATGGTATCTTGTTTGGTTTTCCCGTTGTTTTTTTTAGTTTTCAATTGTACACACATATAGCTATACATACATGCATATGTATACATACAAATATAGATAGAAATACATGTATATATGCACATAGATACATGTATGTATGCATCTATGTGTGCCTCCTTGTCATTTTTTGGCTATTTCAAAAAAAATTAATGAAGATGGATATATCATAGACATGATCAGAGTTGCTTGATGAATGCAGTTCTCAAATGTAGGTTCTCTTGAACTTCATGGATTTGCTAGAAACAGATTATGGAGTGTTGACAATGACTCCCCTCCCTTCCCCACTAATCCCACAAATAAAGTTTTCATTGACTTGATCTTCAAGTCCACTGAAGATGATTTGAAGACATGGCCTCACAGGTGACCTTAATTGCACCCCTTTTTTGTCTACTAGACATTCTTATATATAACATATTCTTTTCAATTCAGGTCTGTGTCACACTTGCTAGGAATGTTGGAGAGATGCGAACAGAAACAGAGTTGCTTCCCCAATGTTGGGAGCAAGTGAGGATAAAAAGATTTCATTTTATTGTTTTATTGTTTTGTGATTTTCTTTATTTATTTATTTTTATTTAATTTTATGGAGATTAGTCACATGTATGAGGAAGGCAGACTGCTTGTAGCTCAATCATGTGGGGAGCTTGCAGAATTTGTGAGGCCAGAGATTCGAGACTCCCTCATCCTATCTATTGTGCAACAACTCATAGAGGATTCTGCCACTGTAGTTCGTGAGGCTGCTGTAAGAAATCTGGCTTTGCTGCTTTCACTCTTCCCAAATATGGATAAATATATCAAGGTCAGCATCAGCCTTACTAAATATGATTCTAGAGGCTATCATGGAGAAACAAATCTTTCTGACTTGACAGGGTTTCCATTTCCTACAATGTAAGCTATAACATGGTTTCTCTTTTGATTCTGGTAATGTTTATATTCACCAAGTCACCCAATTATAGCAATGAAATTTCTTTTTATTGGGATTACGTTGCTATAATTGGCTAATTTCCAAACTGAAATGCTACAGTAGGAAGGAATGAATGTTATAATAACTTATGTTTCAATTTTGTGTTATGATAATGAAGGTTCAAATCTTTTTCCAATTTGTACATCTAACTTTTTTATAACTAATGGGTTGGTGTAATGTTTTTATGAAAACAGGTGGGTTTAATATAGAGACATCCATCAATCATACAGGATTGTTAGCATACATGAATCTCCAATTAATAATCTTTTGGAGAATCGATTGCTGGAGCAGGCATAATTCAGGGTTTTGGACAAGAAAAAGGTTCATGAAGAGGAATCGATTGCTGTAACTTGTTGGTTTAATAATCAGGTATTATGGGATTGGCTGTGACTTATGGCAACCACTACTTTTGATAGTTGTGGTTGGAACTAGTACAACAAGCATATATGCTGGTTTCACGAGTATGTTTCTTTGATATTAGTGATTGTTTTCCAGCTTTAGTGTATAAATGTTTTTGGTTATTAAAAAGAAACATTTTCATTGACTTTTTTTTAAAAGGCTTTGAATTATTGTATGTTTAACCATTGTATTTCTTTTGAGTTTTTGTCTCTTTATATTATAAGGGCTATATATATTTGGGATGTTATGTTTAAGCATAATTAATCTGTTTTGTTTTTGGTTATATTGTTTTGTTTTGTTGTTTAAACTTTCCCTCATTTAACTAATTTGAAAATTTTAAAATATTTTGATTCCATTTCTTAGTAATTACTATATATGATTCTGTTTTCCTAATTACCTAAGTAGCATGTCTGTAAATTTTTGATTATTAATAAATAAATAAGATGGATGATTTTGCAAGAAGAAACTGATAGGTGAGGCAAAGGCTACTTTTATCCCACGAGTTCCAGAGGTGTTGAAAACAAGTCTGATCAAGCACATTAGATCTCATGTGGATCCATGAAACAAGTCAACAAGAATAGGAGGTAAATTTTCTTTCTTTTTTGTTTAATCTTTTGACCCATCATCAGGTATTCTACTGGATCAATTGGACTTGTTTTCTCTTTTGAATCAGCTTCATTTCTGTTTTAATTATCTTAATCATGATAAAGGAGAAATCTTTGTTGACCATAATAGTTATCTATGAAACTAAGAAGGTTTTGAAACAAGTTGTAGAGAATGCCTTAAAGGAGGTTGCATCCTTTTCCAGTAATTGGCTTTGTTTTACAATCAACCTGAATTAAAAGTCTTGTCTGAGCTTTTCAATTCTGTCTTGAATTTTGATGCATCAGGTGGAAGGAAGATCTTTCCAAGGAACCACAAGTAGAACAGGAATTGATGCCTGTGATGCTTAATGTCAATCAAATGACATTGCTCCTAACAGCAACAACAACAGCAACAACAACACTAACACTACCATTAATGGCCCACCAGATTCCGGGTAAGTTGCATAAAATAGCAACATACTATTACTTTTTTTTATAACAAGACATGTGATATTGTGTAGTTTATGATGATTTGTGATAAAGTTGGTCAATAGAGGAGGAAGTGTTGCTTCATCTTTGTTCCAAAATTATTTATATTTCTTGTAACGCATCTTACATTTTCCCTTTTTCACTTTATATAATTTACAATTCCATTATATTTATATGTAGATGAGTAGTGCTGCAGTTAAGGCTCCTGCACCAGGTCAAGCGGTATATTCTTCTTAAAAATTTGCTTTAAATGGCTACTTTCATTCCTTGCGATCTGAGGTACACCAACTTTATATTAACTTTCTTTTATTAAATAAAAAATCAAAAAGTTTATAATTATGATAATCACACTTATTATTTCAGTTTTACCAAAAGGGAATCATGGTAACAGTTGTTTGCCCTGGGCCAATAGAGACATCAAATGTACCTGCTACAAGCACATCATCGAAGGAGGTTAGTTTCATATCATGTTCCATTACCTGCCTGATATTTGTTATAAAGGGAAAAACTCCAACAAACTATGCCCATTGTTTCATATTAGGTCCTTATGGGTTGGCAATAGCAGGTTTACCGGTTAAGTCAACTTTAAAATGTTGACTCTTCTATAGCCACAAAAATACTTGTTCAAGGACCCAATGTGGACAAAAAAAGTTTCCTGACTAATCTGGGAAAACAGGTATAGTTTGTTGGAGTTTTTTCCGACTTTACCTTTGTTATAAATTCAATGGCATGTTGATTATTTTGTATCGTAGATAGATAAAATCTAATGAATACTAGGATATTTGTGTCTTTGTTATACATACAAATTAGAAAGGTAGATCCGACTTTGGACATGGAGGTTGATGAAGGAGACAATTACACACATATTCCAGTAAGAAACATAATTTTTTTAGTTTTATAGGAATGTATAACCCATGCATGTTAGCAATGTATTATTTTTCTTTAACATTTGAATGATTCTTTGTATGACATATTATAATTTGTGCAATTTATTTTAATTTTTGACTTCGAAATTTTATTTTATATTATGCAATGGATTGTATCTCTTGTATATGGTATTTTTTCTATTATGAGACATGAAATGCAAATATTATTTGAAAATCAGTAAATCTATAAATAATTTTTTTTATAAAAAAATTAAAATTACGATACGCAAAAATGTGAGTCGTCTTCATTTGTGACATGGTCTTTCTTGACAGGGGCTTCCTTGATACGCATTCCATGTCATAAACATGCGCGTCGTAAGGTTACGACACGCAAATGCGTGTCGTCTTCCTTTATGACAGGGTCTTCCTTGATACGCATTGCGTGTCATAAATGCACATCGTCTATAGACGACGCGCAAAAGCGCGTCGTCTGTCTTTATGACAGGGCCTTCCTTGACGTGCATTTGTGCGTCGTTTGAGCATTTTACGACGCACAATGAGCATCGTAAAAGGCTGTTTTTCTAGTAGTGACTATTCACTCATCAAATCATACACATCAATGCGTTTTATAACATCAATTTAATGATGCGTTTACGCATTATCAATGCATATCCAACTTACAAACAATAAACCATATATCTAGGTTTAAAGACTATATGATATTATCGTCTCACAATCACTCACGATTAATTCCATGAAGTGATTCAAGTGGGTGCTGGTTTAATCCAATACTCAAATCTTATTTGATAAGAACTCATGAATGTTGCAACAAAATTTTGCTATGTCTAATACACTTTAAAAAATATCCAAAAAAATTCATGACAATCTTCTTTCATACCTACTTCCAAATTATGAGTGACTGTGGGCTGTTTGAAAAATCTTATTATTCAGGAAGTCAAAACATGCAAAGTGAAACAATAGGTAAATAATTAAATCAAGACAGTAACTTTACTTATAAATAATACTCCTTTACAATTTATCTATTACACGTTTCAAAACTATCTAATCACTAAAACTTATATCGTCCTTCAGCCCAATGCTCCTAGTGTGTTGCAAGTGCTTAAATTTATTCGGTCCCTTCGTAAGGGGATCTACTGGTTTATCCTCTGACGATACCCTCTTTACTACAAGGAGCCCCTCTTCTACCTGATGTCATATAAAGTGATATTTCCTGTCGATATGTCTGGATCTGCCATGATCCCTCGGTTCCTTGGTCAAGGTAACCGCTACTTCATTATCGCAAATATCTCCATAGGCTCCTTTATGGTTGGCACAACTCCGAGGTCTCCGGTGAAGTTCTTCAACCATATTGCCTCCTTAGATGCTTCCCTCGGTGCTATGCACTCTGATTTGCATGTTAAATCAGGTACGGTCCCCTGCTTGGAACTTTTCCAAGTCACTGCTCCTCCATTCAGGGTAAAGACTCAGCCCGAATAAGAGCGGTAGTTGTCCCGGTCGGTCTGAAAACCGGCGTCACTATATCCTCGCACCCTTAAGCCATCCTTCCCATCAAGGATAAGAAACCAATCCTTGGTCTTCCGAAGGTACTTAAGAATATTCTTGACTGCGGTCCAATGTGCTCTGACATGGTTCCCTTGATATCTGCTGACCATGCTCAAAGCAAAGGCCACATCAAGGCGAGTACAAGTCATATCATACATGATCGAGCCAACTGAGGAAGCATAACGTACTCGGCTCATCTCTGCTATCTCAGCTTCGGTAGTCGGGCTTTGAGTCTTACTCAACTTGGCATTGCTTTGGATCGATAACTCCCCTTTCTTGGAATTCTCCATTCTAAAACGCTTTAGTGCTTTATACAAGTAAGTACTTTAACTAAGTCATATTAATCTTTTACTCCTTATTCTCACAATCCTTATCCCAAGGATATAGGCAGCTTCTCCGAGGTCCTTCATAGCGAAGCACTTCCCAAGCCAGGACTTAACCTCCTGTAGAGTTGGGATGTCATTTCCTATGAGTAGTATGTCATCGACATACAAAACGAGAAAGCTAACTATACTCCAACTAACTTTGACATATATGTAGGACTCATCCTTGCTTCGCAAGAAACCAAACTCTTTGACTTTCTCATCGAAACAAAGATTCCATCTACGAGATGCTTGTTTCAATCCATAAATGGATTTCTCAAGCTTACATACTCTATTAGGATGCTTCGCATCAACAAAACCCTCTGGCTGACTCATGTAAACATCCTCAGCCAACTTCCCAATATGGAAAGCGATTTTGACATCCATCTGCCACTTTTCATAGTCATGAAATGCAACTATGGCTAGCATAACCCTAATAGACTTTATATTTACAACTGGCTAGAAGGTCTCATCATAGTCAACTCCGGGAGTTTGAGTAAAGCCTTTCACAACCAATCGCGCCTTATAAGTGTGTACTTTCCCATCCATGTCGGTCTTCTTCTTGAAGATCCTTTTGCACCCGACCGTCTTACGACTTGGTACATTGTCAACCAAATTCCAAACTTGGTTGTCATACATGGACCGAATCTCGCTGTTTATAGCCTCTTTCCATTTTGCAGACTTCGGGCCTGCCATGGCTTCCTTGTAGCTGTTAGGTTCATCCAAATTTACTAGTATACTGTCATTAATAAACGTATCACCTTCAGTAGTAATATGAAATCCATAAAACTCCGGTGGAAAACTAACTCTACTGGAACGTTTAAGAGGCAGGGACTCGTCAACAGGTTCAACCGGAGTTTCCTCCTCGGGTTGACCACTAGTGTTAGAGGTTCCTTCATCACTTGATTCTTGAAGCTCTTCAAGATCAATTTGCCTCCCACTATGCCCTTGGCTTATGAGTTCTCGTTCTTGGAAACCCCTGTCCTAGCAACGAAGACAACTTTGTCACTCGGTCTATAGAAAAGATATGTAAAGGATTTATGTTGGTAGCCGATGAAAATACACCGCTCACTACGAGGTTCGAGCTTGTCTTGAGTCTCTCGTGTTATGAAAGCCTCGCAACCCCAAAACTTGATATGTACCAACGAGGGAGCTTTCCCTGTCCACATCTCGTGAGGTGTTTTGGCAACCTTCTTCGGGGACTAAGTAAAGGATATGGGTGGTAGTCTCTAAGGCATACCCCCAAAATGAGATAGGTAACGAAGCATGACTCATCATGGAACGAATCATGTCCAACAAGGTTTGATTACGCCTCTCAGCCACACCATTCAACTACGGTGTCCTAGGTGGCGTTAATTGCAAAACAATTCTGCATTCCTTGAGGTAGTCGTGGAATTCAAGACTAAGGTACTCACCACCTTGATCGGATCAGAGCATCTTAATTTTCCCGCCCAGCTGATTCTCCACTTCTTTCTTAAACTCCTTGAACTTTTCTAAGGTTTCTAACTTGTGCTTGATTATGTAGATATACCCATATCTTCTATAATCATTTGTGAAATTCACATAGAAGCGGCTTGCATCCCTTGTGGTGGATCTAAAGGGACTACACACATCGGTGTGTATGAGATCCAATAAACCCTCACCCCTTTCACAAGTACCAGTGAAGGGTGACTTGGTCATCTTTCCAAGTAAACAAGACCCATACACGTCATCGTCCCTAAGGTCGAGTGACTCCAACACTCCATCCTTTCGGAGTTGGGCTATGCACTTCTTGTTGACATGTCAAAGACGACAATGCCACAAACATGTTTTGTCCAAACTATTGGAAGAGTCGATATGCAACACATCATTTCCTAAATTTTCTACAACCATCATAGTTTCATATATTCCATTACAAGGCAATGCTTTAAAATAGAAAATACCATTAAAGAAAGCGTTAATAGAACCCTTTTCATTATCAAACGAAAATATAAAACCTTGTTTATACAAACCATGAAAAGAAATGACGTTTCTTTCCATTTCTAGCAAATGGCAACAATTATTCAAATCTAGCCCTAACCCACTACTAAGCACTAAAGAGTAAACTCCAATCTTGGTGACAAGCGATGCTCTTCAGTTCCCCATGATCAAGTTTATCATCCGATGCTCCACATCCCTACTTCTTCTTAGGCCCTGCAAATCAGAACAAATATGAAAACCACATCCTGTATCAAGAACCCATGAAATAGCATGTTATGAGTTATTAGATTAAATAGTATAAGTACATGCGAAGGACAGCTTGATCTTTCCATCCTTTTTATCTTGCAAGTACTTCAGGTATCTTCGTTTCTAATGCCCTTTCTCGTGGCAGTAGTAGCACTCTGCATCCTTCGGGTTAGAGGAGGGTGCAGCAGGACCAACCTTGGTTCCACTAGAAGAGGTGTCATCTTGGGACTTTCCCTTGTGGTGGCTTTTAGAAGGAGCCTTTGTAACATCCCATTTTTCAAGTAACTTCAAATTCATCCCTCGGATTTGAATTATTTCACTTTTGGCCCTTGGTTTGGAAGGAAGTGGAAAGAAACGACCAAGCATAAAAAGTTGGCAACTGGGTGAGTACACCCAACGTAAGCTGGATATGCCCAGTGTAGAAGGTTAAATGATCGTGGGTGTAGGCAACTGGGTGAGTACACCCAACCCTAGTCTCCTTATCAGCCTCCCCAACCTCAGAAAAACCCTAGAACATCTCACCCCTTCATTCTTGTGTGATCTTGATCTTGAGAGACCATCTTGGTGTTTTTAAGCTTGGAAGAGGAAAAAAGAAGTTGGCAAGGAAGGACTTAGGAAGTTTGAGCTCATAGATCTGGAATAACATCATCATTTGAGACTCTTTGGAGGTATAAAGATCATAACCTTCCTCAAGAATGCTTAGATCTAGCGTAGTTTGATTTTGAAGCCATTTTGGTCCTAAGTATAGAACTTTATGGTTCAAATCCGATTTCTAGACTTAGAGTTACCACTCTTAATTCAAAATGAGTTCCTAAGGCAGAAAGTTTCCATCTTGAAAGTCTTATTGGATTCATGCATGAGTTAAGATCATTTCTATGAGAATGGAATGCTATTTTGGAGTTTGGGCTTATTAGGGTCATGTAAACTCACAAAGTCAGTGACTTTAGGGATTAAGATGTTGAAAAGGACTTGAATATATGATTATAGCTTTTGGATTGGAGTATTAAGCACTTAATGGAAAGTGACTTAATAGGGGAGTACGTTGAGCGTACATGCAAGTACGCCCAACGTACTCACCATTTAGCTAGTACACCCAACGTATTCATCAGATATGGGCCTTGCGAGTTTTAGTTCTCGGTTTGGGCCATGTAGGGGATTTTGGTTCATTGGGCCTTAATGGGCCATCAAAAGTAAGACAATGTGGGACAAGAAGAAGTTTGGGCTTAGGGTAAGGCCCATTAGGGGATTAGGCTTAATTTAGCAAATTGGGCCATTAGTTGGCCACTAATGGGCTTGGAAAGCCTATCTAGTGTTTGATTTTCTTTTGGTATTGGGCCTTGGCCCAAATAAGAGAATAGACAAAATGGACTATACGGACCCCTTAGTCAGTATTAATAGCTCATATGTTGACTCAACATTCGTTATTTTGGATAGTTTGGGATTTTCGGTGAGACAACACTTCAGGAGTCAATACTTCAGTTTAGACCGGCATTGCGAGGTGAGTTATCCTCACTATGTCAACGGGGTCTAAGGCACCAATGCCGACACTTTATCGGATGTTTATCTGGGTATTTGCTTGATATGTTAATTGCTCTGCTAGATCTGCATCCTGGTAGTTAGGATTGTATTATGTTAGTGACCTGGTTTAGGTCGGTATCCTGGTATATAGGATGATGTTATGTTAGTGACAAGTTAGGTTGGTATCCTGGTTATAGGATGGCTGCTGTGTTAGTGATCTGTCAGATCGGTATGATTATTTGTTATATACATGCAAGCGTATGATATTTATGTGCACATGATTGTTTGATTTGTATGGGGGTTGGGTTGAGGCAGGTCCTACTTCGTGCTGTAGGCCAACATACCTAGGGCGGACCGGTAGACTGCAGGATCAGGAGGGCACATAGTCAGGCCGAAGGCCCAACGAGCGGTCCGGATAGGCTGAAGACCCCAAGAGGGCGGTCCAGACGTGCCGAGGCTCGGAGAGTGGGCCAGATAGACTAAAGGCCCGGTGCGGGCGATCCAGTCATACTATAGACTCAGAGAGTGGGCCAGGTGGACTGAAGGCCCGGTACAGGCGGACCAGTTACACTGTAGACTCGAGATGCATGGTTGTCCCATGTTTGTTATATGATATGTTTATTGTTTCAGGTACAGAGGATGACCGCGGGAAGGCGAAGGTGTGATCGTACACTCCCTCATATTTTGTTTTGGATTTTTGGGATACTCTGATATGAAACTATTTTGGTAACCTTTTTGTAATAACTTTTAGTATTTGAAATGTTTTTAAAAGTTTAAAATTAGCATGATTTTTATGGGTGTTACAAGTTGGTATCAGAGCCTTGGTTTGAGTGAATTGGAGGAACACTCGTGTGAATCTAGTCTCAAATCAAGGAAAGATTTTCGAAATGATTTTTAAAATGGTTTTCAAATAAGTAAAAGAGGATGCGATGTGTACGATCAGCCGTAGCCAGTATGTAGACCCCAAAATACCATGCAGTTATTTGATTATGTGATATGTTAGAACAACATGCTAGTGATAAGATAGGGATCCTCATGAACCGTATGATAGAATTGCCTGATATTTGATGCCATATCTTATGTAGAGTACCTCATTTATTGTTGTATGACTCAATCGTGTGTGAATTAACTATTGGATGAATACTCCAAGTCACATGCTACATGGGTTAAATAGTCTTAGGGTAAGGGATTTCGTCCTGCTACGCAACTCTTGTATGAGTCCAAATGTTGTGGGATTAAATCATTTAGTTTAAGATTGTTTAAGCAGTGCGGTATATGATTGTATTCATGCAATAGTTAAACTGGCACCAATGGAGGGTCGTGTGGCAGTTCATGGATGAGTGGGTAGTGATAGGCCGGGAGTCCAGTTAGGAGATAGTTAGCATTCCTCTAGGAGCGAGGATTGAGCACTCTCCATGTATATGTATATTGTTAGGGTGCTGTGGTGATACTTGCGACAAATATGGGTAGGTGTGGAAGGTAGTATGGGCCCGTAATACTAGAAGCATAAGACCCTCAAGTGTATCAAGGAATTCACAACTCCTAGGGTTTTTGTTGGGAGTTGGTTCCCAGGTTGTTATTTATGAGAGTTATCTGATATCTTCCTGGTATATGTTTAGTATGGTGACGATAAATCAATTTGAGGCGGGATCCGGATCAGGATCAGGAGCGAGTGGACAGGATAGGCAGGTATTGTCCATTGATCATATACGGGAGATGATTTCTGTGGAGGTTTCTCAGATTTTGCAAGTAGAATTGTTCGGTGTCGTGGACCGGTCACCGCTAGGGTGATCTCCATGTTCGAGGAGAAAGTTGCAGCATTGCAATCTGTGAGAGATGTTGCTATCGGGATGACTACTGGGGAAGTGCCGGTGGTGGGGTTACAACTAGGAAAGAGGAGGAGGGACTTTTCAGCACATGACAGAGGGTTAGAGGCTATTGACCTGGGTACTGGAAGTCAGGAGGGTCAGGAGGTGTGTGGCAAGTGTGGGGGAACCCACATATTGCTTGTCACAAATTCAAGTGCTACAAGTGCGGGGAGAGAGGGCATGTGCAACGGGATTGTAAGAAGGATCAAATATGCTTTCACTGTCTGCATTGAGGATAGAACAAATTCAGATTCCAGCGGTCATCGTTCCCCGGGAGGTCAAAGTCGAGCCACAAGAAGTCTCTGGTATGTAATTGAAACCCCCATTCTGTAATAATATTATGTTCAAATCGTCTGTGATCAATATATATATTTTGTCTTGGAATATTGTTGAGCATGGATAAGCAGTAAATTCGAGTTAGTTGCCTGTTTTTTCTGGTCTATGTGTTGTGGAGCTTCATGATTCATTAGGTCACTAGAAGTGTCAGGATAATTTATTGTCAAGGGATTTTAAGGGCTAGGTAGGGAAGGTAGCATGGTTGGATACCATGGTTCGCGGCGGTGGTTTTGTTCCTGTCAATCTTTTGGTTGTAGCTTTTCAGTAATGGGGATGGGCTTGGTATCTATTGTGAGCCAAGTGGCGTTATGGATTCGAGTTGTTGATGTAGACCTAGTGAGTTTTGGTTTGAGGCCTCAAGGGTTTTGCTCAAAGCCGGGAATACGGGTTGCAGGACTCAGGAAGGGATTGATGATTATGATCAGCTTGAGTTTTGCAGTTGGAAGTAGAATGGTTGATTGATGGATTGGAAGGTCGTTTTCTAGGGCAAAGGGTTATGCCCTTCCAATTGTCTGAGTTCTATGTCACACCCCAAAACAAAGAACGGCGGAAACGTTCTGGGGTGGAGGATGTTATGTACAGTATCACAACAATTAAAAGTAGTAAACAAGCAACAACATCATCCATTGCATTAATAATATAATTATTATACAAGTGTGTTCTGTCAAATTTTGATAAAAACTAAAGCATAAATCAAAATGAAAGATGAGTCTTGAACGAGCTCCATCTTCCTTTCTCCTTGCATCGGTACCTGTCTATGATGACCTGAGGATACAAGTAATTTTGAAAGCGAGTATCCGCTTTGAAGCTGGTGAGATCATAAGTATTTTAGTGTCTTAATTTGTGTGTAAGAATTTGTATGTAATTGAATTGTAAGTATTGAAAATGTATATGAACTGTAAATGTAAAAATGTTTGTAAAACAACTGTAAACGTTTGAAAAACCCTAGAAATCCCTATGATTCCTACTATTATATAAAGTGTGTCTTCTACCAAGACCTAACTGTTCTCAATGTAGTCTTCTACCAAGACTTAACTGTTCTAAATGTTCGTTTCTTGTAAAAGTGTGTAATTTTCCCAAGTGTAACTATCATTTACAAAATATAGTTTTTACATTTAATGTTTAAGTGATATGATCACTAAATATATGGAAAGGGGAAATTAATGTAGTACTGTAGTGTTGTATTATAGGAACTACTGCTATACTAACTACCTTAAACCGGATTTATATTAAGGCATCATGTGATTAATTGTACCATACTATTGACTGGTAACAACGACATACGAATGGTCGTAAAATGGAATGACGTTTGGCACCCGCAGACCTGCAGATCCGGCTGTAGCTAGCAGCAAGGTGTAGGATAGTCAATCCAGTATAGATCTATACGCAAACTCACGCTCTCCTTCCAAGATAATTTTAGCTACAACTCGGGCCATGACATTTAAGGCATGCTCCGATACAGTGGATCACAATTGTTAACGTATTCATGTATATGTAATGTAATGAACTATTCTAGCTGTAATGTACGTGCTCTCTACCTAGCAAGTATAGTAATGTACTCGTTCTAGTATCGTTGTATATGTTCTCTTTCTAGTATAGTTGTATATGTTCTCTTTCTAGTATAGTTGTATATGTTCTTCTCTAGTATAGTTGTATATGTTCTTCTCTAGTATAGTTGTATATGTTCTCATAGTAGTAAGTATTGACTCATGGATGAACTGACTCATAGTATGATATTGTGTTCTAGCGCACCTAAGTGAAATCGGTTTCTCGGTTGGCAATCCAACGAACCTTCACTAACTGGCGACGACATTGCTTCGTCCGCTTGACCTCTCGGTCGAGGGTCACTACTGTTCTAATACGAAGGAGAGGATCTCGACGAGTGGACTTACAAGAGTCCTAACGGAAAGGTATGGTTTCATGATCAAGACGCTAAGAGTATAATCTACGTTACTGAGTTCGCGGAGTAGGTCTAGTTTGCGAGATACAGGACTGATTATTGTAAGAATCTCGGAGGTCCTAACTATATTGGATTTAGCTTTCCACGCGATACGAAGCGTACTAAGCCATTCCCAGAGTGATTTCTCCTAAAGAGCTTGGTCACTTACTTGGAATTCCAAAGGTTCCTTTTCTTGCTTAACTTCCCAGTCAAAGGCCACCCCTTACTGGGTCAAAGTCGTACGGGTTTCTGTAATTTGCGAGGAGTTCTGAATGAACTATGACAGTAGGTCGGTAAGACCTAGAATTTGGCGAATGACTGTCGGCGTCTCCGGTGTCGACAAATGCTCAACGGTTTTGACAAATTGAAAAAGTAATCAAAATTTCCCACATTACTAACAGTGTGTCATAGAAATTCGACTCTTCAATTTCAAAACTCATGCCTAGAGAACTTCGCTAAAAGTTCCTCTGTAGGAAATGTTTCCATGGGTTTTCTTCTTACTACGAGGGTAGATAAGTAAGTCATTACATGGAGAAATGACGAACTGATCCAAGTAAGAAAGACGTACCCTACTCGTTTAGCTCATGAAAGCTATGGGCGTCTTGGTCCTATCCGAAGGGTACCACTACGGACTCGAAGTGTCCGCATCGAATTCAGAAGATAGTCCTCCGGACATCCTTCCCTAACACTCGAACTGGTGATATTTGGATCTCAGATCCATTTCTGAAAGTAACTCTTTCCTTGCGTTTGCTCACCCACTTCATCTATGCGAGGCAGAGATAACGATTTCTAATGAAAAATCTTGACGGAGTCCTCGATATTCGAGGCACATACGATGCAATCTGTCGATCTCTGGGAGAATAAGACTGGGGGTTCTCCAGGGTGAGAAGCCTAGTCTTCTTATTCTATTTCTGTGTAGTTTGTTAAGTTGTTTGTACTGTTCTGGTATCTCCGTAGGTGTTTAAGCTGTAGGGCGATCCGTTTACGGGAGTCATACTGGGTTCTAAGTTGGTTCACATGAAGATGCGATTACTCGTATACTTAGGCAGTTCTCCGTCCTGAAGTTCATATTAGAATTCATACATGTTTTCACAATCACAATCTCGTGTATACGAGTCGTATATAATTAAGATTGAAAAGGTAGTCGAATAACTGATTCTTCTTTAAGCTCACATCCCATCGGGGAAAAAGAAGTTAAAGTGGAATCATCAATTCTAAATCTATAGAACCTTGATTAATATCACTCTTATGTATACATTCCTCAGTGATAGATCAATCATATAAATCCTTGGATTGAACTTGACGTACTGCACTAGTGGTACTTCGGGGGTTTCTTCGGGATGGTAGAGTTCATTCAGGGAATAAAAATATTTCCTGCCAAAAATATCTCAGGACTATAAATAAAATTCTGAACCAAATTCATTCATTATTCGCATTTCCATCTAGAGAAAAGCCATTTTCTCTCTCACGGATCTTCGGGTTTTTATCCCAAATCGTGAGTACACTTCTCTAGTTGTCTTATAATGCTTATTATGTGCTTAATAACTTAGATTACATATCAAATCTGTGAGATTCGGGAGTTTACCGCCCAAGAACGTTCTTGGAGAGTAAACTCCAAAATGAGGCTTAAATGCTACCTAGTCTTTTCCCCATGATAAGTAACGAACTTAGGCTTATTTATAAATGTATTTAGGACTAGAAAACAATCCAAAACCCCAAGATTTGGGAGTTTACCGCCCAAGAACACTTGGGGAGTAAACTCCATTTTAAGGGCCAAAAGTGTCCCAATGTCCCTCAAAGCCTTAGAACTCAACATAGGGACTAGAATTACATGTTTTAGACCACAAAACAATTAAAATCAAGGATGAAAAGTGAGTTCACGGCCAAGGGTGTTCCAGGGCCGTGAACTCCATGTTTAGGTGTCAAAATGCCTTGAAAATATTCCTTAAGCCAAGAGACAAATTAGACAAGTACCCTAGTGTGTTTGGGGCAAGCAAACACCATTAAAACACCAAGAAAAGGGTGTTCACGGCCCAAAATGTTCCAGGGCCGTAAACTCCAATAAATGGTGCCAAATGGTGCCATAATTCCTCCTAAAGCCTTGAACAATTGCCTAGAACATATCCTATGTGAGTATGGGACTTGAAAACACGTTAAACATCCTCCCAAGGGATATTACGGCCATAATCTCCAAGGGAATATGGTCCTAGGGCCGTAAACTCCTAAAAGGAGATATATTATGCCCTAAACTCTTCCATAGACCAATCCATTAAGTAGAAATGCTTATTAGGGCCTTATAGAGCATCAAACATCAAATGGACACATAAGTATGAGTTCATGGCCGTAAACTCATGAGTTCACGGTCGTAAACTCATTTGGTAGTGTTGTTAGGGTTGTGAACTCCCTTATGGAGTTTTCCTTGAGCCCTACACACAATAGCTTCCCCTACAAACACTTAGATGCAATCCTAGAGGCTAATAACACTTGATAAAGGTGTTTAGCATGTCCTAGGGTGTCTTGACTTGTTTATTAGCTCTTTATAGACTAATTTGTTACATATATGTGAAATTATATGTTAACTAGGATCATAAGTGTGTTCAAGACCTCACTTGACACCTAGCGGTCCTACTTCTTCAGTTCATCCGTATCACCCACAACAGGTGAGTTCATACCCCTTAATCAATGTTCTAAACTGTTTTTAAATGTTTTAGGGGGGGGGGATACAAGTAGAATCATGCTACTTATTATATCAATCACATGTGATTAATAAGCAGCATTCAAATGATTTACTACTCATTAGCCGTTTTACCAAACAATTTCCTTCAAATGATTTTCATAAACACTTTATATGTTTAAAACTCCTTATTACACTGTACATTTTACTCTGTATATTACATTTCAAACTTATTTACAATTGTGTTTCAAAAAAATGTTTCTTTATACTAAACCGTTTTATCAAACCCATGCCTTCAAAACCCTTTTATAGATCGACATCAAGTTGATCTTTTCTTAGAAAATATTTATGTTCAAAGGTTTTTACAAAACTTATTTTATGCTTTTATTATAAATTGCATGCCTCTATATGTATGGTTATATAAGAAATGTTTAAAAGACTTAGGAAGGCTATCCACACTATTTCCTTTTCGCGCTTGAGATGTGGTCTGGTGGGATATCGGGTACCGTCCGAAGGTCGTTTAAATATTAGTTATATATCATGTGTACATATATAGTCATAAAAGGTCTTTCCAGTTCATCCAATGCCCTTGGATAGCAAGGGTATACCTCCATGTTCATACGTACCAGTTATATTACTAGTAAGCTACCATATGGGTAGTTTAGGAAGATACTAGAACTATTACTAGAATGTGATATCACACAATGAGTCAGTTCATTCATGAGTCAATACTTGCTAGATAGAGAGAACATACATTACAGCTAGAACATTACAGTACATTACTATACAATTACATAATTACGTTTACATAGAGATTTTGTTATAAGCATGCCTATATTTGTATAGTTATATAAGTAATGTTTAAAAGACTTAGGAAGGCTATCCACCCTATTTCCTTTTCGCGCTTGAGATGTGGTCTGGTGGGATATCAGGTACCGTCCGAAGGTCGTTTAGACATTAGTTATATATCATGTATACATATATGGACATAATAGTTCCTTTCAGTCAGTTCAGTGCCTTTGGGTAGCAAAGGCATACGTTCATATACTTTTACATGATTACGCTTACATAAGTATAATTAAATGATCACACTTACATGAGTACGCTTACATATACATAGAACAAACGTCACTAGTTGCTATAGCATGGAACCAGTTCAGGATCTAACTATACCGATGAATCACAACGCAATTGTGATCGTTATATCGAGTATACATGATTATAGTAATGTGGATGCTCATGGCTTGCATACATGCAGGGGTCGTGGGTAGGTCCTAAAATCTCTTTGATAGGGGAGCGTATAGTCTGGGATCTAGACATCACATTATACCTTATCCCTCAAATAAGGCAGTTGAGTACCGATGTAGTTAATTATATCAAATACTATAGTACTTAGAAGAATTACCCTAGACTTTAGGTAATTGGTATGGTTGTAGTTCAACGCTACACCATAGTACTATTTCTTTTTCCCATTACATTCACTTCGTGAACATTTACACGACGCACGGTAATGTAGAAACTATCTTTTTGATTAATGGTAGTCAGACTTGGGAAAATACACACTCTTTCAAGAGACACACACAAACACTAGATGCCTTGGCTAGGCTACATAGAGATCAGTTAAGTCTTGGTAGAAGACTCCCTGTTATAATAGTAGGAATCATAGGGATTTCTAGGGTTTTTCAAACGTTTACAGTTGTTTTACAAAATTTTCAATACTTACAACTCATATAAAAATTCTTACATACAAATACTTACATACAAATTAAGACACTAAAATACTTATGATCTCACCAGCTTCAAAGCTGATACTCGCTTTCAAAATTACTTGTATCCTCAGGTCATCATAGACAGGTACCGATGCAAGGATTAGGGAAGATGGAGCTCATTGAAGACTCCACTTTCATTTTGATTTATGCTTTAGTGTTTATCAAAATTTGACAGAACACACTTGTATAATAATTATATTATTAATGCAATGGATGATGTTGTTGCTTGTTTACTACTTTACATTGTTGTGATACTGTACATGACGTCCTACGCCCCAGAACGTTTCCGCCGTTCTTGGTTTTCGGGTTTGACATTCTAAGGAGTGAATAGGCTTGTGACCTCCAGGGTCAGGTTGTATTTTCAGCTCAGGGTCTGTGGGTCGTAATGATTGGCGACAGTATGTCAGCGTTGGTGTGCACATGTGGATAGAAGTGACATGAGTATCTTGTGATGCAAGCATGGGCCCATATTCTCAAGGAATAGGAAGGTCAGGTGCCAAATTGTCACTCGGATTGCAAGAAAGGAAGGTATGTTTGAGTCGGCTAAGTGGTGTTTTGGTTTCACCGCTAGTAGGTAGTAGTTAGTGTCCCAAGTGGGGGAGAATTGGGAATTCTCAGATAGAGCATCAGCGATTGAGGGTTTTGTTAGCTGCCAAGGCTCGGTAGTACTTTCAGCACGAGTGTACGGGTCATTTAGCGCATGTGGTAGACACGCGGGTCAGGGAACTGACCACGGTTTTCCAAGAGGGTGGACGATCGATATGAGGCCTAGGGTTAGGTCAGGGTTAGAGTCCACAGAATGGATCAGGAGTTCGGAACCCCAAGTGGATGAGAATAGTCTGCATGGGACGGAGATGATCAATAGTTTAGAGCGGTCCGGATAGACTGAAGGCTGGTGGGGCGTACCAGTTAAGCCAAAGGCTCGGAGAATGGTCCAGACAGGCTGATGGCCCAGAGAGGTGGTCCAGACATGTTGAAGGTTCTGAGAGTGGTCCAGATAGACTGAAGGCCTGGTGAGGCGATCCAATCATGCTGAAGACTCTGTATGTGTTTGTAGATCTATGTGCAGGTATTGACTATGCTGCTATGCTATAGCAATCAGTAGGTCTGTCCCCAAGTATTGAACACGTTGATGGAGTAGGCTGAAGACTCCAGTGTATTTTTGGTTAGATTGAAAGTTTTTATTAAAGATCAGATGGAGTAAATAGGATCTTGGTGATCTCATCAGTTCGAAGTGTCTCAGAGGATTAAGCTTCTTGGATCAAGTAATACTCCAGTTGGGGGCTGGGAGTAGATCCGAATGGGTATTCATCTACTTTAGGAAGGCTTGGGATTAGAATGTCTTGCCATTCAGGTTATAGGAACTGGGTTAGATCTTTTTCTTGATGGTCTATTACGTTGCATTTTGTGCTTGATCGAGCTGAGGCGGTCCTGCTCTACGTAGTAAGCCAAGATACCCGGTGCGGGCCGACGGTAAGTCGTAGGCATAGGGGTTCAGCAGAATATGACCCATGGTTCTATTTTCGGGTAGGAACCTCAGGTTCCCAGGGCTGAGTAGTTCGTTAGTAGTAATGGGAAGGGAACTAGCGATGGTTAGTATGAGTGGTCTGTCAGGGAGTCAGACCAAATTCAAGTTTCCAGCTTTGCAGGTTTTAGGTGGAGTACGGTTGTGTGCCGCATGGGTTTATGGATTCGTCTTCTCTAGAATGAATAGATTTACATGGGGTTTAGTCTCCTTAGAAAGACGTCGGATCTATGGTTGTGGAGGTGCCCCTAAGGATTTCGGGTTGCCGAGGATGGTAAGGAATGATTTCGAGGACGAAATTGAATTTAAGTGGGGGAGAGTTGTAACATCCCATTTTTCAAGTAGCTTCAAATTCATCCCTCACATTTGAATTATGTCACTTTTGGCCCTTGGTTTGGAAGGAAGTGGAAAGAAAGGACCAAGCATGAAAAGGTGGGAACTAGGTGAGTACACCCAACATAAGCTGGGGTACGCCCAACGTAGAAGGTTAAATGATCGCAGGCGTGGGAGGAGTACACCCAACATACGAGAAGTATGCCTAGCATACTATCAGAGATCCTAAACCCTAATTTAGGGGCTAACCACTATATAAGGAACATTATGGCTCAAACCCTAGCCTCCTTATCATCCTCCCCAACCTCTGAAAAACCCTAGAACGTCTCATCCCTTCATTCTTGTGTGATCTTGATCTTGAGAGGCCATCTTGGTGTTTTTAAGCTTGGAAGAGGAAAGAAGAATTTGGCAAGGAAGCACATGGGAAGTTTGAGCTCATAGATCTGGAATAACATCATCATTTGAGACTCTTTGGAGGTATAAAGTTCATAACTTTCCTCAAGAATTCTTAGATCTAGTGTAGTTTGATTTTGAATTCATTTTGATCCTAAGTATAGAACTTTATCATTCAAATCCGAATTTTGGACTTAGAGTTGCTATGCTCAGTTCAAAATGAGTCCCTAAGGCAGAAAGTTGCCATCTTGAATGTCTTATGGGATTCATGCATGAGTTAAGATCATTTCTATGAGAATAGAATGATATTTTGGAGTTTAGACTTATTAGGGTCATGCAAAGTCACCAAGTCAATGACTTCAAGGATTACAATGTTGAAAAGGAATTGGATCTGTGATTGTAGCTTCTAGATTAGAGTATTAAGCATGTAACGCCCGTAGATCCGGGCTAGTCAATTTAGAGGCAATAGGGGTCGAAAACGACTTTTCGACAAAAGATTATTAAGAATAAATAATCTTAACCATGTTGTAGAATATGTCACAAGGTTTTCGTACATATATAGAATGCCGAAATACGAGTTATAACGAAGAAGTTATGACCCGTCGAAGTTTCGCGACGGAACCAACACGATACCAGGAAGCGTAAATAGTGAATTTACGATAGAACGAGATTTAGCCTTATCAATCTAAACGAAAGTCGTATAATATGTTAAACTAAGAACATCGATAAAAAGAACGCCCGAATCTGACTTCGTATGAAGAAGTTATGATTTTTCGAAGTTTCGGATTAACAGTGTATAGCCCGAAATTCGAATATTAGATCGAGTGGTTTTTAGCCGACACGACCTAAACGAGAATCGAAGATCTCGTTAAGAGTAGCGTAACGAGAAAAAGATGGGCGAAAACGGATGTCGGATGAAGAAGTTATGAGAATTTAACGGACCAATCCTGTCCCAGCCTGTTAATAATATAAAATTTAAAATAGAGTCAAAATTAGCTGACGGAGTCTAAACAAAAGTTGTAGAGTACGTTCCCGCCTTCGCTTGGATATAAAGAACGTCAAAAACAGAGCTTGTATGGGAAAGATACGAATTTTAGAATTTAAGAGTACAACTTGCGAAGCTGATGCATAATATGATGACGTGACCGAACTCCCAACCGTCGGATGAACTCGCTTCGGATGGTGACACCTGGTGCGAGGGTTACGCCCAACATAGCGAAG
Organism: Lactuca sativa; assembly: GCF_002870075.4. NCBI lineage: Eukaryota > Viridiplantae > Streptophyta > Magnoliopsida > Asterales > Asteraceae > Lactuca > Lactuca sativa. Next base: position 68,556,738 of record NC_056631.2, on the reverse strand, counting down.
GGACGCCTAGCGTCAAGAGTACGCCCCGCGTCGAAAAGAAGTACGCCTCACGTATAGTTGTTCTACTTGGTCCGAGGAGTGAACGCATAGCACCACCGAGACTGCGACATGTGGAGACCTTATCCGAACTTACGCCCAGCGTAAGGCTTCGGTACGCCTAGCGTAAGTCCAAAGTCTGGGCTATAAATAGATGGCCGAGGCTGCCATTTCTCTCCACCCCAAAACCTCGTCTTTCTCTCACTACTTTCTCTCTCTAAGTGCTCTAAACCCCCCAAAACCCTAGATAAAACCCCTAGCTCCCGAGGGAAGCCTCGAGGCTCCCGGAGTCCTGAGAAAAAGAGTCTTTCGGTTTCGAAATGCTGCTCCAATTAAGTTCCGGTTTTCGATAAAATTCGCTGTAAGTGAGCTACACTTACGTAATTCTTAATATAGCTTTCAAATAATTTTAGGAATGTTATTAGGTCCTTAAAATAATTATTTGGGCTATTATTATGAGTTATATTGAGTGTTATTAACGCTTGTATAATAATAATAATAGTCAGACTATTAATTTGTCGTGGTTATCGTTAGACTAAACCCTAGTGGTATTGGTACTAGGTTTTATCGAAGGAAAATTGTTTTGAGAGTATCGAAGCGCTGTCCGAGTGCTGAGTCACCACCTTTCAGGTGAGTGCATAGTTACTTTCAGCTTACACATAGATATGAAGTATTTTATATAAATTACGTGCTATGTGTGCATATTATTTGAATATTTGTTATCTATGTTGGGTGAACGATTCTATACACGTTTTAAATGATTTAAACTGTATATGTATTTTATATCTACGAAAATGTTGGGGTAAGACATGGGTAGATGTAATAGATGAAATATGAGTTGGATGATGAGTTGAGAGGTGAAATAGACCGTGAGGTGAGGGTGAGAGGTGGACGATGTGAGAAGCGTTTTCCCCAAATGATGACCCCATCATTCAGTAGAGTATGGATGACAACCACGGACTATTCTAGATAGTCCAGTGGAACACTAGCAGGCTCGCAACCTGTAGGTGTTGTGAACGACGTGTTCACTGGTGTACTCTAAAAACCCAATGATATGTATTGCGAGTGGACTCTCGAAAACGATATTGTCAATAAAACCCGGCGGAAGCGCTTAAAGAACTCTACCGGCAGAAGCGCCTAATAGAGAACCTCATAATCCCGACAGATGCGCCTTAAGGACTATTCCGACAGATGCGCCCCATAGAGAATGTCACAATTTTGGCAGTTGAGCCTAAGTGACAGAACTAGCAGTTATGCATGACAGATGTGTCATTTACAACGATGAAATTTGTACCTATTCCTTAGGATACTCCTTAGGAATGAATGAACAAGAAATAGCTGATTCTTAGGGTAGATCCTGAAGAATAAAGAAGATAAAGGGGATGGGTAATTGGGTTGATTATTTGATTGTTTAAACATAATAATTATATTATTATGGGTTGAAAACCCTATGTACTAACCAGGTTTCCCAACCTGACCCACTCAGTTTATTTATATCACATGTGTTGATATGAAGTCACATTACACTGACAGATTTAAAGAGATGTAGATCACTAGTATAAATAAATGTAAGTTCTGTATATGCTTATGTTTCTGTATTAATGATGACATCCCAAACGTTTTAAAATGAATAAAATATGTTTCTTCGAAAATGTTTTAATAATGTATATATCATGTTTTTCTGGGAACAAATTCCGCAACATTTTTATTAAAAGAAGAACTCTGATTTTTATAAAGCATAAACAAAATCGGTATTTTTTGGCCGTGAAAATGGGGATGTCACAAAGCAATTAATGGAAAGTGACTTAACAGGGGAGTATGTTGAGCGTACATGCAGGTACACCCAACGTACTCACCATTTAGCTAGTATGCCCAGCGTACATAGGAGTACGCTCAACGTACTCATCAGATATGGGTCTTTGTTGGGTCAAAAATATGGTTTATACTTTGCTTTTCTAGGAAAATATATTTTTATGTAATGTTGTATGTGTTTGCGTTTTGTGTGTACGGCCGTACACAAGGTGTGCGGCTGTACACATGTGTATGGCTGGAGGTCCATATAAATAGAGGAGTGCATGTGGGAGTGTACGGTTACAGAAAAAGAAGAAAAGCGGTTACAGAAGAGAGAGAAAGTTAGAGGGAAGAAGAGTGTGTGTGTGTGAGAGAATCTATTGTAAGGAGCATAATTCATATTGAATACATCATAGATTCATCTTCTTCTTCTTCTCATTCTCTTCTATATTGATCTGACATCATCCAATTGATTGGGATTCCGCACCATCAATTGGATCTGATTGATACACAAGCAATTTTGGGGACTTACAATTGGTATCAGAGCAAGGTTGTATCAGTCAATTTTGTCAGATCGGGAGCTTATTTGATCTTATTTTGATAAGATAATAGCGTTTTTGGATAGATCTCGGAAAATTAAGGGGGGTTACTTCTTTGCATTTTTCATAAAAACGAGTTTTTGATCGATTTTTGGAGTAAAAAAGGGTGAAAAACGTCGTTTTTTTCGCGAATCTGTTGAAGGTGTGCAGCCCGATTGAAGGAGTGCGGCTGGTTGAAGGTGTGCGGCTCAGCAGTGTGCGGCTCGGAGTACACGACTCGGTGTGCGGCTCGGAGTACACAGCTGGGTGTGCACGGCTGGGTGTGCGGTCTCGGATTCCGGCTCAGCAGTGTGTGGTTCGGACGAGTGCGGTCTTGATGTGCGTCTCGGAGTGTGCTGCCTCGGTTCTTCATTCAGTAGTCTTCGTTCAGCATCAGCAGCTTCGCATTTAAGAAAAACGAAACAGGAATTGGGGCTGCCGGGATTCGAACCCGGGTCCCTTAGTCCAACAACAAAGCGCCTCACCATCTCTTCTAGCCTGAATCTTGTTATTTAACTCCCGTTTTTTATTCTTAAAGACTCCTTCTCGGTTATTATTTTCGAAAATTGACTCTTTTAACCCCAAAATTCAATTTCTTTTCATGTTAAATTCCAAATTCAGCCAAAACTTTTAATTTTTAATTTTTGACTTTTAATTTTGACTTTTTACTTTAAAGTTTTGATTTTGACTTTCAAGTTTGACCTTTGAATTTCTCGTTTGACTTTTAATTTTTCAAATTTAGCTTTTCTATTTGACTTTTAAGTTTGACTTTTCAAGTTTGACTTTTTAAATTTGACTTTTAAGGTTGACTTTCTCGGTTTTTAAGTCAAAGGGCAATTAAAAAATATAAAAAAAATTAAAAAATTAAAAAATATATAAAAAATTAAAAATAAAAAATGAGTTCCACATCAATTCCAGTAAGTGAAGTTTCATGTACTCCATCTTGTAAAGCTACGATTAAATTTCTTCGCGAACAAATTGATTTGCTAAAAAGAGAAAATGAGGACCTCAAATACGAAGGCTATACTCTAAGGAAAGGTCAGAAACCTTTAAAAGCTCAATTAGAGGCCAAGACTAAGGACTTTAGGAAATTACAAGAAGAGTACAGCAACAAGTGTGAAAATTATGATCACATTAAACGCAAACTTGCTGCTGTAACTGAAGAACTTGATGCTTTGAAAATAAAGTATGGAAAAACAGATGTTAGTTTCAAAAATTATACTGCATCAAGTAAGACAGTCGAGTCCTTAGTAGAAAATCAATTGAGTTTTAAAGATAATCAAACCAAGGGTCTAGGGTATCACAATGTGCCACCTCCTTTTAATCACAATTATAACCCACCCTTTGAGACCAATGAGGAAGAAATGCCTACTCAGTATGGCCAAACCCCTGCTCCAGATTCAGTTAAGACTGAACAATCAGGGCCAACTGAGGGTGTTGAGCTGAACGATACTAATGATTCTACTTCTTGTACAAGTAAAGTAATAGAGGATGAGAACAAGGAGAAAACTATTGAACACACCAATGACTCCTTGAACTCTGAATCTGTTGCTTCGAACTCAGTTGCTTCTGATCAACCTACTGTTGAGAAGTACAGGCCACCAAGTCAAGTGAAACAGCCGACCTGTTGCAACTGTGCGTGTGGGAACAATCAGAAACGAGGCAAGGACACGCCACCAGGGGCAGGAAGAAACAACTTCCCAGTGAAGAAAAAGACATGCTTTCACTGTGGAACACCTGGACACATTGCCAGAAATTGTCCTAATCGAGCATACGTTCCCTACTATGCACAAGGCTGGCAAAACGCGCCAAGAGGGAGGTTTTCTAAAAGAAACCCCTCTAGGTCACGTTCAGACAATGGTGACTGGAACGCGCAGAAGGCCAAAAATCAATCTCCTAAGGCCAAGAATCCAACTCCCAAGAACAAGAAGAGAAAGTCGGCCAAGAAGCCAAATCCAAGAGATGCTCCTGTAAATCCAAAATCAAAGTAATCTCAACGGCCAACTTCAAATTCAAAATCAAGTGTCGAGGCACCCATCCGCTCGAAAAAGATATGGGTTAAACCCAACTACAGATGGGTATCGAAGGTTCAGTCTCCCAAATCACCTAACGCTTCTAATATTTTTACATCTTCTATTTGTGACAAAGGTCAACCCAGTTTCAAAATGGACTGGGTTCCAAAGACCAACTGATCCCGCTCTGTGTCGGAGCAGCTATAGAGGCATATCATCAGACTTTGGTTTGTTGGTAGTGGCTGTTCCTAGCACTTGATAGGGGACATCTCTCAACTGTACAACATTCAGACATTTGTTTGAGAGTATGTGTCCTTTGCGGGAAGGGAAGAAAGGAAGGGATCACATGGGGTTTGTGCTTAATGACATGAAGAATTTTCGGATCTGTTCTGAGTTTACGCGTGCTGTTCTCAGACCTTCTGGATGCAAATTCAATCGGTGACTTACGGTTTGCGTTTTCTTCTCTATACTCCTGAGTTTTTCTTAACCTGATTCGCTTTAAAGACTAATTTTTGTTTTAGGATAGTTTAAATTTGCGCATTTACTTTTGTTTCTCTCTTATGCACAAACTTAGGGGGAGAAATAAAAACAAAACAAAAATTAGAAAATTTTAAAAATCCAAAAACATTAGAAAATCAGATAATCAAAAAAAAATTTGTTGGTTATGAAATGTGCTGCTTGAGGGAGATGTTCTGTGAAGTGATATGATAAAGTGATAACAGGCAAGCTGAGTCTGCGTAACGTACCCGAAGTTGAAGGGTTTATGCTCTGGTTTGATGCGTCGGTAGGCACGAAATTTTTTTAAATGGACTTGACTAGGGAGAATTGAACTTAGGAAATTTATATAGACTTGACAAATCTTGACCTAGTTAGATCTGTTCAGCCTGACAATACGACGCTCGGATAGGTTGAGCAGGGAGATATATATGGGAATCTATTCGTCACAATAATTGAACCCGTACTTGGAACCGTGGCTTAACTTTTCCTCGATGTGCAGATTCTGTCCTTAATTCTGGTTGGATGGGGCGACTGGTAAATTCCGATAAATTAGGTTTGTAGAATATCATTTTCTTTCTTTCCGTCTGTTAGTCATATGTTGTCTCCTTTGCGTGACTTCCAATCCGACCTGATACACAACATATGCAACTCTATTTCTCTGCAGGTTATATATGTGAAAGACTTCTTATCTGTTAGCCATATGCTGTCTCCTCTGCGCGACTTCTAATCCGACCTGGTACACAGCATATGCAACCTTCTACTTCTCAACCCCTCTGAAGTAATAAGTAATAAGTAATAGAATTCTGAATCTATCTTCTCTCTGAATGGTTGTCTACTCACCTGGTGTAAGGAGTACTCTGGAAGTTCTTGGTGGCTGGGGCATATCAGGAAGCGGGAAACACGTTCTAGGACACTTAAAATTGAACACATATAGATTGTCTATAGATCTTGCTGCTCAATTTAGGTGGACAACAATATCCCTGGTCGTCGTTAGCTGAATGGTCCTTAAGATATAGTATCTAGAAACTTAGGATCAGATATAGTATCTAGGAATTTAGGATCACATTGTCTTGTCACTTATAGTATGTCCTAATTTTGTCACAATTTTTCGTGTTTAAGTGGACAACAATACCGGCGATCGACCAGACAAAGACGTGAAGATGGAAGGTACCGACAAGCGGATAAAGGCTGTCTAAAAACTTTGATCCCAAATCATTCTTAAAGTTGGATATAATTTTATTTTTGTTAAATTTGTTTATAGTTTCTTCTAATTTAAACATTAGGGGAGAATTAAAAATTAAAAATAATAATAATAATAATAATAATAATAATAATAATAATAATAATAATTCAAAAATCAAACAAAAATCAGAAAATTAAAAAAATCAAAAAAAAAAGTGTTATTTCTTGTTCAGAAAATCCAAAAAAAAAAAATTCTGCTTTATTTTTTCAGAAAATATGAAAAACCAAATTTTTTTTTTGTGTGCTAATTTTTTTTTTAGTTTTGTTTTGTCTTGAAAAGTGATTTCAGGCGTAGATGAGACTCGTGGAGACTGTATTGAAGATCTTCTGAGCCAAGGCTTGATTCGTGAGCATCGAAGAATTCTCATTCGAAGGAGCAAGAAATGAAGACTATTTTTCCATCATTCAATCTTTCAACCCCAGAAGCAAGGTGAAGCTGAAATTGAAGATTATGTGACGGATTGCATTGAAGCCTCCTCAATCAGTCTGCTGCTATCTTAAACCTTCTGAAGTGATCCAGAAGATTATTTCTCTCTGATGTTCTCCCTGAAGATTCTCAAGCTGAAAGAGCTATCTTTCAAGAATCTTTTCAAGAAGCCTCCTCACCCAACGTGCGTTCAATGTCAAATTTTGAAGAAAAACTCAACTACTCAAGATGAATTCATTTATTGAAGATTCATATGTTTATCTTGATGCTGTGAAGAAATTTGAAGATTAATGCTGAAGCCAAGCTCCCAATGAAGATTAACAAGAAAAAGTCAGCTACTTTTTAGGGGGAGTTTGTTGGGCCAATTAGAAAAGAAAGCTATAAACCAAGGGGGAGATTGTTGGGTCAAAAATATGGTTTATATTTTGCTTTTCTATGAAAATATATTTTTATGTAATGTTGTATGTGTTTGCGTTTTGTGTGTACGGCCGCACACCCTGTGTACGGCCGTATACAGGGTGTGCGGCTGTACACATGTGTATGGCTGTACACATGTGTATGGCTGGAGGTCCATATAAATAAAGGAGTGCATGTGGGAGTGTACGGTTACAGAAACAGAAGAAAAGCGGTTACAGAAGAGAGAGAAAGTTAGAGGGAAGAAAAGTGTGTGTGTGTGTGTGTGTGTGTGAGAGAGAATCTATTGTAAGGAGCATAATTCATATTGAATACATCATAGATTCATCTTCTTCTTCTTCTCATTCTCTTGTATATTGATCTGACATCATCCAATTGATTGGGATTCCGCACCATCAATTGGATGTGATTGATACACAAGCAATTTTGGGGACTTACAGTCTTGCGAGTTTTGGGCTTAGGTTTGGGCCATGTAGGGTATTTTGGTTCTTTGTGCATTAATGGGCCATTAAAAGTCAGATAATCTGGGCCAAGAAGATGTTTGGGCTTAGGGTAAGGCCCATTAGAGGGATTGGGCCCAATTTAGCAAATTAGGCCATTAGGGGGCCTGGAAATCCTACCTAGTGTTGGATTTTGTTTTGGTATTAGGCCTTGGCCTAAATTAGAGAATAGACAAAAATGGACTATATGGACCCCGTAGTTAGGATTGATAGCCCATATGTTGACTCAACATTCGTTATTTTGGATAATTCGGGATTTTCGGTGAGATAGCACTTCGGGAGTCGATACTTCAGTTCAGACCGACATTACGAGGTGAGTTATCCTCACTATATGAACAGGGTCTAAGGCACCAAGGCCGACCCTTTATCGGATTTGTATTCGGGTATTTGCTTGATATGTTTATTGATCTGCTTGATCTGCATCCTGGTAGTTAGGATGGTATTATGTTAGTGACCTGGTTTAGGTTGGTATCTAGGTATATAGGATGATGTTATGTTAATGACCGGTTAGGTCGGTATCCTGGTTATAGGATGGTTGTTGTGTTAGTGATCTGTTAGATCGGTATGATTATTTGTTATATACATGCTAGCGTATGATATTTATGTGCACATGATTGTTTGATTAGTATGTGGGTTGGGTTGAGGCAGGTCCTGCTTCGTGCAGTAGGCCAACATACCCAAGGCATACTGGATAGACTGTAGGCCCAGGAGGGCACATTGTCAGGCCGAAGGCCCAAAGAGCGGTCCGGATAGGCTGAAGGCCCCGAGAGGGCGATCCAGACGTGCTGAGGCTCGGAGAGTGGGCCAGATAGACTGAACACCCGGTGCGGGCGGTCCAGTCATACTGTAGCCTTAGAGATTGGACCAGGGGACTGAAGGCCTGATGCGGGCAGATCAGTCACACTATAGACTCGAGATGCATGGTTGTTCTGTGTTTGTTATGTGATATGTTTATGGTTGCATGAGGTTGGTATTTTGGGGGTAACTCACTAAGCCTTCGAACTTACATTTATCGATTATTGTTTCTGGTACAACGGATGACCTCGGGAAGGCGAAGGTGTGACCGTACACTCCATCATATTTTGATTTGGATTTCTGGGATACTCTGATATGAAACTATTTTTGGAAATTTTTTGTAATAAATTTTAGTATTTGAAATGTTTTTAAAAGTTTAAAATTGGCATGATTTTTATGGGTGTTACAACCTTCCTCTTCTTACCCTTCCCTTGCCCAATTACCAAGACGAGGGCAGCAGCAGTAGGAGTTGATGCAACAGATTTGTCCTTGAGGCTGCTCTCAGCATTCCTCAGCAGGCCTTGAAGCCTGCTCAAATGTGACCTCCCTCCTTGTTCATGTGTTAGGTCATGCAGAACTGATTGTAACAAGGAGGTAAGGAATGAAGAATAATATCAATCGCCAACTCCTCATCGAAGTTAACATTTTACATTAGCAGGCGGTCGACATATCTCTGCATTTTCTACAGGTGGGTGGTGATAGACTCTCTGTCCCTCTTCTTGGTAGTGATCATCAAAGTGATTATCTCATACCTCTCCTGCTTGGCACTTTGGTGGTACCTGTCCAACAAATCCTAATGCATCTCATAGGGGTAGTAGTCCTCATACAACTTTGGAGTTCAGCAGTCATAGTCGCGAGCATGATGCAATGGACTTTTGTAGCATCACGCTCATGAGTCTCAAAGGCAGCGATCTCCTCGGGAGTAGTAGTGTTGAAATTCACTTTTTTCAGCTCCTTGTCGAGGACATACTCCTTGTCCTCGTAGAGGATAACCATTCGAATGTTGTGGATCCAATCATTGAAATTGGACCCATCGAAAATTACCCTCCCACACTAATTCATGAGTGAGAATGAGCTAGAAGAGTTCGATCCAGAAGCGTTGTTGTTGTTTGAGTTAGACATTTGAAAAAGAAAAGAGATAAAGCTTGATTAGATAAGAATCCCCAATTAAACACCCAAATGAGAAATTAGGGCTATGATCCAACAACATTATTTTCAGTTTAGAAGAGGGATGTCGTAATCTAAACAATAAATAATTTGATGGTAAGTGAATGACGATTCACTAATTTCCACCATGAAAAACGAAAAGGAAATTAAGTTTTAAATGTATTGAAAACTCCTAGATCTTTTTGAGATTCATTGAAATTTTCAATGGCATGTTTAAATCTCGATATGCCCTTCAAGTTTGTGACTGGGATATCGAGGATCACAAACAAGGTGTGAATAACCACAAAAATGTACTTGGTGCCCTTTTCCACACGCTCCATTGATCTGTGACAAACATCGAGTCGCCCTTTTCCACCTTTGCTAGTCCATATTAGTGTGCCGATTATCCACGTACGCTCCACTAACGACTTGACAAGGGTACAAAGTGTAATTTCATGGAATAGCATCATTTTCACATTTTTCCTAAAGTAACTAAGATTGGGAATTTTATAAAAGCATTTAGTTACTTTATTAATCATTATACTTTTAATGAGGAATTAGTTGCCCTATCCTACCCATTCGGCTAACGACCCTCCACCAAACAAGGAAGCGGTGGGTGAAAGTGGACACCTATTAAACTGTCATTTTATAGGCGGCAACCTTATACCCCCTTATAGATCGACTTCGTGAATGAGGCCTACTAATGGTAACACTAGCTTAATCTTATAATATTATAATAGTATAAGGTTGTATTTTAAACATTTCAAAATACTAGCGTTTTAATCAGATTTAAAATTTTCGAAAATTAAAACTTTTTAATTTTAAAATCTTAAATATTAAAACTTTGATTTAATAATTATCCAAAATTAAACAATTAATTTAAATTATCAAATCTTAGAGGATTATCCATTAAATCAAACCATTAATTTAACTTAATCCCTTTATCCCCTAAAATTCGAAAATTTGGGATGGGATAATTCAAAGAACCTTAATTATCTACTGAAACAATTAAATGGATAATTAGAAAACATGGCATTATCCTAATCCCAAAAATTTGGGAATCTTATCTTGGGGATAAGGGTCGGTTAGACAACCCTAATTTCGAAATCTTGATGCCTAAGGAAAGGGTTTAAGAAACCCTAACAAAATCGAAAATTAGGGTTTTGGACCCTAATTTAGAAAATCCAAGCCCTAGGGTTTATTAGCCATAAACCCTAATTTGTCATGTTCACACTCTTTTATCAAATCCAATTGAAAAAAAAACCAAAGGCTCTGATACCACTGATGGATTTTATACAAACAATCTTATGTGTGCATGCAATCCTAATTGGATCTATGTTTTAACTATTAGACATACAACTTTATGAACACAAAAACAAACCTAGAATGCATCTATCATTTTTGAAATTCACAAATAAGAATAGAATACATTCCTTTTGTTGCTATATAGTAATAACAACTAGTTTCTTGAATTCCCTTAGCTCTTGAGATCAAGTACCACAAGTGTAGTACCTCTAATGGCTCACAAACACACTTGAGTGAGAGGATGAATATGAGATAGAGGAGGGAAGGTAACTAGCTCCAAAATTCGGCTCAACTAGGGTTTCTCCAAGGGGTGCCAAATTCTAATGCCTTAAGTGTCTATTTATACTTGAGGCCAACTAGGGTTTCAGGGTGGAAACCCTAATCCCTTAGCTTAGGGCCTAAGCAAGTCCATGGACTCCTTATCCTTAAGCCTTGAATGAAAATCCTAGAGCCTTACAGGATTTTTGGCTCTTGCCTAATAAGGTGATCCATTGGCCCAAAGCCTCAACTATAATTAATTAAAAAACACCCCCTACACTTTTAATCAGTTCCTTTAATCCCAAAATTAATTCTAAATTAAATACCAATTAATAATATGATTCCAAATTAATATATTATTCATATAATATATTAACAAATCATATTTATACCCTAGTTTATTATTCTTAATAATAAATCAGCCTCTATCCTCAGTAGTTATCCTGTCTAGTCAACTATGTGAATGTAACCCAAAAGGACCATGCTACAACCGGGTCAAGTACATACCAAATATAGTTATGGACATAGACACTAATCCAACATCATCACCATTCTAAAAAACAACCATGCAAATGATCAACACATAACCATGAATCCTTATCCATCAGGCTTCCTAGACTCTCCGTGACTCTTCTCGATTCAAGTATGGATCATGTGCTTTCCGTGGTATGGGCCCGATACTATCTTCCATACCTATCCATAATTTCCCCAAGAATCATCCTGAATTGTCCAAGTCACATTCTTAAACTGATACTCCAGGTACTCACTAAACAATGCATTCCAACCCACTACAACACATCCTAGGCTCTCCTAGGTTCCGACCTCACCCTGCCATTAGCTGCTGAAGAACTCCCAATTATTTCAGTTAACTACTTCATGAGTACAATTACATGCATCAATGCTTAGGTAATCGTTCGAGTTAAAGAATCATCCCTACAACGGCTAGACTCAAATGAGAGCTGCGTAGTAGGGTCAAATCCGTCACTATGAGATTATTCAACTTATGCCTCATGTGCCTTAACATATTCACTCAATATTTATCTCACATCATCATGAGTCCCACAAAGCACAAAGCAAGCAACATTCGTGCAGTAACACTCCAAGTCACAGCCGAACAGAGGACATCTCAATTTTGCTTCCTACCAAGAAAGATTTCAAATCTAACATAACATCTAATTCCTCATAGGATATAAGGCATCACATATCAGGCTAATCCATCCACCAAGCTTTCCGAAACTGGGTAACGTGAAACGTGCTATGGATCTAACTAAACAACTCGTGAAAATCTAGTCGATAAGCAACCCGACCCATCCATGCAAAATCCTGAAAAGGACCGATGTACCTAGAGTAACCACCATACTACTTCCCACCATCAGCTGCATAAGGAACTTCCCCTAACATCCTCTAACTAGCTGATGAATACAATTACATATCGCCGACCCCAGATAATTCTTCAAAATGGAAGGTCTCACACTACAAGGGTTGGACTCAAACAAGAGCTACGCAATAGATTAGGGGTGAGCATTTGGAATTGTGGACCGGACCAGACCTGTGAACCGAACCAAACCGTTTTTTAGACTCCTGGGCCGGTTCTTGGTTCTAGGATTTTAGCAAAACCGGCACAGTCCGGCCGGTTCCGGGTAAAATCCGGTTTTGGACGAGCTTATTTTTAAAAAAAAATGTATTTTGTAAAATTCTTTAAACAAGCATATTTCTTTCGTTTTAAGTCAGATTAACATGCGGTTTTTTCAACATGTAATTTAGAGTTTGTAGATGATTGCAGACTATAATTTCATTTTTTTTGTGTTATATTTGATGAGTTACAGTCTTTCAAAGATGAGATATCAAAGCTGAAATATTTAAGCTTTTCAGCAAGAAATTTAAACTTTTGTATTCTGTGAAAATTTTTAAACAAGCATATCTCATTTGTTTTAAGTCGGATTAACATGCGATTTTTCTAACATGTAATTTAGAGTTTGTAGATGATTTTAGACTATAATTTTGTTGTTTTTGGTATTATATTCGATGGATTACAATGTTTCAAAGATGAGATATCAGAGATAAAATATTTCAGTTTTTTAGGAAGAAATTTAAACTTTTGTATTCCATGAAATATTTAAGTCAGATTGACATGCGGTTTTTGCCATGGTGTAATTTATAGTTTTTAGATGATTTTTGACTATAATTTTGTTGATTTTGTTGTTATATTTAATGAGTTACAATCCTTCAAAGATGAGATATCAAAGCTAAAATGTTTCAGCTTTTCAACAAGAAATTTAAAATTTTGTATTATGTGAAATTCTTTAAACAAGCATATCTCATTCGTTTTAAGTCGGATTGACTTGTGCTTTCTTCCAACGTGTAATTTAGAGTTTCTAGACTATATTAGAAAATAATTTTATTTTTTTGTTTTATATTTAATGAGTTACAATCCTTCAAACAAATGGTATAAATATAAATAATGAAAGTCTGACCGGTCCAAATGGCGCAATAAACGAAAATGTATTCATTTTTACGAGTTGTACCGTATCAAATCCAAAAAGTATTCATTTTAACGAGTTGTAACATATCAAACCCAACAACATATTCGTTTTAATGAGTTGTATCAAACCTGGAAACGTGTTTGTATAAGTTGCACCGTATGCATATAAAGTTGTACTGGTCCAAACGGGTCCAAAAACCGGAAAACCCAGACATGGACCTGGTAAGTCTCATCCGTTCAGGTACACGGTCCACAATATTCTCCGAAACTGGTCCTGTCCAAGAGTCGATCGGGTCCAAATGCTCACCCCTATAAAGACACTAAATCCAACAGTCTCTCACTTTGATAAATCTAATAACTATAACTGCAAGTACGACTTAAAACACCGACTAGCAATCATAGCTCTTAAAATCCTCTGTCGAAACAAGATGCTCCATTTTAGATAAGTGATCATATAATCCTTTGTTCAAGATATTATCCGAAAAAAATACATGGAATAGCGTCATACTTATTGTCCAGCAGTTTGTTTCCCGATTTCCGATTTGTTTGACATAGAACTTAATCGAACACATCAATTTTGTTCTGACCGGGCCCAACACATAAGTCAAAACAAAATCATCGAGGGGCCCAAGATATCGCTTCCAATCCTCCAAGGACTAAAAGGAATAGATAAGCTTCGACTCATATGCTTATACTAACTATTCATCGAGTCATGCACAACAACACATTTATAACATCAATTTACGGATGTGTTTTCGTGCTATCAATGTACAACCAATTCATAGTCAACAACTCATATATCAAGGTTTGAAGACTTATATGATATTATTGTATCACGATCACTCAAGATAAATTCCATGAAGTGATACAAGTGAGTGTAGGTTGAATCCAATACTCAGACCTTATGAGCACTCATGAATGTTGCAACAAACTTTGCTATGTCTAATACCATTCAGACAAATCTACAAACCAAATTCATGACAGTCTTGATACAATACCTACATCCAATGTATGATCGACTGTGGATAGTTTGAATAATATAATTATTATGGAAGTCAAAACTGTTTGGTTTTGTATACTACAACATCCTATGGTGCACATACAACCCTAAATACCTTGGATCTATGTTTTCACTAATTATACATGCAAATGGTTTCCAAGGCATTAAACCTATAACTAGAATGCATTTGACATAAACCATATATGATACTAGTTAGGGTAACATACCTTTTATGTAGCATTAAGTCTTGATGTATTTGGTCTTAAGAGCTTAACCCCAATAGTGTGGAAGCCTCAAATGAAGTCACAACACATCATGGATAAAGGTAGAAATTTGAGAGTGAATCTTCATACACCAAAAACCATCCATATGAACTCCAAGAACATCAGTCACGTTTTTGGCTATGTACTCACCTATTTATATGTAGGATTCCAAGGGTCATGGGTATAACCCAAATCCATACCCATAGGTTTTATGATCCATGGTTCATGTGGCCCAACACTTTATATATCCATACATAAGCTTGGTCCAATATGGATCATAAGCCCAATACATATAAATATAACTAATTACCATAATTAGTCCACATAAATTTAATTAGTCTCTTTTGATCACTAAATTAATTTCAAATTAATTTTTGATCAATACTAATTAAAGCATATGACTTTATATTAATATATTAGAACTTATAATATATTAATAAATCATATATAACCTTCTCTCAAGAGTCTATCCTAATAAATTGTCCTGATGATATGCAACCCAAATGGACCATGCTACTCTCGGGTCGAGTACATACCAATAATAGTTATGGGCTTAGACATCTAATCCAACAGTCTCCCACTTGGATAAGTCTAAAACTATTATCGCAAGTATGACTCCAAAACCCGACTGGCAATCGTAGCTCTTAAAAGCCGTTGTCGAATTCTGACCTAGTCAATGACTTGTCTATTAGATAAGGGATCATATATTCCTCCATTCTAGATATCATATGGACTGAGGCATGGATTATAATCATTCTCTATGTCCATTTGTTGTCTACAGATTTTCGATTTATGATAGCTGATTAATTGAACAAATTCAAATCAGTCCAGGCCCGGCCAAGCACTTACGTTTTTCATCACTAAATCATCAAGGGGCCCACAAATATTGCTTTTATCCCTCCAAGGGTAAAAGGAATGGATAAACTTCGACCCAAATTCTTGCTTGTACTTACTCATCAAATCACACACAAAGATATTTTTTATAACAACCAAGTTACTGGTAGCGTTTACATATGTCAATGTGCAACCAACGCGCAACTACAACTCACACGTCTCCGTTTGAAGAATATAGGATATTATCCTCTCATGATCACTCGTGATAAAATCCATGAAGTGATCAAAATGAGCGTGGGTTGAATCCAATACTCGAATCTCATTCCAAGAGCACTCATGAATGTTGCAACAACTTTTGCTATGTCGAAGCACTTTAGACATCTACAATCCCAATTCATGACATTCTTGATTCATAACTACTTCCAAAGTATGATTGATTGTGGAGAGTTTGAATAACCTAGATATTCAGGAAGTCAAAACATGCAAAGTGAAACACAAGAATAATTGAATCCAATATGGTCTCATAACTTATGAATATAAATAAAACGCCTTTTATTTAATAACCATATTGATTACACATTATTAATTGAATAATATTTCAAATAATCAACTTAATACTTGAACTGAAACAATAGTCATGCCATGCTCCAAGCATGCACACTATGTTTGTCCAAACAATAGTTATTCCATGCTCCAAGCATGCACACTATGTTTGTCCTGCACACTATGTTTGTCTATGATCCTTAGTTTGTGAAATAGACCAATTGAACATGATTCCAATGATGCTCATTTCACAATCCCAAATCCTTACCGCAAATGTAAGAATACAAGATTCTTTTCCATTTACTGAAATCTATTAGATTCTAAACTTAGATGAATTGATCATCTTGTAATGACTATGAACAAAAGTCACAAAGACTTGGCAACAGACATTTACAAAGTATTCCAGTAGATAGAAATTCAATGGAAATGAAGTCTCAAATTCAAAGTACGTTCCTTTGAACATCCTTCTTGCATTAAGTTTTCTAATCTTACACAGATTTAATGAATAACTTCCACCTATGGAAACATTTCCACATTCCCATTTTGACTATCACTTCTAAACAAGGGTTGCCTCCTTTCAGAATATGTCAATATGGTCCTTCCAAAATTAACACTATACTTCTAATTGTCCATGAATAACCAATCTTTAGTAATCCTCCAATTGTCCTCGACAATTGCTTAATCATTTTAGTCATATCCAGTTCTAGTACTTTTTCCCTCTTAATGCCCTAGGAATTTGGAAAAATTTAGAACAGATGAATATTACAGCACATGTAATTGATCCTATATCTGAAGCATATGGGACACGATTCATGACGTCTCACATAAATACATGATACTAAACCAGTCTTTTGCTATAATATTTCTATTTCTATTTTCCATATTCTCAAATTCAGATTATGAAAAGGGATGCCATAATCATAATCGAATGTTAGAACGCAAATAATGTAATTATGACTAAATTTGATTAAAAACTCACAATCTAAGCTTTTAGAATTGGAATGAAGTATAATTTCCCCTCCCTTAGTTATAGCAAATAACTTTTCAACCCCCGCAACTTCACGAATTGAAACCCTTTTGTTTTTCTATAATTAACATTACTAACTTGCAATACTAAACATAATAATCATGCTCCCACTTACATGATAATTATTAGGATAACACTTATGCTCCCACTAGCATTGACATGTATCCAGAAATCAACTGGACTTCTAGAAATCAATACTTTACTGACTTAATTTCTTACCAAAGTTCAGATTTCTGATATGAGATGCTTTGATAAGACTTTATCAAAATATACACCTTTTCTTAAATAGCTCACACGTGTGTCTAAACAATTTTTAGAACTATGAAAATGGATGTCGTAATCATAGTCTCAATTGTTTAGACCTTTGCCTTTTCTCACAAGTCCATGTTAGTGTGCCTGTTAACAACACACATTCCACTAACGAGTTTGAGAATTGTAACATCCCAAAATCAGGTATATTCCCTTGGTTCTTCTTTTTCCCTAGGTTGTCAAATTTAGTCCTTGACAAAATTTTAGGGAAATTATGTACGCTGGGCGTACTAGAGAGTACGTTGCGCGTAATCATGTGCGTGTTCTTGACGCGGAGGCTACCCATTATGTTGGGCATACCATAGTGTACGCTGCGCGTACTAGGTTCATAATAAACCCTAATTGTGGGGGTGAGCCCTATAAAAGAAACATAATGGCCTCAATTTTAGGCACCATTTCCAGAGAGTGAAACCCTAAGAGTGCCTATCCTCGTCCTAGAGCTTGTGTGTGTGAGAGAGCTTGATAGTGTTCTTGTGTGCCTTTGAAAAGAAGAAGGTGCCACTGAAGAAACTAGAGTTAGAGTGCAAGCTGTGGATCTAAGCCTTTTAGAGATTGGAGCATCACTTGGAGGTAAAAAGCTCAAAGCTTTCTTAACCTTTGTGGATTTGTGAATTATGGGCCATTTTTAGGGTTTTTGTCCCAAAGGAGGAGACGTTTTGAGTAAAGGAGCTCCATCGACCTAGATCTACCCTTTTTCAGTGAATATTGTGTTTTAGATCCATAAAAATCCAATCTTGGACGTTGAGAGTGAATCATGCTTGAGTTGTGAGTCTCTTAAGGAAGGAAGTCGTGTGATTTGGGTGTTGGTGGCCTTTACAGCCATGCAAAGGCTTAAAGTCACTGACTTTATGGATTGAGATGCTTTAGAGTGATCAGATCTGGAGTTTGAGCTTGTGTCTTAACCAATTAAGAGAAAAATCACAAAGTTGGCAAAACTAGGACGTACGCCGGGCGTAATCCCAGTACGCGTAGCGTAGGGGTCGAGTGTCCCCGATTCTGTAGAGCATCCGAGTACCCCCAACGTACAAATCTTGTACGCACCGCTTACTCCATATGGTTGACTATTGTTGACTTTTGAGGGTTTAGTCAACAAGTGGACCTTTGGACCATTGGAGGGGTAGAATGGTTTTTACCCTTCTGAGTGATTATAGGAAGGGACTAGTCTAGCCTTTGAGAGTCGTTTATAATTAGAAATGATTTTTGTATGTGTTTAGGCGGAAGCTAGATCAGTGTTTCGAGTTCGAGATCGTCCGAGTTTACCAGAGGTGAGTCTTCTCATGATACATTACCTAGTGTGGTATCCATGTTTGGACTATAAGGTCATGCGTGTTTGCTTGAGATTATGTGTTTTTGTGATTATGTATGCTATCTGCTATTTTGACCGGACGGGAGGGTCCAATGATTTCGGAGGCCAAAGGGTCCTGAACTAGACCGGACCAGAGGGTCCAACTAGCTAGACCGGACCAGAGGTTCCAACAAGCTACGGGACTGGAGGGTCCCGCTGAGACACTTTGACCAGAGGGTCATACTGAATATAGCCTCTGGTGGCAAATTGTTGTATGTGGTATTTTGGGGAACTCACTAAGCATTTGTGCTTACCGTGTAATGTGTTATGTGTTTCAAGTACCTCAGAGGATCGTGGGAAGGCACCGGCATGATTGTACACACACTTTTGTTTTGGAGCTATATTTGTGGATCCTGGATTTGAACAATTGTTTTGAAAACTTGTCAATTTGGTTTTGGATATTTAACGATGAGACATATGTTTTATGAATATTGAAAATGAAAATTTTTGTTTCAAATTTCTTGTCGTTACAGGTTGGTATCAGAGCCTTGGTTTGAGGGATTCGGATACACCTTCAGGCATATTTGGACTCAAACTAAGGATTTGAGAAAAGTTTTCAACAAGAAACATTTTTTCTAAAAAGAGAAAAGGATTTCCATAAAGAACGGAAAAGAGAACTGTGTACAATCAGCCAGCGCCCGAACAGTGATTTCCCAAAATAGCCTTACGTTATGTTGTTATGAGATGTGTTACGCATGCTAGAGTAGGCTAGGTAAATCATATCTTAGGACTAGGGTAGCCTGATATGTGATGCATTAGCCTAGGAGTTTAGGTTGTTGTGAGTTGCTTTGAGTGCATGTAGGTAGCAAAGAGTAGCTTGTGAGAATTTTGCTTGAGAATAGGCTGAATTCAGGGGGTATAGAGTACTTTCGAATTGGGATCCTAGGAGGAGGACTTGGTGTGGATACGGATACGGTGTGGATGGTAGTATTGCGCCCGTACTACTGAAAGCACAGAATCGGTAAACATCCCAAGTAAGAATCCTTAGGGTGCTAAGGAACAATTAGGAACGGTTGATCGAGTGTGAGTAATCTCGGTCGAGTCTCTGATTATTTTATATCATATTTCTGAGGCATCATGGTGGGAACGCGCCACAACCCAGGAGGCAGTGGTACCAGCGGTACTAGTGATGAGGAGTTCCGTAGGATGATTCACGAGGAGGTGGCCGCAACCATTCGAGCTAAGATACCGGAGATGTTTGGGTCTATCAAGACCACGCTGATTGAGACATTCGACGAGCGATATGTTGCTCTGACCGAGGCTGCTGCTGCTGCGGCCACCGTAGATGTCACCGCTGCTAGGCCGCATGGGGGTGACTCGTTGCTCTACCGAGAGTTCGGCAACACGAAGCCACCAGAGTTTGATGGGACGCATGACCCGATTGCTGCTATGAGATGGATCTCTGACATTGAGGGGTGTTTCTACACTTGTTCCTACTCGGAACATTTGAGGGTATGGTTCGCACTGAACCAGCTTCGCTTCAGAGCGAAGGACTGGTGGAAATTTGTGACAGCTAACTTTACTACTGTAGAGCTGACCGCGGTGACTTGGGAGAGGTTCAATGCTATGTTTCGAGATAAGTATGTTCCCCCGGTGGAGAGGGAGCGATTGGCCCAGGAGTCCCTGTCCCTCAAGCAGGGGCTTGAGTCTGTGACTGTGATCACGTGGATGTTTCATGAGAGGGCGTTATTTTGCTCTGAGCACGTGTCTTCTGAGCAGGCGCGTATGAGCCGATATCTGAGCATACTAAGGAGAGACATTCGTGAGTTCGTGGCGAACTCGTCATACCGGACATTTTTCGAGCTCCAAGCAAATGCTCGGAAGACGGAGATTGAGCTAGAGACTCAATCCAGGGAGGAAGCGGAGTCTTAGATGAGGGATAGGTGGCCGACAAAGTCTCAGTCGGCGGCCAAGTGGGTAAAGTCTGCTGATTCGAGATCGGGAGGTCAGAAGGGCCGCACTTGTGGGAAGTGCGGCAAGAGTAATGATGGGTTGTGCAGGTCAGGTGTGTGTTACAAATGCCGGAAGGAGGGGCATATCGCGAGGGATTGGCTCAAGGGATTTTCGGTTTGCTTCCATTGCAACCAGACTGGCCATAGGAAGGCCGAGTGCCTGCAGTTGATTCAGGGATCTGCTCCTTCTACCAATCGAGCTACAGAGAGTCAGCCTGTGACGGGCGAGGCGCCGAAGGCTCATAGCAGATCCTTCTAGTTGACCGCGGAGGAGGTCCGCACAACACCTGATGTTGTGGCTGCTATGTGATCTTTTGCTTATTCTTTTATTTATATATATGGTGCTTATATGTGATATGTTTAGGTTCTTTTCTTGTGAATTATGTACCTGCTTTGGTGTTGTTTGACTCGGGTACGAGTCGATCTTTCGTATCGCTAGCATTTAGTCGTCATATCAGTGGCCGACATGAGGCATTGAGTCGACCTCTGAGAGTCTCCATAGCTGATGAGCATGCTGTTTTTGCGACTGATGTGATTCGGGGATGTGTGCTTGAGATTTTTGGAGTTGAGTTTCCGATAGATTTGGTACCTATCGCGATTGGGGATGTCTGTGTCATCGTGGGCATGGACTGGTTGAGCCAATTCGGGGCCATGATCAACTGTGAGTGACAGCTGGTGACCATCCGAAACCCTAGTTGGGGAGTACTTTCGGTGTTCGGCGAGGGTATCCGGTCTGGGTCAGCATTTTGTTCGGCTGCTAGAGCGAGGCAGAGCTTGCAGCAGGGTTACATGGGCTTTCTTGCATATGTGTCGGATATGCAGGGTATTTTGGAGAGGCCGAGTTCTATCGCTGAGGTTTTGGTAGTTAGCGAGTTTCAGGATGTTTTCCTCTAGGACTTACCGGGTGTGCCTCTCGAGAGGCAGGTGGAGTTTTGCATTGATTTGCTTCCTAGGGCGTCACTTATCGCCAAGGCACCCTATCGCCTTCCGCCGCTAGAGATGCAGGAGTTATTCTCGTGGCTTCAGGACCTTTTGGGAAAGGGATTTATCTGGCCGAGTAGCTCACCATGGGGAGCGCCAATCCTTTTTGTTAAGAAAATGGATGGTTCACACCGGATGTGCATTGATTACCGAGAGTTGAACAAATTAACGGTCAAGAACCGTTATCCATTGTCGCGGATCGACGATCTGTTCTATCAATTGCAGGGTGCATCTTGGTTCTCCAAGATCGATTTGAGGTCTGGTTATCATCAGATGAGAGTTCGCGAGGAAGATATTCCGAAGAGAGCATTTAGAACTCGTTATGTGCATTACAAGTTCTTGGTGATGCCCTCAGGGCTCACAAATGCACCAGCAGCGTTCATAGATCTCATGAACCGGGTATGCAGACCTATGTTAGATCGTTCGGTGATCGTGTTCATTGACGATATTTTGGTATATTTGAGGTCTAGAGAGCAGCATGAGGAGCATTTGAGAGAGGTTCTTAGAGTATTGAGATTAGAGAGGCTTTATGCCAAATTCTCCAAGTGTGATTTCTGGTTACGAGAGGTCTAGTTCTTGGGACACCTCATAAATCAGAATGAGATTTTGGTCGACCCACCGAAAATTTAGGTGGTTACGAGTTGGGATGTGCCGAGATCAGGAGTTTTCTAGGGTTAGCCGGCTACTACCGGAGGTTTATCAGATATTTCTCTAAGATTGTTATTCCTCTCACCAAGTTGACCCGGAAGGGTGGTTTTTTTGTTTGGGGTCCCGACCAGTAGACCTCGTTTGAGAATCTTTGACATAGGTCTTGCGAAGCTCCAGTGTTAGCTCTTCCTGAGGGAATGGAGGATTTCATGGTATACTGTGATGCATCTATATCCGGGTTAGGTGCGGTGCTTATGCAGAGGGGGAATGTGATAGCACATGCGTCGAGGCAGCTGAAGCCTCACGAGATGAGGTATCACACTCACGATTTGGAGTTGGGGACAATGGTGTTCGCCCTCAAGATCTTGCGCCATTACTTGTACGGGGTTCGGTGTACCATCTACACGGACCACAAGAGCTTGAAGTATCTGATGGATCATCCTAACTTGAATATGTGTCAGAGGAGATGGTTGGATGTGGTAAAATTACGATTGTGAGATTATGTACCACCCGCGTAAGGCTAACGTGGTAGCGGATGCCTTGAGCCGCAAGGTGGAGAGTACCCCGATTCGGGATTTATGCATGAGGATGACTGTGATGACTCTGGTGTTGGATATCATTCGAGAGGCCCAGGCGGAGGACGTGAGACCAGAGAACCGCAAGAAGGAGCGGGTGATTGGGCAGGTATCCAAGTTTGTGATGGATAATCGGGGACTTATGACCTTTCGAGGTCGGGTTTAGGTGCCTTATACGGGCGGAGCTCGTAGCATTTTGATGGAGGAGGCACATAGATTGAGATTTTCGATCCATCCCGGGGCCATTAAGATGTATTTAGATCTAAAAAGAGACTATTGGTGGCCCTGTATGAAGAGGGATGTAGCATGGATAATAGGGAGGTGCCTGACCTGCCGTCGGATCAAGGCTGAGCACCAACATCCTCATGGTCCATTGAAGCCTTTGGAGATCCCCCAGTGGAAGTGGGAGCAGATCTCGATCGACTTTATCACCAAATTGCCGAGGATGGCGTGGGGAGTTGATGCGATCTGGGTGATTGTGGATCGGTTGACGAAGAGTGCTCACTTCCTTTCTATTAGTGAGAACTCTTCTGCTGAGAGACTGACAAAGATATACGTGCGAGAGGTGGTAGCTCGATATGGAGTGCCGACGTCCATAGTTTCGGATCGGGATGTGCATTTCACTTCTAGATTCTGGAAGAAGTTCCATGAAGAGTTCGGAACGTGATTGCATTTTAGTACCGCTTACCACCCACAGATAGACGGACAGAGTGAGCGGACGATTCAGACGCTTGAGGACATGCTTCAGGCATGTGTTATGGATTTCGGTGGGTGTTGGGACTCATACCTACCTTTGGCTGAGTTTTCCTATAACAACAGCCATCATTCGAGCATCGGTATGCCTCCCTTTGAGCTTTTTTATAGAAGGACGTGTACTCCCATTTGTTGGGGAGAGGTGGGGCAGAGAGTTATGGGCGACACTGAGATCGTGTTGAAGACGAACGAGCAGATTCAGCAGGTCCGACAGAGGTTGCAAACGGCCCAGAGCCGTCAGAAGAGTTACGCAGACAGATGGCGATCCGAGCTTGAGTTCCAGATCGGAGATTTTGTGCTTCTGAAAGTTTCTCCGTGGAAAGGAGTAATTCGGTTTAGGAAGCATGTCAGGTTGGGGCCTCGATATATTAGACCTTTCAGAGTGATTTCCAGGGTAGGCAAGGTAGCATATCAGCTGGAGCTACCTGAGGAGTTGAGCCAGATCCATAACACCTTCCACGTGTCCTAGTTACGGAAGTGTGTGGCTGATGAGACGACAGTAGTTCCATTAGAAGACATTCAGGTGGATACGAGCCTGAATTACATCGAGAGGCCGATCGCGATCCTAGATAGGAAGGTGAAGGCCCTAAGTAACAAGGATGTGCCTCTGGTTCAGGTCCAGTGGCAGCATCGGAAGGGATCCAATTTGACTTGGGAATCAGAATCGGAGATGCGGGAGCAGTACCCCGAGCTATTTGCGGAGCAAGACTTCGAGGGTGAAGTCTGATTTTAGTAGGGGAGAATTGTAACATCCCGAAATCAGGTATATTCCCTTGGGCCTTCTTTTTCCCTAAGTTGTCAAATTTAGTCTTGAAAGAATTTTAGGGCAATTGAGTATGTTGGGCGTACTAGAGAGTATGTTGCGCATACTCATGGGCGTGTTCTTGACGTGGAGTCTACCCAGTATGTTAGGCGTACCATAGTGTACGCTGCACGTACTAGGTTTAGACTAAAACCCTAATTGAGGGGTGAGCCCTATAAAAGGAACATAATGGCCTCACTTTTAGTCATCATTTCAAGAGAGTGAAACCGTAAGAGTGACCACCCTCGTCCTAAAGCTTGTGTGTGTGAGCTTGATAGTGTTCTTGTGTGTCTTTGAAGAGAAGAAGATGTCGTTGAAGAAGCTAGAGTTGGAGTGCAAGCTGTGGATCTGAGCTTTTCAGAGGTTGGAGCCTCACTTAGATGTAAAAAGCTCAAAGCTTTCTTAACCTTTGTGGATTTGTGCATTATGGGAAATTTTTAGGGTTTTCGTTCCAAAGGTGGAGACTTTTTGAGTAAACGAGCTCCATGGACCTAGATTTGCCCTATTTCAGTGTATATTGTATTTTAGATCCATAAAAATCCAATCATGGACGTTGAGATTGAATCATACATGACTTTTGAGTTTCTTAAGGAAGGGAGTGGTGTGATTTGGGTGTTGGTGATCTTTATAGCCATGCAAAGGCTTAAAGTCACCGACTTTATGGATTGAGATGCTTTAGAGTGATCAAATCTAGAGTTTGAGCTTGTGTCTTAACCGACTAAGAGCAAAATCACAAAGTTGGCAAAACTGGGACGTACGTTGGGCGTAATCCCAGTAGGCGCAGCGTAGGGGTCGAGTTTCCCCGATTCTGTAGAGCATCTGAGTACACCCAACGTACAGATCTTGTATGCGCCGCGTTCTCCATAGGGTTGACTTTTTTTTACTTTTAGGGTTTAGTCAACAAGTGGACCTTTGGACCATTAGAGGGGTAGAATGGTCTTTTACCCATCTGAGTGATTATAGGAAGGGACTAGTATACCTTTGAGAGTCATTTATAATTAGAAGTGACTTTTGTATGTGTTTAGGCGCAGGCTAGATCAGTGTTTCGAGTTCAAGATCGTTCGAGTTTACCCGAGGTGAGTCTTCTCACTATACATTACCTAGTGTGGTATCCATGTTTGGACCGGAAGGTCATGTGTGTTTGCTTGAGATTATGTGTTTTTGTTATTATGTATGTTATGTGCTATTTTGAACGGGCCAGAGGGTCCAACAATTTCTGAGGCCAGAGGGTCCTCAACCAGATCGGACCGGAGGGTCCAACGAGCTACACCGGACCAAAGGGTCCAACAAGCTACGGGACTGGAGGGTCCCGCTGAGACACTTTGACCAGAGGGTTGTAATGAGTATAGCCTCGAGTGGCAATTGTTGTATGTGGTATTTTGGGGAATTTACTAAGCATTCGTGCTTACTGTGTTATGTGTTATGTGTTATGTGTTTCAGGTACCTCAGAGGATCGTGGGAAGGCACCAGCGTGATTGTACACACACTTTTGTTTTGGAGCTATATTTGTGGATCCTAGATTTGAACAATTGTTTTGAAAACTTGTTAATTTGTTTTTGGATATTTAATGATGAGGCATATGTTTTATGAATATTAAAAATGAAAATTTTGGTTTGAAATTTCTTGTCGTTACAAGAATGAAAATATCACAATTGCTATCTACTTAAAATCTATTTAGCAAAAGCGTTTCCTCACCATCATTTTCATGAATCGGAGAGAAGCCTTATGACACTTAGATTTTATGGTGTATGTGTTCCTATCCATGTGAATTTGTCATAACCATAAGAGGAGGTTAGTGACAAATCCAAAATCATATGGACTGCACTTGTTCAATCTTAACTTCTTGCCAGCTGGCAGCATAAGGGCTAACCATTGCTTCCAAGTAGTTATGCAAACAACTGATAACTCATAGAACTCACATGCGTAGTCAACTTTTAACTGAAATGGGCACATAAACAAGAATATGTCAAGAGGATAGGTTACAAACCTCAAGTCGTGTGCTAGTGATAAACAACAGGTTTTATTCTTGATTAGTTCTTGAAACTTTTCAAGATCTTTAGGACTCCCACTGATGTCTTGACATATAAGATTCACTTTTTCAAGGACCATTCTTTGACAAAGCAAATATTCAAGAGTTAGTGCAGATTCTTATCAAGACAAACACTTCACACAATTGGCCTTAGTTGGTCTTTGCTTTATCCAAAACATCACAACTTACCAATTTCAAATGTACAAGAGTAAGAAAACATTTTACTCTACATTTAAAAAGTGTTATAAACCTTCTTAAGATTATGTCAATCAAGTTACAATCTTGGAGTATGACTCTAAGACTTGTTTTGGAACGAAGTATGGTTCATCTTTTTGATTTTAACCATTTCAACAATCCACGATTCCTCTTCTTAGCCAAACAAATGCACTAAGATGTCCTTAGAGAATCAATTGTGATATGGTTTCATAATCACTAAGATAATCATAAAACAAGATACTCAATTACTCTTCCATCTTTTCAAATTGGAGAATTTTTTTTATCTTTCTACCTAATTTGATTCTTCTTATTCGTTCTGCCTTACATTGAAACTTTTCCAATGCTTCAGAATTACACTTAAAATTTTAAGTATAACCATATTCACTAAACTTTAGTAAATCATGACGAATAGCCTTATCGATCTTTGTGGTGGACCTGACCGGCGCACAATCAAGTGTACCCGATCCTATCGTCCTTCACTTGACTCACACGAACATGTGAATGAGTCATTAGTCTTAATTTTCCAAAGATGAAAAATTCTCATTCATCATACAATACAAGTTGCACGATTCCAAGTTTCTATCCAACTGAAACTTGGGTAATGAGAATCTTTCCTCATTTGGTAAATTATGACACTACCACAAACGAAAGAATCAAATCTATATTCCAATATTGCTATCAATGGAATCATATAAACAATAAATTTTCACAAATGCCATTGTAAGGATATTTTTTAAAAATAAATAAAATCAAAACTTTTCTTTATTTACAAAATTTACGAAAAAACTTTTCCTTACAATGCAATTACAAATGAAAAACATGTTGTTATCTATTCCTAAGTAATCTATCATAACTCTCAGCAGCAACTCAAAATTCTGATCTTCACGATCAGAATCAACTTACTCTTCTTTTAAGCTTCCTTTGATTCTCCAACACATCAATATGTAATTACATTACATCATGTATTAAGAATCTCCAAACGAAATTTAATTGAGTTAGATAGTGGACTTTGCCTGAAGTAGAGTCAAACATTTTGACTTTACCATCCTTATGATCTCTCAGGTAAATAGGGTAGCTTTGCAACCAATGCCCCTTCTCTTGGCAAAAGAAACATATGGAGTCTTTGGGAATGGTACACGAGACTATCTCAGACTTAGCCTTTTTCTTTACCATCGGGTCAAATGACTTGACTATGGCCGATCCCTTTCCATTGGGAAGAGAAAGCTTTTCTAGACTTCTAATGTTTCCATTGTCAATGTCCATGAAAGTTTGGGAAGTAGATCTTCCAATCAAATTTGCTTTACCAGTGCCCTAAATCATAGTTGATTCAGTAGAAACAAGCAAATAGGTAAGATCAATAAGGTTCATGTCATGATCTGTCATCAGGGAGTGACTAAAGAACCAAGTCAACAGCCAGCTACCTCAAGACTTCGACACCCAACTCTCCCAGCCTGTCAATATGTAACTTCATCTCCAAGATGTAAGCACATATAGACTTGGCTTGCCTATAGGGATTGAGTGACCTTGAACCTTTCAAGAACTTGTGGGTTAGGGAGAATAATTGGATGAGGTGGAGGAAGAGAAATATGATTTCCATGATCCAATCGCGGGACATCATCTTCATTAGGAAAGCTTGTTCCAAGTGATTTGGGAAGATCATAATTGTTTGAACCAGACATCTACAATGGGAGAAATTTAAAGTTAGTTGATTTAAGCCCTTAATATAACACCCAATATGAAATACTAAGGCTAGGACCCAACACAATATTTTATAACTTGGAAGAGGGATGTCATAATCCAGACTATAAAATGTTTGAAGGTAGGAGAATGACGATTCACCAATTTCCACCATGAAAACCTAATAGGGTAATTGGTTTTAATTGGATTGAAACTCCTAGATATTTTGAGATTCATTGAAGTTTTCAATGGCATGTTTAAATCTCGGTTGTTCCCTCTCAAGTTTGTGACTGGGATGCCGATGATCACAAACAATGTGTGAATGACCATGCAAATTAACTTGGTACCTTAACTTTATCACCAAATCGATGTGTCGATTAACCACACGTGCTCCACCAATTTATGATAAACATTAAGTTACCCTTTTCCACTCTTACTAGTCCATGTTAGTGTGTTGGTTAACCACACACGCTCCACCAACGACTTGGTAAGGTACAAAGTGTAATTTCATGGGTTAGCACCAAATTCACATTTTCCTAAAGTAACTAAGATTGGGAATTTAATAAAGTTTAGTTACTTTATATATATCATTATACTTTTAATGAAGGGAGAATTAGAGTCGTGTCATACCCGTTCGGCTAACGAACCTCCACCAGTCAAGGAAGCGGTGGGTAAGAGGGGACACCCATTAAACTGCCATTTTATAGGCCGTAACCTTATACCCCCTTATAGACCATCTTCGTGAATGAGGCCTACTAACGGTAAGACTAAATTTGTTCTTATACATATATATATATATATATATATATATATATATATATATATATATATATATATATATATATATATAAATATTAACTATTAATATTATAATAGTATAAGGGTTGAATTTTAACTTTTAAATTTCTAAGCGTTTAACTTGGAATTAAAGTATTCATGGGGGAGCTTTACAAATTCCAAAAATTGAGGGAATGTTTTGATCAATTCAAAAACTTTTCAATTTCATAACATATGAGTTTAATATGGGTTTTAAAGACTTTAATGAAGAGACTATTGAACATCCATAACTTGAGGACAAGTTACGGAGTACATAAAACTATTTATGAGAAAATGACTCTTCAAGCTGTGTAACCTATGGCTTTAATGAAGATTTAACAAAAAAAAAACTTTTGGTTTTACATAACTCGAGGAAAAGTTATGGAATCCATTAAAAAAACACCAAGATCATGAATTCAACTAACAAACATGTCAAGAAAAACTATGATCTGGATTAAACTCATATGAATAAGACAATTCAAATCAAACAATTTTCATGTAATTAGCCTAACCATTAAAATAATACAAAATAGGAAACTTTTTGACAATTTTCTTTTGAATTGGATTAGCATGAACATTAACACATCAAAAAACAAGTTTATAAGTTCAAAAACAGCTTAGGGTAATGTTCCTAGTCCAATTCCAGGCTTAAAAGTCGAAAAACTGCACTCTGGAGCCCTAACTCGTCGAGTACATCAACCAACTCAACGAGTTGGTCAGATTTGTACTTGGACTCGGCGAGTCCACCAGTTGACTCGGCGAGTACAAGGCAAAATGCAGGCTACTCGACGAGTTTGTCAGTGGACTCGGCGAGTCAACTGTCCAGACAGCAAAAAATTCGATTTTTCAAGCAATTTGCATCAAGTATAAAATAAAACAAGCCTAGGCTCTAATACCACTGTTGGGTTTTTTATACTACAACATCCTATGGTGCACATACAACCTTAAATAACTTGGATCTATGTTTTCACTAATTATACAAGCAAATGATTCCCAAGGCATTAAATCTATAACTGGCATGCATTTGACATAAACCATATAAGATACTAGTTAGGGTAACATACATTTTATGTAGCTTGAAGTCTTGATGTATTTGGCCTTAACAACTTAGCCCCAATAGTGTGGAAGCCTCAAATGAAGTCAAAACACATCATGGAAAAAGGTAGACATTTAAGAGAGAATCTTCATACAACAAAAACCATCCATATGAACTCCAAGAACATCTGTCACGTTTTTGGCTATGTACTCACCTATTTATATGTAGGATTCCAAGGGTCATGGGTATAACCCAAATCCATACCCATGGGTTTTATAATCCATGGTTCATGTGGCCCAACTCTTTATATATCCATACATAAGCTTGGTCCAACAAGGATCGTAAGCACAACACATATAAATATAACTAATTACCATAATTAGTCCCCATAAATTTAATTAGTCTCTATTGATCACTAAATTAATTCCAAATTAATTCTTGATCAATACTAATTAAAACATATGATTTCATATTAATATATGAGAACTTATAATATATTAATAAATCATATATAACCTTATCTCAAGAGACTATCCTAACAAATTGTCATGATGATATGCAACCCAAGTGGACCATGCTACTCTCGTGTCGAGTACACACCAATAATAGTTATGGGATTAGACATCTAATCCAACCAAAACATGAAAAGTGAAATAATAGTAAATGATTGACACAAGACAGCACCATACTAGTAAATAAAAAACACCTTTTATTTAAACATCAAATGTCAATTACATTTCAACTATTACAAGTTACGAAAGCTATCTAATCATTAAAACTAATATCTTCCTTCAGCCCAATGCGCCTCGCATGTTGTAAATGCTTAACCCTACTCAGTCCCTTTGTGAGAGGATCTGTCGGGTTCTCATATGACGATACCCTCTTTGCCACTAGGAGTCCTTCTTCTATTCAATGTCTAATGAAGTGGTATTTTCTGTCGATGTGCCTGGATCTGCTGTAATCCCTTGGTTCCTTGGCTACGTAAACTGCATTCTCGCTGTCACAGAAAATCTCCATAGGCTCCTTTATAGCTGGTATAACTCCAAGGTCTCCGATGAAGTTCTTCAGCCTTATTTCCTCCTTTGCCGCCTCGCTTGCTGCTATGTACTCTGATTCGCATGTTAAATCAGCTACTGTTTCCTGCTTGGATCTTTTCCAAGTCATTTCTCCTCCATTTAGGGTAAACACCCAGCCCGACTGAGAGCGGAAATTATCCATGTCAGTCTAAAAGCTTGCATCACTATACCCCACCACTCTCAAGTCATCACTCCTACAGAGGGTAAGGACCCAATCCTTAGTCCTCCGCAAGTACTTGAGAATGTTCTTTACCACAGTCTAGTAAGCCTTGCCCAGATTCCCTTGATATCTACTAACCATGCTCAAAGCAAAGGCAACATCAGGGCGAGTACAATTCATAGCATACATGATTAAGCCATTAATGGAAGCATATGGTATTCGATTCTTCTCAGCTATCTCAGCCTCTGTACTCGGAGTCTAAGCTTTACTTAGTTTGGCATTGCTCTGCATCGGCAAGCACCTTTCTTGGAATCCTACATGCTGAATCTTTTCAACACCTTATCCAAGTAGGTACTTTGACTAAGTCCAATTAGTCTCTTACTCTAGTATCCCAATATCCTTATCCCAAGAATATAGGCAGCTTCTTCGAGGTTCTTCATAGCGAAACACTTCCCAAGCTAGGTCTTAACTTCCTGCAAGGTTGGGATGTCATTTCCTATGAGTAGTATGTCATCCACATACCATAACAAAAAGCTAACTATATTCCCACTAGCCTTGACATATACATAAGACTCCTCCTCGCTTCTCGAAAAGCCAAACTCTTTGACTTTCTCATAGAAACAAAGATTCCATCTACGAGATGCTTGTTTCAATCCATAAATGGATTTCTCAAGCTTGTACACTCTATTAGGGTACTTTGCATCAAGAAAACCCTCTAGCTGACTCATGTAAACATCCTTAGCCAACTTTCCATTAAGGAAAGCAGTTTTGACATCCATTTGCCATATTTCATAATCATGAAATGCAGCAATGGCTAACATAACCCTAATAGAATTAGTCTTTTCTCCTAGCGAGAAGGCCTCGTCATAATTAACTCCTGGAGTTTGAGTAAATCCCTTTCGCAACCAGTCGCGCCTTATAAGTGTGTGCTTTCCCATCCATGTTGGTCTTCTTCTTGAAGATCGATTTGCACCCGACTGTCTTACGACCCAATACATTGTCAACCAATTTCCAAACTTGATTGTCATACATGGCCTGAATCTTGCTGTCTATAGCCTCTTTCCATTTGACAGACTCGGGGCCCACCATGGCTTCCTTGTAGCTGTTAGGTTCATCCAAATTTACTAGTGTGTTATCACTGATAAATGTATCACCTTCTGTAGTAATATGGAAACCATAGAACTCAATTGGCTCAACAGGAGTTTCCTCCTCAGGTTGATCGCTAGTGTTTGAGGTTCCTTCACCGCTTGACTCTTGAAGTACTTCAAGGTCAATTTTCCTCCTATTGTCTCATTGGCCTATGAGCTCTATCTCGTGAAAGACTCATATCCTCGCAATGAAGACAACATTGTCACTCGGTTTGTAGAAGAGATAACCAAAGGATTTTTGTGGGTAACCGATGAAAATACACCGCTCACTCCAAAGTTCGAGCTTGTCTCGAGTCTCGCGTCTCACGAAAGCCTCGCAACCCCAAACCTTGATGTGGTCTAATGTGGGAGCCTTCCTAGTCCACATCTCGTGAAGTTTTTTGGCAACCTTCTTGGTAGGGACTAGATTAAGGACATGGGTGGTAGTCTCTAAGGCATACCCCCAGAATAAGATTGGTAATGAAGCTCGACTCATCATGGAATAAACCATGTCCAACAAGGTTCGGTTGTGCCTATCAGCCACACCATTAAGCTATGGTATCCTAGGTGGCGTCAATTGTGAAACAATTCGACATTTCTTAAGATAGTTAAGGAACTCGATACAAAGATACTCACCACCCCAATCGGATCGGAGCATCTTTATCTTCCTGCCCAGCTAATTCTCCACTTCTTGTTTAAACTCTTTAAATTTCTCAAAGATTTCTGACTTATGCTTGATTAAGTTGACATAGCCATATCTACTGTAATCATCAGTAAAAGTCACATAGAAGTGGTTATCATCCATTGTAGTGGTTCTGAAGGGCCCACACACATTGGTGTGTATGAGATCCAACAAACCCTCACCCCTCTCACAAGTACCAAAGAAGGGTGATTTAGTCATCTTTCCAAGTAATCAAGATTCACAAGTGTTATCCGGCCTTAAGTCGAATGACTCCAAAACTCCAGTCTTTTGGAGTTGGCATATGCGCTTGTTGCTGACAAGTCCATGACGACAATGCCACAAGCATGCTTTATCCAATTCATTGGAAGAATCGATATGCAACACATCATTTCCTAAGTTTTCTACAACATTCACCGTCTCATATACACCATTACAAGGTAATGCTTTAAAATAAAAACACCATTATAATAAGCATTTATTGCACCAATTTCATTATCAAACGAAAATGTGAAACCTTGTTTGTACAAACCATGAAAGGAAATAATATTTCTCGCCATATCAGATGAGTAGCAACAATTATTCAAATCTGTTCCTAACCCACAACTAAGAAATAAAGAGTAAACTCCAATCTTGGTGATAGGTGAAACCTTCTTATTCCTCATGATCAATTTTATCTTCCCGTGCTCCACATCCTTACTTCTTTTTAGGCTCTACACATCGGAAAAAATGTGCAACCCACAACCTGTTTCAAGCACCCAAGAGTTAGAATGTGATGAGTTTTTAGATAGAATAGTATAAATACCTGTATGGGTGGGTTTAACCTTCTCATCCTTAACATCCTGCAAGCATTTGGGGCAACTTTGTTTCTAGTGCCCTTATTCGAGACAATAGAAACACTCTGCTTCTTTAGGAATGGAAAGGGGAGCAACAGAACCAGCCTTGGTCCCACTTGAAGATGATCCATCAAGAGACCTTCCCTTGCGGCTCTTTGAGGGAGCCTTCCTCTTATTCCTTTATCCTTGTCCTATTTCCAAAACAGGGGCAGTGGTAGGAGTTGTAACAGACGATTTACCTTTGAGACCACTTTCGGCAGTCCTTAAAAGTCCTTGAAGTTTGCTAAGTGTGACCTCCTCCTTGTTCATATGATAGGTCATCCAGAATTGATCATAACATGGAGGTAAGGAGTGTAGAATGATATCTATAGCCACCATCTCAGGGAAGTTCACATTCAACTTTAGCAATCGGTCCACAAACCTTTGTATTTTCTGCAAGTGGCCCGTGATGGGTTCACCATCCTTCATCCTAGTTATTATCATTAAAGAGATGATTTCATACCTCTCTTGACGAGCAATATGATGGTATCTTTCCATCAGGTCCTTGTGCATCTCAAAAGGGTAGAAGTCCTCATAGGAATTTTGGAGTTCAGCTGACATAGTGGCAAGCATGATACAAGCTACCTTAGTGGCATCCTTCTCATGTGCCCTAAACTCAGCAATCTCCTTAGGAGTAGCATAAGACTCATTAATTTCCTTTAGCTATTTGTCGAGGACATATTCCTTGTCCTTATAGCGAGTAAGCATCCTGATGTTCATAATCCAATCATTGAAGTTGGACCCGTCGAAGATGACTCTCCCACAAAGGTTCATGAGAGAGAACAACTCAGTAGGGTTTGGGCCAGAAGCAGTGTTGGAAGACGTCTAAAAAGAAAGAAATACAAGTTTAGATTAGATAAAGAGTCTTTAATAAAACACCCAAATGAAATATTAAGGCTAGGACTCAAAACAATATTTTACAAAACTCGAAGAGTGATGCCGTAATCCAGCTTGCAAAATATTTGAAGGTAGGTAAATGACAATTTACCAATTCCCACCATGAAAAACGAAATATTTATTATGTTTTAATTGGATTGAAACTCCTAGAACCTTTGAGATTCATTGAACAATTCAACGGCATGTTTAAATCTTGATTATGCCCATCAGGTTTGTGACTAGAATACCGAGGATCACAAGCATGGTGTGAATAACCATACAAAATGCGCTTGGTACTCTCGACTTTATTACCCAATCCATGTGCCGATTAACCACACATGCTCCATTGATCTTATGATAAACATCGAGACACCCTTTTCCACCCTTACTAATCCAAGTTAATGTGCCGGTTAACCACACACGCTCCATCATCGACTTGGTAAGGTGCAAAGTGCATTTTTCATGGATTAGTATCAATTTCACATTTTCCTAAAGTAACTAAGTTTGGGAATTTAATAAAAGGTTTAGTTACTTTATTATCATTATACTTAATGAGAATTATAGCCATATCCTACCCGTTCGGCTAACGACCCTCCACCAGTCAAGGAAGCGGTGGGTGAGAGTGGACACCCATTAAACTGCCATTTTATAGGCAGTAACTTTATACCTTCCTTTATAAACCGGCTTCATGAATGAGGCCTACTAACGGTAAGACTGATTTGATCTTATACATATATATTATTAAATTATAATACTATAAAGTATAAGGGTTGAATTTTAAACTTTTAAAATTCTAGGGTTTGGAATTAAAGTATTCTAAGGTGACTTTACAAATTCCAAAACTTGAGGGCAAGTTTTGAAACTATTCAAAACCTTTCATTTCTATAACTTATGATTTTAATGACTTTTAAGGAAAATACTTTTGGAATTTCATAAATTGAGGACAAGTTATGGAGTCCGTTAAAAGGCTTTGACATCAACAATTAAACTAACAAGCAAGTGTCAAATAATTTCTATGATTTAGCAAAACTCATAAGCATGGATAATTCACATCAACAATTTTCAAGAATCAAATAAACTAATATAAAACTTGAAACTTTGACAATTATCTTTTGAATTGGATTAGCATGATCATTACCACATCAAAAACAGGTTTATAAGTTCAAAAACAGTTTAGGGTAATGATCCTAGCCCAATTCCAGCTTTAAAACTCGAAAATTTGTATCCAAAAGCACCAACTCGTCAAGTACATGAACTGACTCGGCGAGTTGGTTTGATTTTAAGGCTCACTCAGTGAGTCTGTCAACAGACTCGGCGAGTCCACTGTCAAGACAACAGAAATTCGATTTTTTCAAGATTTAACACAAGTAGCATCAAGTATAATTGAAAACAAGCCTAGTTTCTGATACCACTGTTGGTTTTTGAGCATTCTAAAACTCCTAAGGTGTGCATGCAACCCTAGAAACCTTCGATCTATGTTTTCTCTATTATACATGAAAACTTTCATTTTTCCAAGGTTTCATCCTAACTAGCATACTATGAAGTATATGTAATACAAAAATCTAGTAGAATGACATACCTTTTCTTGTAGCTTGATTCCTTAAGCCTTTAAGAGCCTAGAACCCCCAGTGTGATGCCTCAAATGCTTCACACAACACCACCAACAATTGCAAGAAACTTGAAAGAAGTATACTTGCACACAAAATCGGCTAGCCCTCTTTCCTTTCACTTAAGTGCCGATTTTGGTTGCTATGGGGTCCTTTATATAGTGTGACACAACTAGGGTTACACTATGCAAACCCTAACGTGCATAACTTTCCATATTTCTCATGCTCCATGGGTTTTAACCTCCATGGAGTATCCATGGGTCACCATGTTGGTTTAGCCCAACATAAAGGATTATGCATTGTAAGCCCACTATATAAGAATGAATGATTTACACAATCAATCCCCATTTATTTAATTAGTCTCTTTTGGTTACAAAATTAATTCCAAACTAATTCTTGATTAATAACAATTAAATAATATGATTTCATATTAATATATTAGAACTCATAATATATTAACAAATCATAAATATCTTCTTCTCAAAAGTCAATCCTTTAGATTGTTCCGGTGCCATGCAACCCAAATGGACCATGCTACTCTCAGGTCAAGTACATACCAATTATAGTTATGGGCTTAGACACTAAATCTAACAAATATGTGGTAGAGGTGATGGTTAGATGTGGTGAAAGACTATGACTACGAGATTTTGAATAATCTCAGGAAGGCCAATGTGGTGGCTGATGCTTTGAGTTGTAAGGCGGCGAGTGCTCCAATCTGACATGTCTTCTTAAGGATGACAGTTATCTCACCTTTGATGGACTTGATCAAGGAGGCACATATGGAGGGATTAAAAAGGAGAATTGGAAGAAAGAGTGGATTCGGGGGTAGATTCCATTGTTTGTTCGAGACAGACAGGGGGTTATTGACAGAGTGTGACAGAGTTTAGGTGCCAACATTTGGGGGAGTGAGGCAAAAGATTTTGGAGGAGGCACATAAGTCCAAGTTTTCTATCCATCCGGGGGCCATGAAGATTTACCGAGACATGAGATGGAGCTATTGGTGGCCCTGCATGAATTGGGAAGTTGTTTTGTTTGTTGAGCGGTGTTTGACCTGTAGAAAGGTTAAAGCCGAGCATCAGAGGCCTCATAGAAATGTTCAGTCGTTACCCATATCCATGTGGAAATGGGAGGAGATCACTATGGACTTTATCATGAAGTTACCTAGGACGACGTGGGGTGTTGATTCTATTTGGGTTATTATGGACAGGTTGACAAAGAGTGCTCATTTTATTCCGATTTCCAAGCGTATCTCCGCCGAGAAATTAGTAGATATTTATGTGATGGAGGTGGTGGTCAGGTACGGAGTGCCGGTATCTGTGGTGTTGGACCGTGATGTTCAATTCACCTCCAGATTCTCAAGGAAGTTTCATGAGGAGTTTGGTACTCATCTGTTTTTCAGCACATCTTATCACCCCAGATTGATGGGCAAAGCGAGCGGATGACCAGACGCTTGGAGATATGCTTTGGGCATATGTTTTAGACTTTGGAGGGAGTTGGGATACTTACCTTCCACTAGCAGAGTTTTCTTAAAACAATAGTTATCATGCTAGTATTGACTGACTCCCATTCGAGATGTTGTGTGAGCGGAGGTGTATGACTCTGGTTTGTTGGGGGAATTTTGGCCATCGAGTCATGGGAAGCACCGAAGTGGTGTTGACGACCACCGATTTGATTTAACAGGTGAGCGACAGGCTATGAGTCATGCAGAGTCGTCAGAAAAGTTACAATCATCGACGTCGTATGAATCTTGAGTTTTAGGTGGGGGATTTTGTGCTACTGAAGGTGTCACCATGGAAAGGTGTCATTCAGTTTCAGAAGAGGGCCAAATTGGGACCCCAATTCATTGGTTTATTCAAGATTTCTGCCTGAGTGGGCAGGGTTTCTTATCGGTTGGATCTTCTGGATGAGCTCAATCAGATTTATAATACCTTCCACATAACTCAGCTACATAAGTGTGT
The DNA here is from genome assembly GCF_002870075.4 of Lactuca sativa. Classification (NCBI taxonomy): domain Eukaryota; kingdom Viridiplantae; phylum Streptophyta; class Magnoliopsida; order Asterales; family Asteraceae; genus Lactuca; species Lactuca sativa. Next base: position 68,518,090 of record NC_056631.2, on the reverse strand, counting down.
AGTAGACAAGGCATCAATTATTTCATTGGATGGCATTCAGGTGGATGAAAGTCTAAACTATGTAGAGAAGCCCATCGCAATCTTGGATACAAAAATTAAAGCTCTTTGTAACAAGGTTGTGAACCTAGTCAAAGTGCAATGGTAGCACCGAAAGGGCTCTGAATGGACTTGGGAGCCGGAGGACGAGATGCGAGAGCATTACCTGGATCTTTTTGTGACAGCTGACTTCAAGGACAAAGCCTAGTTCAAGCGGGAGAGAGTTGTAACACTCCAATCTAGTTATTCCATTTTAGCCCTTGAAGTATTTCTTTTTGGCAAATGAGGACCTTCCATACGTTGGGCGTACATATGCGTACGCTTGAGCATGCATCACAAAGCTGAGGCTTGTACGCGGGTCGTACGAGGCCAGAGACCAGAAATCCTAATTTCATGACTTGCACCCTATTTAAAAACCCTTATATCATTTGCACCAAACCCTAATCACCCTTCATAGCCTCATTTCGTCCTTAAAGCCTATATTTGGAAGAAAGTGTGAGATTTGAGCTTAAAAGTGGTTTTGGTGTCCTTTCTACAGGGTGTACAAGAAGAAGAAGGTGGTGTTCGAGTCTTGATCAACGAAATGAGCTTTTGGATTATGCATCCAGAGCATCTTGGAGAGCTTTTGAAGGTAAAAAGCTTGCATATTGTCTATTCTCCTTACTTGTTGAGTTAGGGTTTTCTAGAGTCCACTTTTGAGTCCATAAATCATCTCTTCGGAGTTTGGGCAACTCCAGTGGTTAGGAAGGTTAGATCTGAGAATCTTGGACATGTTTATAGTATAAAAATGTAAAGTTGATGTCTTTTATGGCTCTTTGCATGAGTTAAGACCATTGGATAGGTCTTAATAAGGTGGATTGAGTTGTTGGGATCTTATATAGCATGCAAAGGCACAAAGTTTCCAACTTTATGCCTTAGGGCCATTAAATCGACCACCTTCAATTAAAACGGGGAAGAATGCTTGTATGCCTAATCTATGCAGAGTAGGCACTCTATTCTGCAATACAAGATGGCTATCCAAAATTTCCTAAAGTATTTCCCATACAATCGGTATTTTTTCCGAATTTGACTCTTAGCAACTCCTTTGTTCGAAGCAAGATGTTTTCTAATTAGGTCACGAATTACAAATGCCTGGAAAAGTCCTATTGCTATTTTGCAAGGCAATCCGCATCGATGTAATGAAATTAAAGGGCCCACAACAATCACCGATCGCCCTGAATAATCAACCCATTTACCAAGCAGAGTCTCGCGAACTCTTCCTTCTTTCCCTACAATTACATATGAAAGCGACCAGTAAACTATATTATGATCATCCCTCATTGGTTGTCCGTAGATTTCATTATCAAGAAGTGCATCTACTGCTTCTTGTAGCAATTTTCCTGAGATATTATTAATTCTTCTGGCATAGCTATAGTTGTTATTAATAGATCTATAAGAGTATTATTCTGATAGATAACTCTTCTATAGTTTTCATTAATATCCGAAGTCACTAGTTTATCCTCATCTATATGATAGATTGGTCTCAACTTCGGAGGAAGAACTGGTAATAGACGCAAAACCATCCATTTTGATTCTATATTTGTTCGAATATAATGCTTAGCTAATTACATGCGTCTAAGAAAAAAATCTTTTCTTCTTCCAACTTTTCGATCTTCCCATTCATTCCCTGTGGGTTCCTCTTCCTCCAATTCTTTCCATTCTACCAATGAATAGTCTATAATAATTCATAAATCTAGATTGATTAATTGTTGTCTACTTGAACCTCCTCCGACATACATCTCTCGATTTCGAAATGTATTGAAGCTCTGGGTAGTTAAAAAATCGGACGTGAAAGTTTCCTTTCATCCGGCTCAAGTAGGTATACCAAAAAAAGAAAAAGAAATGAGTTCTTACTTTCAAATTATCGAAAACCACTACAAGAAAAAAGGCCTTTTACGACGCGCAAAATACGACGCTCATTGATCTATGTTACGCAAAGGAGAGTGACATTAGAAAAATGTCATCTCTTCAAAAAATTTAAGGATAGAAGACACGCATTATTGCGCGCCCTTAAATTAGTGTCTAAAAAAAACACGGAGGGCACCTATAAGAAAATGCGCGTCGTCTAAGGATGTCGCTTTATAATTTTTAATGGAACGCGCGTTCCATCCTTTAACAGTAGGGGGAAATGAAATTCTGAAAAAATTAAAAATCCCGCCTTCCTTTTTTTTTCTCCTTTCCCTCTTGCCCTGGACGCTCCTTCCTTCCCCCTCCCGACATTGACTGCTGCTTACTTCTTCCCTCACTTCTACCTACTGGAACCACCATATCTCACACTCGATGTTGAAATTGTTAGAAAAAGCCCTAATTATACTCTCAAGTCTAAATACAGAAAAAATAGAAGATGGTGAAGAAGTAGCTGTAGAGGAAGGAGGATGAACAGTCGAAAATGGAAGGAATGGCATCAATAGCGTTGTTACTAGATGGGTCAATCTCGGGTCACTTTATTCAACTTCCCGAGTCCGTTTATTACCAGATGGGTCAATCTCGTCTTTTCGTCTCGACTTCATATCTCTCTGTAAAGCAGACTAATGTGGTTGCTTTTATTCTTGTTTTAGTCACAAGGGAAGGATACTAGAACCAGTAGAAAAGCTGAAGGGTGGATTAAGGAGCCGAAGTCCTAGACCAAGGTATGATGAGAATGTAGTTTTGACCATTCTACCCTTGTATTGGAGTTGATGTTTATCCAATGTAGTTCCAGGTATAGAGATGAATACAAGGGCTACAGGAGGATAAGTCGCAGCAGTAGCAGGGACAGGTATTATGGAAGGGACAAAGATCGTTACAGAAGTAGGACCATAGTCACAGGAGTCGCTCATGTGGTCACGTACCACGTTTTGAACGTTTCGTACCCAAACGGGGTATAGTGTCGATCCGAACGCCATGCGAAACGGTCTCAGGTACGGCTCATTGGCGATCCGAGCAATCAATTGGTACGATGATGGGGACGCGTTTCTGACGAATTGGATTGCAACAATTCGTCGATTGGGTTAGCGATTTCGTCGATTGGGTCGGCGATTGGGGGATTGAGCGGGAACTGTGATGACGATTCCAAAAAGTATCGACTCAGAAAAAAAAAACGCTTCAGTAATTGGTTTGATTCCTCGATACCAGGTACCATGTTTGCTTATTAAATCAGGCCCTGTGACAATAAACTTCATCTTCTTCAATTAGATGTTCCACTGTAACATCAAATCGATTTCTGTTTTTCTTCTTCTCTTCTCTTCTACAGTTCTCTGTTATGGAATATAAGTTATTCTATTAGTTACTAGATAGCCCGACAATTGGTTTGATTCATCGACTTCCATTAATACACTTGTCAATTTCTGCTTTTCTTCTCTTCTTCTCTTCTACTGTTATTCTATTAGTTATTGAGAATGGTTTTGGGCAATGGCAATGCTAGTATTCATGTATCAGATAGTAAATATGTGTATTTTGGTATTTTGAATTATGGAATCATGAAAAATGTTGGTATTTTTCATGATTTTCTTCTCTTCTTCTCTTCTACAATATGTGTATTTTGGTATTTTGAATTATGGAATCATGAAAAATGTTGCTGGAACTGACTTTATAAAAATATATTGCTGGAATTCTGTTTATAAATGAAATATATATTGCTGCAATTGTACTTCTAAATGAAATATGTTGTTGAATATTATGTTTATAAGTAAATTATTGCTAAATATGTGTTCTAAGGTAAAAAGACGTAAATGCCCTTATCATTAAAAATAGCATCCGTAAAAAGTTTTGTTTGTCTGTTTAAAGTTGATGTTTATTAGGAACCTGATGGACTATTCACTATTCTATATGTGTTTGTTACTTACATAGAAGTACTAGTGTTGAAAAGACTAGAATGCCCTTATCATGTGATGTGTCAATAAACTGATGGATTACACAGAAGCAGGTCTCCTCCACGTAGGAGTAGGTCACCTTCTAGAAGCAGAAGCCCTAAAGGAGGAGGAAATGAGAAAGCATCAACATCATCACCCTATTCCCATGGTAGAGCTGATTCTAGAAGCCCTTTGCAGCGTTCTGATTCCAATGTAAGTTTTTTTTTACCTGTGGAATCATTGATTCCGAGTGTTGATATTTTTTTATTGATTACTTTTTATCTTATCTTTTATATATTATTAATTATTATTAACCCTTGGTTGTGGTATAATATGTAGGGTTTGCCTGGACCAATGGGGTTGATGAGTACTAGTCATTTGGAACAAGAAGCTAAGAGTTTATAAGATATTCTTTTGCCAGTTATCCCGACATTTGACCAAATGTTTATTTGGATAACCACCTTTTTTTGAGGGAATAAGTTGGTGTAATTACTGTCATTTCTTACCAGAGCCCATACGAAATGCAACAAATCCAAATAGAGTTGAACTTTACATTGACCTTCTTTATTGAGCAAATTATATACCATTTTCAAGAACTCACAACCCAACTCACATCTGGTATGTTCCTTGCCCAATATGAGGTAAAAATATGTTAATATAGAAGATTATGCAATGTATTTTGAATTTAATTTTAAACTTGTTGCTTGTTCTGTTTTGGGTGCTTTAGTTTTGGGATATCCTGTAGATGAGGATCAATATTTGGGTGTCATCTCTAAATCTGAGATGATGTCAACTTTTACCATGCGTTCTTCCTTTTGCTTTTTGAAGGTATGCTTCCTCCTTTGTAAACCATATTATTTAAGAAAAAGATGCCTAAAATACCCTTAAAAGGAGTCGTTAATGGTTGTAGGTCATTACCATTCAGTATACCATGCTGGGTTGGTTTGGAATGGAACGAAACATTCAAAATATGTTAAATGTTTTGAAGATACGGGGGACATTCTTAATAATAGTTTATTCAAATTATATGTAAAATGTTTTATTCTTTATGTGTAAATTAATGAAAAAATGATGATATTCTATAATGAAATATAAAATGAATAAACTAAAAAAACAACCACAATCAATCATTGAAATGCAATTATTATATGGAAAATCAAAATTTAAGTTACTGAAATATATATATATATATATATATATATATATATATATATATATATATATATATATATATATATATATATAATAAATTGGGATAAAAAATGCCATGGGAAATGCTCGACGTAATAGACATGGTCATTTATTGTCATGGTTATTATAGCAGTGTACTTTGAAATTACATTGCTATAATTAGGATATTCTTTAACATGAAGATTTTGTTTTTAGAAAAAGACATGTATTTTATTTGCTATTAAAATACTCGCAAGATATTTATATTATGGATACCTGATTATAGCAATGTAAACAGAATATATTTCGACTACTAATGATAAAATCTATCTATGAAAATGAAAGCATGGGCAAAAGCACATGATATTAACAGTTCAAAAGATCGAACTCTTAACTCTTTATCCATAATATTATTGGTTGCTTCTCATCTATAGGTTTTCTTTTCATATTGCTTAATACTGAAAGAAAGTCATCTTTTGTATTTCTTTTTTATATTACTTTTCAACTGTTCAAAATTTGTTCTGATAATTATTCTTTGGTTGCAGAATCAAGACCCTCCTATCTTACCTCCATTTTCCGAGATATTAAAAGGTAATACTTAATTAAGGATGTAAAACTAGTTAATTAGTATTAAGAACTTATCTTATACAATGAAACTTCATTGATGTTTGACTACAAGTCAAGCCTTAAATGAAAAGGGAGTATAGGAATGTTATGAGTTTTTTTAACATATTCTGCAGTTAGAAGTTCATTTTAACAATAGGTGATGGCCTTGGTTTTAGCTGTCTGTAAGGGGTAAATAAGTCATTTCACCATATGTGTTAGCTGTTAGCTGTGGTCAACGGTTAGCCAAGTTTGAGAATCCAGAAAAAGGTTTGGCTTGGTTTGGCTTCATGATTCATATCCATATGTGTTGTTGTATCATGCTGAAAAAGGTCAATTCGTGTGAATTTTTCTCTACAGGTTTTGTAGAACTAGCGGCTGATCTGGTGGAGGCATCAGTTGCTCACTGCCAATTAATTGTTGTGTCCAAGAAAGTTTTTTTCAGATATTTTCAGAAATTTGACTTTATTGTGTACAAAGACATGGAATAATTTTGTGCTTCAGTTTATGAAGGTTTCTGATATGCTTGAAGCAAATGCAGGGTTTCTTGTAAGATGAGGGTGAATGCATCAGGTATGCCACCTTTGTTTTCCCTTTGTCATGTTTGAATTGTTTGGAATTAGTTATGTTATGTCAATGTATGCTTTATGTTATGTCTATATATATATATATATATATATATATATATATATATATATATATATATATATATATATATATATATATATATATATATATGTAAATGACATGTATACATACTCCTGAAATTTCCTATATTTGGCTGAAAACATGCAGACAAACAAATTTGACATATTAGTGCCTTGCAGCCTCTCAAAGTTCTTGCATTCAGGTTATTCTTTTAGAAAGAAAATTGTCAAAGGTGATTGTCAAAGGAGAATTTATTCAAGGGTTTCTTTTAATGTTGTACATGTTTTGTTTTCAATAATAAATATTATGCAATATTAGCAATGTGTTACATTTACTTACTATTGGAATGATTATTTGTATATGACATTAAATTTTATGAAATGGATTATATTTTTTGTATATGATATTTTATTTTCTATTATGAGGCATTAAATTCAAATTTAATTTGAAAATTAGTAAATCTATTAAAAATATTTTTTTTAAACATTTAAAATTATGATACGCAAAAATGTGTGTCATCTTCATTTATGACATGGCCTTTCTTGACAGGGGCTTTCTTGATACGCATTGCGTGTCATTAACACGCGCGTCGTAAGGTTACGACATGCGAATGCGTGTCGTCTTCCTTTATGACAGGGCCTTCCTTGATACGCATTGCGTGTCGTAAACGCGCGTCGTAAATGCACGTCGTAAATGCGCGTCGTAAATGCGCGTCGTCTATAGACGACGCGCAAAAGCGCGTCGTCTCTCTTTATGACAGGGCCTTCCTTGACGCGCATTTGCGCGTCGTCTGAGCGTTTTACGACGCGCAATGAGCGTCGTAAAAGGCCTTTTTTCTTGTAGTGAACTCAAAAAAAATCTACTCCTTACTCAAGTTTCCAGTGAAGACCAAGCAAAACTTCATGGATTCCGTCTTCCTTAATTATTTTTATTTAGATTTTGTGAATTCTTTATTCAATTATGACATAAATGAAATGTGAAATTCTTGAGTAGTCTACTTCCCCTCGAATGATGAATCCCGTAATTCTAGATGAAAGAGAGTACCTTAGAATTTATAAGTTATTTACTTGTCTATTGTACTGTTCCAGTTGATCTTTAATTTGAGTGAAGAGCCTGAATTCATTAAGCAGTTAACAGAGTAGGATGTGTGGCAGCTTATACGCTAGGCGTACTACCTTGTACGATGCACGTAATGACTTTGAGCCCAGTACGCTAAGCGTACTGTAGAGGTACGTTGGGCGTACGCTCTTAGTGAGCCTTGGGCCTTTGGTGGGTTTTAGAGACTTTGGGCCCTAATTGCTTGGGCCTGGACTTGCTCGTTTTATGGGCCTGAATTTATTACTTGGACCAATGTTGGTAAGTTTGGCCTTTTGGGCCTTGTGGCCCAATATAGAATTGGTTTTTGATGCTAGGCACATTAGTGAAGGAAATACCTCTGGGCCATTATATAGGGACTTGGAATTAAGATTTTGGGCTCATGTCTATGTTATGTAATAATTCTAACTAGGGTTGTTTGTATATTGTTCAGTGTGAGATTTTTGGGCTAGTAGTCGAGCAACTTTTGTGTTCAGTAGACTAAGGTAAGTCTTCACACTATACCGATGCGTCGAAGGCACCAACACCGACCCATTAGCTTATATGAGATTTCAATAGTTGGTTATGCAATGGTTTTTGTTAGGGTGCAAAGTCACTATTGGATGTATTTGTGCTTTACCCACTTGTATTATATGATGAGTTGTCTTTCTTATAAATAGGAAGTGAGTGACACTCATTTATGTAATGAACAATTTGAGAGCATTAGTTTAGAGAGAGAAATTGCAAGACCCATTTGTACTCTTTCTATCAATACTAAGGAAAGCTAAACCCAGATTTATTTACTTCATGTGTTCTTGAGTTTACATGATGATTCACTAGATCTTTTCTAATTCCGCACATGCCATCATAATCAACACTACTACAATTGGTATCAAAGCGGGTGTTCTTGATTGGATCAAGAATTGATCCTTGGTGGCTTTCTAGATTTGGTGATTCTTTTTTTTATCTTTGATCTTCATGTTTTAAAGAGTTTGGATTCTAGAAATCAAATTCATCTTTGAGTCTATTCATAATTCGATTTTTTTCACTAGAATTCAAGTGATTTTTTACTTTCTCTCTCTAGAAAACCCATTCGCAATCACTTTCTCTCTCTAGAAAATTTTAAGTTCTTATGATCATGGTGGATTTGCCATATGATTCTTGGATTGTGATCGTTGAAGATATCATATACAAAGTCAATGAAGATCAATTTTATGTGTTGGTGTTAAGCAAATTGATTTCATTGGGTAATATGGTTTCTTATGGGGATTTGAAGGATGATAATGAAAGCTTGATTTTTCAACCACTTTGTAAGATTGTATGGTTGAATAAATCTGCCTTGTCCATATTAGTCCATAGTAGAAATTAAAAGGAAGGAGAAGAAAGACATTTGTTTAATAAGAAATACATTTCTGTAATTGAAAACCCAAATGATCTTCGTTCTCTTAAGTTTGTTGAAGTTCAAGAATATGGAGTTCAATGCGATGTTCTTGAAGTTCATGACAAGAAGATTCAAGTTGATTCTCTTGAAGACGAATTTTTTTTTGCTCAATTGGAGTTCAAACCGATGATATTTTGTGTTCTTGTGATTCGTTTGAAGGAATGATTCCTTACCGGAAGCCGGTGATCCAAGAAACTCACAAGTATAACACTCCAAAAGATTTGATTCAAACTTGTAAAGTTGAAGTTGTCAAGAACGAAGGTGTTCTTGAAATCAAATCTTTAAGATGCAAAAAGATGAGAAATAAAAAGAAGAAGAAGATTAAACGCAAAAATAAGTGGGATTATTCACAAAAATCATCAAATGTTGTGAAGCCGAAATCCGTGAAGCAAATTTGGGTTCCAAAGAAACAATCTCCAAAGGTTGCATTGAATTTGAATTCAAACCCAAAAGTGTTGGTAGTTATTTTGAAGATGTTCTTGGATCGTTGAAGAACGTGAAGAACACGAAGAACGAGTTGTACATCATGCACAATGGGTGGTACAATGTTCAAATAAGAGATTTTCTCGTTTCAACAAAAGAACCAAAATCTTCTAAATTTGATTCGTTCGTTGAAAATGGAACACGATTCGTCAAAAAGGTATCTCAAATTTTCAAATGGATTCCATAACGTCCATATATGATTTCGATTCGTAGTTTACGTTTTTCATTTTTGATCGATTTGTCTCATTGGATTAAATCCATTTCAACCCCATTGATTGATCCAATTATTTTTGTTTAAATCAATATCAAACCAAAATCAAAATCATAATCTTATAATTTCTTTTTAAATTTGAAATCAAATTTTTTTTGTTTACTATTGGAATTGTTACTGTTCATCATAATTCAGTTTGATTTAAATAAAATGTTTGATAGTATTGGTATTCGAAACTGAGCCCAATCATTGATTGATATTAAGTCCAAAACATTTGAGCCCAAAATTCTTTTGATGATTTGTTATTAATTGAGTCTATAAATCGATTGTCTTACAATCAGTTCTTCATTATGCTCAATACGCATAAAAGTGTTGTACCTTCATGGTTTTCTTTACGATCGAGTTCTTGAAGTTTCGTTTTCTTTTACTGTGAATTGAATCAATTCGATTGAGTATTTATGATTATTGATTATAAGATCAATTGGTGATTTAAAAGCCATACTCAACTGGAAAGTCTATTAAAATAGAAGGCGTGCTGTTTTTATTTGAGTTGACTTTTTAAAGTCAAAATCATGATGTTGATGGTTTTGAAGAAATTTGATTTTGAGTTGATTGTATTGTGGTCAAGTGATGATGAAAATCAAAGGCTAGAAATTTTGATATATGAAGGTAGTTCGATTCTAACTGATTGGAATGGTAGGAATTGTGCATCTGGAGAGTTCAATATGAGATGGTTTAAGTTGGAGTCAGTTATCGATCGAGGTCTTAGTATTGAAGCATTAAATGGTGATTTCGAAAGATGAAGGCTTGATATCAATATTGAATTCAATATTGATCGTAGAATTCACAAATCAAAGCTCCATTTGGAAGATTTTGAAAATCGATTTTAGTCTGTATATTCCTATCGAAGATATGAAATTGGAAATGTAACGAATTGATTAGAGGATGGAGTATGTGCTCGATATCGATATTGATTTTGGGGATGATTTGGGGGTGTTTGGGATTACTTTTTAAGCCAAAAATTTCTTTTTGTAAAAGTTATTTTTGAAGAAGCAAAAGCTAAAAGTTGTTTTAAAAAGTGTTTGGGTAGTATTTTTTGACTTTTGAGTGTGATTTAGCTTTAAAAGCTCAAAAGTTACAAAAAGTCACACTTTCATGACTTTTGAAAACCCACTCTTTTCTTCTTTACAGAAAATTATTTTGAAAATAACTTTTCCATCTTCCAATCATCTTTTTAACTTTTTAGAAAAGTTAAAAGGCAAAGTCATTTAAAAAGTATTCCCAAACACCCTCGAAATCGGTAACTGATAACAGAATGTTGAGTATGTGAGTATATGAATGACGAAATATTTTTGATGTCGAATGTAATTTGAAGTCAATGTTTTGAAGGTTTTGGTTTGGTGATTTGATTATTCGTTGTCGATGGTATATGTCCACATGGGAAGGTTCATGTGTTATCGATGAATTTGGTTTGCTGTTGACAATGTCAAAAATCATGATTTGGACTGAGTTATGGATTTGATTTTGGGGCTAAAGAACGAATGTTTCAATTTTGTGATGTTGAGTTGTTGTTGATGAAAAGCGAAGGTTTTTGGAGTCGTGTATTGATATTTCGAAGATTTTGGTGTCTAAATTTCGACGGTTTTGACTGTTTTGATTATAAATTTCGAAAGTATGGTTGTGGCTTGAAGATTTTTCTTTGATCGGGAAGGTTGAAAATTTTGGTTATTAGTTTAGAAAGATTGATAACTAATTAGGAAGTGATTATAATTTCGAAGGTTTCTATCGGGTATTGATTAACTAAAGTTTTTACTTTGTATCGACTCATGACTGGGTAACTGGAAATCTTCGTTCCATGGGTAACGAATTGAAGAAGAAAACCAAGTTTCGAAATTGGTCCTAAAACTTTCGAAGATTTGACAACCTTTCCCCACCTTCGAAATTTGGAGTTACTTTCGACAGTTTGAAAGAAAGGAGGCAGAATTTCAAAAAGGGTCCCTAAAATTTCGAAAGTTTGGCAGAACATAACAATTTCGAAAATGGAGCTACAAAGCTGAGAAATTGAAATTTTTTTGTAACACCCTGTTTGTAAGTACTCGGTTGCGGCCTCAAAAACCGAAGGTTAGGGGCGATTCGGTCTTTTATGGGTCTCGGGTTTCATCCGGAAGGTTTTGGACTTGGAGGTGTCGATTGGAGCATAGGGCTCCCCATCACCTTTTCGTGGATATGAAGTTCGTCAGAAACGAACATAGAATGAAGGATTTATGACCCTTTGAAGTTATTGGCGAAAATGGCCCCTAATGGATATAAATGACAAGGAAGGACCATACATGCAAGGTGGAAGGTGCGTGAGTACGCCCAACTTAAACTAGGTTACGCCCAACGTATAAAAAGGAAATGGTCGCGGGTGTTTTTGGCATACGCCCAGTATACAGGATGTACACCCAACGTACATCCAGTGTCCATAAACCCTAACTTTATAGCCAACCACTATATAAAGAACTTAATCGCTCAAACCCTAGCCTCCTTATCTATTCCCCAATCTCAGAGATACCCTAGAACGCTCATCCCCTTGTTCTTGAGTGGTTTCAACCTTAAGAAGCTCATTTTGGTGGTGTAAACTTGGAAGAGGAAAAGAAGAAGTTGGTAAGGAAGAACTTGGGAAGTTTGAGCTCCTTGATCTGGGATAGCATCATCCTTTGGGACTCTTTAGAGGTATAAAGTTCATAACTTTACCTATGAATGCTTAGATCTAGTGTAGTTTGGTTTTGGAGTCATTTTGGTCCCAAGAACTCACCTTTATGGTGAAATCTCGTTTGTGAGCTTAGGGTTGCCACCCTCAGAGCTAAAAGGGTCCCATAAGCAGTAAAGTCTCCATCTTGAATGTCATAATGGGTTCATGTATGAGATCTAGCCCTTTTCATGAAAGTAGAACATCATTTTTGGAGTTTGGGCTTGTGTGGGCCAAGTAAAGTCACCAAGTTAGTGACTTTATGGATTAAGACGTGGAAAAGGACCAAGATCTATCATTGTAGCTTCTGAAGTGAAGTATTAAGCACTTAATGAGAAATGGACTTAACAGGGGGTTGACACTGAGCGTACGTGAAGGTACTCCCAGCGTACACACCACTTAGATAGTACGCTTAGCGTACGTGGATGTACGCCTCGCGTACTCTATCAGCGGGCCTTGTGCTATTGGGCCACGGTTTGGGCCATGCTTTTGGTCTGTGGGCCTTAGTGGACCATCAGATGTGATAATTTAGGCCAAGAATATTTTGGGGCTTAGGGTAAGGTCCATTAGAGGGATTGGGCCCAATTGGGCCATTAGTGGACCGCTAGTGGCCTGGGAAAGCCTACTTAGTGTTGGGTTTTGGTTTTGAGATTTGGGACTTAGTTTGGATCATACTAGGCCAGGGGTAAAGTGGTCATTTTACTACATGCATGGATTAAGGATTATGGTATGGGACCCAGTTGCTAATTGGGTATATTGTTCGGTATTAATGGTTTAGGAAGTAGGCGGGGCAACAGTTAAGGATTTCTATAGGAAGCTTCTTCATTTGAGGTGAGTTTTCTCACCATACCAATGGGTCTAAGGTACCAAGGCTGGCCCATTTTACGATAGTTGGTATACTTGTTGCGTAGAGGTGTGTGGCACTGTTATTCATTGATATGTGATAGAGATATCCTTCAAGGTTAATGGTAGAGATAGCCTTCAGGGCTAACGGTAGAGATAGCCTTCAAGGCTAATGGTAAAGATAGCCTTTATGGCTAAGGGTAGAGATAGCCTTTGCGGCTAATGGTAGAGATAGCTTTTATAGCTAATTGATATGAATTATGTGGCAGAGGTAGCTTTATAGCTAATTGATATGTGTTATGTGGTAGAGGTAGCTTTTATAGTTAGCATGTTATGTGGATTGTGTGTGGGGTATGCTCTGGGGAACTCACTAAGCTTCGTACTTACAGGTTTGTTTATTGTTTCAGGTACTTCAGATCCCAAGATCAAGGGCAAGGCGTGATGACGCGACGTACACTCTCTCACAAGCATTTGATGGGACACTCTGATATTGGGAATAAAAGTTGTATTTGACTTATGTTTTGAAAACAAATATAACTGGGTTTCTTAATGTATGGAATTATGTTTGACTACTCTAAAAATGAAAATTTTACTTTGAAAATTAGGTCGTTAAAATTTTCATTTCTAGTCCCTGTAGTTGGTGCGAACTTACACTTTATGTCCAATTTCGCAAATAGGGGAGTGCTTCGCATCTTAAGTTGTTTTTGGCGCAACGGGTCCCTGCAGAATTCTGTTATTGATAGTTTTTACCTACATTTTGGAAAATCTTGCAACTCTCACCCAAATGTCGAAATTTTTCACAAATTGGAAAATTTTCAAGGCTTTTTTCGTGATTGTATTTCCATGCAAGTTTTTCGGTGTTTCATTTTTGGCACACATCAAGGGGAGTATTGTGAATATTATTCCTCGGGCGCTTCTCACCCTTAATTAGTTTTATAATCATTTTTTGATTATAAAAATGGGGAGAATGATGGGTATTCAAAGGGAGTTTTTCGGGTATTCATTTGCGGATTTGAAGACCGTTGTTACATCGAGGGGGTTTGGTCTTGATCGCGTGAGCTCGTTGGATATTGAAGTCAGGAATCCAATCCTAACTTTCAGGGGGAGAATGTTAGGGTGCAAAGTCACGCTTGGATGTATTTGTGCTTTACCCACTTTTATTGTGTAATGAGTTCTCTTTTATTATAAATAGGAAGTAAGTGACACTCATTTATGTAATGAACACTTTGAGAGAATTAGTTTAGATAGAGAAATTGCAAGACCCATTTGTCATCTTTCTATCAATCTAATGAGAGCTAAACCCAAATTTATTTACTCCATGTATTCTTGATTTTGTATATTGATTAACTAGATCTTTTCTAATTCCGCACATGCCATCCAAATCAACACCACTACAGTTTTGTTATGTGGTACGTAATGATTTATGTGAAGACCATGGGGGATCCCATGGAACTTGGTAAGAACATGAGGGGGAGCCCATGACCCTTGGATATAAGACCATGGGGAATAGCACATGACATCCCAGTTGGAGACCATGGTGGGAGTCCATGGCAAATTTATATGTATATGTGCATGGAATTATGTGGTTATGTGTTTTGTGTATTTTGGAAAACTTAGTAAGTGTGTGCTTACAACTATGTTGGGTGTTTTAGGTACTTTTGATTCTAAGGGCAAGGGTCCGTCTTGATGGCGCAACATGCACTCTCCAGTATTTCCACACTTATTGTTTGGATACTCTGATCTTTTGGACAATGTCTTTATGTAATGGAATTTTGGAAAAACAAATATTGTTGAGATTTCTTATTATTAAATGAACATTTTTATCTAGATTTTTGGGATGTTACAAGTTGATATCAAATCCTTGGTTTGAGGGATTCAGGAACGCCCCCGGGTGTCTCAAAACTCAAACCGTGGAAATGGTAAACCCTTCTTTTTTTTCAAAAGAAATGAAAGTTTACTTTTTCTGAAAATAGTTTTCTTATGTAAAAGGGGGAGAGTGCAATTCGTGTAATCGGACGAGATCAAGTAAGTGTTCCTACAGTATTAGCTATGCTATAGTTATATTTTGGAAAATGATGTTGAATTGATTAATTGTTAAGTGTATGCTTTCAAAGTTGTATATGTCTAGGATTTCATAGCCCTATAATGATGGATTATTCCCTATTCCTGTTCCTTGTTTGGTTGTGGTTTAGGGTAGAATCTTTATTTCACAGTTTATGTGAATCTATTTGTGTATAACTTGCATGCATGTGGCAACCTCCTATGACTGATTTAATGTAACATCCTGAAAATCATGACCAAAAATTTCTTTTAAAAACATTACTAATCCATAGCATTAAGTCATTCATGATGGATTTTGAGCATTCTAACACTTCCTAAGTGTACATGCAACCCTAATAACCTTGGATCTATGTTTTTCTAATTATCATGCAAAGTTGAATTCCAAGGTTATATTCCTATCTAGCATACATGGGTAACAATTTTTAACTTGAATGAAAGATAGAATACCTTACCTTGTTGTTGCTTATGATCCTTGAAACCTTGTGAGCCTAGCACCCCAAGTGTGATGCCTCAAATGCTTCACACAACACAAAATGCTCTTGGAAAGACTTTTGAGAGAACACACACTTCTTAAAATCGGCCTAGCCCTCTTGTTTCATATGTGTAGCCGATTTTGGTGGAGAATGGGATTCTTACTTAGTGTTAACACATCTAGGGTTACACCATGTAAACACTAATGTGTCATGACTCTTCATTTCCATGACCCATGGGTTTGTAACTCCCATGGAGCATCCTATGGGTGGAACCCAACTTGATAATCCATGGAGCCTCTTAGCCCACTATAAAAGATATGGATGATTTACATAATCAACTCATATATTTAATTAATTATCTTTTGATCACTTAATTAATTCTAAATTAATTGTTGATCAAACTAATTAAATAATATTATTAATATATTAGAACTTATAATATATTAATAATCTCCAAGTGTTATTTCTCTCATTTAATCTATCCAATTGAATGGTGACATGCAACCTAAATGGACCATGCCGGGTCGGGTCAAGTACATATCAGAAATAGTTATGGACTTAGACACCTTATCCAACAGTCTCCCACTTGGATAATTCTAATAACTATAACTGCAGTACTTCAGGAACCGATCAGCAATCGTAGCTCTTTCAAGGTCTCTTGGAACTGAGAAGATGATGATACGCCATTCAAGATAAGTGATCATATAATCCTATGTTCTAGATATCAGCCGGACAAATACATGGAACATGGTCTTACTTATTGTCCAGCATTTGTTTCCCGATTTCCAATTTGTTTGACATAGAATGTAACTGAACACATCAATTTAGTTCTGACCGGGCCCGGTACATTGGTCAAAACAAAATCATTGAGGGGCCAAGATATCAGCTTCTAATCCAAGAAGGAACAGATAAACTTCGACTCCTATGTTTGTTCTACCACTCATTGAATTATACACAAAAGCACGTTTTATAACATCGAGTTACCAATGCGTTTACGTACAATCAATGCATAACCAACTCATAAGTAACAAATCATATCTCTCGGTTTGAAGACTTATATGATATTACCGTCTCACGATCACTCAAGATAAATTCCATGAAGTGATTCCAGTGAGCGTGGGTTGAGTCCAATGCTCATAACTTATGAGCACTCATGATTGTTGTAGCCATGTCCAATACCTTAGACCTCTGCAACCAATCATGACAGTCTTGATTCATACCTACTTCCGACATATGACCAACTGTGGAGGTTCGAATAATATAATATACCAAACATAATTATTCTGGAAGTCAAAACATGCAAAAGAAATATAGTAAACAATCGACAAGAGATAGCAACACTTTACTCATAAATAAAACACCTTTTATTCATCATCTAATGTCAATTACACTTTACAAATTTCGAGGTTATCTAACTACTAAATCTAATATCATCCTTCAGCCCTATGCTCCGAGCATGCTGGAGATGCTTAACCCGAGTCAGTCCCTTCTTGAGGGGATCTGCTGGATTCTCATCCGATGATACCCTCTTTGCCACGAGGAGTCCTTCTTCTATCCGATGTCTGATAAAATGGTATTTTCTGTCGATGTGTCTGGATCTCCCATGATCCCTTGGTTCCTTGGCTAAGGCAACAGCGCTTTCACTATCACAAAAAATTTCCATTGGCTCTTTAATAGCTGGTACAACTTCAAGGTCTCCAATGAAGTTCTTCAGCCATATCGCCTCCTTTGCTGCCTCGCTAGCTGCAATATACTCTGATTCACAAGTTGAATCAGCCACTGTCTCTTGCTTGGAACTCTTCCAAGAAACTGCTCCTCCGTCTAGAGTAAAGACCCATCCTGACTGAGAGTGGAAATTATCCCTATCAGTCTGAAAGCTAGCATCAATATACCCTACAACTCTCAAGTCATCACTCCCACCGAGGGTAAGGACCCAATCCTTAGTCCTCCATAGGTACTTGAGGATATTCTTTACCGCAGTCCAGTGTGCCTTGCCAGGGTTCCCCTGATACCTGCTAACGATGCTCAAGGCAAAGGCTACATCAGGTCGAGTACACGTCATAGCATACATGATCGATCCTACAGCCGACGCATAAGGTATTCGACTCATTTTTGCTATCTCAGCCTCAGTACTAAGGATTTGTGTGTCTTACTCAATCCGGCGTTACTCTGGATGGGTAACTCTCCTTTCTTGGAGTCCTGCATGGTGAATCTCTTCATCACTTTATCCAAGTAGGTACTCTGACTAAGTCCAATTAGTCTTTTACTCCGGTCTCTCAAGATCCTTATCCCTAGAATATAGGCAGCTTCTCCTAGGTCCTTCATAGAGAAACACTTCCCAAGCCAGGACTTAACTTCCTGTAGAGTTGGTATGTCATTTCCTATGAGTAGTATGTCATCCACATACAATACCAGAAAGCTAACTATACTCCCACTAGCCTTGACATATACACAAGATTCATCTTCACTCCTAGAAAAGCCAAATTCCTTGACGTTCTCATCAAAGCAAAGATTCCATCTGCGAGGTGCTTGCTTTAACCCATAAATGGATTTCTCAAGCTTACACACTCTATTAGGGTACTCTGTATTGACAAAAAGCTCTGGCTAACTCATGTAAACATCTTCAGCCAACTTTCCATTAAAGAAAGCGGTTTTGACATCCATTTGCCATATTTCATAGTCATGAAATGCGGCTATGGCTAACAGAACCCTAATAGACTTAATCTTGGCCACTGGAGAAAAGGTCTCATCATAATCAACTCCCAGAGTTTGTGAGAAACCCTTTGCAACCAGTCGTGCCTTATAAGTGTGTACTTTACCATCCATGTCGGTCTTCTTCTTGAAGATCCATTTGCACCCTACTGTCTTATGACCTGGTACATTCTCAACCAAGTTCCAAACTTGATTGTCATACATGGATTGTATCTCACTGTCCATTGCCTCTTTCCACTTGGCTGACTCCGGGCCTGCCATGGCTTCCGCGTAACTGTTAGGTTCATCCAGACCTATCAGTGTCTCATCACTGATAAATGTATCACCTTCCGCAGTAATATGGAATCCATAGTAATGCTCACGTGCATTCCTAACCCTTGTGGAACGCCTCAGAGGTACAGACTTGTCAATTGGCTCAACAGGAGTTTCCTCCTCAAGTTGAGTGCTAGGGTTTGAAGTTCCTTCACCGCTCGACTCTTGAATCTCTTCAAGGTCAACTTGCCTCCCACTGTTTCCTTGGCTTATGAACTCTTTCTCTCTCTCTCTCTCTCTCTCTCTCTCTCTCAAGAACGCCCTCCTAGCTACAAAGAACACATTTTCACCAGGTCTGTTGAATAGGTAACCAAAGGATTGTTGTGTGTAGCCGATGAAAATACACCTCTCGCTTCGAGGTTCAAGCTTATCATGAGTCTCGCGTCTCACGAAAGCCTCGCAACCCCAAATCTTGATGTGGTCTAGTTTAGGTACTTTACCAATCCACATCTCATGAGGAGTTTGGGCAACTTTCTTTGTAGGGACTAGATTAAGGATATGGGCGGCAGTCTCTAAGGCATACCCCCAAAATGAGATAGGTAGCGAAGCTCGACTCATCATGGAACAAACCATATCCAACAAGGTTCAATTACGCCTCTCAGCCACACCATTCAACTGCGGTGTCCTGGGAGGTATCAATTGTGACACAATCCCACATTCCCTGAGATAGTCAAGGAACTCTGAACTAAGATACTCACCACCTCGATCAGATCGAAGCATCTTATTGTTCCTGCCCAATTGATTCTCGACTTCCTGTTTAAATTCCTTAAACTTTTCGAAAGTATCTGAATTATGCTTGATTAAGTAGACATATCCATATCTACTGTAACCATCAGTAAACGTCAAATAATAACGATTAGCATCCCTTGTGGCATGTTTGAAGGGCCCACACACGTCCGTGTGTACAGGATCTAACAAACCTTCACCCCTCTCACAAGAACCTGTGAAGGGTGACTTTTTCATTTTTCCAAGTAAGCATGATTCGCAACTATCATCTGACTTTAGGTCAAATGAATCCAAGACTCCATCCTTTTGGAGTTGGCCCATGCGTTTCTTGCTTATATGTCCAAGACGACAATGCCATAATGATGCTTTATCCAAGTTATTATCAACAGAATCAATACACAATACATTATTTCCTAAGTTATCAACCACAGATATTGTTTCATACACGCCATCACAAGGTAATGCTTTAAAATAAAGAACATTATTAAGGAAAGCATTAATCGAACCAACTTCATTATCAAATGGAAAGGTGAAACCTTGTTTATACAATGCATGAAAGGAAATAATGTTTCTTGCCATTTCTGGCGAATAACAACACTTATTCAAATATAAACTAAACCCACTACTTAGCGATAAAGTATAAACTCCAATCTTGGTGACAGGTAAAGCTTTCCTATTCCCCATGATTAAGTTTATTCTTCCTTGCTCCACATTATCACTTCTTCTTAGTCCTTGCAAATCAGAACAGATATGAATACCACAACCGGTATCAAGGACCCAAGAGTTAGAATGGGGTGAGTTATTAGATAAGATAGTGTAAATACCTGCATGGTTGGGTTTAACTTTCCCATCCTTCACATCTTGCTGGTAATGAAACCTTTCTTAGTTCCACTTGAAGAAGAGCCATCAAGGGTCCTAGCCTTGGTACACTTCGAAGAGCTCTTTCTCTTCTTCCCTCGACTTTTCTCGATTGCCAAAACTGGGGCGGAGTTTGGAGTAGGAGTGTTAACAACCGACTTCCCCTTAAGACCTGTTTCTGCAGTCTTGAGAGAAGTCCCTGAAGTTTGCTGAGTGTGACCTCTTCCTTATTCATGTGATATGTCATGTGGAATTGATCATAGCACGATGCTAAGGAGTGCAAAATGATATCTATTGCAAGCTCCTCAGGGAAGTTCACATTAAGCTTCAGCAGCCGATCCACATACCTTTGCATTTTCTGCATGTGGCTCGTGACGGATTCCCCGTCCTTCATCATGGTTGTTATCATGGAGCAAATGATTTCATACCTCTCTTGTCGTGCACTTTGATGGTATCTTTCCATCAGATCTTGGTGCATTTCAAAAGGGTAGAAGTCCTCATAGGACTTTTGGAGTTCCGCTGTCATCGTGGCCATCATGATGCATGCCACTTTGGTAGCATCCCTTTCATGTGCCTGGAAGTCAGCGATCTCCTGGGGAGTTGCAGTGGTCTCATTAATCTCCTTAAGCTCCTTGTCGATGACATATTCTTTGTCCTCGTAGCGGGTAATCATCCAGATGTTTCTGATCCATTCATTGAAGTTGGATCCATCAAAAGTGACTTTGCCACACAAGTTCATAAGGGTAAAGGAGCCATTAGGATTAGAGCCAGAAGCAGCATTGTTTGAAGACATCTGAAGGAAGAGGACAAGATTAGTTTAGATATTAAGAGAGTCCTTAATAAAACACCCAAATGTAATATTAAGGCTAGGATCCAATCACAATATATTATAACTTAGAAGAGGTATGCCGTAATCCAAGCTATAACTGTATAACATATTTGAAAGGTAGGTGAATGACGATTCACCAATTTCCACCATGAAAAACGAAATATTAAATATTAGGTTTTTGATTGGTTCTTAGAAATTCCTAGATTCTTTTGAGATTCAATGAACTTTTCAAGGGCATGTTTCAATCTCGAGTGTGCCCTCCAAGTTTTGTGACTGGGATACTAGGATCACAAAACGAGGTGTGAAGTAACCATACAAATCACTTGGTACCCTTAAAGTTTATCACTCAATCGATGTGCCAGTAAACCACACACGCTCCACCGATACTATGATAAACCTTAAGTCACCCTTTACCTACCTTGTTAAGTCCAAGTTAGTGTGCAGGTTAACCATACACGCTCCACCAACGACTTAAACAAAGTGTAAAGTGTAATTTCATGGATTAGCACCTTATTCACATTTTTCCTAAAGTAACTATGATTGGGAATTTAATAAAAGCATTTAGTTACTTTATAATGTTCATCATACTTTTAATGAGAATTTATAAGTCCTTGTCTTAACCGTTTGGCTAACGACCCTCTACCGATCAAGGAAGCGGTGGGTGAGAGTGGACACCCATTAAGTTACCATTTTATAGGCAACAACCTTATACCCCCCTTATAGACCGACTTCGTGAATGAGGCGTACTAGCGGTAAGACGACTTGCTCTTATACATACATATATATATATATATATATATATATATATATATATATATATATATATATATATATATATATATATATATATATATATATATATTATTAACTTATAATATTATAAAGTATAAGGGTTGAATTTTAACTTTTAAAATTCTAAGGGTTGGAACTAAAGTTTTAATCAAGACTTTACTTGTTCCAAAACTTAAGGGCAAGTTTTGTAAACTTTCAAAACTTTTCATTTCTTGTAACTTATGAGTTCATAGAGTATTAAAAATGATGACTCTTCATTTTGTATAACTCATGTGTTCTTTTAATGGCTTTTAACAAAGTGACTTTTGGTTTTCCATAACTTGAGGACAAGTTATGGACTCCATTAAAACATATAATGATCAAGAATTAAACTACCAAGTAGGTTACAAATAATTCCTATGATCATCTAATCTTCATAAGTTCAAGAACATGAATATTAACATTTTTCAAAAATTACACTTAAAACTTTGTAATTTTTAATAATTGTCATTATAAATGGATTAGCATGAACATTACACCATCTAAAACAAGTTTTCAAGTACCAAAACAGTTTAGGGTAAGGTTTCTAGTCCATTTCCAGCAACAAAAGTAGAAAAACTGCATTCTGAGGCTCCTACTCGTCGAGTGCACGAACCTACTCGGCGAGCAGGATGAACTTACACATGAACTCGGCGAGTTCATCAGGCAGATTGCACAATATCGACTTTTTTCAACAATTTCGCACAAATAACAAACAAACAAGCCTAGGCTCTGATACCACTGATGGATTTTGAGCATTCTAACACTTCCTAAGTGTACATGCAACCCTAATAACCTTGGATCTATGTTTCTCTAATGATCATGCAAAGTTGAATTCCAAGGTTATATTCCTATCTAGCATACATGGGGAACAATTTTTAACTTGAATGAAAGATAGAATACCTTACCTTGTTGTTGCTTATGATCCTTGAAACCTTGTGAGCCTATCACCCCAAGTGTGATGCCTCAAATGCTTCACACAACACCAAATGCTCTTGGAAAGACTTTTGAGAGAACACACACTTCTTAAAATCGGCCTAGCCATCTTGTTTCATATGTGTAGCCGATTTTGGTGGAGAATGGGATTCTTATATAGTGTTGACACATCTAGGGTTACACCATGTAAACACTAATGTGTCATGACTCTTCATTTCCATGACCCATGGGTTTGTAACTCCCATGGAGCATCCTATGGGTGGAACCCAACTTGATAATCCATGGAGCCTCTTAGCCCACTATACAAGATATGGATGATTTACATAATCAACCCATATATTTAATTAGTTATCTTTTGATCACTTAATTAATTCTTGATCAAACTAAATAAATAATATTATTAATATATTAGAACTTATAATATATTAATAATCTCCAACTATTATTTCTCTCATTTAATCTATCCAATTGCATGGTGCCATGCAAGCCAAATGGACCATGCCGGGTCAGGTCAAGTACATATCAGAAATAGTTATGGACTTAGACACCTTATCCAACAATTCAAACATACAAAAAGGGGTTATATGACAAATCAAAGTATCTTTTCCAAAACACTTATTTATTTTATCAGAGTGAACATCCCAGGCTAAACTTCTTGGTGTGTGCCATGCAATCATCTCGAGCTCTTCATTTCGCTATCGGAAATTTCTGAAACCAAAACTGAAAACCGTAAGCACGAAGCTTAGTGAGATCCCCAACCTACCATGTACCATACATATCTACTGAGCCATACATAATTCAGAGCACATAACCACATATTAGGCCTCTGCCCGCTGCATTGGGCCTCGCCCGCCATTAGACCTCGTCCGCCATCAGGCCCCGCCTGGAATCGAGCTCCGCCCGATATACAGACCTGTTTCCCTTAGGCCCCACCTGACTCTAGGCCTCGCCCGCCATACACATACATACAATTAAATAACATACCGACACATACATAAACATTCCTTAACCATACCCTGCTCTAAGGCCTCACCTAACTTGGGCCCCACCCCTGGTCTGCTACTGAAGTAGTGGAGCCCCGTCCTCACCCCTACTAGTAGTGAGATACGGGCCCTTGCCCACACTCGCATCCTTCCTATCACGGGCCTCGCCCCTGCTCTGCTAATATCGAGATATGGAACCCCATCCATACTCAGCTAGTGATGAGATACGGGACCTCGCCCACACTCACCTCCTTACCCGGCACATACAAGTATCATGAAGACAACAAGTATAGTCTAACGCACTACATAAGAATCTTCCTCGGGAATACCCCGGTATCGGACCCCCGGCCCGGAAGCATACTACTAACTAACATACTTCGGGCTTACCCCGACATCGGACCCTCGGTCTGGATCCTATCATATCGACACATGCAAGAATAACAAAGACCCCTAGCATCATAACATTCCTCGGGCGCCTTGCCCGACATCAGGTCATAACCCGAAACATATATCAATAAATGCCTAGGGCTAACCCCCGGGTCTTCCTTCTATACATAAACATAAACATAATGGTCTGGCATTGTGGCCGTAGACAAATTCACACAAAGGGAAACTCACATGCAGTGTTAAACTCTGCTGATAACCCTCTGGCTGCTATCTGACAACTCCCCAAACTGCTGCTCCTCTAGCTCC
This sequence comes from Lactuca sativa, assembly GCF_002870075.4. NCBI lineage: Eukaryota > Viridiplantae > Streptophyta > Magnoliopsida > Asterales > Asteraceae > Lactuca > Lactuca sativa. The sequence goes on along the minus strand of NC_056631.2, from coordinate 68,493,588 downwards.
CCGAGCTACTAATTCCAATAACAACTCTTAGCCTAATTATCCTCAAGAAGCCAACTAAGTCAACTCTGTTCAAGGTCCTTCTCAAAGTCAAAGTCAACGGTCATAGTCAACTTCTAGTTGACTCAACTCGCCGAGTTTTTCTACCAACTCGTCGAGTCCATGCTCCTCAAATCCCAAAACAACCTCGACTCTACTCGTCGATTCTAGCAACAACTCGACGGATTCTCCTTCAACTGACATCCGTGACCATCTTCAACCAACTCGTCGAGTTGTAGAACAACTCGTCGAGTCCATCTTCATAAGTTAAGGAGATTGCCTTGGACTCGCCAATTTCATCCTTGAACTCATCGAGCACCATGATCTTCATGCCCATTATGGACACAGACTCGCTGAGCCTTTCTCTAACCCCACTCACTGATCCGACTCACAAATAGAAGGGCTTGGGTTTGCGGTCCGACTCGTCGAGTCCATGAACTGACTCGCCGAGTTCATCTTGTGACATCTCTATTTTGTCAATTACAGCCCATACCAACACCTCCAACTCATAGATCTGGACTCCTTATGCTGGCATTGCACGTAAAGTTGCTAACTTTACGTGCATGCAAGGTGTTATGGGGCTAAAACACTTAATCCAAGCTTCAAAGAAAACCATGTTCATGAAATGGGATCTTAGCTGGATTAAGCCAACAACTCTGAGCTCCTAAAGCTCAAGAGTGTCCAGATCTGTTGTCCAAATCCATCCTCAAGGGTTTAATACTCAGATTAACCTTGGAAATGATCCAAGTGTGACCAAAAGAAAACTAGAAAGGGGATCTATCAATTGAAAGCTCAAGGTCCAGACTTTGTACCTTCTAACAGTTGCCAAAACGATATGAAGGCTGGATCTACACTTCCTTCCTTGCTCCTTTCTTCCAAGCCTTCAAAATCCACTCCAATGGACCTCAATCTTCACCAAAAGCTCCAAAAATGAAGTTGGGTGGCTAGGGTTTTGGGGTTCTGGATAAGAGAGGTTGTAATGAACCCTAGGGAAGAGAATAAGATGCTTAAATAGGGTACCAAGTCCCAAAATTAGGGCTTTCCCAACCCAGACCAGACTCGCCGAGTCCACTTACCGTTTCGCCAAGTCGGTCACTTAATCTTCGACACGAAGTTCGCTTCGACTCGCTGAGTCATTCCTTGGACTCGACGAGTTGACCCCCCTTTGACTTAGGGTTTTCCTTTCCTTTCTTGGCCTTTCTGATTCTGGGTGTTACATTTAGGTTTCTGGTTCGGTGAGGATTGAGAAATCCTAGAATAGTTTAGGATCTGAGTTTGTGTTGTGTATTGTGGGTCATGTTATGTGTGGTTAGGTGAACTAGAGACATTAGGTTTGGTCTTGGGGAAGGTACACGTAGGTATGGAAGGTAGTATTGAGTCCGTACTACAGGAAACACATGACCTATACCTGAAACAAGGATAGACCTGGAAGCTCTGAGGAGCCTGGTGAGGAGGAAACCCCCTCTGAACTTCCTTATCAGTTTTTATTTATGTTGTATTTTTCAGTTGAGGGTGGTGATGATTACCCGGGGTTCAGGTTCAGGTTCAGGATCAGGATCAGGATCAGTTTCAAGCTCTAGTGCAGAGCGTATTTATGAGAGGTTGTGTGATATCATCGAGGCTGAGGTTACTCGTGGCATCCTTAACGCTACTGTTAGTGATCTTTGGTACCATCAAGGAGGGGATCATGGAGATTATGGAGGAGCGGCTTAAGTCTTTTCGAGCCGAGATTTCTGCAGGTCATATTGGGACTCGAGCTCCCTCATTCCGGGAGTTCAAGGCGTGTGGTGCACTTGAGTTTTTTGGGGTTAGGGACCCCATTACTAGTCAAAAATGTATGGCACACATGGATAATGCCCAGCGCACGATCTTTTCCCCCAAGGTGGCAAAGGTGGGGTTCGCAATTTTTATGCTGAGAGATCGGTCGCGAGACTGGTGGGAGGAGGTTACCCGCGAGGTGGGATTAGCGGATGTCGCTGAGATTACTTGGGAGGAGTCTGTGAGGAGATTTGATCGGGAGTTTGCACTGGCCATTAAGGTGTAGTGTTTGGTGAGGAGTTTTATGATCTATAGCAGACTATAGAGACTGTGGCGGAGATCACCACCAAGTTGCGACAGAGGACACTATTGGTTCTGCAGTACGTTACATGTGACATCCCCAAAATCACGCCCAGAAAAGACCGGTTTAACTTATGCTTTAATTTAAAATGATTTCAGAGTAATCCTTTGATTTAAAGAGTTGCGGAATTTGTTCCCAAAACAAAAATATGATAAAATAAGATTTACCAAAGCATTTCTTAAAGAAATGTATTTTTCATTATATTACAATACTCGGGATGTCATGTTCTGATAAACAGACCAAAAGCATAAACATTTCAATACAGAACTTACAACAGTTATTTACAACAACAGGTCTATAATCCAAAAATAACTTGACAACTCATCCAACTTATGCTCTGGCGCCACTACCTGTAATACAAAGAAACTGAGTGGGTCAGGCTTGGGAGCCTGGTGAGCATATAGGGTTTTCAACCCACAATAAATAATTATATTTAATTCCACCAACCAACAATAACCCAATTACCCATTCCCGCTATTCTCACTTTACGTCCCTAAGACAACTAATATAAGGGACCTAGTCTAAGAATATTTCTTCGGGGCGACAACACATGCTTCGGGGGTTCCTCAGCAATATAAGTCAAATAAGGCAACCATGAGGGGGATGGAGTACAACGAATGAACACCCAAGTCCATTAACACCTACAGGTGGCGAGTCTGCTAGCGTTCCACAGGACTGTCTAGAAAAGTCTGTGGTCGTCATCTAAACTCCGCTAGATGACTAAATCAAAAACATCGAGGCCTCTCATCTATTTATCACAAGACAACTATCTACCCATGTTCTACTCAACATTTTAGTAGATAAAATATACATTTTTATACATAGTTTAAAATCTGTATAGTATGTTCATTCAAAACACATTCCAGATAAAAGATAAGACACATACACATAACACGTACTTCATAGAGAATAAATCATATCCATGAGATAGAAGAAAGTGAATATACATTCACACATATAACAACAAAATATACATATAACACGTATTTCGTATAAAACACTTCATAATTATGCGTTAGAAGAAACTAACTACACACTCACTTGATCAGAAGATGATCAGATAGCACTACGGCTTGTAGAAGTAGTATTCTTCGGTAGATCTGGAAGATCTTCACAAAAACCGGACTCCTCGCGGGCAGAGCTTTGGCTCGGAAACTCTTTTCTTCTCGGGATCTTCAGGCTTCGTGACTCGCTTCGGGTCTCGGGATGATACCGGGGCTTCGGGATATTTCTTGCATGCAAATCAAGGTAAAACGGGAGAGAGAGGAGAGAAAATAGCAACCCTAAACGGCTGGCCCTTCAAATCTATTTATAGGGCAAAATCTACCCTTGCCACGTCGTGGTACCTTTTTCCACGTCGTGGGCTTGATCGTCACTGAATGCGTCATTCCAAGTTGCGTCTGGGGGACTCCCGGAGGTGTCAGAAGACCTGCCACGTCGTGGCACTGCTTGCCACGGCGTGGTCTCTGACACAGCTTTAGGGTTCGCGCCCCGAACTTCAGAAATTCATAACTTTCGCAGAAGAACTCCGTTTTCGACGTTATTTATATCGACGCGAAGGTGAGATTATGCTCTACAACTCTCGTTTAGACTCCATTGTCTAATTTTGACTCTATTTTTAATATATTATAAATATATTACTTATATATTATTTTTAGTAGGCCGGGACAGGAAAACTCCGTTCGAAATTCATAACTCCTTCATCTAAACTCTGTTTTCACCTGTCTTTTTATCGCTGGACAACTATTGACGAGATCTGCGACTTTCGTTTAGATTGTTTCGGTTAAGAATCACTCGATCTCATATTTGAGTATTCGGGCTACATACCGCTAAGTCGAAACTTCGGAAAATCATAACTTCCTCATACGAAGTCAGATTTGGGCGTTCTTTTTATGCATGCTCTCGGTTTAACGAACCCTACGAATTTTTGTTTAGATCACTAAGGCTAGATATCACTCTATCTTAAATTCATATTTTACGTCATTCGGCGTCATGCCGGTTCTGTCGCGAAACTTCGACAGGTCATAACTTCTTCGTTATAACTCGAATTTCGGCATTCCTTATATCTCCGGAATCCTTGTTTCGACCACTACAACTTTATGAAAGATATAGGGCTTATCGCACACTTTAATTTTGATGCTTATTTTATTCTTAATTTAATTAAGCCACACAACTAAGCATAAAACACATAATACTCAAATATTTCATCATTAATACTTCAAAAGAATTACAAAGGTTAACATAGACTATTACATCAACAATAATTCCTAGCCTGGAAACGCGAGCGTTACATTACAGATGAGGAGATGAATAAGATGAGGTATCACTCAATGTCGAGGGATGATATTCGCGAGTTTGTGAACTTTTCAGGGTGCAATATAGAATTGGATTTTGATGTTAGGCCCATTAGTGAAGGAAAGACCTTTGGGCCATTATGTAGTCACTTGGACTTAAGATTTTGGGCCCATGTCTACGTAATGCCATGATTCTAACTAGGGTTATTTTTATATTGTTCAGTGTGAGATTGGGCTAATAGTTGAGCAACTTTTGTGTTCACCAGACTAAGGTGAGTCTTCTCACTATACCAATGGGTCGAAGGCACCAACATTGGCCCATTACATGTCTACCTGATATGAGATTTCAATAGTTAATTATACAATGGTTTTGTTATGTGGTACGTATTGTATATGAAGACCATGGGGGGAGCCCATGACACTTGGTAAGGCCATTAGGGGGAGCCCATGACCCTTGGATGTAAGACCATGGGGGTAGCCCATGACATCCCGGTTGAAGACCATGGAGGGAGTTCATGGAAAATTTATATGTATATGTGCATGGCATTATGTGGCTATGTGTTTTGTCTATTTTAGGAAACTCACTAAGCGTGTACTTACAATTTTATTGGGTGTTTCAGGTACTTTTGGTTCTAAGGGCAAAGGCCCGGCTTGATGGCACAACATGTACTCCCCAATATTTCCGCAAAATGTGTTTATGTAATGGAATTTTGGAAAAACAAATATGGTTGAGATTTCTAATTATTAAATGAAAATTTTTATCTTGATTTTTGGGATGTTACAGACACCGGGGTCACCTTTGATCTACATTCTGATGAAGGTATACTTAAAAATGTATATGATAATTGCAAATCTCCTTCGTCTATTTTAGTTGAGGAGGGATCTTCTATTCCTGTAAATAAAATCGGGCACTCCACTATTCCTCTTTCACTTTCTTATCGTACTCTCAACCTTAAAAATCTTTTAATCACTCCCCAATTCATAAAAAATCTCATATATGTTCGTTGCTTTACTTGTGATAATCTTGTCTCTATTGAATTTGACCCATTTGGCTTTCCTGTAAAGGACCACAAAACCAAACAAACTCTCATGTGATGTGATACCACCGGTGATCTCTACCCTGTCACCTCACCGTCTGCTCAAGCTTTTATCACCATCACTTCGTCTCTATGGCATCAATGCCTCGGTCATCACGTTAATCAAGCATTCAAGAAATTAGTTTATAGTAATTTTATTTCTTTTTCTACTAATAAGATTCCATATGTTTATGAATCATATCAAATGGGCAAACACGTCAAGTTTCCGTTTAGTTCTTCAAAATATGTTTCTGTGTCTCCTTTTGAACATATTCATTATAATGTTTGGACCTCCCCCTGGTACTAGTGTGAGTGGAATTACATAAAATGTCCAATTTTTAGATGATTTCTGTCATTATTTGTGGGTGTACCCATTACGTGCCAAATCTGGTCGTTACTCTAAATTTGTTCATTTTCGTGCTTTTGTCCAAAATGACTTCAACATTGACATCAAAAAATTTCAAAGTGAAAACGGGGGTGAGTATCGCAATCACCAATTTCAACACCTTTGTGATCAAAATGGTATTCGTATGTGTTTTTCTTGCCCTCACACCTCTCAACAAAATGGAAAATCTGATTGCATGCTTCAGACTATTAACAATATGGTGCGTACCCTTCTTCTTCATGCCTGCCTCCCACCCCCTCCCCCTAGTATTGGGTTGAGGCTCTTCAAATGGCCGAACAACTATTAAATATCCTCCCATCCACCACCATAAATAATGACACTCCTTTTCACAAACTATTTCTCAAAACACCCTAATATGATAATCTTCGTGTTTTCGGTTGCCTTTGTTTTCCAAATATTGTTCCTTCTCACAAAATCTCCCCACGTTCTACTCCATATGTTTTCCTTGGATATTCCATAAATGACAAAGGATACGGATGTCTTAATCTTCACACCAAACAAATTATCATCTCCCGTCATGTTGTCTTTGATGAAATTGTGCTCCTTTTTGGCTCTATGACTCCCAACCATGCACCCTCCTACTCATTCCTTGAACATTCTATTCTTCCATATTTTGGTTCCTTTACTCCCGCCTCCACCGTTGACCCTCCTCCAACCGAGGATCTCTCTCTTACCGATAACTCATCACCCACAAATAACTCTCCTCAGACCGATAACCCTCCCATCACAGAGTCTACATCTTCTGATGATCTCTCAAGGAGGACTCTCACACCACACCCTCCCCATCTCGTACTGATGTTACTTGCAATAATAATCCTCAACCCCGATCTCATCATCCTATGATGACTCGTGCCAAACATGGAATTAAAAAACCACTCCAAAAACTCAATCTTCATGTTAACTCCTCCTCTCCTCTGCTTCGCACCTATTTATAGGCATTTAAAGATCCTAACTGGCTAAAATCAATGAAAAATGAGTATTCTCCTCTTATCTCAAATAACACATGGACTCGACTTCCACGACCACAGGGTGCCAATGTTATTAGTTTCATTTATCTCTTTAAAAATAAGCTTAATGCATATGGAACTTTGTCTCTTTATAAGGCGTGACTTGTTGCTAATGGTAGAAGTTAGAGACCTGACATTGATTGTGACGAAACATTCAGTCTGGTTGTCAAACCAACCACTATTCGCATTGTTCTCAGCATCACAGTCACTCATAAGTGGCTAATTCGACTACTTGATGTGAAGAATGCATTTCTTCATGGTCACTTACAAGAGACGGTTTACACGCAACAACCCCCTGGATTTTGGGATCATTCCAAGCCAGATCATGTTTGTCTCCTTCAGAAATCCTTATATGGTCTGAAACAAGCCCCACATGCATAGTTTCAATGATTCACTATGTTTATTACTAGACTTGGTTTTACTAACAACAAGTGTGATTCTTCTTTATTCATTTACAGGTAGGAATCTCATATTGCATACTTTATACTATATGTGGATGACATTGTTCTTACACGGTCATCTTCACTGCTTCTGTCCACCATTACATATATTTTATCTCCTAAGTTTGCTATAACCTACCTTGGTGATCTTCATTAGTTTGTGGGTGTATCCGCTACTAGAACTACTAATGGACTCTTCTTGTCAGAACAAAAATATGCCAATGAAATCCTTGATCGTGCCTCCATGACCAACTGCAAACCGGCTTCCATTCTAGCGGATTTGCCTGCTAAATTTGACGGGTACGGACCCCTTGTTCAAAACCCCACGTTATATTGTAGTCTTACTGGAGCTATTCAATATCTCATATTTACTCGCCTGGATATTACCTACGCAGTTCAACAAATATTTCTCTACATTCATGATCCTCGTGAGCGTCATTTTATAGCTCTCAAATGCATATTACAATACATACGTGGCACCTCAGATCATGGCATACAGATCTTCACCTCTCCATCTCGAGATATTATTGCTTACTCTGATGCTAACTGGGCTAGTTGGCCAGGTCACCAGGCGCTCTACCTTTGTTATTGTGGTTTTCTGGGACACAACCACCTTTCATGGTCATCCAAACGTCATCATACCGCATCCCGCTCTAGTGTCGAGGCTGAATATCGTGGGGTCGCAAATGTTGTTGCGGAAACTTGTTGGATCCGTAACCTTTTTCTTGAGCTACACTACTCCCCTCACCATGCTACTATTTTGTATTGTGCTAATGTGATTATGGTGTTTATGTCTTCTAACCCAATTCAACATCAATGGACTAAACATATTGAGATCGACCTTCATTTTATTCGAGATAACGTCGTTGCTGGTCTTGATCGTGTTCTTCATGTTCCTTCTAAATCTCATTATGCGGATATATTCACCAAAAGTCTACCATCTTCTTTATTTTTGGATTTTCAGTCCAATTGGAACGTTCGTCAGGCTACTCCCGTTACAAGTGTGGGGGGCTGTTAGACTTACTGTGTTGTATTTTATTATTTAGTGTATCCCATTTATTATTTTAGGCCTTTTTGTAATGTAAGCCCTATGCAATTGTATTTGCTGTATATATTTCTGAATGGAATGCAACAAAAGTTATGGGAAATTCTTGACGTTTACAAGGTTAACATCAGTTACTTTCGAGACCTGTGGGATTGAGGATGAGTATTTCATTCACATTCTGTTGCAATGTACTTAGGTGAAAGAGATATGGACTCTGCTACAATCTCGACGCGATCTAGGATTTTCCCATATTTCTTCTCTGGAGGAGCTTCTATCCATCTCTCATGTTTATTGTCAATCCTCGACTCAAAAAAAGGTGACTCATGTGGTGATCATGTCTTCCTTATTCAATTTGGAGAGCTACAAATGACATGAATTTCAACAAAGTTCTCTCCTCTCTGGGTCGGGTGATCGAATATTTAAAGGCCAGTACATTTTTTGGATGAAAAATGGATCTTCCTAAATTGGGTTTCATGGTGTATTTTTCCATTTGTTGTCTCTTAAACTTACATGTAGTGTTTTTTTTTCATTTTCTTCTGCCTTTTGCTACTTGCTAGAGGTTTAACACATTTTCGTTGTTAAAAAAAACTAACTTAAGTCAAATTTCATAAAGATCTTCGAACTAGATGTTGAATCCTTTCACAAATTGGTGGTCCAGTGTGAGATTAAAATAGACCTTAACCAATCTATTTTTTTCAAGATCAGTGTCAAATCAGTAGGCCTGACAATGGAGCGGGTTTGGAGTGGATCGGCCTTAATCCAAACTCGTTAAACAATTTTCACATGATGATCCAAACCTGACCCATAACCCGCATGGTTTTGAATGATTAAACTCATACTCTTATCCACCAGATCAATGGATTTCAACCCTTTTACCCGATCCATTTACAATATTAAGTTTAGGCTATAATTATTCATTAAAACACATATAACATGAACTAAAACCAAACATCGTTCATTTCAAAATAAACTTCAATTATAGCTATATAATTAACTTTTCCAATGTATTATGATCGTGGAATGTAGATCACTTGATTGCAGCGTTTTCTTCTTGTTCTTGAATCTTGATTGAAACCCTTTTCTTCTTGCTCTTGAGTCTTGATTGTGGAATATTGGTTTCACAGTCGATTTCATAGATTATAGGGTCGATTATATCGGGAGTCGACTGCAATCAACCATTTGCATTAGAAACTGAATTGGGAAGTCAAAGTGGAATGTCTAACAGTCTAACTCATCGACTCATGTACCTAAAGATTGATAAATGTGTTATAACTTATAAATAATTAATTTATGTTTCAAAATTTTAGACGGGATTGGTCATAAATGGATCGGATCGATAGTGATTCGTATCCGACTTTTTTAGTAAAAATCTTAAAAGGGACGGATCGTTAACGGATAAAAGAATCATAAAATATGATCCAAACCCATTAATTTTACAGAGGTTTAAAATGGATCAGGATCAAAATCAACTCTATTGTCAAGTCTACCAATCAGTCCATAACCAATATTAATTTTGGAATGTATTGCCAATGTTTTATCTTCAAGAGATCGTTGTGCTTTTGAATAACATTAAGCCCTGAGCAATTTGAAGGCTTGCATAATATTGGGCCTCACGTTATTGGGTTTTACTGGGTTAAGTTTCACTATCGTGGTCCCACTCCGATTTCCCTATGACCAATTATTTTCGGATATTTCTTTTCGTAACAGCAAATCAGTGATGCGAAAAATACATAAATTGTCGAATACAAGACCTACACATCAACATTAAAAACATAATTGTTGGCATGATTTCGAAGAAGACATATGAACCTAAAGGGATATTAATCATGTTCTTATTGGTTGAATGTAACCTATTTGTATTAATTCATCACATAAAGTAGCAACTATTAGCATCCACTAAAAACATATTAATTAATCTTAATTATAACATATGCTCTTTGGGTAAAATTCAATTGCATGAGCATGAAAAGATTATAAGACTTTTATGACAAGGTGCCACATTATGCATATGTAAGTATTGGTTAATTAGTTTACTTAATGTTTATTTTGATTATAAATGGATTAAAATCCAAAAGCTCGGAATTTATTTATCAGACACTGAGAATTTACTTATTGTTTTTGACATTAGCAAGTCAGTACTTTTCACCGAAGAAAATTTATTTAGACAGACCTGCAATTACGAATAGTATGACTTTTAGATGGGAAAAGAAAAAAAAATTATAAGCTCAAAAATCATAGAGCATTAAGAAAAAACAGCTAAAAATCATTAGTCATCGTTCTCCTCTTTTTGACATATCGAAACTTATAAACTAAATTTTTAAATGGGAAAAAATCATAAAGTATTAAGAAAAAACACCAAAAACAAAGTGATTGAATTTTGAAACATCAAACTTGTCTTCTCATTGGAATTAACTTTTATTATTGTACATGATTATTAATTTTATCCAAATGCTTTAATATGATGGTCCTCATACGTTGTGAGAAAACGCGTATGCAGTTGCACCGATGCATGCATACATAACCTGATTTAGCTAAAAATGATGCATAACGGGCAATTTTACTTTTGTTATAAACAGTAATTTTGTTTATGGACGCTTCCTTTTTATAAATTAAATATTATTCCATTCTAAACATATGTAGATTAAAAATTTCTTCTAAAACAATCACTTGACTACATTCAAGGTAGTGAGAGAGTTACACGCCATGTGGCCATTTACTTTTAAGTTTTTATATATAAAAGAGACATCGAAATTTTTTTAATACGATTTTCTAAGTTATGTGGAAAAGTTATAATCAATCAATAAATTTTGTCTTCTTTTAATAAATGATTAAGTCCAATCGACTGTATGATAAAAACATGAAAGTTATGAACTACAATAAATAGTTTTTGAAAACTCACTGAAAATTATTCCATGATTTTGTTATTAATAATTGTATCATATACATTTTTAGCTCAAATGGCCTGTTACAAAGAATCACAAACCATAAGAAGATAGCTCCAACAATTCCCTTTATACTAAGAACCACATCATAGATAAAACAACGTACAAATAGCACCTCTCTGTTGCAAAACACCTGGAATATGATTTATTAAGGTAATTAATTTTTCAGTTTGTTTATATCTATGTAACAATTTTTTTTTGTATACATCTAGATAACAAACATATTTAAAGTGTTCACATATGACTATTATGACCTGTTGTAACAGGTTACATCCGATCATAATTGTCATATGTAAACACTTTCAACAAGTTTGTTACCTAGATAGTGTACAAAAAAAATAGTTACCCAAATATAAAGAAAACAAAATGTAAGAGTAAATTACACGAATGGTCTCTGTGGTTTAGGAGAATTTGTGCGTTTGGTCAATTACTTATTTTTTTAACTCGAATGGTCCCTACTGTTTATTTTTGTTGTGCATTTAGTCCATGTTTGACCTAAAAATAATATTGTGCCCTTATTAATTTATTTTTAATTAATTTTCTTATTTATGTATTTATTTTTTATATATTTAAAAAAATTAATAGACCCTACATATCTGTATCTTCTTACCGTAAACCTGAAACCACTTTTGAGAAATTTAATTTGGGTCCCACCGGTAACCATCCCCACCCTCTCTTCATCTTTAGTGGGTTGTGGTGTTGGTTTGCTAGAGTTGAAGGACCGAAAAACGAAGAGATGGTGAAGACGTCGATGTCACTAAAGATGATAAGAAAATAGAAGTTGATGAGGATGAGAGATGAGATGGTGACCGGTGGGACCCAGATTAACTTTTCTATTATGTTTTCCTTCTACAATAAAATCATCCAATTTAGAAGGAATGTTTTTAAAATCCATTTCAGACTTAACTCGGGAGAACAAAGAGTACCACTACCATGAAGACCATAGTTAATATATTCATGCTTGTCCTTAGATAACAAGTTTTTACCAATATTAATCTTATTCTTAGTAAAGAAATGGTTGCAAAATTCTAATTACTATTATCTACATCAAAATTTAATGATTCTATACCATCCAATTCATGTGATTGGTGACAACTTTCATAGACCACATATTCATCATTGGATCTTGGATTAACAGTTTTATTCAAGTTGTTTTTACAAACATTATAAAAACTATGTGCTTTACATCACCGAAAATGTTGTTAAGGTTATCTTTTTTAATAGTTATTTTTCCAGAGGTATTCAACTCAAATAGAATGATAGTTTCATAAAACATTAAATCCCTAAAAAAAACTTAATTATTGTAACATCTGTTTTCTTGGAAGAATCGAATTAGAGTTTCGTAGGGTCAAAAGGTTGGATTTTAGTGAAAAAGGGGTCCTCACGACGTGAGTCATGGAGGCTCACGATGTGAGGAGGGCTGCATGAAGATTCTATCTGTGATTGAGCTCGCAACGTGAGCAATAAGAGCTCACGACATGAGGATTGCTGCAACCCAAGCCCACACAGTTTTACGGTTTACCACGTATTTAAGCCCCCCTTAACTCGATTTTAGGGTTCATTTCTCAGCCTCCACCTTCCACTAACTCAGAAAAACCCTAACCCTTATCCATCTTGGTGATTTTGGATCCATTTTAGTATTTTGGTGGCTAGAAGAAAAAGAAGAAGAGGCTCTAGAGTATTGGTTCAACAAGGAGGCTTCATCATTATCATCTTGTGCACATTTTGGACCATTGTAAGTGTCCAACATCCAATCTTTCTAAGCTCAAATTTCTAGATCTAAGTTCTAAGATCCTTTTTCCATGTTTATGTTGGATTGCATGCTTGGGATCAATAAAGTTGAAACTTTATGGATCAATGAGTCATTCTCTACGATTTAGTCTTATAGATCTGCAGTGTGGTTATACTTATGAATATTGTTCGAGTTTAGGGCCATTTCTTGTCATTTTGACCTAAGATGGGTTTATGATATGCTTGGGGCATGCATGCCCATCAGTTAATTGTTTTTATTGTCCTTCAGAGTCCTTGTTAGATGTAACGCCCGAAGATCCGGACTAGTCAATTTAGAGACGATAAGCATCAAAAATTACTTTTTGATTGAAGATTATTTATAAGGATTGATCTTAACTATGTTGTATTATATGTAACAAGGATTCCATACATATAAAGAACGTCGAAATCCAAGTTATAACGAAAAAGTTATGACCTGTCGAAGTTTTGCGACAGAACCGGCACGACACAGCGCGACGTAAATAGTGAATTTACGTTAGAGCGATGTTTGACCTTAGTGATCTAAATGAAAGTCGTAGTGTTCGTTAAACCGAGAGCGTGCATAAAAAGAACGCCAAAATCTGACTTCGTATGAGGAAGTTATGATTTTTCGAAGTTTCGGCTTAGCAGTGTACATCCCAAACTTCGAATATGAGATCAAGCAATATTTATCCGAAAAAATATAAAAAGAGAACTGAAAATCTCGTCGATAGTAGTCCAACGGTGAAAAGACAGACGAAAACGGACGTCAGACGAAGGAGTTATGATTTTCGAACGGAGTTTTCCTGTCCCGACCTACTAAAAATAATATATTAAGAAAATAAACTCAAAATTAACCGACAGATTCTAAATGAAAGTTGTAGATCTTGTTCTCACCTACGCGTCAATATAAAGAACGTCGAAAATGGAGTTCGTATGCGAAAGTTATGAATTTCTAAAGTTCGGGGTGTGAAACCCCAAGACTGTCAGAGACCACGACGTGGAAATAGTGCCCACGACGTGGCATGTTTTCTAACGCCTCCTAGAGTCTGCCAGACCCAACTTGTGATAACGCATGCAGTGAAGATCAAGCCCACGATGTGGAAACACTGTCCACGACATGGAAAATGAAAATTTTACCCTATAAATAGAGTTGAAGGGGCAGCTGAGTTTGGTTGCTCATTCTATCATCTCTCACCCGTATTGCATCGATTTACGTGCAAAGAAATACCTCCGAAGCCCCGGTATCATCCCGAGACCCGAAGCAAGTCCCAAAACCCGAAGATCCCACAACGAAAAGAGTTTTCGAGTCGAAGCTCTGCCTGCAAGAAGTCCGGCGTGTGAAGATATCCTGGATTCATCGGAGAATTTGTACTTCTACAAGCTGTAGCGCTGTCCGATCATCTTCTGATCAAGTGAGTGTGTGGTTACTTTCTTCAAACACATAAATATGAAGTATTTGCTTTGAAATACGTGTTATGTGTATATATATTGTTGTTTATTTAGAGTGAGTGTATAGTCCCTTTCATAAACACGATAATAATACAAGTATTGTTTGAATGTATTAAGTATATTGTTGTTTATTTGGAGTGAGTGTATAGTTACTTTCTTCTAACACATAAATATTAAGTATTTGCTATGAAACATGTGTTATGTGTTTATATATATATTGTTGTTTATATGTGTGAGTGTATAGTCCCTTTCAAAACACGATTTTAATACAAGTATTGTCTGAATGTATTAAGTATATGTTTTGGGTGAGACTGTAGTCACTCTCTTTTAACACATAAATATGAAGTGTTTGCTATGAAATACATGCTATGTGTTTATATACTGTTGTTTATTTGAGATAAGTGTGGAATGGATGTTTTATATGGTTTTTAAATGAGTTAAACTGTATGTGCATTTTATATCTAGTAATATGTTGGGTAGAACATGGGTAGATGAGATAGTTGGTATGTGATAAAATGATGAGGTAAATGATGAGATATGTAAGATGATTAAGAATGATATTGGCAGATGCACCAATTAGAGAATTCCATAATACTAGCAGATGCGGTTAAGAATAATATCGGTAGATGCACCAAGTAGTGAATGTCATAATCCTGGTAGATGCGCTTAAAGGATAAGTGCGGCAGATGCACCTAAAAGAGAATTTCATAAACCTGGTAGTCGCACCTCATAGTGTATGACGTAATCTTGGTAGAGGCGCTTAAAGGATGATGTTGGTAGATGCGCCTTGTGTAGCAATAGATTTTGTTCCAATTCCTTAGGTCAATCCTTAGGAATGAATGAATGACGGATAGTTGAATTCTTAGGGTAAAATCCTAAGAAAAAAAGAAGATAATGAGGATGGGTAATTGGTTTGATTATTTGATGGTTGAATACAATAATTATATTATTGTGGGTCGAAAACCCTATATGTTGACCAGGCTCCCAAGCCTGACCCACTCAGTTTTCTTTGCATTACAGGTAATGGCACAAGAGTATAAGTTGGTGGACTTGGCGAGAGATTTTGGATTATAGATTAGTAGTTATAAATAACTGTTGTAAGGTCTATTTTATACTGTTTATGCTTTTGGTCTGTATCGGAACATGACATCCCGAGATTTTGTTATTCAATGAAAATACATTTGTTAAAAGAAATGCTTTGATAAATTCTTATCATATTTTGTTTTGGGAACAAATTCCGCATCCGTTTTCTTTAAATGATTACTCTGATTTTAAAACAAAGCATAAACAAATCGGTCTTTTCTGGCCGTGAAATTGGGGATGTCACAGTTGGTATCAGAGCATTAGTTTAACCGAACTAGTAATTTGTAGGATTTCTAGACTTAAACATAGATTGCTAAGCGATGATTGTGAAATGAGTGTCTACCATATTTTAGACACAAGTACTAGTATATTTTAGGAAAGATGCCTAAAATGCTTTTATGTGCTAAATGTTATATGTTTGCCATATATGATATTGTTTGTTCGGATCCGTGGTCTGATGCCGACCGGATCTAGAAACCTTATGTGTTTAGGATTCTAAGCGTATGACTACGATATTAGAACTATCATGTAAATGTTTCTGAGTGATAAGGAGATTTATACGTTTATCGTAAATAAAGCTTTCTTATCTTAAATTCTCGCCCGGTACACCGAACGTCTGCTTGGGTGTACAAAAGGTTATGGAGAAGAATCATAGAGAATTGAGTAATTAGAGGAAATGAAAGGCATACGATAGTGAATGACACCTATCGGAAGATATCGTAAGAGTGGTATCTTGTCTTTAGAATATGTATGATAAAATAACGGAACATTTAGAGGAGTACGGTACGTCCGATGTTCACCTTCGATTGGCGGAATGATGGAACAATTGGTGTTATTCCTGAAGTTGTCCCATCGGATGACCTTTCCACCACCAACCAAGTTGAAGCAAGATTGATGACTGGAGATACGCATGGAAGAAGTCCTAGTAGAGTCTAGGAAATTTTTATGATTATTTGGACACATTCGTATGTGTTAAGTTGTTTTGTGATTTGAGGACTTGGGGACTGCGAGACAATACTTACGACAAGTATGAGTAGGTGTGAATAGTAGTAGAGATCTATACTACTGGAAGCACAGGACTCACGCTTGGATCAAGGAAAGTCACAATGTTACCAAGAAGCTAGTGATTGATTCCGTTTTTATTCAAGTATGTCGTTACCATTGTTTCGGTAATGACTAAGAAGACGATTGATGTTCTAACCCTAGTGATCATATCAAATTGAGTCCGACTACGATGATTTTGTTATGTGGTTCAGAGAACCAAGTTCGACGTAACATCTGACTTAAGTCAGAAGATTGAAATAAATGTGATCGATAGCATCGCGCTCGTTGTTAAGGAAGCTTGTAGCAAGAAATGCTACATACAAAAATCTGATTATATCACATTAGAATATGAGGGAAGGTATATTCCATTCTGGAATTTGACTCTAAAAGACTTGAGTCTAAACGTTGCATCATACGATGAGAGGTCATTAGAACACGACCTATCGGCCTGTTACAATAGATAAAGGAAAGTATTTATCCTAAGAAGAAGAAGGAGTCCTCAATAAGGATTTATTTTGTAACTCAAAGGTTGCAATTGAAAGTCCAACATAGTAAGAAGAGCAGATGCAAGATTGAGCATCACCTGCGATCAAGAAGTCCAAGAGTTAGATACTCTTTCGAGGAAACATAGAAGTTACGATTATTACCTAGGATGAAAAGATTACATATGGAATCATTATACAAGTCCTATTTCGTTGATGATTCCGGGACGTAATCATCCTAAAGGGGAGATAATTGTAACGTCCGTAGATCTAGGATAGTCAATTTAGAGACGATAAACATCAAAAATGACTTTTTTATTGAAGATTATTTAGAAGGATTAATCTTAACTAAGTTGTAGTATATGTTACAAGGATTCCGTACATATAAAGAACGCCGAAATCCGAGTTATAACGAAGAAGTTATGACATGTCGAAGTTTCGCGACACAATGCGACGTAAATAGTGAATTTACGTTAGAGCGATGTTTGGCCTTAGTGATCTAAACGAAATTCATAGTGTTCGTTAAACCGAGAGTGTACATAAAACGAACGCCCAAATATGACTTCGTATGAGGAAGTTATGATTTTTCGAAGTTTCGGCTTAGAAGTGTACAGTCCGAACTTCGAATATGAGATCGAACGATATTTATCCGAAACAATTTAAACGAGATTTGAAGATGCCGTTGATAGTAGTCCAACGGTGAAAAGACAGACGAAAACGGACGTTTGGCGAAGGAGTTATGATTTTCGAACGGAGTTTTCCGTTCCCGGCCTACTAAAAATAATATATTAATAATATATTAAGAAAATAAAATCAAAAGTAGCCAACGAAGTTTAAATGAAAGTTGTAGATCTTGTTCTCACCTACGAGTCGATATAGAGAACATCAAAAATGGAGTTTGTATGCGAAAGTTATGAATTTCAGAATTTCGAGGCGCGCAACCCCAAGACTGTCAGAGACCACGACGTGGAAACAGTGCCCACGACATGGACGATCAAGCCCACGATGTGGAAACACTGTCAACGACGTGGAAAATGAAAATTTTTCCCTATAAATAGAGTTAAAGGGGCAGCCGAGTTTGGTTTCTCATTCTCTCATCTCTCACCCGTATTGCATCAATTTACGTGCAAAGAAATACCCCCGAAGCCCCGGTATCATCCTGAGACCCGAAGCAAGTCCCAAAGCCTGAAGATCCCACGAAGAAAAGAGTTTCCGAGCTGAAGCTCTGGCCGCAAGAAGTCCTGCATGTAAAGATATCCTGGATTCATCGAAGAATTTCTACTTCTAAAAGCCGTAGTGCTGTCCGATCATCTTCTGATCAAGTGAGTGTGTGGTTACTTTCTTCTAACACATAAATATGAAGTATTTGCTTTGAAATACGTGTTATGTATATATATATATATATATATATATATATATATATATATATATATATATATTGTTGTTTATTTGGAGTAAGTGTATAGTTACTTTCTTCTAGCACATAAATATTAAGTATTTGCTATGAAACACATGTTATGTGTTTATATATATTGTTGTTTATATGTGTGAGTGTATAGTCCCTTTCAAAACACGATTTTAATACAAGTATTCTCTGAATGTATTAAGTATATGTTTTGGGTGAGAGTGTAGTCACTCTCTTTTAACACATAAATATGAAGTATTTGCTATGAAATACATGCTATTTGTTTATATACTGTTGCTTATTTGAGATAAGTGTGGAATGGATGTTTTATATGGTTTTTAAATGAGTTAAACTGTATGTCCATTTTATATCTAGTAATATGTTGTGTAGAACCTGGGTAGATGAGACAGTTCGTATGTGATAAAAAGATGAGGTAAATGATGAGATATGTAAGATGATTAAGAATGATACTGGCAGATGCACCAATTAGAGAATTCCATAATACTAGCAGATGCGCTTAAGAATAATATCAGTAGATGCACCAAGTAGTGAATGTCGTAATCCTGGCAAATGCGCTTAAAGGATAATGGCGGCAGATGCACCTAAAAGAGAATGTCATAAACCTGACAATCACGCCTCAGAGTGTATGACGTAATCCTGGCAGAGGCGCTTAAAGGATGATGTTGGTAGATGCACCTTATGTAGCAATAGATTTTGTGCCAATTTCTTAGGTCAATCTTTAGGAATGAATGAATGACGGATAGTTGAATTCTTAGGGTAAAATCCTAAGAAAAAAGAAGATAATGGGGATGGGTAATTGGGTTGATTATTTGATGGTTGAATACAATAATTATATTATTGTGGGTCGAAAACCCTATATGCTTACTAGGCTCCCAAGCCTGACCCACTCAGTTTTCTTTGCATTACAGGTAATGGAACAAGAGTATAAGTTGGTGGACTTGACGAGAGATTTTGGATTATAAATCAGTAGTTATAAATAACAGTTGTAAGGTCTATTGTATACTGTTTATGCTTTTGGTCTGTATCGGAACATGACATCCCGAGATTTTGTTATTTAATGAAAATACATTTTTTAAAAGAAATTATTTGATAAATTCTTATCATATTTTGTTTTGGGAACAAATTCCGCATCCTTTTTTCTTTAAATTATTACTCTGATTTTAAAACAAAACATAAACAAGTCGGTCTTTTCTGGCCGTGAAATTGGGGATGTCACATTACATTCTTTAAGAAATAGAATCAAAGGCTTAAAATATTAAGGACTTAAAAGTTGGGTTTTTAGCCTCAGGCTGTTCTTACGACAAAAGGTCTCACGACGTGAGAAACGTTTGATCATGTTTCTGGTCATCCGCTTGGGGTTCACAAGTTGAGAAAGGCTTCTCACAACATGAGGGCAACCCCGTTGACTTTCCATTGAATGAGTTGACCATGTTGAGTCGTCATCAGTCGGGATCTGATTGAGTAAGCTATCACGACGTGACCAAGGTTGGTCACGACGTGAGATGTGGTTTTTGGGCTTTTGTTCCTTGTTGGGCCCTAGTTTTCTGTGTGTGGGACTTTTTGGTGCTTGGGCCCATTTGGAGATTTGTGTATCTTTTAGGAGTTTGGGCCTTATTTGATTAGGCTCAAGATGGGTTCTGGGCTAATTAGGAAGTTCGGCCATAATGGGCTTTTCATGCTATTGATGGGCCTTATAATTTTGGCCAAATGAGCAAAGGGTAAAATGGACTTTTACCCTGACTATTGAACAATAGGACTAGGATCCTAGCTACAGGTTATGGACCAACTATTAATTTGGTATTATTTGTTGATGCTAGTGCGCAGGGATTTTTTGGATCGGAAGTTCGAACTTTTGTCTAGGATATTCGGCAGTTGAGGTGAGTTTCCACACTGTGGTTTAGCGAGTCGAAGGCACCAATGATGGCTCATGGTTTATTATGTTAGTATGCTAGACGTTTGTGTGACTCTTGCATGTGTTATGTGCTTGTATGTTTACCTGGAGAGGTCTGTTTTCGGGCAGGGCCCGATGACCATTTTGTATGCTATGTATCTTTGTGATTATTGCATGATTATGTGTTTTTTGTTTTATGTATACCGAGCGGGGCCCAATGACTGACAGATCTGTATACCTAGCGTGGCCCGAGGCCGGTCGGGGCACGATGACAGGAGGGGCCCACTATATGTTTGATATGTATGGTAGTGGTAGGGGTGAAATAGACCCAGTATCCATTTGAAATAGACTGAAAGGGATTCCAAGCACCCATATATGCTTGGTTGTATGTATGGTATGTAGTATTTTGGGGAACTCACTAAGCTATTTGCTTACGGTTTTTTCTGGTTATGGTTTTAGGTACTTTCGGTTCGAAAGCGAAGGGCCCAACTTGATCGCAACGCATCCACCCATGTTTCCCTATTATGATGATTTTGACATTCTACTCTGATAACTATTTTCTTATAAAGTACATTTGAATATTTTGAAAAATGATGTTGAATGTTGACTTAAAATATAATTAATGTTTTAGTTGAATTAAAAATGAATTCTTTACCTCATAATTTTGGGACGTTACAAGTTGGTACCAAAGCCTTGGTTTGAGGGATTCAGGCACACTCTCGGGTATGTATGAACCCTAACTGAGCAATTGATAATCTTTTGAAAGAAAACGAGTTCCTAAAAAGATTTTGTAAAAAAGGAATAAAGTTCAAAAAGAATTTTTATAAAGACAAAAGGGGGTGTGATGCGTGCAATCAACCGAGCTGAAGTAAGTGATTCCCACAATACCATACATGTTATATGATATGATTTGATTTGTGAATCTATGAATCTCATGCTAGATTAGGGCTAAGGATCTGCTCAAGATTCCATGCTAGCAGAGATGCCTTTATGTGCCTGATTTCTTGAGCTCTTCGAGTTACATGCTAGTATGGTTTTCAGATAATCGGATAGAATGGCTTGATTAGTTAGTATGCTGGTTAGATTTTCTGTTGCTCGAGTGTTGCTTGCTTTGTGCTTTGTGGGAATCCTAGTGACATGGGTTAGCTACTAAGTGAATATGTCAAGTCACATCTGACAAAGGTTGGATAATCTCAGAGTGATGAATTTGACCCTATTGTACAACTCTCGTTTGAGTCTATCCGTTGTAGGGATGAGTCTTTTACTTGAAGGATTATCTAAGCTTTGTTGCATGTGATTGTATTGATGAGGTCGATAACTGACATTACGGGAAATTCTTCAGCAACTGATGGCATAGTGAGGTCAAAAACCTAGGAAAGCCTATGAAGTGCTTAAGTGGGTTTAGTCACACTGTGTTAGTGAATTCTTGGAGTATCAGTTTGAGAAGGTGACTTAGAAGATTCAGGATGATTGTTGAGAACAGTATGGATAGGTTTGGAAGGTAGTATTGGGTCCATACTACTCAAAGCACATGATCATACTCGAATTAAGGATAGTCTTAGAGAATCTAGGAAGCCTGTAGAGTGTGGATTCTTGGTTATGTTCTGATTATTGGTATGGTTGTTTTGTCTCGGTGTGGTGATGAGCACACTAGGAGGAGGTTCCGGTTCTGGTTCAGGCTCAGGTGTAGGTATTGTGTCGATTAATGAGCGAATGTAGGATTTTATCTCATCGAAGATCACCCATGGCATTTTGGAGCACACTCATTTGATCTTTGGTACGGTTAATGAGGGGATTATGGAGATTTTGGATGAGTGTCTGGGCGCATTTCGTACTCAGGTTATGGCTATTGTTGGAGCTTGCACTCTTTCCTTCTGTGAGTTCTGTGCTTATGGAGCTCCTGATTTCTTTGGGGAGAAGGACCCCATTGCCAATAGGAGATATTTAGCGTATATGACTAACACTTTTAGGATGAGCTTCTGCCCCGTGGGGTTAAAGGTTAGATTTGCCTCCTGTCTTCTAAAAGACCGTGCTAGAGATTGGTGGGTGGAGGTAGACTTTGCTTTGGGAGGCGAAGCCCTGGAGATGATGGTTTGAGATGAATTTATTACCCGGTTTAGGGCTGAGTTTGCACCAGCTACAGAGGTGCAACAATTGGCAAGGGAGTTTTAGGATCTTTGCCAGATGACTGAGACTGTGGTAGAGATCATTGCCAAGATCCGGGAGAGAGCTTTGTTGGTTCCGCAGTATGTAGCGGACGAGAAGATGAAGAAGGTAAGGTGTCATGATATGTCGAGGAAAGACATCAAAGAGTTTGTGAGTTTTTCAGGGTGCGAGACCCTGGATTATATGATTGCTAGAGATCGAGAGCGTGAGATTGATTTATAGCACCTCGGGAAGAGGAAGCCAAAGCAAAATTGGATTTTAGTGGGCCATGTGAAGAGGCACAAGACTCAGGATTCACATTTGAGTGGCCATCAGGGTCGGGGCCATTGTGCCATGTTTGGGAGGACCCATGAGGGAGGATGTAGGGAGATAGGCCGAGGATGTTTCACTTGTGGTCAGATGGGTTATTTCAGTAGGGATTTCCCCCATGGATCATCTCTGATGTGTTTTCACTGCAACCAGGTGGGCCACAAGAAGGCCGACAATCCAATATTGAGGGGTGGAGCAGTGAGTGAACCTACTCTGGTTACTTTGAGGATCGCTGGCGGTCGTGAGGGCAGGGTATGAGCCTCAACAACGAAGAGTCGAACATTTTAGTGTCAGTCAGTGGGTGCCAAAGTTTCATCATATGTTATGATGGATATATGATCTTTTGCTTTGTTCATGCTCATTATCAATATTTATTTTCTTGCCTTGGAATCTTGTATTGGTATGGGTCAGTATTATCTGCTTCAGTTCTCTGTTATCGCCTGAGTTATATCCTCCAGAATTTTCATATGCCATTCTTGCATGCCAATAATCTTTAGATGGTCGTATCTTGGTGAGAGAGTTTCAGTTGTTCGGTTGTTGTTCTGGTCCCTTGATGGGGTCAGTTCAGGGGGATTGTTTGGAAGATCTATAGCTAAATCAGCAGGAGTAGTTCATTAGCGGACTCAGAGTTCAGAAGTGCTAGTAAGTGTTCTGGTAGGATCGGTCACTGTCTATGGAAGGAACTTTGGGTCCAAATCACTCTCGTTTCTAAGGAAGGAGTGGTAACAAGAAGATGAAGGTGGCAGTAGCATGGGTTGTTTGGTCATTGGATATGCCAAGGGGCTTTTCATAATCGTGAAGGTGAAGATGGTTAGAATTTAGAGATACTTCTGAGGATGGGAAGTTGGAGTGAAGATATGCCAGTTCAAATCAATGGATATAGTCTTTGTCACCAGCATAAAGGACTTAAGTATTTGGAGTGTATCATTGGAAGTGATTGGGGCTTGCTGAGATTTCGGGGACTATTCATCTGGATTTTAGGAGTTGTAAGACCATTGAGATTGGATAGTAATAAAACGTTGGCATTTGTGAGCTTAGGTTGTCGACAGTTTGAATCATAAGGTTGAGAATTGGATTGGAAATCCATCAAATCTAATGGATTGGAAGGACGCAGTCGAGCCCAAGTGGGGGATAATCGTTGGTCTAAAGGATTGCACAGGGAGGGATATTCGGGTTTCGTTGCATATTTGTAGTGACGCATGGCAGGTATGTGGATGGATCCAGATCAAGGGTGGTGTTAGCGCCTCGCAGCCTATTCTTGTCTGATTAAGGATCTGGGGTTCTAAGCATGACCCGAACACCTGATTGGGATATAGTCAAATGCCGATTCGACTTAGGATGATCGGGGTTGATATCGTATAGGTGTGTTAAGGCCGTGGGTAGTAACCATGGAAGGTTTTATGTGTCGTAAGACTGTGGGGTGGTCGTAGCATTCACTGGATTGGTAAATAGTTTAGGAGTGTTGTAAGTCTGCAGTGGGATCGTAGTATTCACCATATTGAGATAGACCATCGTTGGGATGTTCATTGGTATAAAGGAGGGTCAGTTTGCGCCATGGGTAAGGTGGACTATATTGTTGGAGTGCATCTCTCTGTTATAGGAAGAGTAGCATTCGGGTCCGGGGCAAGCTTAGGGCTGTGTAGCTCTCAATGGGGTGAGACCCGTGGGAATGGCCCGTTCGTTGGTATAGACTAGGTGGGACCTGCAGGTGAGGCCCGCATGATTATGGCAGTAATGGTGAGACTTGCTAGAGACCGGTTGGGTCAAGGTTTTGGATCTTGATTTTAGTGGGATGATTATGTGGTCGGTGAGTGGAAAAGGGTGATGCATAGGCTAGGGTAGACTTATAATTTGGACTCTTAGAAATCTGGTAGTTGGACCAGGTGTGGGACTGGTAGTCTCAACGGTAGGTTGGAGATTTTTATATCCTAGTTTAGTGAATGGATGCCGTGAATCAGAAGATTTTAGGTTAAAGGAAAGTGTAAATCCTTGGATCTCAGGTTTTAAGTTATGTACCAAGTTGGCTTTTAGTTAAGACTTACGTTGGGAATGTTAAGAGTATATGCACAAGATCTTTTTACAACAATATATGAATTAAGGAAGTTGTATGCCAAGGGCATCAACAGAAGAGTTTATGGTCAAAAGGAATCTTTTTAGTTAGGATGGTATAAGAGGTCCTCGTGATTGTGATTTCAAATAGTTCTACCTGTGTGTAGGTCTAGCAAGTTATGGGACTTCAGAATTATGGTGGTAGCATTTTGTTTCGGAAGTTAAGGAATCAGTGACTTGTTCAGCCCTAGAATGTTTAACTCCCAAATTGTATCTTGTTGGTCATTGTGTTCATGGATTCATTAACGTCAGGATGGGTCTTTTACTTAAAGGATTATCTAAGCTTTCTACCAAGTGAGAAGTTTTGGTAGCAAGGATCAGTTAGTGATTTTGTTTTTAGCGGAAACAACAAGATAATCAAGGAATGGAAATGATTAGTCGGAATACGAAGTGGAATTGTAATGTCAGTGTTTCACCATGGGTTGTCTGTCGGGGGGGGGGGGGGGGGTCATACATGGTCTAGAGTTTCGGATATCAAGTAGAATAGTAATGGTTACTCTTCAGGGGTAGTGGAAGAAGTGTTCGAGTTGTCCATTGTAGCTATAGTAAGGAGTGATTTCGAGGACGAAATCTAATTTAAGTGGGGGAGAATTGTAACATCTGTTTTCTTGGCTGAATCGAATTAGAGTTTCGGAGGGTCAAAATGTTGGATTTTGGTGAAAAAGGGGTCCTCACGACGTGAGGCATGGAGGCTCACGATATGAGGAGGGCCGCATGAGGATTCTATCCGGGACTGAGATCACGACGTGAGCAATAAGAGCTCACGACGTGAGGATTGCTGCAGCCCAAGCCCACAAAGTTTTAGGGTTTCCCACTTATTTAAGCCCCATTAACTTGGTTTTAGGGTTCATTTCTCAGCCTCCACCTTCCCCTAAATCAGAAAAACCCTAACCTTAATCCATCTTGGTGATTTTGGATCCATTTTAGTGTTTTGGTGTCTAGAAGAAGAAGAAGAAGAAGAAGAGGTTCTAGAGTGTTGGTTCAATAAAGAGGCTTAATCATCATCATCATCAACATCATCATCATCATCATCATCATCATCATCTTGTGCACATTTTGGACCATTGTAAATGTCCAAGATCCAATCTTTCCGAGCTCTAATTTCTAGATCTAAGTTCTAAGCTCCTTTTTCCATGTTTATGTTGGATTGCATGCCTGGGATCCATAAAGTTGGCAACTTTATGGATGAATGCGTGAGTCATTCCCTATGATATAGTCTTATGGATCTGAAGTGTGGTTATAATTTATGAATATTGTTCGAGTTTGGGGCCGTTTCTTGTCATTTTGACCTAAGATGGGTTTATGATATGCTTGGGGCTTGCATGTCCATTAGGTAATCATTTTTATTGGCCTTTAGAGTCCTTTTTAGCTTCTGTAAGAAGTAGGATTGAAGGATTAATGGATTAGGGACTTAAAAGTTGGGGTTTTAGCCTCAGAAAGTTCTCACGATGTGGGGCACAAGGTCTCACGAAATGAGAAGCATTTGGTCCCGTTTCTGGTCATCTCCTTAGGGCTCATGATGTAAGAAAGGCTTCTCACGACGTGAGGGCAACCCCATTGACTTTCTTGTGGATTAGTTGACCATGTTGAGTCATGATGGTTCGGGATTTGATTGAGTGAGCTCTCACAACCAGACCAAGGCTGGTCACAATGTGAGATGTGGTTTTTGGGCTTTTAGGCCTTATTGGGCCCTAGTTTTCTCTATGTGGGATTTTTTGGTGCTTGGGCCCATTTGGAGCTATGGGTATCTTTTAGGAGTTTGGGCCTCATTGGATTAGGCCCAAGATGGGTTTTGTGCCAATTAGGAAGTTGGGCCATAATGAGCTTTTGATGCTTTTGGCAAACCTTAGATTTTGGGCCAAGTGAGGAAAGGGTAAAATAGAATTTTACCCTGAGTGTTGAACAATCGGACTTGTATCCTAGCTATAGGTTGTGGACCAATTATTAATTTGGTATTATTTGTTGGTGCTAGCGTGCGGGGATTTTTCAGATTGGTAGTCCGAGCTTTTATCTAAGATATTCGGCAGTTTAGGTGAATTTCCTCACATTAGTTTAGCGGGTCGAAGGCACCAATGTCAGCCCATGGTTTATTATGTTAATATGCTACTTTCTGCATGAATCTTGCATGTGTTATGTGCTTGTATGTTTACCAAGCGAGGCCCGATGCAAGGCGGGTCTCAATGACCATTATGTATGCTATGTATCTTTTTGCTTATTGCATGTGGTATGTCCTATGTGTTTTATGTATATCGGGCGGGGCACGATGACCGACAGATCTGTATATTGAACAGGGCTCAATATCGGGTGGGACTTGATGTCGAGCGGTGCCTGATGCCGAGCATGGCTTGATGCCAAGCAGGGAGGACTATATGTTTGATATGTATGGTAGTGGTAGGGGTGAAATGGACCCGATATCCGGTTGAAATAGACCGAAGGGGATTGCAAGCACCCAAATATTCTTGGTATTGTGTATGGTATGTGGTATTCTGGGGAACTACCCAATATCAAATAGGGCCCAGCTTACACACATTCTCCTAATGCAACTACCCACTATTAAAAATCTTCACTTGAGAGTGTCACGGTAAAGAACTTTAGTCATTGTTCCTAGCTTACACACATTCTCCTAATGCAACTACCCAATAACAAACATGACCTATCCTCCATAAGTCTAACTTTATCCCTAGGCTAGACTACGGTGCCTGTAACCCACTTCTAATACCAACTCTATTATTAGGTGACACTAACCTATCTTTAGTGGATATATTACATACACAGTGTTAGGTATTATTATTCGTTTTTCTTCTCAACAATGCTACTTCTAATATTATTATATAGTATTATTTATTTATCCTAACATAAAATAGAACCATATGTTGTTCACACATAGCATGACATATATATACATACATATATATATATATATATATATATATATATATATATATATATATATATATATATATATATATATATATATATATATAATCTAGGTAATAAGCATATAATTTACATACAACTTCCAAAAAATAATTAATACTTTTATGACATCATGTTTATGAAAGGGACTATGCACTCACTTGATAAAATTGGTGACTGATAATTTCAGCAGCGCTTTACTTCGCATGTCCAAAGAGACCTAGATGTATAAAACACTTAGTCTTATTCTAGTTCCATAATCTTAGCGACTATTTAATGATAGTCAAGATTCCTCAATAATCCCCAATATCTACATATAGATTTATCAAGTAAGGAATAATCAGCTACCATCATATCAGAGGTAGGGTCTGTTTGGTATATAGAATATACTGTTTGGAAATCCCACTTTAAACACCTCACTAAATCAAACCTAGACATTACTCCCGTAAGTAGATCAATGTTTATAATGACTTGGAATTACTGATAAATCTTAATTATAGGCTCATGATAACGACTACGACTATATTTAAAAGTTACACTTAAATAAAATAAGTTTAGCTTAACTTACATAGTAATCTAGCGAAAACCAGGAATTATGTGGGCAGAACTCTGAACCGGGGGATTCTATTCACCGGCTATATGACACCGTAGTTGTTCCCCGAAGTATTCAAAAACTCGGGAGTAAAAGGGACTAAGGGTGGAATGTGTTCCAGAGAGAATTTGGGAGAATGGTGTGAGGAAATAGTTGTATTTAGAATGTTTATATAGGCTAAATTGGAGTGTCGCCGCTCATCTGGTCGGAAGAGGGTGACGTGTCACTTTCTGTGTGGAGCCACATGTCGCATTCTGGGTGGAGTGCCAGTGCAAGTGCGCATGAAGAATTTCTGTTTCTAAGAGTATTCATATCTTCTTCATAAGAGCTCCGTTTTCGATGGGTTTTATATCCACGTGTAGTTATCGACGAGATCTACAACTTTCATTTAGACTACATTGGTTAATTATGATTTTACTTTTAAAGTTATATTTTTAACAGACTTAGACTATTAAATTTCGTTAAAAATTCACAACTCTCCTATTTGACGTTTGTTATTGACTGTTTTTATATTGTCGGGTTCCTATTAACGAGATCTTCGATTCATGTTTAGATTGTTTCGGCTAACAATTAAACGATCTAAAATTCGATACCAGTGTTGCATACTGTTACGCTGGAACTTAGAAAAATCATAACTTCCACTTACGTAGTCATATTTGGAAGTTTCTCTATATGCATGCTCTTGGTTTAACGACTGCTATGCTTTTGTTTTAGTAACTTTGACTAATAAGCAACCTATCTCCGATTTACTATTTACGATACACTGATTGATCGTGAAAACTTCGGAAGTCCATGACTTCTGGATATAAAGTTGGATTAAAGTGTGTTTTATGTACGAGATTCATATCATAACTCCTATATTTTCCGCCAATATTATTTGTCCTAAATAATCTTCTATCGAGATTGTCATTTCATAGTTTATCGATGAATTACTAAAATTGCTTTCTAATAGGTCGTCTGCAACGCACACGACTAATAAGATTCGTAATTAAGGATTTAAATTATGATTAGTGTCTATTTTGTCTAGCCCGAAGATGCGGGCGTTACATCAGCCGAAGGAAAGACACAAGCCAGGCTGGTGGATGTGTCTTTCAGAGCATGTTTCTTATTAACCAATCATAAAAATTTTGTCCTTAGAGAACTGAATAAATGACTGATTTTCAATAAGGGAAGGCATAAAATGATCAGCATTGGAAATATTTCACTTGGTTTATCTTGAAACTAGACTGTTTTTTAAACTTGAAATCTTTTGGAAATCTAATGAGTTTATAACATGTTTCCATAGTATGATCTTTAAGGCTGTAGTGTTTACAAACTAGGTTTGACACATTGCCAAATTTTTTCTTTTGATCAGTACCTTTAAAAAAAGGCAAAATAATTACTATTGCTACTACTCAAATCGATGAGGAATGTTCTTTTATAGGACTTTTCACTATGTATATGAGACAAAGTAGTTTTAGCATTCCATAAAGCATCTTGTATCAAAACATTACATGTGATTTAACTATAAGCAGTAGCGAGTCTAGAATGTAAAACCACATGTTCACTACTTAATTGAAACTGATAGGACATGAAAAAAAATCAAAAAATATTAGCTGCGGGTTCGGATCATTAATATAAGCAAAAAAAGATTTAAAGTTCTTACAATTGTACCCGACGAGTTCTTATATCTTGATATATTTTCACAATTGTATTATTTCTATTACTTCCTAAAACTTTTTTTTTCAATATATGACACAAAATTATCACTTAAAAAACTGACCACCCATTTTATATACATATCAGTATTTACCAACTTCATTACTGAAAATGCATGTTCCATACTCGTTTTTGTAATGGGTAAGATCAAAGTAAGTTTCAATATGAGATAAACCTTAGGAAATATTATATTCTTTCGTTCTTCGACCATCATTTTGGCAAGTTCCATTGTTTTACAACTTATCAAATCGTTCATCGTCTCACACATCTTTAATGTAATTTTTAAGTTCAATTTCCAGAACTTGAAGATCATATTGTGTTGCAAACTCTTAGCGATAAAGTGTAGCAATTTCCGTTAGTTTATCCAAATCAAAGGCTTTAAAAGATCCATGTGGTATGCAAAATAGTAATTTCATGTTGACTTCTTTAAAGCGATGGTTAAGCTCTTGAAGTTTCATATCAATCACCACCTTAAATACATCAACATGATAATGGTGCAAGTTGTTAACATGAAAATAAAAAGAATCTTTAATATTCTATTGACAAAACACAATAAATAAATAAAGTTGGTAGTATCACACATTACTAACATGTGAACCTCTTCGAGGACTGATTCCATCATAATATGCATCTTCCATATCAATGATTTCAACATCGTATTTATCACAAAACAATGTAACATTACCTAAAAGTAGTCCCCACTATCAGATTTGAATAGATAAAAACATAAGAAGAAGGTAGCATTCTCTTTTATATTATATTCAAACCAATATTTGTTGTCATCAAACCAAGATATATTGAATCTTCGTTGTTTACCTCCATAAGCACGTTGTGGATACTTTGAGTTTTGAGGTTGGAAATGACCTTTTTTCAAGTATGTCTTTCTAATTTAATCTCTTTGATTTACATGATTAAATTCCATACCCGGTTGCTCTGTTGGATTAACAGGTTGTGAACTTAAATCAACTTTCATATGCTTATGTTGTTCATTATCTTCTTCAACTATTTTTTATCATTATTTTTACAAAAATTTGGATAAGGACATCCTTAATTTGAATTTATGAAACAAACAAAAATCAAATAATCAAAAAAATGAACAAAAATTAAATAATCAATTCACATTAAAAGTTATAAACAATAAAAAAAACATATAGTAAAATAACGAAACAATAAAAAAAAATGGAAAAAATCACTTTTAACATTCAATATTGACAAAATTTTGTCATTTGAGAATTAAAAACACAAAATTGAAGGATCTTTTCTGGCTTTCGATTTCCGGCCATATTCCTACTAGCAATGGCACTAGTCGTTTACATATTTATGCTTCGTCTCTTAAGAGTGGTTTCCATAGGTGGTAATCGGAAGAATGAAGTGTGGAAATGGAGGCTTGTGAATCACCAAATACGAATTAAAGATCCTCATAAAAAAGGAAATGGGAATGATCTTATGAACCAAAATTACAAAAAAGTTGATGAGTTATTAGTTAACATTTTTGTCACCAATTTCCAAGAATCCATGTCAGTAAATGGTTTATGGAAGCTTTGTGAGTCTCATGGTACTGTATCAGATGTCTATATTACCCAGAATTTATCAAAAATTGGTAATAGCATTGCTTTTGTTACGTTCTTGAAGAATAAAGACTTTAATCTTGTAGTTGAAGGCTTGAATAGAATTTGGATCGGAAATTATCATTTGTATGCATCGAGGTCACGTTTTAATTGTTGGATAAGGCGGCTAAGTACATAACTATTTCTGTTATGTACTTGACCCGGTTTGGCATGGTTCATTTGGGTTGCATGGCGTCATGCATTTGGATAGACTAAAATTAGACAAATAACACTTAAGGTTTATTAATATATTATAAGTTCTAATATATTAATTGTATTATTTAATTAGTATTGATCAAGAATTAATTTGGAATTAATTAAGTGATCAAAAGGTGACTAATTAAATATATGAGTTGATTGTGTAAATCATCGATACTTGTATAGTGGGCTAATTGCTCCATGAATTATCAAGTTGGGCTAAAACCCATAGGATGCTCCATGGTGTTTGTTGAACCCATGGGTGATGGAAATGAATAGTCATGACAATTAGGATTTACATGGTGTAACCCTAATTGTAACACACTATATAAGGATCCTTATGTTCACCAAAATCAGTACTTAAGTAAGAAAGAAGAGGGGTAGCCGATTTCAAGTAGTGTGACATTTCTCTCAAGTTTATTCCAATAGCATTTGGTGTTGTGTGAGGCATTTGAGGCATCACACTTGGGGTTCTAGGCTCACAAGGTTTTCAAGGAATCCAAAATACTGCAGGGTATGTTTTCTAGCTTACTTTTATGTTTAAAAGTTCTACATGTATGCTAGATAGAATTATGAACCTTGGAAAAACAATTTTGCACGTATCTTAGTCAAACATATATCCAAGGTTTCTAGGGTTGCATGAACACCTTAGGAGTGTTAAAATGCTCAAAACCCTACAGTGGTATTAGAGCCTAGGCTTGTTTGTTTGATACATGATGCAAAATAGCTAAAAAAATTGAAATTCTTGTTGTCTGCACAGGGACTCGCCGAGTCCATTGGGGGGGGGGGGGACTCGACGAGTCTAAGCGTATGTTCAACCAACTCGGCGAGTCAGTTCTTGCACTCGATGAGTTGTCCAAGCAGAGTGCAAATTTTCGATTTTTGCTGCTGGAAATGGACTAGAAACATTACCCTATACTGTTTTGGTGTTTTAAAACTTGTTTTATATGGTGTAATGTTTGTTCATATCCGTTTACAATGGCTAATATAAAAATTCCATGTTTATATGTGTTCATATGTTCTTTAAATTTTGATATGAATATTCATGTTCTTATGAGTTCTTGCAAGATCATAGGAATTATGTGCTATTGATTGGTAGTTAATTCATGATCATGGTGTGTTTTAATGGAGTCCATAACTTGTCCTCAAGTTATGGATAACCAAAAGTCACTTTGTAATAAATCCATTAAAAGAACACATAAGTTACAAAAAATGAAGAGTCTTCATTTTTGATAAACAATAACTCACAAGTTATGAATTGAAAAGTTTTGTAAAGTTTCAAAACTTGCCCTCATGTTTTGGAACATGTAAAGTCATCTTGTAAACTTTAGTTCCAACGTCTAGAATTTTAAAAGTTAAAATTCAACCTTTGTACTTTATATATATATATATATATATATATATATATATATATTATTAACTTATAAAATTCTCATTAAAAGTATAATGATTATTATAAAGTAACTAAATATTTTTATAAATTCTCAATCTTAGTTACTTGAGGAAAAAATGTGAATAAGGTGCTAACCCATGAAATTACACTTTCCACTTTGATTGAGTCGTTAGTGGAGCATGTGTTGTTAACCGGAACACTAACTTGGACTTAACAAGGTGGGCAAAGGGTGACTTAAGGTTTTTCATAGGTCGGTGGAGCGCGTGTGGCTAACTGGCACATCGATTGAGTGAAAAACATTAAGGGTACCAAGTAATTTGCATGGTTACTTCACACTTTGTTTGCTGATCCTCGACATCCCAGTCACAAAACCTGAAGGGCACACTCGAGATTGAAACATGCCATTGAAAAGTTCATTGAATCTCAAAAGAATCTACGAGTTTCTAAAAACTAATTAAAAACCTAATAATTTATATTTCGTTTTTCATGGTGGAAATTGGTGAATCATCATTCACCTACCTTTCAAATATGTTATAGCTTAGATTACGACATCCCTCTTCTAAGTTACAATATATTGTGATTGGATCCTAGCCTTAATATTACATCTGGGTGTTTTATTAAGGACTATCTTTATCTAATCTAAACTTGCTTTTATTCTTTCAAATGTCAATCAACAATGTTGCTTCTGGCTCAAACCCTACCGGCTCCTTCTCTCTCATGAACCTTTGTGGGAGAGTCATCTTTGATGGACCCGACTTTATGGATTGGATCAAGAACATCAGGATGGTCACTTGATATGAGGACAAGGAATATGTCCTCGACAAGGAGCTTAAGGTACCCGAGCCATCTGCTTCTCCTGAGGAGGCTGCTGAATATGAGGCACATGAAAGAGATGCTACCAAAGTGGCATGCATCATGTTGGCCACTATGACAGCCAAGCTCCAAAAGTCCTATGAGGACTACTATCCTTTTGAGATGCACCAAGATCTGATGGACCGCTACCATTAGAGAGCTCGTCAAGAGTGATATGAAATCATCTCGTTCTTGATAACAATCTGGATGAAGGATGGTGAACCCATCACAGGCCATATGCAGAAAATGCAAAGGTATGTGGACCGTTTGCTGAAGCTAAATGTGAACTTCCCTGAGGAGTTAGCAATAGATATCATTTTGCACTCTTTACTATCGTGTTATGATCTATTCCGCATGACATACCACATGAACAAGGAGGAAGTTACACTCAGCAAACTTCAAGGACTCCTAAAGACCGCTGAAACATGTCTTAAAGGTAAGTCGGTTGTTACAACTCCTACTCCTACTCCCACTCCAAGCTCTGCCCTTGTCCTGGCAATCAGGAAAGGTAGAGGGAAAAAGAGGAAGAACCCTTCAAAGTGTACCAAGGGTAAGACCCTTGATGGCTCCTCTTCAAGTGGAACCAAGAAAGGTTTCGTCACCCCTTTTTCTGCCCCGAAAGAGGTTGAATGCTTCTATTGCCATGAAAAGTCGCATTGGAAGCGGAACTGCCCAAAGTACCAGCAAGATATTAAGGATGGGAAAGTGAAACCCACCCATGCAGGTATTTACACAATATTGTCTAATAACTCACCCTATTCTAACTCTTGGGTCCTTGATACAAGATGCGGAATTAACATATGTTCTGATTTGCTGGGACTAAGAAGAAATGAGAATGTGGAGCATGGAAAGATAAACTTGATCATGGGGAATAGGAAAGCTTCACCTGTCACCAAGATTGGAGTTTATTCTTTGTTTCTAAGTAGTGGGTTTACATTAGATTTAAATAAATGTTGTTACTTTCCTTAAATGGCAAGAAATATTATTTCCTTTCATTATTTGTACAAACAAGGGTTTACCTTTTCTTTTGATAATGAAGTTGGTGGAATAAATGCTTTCTTAAATAATGTACTTTATTTTAAAGCATTACCTTGTGATGGTGTGTATGAAGCTGTGTCTGTTGTTGATAACCTAGGAAATAATGTATTGTGTATTGATTCTTCTAATAATAATAACTTGGATAAAGCATCATTATGGCATTGTCGTCTTGGAAATGTAAGAAAGAAACGCACAGGACAACTCCAAAAGGATAGAGTCATGGAGTCATTTGACCTAAAGTCAGATGATAGTTGTGAATCATGCTTACTTGGAAAAATGACAAAGTCACCCTCTACTGGTTCTTGTGCAAAGGGTGATGGTTTGTTGGATCTAGTGCACACAAATGTGTGTGGACCCTTCAAAACTACCACAAGGGATGCTAATCGTCATTATGTGACTTTTATAGATGATTATAGTAGATATGGTTATGTCTACTTAATCAAGCATAAGTCAGAGACTTTTTAAAGGTTTAAAGAGTTTAAACAAGAAGTCGAGAATCAATTGAGCAGGAACATTAAGATGCTTTGACCTGATTGTGGTGGTGAGTATCTTAGTACAGAGTTCCTCGACTATCTTAAGGAATGTTGGATTGTCTCACAATTGACATCTCCCAGGACACCACAGTTGAATGGTGTGGCTGAGAGGCGTAATCGAACCTTTTCGGATATGGTTTTTTCCATAATGAGTCGAGCTTCGCTACCAATCTCATTCTGGGGGTATGCCATA
The DNA here is from genome assembly GCF_002870075.4 of Lactuca sativa. Lineage (NCBI taxonomy): Eukaryota > Viridiplantae > Streptophyta > Magnoliopsida > Asterales > Asteraceae > Lactuca > Lactuca sativa. The sequence continues at coordinate 68,457,492 of NC_056631.2, read as the reverse complement.
GAGACTGTCGCCCATATCCTTAATCTAGTCCCTACAAAGAAAGTTGCCAAAACTCCTCATGAGATGTGGACTGGGAAAGTTCCTAATCTAGACCATATCAAGATTTTGGGTTGCGAGGCTTTCGTGAGGCGTGAGACTCTCGATAAGCTCGAACCTCAAAGTGAGAGGTGTATTTTCATCGGCTACCCACAGAAATCCTTTGGTTACCTCTTCTACAGGCCCAGTGAGAATGTGGTCTTTGTAGCAAGGAGGGGTGTCTTGAGAGAGAGAGAGAGAGAGAGAGAGAGAGAGTTCATAAGCAAAGGAAACAGTAGGAGGGAAATTGACCTTGAAGAAATTCAAGAGTCAAGTGGTGAAAGAACTTCAAACCCTAGCAGTCAACCAGAGGAGGAAACTCATGTTGATCCAATTGATGAGTCTGTACCTCTGAGGCGTTTTACAAGAATTAGGAATGCACCTGAGCACTACTATGGTTTCCATATTACTGTGGAAGGTGGGACACTTATTAGTGATGGGACACTGGTAAGTCTGTATGAACCTAACAGCTATGCGGAAGCCATGGCAGGGCCCGAGTCTGCTAAATGGAAAGAAGCAATGAACAACGAGATATAGTCCATGTATGATAATCAAGTTTGGAACTTGGTTAACAATGTAACAGGTCGTAAGATAGTTGGGTGCAAATGGATCTTCATGAAGAAGACCGACATGGATGGTAATGTACACACGTATAAGGCGCGACTGGTTGCAACGGGCTTTTCTCAAACTCCAGGAGTTGATTATGATGAGACCTTTTCACCAGTTGCAAAGACTAAGTCCATTCGGGTCCTGTTAGCCATTGTTGCATTTCATGATTATGAAATATGCCAAATGGATATCAAAACCGCCTTCCTTAATGGAAGTTTGGCTGAAGATGTTTACATGTGTCAACCAGAGGGTTTTGTCAGTACAGAATACCCTAATAGAGTGTGTAATCTTAAGAAATCCATCTAATGATTGAAACAAGCACCTCATAGATGGAATCTTTGTTTCGATGAGAAATTTAAAGAGTTTGGTTTTTCGAGGAATGAAGATGAATCTTGTGTATATGTCAAGCCTAGTGGGAGTATAGTTAGCTTTTTGGTACTGTATGTGGATGACATACTACTCATAGGAAATGACATCTCAACTCTACAAGAAGTTAAGTCCTGGCTTGGGAAGTGTTTCGCTATGAAAGACCTAGGAGAAGTTGCCTATATTCTATGGATAAGGATTCTGAGAGAACGGAGTAAAAGACTAATCGGACTTAGTCAGAGTACCTACTTGGATAAGGTGATGATGAGGTTCATCATGCAAGATTCCAAGAAAGGAGAGTTACCTATCCAGAGTAACGCTAGATTGAGTAAGACTCAGAGCCTGAGTACCGAGGCTGAGATAGCATAAATGAGTCGAGTACCTTATGCTTCCGCTGTAGGCTCGATCATGTATGCTATGACTTGTACTCGTCTTGATGTAGCCTTTTCTTCGAGCATGGTCAACAGATATTAGGGGAATCCTGGCAAGGCTCGCTAGACCGCGGAAAAGAATATCCTCAAGTACCTACGGAGGACTAAGGATTGGGTCCTAACCCTCGGTGGGAGTGATGACTTGAGAGTTGTAGGGTATAGTGATACTAGCTTCCAGAATGATACAGATAATTTCCGCTCTCTGTCAGGCTGGTTCTTTACGTTAAACGGAGGAACAATCACTTGGAAAATTTCCAATTAAGCAGGAGACAGTGACTGATGCAACTTGCGAATTAGAGTATATAGTGGCAAGTGAGGCAGCAAAGGAGGCAATATGGCTGAAGAAATTCATTGGAGACCTTGGAGTTGTACCAGCTATAAAGGAGCCTATGGAAATTTTTTGTGATAGTGAAAGTGCAGTTGCCTTAGCAAAAGAACCAAGGGATCATGGGAGATCCAGACACATCGACAGAAAATACCATTTCATCAGATACCAAATAGAAGAAGGACTCCTCGTGGCAAAGAGGGTATCATCGGATGAGAACCCAGTAGATCCCCTCACGAAGGGACTGGGTAGGGTTAAGCATCTCCAGCATGCGAGGCGCATAGGGTTGAAGGATGATATTAGTTTTAGTAATTAGATAGCTCTGAAATTTGTAAAGTGTAATTGAAATTTGATGATGAATAAAAGTTGTGTTTATTTATGAGTAAAGTGTTGCTATGTTTTGTCAATCATTTACTATTATTTCTTTTGCATGTTTTGACTTCCAGAATATTTATGTTATATATTACATATTATTCAAATTCTCCACAGTTGGTCATATGTTGGAAGTAGGTATGAATTCAGACTGTCATGGGTTGGCTTGTAAAGGTCTAAGATGTTGGACATAGCTATAACACTCATGAGTGCATATAAGTTCTGAGTATTGGATTCAACCCACGCTCACTGGTATCATTTTATGGAATTTATCTCGAGTGATCATGAGACGTTAATATCATATAAGTCTTCAAACCTAGATATATGACTTGTTGCCTATGAGTTGGTTATACATTGATTTTACAAAAACACATTGGTAACTCGATGTTATAAAACGTGCTTTTATGTGTGATTCAACAAGTAGTAGATCAAGCATATGAGTCGAAGTTTATCTATTCCTTCTTTGATTAAAAGCGATATCTGGGCCCCTCGATGATTTTTTTGACCTATATATCGGGCCCGGTCAGAACTAAATTGATGTGTTCAAATAAGTTCTTTGTCAAAAAAAATCAAAAAGCGAGAAACAAACTGTTGGATAATAAGTAAGACATTGTTCCATATATTTGTTTGACAGATATCTAGAACAAAGGATTATATGATCACTTATCTTAAATGGCGTATCATCATCATCTCAGTTCCACAAGAACTTGAAAGAGTTACGATTGCTAATCGGTTCCTAAAGTCATACTTGCAGTTATAGTTATTAGACTTATCCATGTGGGAGACTGTTGGATAAGGTGTCTAAGTCCATAACTATTTCTAGTATGTACTTGACCCGGTTTGGCATGGTCCATTTGGGTTGCATGGCATCATGCATCTGGATAGACGAAAATGAGAGAAATAACACTTAAGGTTTATTACCATATTATAAGTTCTATTATATTAATAGTATTATTTAATTATTATTGATCAAAAATTAATTTGGAATTAATTAAGTGATCAAAAAGGTGACTAATTAAATATATGGGTTGATTGTGTAAATCATCGATACTTGTATAGTGGGCTAATTTCTCTATGAATTATCAAGTTGGGCTGAAACCCATAGGATGCTCCATGGATGTTCCATGGTGTTTGTTGAACCCATGGGTCATGGAAATGAATAGTCATGACAATTAGGGTTTACATGGTGTAACCCTAATTGTAACACACTATATAAGGATCCTTATGTTCACCAAAATCGGTACTTAAGTAAGAAAGAAGAGGGCTAGCCGATTTCAAGTAGTGTGACATTTCTCTCAAGTTTATTCCAATAGCATTTGGTGTTGTGTGAGACATTTGAGGCATCACACTTGGGGTTCTAGGCTCACAAGGTTTCCAAGGAATCCAAAATACTGCAAGGTATGTTTTCTAGCTTACTTTTATGTTCTAAAGTTCCCCATGTATGTTAGATAGGATTAAGAACCTTGGAAAAACAATTTTGCATGTATATTAGTCAAACATAGATCCAAGGTTTCTAGGGTTGCATGAACACCTTAGGAGTATTAGAATTCTCAAAACCCTACATTAATAGAGGCATTAATAAATATATTCAACATCAAAAACAAGAAAGAAGGGAGTCTGCTGTTAATGCAATTGGAAAAGCTTCAGAAGTGAGATCATACTCATTAGCTGTTGTTGGACTCAATAATAAAGGTAAATAAGCTCATCCTTCTGGCCTAATTAATAAGAACAACTATTGTTCACTTAAATGTAAGATGCAGATTCAAGATCATCTTGTGATACCTGATTCTACTTCTATTGCTTTGGGAAGTGTTAGAGATATTAGTAGTATTGAAAACTTGTATGCAATTTGTCATAAATAAGGTTCCACAACTTGAATATTTCCTATCTTGGGGGTGATTGTTTGTGGATAAAATTCAAGAAAAGGAACTCTTGTGTCAAATTCATACAGAATGAGATGAAGGCCAATTTTTCGAGAAATTAAAGCTTACAGATGAATTTTCTTTTAGATTCAAAAGTGATATGGATTGAAGTAATTAGGTTACTATTGCATGCATGGACTCCTTCGGCTTTCAAAAATGTTGCTTCAAATTGGGGGGAGGCATTATTTATTGATAATGACGAGGATGAACCCGGACGTATAGGTAGAGTTTCCATTAAAACTAAAAACATGAATAAAATGAAGTGTGTTAGGATCTATTATATGTTGTGTCAAATATGTAATTCCGAAATGGGCCTGTCCATGTTTGGTACTGTTATGTACTTTTGTCTATAGATACCGTGCATGTACCCTATTAGGGTTACGCCATTTTTGTATGCTCTTATAGAAAAGTTCCATCATTGTGAACTCTTCTAGATTTGTTTTAATCAAAGCATTAGGCACACGTTTGATCATTGTTTCTTGTCATTAATTTGTTTCTAAAATATAGAATCTATCGATCATTATTATTCTCACAATTGGTATCAGAGCATGAGATAGTGTAATTAATTCGGTATTTTTCTGTCGAGTAAAGGGTTTTATTAGGTTTTTTCGATATTCTCAGATCCGTTCTTGTTGTCTTAATCGTCTTAATCGATTGTAGAATCCAGATATAAATCTCTAGTTTTATCTCTTAAACTCGATTCACATTTTACACATTTGGTTCTATATTTGTTTCAGTGAAATCTTGATAACATTCCTAACAAAGATCCTCACTCTCTTTCGTTTAATCTCACAAGAAGTATTGGATCCATGACAAGGATTACAATTCTCTTTCCAGAAGATTATGAAGTTTGAGTACTCCATTTTGAAGATTACGTTCTTGGAATCGAAGAACATGGTTCGACAATATGGCATGCAATGACACAGGAGATGTACACGGATACGGGTCCAGAAAAGAAATCAAGACTTTGGTAGATTACAATGCACTTATTATTGAACATAATGACGTTCCACGGGATGAGAAGAATAAGGTAATGAGCAATATAAAAACAATGAGAATTATTCGTTTTGCTCTTCCTCCAGACACTTTTCTTCTTGTTAGTGCATGTGATACTGCAAAAGGTATACGGGATAAGCGGAAGGAGTTGTATTCTGGAGATGCTGAATTAGAACACTCTTTGCAAACAATGCTCTTATCTTAGTTTGGATCATTCGTACAAAAACCTGAAGAGAAGCTAGATCAGATGTTCAATCGCTTCAACCATTTGTTAAGCAGAATGCTTAAATACAATCTTGAGTGATGTGTTATTGAACAAAAAGTCACGTTCATGAATGGAATTAGACTAGAATGGAAGGCTGTTGTTTCCACTGTTAAGGCACACAGAAAATTTAAAAGCTATTTGTTGGCCAAACTTGTGGGTATTCTGAGATTTCACGAAGATGAAGTTTCTAGGGAAGCGAAGCTTGTTTCCAGTGTTGCATCCTTGGCATTGGGTACGAAAGAAAAGAAGACAGCAGAAGAAGATTATGAATCTGACTTTTCAGATAGTGAAATCTCAAAAGAGGACAAGGATCTGATGGTCTCCAATCCCAAGAAGTTCTTTAAGAAGAATTTATCCCGTTACAGAAATAAGTTAAAACAGGGGAATTGAAGTTCAGAAAAACCAAGGGATGAGAGTTTCAAGAACTCTCAGAATAACGAAGAAAAGAAGGAAAAGAAGTTACTGGGTGACTTTGGCTATGATTGTAATTATTGTCATGGTAAGAATCACATTACCAAGGAATGCATGTTGGGGAAGCAGAATGAGAAAATGGAAAAGGAGAAAGACAAAGCATATTATGTTAAGAAGATAGAGGAACTCAGAAAGAAGAACATGTCAAATGCGAAGCCAACATGGATTGTACAAGAGGAAAGTGATGATGGGGAGTTGAAGTATGGTCCACAGATTCAGAGGACGATGAGGTGAGGAAACCTACCCATGGCGGGTGCTTTGTGGTGAAGTCATAAAAGCAAGATTTTGAAGGCAAGTGCTTGATGATTCAGAATGGTGTTTCGGAACCAAGAGGATATGCGAATGATGGTAGAAAAGCTTCGGAAAGCTGCTTTGCTACAAAGACAGTCTCAGAGCAGGTAAAAGAGTGAGAAAAAGTGGTTGATAAGGAACATTCTATTCTGAAATCTCTTAACATTCCTACTACCCGTTATGCTTCTAAATTATATGATTTAAGATATACTATTTCTAATTTTAGTGATAGCTTAAAAATAAATTGTCTTAGTAATTCTAATCTAAATGATCAATGTAATAGGGTAACATTTAAGAGTGAAGATAGAGGGTGAAGATTAGAGGCATTAGAAGTAGAGCTCACTATATCACGAGATGATATTATTTATCTGAAAAGAGATAGTATTGCACTTTTGAAATAGAGGAATATTTTTTGTTTGATTGCTAAACGTTTATATTTTAATATTACTCAGTTGCATATGGATTGTAAAATAGGGAAAGGTTTGCATCAAATGATTTTACCCTTTCTTGAATTGAAAGGTGATGAAATCGATGCTAAATGCTATAAATGCGAGTCGACTGTTTCTTCAGATGACGTTTCTGATTCTTACAGGGTTGGACTTGAGAAAATAGAGTAATATATTCAGTCCAAAGAACATAAAAATATGTTGAAAGACATGTTAAATGAAACCGATAAAGAAGAAATCAAATTAACTTCTATGCAGAATTATGACTTGTTATGCAGGAAGTTGAATTCGGAAAATACTCTTGATTCTAAGAATATTTCTGAATTCGATGAAAGCGAAATGAGTGAAATATATGTAGAGGACAAAATTGATTATTCTGCTTTTGTACAAAATTGTGATGAACCAAACAAAAATAATTTCAGAAAACTTAATCGAATTTGTTCGAATTGTAGAAAATAATGGGTCAAATGTTTTGAAAGAAAAAATCAACAATTTTCCAAAAGTTCAAACCAAATCAAGTTTTTGTAAAGAAAGGAATGAACAAAAAGGATACATATGAATTAAGGTCCCTGGTTGATAATGATAATGCGAAAGGCTGTGATGAGTTCTTCTGGTCAAAGTTGATAGATAATGTGGATGAAAGAAAAAGTCTTTCGGAAATGAACTCTTGGAAAACAAAAGGAAAATACATTTCAGAACCATTGAATCGTGTGTAACTTTGTTACAGAAAAGCTGGACCAAGTGGGACAAAAGATGTTTCAAGTGAAACCTCCTTGAAATGGAATGAAACTCAAGTCAGAAAGGAAAAACCTAAATCTAACATTCAAATATCTAGTGAAGAATTGATTGCAAACAAAAGATGGTAGAATTCTACATATAGGAAGAACTTAAAAGAAAGAAATCATTTTTGGAAGAAAATGAATGCCAATCAAAATTATGTCAGCATAGAATGATCTTCTAATCATAACATGAATTCATCTCAACTCCAGAAACGAAAATCAAGTTTTTCTTCTAATCAAATTTCTTCACAAAAGTCACGAATTTCGAAACCAATTGCCAAATCTCAAGATTTTATTAGTAAAAAAAATTGCTTCGGAACTAGAAATTACTCTCAAAGAGTACGAAGAAAAATTAGAAAAGGGGGGAGAAGCATTTTCAAAAAGAATGGCTCTGAAATTCAAAGAATACATTCAACAAAAAGATAAATTTGCTGAAATTAATCTTTGTGACAAAAAGGTTGAAGTTTTGACAATGGAAAAGGGATGAATTGTACTTTTAAAAGAAAATCCTTTTGGGTGGACAAAACAAAAATATTTCCTGTTCGATAGAAATCCTCACAAGGACCCAAGGTGGTTTGGGTTCCTAAAACTCTCTGAATTTTGCAGGTTATGCGTGATGAACAATATGATTCTAAATGGTACATTGATAGCGGTTGTTCTCGTCACATGACTGGAAGGAAAGAAGAGCTAAGAGAGTTTCGAACCTTAAAGGATGGCAGAAAAGTGAAGTTTGGAAACAACACCACTGGAGAGATAAAAGGATATGGAATGATAACAAATGGAAAATTATCGATTCGGAAGGCAGCATATCTTGAGGGCTTGCAACACAATACGATAAGTGTTTCGCAATTGGTTGTAGGTATAGGTCTAAAGGTATCTTTTGATGAAGAAGGTTTAGAAATCACAAAGAAGAAAACTAAAGCAGTTCTTTTGAACTCAAAACGAAAGGGATAGATGTATCCTCTGAATTTGAATCCGATCAAAGGGAAAGCATCTATTTTTTTGCTTATGAAATCATCTTTGGATGATAGTTGGCTTTCGCATAGAAGGCTTTCCTATCAGAACTTCAAGGATATTAACAAGCTAGTCATTGGTGATCTTTTTTTGGGGTCTACCTCTTCTGAAATTCAAAAAGGAACACTTATGTTCTTCTTGTGAGCTCGGAAAACAAAGCAGAAAGAGTCACTCATCTATCATAAGTACCAAAATTATTGAGTATGTGCTCGAGTGACGTCATTGCATGCATAACTCGATTACGCTGGGCGTAAATACATGTACGTTGGGCATACGCAACTTCATTGCATGTGTATGTGCTCGAGTGACGTCATTGCATGCATAACTGAGGCGTTTCACGGGTACGTTGGGCGTACCCCAAAATTACGCTGGGCGTACTCGATTAAGCAAACTTCAAACTTGCGTAACTTTAGGATACGAGCTCCGTTTTCAACGTTCTTCATATGCACGCGTAGGTGAGACTATACTCTACAACTTTCATTTAGATCACCAAGACTAAATATCGCTCTAACATAAGTTCACTTTTTACGTCCTTCAGCATCGTGTCAGCTCTGTCGCGAAACTTCGACATGTCATAACATCTTCATTATAACTCGGATTTCAACGTTCTTTATATGTACGGAATCCTTGTAACATATACTACAACTTAGTTAAGATTAATCCTTCTAGATAATCTTCCATCAAAAAGTCATTTTTGATGTTGATCGTCTCTAAATTGACTAGCCCTGATCTACGGGCGTTACATTATATACCTACAAAATTTTTAACAAAATTCGTTTAGTATTTTTAATATTTAATCTTTAATAATTAATACCCCTTTGATTTTCTAAAAACATTAATTATCAAAGTCTAGGATCTAAGTTGCAAACCAAATAAATGGTTAGGTATCTTTTATCCCATTTATCTGAATTCAACCTGGTAGATATCGATCCCACTAGTGCATCCAAGAAACGTGCGAATGTTCTTTAAAAAGGATTACATAGATTTTCGGTTTGTAAGGGGTCTTTGATGTTTTTATAATTCTAGTTTAAAAACATGTTATATCATGGTTATTGCATGCATTCAATAAACCATGATATACTTCAAAAAACTTATTTCATATTAAAATCACATTTTTAACAATGTTCTATATATAAAACATGGTTTTATATAATTGACATGATCAAAGTTCTAAATTAATAACAAGTATTAAGTTATATCGTTTGAGCGCTTTAGAACATTTGTAAACCTTTTAATAAAACTTTCTTTTATAAAATAAAGTTTGGAGTTTGATAAGTTTATAAATCTCTTTTTTAAACTTATATAATTTTAATTCTGAAATTTTATTGGTTACTAGTTTTAACGATAAAGCTTGTTTTATTGTAAACCTATTTTTAGCATCTTACGTTAAAATGTAAATTTCATTAAAACCAAACTCCTTGTGATGTTTATTTATGTTCAAATATTATTTTGCATTTGAAAAACTAGTTTATCAACCATAACATAATAATAATAACGTAAACATAAAAAACACAAGCATGCATAACAACTATAACATATGTACATAAACTAATCCATTAACTAGTAATAAGTTTGTAAGTCATTACAAAATTATCAAGTCCGTTCCTAAAGGGATAGACTTGATAATTTTGTAAAGTTTTCATGTGCTCCCACTTGCTTCAACACCTTGTAGCAAGTTTATAAAAAATAATTTTATAAAGTTTGAGACACTTTTATAAAATCAACTTTATAAACTTTTGATCTTCAAAATGGCCACCATATTCATTCTTGTTACATTTTTATAAAAATAAAATATTTCTAAAACTAATATATTACTTACAAAACTTAACAAAGGAAAACTATCTATTTAATTATTATATACCTTATGAATAAATAAATAATTACAATCATTTTAAATAAATATACACATTCAACAACATAAAGGTCCATGGCTAGTTTATGCACATCATACATATTTATATACTAAAAAATATATAAAGCAACTCTTTTTTTTTCTAAGACAAATTTTATGATCAAAAAGATGCATGAAAACTTTTGGTCAAAAAATAGCAATTATAAACATTTTAAAGTTCTCATAGAAAATATATATGAATTTTTCTTGCAAAGAGAAAACAATCAATGTTTTCCAAAAACAAAGATTTCAACAACTAAACAAATAAACTAACTAATCTTGCAAAAATGGCTCTAATACCAGTTGTTGGGTTTTTATTCAAAAATTTGCTTTCACAATCCGTAAAAATGTCAACAAAAGCTTTAAAAAAATGTTGAATAAAACTAAAACTATTTTACCCACCAAGGATATTTTTGCAAGAGTTAGAAAGATTAAAACAACCATAGAAGGAAAAGAATAACAAACTTTGAAGACTTTGATCCTTATGGGAGGTTGGAAGTTGATGAAGTCTGGCATGAAACTCTAAAGCAAGAGTAGAAACAAGAGTAGAAACATCAAAACATGCTAGTATTCACTTGTAATTTATTGTTCATAAGCTTTTGAAATATATATACCAAATATATGTTCAAAGGTGAAGCGATAAAGGGGCTTTGTCTAGCATCAAAATGCAAGAGAATGGTGAAGAAGAAGAGCCTTCAAATTCTAAAATTTGGCAATCCTCTAGAGAGCATCGAGCTTACGAATTTGGCTCTAAGAAGATGAAGAAAAAGACTTGCAAGAAGTGTGTGAAAAACCCATCCATGCTCTCTCTTATATAATGGCCAAAAAGTGAAAGGATACCATAAAGTAAAAGCAAAGACAACTTTGTCCCAAGCATGACAAAAGAAGACCATGCTTGGTCTCTTTACAATTTTTGAAAAAGATAGCCCAAATGAAGATAAAAGTTGTCTCATGACAAGTTTACATATATATATATATATATATATATACACACACACACATATATATATATATGTTACCTTTATAAAAATCAATCATTTTTATGAAGAATTCCCAACATATATATATATATATATATATATATATATATATATAGGTAAAGGTTCAAATGAGAACCAAAAAGGATTAAGAACCTAAGAACCAACTAATTAAGGGAAATTCTTGTCAAAACACGGAATGACATAAGCTGTAATTTTCACGAAATAGAAGCTGTAAAGGTTTACTATCTACAACCACCACCTACCTCCAATGACTGTACAACCCCGCTGACACCTACCTCCAGCGACTGTACAACATCGTCGTCACCTACCTCTGATGACTATCCACCACCGCCACCTAGTGTTTTCACCATGTCGCTGCCTCATGTCGCTGACAAAACTCGTTACCACCGTCGTTACGTGATTTTCCGGCGACTTCCAAAATACTAGTTGAAGGATTCTTGTGGTCTTGTCTCATTTCTGGTGGTCTTCGTAGTTCAGATCTGTCCATATCTGGTCAGATCTACAATCTCCGGCTTTAGATCTACAACATTTGCCTTCAGATTTGCCCTCATCTCCCTCACTATTACTTCTTGCTACCAACGTCGATCTCACCACCACCATCCACCAACCTTCAGATCTGGAGTCGCCACCTTCAGATCTAGAACATCCGTCTTCAGATCTCTCATCACCGTCGAGTTGCTATCTAATGTCACCGTTGTCGATCTCTCCACAACCGACCACCGCCTACCATCAGCTAATGTGCTTCGACGGAACACCAAAAAACATCACACTCTACTCTGAATTTCAAATCTGCTTCGTCCTCAGATCACCAGCGTCCAAATCTGACAAAGTACAAGAAAACTTCTTTGATTTGCTTCACCGGAACAACAGATCTGATGAAGCATATAACTATTTTCTCTTCTAGATGTCCGCCACCTCTAGATATGCTTCTTTATTCAACCAATCTCCTTTAGATCTTTGATTTTATAATCTTCACCGCCAATGTTATACTATTATGAACACTTCCGACGTCACTTTACTGCCACCACCAACGAAGTCACACCACTGTTGTTGTTTCCTTACCACCAGTGCTCATAGATATGAAGCTAGAGAAAAAAATATCAGATGTGGAAACAAGATGCGTTGAAGGTTTTTGATGAAATGCCTCAATGAAAAGAAGGTATGTTTTTAAGCTGTGAATAATGTTAATGAGTGTTTGAACTAATTTATTAAGTTGTAAATGGATGTATGGACTAGTATGTTAAGTTGTGAATACATGTTTTTTTTAAATAATTATGGTGATTATATATTTGATGTATGTGGTGCACACAAATTGTTTGATGAAAGGCCTCAAAGAAATTTGGTAAGTCATTAAGCTATGAATATGTGTTTTTATGTATTAATTAGTGAATGTGTAACTTATTAAGCTATGGATGTGTATTTTTTTGATGCGCTAAGTTGTGAAATAGTGTCTGAAGTATTACACTAAGTTGTGAATTAGCGTCTTAGATGTGGTATTAAACTGTGAATTATGATTTTTTTTATCCATATCTGATTTTTGACGGAAAAATGTTGGTGGTATTGGCAGTGGTGGTTGGTGGTGGCCATGGTTGATGGTTGTTCTATTTCTCACTTATCTTCTTCATTGATTTCAGATAAGTTATATCATCTTTTATGATACATGTATATGTTTTTTTTTAATGTTTGCTTATAAAATATAAGATAATTTACGTATGTATTAAATTGTGAATGAACTGTTTAATACACTGAAATATGCAATTATACTTACAAATGAGCTGTGAATATATTGTAGTAAACTGTAAATTTTGTGTATTAAGCTGTGAATTTTGTTCACACCTTAATATAATAAATTCACAATTTAATACATAGAAATGCCTCGAGATATGAACATATAAATGTAAGTTTTAAGTTGAAAATATGACTACAAATATATAATTGTTGTGTGTTAATATGAAATATGAGAATAATAAGCATTATACATATGATTTTTTCTCTAATTTTAAATAAATTATATAAAATTTAAACTATGAGTTTTATGTAAATTAAACTTTAAAAGAAGCACCAGCCTCTATATCTGAAGGTATTAATGTTAGTGTTAAGTTAAGAATATGTCATTCTTTATATTAAAGTGTTAATTTATTATATTAAGTTGTAAATTTTATGTATTACACGGTAATTGACTGTATTAAGTTGTGAATTGACTGCCTTTTGCTGTGAATTTTTATAAATTTTATGGTAAATATGAATGATTTATGTATAAATTTTTGTATTAATGTTCTTGTGAATATGTTTATATTTTATGCTATATAAGTACGTAAGAATGCATTGTTTTTATAACTACTTTGTGTTAAAATCAAAATGAGTGAACTAATATGTTTATTAAACTATGAATGAAGTATTTAACTTGTCATTACATGACTTTATATACAGATTTGATTTGGAAGGATGATGGTTGCAACGGTGTCACAGGTGGTTGGTGGCGGCGTGTGGTGGTGGTGGTAGAGTTTTAGTTTCACTTCTCTGAATTTGTGAATTAGTGTAAAATAAATGGTATTAAGTTGTGAATTTTATGTATTAAAATGTAAATGGACTCTATAAAGTTGTATTTTATATAAATTTTATGTTAAAATAAGTAAATGTATAAATGAAAATATTAAACTAAAAATTTACGATTTTGCCCTTTTTAACATAAAAAAACAAAGATAAGGATTTTAACATGTTTACTAGTATTCACAATACATATTACTTATGAAATGAGGGTTCTTAGGGTTCTTAATCTTTTGTGGTTCTCATTTGAACCACTCCTATATATATATATATATATATATATATATATATATATATATATATATATATATATATATATATATATATATATATATATATATATATATATATATATATATATATATATATATATATAGGGGAGCGTTCAATCGAGAACATTTATTATCGCGAGAACATTTAAGAAAAAATTTGAAAAACATAATTTTTTTAATTAAAATTATATAATAATATTCATATAAATCAAAAAATAGTTAAAATCAATTAAAAAACTCACTAACTAACATCACTCACCACCCTACCAACACTACCCACCACCACTATGCGCCACCACAACCCATCACTAACCACCACCACCAACTACCACCCACCACCCATCACTACCCACCACCACCAACCACCACTCGCCACCATCATCACCGCCCAACCACCACCACCCACCTCCACCGCCCGCCACCACCACCAACAACCACTACCTACCACCCATCACCACCACCCGCCACCACCACCCACCACCACCACCACCAACCACCACTCACCACCTATCACTACCCACCCACCACCACCACCAACCACCTCCGCCACCACCATCACCACCCACCACCATTACCACCCAACCACCACCACCCACCTCCACCACCCATCACCACCACCACCCACCTCCACCACCTATCACCACCGCCCGCCACCACCACCAACAACCACTACCTACCACCAATCACCACCACCCACCACCACCACCTACCATCCCACCACCCACCACTACCCACTACCACCTACCCACTACCACCTACCCACTATAACTACCACCACCACCCGCCGCCACCACCCATCACTACCCACCACCACCAACCACCACCCACCACCACATCACTACCCACCACTCACGACCACCCCTCACTACCTACCACCCGCCACCACCATCACCATTCAACCACCACCATCTGCCACCACCACCTACACCCACCACCCATCACCACCGCGTGCCACTACCACCTACAATCACAACCTACCACCCATTACCACCACTACCCACCACCACCACCCATCACTAACCACCACCACCAACCACCACCCATCACTACCCACCACTCACCACCACCCTCCACCATAACCACCACCCACCACCACTACCACCACCACCACCCGCCACCACCACCCATCACTACCCACCACCACCACCCACCACCCACTACCGACCGCCACCACCACCATCCAACATCCACCCACCACCACCAACCACCACCCCCACCACTATCACCACCTACCATCATCACCACCCAACCAACACCACTCACGACCACCACCCACCTCCACCACCCACACCCACCACCCACCACCCACCAAAACCATCACCCCGTCACAATCACCACCACTTGCAACCACGTACCCACCCACCTACCACCCATCACCACACACCACCACCACCCCGCCTCAACCACCCCCACCCCCACCTACAAACATTTGTTATTGTGTTTTTGATTCATTAGGTTTTCTCTTGTATATAATCACATGTGATTATATATATCGAGTCCAAATAAATCATATGTGATTAGATACATATAATCACATGTGATTACATGTATTTAATCACATATGATTAAATTTGACAAAGAATAATTATTGAATCGAGAACGTGACAATGAATCTTCTCTACAAAAATCGTATGTGATTGGATACATATAATCACATGTGGTTATATGTACAATCACATGTGATTATATTTATTTAATCACATATGATTATATGTGATTAAATACATATAATTTGATCACTTGTGATTAAATAATGAGAACAACTATTGAATCAAGAAAGCAAAAACAAACAATGTCCTCATAAATCATATGTGATTAGATAAATATAATCACATGTGATTAAATGTATTTAATCACATATGATTTATATGTACAATATTCACATATGGTTAATGTTGTAAAAGAACAACTATTGAATGAAGCATACAAAAATAAATCATGTCTACATAAATTATACGTGATTGGATACATAAAATCACATGTGTATTTAGTCACATGTGATTATATATATTTAATCACATGTGATTTATGTGGACAGGATTCGTTTTCATGTTCTTGATTCAATATTTGTTCTCGTGTATTTAATCACAAGTGATTAAATGTATTTAATCAAATACGAATAAAATAGATAAAAAATAATTATTGAATTAAGAACGTGAAAATGAATCTTTTCCACATAAATCATATGTGATTAGATACACATAATCATATGTGACTAAATGTGATTAGATATATTTAATCGCATATATCATTATCGCGCTCTCGATTCGATAATTATTTTTTTGTCAACTTTAATCATATGTGATTAGATACATATAATCACATGTGATTATATGTATCCAATCACATATAGATTTATATGAACGATATTCATTTTAGATTTTTCGTTTCAATAATTTTTCTCATATATTTAAATATATATGATTATAAGTATTTAATCATATGATTATAAGTATTTATTTATATTTAATCATATGTGATTAGATATATAAATCATATGTGAATAGATTGATATAATCACATGTGATTTGATGTATTTAATCACATTTGATTAATGTGGATAAAGATTTATTTCCGTGTTCTTGATTCAGTATTTGTTATCGTGTATATAATCACATGTGATTGTATATAGCTAATCACATATGATTTATATAGACAAGATTCGTTTTTTCCAAATAAAATCATATGTGATTAGAAGCATATAATCACATCTAATTAAATGTATTTAATCATGTATGATTAAAGTGGAAAAAAACAATTAGTGAATCGAGAACGTGAAAATGAATCTTGCCTAGATAAATCATATGTGCTTAGATACATATAATCATATGTGATTATATGTATCCAAGTACATATGATTTGTATGAACAATATTTATTTTTGCGTTTCGATTCAATAATTATTCTCATGTATTTAATCACATGTGATTAATAAATATAATCACATGTGATTAATAAATATTCATTTTTGCGTTCTCGATGACATAATCATATATGATTTGAGGTGGACAAGATTTATTTTTGCCTTCTCGATTCAATAGTTGTGCTCTTGTACTTAATCACATACGATTATACATATAATCACATGTGATAAAATAAATGAGAACAACTATTTAATCGATAAAGAAAAAATGAATTATGTCCACATAAATCATATGTGATTAGATTCTTATAATCACATGTGATTATATGTATTTAATCACATATGATTAATTTGGATAAAGATTTGTTTTCGTGCTCTTGGTTTAATATTTGTTATTGTGTATATAATTACATGTGATTGTATGTATCTAATCACATATGATTTATTTAGAGAAGATTCATTTTTTCCAAATAAAATCATATGTGATTAGAAACATATAATCACATCTGATTAAATGTATTTAATCACATATGATTAAAGTGGAAAAAACAATTATTGAATCGAGAACGCAAAAATGAATCTTAGCCACATAAATCATATGTGATTAGATACACATAATCACATGTTATATATATATATATATATATATATATATATATATATATATATATATATATATATATATATATATATCCAATCGAATATGATTTATGTGGACGATATTCATTTTCGTGTTCTCGATTCAATAGTTGTTCTCGTGTATTTAATCACATGTGATTATACATATCTAATCACATATGATTGATGTGAATAAGATTCAAATTCACGTTCTCAATTCAATAGTTATTATTATGTATTTTATCATATGTTATTTTATGGATTTAATCACATACGATTAATATGGACAAAGAACAACTATTGAATCGAAAACACAAAAAATGAAAATGAAAATGAATTTTGTCCACATAAATCATATGTGATTAAATACACAAGAATAATGAAAACAAATATTGTCCATATAAATCATATGTGATTAAATACATGAGAATAACAAAAATGAATCTTGTCCACGTAAATCATATTTAATTACATATAATTTATGTGGACAATATTCATTTCACATTTCAATTCATTAGTTGGTCCAATGTATTTAATTATATGTGATTATATATATCTAATCACATATATTTATGTGGACAAGATTCATTTTCGTCTTATCGATACATTAGTTTTTTTAGTATATTTAATTACATGTAATTATATGTATTTAATCAAATATGTTTTATATGGATAAGATTATTTCACACTTATGATTTAATAATTGTTTTTGTTTATTTAATATGAGATTTTTTTAAATATTAATTAAAAAATATTTTAACTATTAAAAATTATACATCAAAAAAAAGTTTGTAAAAATATTATTTATGAATAAAAAAATATATACATAATGTGTCTTGGTAAAAAAGTTTAGGTTACCAAAATATAAATTAGTGTGTTTTACTTTTATTCAATAAAGTAGAAATATAAAATTATATATTTTTTATTATGAGCATTACTGTCAGTCAAACACTAGAGACTACAATAATCACTGTTCATCTTTTCTGTGATTAGTTACATCAAATTTTATTTTTTTATTGTTATGAAATAGAAATAACGTGAACGTATACACCTTTTCATTCTCTAACTTTATGCAATAGGTTTTAATAGGTATTTCATTGGGAATCTGAACTTTGAATCTATTTCCTCTCTTTATTTCAAAACACTAATGTAAATGAAAAAAAAGAGATATAAAAGAAGAACTCACCTGAACAATATCTTCCGTCGATTTTCTTCTCCACAAATTATTCCCACCACTTCGTCACTTCTAGTGTTTATTACAAATCACATTTAAGAAGGTTAACAGAAGCTCATATAGTTTATTGTTGTTGATAACCACGAATCCAAATCGAGAGTGAGTGAGGACGAAGGCGGCGATGGTGACCGGCGAAACGACAATGACTCCATGATTTCTGATAAAGGCTTATACGTGATAGGGTCCTTGTCGGATTTTATGGCGGTCCTTCTTTGCCTTATCTTCATCTTCTTCTCCATTGACACCTTTTTCTAAGCTCCAAACCTCAGGTACAAATCTCAGTTCAACAGTGGTCGGTGAAAGCATATCGGAAAACATCTATATCGTGACAGCGATGGCCATTGAAACCAGATCGGGAATTAGATATGGTTGCCTTCTGCTTCAGATCCGTAACCGACGAAACCAGATCTGGTGATGAAAACGAGATAGAAAAGAAATGAGAATGAAGTGATTTCCGATGAGGTTCTTTTCCGACGGAAGAAGATGAGAAGCAAAAGGAGCTGGTTCAGGAAGAGAATGAACGATTAGAGGTTTTTGGGGTGGCATTTCACGAAGATTTTATGTGGTGGCGGTCCGACAGCGGTCGATGGCGGTCCGGCGATGACGACGATAACCCAACAGTCTTGGTTGAACAACTTCAAATAAGATGTAATATTATAAACATGGGATGGGTGTCAAGGTAAGTGGGTGGTATAATTTCTATTTAAAAAAATGAGTGGTTGAAAATTGTTCTCAAATGTTCTCAATTTAAAAATTGTTCTCATTTGAACATAACTCTATATATTTATATAACTAGTCATATATAAATATCTTATTTTATATAGAACTATCTTTTATATAAATTGTAACTAGCTTATTAAGATATAAATATGAATATATAAATATCTTATTTTATATAAAACTACCTTTTATATAAATTGAACTAGTTTATTAAGATATATATATATATATATATATATATATATATATATATATATATATATATATATATATATATATAATCATACTTTATGATATATTTCAATAAGATGTTATTTCTCCAATAAATATTATTTCCATAAATAATAAATTCCCAATTAGTAAAATATTATTTTCATCATATAATAATTTTCCAATTAAATACAAGTGTTGATATATTTATTAATAATAAAATTATACTCATAAATAATTAATGAACGGTAACTTGCTATATGGTGTGACCCAATATAATAATATATTATTAGCAACATAATTCTATAATGATTCTTAGGCATAATAGATCTTTCAATCTCCCACTTGCACAAGACTCATCATAGATTGATATAAAAAGTGGTGAACGTCTAGCAACATTTCACTGCCCCCAATAACATATGATTAAGAATTTCATTCATCAACATCCAATTCTCAAAAGCTCTAAGCTTCAATTGATGTATTAAGGTAAGTTTATCAATTATCCATTTGTTACAGACATCCTGTTAAACATGAGCATTGGATCGCAATCAATCTTATTTGTAATTCAACTTTGGGTAACGTGTGTTAGATGTCTAACTTTGAACACATAAGTGGAACAAAACCCATCTTGACTACATAAGCCTTTTTCATAGTTCACACCATACCCGAATATAACTTTTATAACTGCTCGGTTAACGAACAGAATTTGGTCATATCAAAGCATATCACACTTAAGTCCCACTATGTATCTCAGGTGTTAAGGATACAAAGATAGTATCTTTTAACCAAGTATCACTCATAACTGCGATATATAAGATGATCTTGATGCGTGTCCGTTCAGTACTAGTTCTTTGACAAGTACCTATGAAACTTGGTTACAACCACTTGCCTACTTTCATCTAGTGAGAGTCAACTAATCTATTTCATATTAGTCTTACTCAATAATTGCTCCTGCAATCATGACCATCTATTAACCTTTAGAATAATAAGATTATTCTTGGATTATACATGTTAATATAGAACACAACAAGTACTAATGTAATGATCATATCCTAGTATATCAAAACATTATTTAATAGTTGTTGTTACAATGCTCCAATATCCAAATACTAAATTCTTATGGCTGAAGTGTGACCACTCATACTTAGCTTAAAAGGAATGACTTTATTAATGGGTTCGCTTTATCCCGATCATCTAAAGTATGTGAAACATAAAAATTGAACTATAAGACAAAGCTTAGTGAGTTCCTCCAAAATACCACACATAACCAAACAGATAACAACATGCAAATATGAGCCTTCAGCCTGACCGGACCACCTCACAAGGCCAACAACCCATCTAGACCGCTCTCCGGGCCTTCGACCTTATTGGTCCACATCTTGGGTCTTCCGCCTATCCATACCGCCCTGGATATCTTGGCCTTCAGCATAAAGAAGGACCGCCTCAACTCAATAAACCATAACATGTCGACATATACAATAAAAATCAATAACCAGCAAATACAGATAATCAGACTGATATACCAATCTAGCACAAACTCAACAACATAGGTAATCTTATAGATCTTCCAGTCTATCGCATAACCAACACAACATCAATCGAATATACCAGGATACATAATCCACTAGGCTGACAATGGTGCCTTCGACCCATAAGTGCAGTGAGGAAAAAATTACCTCACAGTCTAAAAAGATGGGTCAACAAATCACAACTCTAACTGTTAACTCTACAAGTCACCTATACAACAAACAATAACCTAGTCTTAAATTATTGCTTAATACTCAAAATGCCCCTAAGTCAAACTTGGTCAAACCCAATGTCAAAGTCAAGGTAAAAAAGTCAAAGATTCCATGTGGGCCAAGTACGTCTTGCGTACTCCCCTCTACACCCAGCATATAGGGTGCCTCTCAAATCCATGGGTTCGTACCCTGGTATGCGTAGCGTACCTCCAGGTATGCCCAACGTACTAGAGCCAAATCTCTATTTTTCCATTAAGTTCTTATTTCATTAAGGCAAAGCACCAAACTTTAAATCCAGGTTAAAGGGGATGTCTTAATGCATAAAGTCCTTCAATTTATCCATTTGCATGCATACTAAAGGGTAAAAACTCAAACCCTTGGTCCAAAAGTCGTCCAAAGCACTGAAACTCTTGCATGGCTTAATGAGGATGCCAAATCTCTAATTTTTATGTATCAATGAGCTCAAAACTACAAATCATTACATTTTGAGGACCTGGTGTTTCTCATATTCCACTAGACCAAACTATGGGACTAAAAGTGTACACAAACTCTAGACAAGTAAGATCTAAGAAATTAACTAATCAAGATCTGACCTTCCAAGATGATTCCAGTTCTTTCTCCTTCCTTCAAGATCACAAAATATAGTGTCTCACTCTCAAAATGCTCACACAATGGATTAGGGTTGGGTAGGGACGAATTGGGAGATGGAGGCTAATGAGGGAAAAAGCTCTTGAGTAGTTAATGATGTTTAAATAAGGCTCAAACCCTAAAAATTAGGGTTTGGACATCTTTCATATACGCTCGGCGTACTCGTGAGTACGCCCATCGTACTCACCTGAAAGGTGCATTTTTTGCTTAATGAGCCAAGGGACCAATTTTCCAATTAAATTTCAGACTAAGGATATAAATGGAAAAATACTTGGATCAAGGTGTTACAGACAATCTCTTCGAAAAAGAAAGCTTTGGTAGATTCGGTAGTTCGTACAACTATTTGGTATATATGCAGATTACGAAACGATAAAGTATTTACTGGAGGTACCCTGAAGCAAAGCGACATTACTGATTCTATTCATCATTTTTTTTGTTTGCTAAAAGATATAGCAAATTTACTATATATAGGGTTAATTGGTTGAAATACCCTTTGAACTTGTTGTAATTGTTACGTTCTAGCTTTTTTCCAGTGCATGTTTTCTTTTCTTTTGTATATATGGCTGATTGTTTCTAAAAAAAGACATTAGACTTTTTATAACAAATTAATAATGAAACGATATTAAAGAAAATTACAATAAATGCAATTAAACGGTCAACCTATAGTGAAAAAAAATGTGATTTTTGAATCACGGATTCACGATTGTGGTCTTTAGATGCCCATGGAATTAGAAATAGAATTTTGTAACATCCCAAAAATCACAATAAAATTTTTCACTTTAATTAAGGAAAAATATTTTTTTTCTAACAACCCCCAAGACAAAACAAAGTGTCAAATACAAATACCCCAAAATCATAGTGTAACAAAATCTCCCAAACGTATCACCGAAGGATGTGTACGATCACGCCTTTGTTTTTCCACGATCATTTGAGGTACCTTAAACAATAAACTTAAACTGTAAGTCAAAGCTTAGTGAGTTCCCCCAAAGTACCACCACACAACATATAACATATACAATCATGAAAGTGGGGTCTAATCAGTCATCGGACTGGAATATCCTCAGGTCTACAACCATCGGGCTGGATTACCCCCTGAGCCTACATCATAAGTCTAGATTTCTCTACTGGCCCTCAACTTATGTATGGCTTGCTCCTAAGCCTACAGTATAAGTCTGGATTGCCTTTCTAGCCCACAACTTATATATGGAATGCTCCTGGGTTTATTGGCTCCACATAGATTGGTTTCACATCAACCCAACCACACTATGTCGACATATGCAACAGATAACCATATAACCAACAAACAAATAATCAAACAGATATATCAGTCTAACACATACTCAGCATAACATCAATCCAGTATACTAGGATACATAATACAGTGGGCCAGCATTGGTTCCTTTAACCCACAAGGACATTAGGAAAACTCACCTAACAGTCTGAAAAGATAGCAAAAAAAGGACGCGACTCCAACTATCAACTCTACGAGTCACCTATATAGAAAATAGTGACCTAGACTTAATTCACAACTCAAAATACCTCAATACGGTTGGGTTAAACTTGGTCAAAATCCTGATCATGGTCAAAGTTCAAAAAGTCAATCGAGTCAACTCAGGCTGAGTATATCCGGTGCACTCAACCATTACGCCCCATGTAGAGTATCCATTTGGCCAGATTACGGGGTCTTGACTAGGTATGCTCAACGTACCCTTAAGTACGCCTAGCGTACTCCTCTGCCACCTTTTCTCCTCTATTAAGTTCTTTCATCCAAAGCCTAGATCTACTTCCTAATAACATCTTAAATCATAAAGATTCCAAATTTATGATCTTGCATGGTTATGAAATGTCCAATACTAAAATCCTAACCTATCCTAAGGTTCTAAGCCACCAAAATGGATGCATGGAGTGATGTGAACAATAAAGATCCTAGTTTTATAACTCAATGTACTCTAAAATGTCCAAAAGGACATCTCATTTGGTCTAGAGTAACTACTAACCAAATAGACTAAGATGATGGGACTAATAAGCACAAAACTCCACATCTAACAAGATCTAATGAGAAAACCAACAAGTTCAGAACTTCATACCTTTTGTAGGTTGTTCAAGGAGTGTAAGACTCAGATCTACAAAGCTTGGAGTTCCTTTCTTGCTTTCCAATGGCTTCCTTCCTTCAAAAGCGGACACCAAACACAAAAAAAATAAGCTTAAAACACCATAAATGGTGAATAGGGTTTGTAACGGACGAAGTGGGAAATAGAGGCTAACGAGGGAGAAGGTATTGGGAGTTAATGATGCTTAAATAGGGCTTAAACCCTAAAAATTAGGGTTTGAACATCGACCACGTACGTCCATCATACGCTTGGGTACGCCCAACATATGTACAAACTCCGTGTTTCTCTTTTAAGTGCCAAGGGACCAACTTTGCAAACAAGTTCTCATAGTATGGGGTGAATGTTATAAATTACCTTGATGATGAATGTTACAATTCTCCCCCACTTGCATTAGACTTCATCCTTGAAGTAGGTTTCCATGAATAACTCTGGGTAGTGCTCTCTCATCTTTGCCTCAGGTTCCCAAGTCTATTCAGAACCCATTCAACGTTGCCGCTGGACATTGACCAAAGATACCACCTTGTTGCATAACGCCTTCATGTTCATCTCAAAAATCGCCACTAGTCTCTCAATATAGTACATATGAGAATTAACCTAAATATCATCTAACGGAACCACTGTTGAATCATCAGCTACACACTTCTATAACTAAGAGACATGAAAGGTGTTGTGAATCTAAATAACCTCCTCAGGCAGTTCCAGCCGATAGGCTACCCTACTCACCCTGGAAATAACTCGAAATGACCCAATATATCGGGGCCCAACTTGCCCGTCTTCCTGAAGTGTATTACACCCTTCTAGGTTGATAGCTTCAGTAAAACCATATCACCAACCTGGAATTGCAAATCAGATCGATGCCTATCCGCATAACTTATATGTTGACTCTGAGTTGTCTACAATCTCTGTCTGATCTATTGAATAAGTTATATCATCTGAACAACTACTTCGGTTTTACCATGAACCTATGACCAAGCACTCCCCAACATACCATTGTATGACACTTCCTCCCATAGAGAAGCTCAAACGATAGTCCACCAGTACTGGAGTGATAGTTGCTGTTGTACGAAAACTCGGTTAGGAAAGGTAGAATCCCAAATCCCACCGAAATATATTACATAAGCTCTCAACATATCCTCAAGTGTCTTAATGGTTCTCTTGCTCCGGCAATCAGTCGGTGGATGATAAGCAGTGCTAAAATGTAACCTTATGCTAGATCCTCGTTGAATCTTTTCCAAAATCGAGAAGAGAACTGAACATCTCGATCTGATACAAGAGAAACGAGAACACCATGGCGGGCGATGATCTTGTGCACATAAACATCGGCCAATTTATCGGTCGAGGAGCTCTCCCGAATAGCTAAGTGCGCACTCTTGATTAGATTGTCCACTATCACCCAAATCGCATCAAACTCCTTAGTTGTTCGAGGTAGCTTAGTGATGAAATCCTTGGTGATCTGCTCCCATTTCCACATGGGTGATAGATTATATTTTTGTGGTTTAGGCTAGGCATTTTCATGTATAGGTCGTGGTAGGATGTTAGAGTGTGTTGTGGTGGTCATAGCATGTTAGTGGGTGTGTGCGGCCATACGGGTGTGTGCGGTCGTACACGTGTGTGCGGCTGCACACTTGTGTGCTGCTAATTGTGGTATAAATAGGTTGTGTTAGTGTGTCAGAAAAGGGGACGTATGTATGTGTGTGTTTCAAGGTGTACCTGACATTTTTACGTAATAGATGTGTGCATGCTTGATGTTATTCTCATTCTACTCCCTCTACACTCTGTTTGATTGCTTGCAATTCATTGATTACTTATTTGGATCTATAGATTGTGACTTACAATGGGAACCTCCAAAGGCTGAAGCTTTCCATGAGGCCTCTGGTGCTCGGCCTTGACCGTCCAATAGGTCCAACACCTATCAACATACCACACTATCTCGCTTTTTCATGCACCTCCACCAATATCTAAGTCTCAAATCCTGAGACATCTTGGTGGCTCCAAGGTATATCGAAAATTAGGACTTATATACCTCCTCCAACACAGTCTGCCTGATTCTGCCAAAATCTAGTAACCAAAACCGACCACATCAGGTCGACAATCCATGAATATCGGTAGAAAACATATCAATCTCACCCCTAATCGTCTCCTATTTCCAATTTTCCTTCTTGAATCCTTCGTCGTGAACCTCCCTGATCAAATCCAAAAGTGGTGAATCAATTGAAATCCCCATACGTAAGTTTCCCACGGAAGAACTAGCTGACTTGCGGCTCAAAGCATCAACGACCACATTCGCTTTCCCCAGGTGGTACATAATCTTGCTATCATAATCCTTGACCACGTCAAGCCACATGCATTGTATCATGTTCAGATTCGTCTGATCCATGAGATATCTCAAACTCTTTCGATCCATATAGATGGTACATCGAACCCCATATATATAATGCCACCACTATCCCTAACTCTGAATCATGTGTTGGATATTGCACCTAGTGCAGCTTCAGCTGTCGAGAATCATATGAAATAACCCTCCGTTGCTGCATAATTACCGCCTCCAAACCAGAAGGTTCAATATTGGGGCCTCAGGCACTTCCTTGTCAGAAGAGTGAGGGGCAAAACAACCTTGGATAAATCCTAAATAAATCTCTGATAATACCTGGCTAAACCTAGAAAACTCCTGATCTCCAAAGGAGACTTTGGGAGCTCCTACTACCTAACAACCTCAATCTTTGTCGGGTCGACCAAGATCTCGTATTGGCTAACAAGGTGTCCCAAGAACTGGACCTCTAGTAAAAAAAACTCACACTTTGAGAACTTTCCATATAATTGTTCCCACCTCAAAACTCCTAGAGGCTCTCGAAGGTGCTCCACAAGTCCACAAGTTGCCCCATGGTCTTGGAATAGACCAGGATATCATTAATAAAAACAATGAATGATCGATCGAGCATCAGCCTGCATACCCGATTCATCAAGTTCGTAAATTTTACAGGTGCATTGGTAAGACCAAACGACATCACCACAAACTCGTAATGACCATAACGAGTCTGGAACGATGTATTCTCCATATCCTCCTCTCTAACCCTCATCTGATGATACCTGGACCTTAAATCGATCTTGTAAAACCAAGATGCACCATGCAGCTGATCAAAAATCTCATCAATCCA
Organism: Lactuca sativa; assembly: GCF_002870075.4. NCBI lineage: Eukaryota > Viridiplantae > Streptophyta > Magnoliopsida > Asterales > Asteraceae > Lactuca > Lactuca sativa. The sequence goes on along the minus strand of NC_056631.2, from coordinate 68,430,122 downwards.
TGAAAGTAGGTAACAGTTCTTCACCGTTAACTTGTTCAATTCTTGGTAATCGATGCACATCTGGTGCAAATCATCATTCTTCTTCACAAAAAGAATCGGTTCTCCCTAAGGCGAGCAACTAGTTATCATAAAATGTGTAACGCCCAGAATTTCAAAACAATTAAATCTTTTCAAAATCACCCATTTTATTAACATTGTTACAAAAAGGTTTTCAATACATTATTAAACAGAGTAATTTCCCAGGTTCATATTATAAAACACCAACGCGAGGAACGGTACGATCACGCCTTTGCCTTGCCACAGACTCTTGAGAACCTGAAACATAAAACCACAACTGTAAGCCCGAAAGCTTAGTGAGATACCCCCAGAATACCAACCACATATACGCCTTTCCAGGCCCTGACCTTCCGGTCCATGTGTCTCAGGGGACTTCCGTCCCTGCTAGGTAAACCTTCCGGTCCTACCCACGCCGACCTTCCGGTCCATCACACAACATATTGCCTTCCGGCCCATAACATATCGCCTTCCGGCCCATAAGCATAAAATGCATATATAACATAACAAATGATCATATAGCAGTTCATAGACAACAATCGATCAACAGATCACATATCATAGCATTACTCTAAACAAGATACCGGTCTAGTCGGTCACTAGCATAACATTACCCTATAAATCAGTCAACATACTAAATGCATACATACGCCTTTCCAGGCCATGACCTTCCGGTCCACATAGCAACGCCTTCCGGCCCATAACATGCACTGACAACTACCTGGATTTCCATCCGATAAAAGGGTCGGCCTTGATGCCATAAACCCTAGCGATATAGTGAGGATAACTCACCTCGAAACTGCCGACTGAACAGATAGCTCAAGCTGCTCCGATCACTGATACGATCTCCACCTCTGGACAGTCACCAATGCACTGAACTCAAACAATAACAACAATTACCAAAATACCCCTGGAACCACTGGTAAATCCTTGGTCAAAGACAAGGTCAAAGTCAACCCCTGACTGACCCTACTCGCCGAGTCAACCCTATGACTCGCCGAGTCCCCATACTCAGAACTTCACTCAACCCGCGATCTAACTCGCCGAGTTCAACGACTCTGAGTCCACTCGCCCTTAACTCACCGATTCCTTAAGACACCCTTTCTACACGTCGAGTATCCCCTTTTTACTCGACGAGTTCCTCCTGGAAGAATCGCGGGGCCACCCCGACTCAACTCGCCGAGTCTGACGAACAACTCGACGAGTCCCAGTAAATCTTCAAGCTACTCGCCGAGTCTGTTCATCGGACTCGGCGAGTCCATGCCATGCAACCGCTCAAACTGCCTTCTAAGGTCAGAACTGCTCCGACCATTCATAAGTCTGGCCTTCCTAGACTGATCCACCACATAAGGTCCTCATTTCAGTGCTCATGATACACCCCATGATTCATAATTCACATTTTGACCTAAGGCATAAGGATTCCAATCCAAAGCCTTCATCAATTCCCGAAATGCACAGGCATGGGACATTCTGGACCTCCAAAGGTCCCAATACAGGGTTACAATCGTTTGGGGGACTAGGGTAACATTCAATCTAGTCACAAAAGGGGTTCCATAAACCCTAATTCCATGACACATCAACATAGCAGAGCATAACTCGAATTCTTACCTGAATAATGTGTCCTCTGTGTCCCCAAATCCTCAGAACGTGACTCCCTTGTTGTTCCTTTAGCCAAGCCTTTCTCTTCCTTGCACAACAACTCTTCCAAGATCAACAATGGCCCTTAAACTTTGCTCCAGATGCACCCAATCGATTTAGGGTTCTTCTCAGAAGGCTAAAATTAACAATGACGGCCAATAAGTGCCTCTTATACGTCCCAAACCTGAACGGTTAGGGTTTTCACTAAACAGCGCAGACTCGCCGAGTCCATATCTGGACTCGTCGAGTCCAGTCGCGAACCCGCGACCCGGTCTGCGATCCTACTCGGCGAGTCTAGGCTCCAACTCGCGGAGTCCCCTCTTAAAACACCCCCAAAATCATAATTATATCAATATTTGGAATTCCGGGCTGTTACAACTCTCCCCCACTAGAACTAGACTTCGCCCTCGAAGTCTCACTCTGAAAATAGCCCCGGATGCTGCTCCCACATATCACGTTCCAGATCACAGTTCATTTCCGATCCCCTCCGGTGCTGCCACTGGACTAACACCAGAGGTATCTCCTTATTCCTCAGAACCTCGATCTTCCGTTCTCTGATGACCACTGGCTTCTCGGCATAATTCAGGCTCGCATCCACCTGAATGTCTTCTAATGGAACCACTGCCGACTCATCGGCTATATACTTCCTCAATTGCGACACATGAAAAATATCGTGGATTTGTCTCAAATCCGTGGGCAACTCCAACCGGTAGACCCTCCGGCCTACCCCCGCAATCACATGAAAAGGCCCAATATACTGGGGCCCCAACTTGCCCCTCTTCTTGAATCGAATCACTCCTCTCCAAGGAGAGGCCTTCAGGAGTACGAAGTCACCGACCTGAAACTCAAGCTCGGACCGGCGTCTGTCTGCATAACTTTCCTGTCGGCTCTGGGCGGTCAATAACCTCTGTCTCATCTGCTGAATCTGCTCTGTCGACTGAAGCCCGATCTCTGTACTGTCCATCGCTCTCTGTAACCGAAAATTACCCAAGATGCAACTCTGCTCTAAATCTCAACAATCACTCGACCCATAAGGGTTAGGAAACCATGAACCACCGGATCCCCGATCCAAAGCCCACTTTGTCCATTCCGGACCGACTGAGAGACCCATTCTCACTCTCAGAGCAACTCTCACGAGTTCTCCTCTTGCAATCACATACACCTGCTGAACTACCCCCAACGCCCGCAGGTTGGAAGACCCGATACACTGATGATATCCTCGAACATCTCCCAAGATGAACCACTAATATCCACCCTATACCCTGATCAGAATCACACTGAGAATTCAAGATTCTCTCTCCCCCTGCATCCCTTCTGAGTCTCGACAGTCATCCCAACCCGGATGGGTTCCTACTTCACTGCCGTGAACACGATGCTCGAAACCATACTCGAAATACTCTAACCATAACTCTACTCTGCAGCTTTCACTTTCGTGAACTTGCACCCCCTTCGGAGTTACACACCTTCCTCTTTTCCTTTTCCAAGGAACCCTCTTGGCCATAATGCCACTCCAACCGGTGCCACGGTGCTCGCCCCAAGCGACACCACCCTTTTTGCGTAACCGCTATTCACATACTCTGGCTCTCATTGCAGGGGCTCTCAACCTCATGCACTCTCTCCACTCATCAAAATCACTGCCTCAGCTAAACAAGATCACCAATCCTGGGGCCAGACCTTCCAATGTAATCACACTGCAACATACACCATCCGAAATCTCAAACTGATCCAGCAATACCAATAGAGTCTCCAGCATGACTGGACCGACTCTCATAACACATACTAGCCACTCGAGGCTATATCTCTGTGGGTCCGTACACCCAAACTCTGCGAACCCTCAGGTTCTAACGCTGGGAACCTTCCGGTTCCAACTCTAGAAACATGCACAACATAATCCCGTGGGATTAATGCAGTATAACCCATCACGTACCTCAAACATACAAATACTCTGATCGCATAACCCCGGTTACTTACTCAAGCTTGATCCCGGCCTTCTCTCAGGCCTCCACAATCAAATGCCCTAGGTCTGTATCCCGCCCCGCATACCCAACACTCGCTCTTGTCGGCCTATACTCTGAGCTGACAAACACTGCTGAATTCCAAAAGCTAAGCACCCTCACATACTCATCGATCTCCCGGAGAATTCTCCAATTCTCCCCCACTAAAGCACTGACTAACTGCCACCGATCGTCATTATCGACCTTTCAGAACAATCCTGCACAAAGAGAACATTTACACACTGACTGCTTCCCACAAGCATAAGCAACCCTCAGCAAAACACATCTCCTCCCTGATCAATCCACTCAAAAGAATCCAGTCTTTCAATTATCCACTCTACGACTACAGATGCTACCCGACATTCAACCCAGTGCCGCATCTCCACTAACAACCCTCACGAACGATAACCAACGGAATTCCCAACAATAACCCGTAACCCAACCCACAACCTGCCAAAGGATGAATACCGCATCGAAAACCGCACAAGGCTACCGGCACCAAAACACCAAACTATAACCATACCAAACCATCAGGGAACAACGAATGCCAAAGCGAAAACCTGAAGCACCAACCCATAACCATGCCAAACCCGCGAAACAACGAATACCGCATCGAAATCCACACAAGATACCAGCACAAACAATACGCCACAATCAACGCAAGGCAATCAAGACATCAAGAAAGCATCATACCCGCAGCTGCCTCCGGCACTGCTCCGTCTCCCTCTGCCGCAAGCCGATAAGCATGACCCTGAGCCTTTGGGGCTCCGCTCCATCCTGTCCTCCTCCTGAACTCCTCAAGGTGGCCGGTGCTAGAGCCTGCACCGGTCCTGCAGAAAGCTGTGGACAGTTGACCCTCAAATGTCCAACCTGCCGACACTGATAACAAATCCTCCAATCCCGAATCGGCACTGACTGCCGACAATCCCGCGCATAGTGCCCCTCCTTTCCGCACTTGCGGCATGCACCACCGGACCAGCAAACTCCGGTGTGACCCCTCCCACACTTTCCACAAGTGTGGCCGCTCCGATCCCCCACTCTAACATCAACGGTCCTGGACCGTTTTGGCGCCGGCTGCGACTGCATCGGGGCCTGCCCCAGCTCACGCAGTCGCAACTCAACCTCTAACTCACGCCGCATGGCGGCCTCCTGCAACACCAATCAGGTCTCTCTCCTCTGTGCAGACACGAACTGTCTGATATCCCCCCCTTGAGCATACTAAGATATCGGGACATCTGAGCCTGCTCCTAAGTGAACTCAGGGCAAACATCGCCCTCTCAATAAACATCCTGGTGATCTCAGTCACCGACTCCGAATCCTGCTTTAGCCCAAGGAACTCCCGAGCCAATCTCTCCCTTCTCATCTCGCGGAACATAGCGAGTACTGAACATCTCTCTGAACTGATCCCCTGAAACCGCAGCCCTCTGCGCGTCGAAATATGACCCCGTGGTCAATCTCCACCAATCCTTCGCCCCGAGCCTCAATAGGTTCAGAGCACACCTCACCTTCTGATCAGCAGGGCATAAACTCGTGGAGAAACACCCCTCCATGTCTGATAACCATCTCATAGCAACAATCGGGTCCTGAACTCCATCGAATGTGGGAGGCTTCGTATAATAGAAGTCCCGATACTGAAACCCCGACTAGCTCCTCCCCTTGCCGCTGTTACAGCCGCTGTAGCCACCGCGGCAGCCGTCTCTGCGAGAGCTGCATATCGCTCATCAAAATACTCAATCATGGCGGTCTTGATCGATCCAAACAATCCCGGAAACTCAGCCCGGAACAATGCAGCAACCCCATCACGCAGGATCTCACGAATCCTCGCATCCCGCTCGCTCGTGCTCGTCTGATCGATAACCCCCGACAGCACCGATCCACCCGGAACTCGCTCTCCAGCTCCCGATCCTGATCCGGATCCACTATCATCATGCCTCGAAATCTCCATACCGAAGACACCATACCAATCTCAGACACTTCCCAAAATCCTGGGATCCAACTCTCGCAACCCTACCCTAGAGACCATGGTTTCCCTGATACGCGTATGGGTCCTGTGCTTTTAGTAGTACGGTCCCATACTACCTTCCACACCTACCCATATTTGTATGAAGTACTACCACAATACCCTAGGGAACATACATAACAACTATAAACCCTCACCACTAGAGGAACACTGAGAATATCCCATAAGGGACCCTAGGCTACAGGCATCACAAATCAGGCAACATTATCATGAATTCCTGAAGATCCCTAGCCTAACTCTAGCATGCTGTTCTATCAAGCTCAAATAAACAAATATCATGTATGGTATCTTGGGGTTACTTACTGGCTCCGGCTGATCGTACCTCCGCGTCCTCCTTTTACTAAATTTGAAAACCATTTTAAATTTCTCTTTTTAAAATCCTCCTCGATTTGAGACTGGAGTCACACGAATGTTTCCCCCAATTCACTCAAACCAAGGCTTTGATACCAACTTGTAACGCCCAGAATTTCAAAACAATTAAAACTTTTCAAAATCACCCATTTTATTAACATTGTTACAAAAAGGTTTTCAATACATTATTAAACAGAGTAATTTCCCAGGTTCATATTATAAAACACCAACGCGAGGAACGGTACGATCACGCCTTTGCCTTGCCACAGACTCTTGAGAACCTGAAACATAAAACCACAACTGTAAGCCCGAAAGCTTAGTGAGATACCCCCAGAATACCAACCACATATACGCCTTTCCAGGCCCTGACCTTCCGGTCCATGTGTCTCAGGGGACTTCCGTCCCTGCTGGGTAAACCTTCCGGTCCTACCCACGCCGACCTTCCGGTCCATCACACAACATATTGCCTTCCGGCCCATAACATATCGCCTTCCGGCCCATAAGCATAAAATGCATATATAACATAACAAATGATCATATAGCAGTTCATAGACAACAATCGATCAACAGATCACATATCATAGCATTACTCTAAACAAGATACCAGTCTAGCCGGTCACTAGCATAACATTACCCTATAAATCAGTCAACATACTAAATGCATACATACGCCTTTCCAGGCCATGACCTTCCGGTCCACATAGCAATGCCTTCCGGCCCATAACATGCACTGACAACTACCCGGATTTCCATCCGATAAAAGGGTCGGCCTTGATGCCATAAACCCTAGCGATATAGTGAGGATAACTCACCTCGAAACTGCCGACTGAACAGATAGCTCAAGCTGCTCCGATCACTGATACGATCTCCACCCCTGGACAGTCACCAATGCACTGAACTCAAACAATAACAACAATTACCAAAATACCCCTAGAACCACTGGTAAATCCTTGGTCAAAGACAAGGTCAAAGTCAACCCCTGACTGACCCTACTCGCCGAGTCAACCCTATGACTCGCCGAGTCCCCATACTCAGAACTTCACTCAACCCGCGATCTAACTCGCCGAGTCACCCCAAGACTCGCTGAGTTCAACGACTCTGAGTCCACTCGCCCTTAACTCACCGATTCCTTAAGACACCCTTTCTACACGTCGAGTATCCCCTTTTTACTCGACGAGTTCCTCCTAGAAGAATCGCGGGGCCACCCCGACTCAACTCGCCGAGTCTGACGAACAACTCGACGAGTCCCAGTAAATCTTCAAGCTACTCGCCGAGTCTGTTCATCGGACTCGGCGAGTCCATTCCATGCAACCGCTCAAACTGCCTTCTAAGGTCAGAACTGCTCCGACCATTCATAAGTCTGGCCTTCCTAGACTGATCCACCACATAAGGTCCTCATTTCAGTGCTCATGATACACCCCATGATTCATAATTCACATTTTGACCTAAGGCATAAGATCAACAATGGCCCTTAAACTTTGCTCCAGATGCACCCAATCGATTTAGGGTTCTTCTCAGAAGGCTAAAATGAACAATGACGGCCAATAAGTGCCTCTTATACGTCCCAAACCTGAACGGTTAGGGTTTTCGCTAAACAGCGCAGACTCGCCGAGTCCATATCTGGACTCGTCGAGTCCAGTCGCGAACCCACAACCCGGTCTGCGATCCTACTCGGCGAGTCTAGGCTCCAACTCGTCGAGTCCCCTCTTAAAACACCCCCAAAATCATAATTATATCAATATTTGGAATTCCGGGCTGTTACAAAATGCTTGCCCAACAGCTCCTGAAGCTGAGAGAACAACTCATGCATCTCTGGTGGTGGTAATCGGTACTACGCCTTAGCAATCAACCAACTTGCCTCTCAGGAGGAACACCGAGTAATTTCTCCGTAAACACATTTGGAAATTCGTTGACTACAGGCACATCTGAAACCAAAACCACCTTTCTAAAACAAGTGTCAACCACATACACGAGGTAACCCTACACCTATGATGTAGATACTGTCGATCCCTAGCAAAAGAACAAAAAACTAATCCAACCCAGGTACCCTCTCCATAAATAGTCAATTTTCCCCCACTCCGAGTTTGAACCACCACCCTTTGTCCCTCACAATCAATCCTCGCACCAAACTGGATCAACCAATCCATCCCTACTATCACGCACACATCCCCATAGGGATATGTATCAAATGAATCGGGTACGATGCCATGGAAATCTGCAGAAAACAATCTTGATAAACGCTCAATGTAGAAACATTGTGTTCGTGGGCGATGGAATCCTGCAACGGACACTCCAAATCTCCAGAAGTCATATCAAAATTCATACTGAAAGACTGAGACACAAAAGACCAACTCGTATCCGAGTCAAAAAGCAAAAAATCAAGCAATGAGTTGACTAAGAAGGTACTTAACAGGAACAAAATCATAAGCATAAAAAAAATATGTCAACAGAAAATAAGTGGAAAGATACCGGTAACGAAGTTTGACGCCGCCTTGGCCTCCTCTGCCATTACCTGAAAGGCACGACCTCGAGCCCTCGGAGGCTCCACCCTACCTTAGCGTCCATTTGTGATCCTCATGGTAGTCAGGGATGAAGCCCACACTAGTATCACAACGAGCAAGGGACAATTAAGCTTCACATGCCCAACCTGATCATAGTGATAACATATTCTGGTGCCCGGTATTGGGAAATGTTGACGACAATCCCAGGAAATATGGCCCTCCCTGCCACATTTGTGGCACACTGAAGCAAACCGACAACCACCTTCATGAACCTTGTCGCAGTTTCCACAAGTGCGGACCCTATGACCTCCTGATCACCAATCAACGTGCTTGACATGGTACGTTGTAGGCTAGAACTGAACTGGAGCCTTCCCCTACTACCTCATACGGGTCTCTATCTCAATCTCCCATCTCGTCGCGGCATCTTGAAGCTTGGTGAGGGTACTCTAACGTTGGGTAGACACAAGCTGTTGGATATTCATCTTAAGCATTCTCAAGTATCAAGTCATCCGGACCTGCTCCGTAGCAACAAACTTAAGACATAAAAGAGCCCTCTCCATAAACATCTTGGTGATCACCACCACCATCTCAGTCGCCTGCCTCAAATCCAAATACTCCTAGGCCAATCTATCCCTCTGTATGAAGGGAACATACCCTGTGCGAAACATATCGGAGAACTGCTCCTAAGTAATAGTAGTCCTTTGCTCAAGAGTATAGGAATCGGTCACCAGGTTCCACCAGTCCTTTGCGCCCAATCGATCGAGGTTTAGGGTGCACCTGACCTTCTAGTCCTCTAGATAGGAACAGGTGAACAAGCAGCCCTCCACATCAGAAATCCACCTCATAGCCACAATTGGGTCCTTGACCACATCAAACTCCAGGGGCTTCGTGTTGTTGTAGTCCCGGTACTGAAATGAACCTCCTCCTCGGCCTCCTATAGCAACGAAAATTACGGTGGTTGTAGAAGTTGTAGCCTCAGCCACGACGACGTACCGCTCAACAAACAACTCAATCATAACGGTCTTGATAGACCCAAAAACCATAGGGATGGCACCCCGGACGACAGCAACTACCTCAGTAGCGATCAACTCACGGATGTCTTCATCTGTCAATCTTGGCTTATCTCGGCCACCAGCTCTAAAACCAGATCCTCTCGTGAACACCATACCAAAATGAAACTATATATATATATATATATATATATATATATATATATATATATATATATATATATATCATAAAATTCTATGGTTCATACAATTTCAACCATCACAGAGAGGTTAATCCCTCAGGGTTTATGACTTCATTGTTACATGTACGGGTCTTATGCTTTCAATAGTACATGCCCATACTACCTTCCACACCTAGCCGTATTTGTCTCAATAGATCATCACAAACTACCCAAAAATAAACCTACAACTAAGATACACATACATCATGTACCCACTCTCTCGAGAGTGGCTAATCATCCCTCATCTGGCCGGCTGCTTGCATTCTCACTCATGGATCTTCCACCAATCCTGTAGCCATTGGATCCCATAGATATTCGAATACTTGATTCTACCGTTATCCTACAACCAAACAAGGAACAGGAAATAAGGCTAAACCAAACATTCTCAGGCTGTAGAATCTTAGTTATGTACAACTATGATGCAAACACTAAGCAACTACATTAATGATCTCAATATCATCTAACTTATCTAAAGTCATCCTAGGCTATCATGCATCATACATCAGACAATTCTATCTTGCAATTCCTAAAGATCCCTACCTAATCACTAACATGTAGTTCTATTATAGACATCATAACCTATAACAATGTGGGTATCTTGGGGTATACTTTCTTGCTCCGGCTGATTGTACACATCTCATCCTTTTTTTCATCCTTGAAACATATTTGAAAAACCAATTGAAAAACAATTTTGAAATTTGTTTTGAAAACATTTACAGATCCGTAGTTTGAGTCTGAATTCACACGAATGCTAATCTAATTCTCTCAAACCATGTCTCTGATACCAACTTCTAACATCCCAAAAATCACAATATAATTTTCATTTTTAATTAAGGAAAAATCATTGTTTTCTAACATCCGCCAAGATAAAACCAAGTATCAAATACAAATATCCCATAATCATAGTGTAACAAAATCTCCCAAACATATCATCGAAGGATGTGTACGATCATGCGTTTTCTTTTCCTTGATCATCTGAGGTACCTAAAACAATAAACTTAAACTATAAGACAAAGCTTAGTGAGTTCCCCCAAAGCACCACCACACAAAATAAAACACATACAATCATGCATGTTGGGTCTATCAGCCATCAGATTGGAATACCCTTGGGTCCACAGCCATCAGTCTGAATTACCCATGAGTCCACAACATAAGTCTGGGTTGCCCTATTGGCCCTCATCTTATGCCTGGCTTGCTCCCGATCCCACATATATGTCTAGCTTTCCTTTTGCCGATCACATCTTATATCTGGGATGCTCCCGGGTTTGTTGGCTTTTCATAGAGCAGTGTCGCCTCAACCCAACCACACTATGTCGACATATGCAACAGATAAACATATAACCAACAAACAGATAACCATACATATCTACCACTCTAACACACACACACACTCAACGTAACATCAATCCAAGATACTAGGATACATAATCTATTAGGCCGACATTGGTGCATTTTACTTACAAGTTTAGTGAGGAAAACTAACCTCACAGTCTAAAAAGATAGTAGAAGAAGGATGTTGCTCCAACTGTCAAATCTACATGTCACCCATATAGAATAAAGTGACATAAAGTTAATTCACAACTTAAAATACCCCAATACCCTTGGGTCTAACTTGGTTAAAATCCTCATCAAGGTCATAGGTCAAAAGTCAATCGAGACAACTTGAGCTGGGTATGCCCGATGTACTCAACCATTACTGTCACACCCCAAAACCGGAACGGCGAAAACGTTTGGGGGTGGAGGACGTCATGTTTAGTATCACAAGACATGCATCATATTAATCAAAGTAATGAAAAATCATTTCATTAGAAAGAAAGTGTTTACAAAGTATGTGGTCACATAACATAGACTACAAAGTAAATAACAAAATAAGACATGAAGCTATACTACTCCATCTTCTGAATCCCAGTGCGCATACTTGTCTACTGGTCTCCTGAGAATACAAGTTATTTTGATAGCGTAGATCAGCATTTAAGCTGGTGAGTTCATAAGATTTTAGTGATGTAAGTAAGTTGTAGAAAGTTTTAGTAAGTTGTAAATTCTGTTTAGAAAAGTTTGCATGTTCCTCCAGAAAATCCTATATTTCCTGCTTTGATGAAAAATAAGTAAAAATGACTCTACAATCCTTTCTATGAGTACTAAATGGATACAAGTTATATAATAACCCAGAGTAAACAAACAATCGATTGTGTGTATCTTCCTTAAGCCCACAACCAAATAAGGAACAGGAAGTAAGGCGGAAAGCACACATCCCATTGTTTGTTAGATCATTGTTGTATATAACCCTGGCGTATTCACTTGGTACTCATGGAGTTAACTATAATAGTTCCTTTATATTTGATGAAAAGATTCTTTAAGAAAACCCTTATTTCTTTTAGTATAAATGGTAACCACAGTGGTTCCTTCTATAATCACTTAGTTTATACTAGCTATATATAATCCAATATCGAATAGATAGTTAATTGTGTGAATCTGCCCTAAGCCCATAACCAAACAAGGAACAGGAAGTAAGGCAGAAAGCATACATCCAACTACTTATCGGGTATTAATTATATATAACCCTGATGTATAAACTAAGGTATTATAGAGTTAACCACCTAAGGTCCTTTAAGTTTATATTGGTTTAATAAAATGGATTAAACCCTTTACTGGTAAGTTTCTAGTTTTGTCTACCAAATGTTCTATTTGAAAAGTATGTTTTGTACTAGAAAACGGTGTATTGAATTTGTATACTATGATCTGGCCCATACCTGGTACCCTTTATGATTACTTGGTGTATACGGAACATATATGTAGCTAAGATCAGATAGATAGTAGGTTGGGTGAATCTGCTCTAAGCCCACAACCAAACAAGGAACAGGAAAAGAAGCGGAAAGCACACATCCTACTACCTGTCGGATCCGATTAATATATATCCTTGATGTATACACTAAGGAATCATAAAGTTAGCATTATAGGCCTCCTCTTCTACTGAATGTACTAGACTCGACTGATCTGTTTGTCGTTTGTAAAATGTAAGTTTTCCCTAGTTTATAACTATCTTAACTCGAAAATAGTTTGCATTAACTTTCAAGTGGAATTGTCACAATATGAAATTAATGGGAAAAATAAAAGTATACAGTTGTCTTTTAAATTGACATACTGAAGTACTTGTTCATGTTATTAGTATGTTATGAGTTTGGTATATATTCAGTTGTTTTATTTATTAATATCCGGTACTTTGTAGATGTACCCCGTATATATATATATATATATATATATATATATATATATATATATATATATATATATATATATATATATATATATATAACCATTATACTACTTTTATTATCACCTTTTGTTTAGAACAATGAGTTAGTGATTCGTTCCCTTCCTAGGTTAACGGGAATCCTTAGTATAATTAAATTAAATCATGATTTGTTCTTCTGATATAGTATCTTAGTATGTTCTCCTTGTATAGTGTATAGTATTTCTCTCTGTTGTATTGTATCTACCTCCCTGTTTCTCTTTATAGTATGCTCTAGTATATAGTATGAACTGAACCTCTAAACTATACCCCTTATAGTTTACTAGTGTTTTACTTGAACTGTTATTGAAAAGACTCATTTTACTACTAAATTATGTTTGTACTTTAAAAACGGAGTTTTGTTAAACTATAAAGTAACATAACTTTAAAAGAGTTTTTGAAATGTTTTGATCACTTATAAAAGACATAAGCAATCTTTTGAAAGATGTTTATAGCAAACATTTACACAATTATCATTGTGTTCAACTTGTATCCCCCCCCCCCCCCTTTAAAAGCATTTAAAACAGTTAAAAGATTCATTATAGGGGTATAAACTCACCTTATGTGGGTGATTCAAACAAATATGCGCGTATGGATGAGAAGTTCCACGAATGAAGTCCCGAAACACAAACGAGTCCTAAATGACATATATGGCATATATTGGCATGAATATAGTGTTTAGAAGCAGCCACACGCAAGGAAACACCCCTAGGGACTAGGAAACACTTGGACCAAGTGTTAGAATCACATGTGATCCATCTAAGGGAAGTTTAAGGCCACTATTAGGTGTTTACAGACATGGAGTTTATGGTCGTAAACTCATGGTAAATTTTTTTTTAAGAGGGTGTTTGAATGCTAGGGAAATTTGAGGGACCATTGCTCTACACAAGGATGAGCAAAACTAATTTATTGGAAGGTGTTGAGGTGTTTACGGCCACACCATATAGTGTATGGTCGTAAACTCTCCAAATGGTCTCATTTTGGGTCATAAAGGCAAGGGGTTTCAAAGGTTCAAGTGTTCCAAGGTTTACCAAGGGTCTATAAGTGTTTAAGGCTCATGTTAAGACCAAAACAAGGGTTTACGGCCAAGGGAGATACTCTTGGCCATAAACTCTCTTTGATGTTGAGTTTGGTGATGTTTCAAGGCTAGGGTCTAGTGATTAACATGCCTAACTAGATGATAGATGGAGTACTCACCCTTTTGAGGGCCATTGATGATTTTTCGGCCACCAAGAACAAGTGTGTGTTCTTGGTGAAAGATGAAGATCTAGCCAAAAGATGTTTTTCATGGATGAAATCAAAGGGTGATTAATGAGTAAGAAGGATAACAACTAGAAGGAAGAATTACTACGTTTTTGAAGATCTAAGATAAAAGGCTTGATGATACTTAAGAGAGAATGGAGTTTTCTTGAGTTGAAAGTGTGAATAATGAAGACAAGTTGAAGGGAAGGAGTCTTATGGTGGGACTTTACGGCCCACCTTGAGTTTACGGCTGTAAACTCATGTGTTGTGGCCATAAACATCCTTTTGGTGGTGTAGAGGCTTGAATGTTGCACAGTGTCTCTAGCAAGTACATTCTAACACTCAGTCCTTAAGTGTACTAGGCTTAAAACCCAATAGAATGACCCTTAACAAGGCTAGAAGGCAATAATTTCTCGGGTTGTCACAATTACGCCCTGCACAGAGTATTCATTTGGCCAGATTATGGGGTCTTGACCAGGTACGTGCACCGTACCCTTTAGTACGCCCAATGTACTTGGCTACCACCTTTTCTCCTATATTAAGTGCTTAATATATGAAGTCCTTTCGTCCAAAGCCTAGATCCAGTCCCAAATAACATCTTAAATCATAAATTTTCCAACTTTATGATCTTGCATGGTTATTAAATGCCCTACACCAAAACCCTAACATATCCTAAGGTTCTAAGCCACCAAAATGGATGCATGGAGGGATGTGAACAATCAAGAACCCATTTTTATAACTCAAGACACTCTAAAACGTCCAAAAGGACAACTCATTTGGTCCAAAGTAGCTCCTACCCAAAAGACCAAGATTATGGGACTAATAAGCACAAAACTCCACATCTAACAAGATCTAATAAGATAATCAACAAGTTTAGAACTTTATACCTTCTGGAGTTTGCTCAAGGAGTGTAAGACTCAGATCTACAAACATTGGAGTTCCTTCCTTGCTTTCTAATGACTTAATTCCTTCAAAAGTGGACACCAAACACCAAAAATTAGCTCAAAACACCACAAATAGAGCTTAGGGTTTGTAAGGGACGAAGTAGGAAATGGAGGCTGATGAGGGAGAAGGTGTTGGGAGTTAATGATGCTTAAATAGGGCTCAAACCCTAAACATTAGGGTTTGAACATCGACCATGTACGCCTAACGCATGCTTGGGTACGCCCAACATACGTACACAACTCCACGTTTCTCATTTAAGTGCCAAGGGACCAACTTTGCAAACAAATTTTCATACTAAGGGGTCAAAGATGTAAATTACCTGGATGATGAATGTAACCAATTTCCACATATTTTATTTATTGTAGAAATAAAAAAAAGTTGGATATTTACCGACAATGACAATGACGATCATCAATTATGAAGGATACAAGCTTCATGTGTAGCGAAACACCGATGACACCTAGGTGACGTCATGTGCCTGAGTGAAAGGAAAATTATCAACTTTGTGGGGGATTGTTGAAAATATAAGAGGTTATATTTAAAAGATGGTATTTTACGTTTATCCCACATATGTGTAAGGAAGAATGTTATGTGAGTTTATAAGGATTGTTTAGCCTTAAGCCTTTAAAGGCTTTAGTGGAGGTTAACGGATGGCTCAAACCTACATGTAAAGTTAGTTGGGCTAAGGATGGGAGATGCAAGGTTTGCAAAATGGCGCAATATAGACATACTTTGTACTTCTCATGACACATCGTTCTTTGAGGAGCTTTTATTTTTGTAGGTTTCTGGTCGGATCAGGTTGCACCAACCCGGTCAACATGTTGACAACACTTTGATTTCATGAATGGACACAATAAGTCAACTAGAAGTCTTAAAAAATCAAATAAAATCCATGTTTGAAATCGGATAAGCTTCTAGATAACAACTTCAACTTGTAGGCTTTTATCCTATCAACGAATTGGCATGTGACAGCCTATTAGAGGCCATACATCGTTAACAATCCTATTTTTAAGGCTTCTAGAATTTTCGAATTACTATAAATAAGATCTCTTAGGTCCTATTTATTCCATGTCTCTAACCAAAAATTACAGCCTCCTCTATGCTCCCCCTCTCCATCTACGACATGATTTTCATCATGTTTTTCGAGTATTCGTTTTGCGTTTAGCGGTTCTTCCATTGTTGAAACAAAAAATAATTGTGTTCAATTACAGGGTTCTACGTACGCTGCAACTTATCTTCTTTAAAGTGCATGAAAACAATTATGGACATGAGTCATTATGCTTAGTCTTGTCTTTTAATTTGTCCGATAACGGAACAATCTTTTTCTATATTTATTATCTGATCTGATCAGTAATGAACAATATTGGTCCTGGACGAGGGTTAGTAATTAAGTAATAATAATTGGATTTATTATTTACTTTGTTATAATGATTAAATATTTAATCATTTAATCATTTGTTTGATATTTTGATGGTTCATAGTTATTTTACAATATTAATTATCACTTCGTTCTATTATCTTGTTTGAAATACAATAATGTCAAGAATGTGTTCGTTGCATTACGGTAGTGGTTTATAGGGGTGTTCGTTTGGATAGATCGGTTCGATCCGATCCAATTAAATAAATTCAAATTGATTTTGGTTTTCAAAATATGGATCTAAATTGTCTAAACTAAATTCAAATCCGATCTGATCCAATCCAATTATAATTCGGTTGGATCGGTTTTTATAATTCGGTTTTCAAAAGGCATAACATTTTAAAATGATATATAATTATAATCTTATCTAATTTTTATAGAAGAAACAAAAACAAATTATTTAATTGTAATTTATAATTTATACACAACTATTAAGAATATATATTATAATTTAATATTTATTAGATAAAACGTTTTTGAGAGAAAATCATATTAATTGTCTTTATTAGGTGAAACTTTTTGAATTTTTTGAAAAGAATAATTTATAAAATTAATAAACAAGTATAAATATTTTAAAAATAAATAAATAATAAATTGTTATTCGGTTTTTTTGGACTATTCGGTTCTTATTTTATAAACCAAAACCAATCTAAAATCCAAAATAATAATTCGGTTTTGGTGAAATCCAAATCAAAAATCCGAAATATATAAACCAAATAGTCCAATCCAAATTGTCAAATTAGATAATTCGTTTTTATCCAAATAATAATGGTTTATTTGAAAAGCATCGGACACAATGGTTTTAAAAGTTCTGTCATTACGGGATAAGAAACGGGCAATCCTATCTAGTCCTCTTATTATTATAAATTAAGGAAACATAAAACCAAAATCATTGTTTAAAGTGGTGCTCCTAGTCGTTGTACGTAATCCCAATAGTGTAGGCCTTCCAAAATAATTATACTTGATAATTATCTAATATGTATTTTTCGAATATTTGAGTGAAAAATAAATAAATGGGGCATAGATAGTAAAGTGTAGGTGGACAAGTGTGTGTATAGGGAGAGAAACAGGGTGGTATCATGATCACAGTCGGTGGTGGAAAACAAACGTATTTGAGACGACCACCGTGACTTGACGCCGTTTCTTTTAATTATGCTTTTCCCTCCAACTTAAAAGTATATTCATACTACTCTCATTACAATTTTATCATATTCCATTCTTCAAAAGAATATAAAGAAACGATAATATATTACGGTTTAAATAACAGTACAAGTGGCAAACTCTGTTGGTTGTCCAGTCATCTTCAGTCTCAATCATGTGTGGTTATTTATCTAATTTTACAATGTATTAATATAATTAGAGAACTATATAGTTAAAATAATACTTAATTTTTTAAATAAAATATAAAAGGCTATAAGCATTTGAAAGACGTTTTATGTATCTTTTAACATGTTATCCGAAAAATAGTAATAACCTTTTATATAAATACTGTTGAAATTATGATCTATAAATATTATAATAAGATAAAAAGGGGAGTGTCTAGAAGCTAAATATTTGGAGGATGAAATACAAATGATTACCCCTAACAAATAATTAAAGCAGGTTAATATTTGTAAAATGGAAATCATTGGGAGTAATAATGAACCCAAGGAGACCAACTAACTACCCATTTACTACTTCTCTATGTGTAACATATTGTATTGATTAGAGTAGGGCAAAAGAATCACAGTTATTCATTTATGATCCCTCTAATTCTTTTATGCAAAATCATGCTTATGGGGTTGACCACAATATTTAAATTTGGTGCATTGTTTAAAAAGCAATTCTTTTCTTTCCAAAATAAATATGAACATCAATTTGTACACCAACGTGTAAGTTATGATTATATTAGTAAGCCATAGACAAAAGGTTCACACTTGAATATTAAATCTAAAATAAATTGACTAAGACAATTCTGATTAAATGACTATTACTACTTTTCTACTGGATTTTTTGTGATATTATTTTTTTCTGAACAAAATGGAAGAAATTAGTAGAAGCCTAACATAAAGATTACAATACGAGAGAACAAGTATCAAGAAGGCATGACTCCCAACTAGTCAAATCCATTGACTACTTTGTACATCGTATTGATATGCAAGTAACTCCGGGGCATTTATTCTCAAAAGAAAACTCAGTGTCAAAATTACCAAATTGACCAAAATGTTAAGCACACAACCACATTAAAACTGTTTTTGAAACGATCAGACTTACAAGATCCACCATGTGTAGGAGGATATGAAAGTCAAAGAATTCTTTGATAGTGATTCACTAACTTTTTATTAACAAAAAAAAGTATTAATTGGATAGCGTGGATGCTAAATCTTATATTATCTATTCGGTTGTAATTCTTTGTTAGCGATTCTCTAACTTTATAATAAATTCAACCATTCGAAAAAAGAGAAGACATAATAGATCATATTTAATATCATCATCCCATATTGGATACAATATTAAATAGGCGATGATGAGATTTAGTGTCCCTTAGCAAAGAAGCAATGGAAATCTCAAAACGAGCTCCTTTTGTGAGGTGAGATAGGGGATGGTGTGGAAGAAGAAATGAGGATATCAGGTGTGTTACTGGTGGGGCTGTTTGGTGAGGGGCGGGTGGGCGGAGAAGTTGGTGACGAGGAGCTGGTTTGTGAGTTTTTGGTAGGAGGGGGTTGGTGGGGAGTAGTGGCATTTATGGTTGAAAGGTGGGGATAATTTATAGGTTTTTAAATAAATGGGGAAGGGGTGTAGATATGCTAGGGACAAGGAAGGAGTATGAGGTCGAAGGTTGAGGTTCTTGAAATGGAAAAGAGGACTCATCAAATATAACATGGAGAGACAATGTAACTTTGGCGAAAGTTGGATCGAGACATTAGTATCCCAAAAATTTCTTGGGTACCTGAGGAAAATACAACGAGTGGATCGAGTGTGGAGGTTGTGAGGTATAGTAGGTGAAGGTAGAGTGCAAATGTCGAGGTATTGAAATCTAGAGTGTAAATGTTGGGGTGTTGTGTAACGACCCAAAAATCCAAGGTAAAAATTTCATTTTTAATATAAATAAAACACATTGGTAACTTTGTTCACACATATAAAATCATTTCAAATAAAACATTTATCAGAGTTTATTCCCAGAAATCACATATTGCGGAAAGCACGGGTGTATGCTTTGCTATCGTCCCGAGCTCCTCTACTTGAAAACTGGAGGTGCTTGAAACCAAAACTGAAAATCGTAAGCACAAAGCTTAGTGATTTCCTCATAACATACCCCACACAATCCACATAATCACATAAACGATATCAACCATGCAAGCAATGCATATAAACATATATGGATGTCGTGGACTCCCTCTAGGGTCAAACTCCAGGATGTCGTGGGCTTCCCCCCCCCCTGATGGTCTTATATCTATGTGTCATGGGTTCCCCTACATGGTCGGACATCCATCTGCCACGGGCTCCACCCATGGTCTTTACTTGGAACGTCATGGGCTCCCCCACATGGTCTGACATCCGTCTGTCATAGGCTCCCCCCCGGGGTCTACAATGCAAGTATCAAAAAGACAACTAGCATACCACATAACACATAATGGGTCGGCCTTGGTGCCTTCCACCCATTGGTATGGTGAGAAGACTCACCTCGAATGATGAAGCTCACTACAAAAATCCTTAGCTGCGGCCTTGACAACTCCCTGAGCTATCAATACAAAAATATCACCCAATTAGCAATTGGGTCTCAACCATGATCCATAATCCTCACTTGGGGTGAAATGACCGTTTCACCCCCGACCCATCTAGGTCCAAACTATAAAATCCATGAAAGCCCATCAATGGCCTAATTTTCCAAAATTGGGCCCAAACCTTCACATGGAACTACCATTTAGAACCCATTTTGTACTTCATAACCCTCCAGGGGTCAACCTTGGTCAAGGTCAAAGTCAACATCCAAGTCGTGGTAAAAGTCAACGCTCCGAGTTGACTCAACTCATCGAGTTGTCCTCCAACTCGGCGAGTTCCCATAAACCACAAAATCGTGATATCTCACATCAACTCGTCAAGTTTTCCCCAAACTTGTCGAGTTCTTCCATTTCAACAGAATTAGGACACTTCCAATCAACGCGTCGAGTTCCTCTAATGAACTCGTTGAGTACTTTAGTCTGTTAACCCCTTTCTTAATGCATTAAGCCTTTATTCTTCAGATCTAAACCCAATACTCTAGATCTAGACTGGAAATACCTTTTAGAAGGGTAAAGTTTCCATCTTTACCCATTAATCCCTTCCTAAAGAGAATAAGCTCAAGCCCTAACCCAAAAAGGCCAAAGTCTTAATCCAAAGACCACCAAAACTACAAGATAGACCAAGAGGTCATAGATCTGGACTCTAGGGACAAAAAGATCACGTAAAGTTCTAGATTTTTCTTCATGCATGTCCATTAGAAGCTCCAAAATGACAAAATGATGGTCTAAAGGTTGCATGGGACTCCCACGGCCATAAAATCGGAAACTTTATGCCATGAAAACCCCTCAAGACCCCAGATCTGAAGTGTTAGCCCACTTGGGACGTCCAACTTCTATGGACCAAGATATTTGGACAAAACCAAGAAAAATAACCCAAAAGAAGATCTA
The DNA here is from genome assembly GCF_002870075.4 of Lactuca sativa. Taxonomy (NCBI): domain Eukaryota; kingdom Viridiplantae; phylum Streptophyta; class Magnoliopsida; order Asterales; family Asteraceae; genus Lactuca; species Lactuca sativa. The sequence continues at coordinate 68,408,791 of NC_056631.2, read as the reverse complement.
AACAACTACAAGGCAAGGTTCAAGCTTTATACCAAAAAAAGTGTGGATGAGGCAAGGATTCTGGATCTACAAGCTCCTTCGTATACCATCAAGCTTTTCCTTCTTCCAATGGCTTCGACACACACCAAAAACACCCACAATGGCTCACAATCACTCAAAATAGCTTTAGGGTTACGAGATTTAGGGTTAGGACAGTGGAGGTTGGATATGAGACTAAACCCTTGAACTTAAGTTATTTAAATAGGATGTAAAGTCCCGATTTTAGGTTTTCCCGAACCCATTCCAACTCGTCGAGTTAATTCTCCCCAACTCGTCGAGTTGGTCTTCCAAAAACGCACACTCCAACTTTCCAACACGTTAAGTTTCTTGTGCCAAACTCGACGAATTGTTCATTAGAAATGGGGGTTGTACTTCCAAAATTGACCTTCTAGATTCCAGGTGTTACATATTGAAATGTAGAAGGGCTCAAATAAGGGCATTGAAGTGGACTCCATGTACCTAGATTGATCCGGGTGAGTGAGATGTATGCTTCGGAATGTTGCACCAAGTTCGGTCGGAATGAGTACATCATACTATGATTGTTACACTGGTTCTTATGGTGTTGATTATGCAATAGTAGGTTGGGTTGAGCATGCAACATGAGCTGTGAACTGTTGGGCCTGGTTAATTGTGGTTTGTCATTAGCCATTAGGCTATGGTGTGGGCCATAGAGTTTGTGATGGATATGGATATGGTGGAGGAGCCCACCATGCCGATAGTGGCTAGTTTGGCTATAGTAAACCAGCTGCAGAACTGCCTCCTCCTGGATTGGAGTGTCATCCCTTATGCAGATATCGTCCTCCAGATTAATTAGGAGTTGCGACCGCAATCCCTGCCAAAATTCCACTGATTTCCATCACGAGTTAGAGGTTGTTTTTGGTTGTCTTCTTTCTTTTGTCATGTATAAGAAACTTGAACATTAGGGTTGGTAAGGTTTTGTTGTGGCGTTTGACAGTATTGTTCAAGTTGCAGCATGTAGCAATTGGTAAAAATAAGAACTATTGTGCAATGTCATATATTGTTTATAAGAAATGGAAGTATATTATCAACAATTGTTTAAGAAATTAATCATTTTCATTGGAATAATATAAGACTTTTATGAAAACATGATGTGTGATTAATTTTTGATTCTATTGTTGTCCGTGTTATGTCAAATTGCAAATGGTTTCGTGAAATCAAATAAGGAACACTTGATCGTGGAATTAAAATTTTTGGTTTACGCAACTTCGGATAATGGAAAAAATGTGATACCGTGAATCCATTTGGAATCATCGTTTTCAATACCATTAACGGGCTTGTATACAATATTGTTAGGAATCAAATTGAGTTATTTATGAATTAAGATGACGAAAAATAGATAGTAGTATTACCCTACACTTATACATACATAAAAGATATTTTGGACTATCAATTTTAAATTCGTATCAAGAGGTATAACCTAAATTTATACATGTATAATTAAAACTACCCTAGTATTTATAAGTTTATGTACTTAAGTATAGGTATTAAAAGGAAAATACATGTACAAACTATATTCTTATACAATATAAAAGGCCTAGCTACTTATATATATATATATATATATATATATATATATATATATATATATATATATATATATATATATATATGTCAAAATTATGAAGCCTATTCCAAACAAAGAATAAAATGTCAAGAACCCTATAATGTTACCCAAATAATTACTTTGATACAATACTAGTTATTCTCTATGGCTCACTCATGTATCCCATGCATTCACCCAAATTGCATCCATCCATACATGCACATGCACAAGGACAGCTCTAGATGATAAGAGTACAAACAAAATATATGGGAATATCATGAGGCACATGGGAATAACTAGCAACGAACTAATCCTAGAACTACTTCCTTCAGTCTTGTTATTTCACTCTATCTCTCATCCTCTCAAATATAGTTTCTTAGATATACACAAGTAACTAATAGTACAATACAATCTTAAGATAAATCTAGACATACCACAAGTTAGGTACACACAAGCTGAGTCCCTCTCATTACTTCCTTCAGTCATGTTATTTCACTCTTCCTATCCAAGAACTCACGATATGTCCCTCTCATTTCTTCAATATTCTATCTCTTTCCAACACTAACATATACACTCTATCATTCACTCAAAATCCTTCACCTTTCCAACCCCTCCCTCACTTCAAAACTTACAAAAATCGAAAGCAAAAAAGAAACTAAATGAGAGAAATAACACATATGGTTTATTAATATATTATAAGTTCTAATATATTAATAATATTATTTAATTAGTTTTGATCAAGAATTAATTTAGAATTAATTAAGTGATCAAAAGAATAACTAATTAAATATATGGGTAGATTATGTAAATCTTCCATATCTTATATAGTGGGCTAAAAGGCTCCATGGATTATCAAGTTAGGTGTCACCCATAGGATGCTCCATGGAGTTAACCCATGGATTGAGAAATGAAGATTCATGTTACATTAGGGTTTTGCCTAATGCAACACACTATATAAGGACCATGTCTCTCCCCAAAATTGGCTACACTAGTGATACACAAGAGAAACAAGAGGGTTTGGCCGATTTTGAGTGTGTTAAAGTATTCTCTCAAGTATATACTTTGCATTTGGTGTTGTGTGAAGCATTTGAGGCATCACACTTGAGGTGCTAGGCTCACAAGGTTTCAAGGAACACTTACAACAACAAGGTATGTAGTTCTATCTTTTATACAAAGAAAATTATACCCCATGTATGCTAGATAGGTTCATAACCTTGGAAAAACAACTTTGCATGATTATTAGACAAACATAGATCCAAGGTTATTAGGGTTGCATGTACACTTAGGAAGTGTTAGAATGCTCAAAACCCATCAGTGGTATCAGAGCCTAGGCTTGCTTGTCTGATTTTTGTGCAAACTGCTTGAAAAATCGAGTTTTCTGTTTTCTGCCCATATAAACTCGCTGAGTCCATGGGGGGACTCGACGAGTCCATGACCAAATGCAAGCTACTCGTCGATTCAGTTCATGCACTCGACGAGTAGAGGCTGCAGTTTTCAGAATTTCAGTTCTTGTTGCTGGAAATGGACTAGGAATATTACCATAAACTGTTTTGGTGTTTTAAAACCTGTTTTAGTTGGTGTAATGTTCATGTTAATCCATTTACAACAACAAGTTATCAAAATTACAAGTTTTTAAGTGTAATTTTTGATTCATGAAAGTGTTCATATTCATGTTCTTGATCTTATGATAGTTAGATGATCATAGGAATTATTTGTAACCTATGTGGTAGTTTAATTCTTGATCATAATGTGTTTTAATGGAGTCCATAACTTGTCCTCAAGTTATGGAAAACCAAGAATCTCACTTGAATTAAAACCATTAAAAGAACACAAGAGTTAGAAAAATGAAGAGTCTTCATTTTTATTACTCTATTTAACTCATAAGTTACAAAAAATGAAAATTTTTGAAAGTTTACAAAACTTGCCCTCAAGTTTTGGAACAAGTAAAGTCATATTAAAAACTTTAGTTCCAACCCTTAGAATTTTAAAAGTTAAAATTCAATCCTTATACTTATAATATTATAAGTTAATAATATATATATATATATATATATATATATATATATATATATATATATATATATATATATATATATATATATATATATATATATATATATATATATATATATATATATATATATATATATATATATATATATATATATATATATATATATATAAGATCAAAGTCATCTTACCGCTAGTACGCCTCATTCATGAACCTAGTCTATAAGGTGGGTATAAGGTTGTTGCCTATAAAATGGCAACTTAATGGGTGTCCACTCTCACTCACCGCTTGCTTGACTGGTGGAGGGTCGTTAGCCGAATGGGTAAGAGAAGGACTTATAAATTCTCATTAAAAGTATGATGAATATTATAAAGTAACTAAATGTTTTATTAAATTCTCAATCTTAGTTACTTTAGGAAAAATGTGAATAAGGTGCTAATCCATGAAATTACACTTTACACTTTGTCTAAGTCGTTAGTGGAGCGTGTATGGTTAACCGGCACACTAACTTGGACTTAACAAGGTAGGTAAAGGGTGACTTAATATTTATCATAGTATCGATGGAGCGTGTGTGGTTAACCGGCACATCGATTGAGGGGTAATTTATTAAGGGTACCAAGTAATTTGCATGGTTACTTCACACCTCGTTTTGTGATCATCGGCATCCCAGTCACAAAACTTGGAGGGCACACTCGAGATTGAATTGAAACATGCCTTTGAAAAGTTCATTGAATCTCAAAAAGAATCTAGGAATTTCTAAGTACCAAATTAAAACTTAATATTTAATATTTTTTTGGTGGAAATTGGTGAATCGTCATTCACCTACCTTTCAAATATGTTATTAGTTAGATTACGGCATACCTCTTCTAAGTATAATATATTGTGATTGGGTCCTAGCCTTAATACTACATTTGGGTGTTTTATTAAGGACTATCTCTATATTTAAACTAATCTTTTCTTTCTTCTCTTATCAGATGTCTGCAAACAATGCTGCTTCTGGCTCTAATTCTAGTGGCTCCTTTTCTCTTATGAACTTGTGTGGGAAAGTCACTTTTGATGGATCCAACTTTAATGAATGGATCAGAAACATCAGAATGATTACTTGCTACGAGGACAAGGAATATATCCTCGATAAGGAGCTTAAGGAGATTGATGAGACAGTTGCTACTCCTCAAGAGATTGTTGAGTTTAGGGCACATGAAAGGGATGCCACCAAAGTGGCAAGCATCATGATGGCCACTATGACCGCGGATCTCCAAAAATCCTATGAAGATTTCTACCCCTATGAGATGCACCAAGACTTGATGGAAAGATACCATCAAAGTGCCCGTCAAGAGAGGTATGAAATCATCTCCTCCATGATAACAACTCGCATGAAGGATGGAGAACCCATCACGGGCCACATGCAGAAAATGCAAAGATTTGTGGACCGCTTGCTAAAGCTTAATGTGAACTTCCCCGAGGAGCTAGCAATAGATATTATTTTGCACTCCTTACCTTCATGTTATGATCAATTCCGCATGACATACCACCTGAACAAGGAAGAGGTCACTCTCATCAAAATTCAAGGACTCTTAAAGACCGCGGAAAGTGGTCTTAAGGGTAAGACGGTTGTTACTACTCCTACTCCTACCAACTCCGCCCCTATCTTGGCAATCGGGAAAGGACGAGGGAAGAAGAAAAAGAGTTCTTCGAAGGGTACCAAGGTTAGGACCCTTGATGGCTGTTCTTCAAGTGGAACCAAGAAAGGTTTCATCACTCCTTCTTCTGACCCAAAAGAGGCTGAATGCTTCTATTGCCATGAAAAGGCACATTAGAAGCGGAACTGCCCAAAGTACCAGCAAGATGTGAAGGATGGGAAAGTTAAACCCAACCATGCAAGTATTTACACTATCTTATCTAATAACTCACCCCATTCTAATTCTTGGGTCCTTGATACCGGTTGTGGTATTCATATCTGTTCTGATTTACAGGGACTAAGAAGAAGTGAGAATGTGGAGCAAGGAAGAATAAACTTGATCATGGGAAACAGGAAAGCTTCACCTGTCACCAAGATTGGAGTTTATACTTTATCGCTAAGTAGTGGGTTTAGTTTAGATTTGAATAAGTGTTGTTATTCGCCATAAATGGCAAGAAATATTATTTCCTTTCATGCATTGTATAAACAAGGTTTCACCTTTTCATTTGATAATGAAGTTGGTTCGATTGATGCTTTCTTTAATAATGTTCTTTATTTTAAAGCATTACCTTGCGATGGCGTGTATGAAACAGTATCTGTGGTTGATAACTTAGGAAATAATGTATTGTGTAGTGATTCTGTTAATAATAATAACTTGGACAAAGCATCATTATGGCATTGTCGTCTTGGACATATAAGCAAGAAACGCATAGGCCAACTCCAAAAGGATGGAGTCTTGGAGTTATTTGACCTAAAGTCAGATGATAGTTGCGAATCATGCATACTTGGGAAAATGACAAAGTCACCCTTCACAGGTTCTTGTGAAAGGGGTGAAGGTTTGTTGGACCTTGTACACATGGATGTGTGTGGACCATTCAAACATGCCACAAGGGATGCTAATCGTTATTATTTGACTATTACTGATGATTACAGTAGATATGGATATGTCTACTTAATCAAGCATAAGTCAGAGACTTTCGAAAGGTTTAAGGAATTTAAACAGGAAGTCGAGAATCAATTAGGCAGGAACATTAAGATGCTTCGATCCGATCGAGGTGGTGAGTATCTTAGTTCAGAGTTCCTCGACTATCTTAGGGAATGTGGGATTGTCTCACAATTGACACCTCCCAGGACACCGCAGTTGTATGGTGTGGCTGAGAGGCATACTCGAACCTTGTTGGATATGGTTCGTTCCATGATGAGTCGAGCTTCACTACCAATTTCATTTTGGGGATATGCCTTAGAGACTATCGCCCATATTCTTAATCTAGTCCCTACAAAGAAAGTTGCCAAAACTCCTCACGAGATGTGGACTGGTAAAGTACCTAAACTAGACAACATCAATATTTGGGGTTGCGAGGCTTTTGTGAGGCGCGAGTCTCATGATAAGCTAGAACCCCGAAGCGAGAGGTGTATTTTCATCAGCTACCCACAAAGATCCATTGGTTACCTCTTTTACAGACCTAGTGATAATGTGGTCTTTGTAGCAAGAAGAGGAGTCTTTCAAGAGAGAGAATTTATAAGCCAAGGAGACAGTGGGAGGCAAATTGACCTTGAAGAACTTCAAGATTCAAGCAGTGAAGGAACTTTAAACCCTAGCCCTCAACTTGAGGAGGAAACTCCTATTAAGCCAATTGACGAGTCTGTACCTCTGAGGCGTTCCACGAGAGTTAGGAATGCACCTGAGCATTACTATGGTTTCCATATTACTACGGAAGGTGAGACACTTATTAGTGATGAGACACTAGTAGGTCTGGATGAACCTAACAGCTACACGGAAGCCATGGCAGGCCCTGGGTCTGCTAAATGGAAAGAGGCTATGGATAGCGAGATACAATCCATGTATGACAATCAAGTTGGGAACTTGGTTGAGAATGTACTAGGTCGTAAGACTGTAGGGTGCAAATGGATCTTCAAGAAGAAGACCGACATGGATGGTAATGTACACACTTATAAGGCTCGGCTGGTTGCAAAGGGCTTCTCTCAAATTCCTGGAGTGGACTATGATGAGACCTTTTCTCCAGTAGCCAAGATTAAGTCTATTAGGGTTATGTTAGCCATAGCTGCATTTCATGACTATGAAATTTGGCAAATGGATGTCAAAACCGCTTTCCTTAATGGAATGTTGACTGAAGATGTTTGCATGAGTCAGCCAGAAGGTTTTGTCAGCAACAAGTACCCTAATAGAGTATGTAAGCTTGAGAAATCCATTTACGGATTAAAGCAAGCACCTCGCAGATGGAATCTTTGCTTTGATGAAAAGGTCAAGGAATTTGGCTTTTCTAGGAGTGAAGATGAATATTGTGTGTATGTCAAGGCTAGTGGGAGTATAGTTAGCTTTTTGGTATTGTATGTGGATGACATACTACTCATAGGAAATGACATCCCAACTCTGTAGGAAGTTAAGTCCTGGCTTGGGAAGTGTTTCTCTATGAAGGACCTAGGAGAAGCTGCCTATATTCTAGGGATAAGGATTTTGAGAAACCGGAGTAAAAGACTAATTGGACTTAGTCAAAGTACATACTTGGACAAGGTGTTGAAGAGATTCAGCATGCAGAACTCCAAGAAAGGAAACTTACCCATCCAGAGTAATGACAAATTGAGTAAGACACAAAGCCCAAGTACCGAGGCTGAGATAGCAGAAATGAGTCAAGTACCTTATGCTTCAGCAGTAGGCTCGATCATGTATGCTATGACGTGTACTCGACCTGATGTAGCCTTTGCCTTGAGCATGGTTAGCAGGTATCAGGGGAATCCTGGCAAGGCACACTAGACTGCGGTAAAGAATATCCTCAAGTACCTACGGAGGACTAAGGACTGGGTCCTTACTCTCGGTGGGAGTGATGACTTGAGAGTTGTAGGGTATAGTGATGCTAGCTTCCAAACTGATAGGGATAATTTCCGCTCTCAGTCAGGCTGGGCCTTTACCTTAAACGGAGGAGCAATCACTTGGAAGAGTTCCAAGCAGGAGACAGTGGCTGATTCCACTTGTGAATCATAGTATATAGCAGCGAGCAAGGCAGTAAAGGAGGCAATATGGCTGAAGAACTTCATTGGAGACCTTGGAGTTGTACCAGCTATAAAGGAGCCCATGGAAATTTTCTGTGATAGTGAAAGTGTTGTTGCCTTAGCCAAGGAACAAAGGGATCACGGTAGATCCTGACACATCGACAGAAAATATCATTTTATCAGACATCGCATAGAAGAAGGAATCCTCGTGGCAAAGAGGGTATCATCGGATGAGAACCCAACAGATCCCCTCACGAAGGGACTGAGTAGGGTTAAGCATCTCCAGCATGCTCGGAGCATAGGGCTGAAGGATGATATAAGTTTTAGTAGTTAGATAAATTATGAAATTTGTAAAGTGTAATTGACATTTGATGATGAATAAAAGTTGTGTTTATTTATGAGTAAAGTGTTACTATCTTTTGTCAATCGTTTACTATATTTCTTTTGCATGTTTTGACTTCCAGAATAATTATGTTTGGTATATCATATTATTCGAACCTCCACAGTCGGTCATATGTCGGAAGTAGGTATGAATCAAGACTGTCATGATTGGTTGCAGAGGTCTAAGGTGTTGGACATGGCTACAACAATCATGAGTGCTCATAAGTTCTGAGTATTGGAATCAACCCACGCTCACTGGAATCACTTCATGGAATTTTATCTCAAGTGATCGTGAGACGGTAATATCATATAAGTCTTCAAACCTAGAGATATGATTTGTTACTTACGAGTTGGTTATGCATTGATTGTACGAAAACGCATTGGTAACTCGATGTTATAAAACGTGCTTTTGTGTGTAATTCAATGAGTGGTAGAACAAACATATGAGTCGAAGTTTATCTGTTCCTTCTTGGATTAGAAGCCGATATCTGGGACCCTCGATGATTTTGTTTTGACCTATGTACCGGGCCCGGTCAGAACTAAGTTGATGTGTTCAATTAAGTTCTTAGTCAAACAAATCGGAAATTAGGAAACAAACTGTTGGACAATAAGTAAGACATTGTTCCATGTATTTGTCCGACTGATATCTTGAACAGAGGATTATATGATCACTTATCTTAAATGGCGTATCAACATCTTCTCAGTTCCGAGAGACCTTGAAAGAGCTACGATTGCCGATCGGTTCCTGAAGTATTGCAGTTATAGTTATTAGACTTATCTAAGTGGGAGACTGTTGGATAAGGTGTCTAAGTCCATAACTATTTCTGGTAAATACTTGACCCGACCCGGCATGGTCCATTTGGGTTGCATGGCACCATGCAATTGGATAAACTAAATGAGAGAAATAACACATATGGTTTATTAATATATTATAAGTTCTAATATATTAATAATATTATTTAATTAGTTTTGATCAAGAATTAATTTAGAATTAATTAAGTGATCAAAAGAATAACTAATTAAATATATGGGTAGATTATGTAAATCTTCCATATCTTATATAGTGGGCTAAAAGGCTCCATGGATTATCAAGTTAGGTGTCACCCATAGGATGCTCCATGGAGTTAACCCATGGATTGAGAAATGAAGATTCATGTTACATTAGGGTTTTGCCTAATGCAACACACTATATAAGGACCATGTCTCTCCCCAAAATTGGCTACACTAGTGATACACAAGAGAAACAAGAGGGTTTGGCCGATTTTGAGTGTGTTAAAGTATTCTCTCAAGTATATACTTTGCATTTGGTGTTGTGTGAAGCATTTGAGGCATCACACTTGAGGTGCTAGGCTCACAAGGTTTCAAGGAACACTTACAACAACAAGGTATGTAGTTCTATCTTTTATACAAAGAAAATTATACCCCATGTATGCTAGATAGGTTCATAACCTTGGAAAAACAACTTTGCATGATTATTAGACAAACATAGATCCAAGGTTATTAGGGTTGCATGTACACTTAGGAAGTGTTAGAATGCTCAAAACCCATCAATTAAGTTGTGGTGTCCTAAGAGGTGTCAATTGTGAAACAATTCCACATTCCTTGAGGTAGTCGTGGAACTCGATACTAAAATACTCACCACCCATATCGGATCTGAGCATCTTGATCTTCCTGCCTAATTGATTCTCAACTTCATGTTTGAAATCTTTGAACTTTTCAACGGCTTCTGACTTATTCTTGATTAAGTAGATATATCCATATCTGCTATAATCATCGGTAAAAAGTCACATTATTTCCTAAATTTTCTACAACCATCACAATTTCATATACACCATCACAAGGCAATGCTTCAAAATAAAATACACCATTATAATAAGGATTAATAGATCTATTCTCATTATTAAAAGAATATCTAAAGCCTTGTCTATGCAAATCATGAAAAGAAATAATATTTTTTGTCATTTCTGACGAATAGCAACAATTATTCAAGTCTATACATAATCCACTACTAAGCTTTAAAGAATAAATGATGATCTTGGTAACAGATGACGATCTCCTATTGCCCATTAGCATGATCATCTTCCCAAGCTCCACATTCCTACTTTGTCTTAGTCCCTGAAAGTAAGAGCAAATGTGAAAACTACATCCTGTATCAAGGACCCAAGAATTAAAACGATGAATTTTTGGACAAAATACTGTAAATACCTGTCGAGGTAGTCTTGATCTTGCCATCCTTGATTTCATGCAGGTACTTAGGGCAGCTTGTCTTCCAATGCCCCTTGTCTTAGCAATAGAAGCACGTTACATCGTTTGCATCTGAGGCAGGGGGAGAAGAATTGGTTTTTCCTTTGGATCCACTATCAGAAGACCCATCATGAGACTTTCTCTTCCAAATTTGCTTTAAGGGAGATTTCCTATTTTTCCGCTTTCCTTGTCCAATAGCCAGGACTGGAGCAGCAGCAAGAGTAGATTCAACACCTTTTCCTTTTAGTACACTTTCAGCGGTTCTCAGCAAGCCTTGAAGTTTACTCAATGTAACTTCCTCTTTGCTCAAATGATAAGTCATCTTGAACTGGTCACAGCAAGGAGGCAATGAGTCCAAGACTATGTCAATAGCCAACTCCTCATTGAAGTTCATATTCATCTTCAGCAAACGATCCGCATATCTATGCATGCGTTGCAGGTGGGTCGTGACGGACTCTCCGTCCTTCATCTTGGTGGTTATGAGTGATCTGACTATCTCATACCTTTCTTGACGTGCACTTTGATGGTAATTCTCCATCAAGTCCTGGCACATCTCGTAAGGCCAATAGTCCTCATAGAACCCCTGCAGCTCAGGAGTCATAGTCGCCACCATAATGCAAGAAACCATAGTAGCACCCTTGTATTGGGCCCTATACTCAACCATTTCTTCCGGAGTAGCTTTGGTTTCGTCTATCTCGTTCAACTATTTGTCGAGGACATATTCCTTGTCCTCGTAACGCAAGGCCATTCGGATGTTATGGATCAAATCATTGAAATTGGAACCATTGAATGTGACCCTCACGCAAATGTTCAAGAGTGAGAAAGAGTTAGTAGAGTTGTTGTTGGAGGAGGATCCAGAAGCGTTGTTTGAGGTTGACATCTTGAAACATCCCAAAAATGCAAGCCAAAAATTTCATTTTTAAATCATTAATAAAACCAATAATCACCCATCATCATAATAAAAACCAAGGATCATGTATCTCAAAACATCATGTCAATACTATATAAAAATCATATAAGTAATCATCAGGGTCTAAAACAATCCCAGGCTGAATCTGTGGTGTGTGCCATGCGATCATCCTAAGCCTTTCCCTTTGCTAGTGGAAGTACCTGAAACCAAAACTGAAAATTATAAGCATAAAGCTTAGTGAGTCTCCCCAAGCTACCACATAATATACACATAATCACATACTAGGCCTAGCGCACCGGGCTGACGTCTGACATTCTTGGGCCTAGCCACTGTATCGGGCCCGACCCGTCATCAGATCGAAGTCAATTTTCACAAATGTCATTGAAAGGAAATATACAAGACAAAAACAGAAATTTATTTTATTTATAAAAATGCGGAAAAACATGTCCTTACAATCGCAATTACAAATGAAAACTATGTAAATATTCCTAAGCAATCTATCCTAACTCTTCTAAATAGCAGCTCAAAAATCCGATCTTCGAACCATGCGATCAAACTCCATTTATTCGTGATTAGACTCAACTCACTCTTCCTTTTAAGCTTCCTTTCTTTTTCTTCGATCCTACAAAACATCAAAATGTAATCTTATCACATTATGTATTAAGAATCTACAATAGGAACTTAATAGAGATATATAGTGGATTTTACCTGAACCAGAGTCATACATCTTGACTCTCCCATGTCTTAGATCTCTCAGGTAGTCAGGGCAGCTTCGCAACCAATGTCCCTTCAAATGGCAGTAGAAACAAGTGGACTCTTTGGGAATGACACAAGGGACAATCTTAGAATTTGCCTTTCTTTTATAGTTAAACCATTTGACCATGGCAGATTTCTTTCCCATAAGAGAAGAAATCCTTTCTGGACTATCATTGCCATTGACTATGTCCATGAAAGTTTGGGAGGTTGATCCCCTTATAGACCGGCTTCGTGAATGAGGTCTATTAACAGTATGACTGACTCGTCTTATACATATATAAGTATTAAGCTTTTAATATTATAATAGTATAAGGATGTATTTTAAACATTTCAAAAAACTATGGTTTTCAATTAATACTTTAAAATTTTCGAAAATTAATACCTTTTAATTTTAAAATCTTGAATATTAAAAACCTTGATTTAATAATTATCCAAAATTAAACAATTAATTTAAATTATTAAATCTTAAAGGATTTTCCATTAAATTAAACAATTATTTAACCTAATCCCTTTATCCCCTAGATTTCGAAAATTTGGGAAGGGCTAATACAAAATCCTAATTACCTACTTAAATAATTAACAAGATAATTACGAAAAATTATCCTAATCCTAAAATTTTGAAATCTAATCATGGGGAGGTAGTTATTTTCGATAACCCTAATCCCTTAACTTCCTCCCTAAGGCTTCCAAGACACCCTTAGAGCCCAAGAAAACCCTAGAACACTCTAGATTTTGTTCCCTACCTCTAAGGGAGGTTCTAGAATGCTTCAATGCTCAAATTTTGAACATTGTCACCTTTAGTCCCTTCAGTTTCAATTAATTCCTTTAATCCCAAAATTAATTCCAAATTAATTTCTGATTAAATATTAATTAAACAATATGATTTCTAATTAATATTATATCCATAATACATTGATAAATCATTTATCTTGATTTCAAATTAATTTATTAACCAAATAATAAATTAATAAATCATTCTTCTCTTTTCAACATTTATCTTAGGGTAAATGGCACAAAAAACACTTTTTTTACACAGAAATTTGATTTTGACACCGTGTTTTTTGTGTCAATTTTGACACTGTGTTTTCCAATTTGTTACAATTCTGACCACTTGACCGGTTAACCAGGTTACATGCTGACGTGGCATGATGACGTGTTAGTTTTGATGACGTGGCATGCTGACGTGTTAAAATTGAATTTTTTTCTCACAAAAGACACTAAGTTTTCATTTTTTTCGATTTTGACACTAAGTTTAATTTTTTATTTCAACTTTGACACTATATTTTTTTGTTCCAAATCGAACATCATTTTTTCCAATTTTGTTCAATGTTGACAATTTTCTATTTGAAACCATATAAATATTTTTTTTAATACATTTAAACCGTATAAATATGTTTTTTTTCATTTAAAAACCATAGTTTTGTATAAATATATTTTTTTACACTCAAACCATATTTTTATGTATAAATATGTATTAGTTATATAAAAACTGTATTTTATATTAAATATGCAACTTTAAAATGTGTTTGGAGGTTTGGAGGCGTGTAGTCGATCAAAACTTGGATATCAAGTTTGCAACTCATCAAATTTTTACATCTTATTAGAAGCTTATGGTTAGTTTGATTCTCATGATATAACTAATGCTTTGAATGTAAGAAAAAAGACACATTCTATTTAAATAAAAATGTGGTTTTTAAACGAAAAAAAATATGTTTATACGGTTTAAAATGTAATAAAAAATATATTTATACGGTTTCAAATGGAAAATAAACAAAATTGAACAAAATTTGATAAATGATGTTCGATTGAAACAAAAAAAACATAGTGTCAAAATTGAAATAAAAAATTAAACTTAGTGTCAAAATCGAAAAAATTTGAAAACTTAGTGTTTTTTGTGGAAAAAAAATCAATTTTGACACGTCAGCATATCATGTCAGCATGCCACGTCATCATGCCACGTCATCATGTAACCTGGTTAACCGGTCAAGTGGTCAGAATTGTAACAAATTGGAAAACACAGTGTCAAAGTTGACACAAAAAAAAAAAAACACGGTGTCAAAATTGAATTTCTGTGTAAAAAGAGTGTTTTTTGTGTCATTTACCATTTATCTTATTCAATTGTCAGGTTTGAAGGCAACCAAAAAGGACATTGCTACTATTAATTCAAGTACATACCAATTTTAGTTATGGACTTAGACACCTAATCCAACAAAAAAGTGGTGGGGTTTTTTGTAAATGGTAGATTTTTTGGTATAATTTGGTGTGTGTGCGTCCGGTATAAAAGTGTACATGTATTTCTTTGGCTGTTGATCGTTATGATTTCCGACGCTCACGATTGGTTCCTTGATTAATTATGGTTCTCTATTGAACATCACCATATATATATATATATATATATATATATATATATATATATATATATATATATATATATATATATATATATATATATATATATATATCATCTAGTGAAAATTAAATATAACATATTAATAAATTAACTTAAGATCAAATCGGGGTGACGGATTAATATAAGAAACCATTCTGATTAATTTTAGTAAACAACTAATAACATCGAATAAAACCAATTTTCTTATTATGATACATTGTTTTTTCTTGAATAAAGATCTGATTGTGTTTCTAATATGCATTAAATTATTTTACTTAGAACGTTTTATATATATATATATATATATATATATATATATATATATATATTGGGACCATGCAAGAGATGTTATCCCTACAACAAGAACCATTTCTTGTTAATTACTACAGGTATAAAATCCAGTTGGGACCGGATTGAGTATCATATGGAGAGCATACCCATTAGTTGAAAGTTGACTTTTAACTACTTGTGAACCCCCACTGCCCCTCCTAAGAAACGTAACATATATATATATATATATATATATATATATATATATATATATATATATATATATATATATATATATATATATATATATATATATATATATATATATATATATATATATATATATATATATATATATATATATATATATATATATATATATATATATATATATATATGTTTAAGTTCATTTGAAATTATACTAATTTTGTGAGACAGTGATATCAAATCTAAAAATAATTTTTAAAATGAAAAATAAAAGGAAAATTCGAAAATTCTTTTTTTAATTATTATTTTCGTCACTTTAATTACCTAAAAACAAATAAAATAATAAAAAATAAATATAAAAAATTATCGTTTTTTTGAAAAATAAATGAAATATTCTAATAGAATTCTACACTGTAATCTTCTAATGTGATTTTTAGAATGTTAGAATATTCTATTAGATTTTCTCAGATATGTAAAATATTCTAATATTTTATTAGAATATGTAAACAAAAGTATTTTTAAAAAAAAAAAATTGGTGTTTTTTTTTTGTAAAATATAAACGACGAAAATAATATTTGAAAAAAAAAATAGAAAATTTTCAATTATTTTGCATTTAAAAAATGTTTTTTTATCTAAAAAATGAGTGACTACGATTGCGTCTCAATGTATCCACAAAATTATATTGTATCACATGAACATAACTATATATATATATATATATATATATATATATAATAAAATCATGTCATGTTATATTTTGAAAATAATAATGATCCATGGTTTTTGGTTTTTGATGTCTATATATTTGGATTCCAACATCTTTTTGATATGATTCAACGATTTGTATTTTAATTTCTTCTTAGTTTGTAATAAATATTTGAAGTTTGGGCATCCTATTGAAAACCTTAAAATTTGTAAGTGTCCTATTTTATTTATATTGGTTATAATTTATAATTTTGTTTATATTAGCCTAATGGAAGGCTAAACTTTTGAATAACTTATGAAATATATTTCTTTGATTATGGAAAAATAGCGAAGGAAAAAAATAGTATTTTAAAAAAAAATTCTTGAACAATTTTAATCAAATTATCATTTTAAGACTATACTAATCATTTGTGACCAATTATATATATAAGTCGTAAGTGGGCCAGGGTTATTGCCAAGAGGTGTCGGCCAATATTTATTGACTCGAATATTCCATACTTTGTAGTAATCACGAAAGTACTGTTGGGTCTAATTGTGTTGCGTCATTGGGTTCGATCCTTAGCCCAATTTTGTTATTCGGTTTGGGCCTATCCAACCGTGATTATTTTATTAGGGTTTAGTATTTAAGGTGCATGTATGAATCCTTAGTAGACATCGCTTTTATTATTATTCTGATTATTGTACTACAAACCCTAACTCGCATTTACAATGGAAGTTCTTCATCAAGCTCTGCTGAGGTGTGACTACTTTGAATCATTAAGCATTACTTGATTCTATATCGTGTTTATTGTGTTTGTTTGCTTTTGATGTTTAACCTGTTGAAGATCTAATCGATCTAAGAGTTTTTCAACTCAACAATTGGTATCAGAGCAGGAGACTGTGTAATTGATACACATCTCTTTTGTTGAAGAAGATCTTAGGGTTGTTCCGCTTTGATTGATATTGTTAGAGCCATCATTTGTTGTTGACGTTGTTATTTAATTGTTCAATCTTACCCTAACGTTATTTACAAGTCTGATCTTACGCAGTTTTTTGAACAAAAATCATCATGTCAATGGATGATTCTCAGTCAAACCCAATCAATATCTCCAACAACATAGGATCGACAACAAGGATTCCTATTTTGTACACTCAAGATTATGAGGTCTGGACGCATCACTTTGAAGACTACGTGATTGGTTCAGAAGACAATGGATACTTGATCTGGGAGGCGATAACAGTTGGTCTATTCGCTCATTCAAGCATTTCAAGAATTGTCAAAACTCAAAAGGAGTACAATCAACTCGTTAATGACGTGAAAGACATTCCCCAAGATGAGAAAGAGAAGTTTCAGTGCAACATCAAAGCCTTAAGGATGATTAGGTTTGCTTTACAATCGAACACGTTTCGATTGGTGAGTTCATCCACAGTAACGAAGGAGATATGGGATAGGTTAAAGGAACTATATTCTACAGATGAAGATCTTGAGCATTCCATCCAAACTTTATTGCTCTCAGAATTTGGTGACTTTAAGCAGAAGCCTGAAGAGAAGCTTATTCAAGCTTTTGGTCGCTTTAATCATCTTCTTAGTAAGATGATAAAACATGGGATAGAAAGGAAGGTCATTGATCAAAAGGTCACATTTATGAATGACCTTAGAATCGAATGGATGGTTGTGGTGTCCACTGTGAAGGAACACGAACAATTCAAGGCTTACTCTCTTGCAAAGCTAGTGGGAATATTGAAGTCACATGAGAGCGTAGTGTCGAAAGAAACGAACATGGTTTATAGCATGGGGTCATTAGCTCTAATCTCCAAAGGAAAGAATGTTGCTGAAGAAGAAGAAGATTTAGATCTTTCTGAGTATGATCTAACAAGTGAAGATTTTGCTTTGATGGTGTCCAATCCCAAGAAGTTCATCAAAAGAAGATTCCCAGGCAACAAGAACTGAAATTGGCAGGGAAGCTATAGTGTTGAGAAGGTGAAGGAGGAACCGAAGAGTGTTCCTCAGCCTGAAGAACCAAAGAAGGAAACAAAACTTTGTGGTGACTCGGGCTTTAACTGTCACTATTATGGAGGCAAAAATCACTTTGCCAAAGATTGTATGTTGAGAAAGAAGTCTGAAAAGAATGACGATGATGACGAGGAAGCGAACCTCTTACGACAATTGGAGGAAATCAAGAAAAAAGGTTGGATCTCTTAACACTATGAATGCTTTAATTGTGCAGGGAAATACTTTTGATGATGAATTTGGCGGTGTTGAAGTTTGGTCGACTGATTCTGAAGATGAAGAAGTGAGGAAGCCCACTCATGACAGGGCTTTGTTGGTGAAAGAAGAAAACGTTGTTGGAAAGTGTCTGATGGTGACTTCTGAGGTGTCACAAATGAGAGGTTATACCACTGATGGGGGACGAGACGAAGCAAAAAAGAGAGAAGACAGGTGTTTTACAGCGAAACCTATCAGTGTGCAGATCAATGAATGCGATGAGTTGATCAAGAAGGTACAATTTATTCTTGTTTCTTTAAATATCCCCATCACAAACTATGAAAAAGAAGTAAATGGATTAAAATCTAAATTTTCTAGTTTAAGTGGTAGTTTAACTCAAACACGCGTCACAAACTCTAACCTAACTTATCAAATCAGCATGGTATCATCGAAGAGTGAGGAGAGGCGTATGTGGATAGAGAAAAAGGAGAAGGAGTTGATTAGGTCTAGGGATGAAACAATTTATTTGCAAAGAGATAATTTAAAGCTTTTGAAACAACGAAATGTTTTTTGTTTTGTAAGTCCCTAATATGCCCGTGTATCAGTCAGATCCGTTTGATGGTGCGGAATCCCAATCAAACGGATGATGTCAGATCAAATAAGAAGAGAAGGAGAAGAAGAATATTATGCATCTTGAATGTATTGATAATATGAATTAAGTTCCTTACACAAGCTTCACCCACACAAACGTTCCTTTCTCTCTTCTCTGGCCGTAAACTCCTCAGGGTTCATCAATCTATTCTCCTCACCCTAACACCTATATTTATACTTGGAGAATATAAGGTGTTTACGGCCGTAAACTCAGCCATAAACTAGGCCATAAATTCAAAAATATTACAGAGAAATACAATTGTCTAGAAAAGTAAAGTATAAACCATATTTTGACCCAACAATCTCCCCCTTGGTTTATAGCTTTCTTTTTTTAATGACCCAACAAGCTCCCCCTAAAAAGTAGTTGGCTTTTCTTGTTAATCTTCAATGGGAGCTTTGGCTTCAGCTTTAACCTTCGATTTCTTCACAGCATCAGGATGAACATATGAATCTTCAATGAATGACTTCATCTTGAGCACTTGAGGTTTTCTTCAGAATTTGGCTTTGAACGCACATTGGGTGAGGAGGCTTGACGTACTGATTCTTGAAAGATGATGCTTTCAGCTTGAGAATCTTCAGAGAGAACATCAGAGAGAACAAATCTTATGGATCACTTCATAAGGTTTAAGATAGCGGCAGACTGATTGAGGAGGCTTCAATGCAATCCGTCATATAATCTTCAATTTCTGCTTCACCTTGCTTCTGGGGTTGAAGGATTGAATGTTGAAAGAATAATCTTCATTTCTTGCTCCTTCGAATGCGAATTCTTTGATGCTCACGGATGAAACCTTGGCTCAGAGATCTTCAACACAAACTCCATGAGTCTTATCTATACCTGAAATCACTATTCAAGACGAAAACAAAACTAAAAGAAAACTTAGCACACAAATTAAAACAGAAACAAAAATATTTTTGGATTTTTGATTTTTCTGAACAAGAAATAAAACAGAAATAACTCTATTTTTGGATTTTTAATTTTTGATTTTTCTTTGATTTTTGAATTTTTTTGTTTTTTTTATTTTCATTATTTTTAATTTTTAATTCTCCCCTAATATTTAAATTAGACGAAACTATGAAGAATTTAACAAAAATAAAAATGATATCTAACTTTAAGAGTGATTTGGGATCAAAGTTTTTAGACAGCCTTTATCCACTTGTCGGTACCTTCTATCTTCACGTCTTTGTCTGGTCGATCGTCGGTATTGTGGTCCACTTAAACACGAAAAATTGTGACAAATTTAGGACATACTATTTGTTACAAGACAAGGTGAAATTAAGTTCCTAAAAATCATAGCTGATCCTAATTCCTTAGATACTATATCTTAAGGACTATTCATCTGACGACGACCAGGGATATTGTTGTCCACCTAAATTGAGCAGCGAGATCTATAGACAATCTGTATGAGTTCAATTTTAAGTGTACTAGAACGTGTTTCCCGCTTCCTGATATGCCCCAACCATCAAGAACTTCCAGAGTATTCCTTACACCGGGTGAGCAGACAACCATTCAGAGAGAGAAGAGATTCAGAATTCTATTGCTAACTACTTTAGAGGGGTTGAGAAGAAGAAGGTTGCATATGCTGTGTACCAGGTCGGATTAGAAGTCGCGCAAAGGAGACAGCATATGGCTAACGGATGAGAAGTATTTCACACACACACACACACACACACACACACACACACACACACACACATATATATATATATATATATATATATATATATATATATATATATATATAGCCTGCAGAGAAATAGAGTTGCATATGTTGTGTACCAGGTCGGATTAGAAGTCGCGCAAAGGAGACAACATATGACTAACAGACGGAAAGAAAGAAAATGATATTATACAGACCTAATTTATCGGAATTTACCAGTCGCCCCATCCAACCGAAATTAAGGACAGAATCTGCACATCGAGGAAAAGTTAAACCACGGTTCCAAGTACGGGTTCATTTAATGTGATGAGTAGATTCCCATATATATCTCCCTGCTCAACCTATCCGAGCATCGTATTGTCAGGCTGAACGTATCTAACTAGGTCAAGATTTGTCAAGTCTATAAATTTCCTAAGTTCAACTCTGCCTAGTCAAGTCCATTTAAAAATTTTCGTGCCTACCGACGCATCAAACCAGAGCATAAACCCTTCAACTTCGGGTACGTTACGCAGACTCAGGTTGCCTATTATCACTTAATAATATCACTTCCCAGAACATCTCCTCAAGCACATTTCATAACCAACATATTTTTGATTTTCTGATTTTCTAATGTTTTTGTTTTTATTTCTCCCCCTAAATTTGTGCATAGGAGAGAAACAAAAGTAAATGCGCAAATTTAAACTATCCTAAAACAAAAATTAGTCTTTAAAGCGAATCAGCTTAAGAAAAACTCAGGAGTATAGAGAAGAAAACAAAAACCGTAATTCACCGACACTACAAGAAAAAGACCCTTTTACGACGCGCAAACAACGACACTCGGAGATAGATGTTACGCAAAAGAGAGTAACGTTAAATAAGTGTCATCTCTTCAAAAAATTTAAGGATTTAGGTCGTGCATTATTGCGTGCCCTTAAATTAGTGTCTAATGTAAAAAAATAAAAAACACGGAGGGCACTTTAGCTAAAAGGTGCGTCGTCTATGAATGTCGTTTTATATTTTTTTAAGAAACGCGCTTCTCACTTCTGCTTAGAGGGAAAATGAAATCCCCAAATTTTTTAAACCCCCGCCTTCTTCTCCCTCGTCTCCACCCTCACCCACATCCATTGCCTCCAATCCTCGTTGCCTCTTCTAGTCTCAAACCCGATCCTCGCGTTAAATGGTTCAGTGACTGCAACTCTTTTCGATTGTAGCGCTGATCGACAACTACGACTCATCAACCGTCAATTGAAGCTACCTGTTGAACAACTCCTAATCGAAACCTCAACCTTCTCGTCTCTCCTTCCCCCAAAATTTTGAACATCCTCCTTCCTCTTCCTCTGTACTCTCTACACCCGCTAGATCGATTTCATTCTCTCCCTTCCTTCTCTCTACAAACCCCTTCCTCTACGATCGACTTTCACTCCTTCTCTATGCAAACCCTAATCAGACATAACGCATTTGCAATGGTAATATCTTCTTTCACAAAATAGACGATTGACCGAAGAACTAGCGCTTTTGATGAATCATGCATTACCAATAACGATAGCTACCCATCATAATTTGTGTTTTCTCTTGGACTCCACCATTCTAACATCGCACCACAACAACGATTCAAGCCACGAATCAACAGTTTTGAGTTTTTTGGCTTCAATTTTGAAGGTACGTAGACATGATTTTAAAGTTCTGAACTTTTTTCTTTCCTATGCTACCACTTCCCCCCTTTCCTTTTTATTTCACTCTCCTTGTAATTACAAATAAATTGAGATAGAGAGTCGGTCTATCGATTAATCAACCATGGTGGATGATTTGGTGTAACTATCACCTGTTATAGTTTTTTGAATTTTTTTGTTCGAACAATGCATGCCAACTGTTCGTTGAATTGCTCAAACGAAACTTCCATCACAAAAAATCAACTGATGGTCTACTTTTTTGTCCAGATTGCCCAGAGAGTGAAATATTAGCCGTTGGGATGGCACCTTATGCTCATCTGGCGGTTTATAAAGTATGTTTTGGTCTAGATTGGCCAGAGAGTGACATCTTAACCGGGCTTGATGCTGCAGTAGCTGATGGAGCTGATGTGATATCAATTTCTATTGGAGAAGAAAACATGCCTTTTTTTCAAGACAACATTGCAATAGCCTCATTTCAAGAAAAAATGCCTTTTTTTTCCCAATGTAATGTTCGGTAAACTGATGCAAATCACCAAGAGGATGAAGGGCCTTCAATGGTGCTTTGTTTATTACACTATGGTAGCGGAGATGACGGTGTTGTTGATAGCCCTAAACAATAGTCATCTTAAAAGAAATTATCAAAGAGAAAGGTACGTATCAGTTCTAGAGTTCTTATATAAAATTAGGTCAGCTGTACCCTTCTTATATAAAATTAATGAAATCGATTTTAAAAGCAAGCCATAATATTGATTTTGAAATCGAGCACCAGATTTCGGAATATAGCCCTGCCTGTTACCATTAAAATTTACCCCTGCTTCTGATTTTTTAGCTTCCTGGTCAGGCCGACTCATAGAACTATTCCCCACAAACCCTTTGACTTCCGAAACATCACCCCCATCCTTGTTCTTTCCCATAACCTTGTTACTTTTCCAACTTTGCCCCTGTTCAATCTTTGAATCATTAGACTTTCCTTTCATTGGCTCAATATTCCCATAATACCCCTGCCCATTTTTACCTCCTGTCTTCCCACCTCTATCAAAACTAAATTCCAAATTTTCCTGATTATTCCCATTATACCCTTGATAGCGAATTCCAGCAGAAGCCCCAGAATTTCCAATTTTCGGATAATTCCCTTTTTGCCCCTGCTTGCGGTTTCCAGCAAAAACCCCTGCACCTTCATTTTTCGAGAAATTCCCTTGATGCCCCTGACTCGAAAACTGTTTTTCCCCCACTGTAGCTTCTTTTGACAACAAATTTCCATTATTTCCTTTGGTTTTCTTCACCACATCAACAAACCCATCATTTTGTTCCTTAACTTCTTTAGTGCTGGCAAGAAGCACTTGCATAAGATCCATAGTAGCTCCTTCTTTTCCTTTCTCTATTTTACTTCTCTCCTCTTCTTCTTTCATCTGAATAGCAGTAACATCAATCGAGATTAGTGGAAATTGGTTTTTATTTTTTATAGTTGATACTTGAGAAAACCTTATATGTTTTTTTTATTTTGTGAAAATTAATTCCAGGTGAAAACAGAAAATGGTATGTTGTGTTAGAAAATGACAATCATACCCTTGGTCACAGTAGTCTCATATCATTATTTCCATTCTCACCTTCACTCCAATGCCCATTATTAGAAGAAATCAATGAGCTCCTTGCCAGCTCACAAATTGATTCTGTTTTCCATCAGATCTATAGTCATATTGTAAAAATCATACCTTGAGCTATAGAACTCAAACGGACCCCAAACCAGTTCCCAAAGTTCACAAATTGAGTTGGCTAACTTTCTTAAGCAGCCCAACTTCACTGGTAAGGACTTTATCTATGTGCAAGAATGGAATCTTTGCTGTTAGGTCTGATCCGGGTCTGTTCTGATATGTCATTTTGTTTTCATCATTTATAAGGCTTGGAAAAGGATCCAGAGTGATTCCAAGTTTCTATATGTTCCTGATATTATGAATTTAAGATCTGGAGCAGATGGGGTGTTATTTCCAATTATAAATTGGTTAGAATTGATCCAGACTCCAGATCAGTGGGCAGTCACCAGCTTTTACTAGTGTTGTGATTGTCCATAATGTGAATTTTATATCCGGAGCTTGGGAAATGCTTTTCATTCAATTCCAACTCTGAGACTTTCATTTGTATGTCCTTTACTTCTCTGAATTTTGGTATGGACGAATTCTACTCACAAGTTGGGTAGAATTGGCCAACCTCACTTGACTGTCTTGTTGGAGATAGAAGTGATACACCTTTTTGTAAAATTCATATTTAATTCATCCTTTGGAGTTAGAAGGAGTTCTTTATATTTCTGGAATCCTGAATAATCATAGTTTTCTATAAAATTTAGTTAAAGCTATGTTTCTGTTTTAGATTTTGGAGTAAATCCGTTTTGAACAGCAGGTCTGTTTTAGAGACCTTGCTGTGATTACTCTTTTCTCAACTCATAGCTTCATTACTTCTCCTTTCTAACCTTTAGTCCTTCTAAGATGGATTTTAAAAGTTTAAAATTTTTGCAAGTGTGCTATTGAAAATGAAGATAAACCCAATTGTGCTACTGAAAATGAAGAGCTTGTTCAGGTATCTCAATTTCCAGACATACCCTTTTGGGTTTTTCACTTTCCTGAAATACCCTTTTTGATCTTTTACAATTTCCAAAAATACCCTTCTTGGTGCCTAGGAGTTACAGTGTTACCAGTTGCAGTTGTAATATATATATATATATATATATATATATATATATATATATATATATATATATATATATATATATATATATATATATATATTACAACTGATAATGATAAGAAAACAAGGTAAAGGTTGGAATATAGAATGAAATGGAATGGAATGAGTCATTCCATTCCATTTCTTCCCTCTCTATTTTCTCTCTCTCTTTTATTCTAATGATCAAAGTTCTTGTTTTTAATATCAGTTTCCCTGTTCTCTTTTATACTTGATGCACCTTTTATTTGCAGGCTTGGCCTGTGCGTACTCCAAGGCCTGTTGCTTTCAAGCTTGTTGCTGATACCCTTCTTCTTACTGGACAGGTAAGTTTCAAATCTTTTTGTTGTGGATTTCTTATAGTTTCTTTTTGTTGTGGATTTCTTATAGTTTACTTAGCTTCTTAAATCAAAGAGTATAAAGCTTTCCTAATGTGTTCTAATAATTAAGAAAACGGTGTTTTTTTGAAAAATGCTTCTCAATTTATCTTATTAGGAAGAATGGAGAACAGGCCTCAAATCATATGTTATTTTTTCCAGTAACTTCCACTTCCTTCATGGGTTTGTAACAATACTGATGGACTTTGCTATTTTGTTGTATGGTGTATTACCTTGGATATAATTTGTTTTTACAGTTTTCTCTTTTTATTTAATTTAAATTTGGATATAAGTTTGTAACACATGGGATTTATGATTGCAGCAAACAATCTTTCTTTTCTTTCCAGACATGATTAAAGACATGTTTTTGGCTGTAGTTATTGGACCACCTGTTGTGGTTGCCATCATTTTGATAGTACAGGTATTATTCTATCTCTGAGAAATTTCATTTGCCATGTCATCAAAAGCTGCCAGATGGACTATTATCTTTCATGTTTGAGTTGGTTCTCAAGTTGTAGAAGAATAACATAAAATATTTTGGCATCTGAGTGTAAAAAATAATATTTGAACTCATAAGTTCCTTAATAATACTTTATTGTGTTACATGTAATTTATTACTTACTCATAATATATAATTCAATCTGATTATTGATTATATATTATGAGTAAGGAGAGCATTCTAAACATTCTGGAAACTTTAAAAGAAGAGGGAAATAGGGTCTTGTTCAATGTTTTAGCTGTGTTTGCTCTAAGGGAGATCAACTTATCAAAAGTAAGTTATTGTTTCACCCTTTTATTTAATATTTTTGTGATTGAATGAAAGTCTTAATGAAAGTAATTGACAACCCTTTCTCTATAAATGATGTTGTGATTGTGGGAGAGGTGTTGTGTTTTTCTCTGTTGCTAGGTAACCTTCTCAACAACAACATTCTACTTAAGCAGGTGAGTAATCAAGATTAAGGGAGACTTGTAATCATGTTTGACATTCCTTTCCAGTAAGAAACAGAGTTGTATGATTATTTGTTAGTTTTATAGAAATGTATAACCCATGTTAGCAATGTATTATTTTTGTTTAACATTTGAATGATTCTTTGTATGACATTACAATTTGTGTAATTTATTTTATTTTTTGAGTATGAAATTTTATTTTATATTATGCAATGGATTGTATTTTTTGTATATGGTATTTTATTTCTATTATGAGAAATTAAATGCAAATTTAATTTAAAAATTAATAAATATATAAATTTATTTTTTTAAACATTTAAATTTACGATACGCAAAAATGTGTGTCATCTTCATTTATGACATGGCCTTTCTTGACAGGGGCTTTCTTGATACGCATTGCGTGTCATTAACACGCGCGTCGTAAGGTTACGACACGCGAATGCGTGTCATCTTCCTTTATGACAGGGCCTTCCTTGATACGCATTGCGTGTCGTAAATGTGCGTCGTAATTGCGCGTCGTAAATGAGCGTCGTAAATGCGCGTCGTCTATAGACGACGCGCAAAAGCGCGTCGTCTTTCTTTATGACAGGGCCTTCCTTGACACGCATTTGCGCGTCGTCTGAGCCTTTTACGACGCGCAATGAGCGTCGTAAAAGGCCTTTTTCTAGTAGTGCGATTGAATCTGCATTCTGAAGGTCTGAGAACAGCACGCGTAATCTCAGAACAGATCCGAAAATTCTTCATATCATTAAGCACTAACCCCATTTGTGATCTCTTCCTTTCTTCCTTTCCCACAAAAGGACACATACTCTCAACAAAGTTATGTGTGTTGTATATTTGAGAGATGTCCCCTATTATGTGCCTGGAAAAACCACTACCAATAAACCGAAGTCTGATGATATGCCTCCATAGCTGCTCCGACACAGAGCGAGATCAGTTGGTCTTTGGAACCCAGTCCATTTTGAAACTGGGTCGACCTTTGTCATCCTTGCATGATACTCTCTCCCATGACATGTCCTGCTTATCACAAACAGAAGATTTAGAAATATTAGAGTCATTAGTTGATTTGGGAGATTGAGCCTTTGGTACCCATCTATATTCGGGTTTAACCCATTTCTTTTTCGATCCAATGGGTGCCTCAGTACTTGCTTTTGAACATGATGCCGGCCATTGAGATGACTTTGATTTTGACTTCACGGGACCATCTCTTGGATTGGACTTCTTGTCCGACATTCCCTTCTTGCCCTTGGGATTCGGATTCTTGGCCTTTGGAGTTTGATTCTTGGCCTTGGGAGTTGAATTCTTGGCTTTCTTGGCATTCCAGTCGACATTGTCTGAACGTGACCTTGAGGTGTTTCTTTTGAAGTATCTCCCTCTTGGCGCGTTTTTCCATCCTTGTGCATAGTAGGGAACGTATGCACGATTAGGACAATTTCTGGCAATGTGTCCAGGTGTTCCACAGTGAAAACAAGTCTTTTTCTTCACTGTGAAGTTATCTCTTCCTGCCCCTGGTGGCGTATCCTTGCCTCGTTTCTTGTTGTTCCCATATGCACACTTACAACAGGCACTTTGTTGCACTGGAATTGGAGGCCTATATTTCTCTACGGCAAGTTGATTAGAAGCAACAGATTTAGAGTTCAAGGGGTCGTTTGTTTGTTTAGAAGAACTCCCCTTGTTCTCATCCTCTGCTACTTTACCTGCACATGTAACAGAAGCATCAGTATTTTCAACATTAATAACTCCTCCTGACACAAATCCAGCTCGTTTGCCATATTGAAGATGTGCCTCCCTGTCAATTTCTTTCTTTGTCATGGGGATGGATGTGTAGTTATGATTGAAAGGAAGATGAACACTATCATACCCTAGACACTTGTTTTGATTCCTTTTAAACTGCATGCTTTGGTCTATCATATTTGCAACCACCTCACTTGAGAAATCATATTTTCTAACATCAAGTTTGGCGGTTTCAAACTTTCCTTTCAAAGATTCAACTTCAGCCACTAGCTCAACATTTTGTTTGACTACATAATCATAGTTTTCACATTTGTTACTGTAGTCTTCCTGAAGTTTCCTAAAGTCCTTAGTTTTTGCTTCTAACTCAGCCTTCAGGGGTTTCTGTCCTTTCCTGACTTGATATCCTTCATATCTCAGGTCCTCAACTTCTCTTTTAAATAAATCAATTTGATCCCGAAGAAATTTAATCGTATCTTCACATGATTGAGAACATGAAACTTCACATGAATAAGAACATGACACTTCATTGACCGGAAGGTTTACTGAACTCTTTAAAGCGTCAAGCTCTTCAATTACTTCAGCAGTACTAAGACGATTGAGATCTTTTGTCTTCTTGATGACAGCTACATTCATATCTCACGATTTTGGAAGTGAATTCAATAGCCTTTTGTTTATCTCAGATTTAGACAAGAAGATCCCAACAATATTCATCTCAGTAGTAAGTGTGGTAAATCGCTGCAACTGAGCTTCCAGGGTTTCTGCAGGGATATAATCGAACATGTTGACATTTTGTCTTAAGATATCCTGACGACTCTCTTTCATTTTTCAACTCCCTCGTAGACCTTAAAATCAATTAAAAAGCACAACTAGAAGCTAAGATAAAAATTAAACGTCAAATTTAAAATGCCTTTTTTTTTTAAAAATCAACCTTGAAAAAGTCAAACTTGAAAAAAATCAAACTTGAAAGTCAAACCGAAAAATTAAATTTGAAAATTTAAAAAAATTAAACGAAAAAGTCAAAGTTTAAAGTCAAAGGTCAAAATTGGAAGTCAAAGAAAAATTTAAGTAAAAAGTCAAAAATAAAATTCAAAAATTAAAAATTAAAATTTTTGGTTGAAAAAGATATTTAAAAAAGAAAGAAATTGATTTTGGGGTTAAAAGTGCCAAATTTCGAAATTAGGGACCGACTGGTAGTGTTTAAGCTTAAATTTTCGAAGGGAAATGACAAGATCTTGGCTAGCCGAGATGGTAAGGCGCGTTGACAGTGAATTAGAGGTCCCGGGTTCGATCCCCGACAACCTCAGTTCGCGTCGTGTATTTTTGCTGAAGCGCTAATGCAAGCCGACTCCTGAGCCGAGTCGTCTTCCAAGCCGTGATCCACCTAGCCGATCTGCCGAGCCGAGCCGCAAGTCGCAAACTCCGTAAACCGCCGCCGTAAGCTTTTTCCTGCCGAGAACTTCGATCGGCCTTAAAATCCGGTGAACCCTAGCCGTAAACGCAAACACCGCCGCCGGCCGTAAACTCCGGCCGAAAACCCTTCAATGATTACGTGGAAAACAACGATTTTTCGACTTTGAAGCTCCAAAAATCGATCAAAACCCTTTTTTATGAAAAACACGAAGAACAAACCCCCCTTATTTTTGCGAGATCTATCCAAAAACGCAAAAATATTTCGAAAATAAGATCAAATAATGCTCCAAAATAGAGTTTACGGCCCAAAAACTCGGTGTTTACGGCCGTAAGCTTGGACCGTAAACACCAATTATTCAGATTCCATACGAAACAATAAATCCTTTTGACTGATACAACCAGGCTCTGATACCAATTGTAAGTCCCTAATCTGCCCGTGTATTAGTCAGATCCGTTTGATGGTGCGGAATCCCAATCAAACGGATGATGTCAGATCAAATCAGAAGAGAAGGAGAAGAAGAATATTATGAATCTTGAATGTATTGATAATATGAATTAAGTTCCTTACACAAGATTCACCCACACAAACGTTCCTTTCTCTCTTCTCTGACCGTAAACTCCTTAGGGTTCATCAATCTATTCTCCTCACCCTAACACCTATATTTATACTTGGAGAATATGGGCTTGGAAACAAATGGGCTGTAAATGAGTTTAAGGCCGTAAGGTGTTTATGGCCGTAAACTCAGCCGTAAACTAGACCATAAATTCAAAAATATTACAGAGAAATACAATTGCCTAGAAAAGTAAAGTATAAACCATATTTTGACCCAACATGTTTGATTGCTAAAAGATTATATTCCAACATTACTCAATTACATCTTAATTGTGATTTAGGAAAAAAATACATCATATGATTTTACCCTTCCTTGAGTTCAAGGAGGATGAAATTGATGCCGATGCATACAACTGTGAAAATGTTATTTCTTCTGATGATATCTCTCCCTCTTACAAAATTGGCCTTGACAAAATACAGCCCTTCATAAAGTCAAAAGACCATAAGGACATGCTCAAATTTTTTTTGGATGAGAATGACAAATTAAAAATCAAAACCAAAACTATACAGAAATTTGACTCATTGAATGCCAAGTTGAATTCAGAAAACAAAATTGATATTGAAAACACTTCTGAACTCAATGAGGATGATGATATGAGTGTGATATTTGTAGAAGATGAAGTGGACTGTTCTGAATTTGTCAAGAGCGAACCCGAAACCAATAAAAATCTTATTTCTGAATACTCTGTTGAGTTCGCTCGCTCATCAAAAGACAAGACTAAAATTCTCAAGGCAAAAGCTATTGTATATCAAAAGGTTCAAACAACTCCAAATCAAGTTTACACAGTTCAAGGAGTTACACAGCAACAAACAGCTGAACTAACGACATTAGTAGAAGAAGATAATGTTGATGGCTGCGATGCGTTTTTTTGGTCAGCACCGATAGATAATGCCGAGGAAACAGAAGGTCTATCTCAGAAAACATCATGGAGAGTGAAAGGTAGGTATGTGGAAGAACCACTTAATGATCCTACACGATTTGATGTGCCAAGTACAAGTGGTACTAAAATTAACTTCGACGAACCAGTCAAGATGTCAAGCAAAACCTCTTCTAAAGAGCAAAAGTCATTCTCAAGTACCAAAGAGAAAGGCCAATATCTATAAAACTCCAAAACAAGTGTTAGAGAGAAAGCATCAACGAAATTTGAGATACAAGAAGAATCTCACTGAAAGGAAGCAGTTTTGGCGATCTCAAAATCCTAATTACGTTCGCTGTGAAAAGGCTTCTAAGTCAAAAGAAGAAACAAAAACAAACTCAGCTTCTCATATTCCTCAGAGTTATGACAACCGAAAGAAGAGTTTCGGTCCTCAGAGTCAAGACAACCGAAAGAAGAGTTTCGGTCTTCAAAGTCAATACAACTGAAAGAGGAGTTTCGGTCTTCAAAACCAAGATAACCGAAAACAGAGTTTCGCCCCACAAAGGCATAGAAACCAAAAGAGAAGTTTCAGTCATCAGATGGACGCTAACCGGAAAAGAAGTTTCGGTCCTCAAGATGTGAGAAACCGAAAGGATGGTTTCGTTCCTAAATCAACTATTGAGAGGAACCGAAGGGAAAGTAGTTTCAACCCTCAACCAAGTAAGGGCATTGATAGAAAGCTTAATACTGCTCACAAGTCTCATCTTTCTCACTCTCACTCACAGAATGATCGAAAGGGAAAAGAAAAGCTCTTTCTAGGAGTTGAAAAGATGAAGGTATCTGAACCTAAATTAGAGAACCAAAAAATTGCTAATGTCAAATCCAAAACTAATCCTAAAATACTCAAATATGATAAGCTCAAAGTTTTCACCATAAAAAGAAAAGATGAAACAACACTAATAAAAAGAACCTTTCTTGCTGATGTTTCTTTTACAATTCCCTGTTATGTAAAAGGCTCACAAGGACCCAAGAAACTTTGGGTTCCTAAATCTGCTTAATTTTTGTAGGTTATGCGTGACGAGCGGTTGGATAATGAATGGTACATAGATAGTGGCTGCTCGCGTCACATGACAGGAAGAAAGGAGGAGCTGAGGGAATTTCGGTCCCTTCAAGATGGTGGATGTGTCAACTTGGTAATAATTCTTTTGTCACAATCAAAGGCTATGGCATGATTACCAATGGTGATTTCTCAATATGAAAAGTGGCATACGTTGAAGGTCTACAACACAGCCTCATCAGTGTTTCTCAACTGATGGTTGGTACCGGGTTAAAGGTTTCGTTCGATGACGATTGCTCAGAGATTATTGAAAAGAAGAGGAACAATATTTTTCTGAAATCGAAGAGAAAAGGAGAGACATACCCTTTGAATCTCAATCCCATACGAGGAAAACCAACAGTTTGCTTGCTAACAAAGGCTCATTCAGACGAAAGCCGGCTTTGGCACCGAAAACTCTCCCATCTTAATTTTAAAGACATCAACAAACTGGTTCTTGGGGATCACGTTCGAGGTCTTCCTGTTATGAAGTTAGATAAAGAACACATGTGTGCCGCATGTGAAATGGGAAAGCAAAGTAGGCAGAGTCATCCCTCTCGAATCAACACAAAAGTTATTGAATCACTCGAATTACTGCACATTGATTTATGTGGTCCTTCTTCAATCGAAAGCATTGGCAGTAACAAGTACATACTTGTTATAGTGGATGACTTCTCTCGGTTTACTTGGGTGTTCTTTTTAAAGCAGAAATCGGATTCCACTCCCAAACTTAAACTCTTTATCAAACAGATAGAAGTTCAACTTCGAAAGGTAGTTCGCAACATAAGAAGCGACAACGGGTTGGAGTTCAAGAACAAAGACTTTGAAGATTTTCTTACAGAAAAGGGAACAACTCACAACTTCTCGGCTCCATATACTCCACAGCTGAATGGGATTGTCGAAAGGCGAAACCGATCTCTACGTGAAGCAGCCCGAACCATGCTGAGCTTTGCTTCTCTACCTCTATACTTCTGGGCTGACGCCATTGCTGCTACGTGTTTTACATAGAACAGATCTTATCTCAACAAAAGTTTGTGAATCACTTCCTATGAGATCTTGAACAACTGAAAGCCCAATGTAAAGTTTTTCCACGTGTTCGGTTCTAGATGCTTTATCTTTAATTCAAAGGATCACCGAAACAAGTTTGATGTCAAAGCTGACGAAGGAATCTTTCTAGGTTATTCCTTAACCTCCAAAGCATATAGAGTTCTCAACAAGCGTTCAAAGAAAATAGAGGAGACCTATTATGTTACCTTCGATGATAACTACGTCAAGAAACTAAAGACAACCGAAGGCTCTGTGGAGGAAATATTTCCCATTTCTGGTCAAGTTACGTTACCCATTTCAAATCTCTTTGAGCAGTACATGTTGTTATTTGATGAACCAGAAAAGGCCATTCACTCTGAATCTGAAGCTGTAGACAACAAGGTAGATCACCTAAAGAAGATAATCGATGACGCTGCAAAGAAAATGGCAGATGAACAACCACAAGAAACCGAACAGTCTAACTCAAGCGAACCTCCCAGAAATAGTTCTTTTGTTCAGAGGGAGGGTTCGTGTCCTCCAAATAACCAAGATTCATCATTCTAGGGGAAAGTCCATCATCATCAACACCAACCAAAAGCCAAGTCCAGGGAAAGTATTCTGAGCCTGAACCGGAGGAAGTATCATTGTTCGAGGGGGAGAATGCAAATTCAAACGATGATGATATTCAATCAGAACTCGAAGAAGAAGTGGATGCTGAACTGGATCCCTCTTATGATCCTAATTACCTACTACTCACCAAATGGACCAAAGATCATCCTCAAACACAAATTATTGGTAAACCATCATAAAAAGTTCTCACATGCTCTCAACTGAAAGCGAAAAAAACTGCATTATTCTCTAAAGTGGAATTTTGCATGTTTAATTCATTCGTCTCCAAGGTTGAACCGAAGACGATCAACACTGCACTCGATCATTCTGATTGGGTACAGGCCATGCAAGACGAACTCAATGAGTTCGAGCGAAACAAAGTGTGGAGACTGATTCCAACTCCAAAGGATGCTTCTGTGGTTGGACTTAAGTGGGTTTTCAGGAAAAAGATGGACAAGGAAGGAAACATAATTCGCAACAAGGCAAGATTGGTTGTGAAAGGTTATTGTCAAGAAGAAGGCATTGATTACGAAGAGACCTTCGCTCTTATAGTTAGGTTGGAGTCAGTTCATATTTTTCTTGCCTATGCTGCACACAAGAACTTTGAAGTATACCAAATGGATGTGAAGTGTGCCTTCTTGAATGGAGAACAAGAAGAGATGGTGTATGTAGAGAAACCACTGGGTTTCGAGAACGAGAAGTATCCAGGTCACTGCTACATTCTGGACAAGGCAGTCTATGGTCTCAAGCAAGAACCAAGGGCATGGTATGAAACTCTGTCTAGATTTCTTAATATGCCCAAGTTTAAACAAGGTTCGGTTGACCCAACCTTCTTTTGAAAGAAAGAGGGTGACCACCTTATGATAGTTCAAATTTACGTCGATGACATCATCTTCAGCTCCATAAATCCTAGCTTAACAGCTAAATTTAGGAAGTTGATGGAGACTAAATTTGAAATGAGCTCAATGGGTCCGATTAACTTTTTCCTTGGCTTGATTATTAGACAGGGTCCTGAAGGTATTTTTATTAATCAAGAGGCTTACACAAAGACCTTGATGGCCAAGTTTGGAATGTTGGGAGATTCAAAAGTGAAGGTTCCTATGGCGTTTAGCACAAAGTTAACACCTTCTCTGGTCCAACCGACTACTGACATGACCCTCTATCGTCAAATGATAGGATTGCTAATGTATCTAACAGCATGTCGACCAGACATAATGCTTTTTGTTTGCTATTGTGCTAGGTTTCAAGCTAATCCACACGAACCTCACCTGCTAGCTGTGAAGAATATCTTTCGATACCTGAAGCGAACTTCTTCGCTCGGTCTATGGTACCCAGCCAAGTCAGGGTTCTTTGTCCAAGCATTCTCATATGCTGATCTTGGAGGATGTGGACTAGACCGAAAGAGTACCATAGGAGGATGCCAATTTCTGGATGGCAAACTGGTTAGCTGGCAGTCAAAGAAACAAACATGTGTCTCACTCTCAACTGCCGAAGCAGAGTACATAGCTGCAACATCGTGCACCTCTCAAGTCATATGGATACAAAGTCAACTTCGAAACTATGGCCTGAATATGAAGAAAATCCCACTATATTGTGACTCAGAGAGCGCAATTAAGATTTGTCATAACCCAGTTCAACACTCAAAAACAAAACACTTAGCACTGAGGTATCACTTCATCAAAGATCATGTGGAAGACGGTAATGTGGAAATTCACTTTTTTAGGACCACTGACCAATTGGCATACATCTTTACTAAAGCCTTACCTGAAACCAGTTTTAATAAAATCCTACAAGGCTTAGGAATGATGGAAGCTGAATCTGTACCAAAGTCACTTTCGCCTCAATAAAAGTTGGAAGTGAAATAGAGCGAACGCTCGGTGCATTTCGGGTTCGGTTCTTTTGGGAACCGAAATGAACCAAACGCTCGGTCCATTTCGGGTTCGGTCTTACTGGACTCAATTCGCTTCTCTATTTTCAAGTGACGGTTTTAGTTGTATAGTATGTATACACTCTTTTCTTATAATTTATTTTATGTTTTTTTCTTTGTTTTCACAAAATCCAAAAAATTTTTATTTTTATTTCTTATTCAGAAAATCTTTTAAAATCCAAAAATATTTTTCATTTCTGTTTTTATTTCTTTTCAGAAAACACAAACCATAACTCAAAAATATTTTTCTTTATTTTAAATTATTCAGTCTTTATCTTATTAATGTATAAGGAACATTCTTGATGATGGAGCCGGGACAGGTATAATTCTTTATCTTTATATTAGCTAAGTGTCCCTAGAAGCATGTTGTTGTATGTTGACCCAAGCCTCTAAAGATTTTGAGTGAAACCTTAATGACGTGATTTACACCAATCATGTCTTCCCAATTAGGCTGACAAATTCACTCTCATCATGAGCTACCTAACTCTACTCTAACATGAGTTAAGAGTTTTTCTGCTTGGTCCTATTTTATAGCAGAGGTACATTCGTTCCTTAACTAACTTAATCTTATTCTCCATTAATCATTCATTTCATAATTGTAACCCTTGAGACTCCCAGCACTACGACTGGGGTTTATGGTTACACAACTTCTGTGTTTATGATCTTAGTTTCGTGTCACTACGTGCTGAGTGAAACTCAAAATTCAATTCCTATAATGCGTTGACGGTGAACAAATAAATGTTCTAGCTTTCACCTTGAATTAATGAAACCACTTTTGTGGATGTGTCCCGCAAACTCCTTTAAATTTTTAGAGATCCTTATGTAAATTTCTTTCACCAAGATTTTTCTTCCCAAAGGATCCAGATTTTTTTTTTGAGATTTCCAATTAATAAATATCAACAAGTTACTGATTATGTTACTAACCTACTTTTTTAACAGGCCACACCGGTCTCACAAGTACTTCGTTCTATTTTGGTCTTATGTCAAGTGTCGGAATCTAGAATTGAAGCAAAAGCCACCCTTAATAGCCTTATATATAAAAGATGCCTTTCAATACTTCTCAACAAGTACTTGATCATAATTCAACGGGAATCCACACAAGCACTATGAAGTCTCTCTTGACTTTGAAGGAGGAGATTCGTGCCCGGGATCCACTCCTTTATGTCTTAAATGAAATCACAAAATCCCACAAATAGTTTGATTTATTTCTTTATCTTTGACACTATCTTGCACGAAAGTCTTGTATTTTCCAAAAAGTCTTGGTTGGTTATTCACAAGCTATTCATAAATATACAGCTTCAGTTCCTAACGATATAATGCAATTATTTTCAAACGAAGGGATGCGTAACTATAACACTTTTGGTACTTATGGCGATAAAGATTCCATTAAAGGTTCAAAGGGTGAGTCAGCATGATGTCTAAACGATTGGGGGTTTGAAAAGAGGATATGTATGGAAAGGCACGTGCTTCTGAACCGTTACCCACTCTTGCGTCATCTGCTGCTTTATCGGGGTTGCTAGTTGTCAAATCATGCCTTTTTCGGCGATGTTTCCCAAATTGGTGGAATCATTACTCCGGATTTCTCTCTCTCCACTAAATTGTATATAAGGGTTTTGCTAATCAGAATTTCAGTCTTTACCCCTCTTCAACTCTCTCAAGCAAAAAGACGATCACTGTTCATCTTCTTCTTCTTCAAGCTCCACCAATGGCAAAGTCTTCCTCTGTCCAAGAAACCACTAGACACTCTTCTCGCAATCAAGGCCAACCAGAACCTGTTGATCGATCTTACACTGTTCCTCTACGATAATTACATGTATCAAGTGGTGGAATGTCTAAAATATTCCCCACTCGTCAAGGCTCTCTCAACGGTGGAAGTCTAACCAATGACATGCCTTTCCCAAATTTATTCCACTGCTACGTACGACAAAGGTGCAAAGAAGATTTACTTCGACATTCTCAACCAAAAAGCTTCGATCTCCAAGAGTCGATTTTGATCGTTGCTAGGGCTTCCTTCTGACGAATGCATGGTGAACCCTGATTCCATCTCCACATGTCAACTTTTCTTTATGTTCTACAGCATGGGGTACATTGAAACCCTAACTACTGTGACCAAGTTCAAGAAATCATGCCTTCCTCCTCAATGGAATAGCCTATTCACCCTTTTTTTCAATGGACTTTCTAAACGCAGTGCTAGATCTGATGGTGCTAGCAAGTCTTTCATGACTCTGCTTTATGGATTGTACACTGGTATCAACCTCGATTATGGTATGGTTCGATGGCTTCAACTTGTCCAAAGTTTGTCATCTACTTCTTGCCACACAGAAGTTTCTTGTGCCCGGTTTTGGACCATTATCACTCAATGGATTATGGAGCGTTATCATGTTCCTATCATGGCATACTCACTTCTCTCCTCCATTGCTACCTTTCATACCACTAACATCATTGTCACTCATCCGTCTAAGTTTCACTTCGTTGGCTCAATTCTTGAGGCAATGTATGCCTGTGTGTCCCCTGCGAGCAAGATTATTCAGGAATACAAGAAGCTCCCCTCTTCTGGTCCAAGGGAACTTTCTCCTGTAATGATTAAATATCTTGAGGAAGCAGACAAACCTGCTAAGCGGGGCAAGAAGCAATAAGCGAAAAAAGGGGGATAAAGGAGGTCTCGTATCAAAGGTTCATACTCCAAGGAAGCGAAAGTCTGAGAAGGCAGCACCTTCCCAGTCGAAGCAGAAGAAGACCAAGAAACCTGCTCGGAAGCTTATTCTTCAATCATCAAGCGACTCAGACTCCGAGTACGTACCTACTGGTCATAAACACCCCATTCCTAGCGAATTTGAGAGCGAAAGCTCAGATGATGAAGGTTCGGCTCGTGGTGATACCCCACCTCATTCTCCTACACCAGAGGTACATGTTCGCTCCAAAGCACCTTCTCCTCCACCTGTTTCCATTCCTATTTCCTTACCACCCATTTTCCCTATCATCACATCACAACCTTCTTCTACCATTCCCATTCCTACACCTATTTTATCTGAAGCTACAACTACAACCACTACTGGAGTTCAAGCTAACGTATCTGATACGGGGGTTCCTTCTTTACCACCCGAAACCCCTGTTACCACCAAACCTCTATCACCTACCAAATCAACAGAAACCAATACCATGCTTGGTGGTGAGGACTTGGATTTTGATTCTACTTACTTCAGTCCTTATCGTGTCCAAGGCGATGATGATGAAGACGTTCCTCTTACCAAGCGACATCTCAAAGCTGTGACTGATAAGCTTGATCAGTTACTTTCTTCATCCACTACTGGTACTTATTCAGAAGCTGCTCTCAAAGCTTTGTTCTCTTCTGTAGTCAAAGAGCATGATACCTCAATCTCCGATCCTGCAAAGGCTATTGCCGCCTCTACCTCCCAATGCCAGAAGGCTTCGCTTTCTGTTGAAGCCTCAACAAAAGACTACAAGGATGCGACCGCAAAAGTCGAAAAACTAATATCAGAGGCTCAATTATTTTTGGATTCTTTGCAAGCAGATGCTCAAAAAACGCACAAACAATGAACACATATGTTGACACTCTCACACATTCACTGGAGGCAGAGATGACATAACTTGAAGTGGCTTGAAAAGCTATTGAAGCTGCTAACGAAGAGCTTCATACTAAATTTGATACTCACTTAACTCGGCTTGAGGCCGAGCTTGCAGTCGAAAACAAAATAATGGATGAGCTGGACAAGTGAACTTCTCAGCTCAAAATTCAGAATTTATAGCTCCGGACCGCAACTAAAGAGCTTGAAGATTTAAAGTCTGAACGAGAGGTGATTCGAAGCTCCGTGGGTGATTTCCATTCAATCTTGTTGCATCTCCTGGACGCCCATGACTCCATTTTGACTATCTCCATTCGACGTCACTTAGATGAGAAGCTACGTCCTGCTTTGCATATTTTAAGTAGGATTGAGGGTGTTCCGGAAACTAGTGTTCTTCCGAAACAAGGGGGAGAAAAGATTCCTCAAGACAAGGCTAACAAGGCTCAACCTCAACCCCCTCCAGAACCAAAAGCTATTGTTGGACCGAAGGATAATGTAGCTTCGATCAGTAAGAGGGAAAAGAAAAAGAAGAAGATTGGAGAAGACGAT
Organism: Lactuca sativa; assembly: GCF_002870075.4. Taxonomy (NCBI): domain Eukaryota; kingdom Viridiplantae; phylum Streptophyta; class Magnoliopsida; order Asterales; family Asteraceae; genus Lactuca; species Lactuca sativa. The sequence continues at coordinate 68,369,043 of NC_056631.2, read as the reverse complement.
GAAGATGAAGATGATGATATTGAAGACATCATGAAAGGGAGTCCTTCTAAACCTAACCAGAAATTCAAGCCTTATGATCAAGAGATTCAGGAGAAGATGAATCTTTTGGAGAAAGAGATGAATGAAAAGGAAATCTTAGAGAAAAATAAGTCCATGTTTCCAGAATGGACCATTGAATTGCTCCAGAGGGAAGTCATTGATGAACCGAGTACTCACTGGCTTGAACCTGTTATGGCGTTCGATATTGAGAACTCAAAGGATGCTCAATTTGATATGCCAATCAACCGAAAGGCATTTATCTTTCATTGCTTTCTCTCAACGACTGTCGTTCCCTCTCCAGACCCAAAGGTAGATCGGGATTTATTGGAGTTTTATCTGGAGTTTGCTCAGCCACAATACTTGACATGGAGCCTAAAGAAGATTAAAACGGTCAAGGTATTGAAGCCCTCTTCGGCTGGGAAATTTGTTAAAGTTAAATTCAAAGTAACCCGAGGCTCGGATAGCTCGATCCATACTATTTCCCTGGCTGATCTACCGAACTTGAACCCGCACGACTGGATACTCCTCAACAATATTTTGTTATCCAATCCTCAGGAGTATCAGCCAATCATTGATCACGTCAAGAGAATGCTTGTTTGTTACATTCACGAAGTAGCAAAGATGGATAAAGAAATCGCATCTGCCATTCACAAGCGAACCACGATGAAACCAATTGGAAGAACTGGCAATGTTAATGCAATGATCAAGGGAAAGATCGATCCTAAGTTTCATACAGTGATGTTCATTAGGGGCGAAGGTCAAAAGTGCATTTTCGCTCTTATTGACAAGCACCTATTCTCTACTGCTTGCTTGGAGCACATTTTGGAGATCATACACAGATGTAATCAGAACAATGAAGCTGACAAGAAGTTATTCACCGATATGCTTTGTTGGTACATTCAGTTTCGGCAGACACTTCTTGCGATTATCTCTCGGCTGTTCAAGGTTGTGAAGCAGGTCAAGGTCACTCAACTGAAGTAGTCTCTTGCCTTATTTGACGCAAAAGGGAGATTGTTGGGTCTAACTGTGTTGCGTCATTGGGCTCGATCCTTAGCCCAGTTTTGTTATCCGGTTTGGGCCTGTCCAACCGTTATTGTTTTATTAGGGTTTAGTATTTAAGGTGCATGCATGCATCCTTAGTAGACATCACTTTTATTATTATTCTGATTATTGTACTACAAACCCTAGCTCGCCTCTATAGTGGAAGTTCTTCATCAAGCTCTGCTGAGGCACGGCTACTTTGAATCATTAAGCATTACTTGATTCTATATCGTGTTTATTATATTTGTTTGCTTTTGCTGTTTAACCTGTTGAATATCTAATCGATCTAAGAGTTTTTCAACTCAACAAGTACCAAACTATTTTATATGATTACATTTACTGGAATTTTATGAATTATTAATTTAATTGTATTTATTCTGTAACATCCCAAAAATACGGACCAAAATTTTCATTTTTTATGTAGCAATTTATAGAAAACATCATCAAGTTATTTCATTTCATAAAAAGTCGTAGATCATAAGTATCGATTTTTATGTTTGTAAAGTAAAAAAAAGATCAGATATCTCAAGGTATGTTTTTTATACATTTTTTGGGGTTTTAGGGTTCTTTTTAGGTTTATGCATTTCTATTGATTTCTCACTATATATATATATATATATATATATATATATATATATATATATATATATATATAGAGAGAGAGAGAGAGAGAGAAAGAGAAAGAGAGACAGAGAAAGAGAGAGATGTGGTATCAAGAGCGAACTACATGGAAGTAGCAAGCCAGTAAACTGAGTTTTAAGATGAAATTTTCAGATAAATCAAGATAGATACTTAAATTTAAAAATAATTAGAAGATGAAGCATTACAAGAAAAGTTGATTTTGCAACGGAATGAATCCGTTGCAAAAACCTGAAATTCTGTTGCAAAAGACGATTAGATATGGAATTTGCAACGACCCATTTTTGTCCCTAAAAACCTCATAGCGAAGGGTTTGCAACGGAAATAATATTTTTTACGTAAATGTGATATTGGAATGTCAAATAACTATTATATAATCAAACTAAAAGATGAATTGTATGAGAAAGAAAAGATTGGGCAGTGTTGAAGAAAAACATAAATATCAAATAACTAGAGTATAATTGAACTAAAAGATGTAAGAAAAAGGTTAAGATAAATGACAAAAATGACCTTGATATACCAGTTTCATTAATCTCATTTACCCTTTTGTAACAAACTCGATGATTGATTGTATAGAACCTTCTGTTTAACGCTTAACTCTATCACATATAGCTACATACAACCGTTAAGTGTAGCTACAAACTGTTTTATTCAATTACCTAGAAAAAGATTAGTAATCAACACTCAAAATAGCCACACAGAACTAAATTTCATATGAAAAGTAAACCGACAAAACACCTACCCAAAATCACTAAAATTAAACAATAGCAACAAATATGGGGTCGTTGGTCTGTCTATTAACAAATCTCAATCAATTACATATAGATGCATACATTAGAATTGAAAGAATGATACATTGCTCTTGTCTCTATAAAAAAAACATGAAAAACAGTTAAAAAAAAACTTATGCATTAAAAAAATGCGTATTAAATTTAAACATAAATTAAGTTCAATCTTTTACTTTTAAACACGAGTTCATTAGAATACAAATTGTGATTCTTAATTAGTTTCTCCTATTACAAGATGCTTCGTTCCTCCCTCTGTAAACCAATATGTTCCAATTAAAGTAAAATCAGAATTTTCAAAAAAAATGAAAACTATTTAATTGAATGATGTCCAATTGAACCTATTATTGTTCCAGACCTATACTAGTCGTTTCAGTTGAATCAATCGTTGTTCCAAAGTTTTTAATTGCTAGTAGAATGCTCTAATGAATCAGGTTGTTGTTAGTGAGTTCGCTAGTTTGCTCTAGAATATGTTTATATAATTTGAATACGTTCAACCTCAAATAAATATAGTCCTTATCATTCATTCTCACTAATCCTTATTCATTTTGTTCTCACACATCATTTTTCACTCATTCCCATTCTTACAGAATACGATTATCAAGAACACATTCTGAAAAATGAGAATCATAAAAAAGTCCATAATACCCTTATGGATGATTTAGTAAGTGAAAATGTGTGACAATATTAATAGTTATTTGATATTAAATGTATTCACATTACCAAAGTACAAAGTATCTTAATCATTCTCACAGAATATTACTACCCGCACAATAGATGTTCATCCACATATGAACCTATCTCTCTCTCTCTATCTATCTATCTATCTATCTATCTATCTCTCTATAGCATGTAGGCTTCATAGAGTAGTCCAGGTGTACTATAGTCCTTGTGAGGCAGGCTAGTCAGACTGTACGCTCAGCAGCAGTCAAGGCATGCTATAGGCCATGCGAGACAAGCCAGACAAACTGAAGGCTCGTATGTGTGCATGAATTTTATGTATATTATGGAGTTTAGTATTTTGGGGTAACTCACTAATATTTGGATTACAATTGTGGATTATAGCATGTCTAATGCATGTATTTCCCCAAGATAAGTAATAACAATGGAGGAAATGAGGTCAAACATCTCATGCATGAGCCAAAACCTAACCAAATCTCATATTTGGATCACTAAGCCTCAAAGGACCTCAACGATCAATAAATTTTCCAACTTTATGGAATCCAACCACTCAAACTCTCCCAAACATGGGGAAAACGCGCAAAAAGCATAGATCTAGAAGCATAGAACATAAAGCTCGGAACCTAAACACTCAAAAAGTTTTAGAGTAAGTGCTAGAAGATGATGATGAGACTTACAAGCTAGATATATGCACCAAGGATGCTTCCTCCTCCTTCAAGACACCAAAAACACCAGAAAAGGCTCAAGAACTCAACAATGAAGGATATGGCTTCGTTGAAAGGGTTGGAGGCTGAAGAGGATCCCCTAAAACTTGAGTTTAAGGAATTAAATATGGAAGAAACCATAAAAGATCATGGGCTTGCGTTGCAGCTGTTGCCATATTGTGGCCTTCCACTTGTCACATAGTGGTAGCCATCCCATATACACATTCATAAATTTGGGATGCCACAACATGGGGATCCAACCTCCATGTCTTGGTACATTTTTTCCATAAAACCTTTATTTAAATCTCCCAAGCCCTCTACCGATCTATCCTGGAAAATAGGTGTTACAATCCCCCCCACTTTAATTAGATTTCTTCCTCAAATTCTATCCTTACAATTTACTTTCATAACACCCTTCAAACTCCTTGTGGGTTCTCAAAACCCGATTCCTTTAACATGGGTCGATATCGCTTCGAATGCCATCATCTGCAATCATTGACAAAAAGGTTCCAAAACCAGGCTCATAATTTAATCTGAGCAGAGAATCCTGGATCTGAATCACATCTAATCATCTCTTAAGCAGTCGACCTCCTTCCAACACTTGTGCCAACACTATTCTTAGCGAGAAATTTTTGGCGTGACAAAAAACGAATTCCAGCATAACACTACTATCTCAAAATGAGCATAACTAACTCCATTTCCTATAACTTTTAGATCCGATGTCATACCTAATATTCAGGTAGACAGAGCTATCCCATACGCCACCCATGCTGACTAAAAGCTTACAGACCTAATCCAGCTAAGACCTCCTGACCTTGCACCACCTACTAAATAACTGAAGAAGGAATCTACAACTAACACCATAGCAGACAACCTCACACAATCATGTACTAATGAAAATCATAACAAAATCCTAACACAAAAAAACGACACTAGCCTATACATCCACCATGCTTACCAAGATACATAGACCTGACCGGTCCGAGATCTTCCCGGCGACATGTCGTTCTAATAATGAGCTGAATGTTAAACCCATGGCCAACTGTCATCATCGATAACCACACACACACACACACACACATATATATATATATATATATATATATATATATATATATATATATATATATATATATATATATATATATATATGTAATAACGAACTTGAACGAAATACAATCGATCGCATACTAAACTAGACCATATACTCACTTGGATCTAAAAAACCTAATCTACTATACACTAGCAACACTCAGGCTTATCCCCGACCTGCCAACCACTAACATCTCTCAGGTTTACCCCTGATGCGCTAACCACTAAAAACTCTCTCATCCTAACATATGCACACAATGAACCTACAAAACTTAACTATCCTATAAAGACTTTGGTTTGTGACTCAGATTTCTAGGTCCTGATCAAACAAGAATAGACAAAGAAGTCCTCCTCACATCCCTCAAACTGAGCTCCTAACACCCTAGGACCCTAAATCATGATGAAGCCCTACATAATACTAACACAATTGCAACAAAGAAAATTCGAAACGAATTCAACAATAGGCGATGAGCCTGACACAAAAATTAGAAGATTAAGTGTAACAACCCGACTCCTAGGTATAAAAATTAAAGCTTATATTCACATTCTTAGACCTACACAACGAGTTGGATGCGCCAACTCGTCGTGTAGTAGTGGATCAGGCCGCATGATTTAGGAGGTCTACTCGACGAGTTGGAGGACCACAATTCGACGAGTAGGAGCTGGAAAATGAAACCCTAACTTCTAGGTTTTTACACCCTATTTAAAGGGTCATTAGCCTCCCTCTGCCTCCCTTACCATCCCCCTTGAGCTCAGAAAACCCTAGTCATGTCTACTCTCCATTTTTGTGTGTTAAGAAGCTTGGAAGGTGGATTTTGTGAAGAGAACTTGAAATCTAAGGACCTTGGAGCAAGGAGAAGCTTGTGGATGTGATTTCTACTTCATCCTAGCATCATCTTGAAGGTAACAAGTCGTTACCTTGGCTTCTCTCTAGCTAGATCTCTTCATGCAAAGGTTTAGGGCTATTTCTAGTTTGTTGTGGAGTTACTGGTTTTGGGCATGATCTGAAGTTGTAACTTCAGATCTGGACTCCTCTAACCCCTTATAGTCATAAAGTTCTACTCTTTAGCAAGTTATGGCCTTCTCCATACATAAATCTCCTTCTTTAGCTTCTTTTTGGCCTTTAAGACCTTGCATGCACGTAAAGTTTGCAACTTTATGTGGTAACTATGCCTTAGGAAGCCAGATCAACAATTTGGAGCTTTGGGATAGCTTAAAAACATCTGAATGAGAAATAGATAGAAGGGACTCGATGAGTCAGATGAAGATTGGCTGTTTTTTGGTTTTTGCATGGACTCGGCGAGTCAGTGAGATGACTCGACGGGTTAGTTAGGGTTTTTCCCCGACATTATGGACACCATATGGACTCGATGAGTTGTCTGGAAACTCGGTGCGTCAACTAGGGTCTTCACGGTTTCCCGAGTTCTTAAGGAACTCGATGAGTCAGTGGACTACACTCGACGAGGTTGATCAAAATGGACTGTTGACCTTGACCGTTGACTTTGACTTTGACCTATGATTGACCAGTTTGACTTCTGGGGGTATTTTAGTAATTTGGGAATCTATGAAAGTGGATCATTGGTGGTTGTAGGTGATTGAGTTTGGAGCTGTATTTGGGGAGTTTAACATTTATCATCCCGAGTTACTTGTGAGGTGACTTGTCCTCACTATACTAACAGGGTCGAAGGCACCAATGCCGACCCTTTTCGTATTTGTATCTAGGTTTATTGCATGTTGATATGCTAGTGAGTTGTTAGGTAGGTATCCTGGTATATAGGATGATGTTAAGCTAGTGACATGTTAGGTCGGTATCCTAGTATATAGGATGATGTTATGTTAGTGACTAGTTAGGTCGGTATCCTGGTATATATGATGATGCTATGATTAGTGATTTGTTAGATCGGTTTGATTGTTATATATGCTAGCATATGATATTTATGTGCACATGATTGTTTGATTTGGGGGTTGGGTTCAAGCGGACCTGCTTTGTGTTGAAGGCTAACATACCCAGGGCGGACCGGATAGACTACAGGACCGGGTGGGCATACTAGTCAAGCCGAAGGCCCGACGAGCGGTCCGGATAGGTTGAAGGTCTTGTGAGGCGGTCCAGATGTGTCGATGGCTTGGAGAGCGGCCCAGATAGACTGATGACCTTGCAAGGCGGTTCAGTCAGGTTGATGGCTCATTATGCATGTTGTTTATTTATACTCCCTCCGTCCCAATAATATTGTCCACAGACAAAAAACACACGGATTAAGAAAAACATTAATTACCACTAACTTTATATAATAAAATGCAGTTTTGTCCTTACTTTGCATTTAATGTTCCATTAAATGCTTAGTTGATTAAGTAATAATGAGCGGGTAATTTGGTAAAAATGTTATTTGTTTTTAGAAGTGGACTATTATTTTGGTACAAACCAAAAAGGAAAGATGGACTATAATTTTAGGACGGAGGGAGTATGATATTGATATGGTTAATACGGCGTTGGTATGTTGGGGGAACTCACTAAGCTTCAGGCTTACAGTTGTTGATTTTGTTTCACGTACTTCTGATGATCGCGGGAAGGTGAAGGCGTGATCGTGCACCTCATTATATTTTTATGATTTGATTCTGGGATACTCTGACATGAAACCATTTTGAAAACAAATTTGTAATAATTATTGGTTTTTGAATGATTTAAAAAGTTTTAAATTTGCATGGTTTTTATGGGTGTTACATTAAGCATTTACACGAAATTCCTGAACTTGAGAAATCTGGCTTAAAACTGCATTTTGGCATGAATTCCTTCTGCTACGAAATTCCACTCTCCCCTACTTGGAATATACGAATCATTCAAATGCGGCCAACACAAAGCTAAAATTCTAACGCAAACTAACTAGAGCACTACTTATTTTTCCCTTAATTGTGCTTAAACACACTATGCCTTGACCTATTAGTTCCTTAGTAGCCTTGAGATTCCTTCTTATTCTTATATGGATCATGTGCTTTCAATTGTACGAGCCCATACTAACTTACACACCTACCTGTAGTCGACTTAGAATTCACCTCAAGGTCCTAAGTCACTACACTAGACCACCCTAGGTTCACTAGCACCCACTTACTCTGCAACTAACTCCCTAGGTGTTCCTCCTAGGATACTCCTCAAACACGTTCCCACACTGCAAGAATCTCCATCGACATCACCGGTTGCCTTGTGCATTAAAGTTGTACACAATACATGATCAAATAGACTGTCGAATAAATAAATCTAAACTAAGTCCACAACCAAACATGGAACAAGAAATAAGGCTAAATTAATCATTCTAGGCTATCCACTATAAGGCATCATAGAAGTCAAACAATACTATCATATAGTTCCTGAAGGGATTCTTAGCCTATCCACTAGCATGAATTTCTAACAATTCACATATCAACAAGTTCAAATTCAACCTCTATAACAAGTATGGGTATTTTGGGTAGAAAAAATTGCAAAAATGGTCCCTATGGTATGCATTTTTTTAGGGTTTTAGTCCAAACCACGACTTTTTTGGATTGGTGGTCCTTTTGAGCTAGTTTCGTTGCGTTTTGGTCCCTCCAAATAGTGAAATGACTATAATACCCTTAGGGTATTTATTTTTCATTTTTCTTTCAATTTTTTAAATTTAATAGTTATTTTAATTATTAAAAAAAGAGGGGCCTACCTCTCTCTCTCTCTCTCTCTTTATATATATATATATATATATATATATATATATATATATATATATATATATATATATATATATATACATACATACATATATATATATATATATATATATATATATATATATATATATATATATATATAAAATCAAAAACACACTCCTCTTCACTTGTTCTTCCTCCCATCGATCCGGATCTACTTTTCTAAATCCATGCATAAACATCGATCATAACTCAATTAGAAACACATATACAAAAACTAAATATGAGCTAAATGGTATTTCTAGCAATCTGATTACTACAACGCCTATTCCTTCACAGGAAACCTATCTTTCTAATTCCTCCATTACTCGACCTTAGACTATCAACACATATCTTAATAGTCGGCTGTAAATCCTCAGGCGAAATGCTCTTAATTATCTCCATTAAGAAATTCTCCTGTTACAGTAACTCTTCACAAGGCTCCGGCTCCGGTTTCACAACGGTCTAGTAGTTTTGGTTCTTTTCGCGGTCCATCATCATCTTCCTCAACCACCTGAAACTTTGATTTTTTGATTAGGTTATGATCAATTCTTGAACACATAACATGTGTATCTTGATTTATACTTTTACCCCTGAATCAATCGGAGCAGATCACCAAAATACCTTTTAAGATCTCACCGGAGAGGTTACCACTGGATGAAGATGAATTAGTTGCTAGTAATGGAGCAGTGATGTTTTTTTATTGTCTTCTATCCACTCCTCTCATATCTTTCTCATCTTTCAGGTCCAAATCAACGACCCTCTCTGATATCATAATCCCATTCTTCATCTTGGACTTACATCCCCTCTTACCTCCTCCTTCTAAAATCACCTATCAAGAACCCTCTGTACTTTCATTCGTCACCTGCAGATGACACATATGCTCCATCTCCCCCCTTTAGCTCTATTATAAAAAAAACCAAATTGACCCCTAAAACATTTCTCTTTCCTTTTGATAAAACCCAACACACCACCAATTTCGTTACTTTCGTATCATCCTTTTTGCTAATCTAATTTTTAATGGCTTTGAGTTATAGGTGAGGTAGGGAGAAGAAGATACGTGGGTTTTTTCTTAGCCGGAGAGAGAGAGAGAGAGAGATGTGGGACCAAATTAAATAATTAATTTCTTTTTCATTTAAATTAAATAGAAAAAAACATAAAAATTAAATCAGAAGGGCAGTACAGTCATTTCAGTTTACCGAGGGACCAAATCCGCAACAAAACTAGCTCAAAAGGACCACTTATCCAAAAAAGTCGGGGTGTGGACTAAAACCCCCAAAAAATGAATAACACATGGACCATTTTTTCAATTTTGTCTTTTGGGTATCACTTTTCTGTTTAGGCTATGGTTGATTGTACAAATCACATATCCTTATAAAACTGAGGTAGATTCAGAGGTCTGTGTTCATGATCCCAGCCAAAAATCAAACAAGAACATGATAAGAGACTGAGCCCATGTCTCTAACCCAACCGTTTTATTAAAATTTCTTTTTCAAAAATGTTTTGCGAAAATTCTCAGATCCTAGTTTTAGTTTGGATTCACACTATTGTTCTACACAATTCCTCAAACCAGGGCTCTGATACCAACTTGTAACGTCCCATTTTTCATAACACATTTTTTCATGTTAAATAATGTAAACATCATCATTTACATAAAACCCAAGTTATGAGAACCCATTTGTTCTAAAATTATAGTTTTTTGAAAATCAGAGTAATATAAATATTTTTGAATCTCCATTGGTACTGATGTATGTGTACAATCACTCCTTCGCCTTTTCACAATCATCAATGGTACCAAAAAAACATTTAATCCACAAATCTAAGCCAAATCTTAGTGAGTTCCCCTAAAATACCACACACCACAATATACATACAATGCACGAACATATATGAACCTTCAGTATGTCTGGCCTGCCTCGTAAGGCCTACAACATGCTTGGACTGCACCTGAGCCTACAGTCTGACTGGCCCGCCTCTTAAGGCCTACAATAGCTAGACCACTCCCTTAGGCCTATATTGAGACTGGACTAAGTCACAACGCCTAAAGTACACTGGACCGACCATATATCTTGACCTACACCATAAAGCAGGACTGCTATGACCCAATCACCCATAATATGTAGACATATGAAAACAAACAAAAAATCACTAACAAACACATATAATAATATAGATCTACCAATTTAACAGATCACTACAACATAATAGCCCTCATACAGTACCCTACGCCACAATTGACAGATCTCCAAGGAATGCATAGCTACATGTAACTAGAGGTGAGATAGAAATTCGAACATGTAATCCCACTCTAGAGCCACAACCAAAAAAATAACAAGGAAGAAAGCCTTGATCAAGAGTTCTCAGGCTATCATACGTGACTACATACAACCTCTAGAGCACTCCACTAGACGATCACCAACCTACTGGTACTCTAACCAACATATCGCTACTTTGATATCCTTACATACAAGGATATACATTGTAATACATAGTATAATGAGGAAACTCACCTAAATCGAAGAACCAAGGAAACACAATAACATCCTTACTCCCTGTATCGATCGCTTCCGCAAACTTGCTAACACCAAACAAAGGTAGGACCTAAATTAATCACCCAATTCCTTTAAGTTTGACCCAAAATCAAACTACTCAAAAAATCAACGATCAATCCTCACCATGAAGTCTTTTCCCAAGTTAAGTCATAAAAATTGAGGAAGTGAGGTGAAAAATCTCATGCGTGATCCAAAACCTAACCAAATCATAGATCTTGAACACTAAGCCTTAAAAGGACCTCAAGGATCCATAAAGTTTCCAAATTTATGGAATCCAACCACTCAAACTGTCCCAAACTTGGAGAGAATGCACAAGAATCCTAGATCTAGAAGCATAAAACATAAAGCTTGGAACTTGAACACCCACAATCCCTATGGCTTTGTAGGGAGTTGGTTCTCGGATTATTATATGGAATGTCTGATATCTTCTTGGTGTATTTTCAGCATTGTGGTTACTAGACGATTTGTGACTAGATCCCGAAAAGATCAGGAGATGGCGGTCAGGAGGGACCGGCAGTGCCCGAGGTCATTAGTCAGATGAGGTAGGATGAGCTGGATGCCAGGATTCAAGAAATCCTGCATGATGAGGTTGTTACTCTGTTCCGGGAATGGTTTCAGTAGATGTTTGAGTCTATTAATACCGCCATGGTTGAGTACTTTGATGAGCGTTATGCAGCCACTGGTGAGATGGCTACCGCAACAGCTACAACAGTTGTAAGGGCGGCAGGGGGAGGAGCCAGTCGGGATTTTCAGTATCGGGACTTCGATAACACGAAGCGCTCACTTTGAAGGGTTACATGACCCGATTGTAACCATGAGGTGGTTGTCCGATGTGGATGGATGTTTCTTCTCATGCTTATGTCCTGCTGACTAGAAGGTCATATGTGCCCTGAACTTGTTGAGGTCCGGGGATAATGACTGGTAGAGGTTGATGACAGGGTCGTACACTGATGATGAGAGAGTTGCGGTTACTTGGGAGCAGTTCAGGGATATGTTCCACGTTCGCTACTTTCCGCGGGTCGAGCGGGAGCGGTTAACTTAGGAGTTTCTGGATTTGAGGCAGGGTGTGGAGACGGTGACGAACATCACCCGTATGTTCATGGAGATGGTGATGTTCTTCCTGTAGTTTCCTTTTGAGGAAGCTCAGATGACACGTTATCTGATCATGCTCAAGACTGACATCCGTCAGTTTGTTTCTACCTTGAGTTGTGATACACTGCTAGAGTTACAGGAGGCCGCCAGGCGGCGTAAGCTTGAGATCGAGTTACAGTTACGGGAGCAGAGGCAGGCCCCGGTGCAGTCACATCCGGCGTCAAAGCGGTCTAAGACTGCTGATTCTAGGTCAGGAGGCCAACAGGGCCTCACTTGTGGCAAGTGCAGGAAGGGTCACTCGGGGGTTTGCAGATCTAGTAGCGTGTGCCGCAAATGTGTCAAGGAGGGGAATTTTGCTAGGGATTGTCGTCAGCCAGCCCCGGTTCAGGATATGAGGATCTGCTACCACTGCCATCTGGTAATTCACGTGAAGACCAACTGTCCACAACTCGTTGCCAGGTCGGCACCAGCTACACTGAGGATTACTGACAGGATTCAAGGTAGAGCAACGCCCTCGAGGGCTTAGGGACATGCCTTCCAGGTTACAGCAGAGGAGGCCACAACAGCACCAGACGTGGTTGCTGGTATGTTTCTATCCTTTATCTTACTGATTATATTTGTTTTATGCTTATATGTGTTATACAATGTTAGGTACATTCTTAGTGAACTCCTTATCTACTTTGGTATTATTCGAATCGGGGGAGAATTGGTCGTTTGTCTCTCAGTCTTTTAGTAGGGAGTTCGGTGTTCTAGTAGGAGAGCTAGAGTGTCCGTTGTGAGTCTCTATCGCCAACGAACACAGGATTTTTGCTTCTTCAGTCTATCGAGGTTTCATGTTGGAGATCTCCGGGGTATATTTTTTCGATAGACTTGATTTCAATTCCCATGGGGAACATATGTGTGATTGTGGGTATGGTTTGTCTTAGTCACTTCGGTGCCATGATCGACTACGAGAGTCAGCGGGTGGTAGTTCAAACCCCAAGTAGGGGAGAATTGGTTATCTTCAGCGAGGGCACTAGGTCGGGTTCAGGGTTCTGCTCAGCCACAAGGGCTCGACAGTATATTCAACATGCATGTGTGGGTTATCTAGTGTACGTGGTAGATACGTGGGTTAGGGATCAGACCACGGTTTCAGAGGTTCTAGTAGTTAGGGAGTTTGCTGACGTGTTTCCGGAGGAGTTACCCAGAGTGCCTCCGGAGAGGCAGGTTGAGTTTGGGATCGACCTAGTGCCAGGTGTGGCCCCTATCGCCAAGGCGTCGTACCGGTTGGCACCACTAGAGATGCAGGATCTGTCATCACAACTGCAGGTTCTGCTGGGAAAGCAGTTCATTCGTCCAAGCAATTCTCTTTGGGGAGCGCTGATTCTCTTCGTCAGGAAGAAGGATGGTTCAAACCGGATGTGCATCGACTATCGGGAGTTGAACAAGTTGACGGTGAAGAACCGTTATCCACTCCCAAGGATAGATGCTCTTTTCGATCAGTTGCAGGGGGCATCTTAGTTCTCCAAGATAGACCTGAGGTCTGGGTACCATCAGTTCAGGGTTAGGGAGGAGGACGTGGATAAGACCGCCTTCCAGAGTCGTTATGGGCATTACAAATTCGTGGTGATGCCGTTTGGGCTCACCAACACGCCGACGGTGCTCATGGACCTGATGAATCGGGTCCGCAGACCGATGCTCGATCGCTCGGTCATCATGTTCATAGACGATATCTTAGTGTACTCTAAGACGCGAGAGCAGCATGAGGAGCATCTTCGGAAACTATTGGGAGTTTTGAGGTGAGATCGGCTTTATGCCAAGTTCTCAAAGTGTGAGTTTTGGTTATGAGAGGTTCAGTTCCTTGGACATCTCATTAACCAGGAGGGGATTTTGGTCGATCTGACCAAAATCGAGGCGGTTATGCAGTGGGAGGTTCCGAAATCTCCTTCGGATATCAGGAGCTTCTTGGGATTGGCAGGGTACTACCAAATATTCATATAGGATTTCTCCAAGATTGTAGTACCCCTTACTCGTCTGACGAGGAAGGGAGTGGATTTCCGGTGGGGCCCTGAGCAGCAGAGAGCATTTGAGACCCTCAGATAGCGACTTTGTGAGGATCCAGTCTTGACTCTCCCGAAGTGAGTTGAGGATTTTGTAGTGTTCTGTGATGCATCCATCACGGGACTGGGAGCGATCCTCATGCAGAGAGGACAAGTGATAGCATACGAGTCGCGACAGTTGAAGCCGCACGAGACAAGATACCCTACTCATGATTTGGAGTTGGGAGCGGCGGTATTCGCTCTCAAGATTTGGAGACATTACCTCTATGGGGTCCGTTGTACCATATACACGGACCACAAGAGTCTGAGGCACATCACGGATCAACTGGACCTGAACATGAGACAACGCAGGTGGCTTGACGTTGTCAAGGATTATGGCTGCAATTTCCTTTACCATCCAGGTAAAGCGAACGTGGTTGTAGACGCTCTTACTGCAAGTCAGTTGGATCTTCTACTCCAACGACATGTATGAGGATATCAATGGATTCTCTACTGGTGAGTTTGATCAGGGAAGTTCAGGATGAGGGTATGTGACAGGAGAATTGGAAGCTTGAGAGGATTAGGGGTGAGAACACCCGGTTTGTGCAGGATAGTCGGGGATTGTTGACCTGTTGCGGTCGGGTCTGGGTTATGATGTCTAGTGGGGTTAGCCAGATTATTCTGTAGGAGGATCATAAGTCTCGCTTCTCTATTCACATAGGGGCCACCAAGATGTACCGGGATTTGCGACTAAGTTACTAGTGGTCATGCATGACGAGGGAGATCACATGGTACGTTGAGAGGTGTTGAACTGCCGGATGGTCAAGGCCGAGCATCAGAGGCCGCATGGTCAGCTGCAACCTCTGGAGATTCCCATGTGGAAATAGAAGCAGATCACGATGGATTTCATCACCAAGCTGCCGAGGACGACGAAGGATATCATGCTATATGGGTCATCGTGGATCTATTGACCAAGAGCGCCCACTTTTTAGCAATACGGGAGAGTTCAATGGCCGAGAAGCTGGCCAACTTGTATATCCGCGAGATGGTTGCTCGTCATGGGGTGCCGGTCTCTATTGTCTCAGACCGCGATGTTCGGTTCACCTCCCGTTTCTAGCAGAATTTCCATGAGGAACTGGGCACACGGCTGCACTTTAGTACAACTTATCATCTGCACACAGATTGCTAGAATGAGCGGACCATACACAGTCTCGAGGAAATGGTGAGAGCCTGTGTTATTGACTTCGGTGGGAGCTGGAACTCCTACCTACCCCTTGCAGAATTATCCTACAACAACAACTTTCATTCCAATATTGGTGCTCCACGATATGAGATCTTATATGGACGGAGATGTCACACCCTAGTATATTAGGGTGAGATCGTTCACAGGGTGATGGGACGGACATATGTAGTTCTACAAACTACTGAGAGGATTCAACACATCAGACAATGGATGCATACCGCTTAGATTCGGCAAAAGAGTTACGCCGACAGACACAGATCTGAGTTGGAGTTCCAGGTGGGAGACATGGTATTACTGATGGTCTCACCTTGGAAGGGTGTGATTCGCTCCAGGAAGAGGGGGAAATTGGGTCCCTGATACATTGGGGCATTCAGGATCATTAGCAGGGTTGGCAAGGTGGCGTATGGACTGGATCTCCCCGAGTAGCTTAGTCACATCCATAACACTTTCCATGTGTCACAGTTGCGAAAGTGCATATTAGATGAGGAGGCCGTGATATCATCAGACGATATACAGGTCGACGAGCACCTAAATTACGTGAAGAGGTCAGTGGTTGTTCTTGAGAGGAAAGTGAAGGTTTTACGGAACAAGGAAGTACCTTTGGTAAAGGTACAATGGCAGCACTGGAGGAGATCCGAGTGGAATTAGGAGCTGGAGGCAGATATGCGGGAGCATTACCCTGAGTTATTTACCGCAGCAGACTTCAAGGACGATGTCTAGTTCAAGTGGGGGATAATTGTAACACCCCGACTCCTATGTATAAAAATTCAAGCTTATATTCACATTATTAGACATACTCGATGAGTTGGATGCCCCAACTTGTTGTGTAAAAGTCGATCAAGCCGCGTGATTTAGGAGGTCTACTCAACGATTTGGAGGAGCCCAACTCGACGAGTAGGAGCTGGAAAATGAAACGCAAATTTACAGGGTTTTACACCCTATTTAAAGGGCCATTAGCATCCCTCTGCCTCCCTTACCGTCCCCCTTGAGCTCAGAAAACCCTAATCACGTCTACTCTCCATTTTTGTGTGTTAAGAAGCTTGGAACGTGGATTTTGTAAATAGATCTTGAACTCTAAGGACCTTGGAGCAAGGAGAAGCCTGTGGATGTGATTTCTACTTCATCCTAACATCATATTTAAGGTAACAAGTCATTACCTTGGCTTCTCTCTAACGAGATCTCTTCATCAAAAGGTTTAGGGCTATTTCTAGTTCGTTGTGGAGTTATTTCTGGTTTTGGGCATGATCTGAAGTTGTAACTTCAGATCTGGACACCTATAGTCCCTTATAGTCATAAAGTTCTAGTCTTTAGCAAGTTATGGCCTTCTCCTTACCTAAATTTCCTTCTTTAGCTTGGTTTTGGCCTTTAAGACCTTGCATACACGTAAAGTTTGCAACTTTACGTGGTAACTATGCCTTAGGAAGCTAGATCTACAATTTGGAGCTTTGGGATACCGTAAATACGTCTTAATGAGAAATTAATTGAAGGGACACGACGAGTTGCATGGTCAACTCGACGATTCAGATGTAGATTGGCCGTTGTTGGTTTTTGCATGGACTCGGCGAGTTAGTGAGATGACTCAATGAGTTACTTAGGGTTTTTTCCCGAAATTATGGAAACCACATGGACTCGACGAGTTGTATGGAAACTCGGCGAGTCAACTGGGGTTTTCACGGTTTCCCGAGTTCTTAAGGAACTCGACGAGTCAGTGGACTACACACGACGAGCTGGGTCAACATGGACTGTTGACCTTGACCGTTGACTTTGACCAAGGGTTGACCAGTTTGACTTCTAGGGGTATTTTAATAATTTAGGAATTTATGAAAGTGGATCATTGGTGGATGTAGGTGATTGAGTTTGGAGCTGTATTTGGAAGTTTGACATTTATCATCCCGAGCTACTTGTGAGGTGAGTTGTCCTCACTATACTAACAGGGTCGAAGGCACCAATACCAGCCCTTTTCAAATTTGTATCCAGGTTTATTGTATCTTGATATGCTAGTGACATGTTAGGTCGGTATCTTGGTATATAGGATGATGCTATGCTAGTAACCTGTTAGTTCGGTATCCTGGTCTATAGGATGATGCTATGTTAGTGACTTGTTAGGTCTGTATCCTAGTATATAGGATGATGCTATGATTAGTAATATGTTAGATCGGTTTGAATGTTATATATGCTAGCGTATGATATTTATGTGCACATGATTTTTTTATTTGAGGCTTGGGTTGAGGCGGACTTGCTTTGTGTTGAAGGCCAACATACTCAGGGCAGACCGGATAGACTGCAAGCCCGGGAGGGCATACTAGTTAGGCCGAAGGCCCGACGAGCGGTCCGGATAGGCTGAAGGCTCTGAGAGGCGGTTCAGACATTTCGATGGCTCGGAGAGCAGTCCAAATAGACTGATGGCCCTGCCAGGCGGTCCAGTCAGGCTGATGGCTCATTATGCATGTTGTTTGTTTATATGATATTGATATGATTTATATGGCATTGGTATTTTGGGGGAACTCACTAAGCTTCGGGGCTTACAGTTGTTGATTTTTTATCAGGTACTTCTGATGATCGCAGGAAGGCGAAGGCATGATCGCGCACCTCCTTATATTTTTATGATTTGATTTTGGGATACTCTGACATGAAATCATTTGGAAAACAAATTTGTAATAATTATTGGTTTTTGAATGATTTAAAAAGTTTTAAATTGGCATGATTTTTATGGGTGTTACATTTAGCATTTACACGAAATTCCTGAACTTGAGCAATCTGGCTTAAAACTGCATTTTGGCATAAATTCCTTCCGTTACAAAATACTACTCTCCCCCACTTGGAATATATGAATCATTCAAATGCGGCCAACACAAAGAGAAAATTCTAACACAAACTAACTAGAGCACTATTTATTTTTCCCCTAATAATGCATAAACACACTATGTCTTTGCCTATTAGTTCCTTAGTAGCCTTGAGATTACTTATGATTCTTATACGAATCCTGTGCTTTTAGTTGTACGAGCCCATACTAACTTCCACACCTATCCATAGTCGACTCAGGATTCACCTCAAGGTCACAAGTCACTACGCTAGACCACCCTTAGGTGTACTAGCACCCACCTGCTCCTAAGATCTGCAACTAACTTCCTAGGTGCTCCTACTAGGATACTCTTCAAACATGTTCCTGCACTGCAAAAATCTCCATCGACATCACTGGTTTCCTTGTGCATGCAAGTTGTACACATTACATGATCAAATAGCTTGTCGAATAAATGAATCTAAACTAAGTCCACAACCACACAAGGAACAAGAAATAAGGCTAAGTCAACCATTCTAGGGCTATATAATCGTAATCATATACAACTATACAACCTACACCTAGAAATAACATAATCAAGTAGCACATAACAAGAAAATCCCTGGATATAAGGCATCATAGAAGTCAGACAATACTATCATACAGTTCCTGGAGGGATTCTTAGCCTATCCACTAGCATGCATTTCTAACACTTCACATATCAACAAGTTCAAATTCAACATCTATTACAAGTATGAGTATTTTGGGTATCACTTTTCTGTTTGGACTATGGCTGATTGTACACATCACATCTCCTTATAAAACTGAGGTAGATTTAAAGGTCCGTGTTCATGATCCAAGCCAACAATCAAGAAAGAACATGATAAGAGATCGAGCCCATGTCTCTAAACCAACTGTTTTATTAAAATTTCTTTTTCAAAAACGTTTTGTGAAAATTCTCAGATCCTAGTTTGAATTTGGATTCACACTAGTGTTCTTCCAATTCCCTCAAACCAGGGCTCTAATACCAACTTGTAACGTCCCATTTTTCATAACAAAATTTTTCATTTTAAATAAGGTAAAAATCATCATTTACATAAAACCCAAGTTATGAGAACCCATTGTTCTAAAAGTATAGTTTTTTTTTTTAAATCAGAGTAATATAAATATTGTTGAATCTCCATTGGTACTGATGTATGTATATAGTCACGCCTTCTCCTTCTCGCAATCATCAATGGTACCAGAAAAACATATAATCCACAAATCTAA
Source organism: Lactuca sativa (assembly GCF_002870075.4). Lineage (NCBI taxonomy): Eukaryota > Viridiplantae > Streptophyta > Magnoliopsida > Asterales > Asteraceae > Lactuca > Lactuca sativa. The sequence continues at coordinate 68,349,401 of NC_056631.2, read as the reverse complement.
GCCAAATTATAGTGAGTTCCCTTAAAATACCACACGCCACAATATACATACAATGCATGTACACATATGAGCCTTCGGTATGTATGGCCTGCCTCGTAAGGTCTATAATATGCTTGGACTGCACCTGAAGCTACAGTCTGATTGGCCCGCCTCATAAGGCCTATAATAGCTAGACCACTCCTTAGGCCTATATTAAGACTAGACTACCTCGCAAGGCCTAAAGTACAATGGACCGCCCATATATCTTGACCTACAACATAAAGCAGGACCTCCTGGACCCAATCACCCATAATATGTTGACATATGAAAACAAACAAAAAATTACTAACAAACGCATATAATCATATAGATCTACCAATTTAACAGATCACTACAACATAGTATCCCTCATGTAGTACCCTACGCCACTATTACATATCTCCAAGGAATGCATAACTACATGTAACAAGAGGTGAGATAGACATTTGAACATGTAATCCCACTCTGGATCCACAACCAAAAAAAGAATAGGGAAGAAAGCCTTGATCAAGAGTTCTCAGGCTATCCTACGTGACTACATACAACCCCTGGAGCACTCCACTAGATGATCACCAACCTACTGATACTCTAACCAACATACCACTACTCTGATATCCTCATATCAAGGATATACATTGTAATACATAGTATATGTAATGCCCGCAGATCTGGGCTAGTCAATTTAGAGGCAATAGGGGTCGAAAACGACTTTTCGACAAAAAGATTATTTAGAGTAAATAATCTTAACCAAGTTGTAGAATATGTCACAAGGTTTCCGTACATATAAAGAACGCCGAAATCCGAGTTATAACGAAGAAGTTATGACCCGTCGAAGTTTTGCATCGGAACCGGCACGGCACCGGAAAGTGTAAATAGTAAATTTATGATAGAGCGAGATTTAGCCTTAGCGCTCTAAACGAAATTCGTAGAATATGTTAAACTAAGAACATCGATAAAAAGAACGCCCAAATCTGACTTCGTATGAAGAAGTTATGATTTTTCGAAGTTTCAGATTAGCGGTGTACAGCCCGAAATTCGAATTTTAGATCGATTGATTTTTATCCGACACAACCTAAACGAGAATCGAATATCTCGTTATTAGTAGCGTAACGATAAAAAGACAGACAAAAATGGACATCGGATGAAGAAGTTATGAGATTTTAACGGATCAATCATGTCCCGGCCTGTTAAAAATATAACTTTAAAAATAAATTCAAAATTAGCCGACGGAGTCTAAACGAAAGTTGTAGGGTACGTTCCCGCCTACGCGTGGATATAAAAAACGTCAAAAACGGAGTTCGTATGAACGAGTTATAAAATATAATAGCATATTTACGTATTAAAATAAAATATAAATCATATATACGTATACATATATATACATATGTATATATCATTAGAAAGGTATCGACGATGCGGTCATTATAAGACTAATGTTGAGTTCTTTCGACATTAGTTTAGTATAAATATCATTAAATCCATTTAAAATAGTATTATAGAGGGGTATTTAGTTGTTTATATAACTAAAAGGTCATTAAGTAATTATGGAGGGTAGTTTTTGAAAATTCAATTAGTATAAATAAGAGCTTTGGGCTCTCATATTTCTTGCACCATTCTCTTGATTCAAGAGTCTTTCTCTCCTTATCCCCCGAGCATTTCGGTCCCTCGTGATTCGACTTCTCTTTCCATAGTTTAGTATAGTAAAGTGAGCGCTGAAGCGCTGCACAAATCTTTCTTAGAAAGATTCAGCGACGAAGTTCTGCCCCTGCAGAGCCCGACTCCTAGCTAAAACCCCCTTGTAAGTAAGTTATGCTTACCTTATTTTAATATAGCTTATATTTAAAATTAGTATTGTTATTATGAACTTATAATAAATATTTGAGCTATTATTATAACTTATATAAGTGTCGTTATAATATTTTTTTAACTACTCACGGTACAGGGAATCTGGTTTAAAGGGCCGCATAGGGTTGTTGGATTTCAGAAGTGCTATATGCCAAAATGGTCCTGCCCTTCGGTGTTTTATGTCTGGCCCCTGTCTGTACATAGTGGTTGGAAAATATTGTTTAACGCTTATATAATAATAATAATAATACTAAGACTAATAGTTGGTCACGGTAAATATTAGACTAAAATTTAGCGATAATAATGCTAGGTTTCGTCGAAGGAAAATAGAATCGTTAGAAGCAAGCGCTGCCCGATTTTGGAATCATCACTTTAACAAGTGAGTGCATAGTTACTTTCAGCTTACACATAGATATGAAGTATTTTATATAAATTACGTGCTATGTGTGCATATTATCTGAATACTTGCTATCTATGCTGGATGAACGTTTTATACATGTTTTCAATGATTTAAACTGTATATGTATTTTATATCTACAAAATGTGTTGGGTAAAACATGGGTAGATGTAATAGTTGCTGTGTGACAAGATAAAACGATGAGAGGCCTCGTTATAGATGTTATTGATGATCCAGTCATCTAGCAGAGTATAGATGACGACCACGGACTATTCTAGACAGTCCAGTGGAACACTAGCAGGCTCGCAACATGTAGGTGTTTATTTGAACTGTGTGCTCACCAGATGTACTCCATCCCCCACATGGTTGCCTTAAGGACATTTATAGCTGAGAAATCCCCTTAGCAGTAGTGTCCATCCCGATGATAATCCTTAGGATAGGTCCCTTATGATAGATGCTTAGGGACGTAATGTGAGGATAACGGGAACGGGTAATCGGGTTTGTTTAATTTAATGAAGTTAATAAACTTATTTATTGTGGGTTGAAAACCCTATGTGCTCACCAGGCTCCCAAGCCTGACCCACTCAGTTTTATGTATTACAGGTAGTGACGCTTGAGCATAGTTATGATGTTTGGACGAGGGATTACGGATATAGGCCTGTAGATATGAAATAATGTACTGTTGGCTTATATTGTACTGTTTATGCTTTTGATCTGTACGAACATGACATCCCAAGTCTTTTAATGAAATACATTTCTATGGAAATGCTTTTGATAAATCTTTATCATATTTTGTTTTGGGACAAATTTCGCAACACTTTTATTTAAAATGTTACTCTGATTTTTAAACAAAACATAAACAAACCGGTCTTTTCTGGCCGTGATTTTGGGGATGTCACAGTATACTAAGGAAACTCGCCTAAATCAAAGAACCAAGGAAACACAATAACATCCTCACTCCCTGTACCGATCGCTTCTGCGAACCTGCTAGCACCAAACAAAGGAGGACCTTAATTAATCACCTAATTCCTTTAAGTTTGACCCAAAATCAAACTAGTCAAAACAAATCAACGATCAATCCTCACCATGAAGTCTTTTCCGAAGTTAAGTCCTCAAAATTGAGGAAGTGAGGTGAAAAATCTCATGCATGATCCAAAACCTAACCAAATCATAGATCTTGAACACTAAGCCTTAAAAGGACCTCAAGGATCCATAAAGTTTCCAAATTTATGGAATCCAACCACTCAAACTGTCCCAAACTTGGAGAGAATGCACAAGAATCCTATATCTAGAAGCATAAAACATAAAGCTTGGAACTTGAACACCCACAATCCTTATGGCTTTGTAGGGAGTTGGTTCTCGGATTATTATATGGAATGTCTGATATCTTCTTGGTGTATTTTCAGCATTGTGGTTACTAGACGATTTGTGACTAGATCCCGAAAAGATCAGGAGATGGCGGTCAGGAGGGACCACCAGTGCCCGAGGTCATTAGTCAGATGAGGTAGGATGAGCTGGATGCCAGGATTCGAGAAATCCTGCATGATGAGGTTGTTACTCTGTTCCGGGAATGGTTTCCGTAGATGTTTGGGTCTATTAATACCGCCATGGTTGAGTACTTTAATGAGCGTTATGCAACCACTGCTGAGATGGCTACCGCAACAGCTACAACAGCTGTAAGGGCGGCAGGGGGAGGAGCCAGTCGGGCTTTTCAGTATCAGGACTTCGATAACACGAAGCGCTCACTTTGATGGGTTAAACTTTCCAACTTTTTGGAACCAAGGATCTCAAGGATCCATAAACTTTCCAACTTTATGGAACCAAACCACTCAAACTCTCCCAAACATGGAGAGAATGCACAAAAATCCTAGATCTAGAAGCATAAGATGTAAAGCTTGGAACTTGAACACCCACAAAGGACCAAAGTAAGTGCTAGAAGATGATGATGAGACTTGCAAGCTGGATCTATGCACCAAGGATGCTTCCTCCTCCTTCAAAACATCAAAAACACCACCAAAAGCTCAAGAACTCAAAAGTGGAGGCTAGGGTTTCATTGAAAGGGTTAAAGGCTGAAGAGGATGCGCTAAACCTTGAGTTTAGGGACTTAAATATGGAAAAAAACCCTAAAAGATCATGGGCTTGGGCTACAATTGCTGCCACTTTGTGGCTTTCCACTCGTCACGTCGTGGCAGCCTTCCTAGATATGCATTCATGAATTTGGCATGTCATGTCGTGGTGCTCCAACCTCCACGTAGTGACACATGGTTTTGTTTGTGAAAAACCTTTATTTCAATATCTCAGGCCCTGCAACGGTCTATCCTAGAAAACGAGTGTTACATTTCTTCATTTTTTGCACATGAACGAAGGTAAGAGTCTCAACTTTCATTCAGAATTATCAATCTAGCCCACCAAAAGCAAATTGGTGAGATGTTCTATTTTTCCCAGGCAACTTTGTACAGGTGGTCCATGAAGGATTGTTTCCCCCTATACAAGTATAACAAACTACGTTCCCATAAAATTTGATTTGTTCTGGTTTTGGAACGCATAAACCCCAATGAATACCAGATGGAGCTTCCATCACACCTCAAGACTGCAAATGTCTTCTATGTTAAGGATCTTGTTCCTTACAAAGGGGAAAGCACAAGTCTAGATTCAAAGGCAAATATTTTCTTACCTAAGGAGACCTGATGCATAACATGACATTTCCAACTTTAGTCCTATCTAATTGGTTATTAGTTTTTCTGTTACTTTTGATTTTATCCTTAGGTGTTTTGAAATTATCTTTTATTTTCTATCATTATCTTAGAATCTACATATTTGAGCCTTTGGTGGTAAATGTGTTGAAAAGTAACCTAGATTGCTAGTTGGTATGTTAATGTCTGTTAAATATGCTCATTACTGTTAGTATTTTATGTTAGTTCTGTTAAAAAGGCAGTAACATATGAACCATTGTATTGGTTCATGAAACATTGTAATGGTTGGGATATACTCAATTGTTTCTGGTCTAGTATATAAAAGTCAATGTATTGATTAGGAAGTTGGTTAAAGTATTATCATATATAAATAAAAGATTTAAATTTGGTGTATCTTATCTTCCATTTCAAATCCTTATCTTTATCCCAAACAAAGTAGTATCAGAGTCGCCAATTCTAAATCAAAGATATCTTATTTCATTCCTTAAAGATGGCTACAACAACAATCTTTATCAAACCCAATTACCACGATTGAATGGTAAAAATTATCATCACTGGAGTATCCAGATGAAGGTTCTATATGAATCTTTGGATCTATGGAGCATCGTGGATAAAGGCATCTATCAACCATAGAATCCCACTGCACAACAAGAAAAGGATTTAAAGGAATTAGAAAAGAAGGACAAGAAGGTATTATTTATGATTTACCAGTCAATTGATGATCCTATCTTTGAAAGGATATCAGGGTCAAAATCTTCGAAGGAAGCCTAGGATGCATTGCATAACACATATAAGGGACAAGATAGGGTCAAATTAGTCCGTTTGCAGACCTTGCAGTGTGAGTTTGATGGTTTAATAATGAAAGAATCAGAAATCCTATAAGAGTTTTACAATCGGGTGATTACCTTGATGAATCAAATGAGATTGAATGTGGAAGATATTGAAGAGAAGTGGGTTGTTCAGAAGATACTACGGAGCCTCACATGTAAATTCGAATATGTGGTTGTAGTAGTGGAAGAATCAAAGATTTATCTGCTTTATTATTAGAAAATCTCTTAGGGATACTTCAATACCATGAATTTTGTATGAGGATCTTTGATGACGACTCTATAGAAAAAGCTTTTCAAGTATCTTCAAAACCAAGCTAAAGAAGATGTATTACCCTTATCTGAAACTAAATGTTATTACTGCCACAAATATGGACACATTATGAAGCATTACAAGAAACACAAAGAGGATGAAAGAGAAGACGCTAAATTCATAAATGAAACAAAGGAAAGGGATACAATATTCATGGAAATGGAGGAAATCGAAACTCTAGTGGTTGGTGAATGGTATAAGGATGATGATGACCTTGTAAAAAGAAACAAGGTGATGATGAATGTACCCATAGATGATAATCTTCATGGAAAAGTCAGGAATGATGTTGAATGCTTCTGGTAATCTAGGTTAAGGGGGAATATGGAAAAGTAACCTAGATTGTTAGTTGGTATGTTAATGTCTGTTAAATATGTTAGTTATTGCTAGTATTTTATGTTAGTTCTGTTAAAAATGCAGTTACATATGAACCATTATATTGGCTCATGAAACGGTGTGATGGTTGGGATATACGCAATTGTTTCTGGTCTTGTATATATAAGTCAATATATTGATTCAGAAGTTGGCTAACGTATTATCATATACAAATAAAAGATTTAAATTTGGTCTATCTTGTCTTCCATTTCAAATCCTTATCTTTATCCCCAACAAAATGTCGATAGTGTTTGATTATGTGTTTAAGCCATAACTATATTTGGTATATACTTGATTTGATTATGAGCATGGTCCTTTTGGGTTGCCTTCACTCATGCAACTTGATAGGATGACCAGTGGAGAAAGAGAGAGAGAGAGAGAGAGAGAGAGAGAGAGAGAGTATGATTTATTATATGGATAATAAATTGGTACTCAGAATGATTTTATTAATATATTATAAGATTAATATATTATTTGGAAATCATATTATTAATTAGTAATTAATCGGAAATTAATTTGATATTAATTTTGGGATTAAATAAACTGATTAATAATGGAGGGACTGGTTTTGCAAATCACTGACAGTTGCAAAACTAGGCTGATGGACTCCATAGAGTAGAGTGGAAGAAATTCTATAGGGAAGCCCTATAGATTTCGTCCAAGGGCTCTAAAGTGGAGGTCCATGGGTTGCTTATGCCTTAAGCAGGAGTTAGGGTTTCCTCCAGAAACCCTAGCAGCCCACACATCTATATAAGGAACCGTCAACTATGGGATATTCGGCCTAAGCTTTATGAAACCCTAGAGTAGCCGATTTTCACCTCTCTCCTAAGTTATTCTTTACATTGGGTGTTTGTGACTCCATTAGAGGTGCAACACTTGGGGAACTAGGCTTTCAAAGTCAAGATCAAGCATGGATTATATTTGTTATTACTATATAACAAGCAAGTTAACTTCATAACCCTAATATCATATGTTAATTTCGAATTGTATCTGCTAGATCTAGGGTTATTGCATTGGACTTTGTATTTGCATGTTCAATAGAGAAAAACTTAGATCCAAAGCAATTAGGGTTGCATGATCACATAGGATGTTGTAATGCTCAAAATCCATCAAATAGTTATTTTCATTTTGATTAATAATAGTCTTTTCAAAGAAACTTTTAAACCCTTGAGCAGTAGGTTTAGCTACACTTACGCCACAAATAATCCATTCGTCGAAACTGAGTTGTTTCGATTGTGCTATGATTCAACCAGGAAGTTATGGATTATTGTCACCATTTTTGTGGAAGTCTTTGCCCAAGAAGTTCGAAGATATCGATTTCTTTCTACCTGTAGCTGCTACAGGTAGACTCTTTACCCACCTGAGGTCTAATTATTGAAGTTGTATAGTCTATAAGTTTTTCATTAGGTGATTTGGAAGCAAAATAACTCCAAGGTCTTTAAGAATCATACATAGTCTCATAAGCTCTTGGTGGATGATGTTCATGGGTTGTATTTTCATTGGAAAACTTAATGAGAAAAAATAAATTTGATTGAAGTTGTAATACATTTGCCGAATCCGAGTCATTTCTTTATTCCTAACTATTTGTTAGCTCATTTTTGTTAATATATTTCTTGATTGTTCAAAAAAAGACAAAAAAATATCCATCGATATAATCATAAACTCATCTAGCTAGATTTTGAATAAAATGAAGCAACATTTTCCATTAATATATCAAAGTTTATGTTCTTTTTACTCCCTTCGTATCAAAATTATTGTCCACAGACAAAAAACACACAAATTAAAAAAGACATTAAGTACCATTAATTTTATTTAATTAAATGACAGTTTTATCCTTTTGTTGCATTTTATTTCATGATAGGTAAACTAATATTGAATGTATTTAAATAAAAAATATATTTATTTTTAAAAATATGTTATTATTTTGGGATAAATTAAAAAATAAACATATGAAACTGAAAAAGTAAAAAAAAAAAACATTAAAAGAGGATTAGTTTACATTCTAACATTATAATAAGCTTGATACCTTTGCTTTACATTAACAAAATGTTATGAAATGAATTATTTAATTTGAAGCTGTTGATCAAACGTTAATTAGATATTTAGCGAAAAATAATTGAGAAAAAAACCAAATGAGAAGTGAAAATAAGCAAAACACACAGTTAGGGTCTTCGTCAGTAGCGGGTGGGTGGCATATAAATTTACCCGCAAAAATCTTCCCCACCAATTTAGCCCTATCCCGACCCTGAGACAAAGACAACTTACACTTTTTTGAAATAACAATCACCCAACTCTCTCTCTCTCTCTCTCTCTCTCTCTCTCTCTCTCTCTCTCTCTCTCTCTCTCTCTCTCTCTCTCTCTCTCTCTCTCTCTCCCCACTCTTTCTCTCTCTAGCTCTCTCTTTCCCACTCTCTGTCCCTCTAGCTCTCTCTTGGCCTTTACTTACCCATAAGCCATCATCTCTCATCATTAGGGTTTTGTTTCTCTCTCTTGTCTCTTGATGTTGTTCTTGTTTGTTTTGTCCTATATAACCCTATTTCTATGGCATTTTCCCATTGGACCCTTTTCATCTTTCCCTTTTTAGCTTCTTCCGCTTGAATCAAATGCTTCACATCGGCTTCAATTCCCAAGATCAGACAACCTTAATCGTCTTGTCTTCCGTCTTTAATTCGTCCCCAGTTTGTTCCTGCATGTGTGGAGCTTCCCTACTTCAATTCATCGAAACCATAATTACTAATTCAATTCTTCATCAATCTTCATGAAACGGACATCAGATCTCTATTGCTATCGATATCTCTCTCTAGAAGCTTTCATTCTTGAATAACTTATCAAGAACAATCGGTATGGACTCGCTTCATTAAGGGTCTTTCAAAATAAGTTTTTTTGAATTATTTTATGATATATTACTAGAACAATGATTGATCTTACAGCATGCTCATTGTGTATATGAACAAGAAATTATATATACTACAGTGCGAAAAAGTATGTCAACACAAATTAGTGCCACCTTTGTGCGTGTGTCTGCTAGAATTATGAGTTTTGATTAATTATTACCTCTCCAATTGAATTTCACCACAATGGATCGATTCGCATGCTCTATCCTCCATCTTTTTCTTTATTATAACCGAGGATGGATCAATTAAGCTTGCAGTATTTCTGTGATCATTAAAAAAAACACTCCGTCTCCTTCAATAATTGGATATTGGATATAGATATATCTGCATGTTTGTTGTGGGGAAAATCTGCGTCCTTTATCACATACAATACCCGATTATCACAGTTCCAAGTCTCAATATACCTTCTAACATTACTTCACTTTTCTTGTTCTTTTCGAAGTATGTTATATTTCCTGGATTAAGGTGTTTGTTATCATGAACAATAACTCATCATGGATGATCGATATGCCACATAAAATTTTTCTATGTAGACTGAAAGACTCAAATGAATCGGCCGGTTTTTTAGTTAAGTATGTTATAGACTTGAAGTTTAAATATTTTCTCTTTTGCACTTTGTTCTTAAGCATATATAACACGATGTAACATAATTGATTCAAATGGTCTAAGATATCTTCATCTTAAATTTCGGGAACTATATTTAGAGTAACGTTGCCTTGTTTTGATCAAAAAAATTCTTAAGCATGTATAATCTTTAACATCAAAGTACATATAATGCATGTATTTCTTTTCTTAAATATTTATATTTTCACTTCAAAATACGAATTCCCCTTCTATTCTTCTCTTATTACATGTCTTGTTTCTATATTTAAGGATGTTATAGAGTTAGCATTGTTATTTGCTTTCATGAGAGAGAGATCTAGAGAGAGAGAGAGAGAGAGAGAGAGAGAGAGAGAGAGAGAGAGAGAGTGGGAGAAATTAGATTGCAGCAGAAACTAAGGCTTTCATTCTTGATTAACATTGTAATTTTAAAGAAAGAGATTTCATCCCTGATCATCATATCCAGGACCTTTGGACTTTTGTAGCTAGGGATCGATCTTGAATTTTCATGAGTCATGAAATATCCCACCAGCTTTAATTAGTTTTTTCATGTACATATAGTTCGGATGTTAAACTTCATGTCCCTTCAAATACAAGCATTGGATCAAATATGGAGTACTGAGAGATCTACTTTTTCTGAAGTTCTAGAAAATTCTCATCATTACTCGCATCTACCAACATGTTGATTCTTATATCTTCGAAAAACAATCGCTTCCCTTCTTCTCTCGGGGTTTCTTCTTGTTCTTTCTTATAAAATTTACATTAACTGATCAAAAAAGCATAGTTGTAAGTTACACCATACAATGCAGAACTTACTTTTGTTAGTAATGCGTTATATATTTGCTGTATTTAGTTAACCATATTTACATTTAACAAATTGCTGATCATACAAAATAAAATAGATCGCATTAATTAGCGGAGCCTGCAAATGGTTCAATTTCAGTACTAGACTTGAACCAAAAACTAAATTGAAGAAATATTATTATACTGATCAGATCAAATACAATATCTTTTATGTACAGTATTATTTTTTTTTCGAAAACTAAATTGATCGATCAAATCAAATTGGATTGCATGCATGCAGGTTCTAATTTCTATAAGATCGAGGAGATATGAACACTTTTTCACATGTACCTCCTGGTTTTCGGTTCCATCCAACCGATGAAGAACTTGTTGATTACTACCTTAGGAAAAAGATCAACTCAAGAAGGATCGATCTAGATGTCATTAGAGATATCGATCTTTACAAAATCGAGCCATGGGATCTTCAAGGTAGACATATTTAAATGAGTATAAACACTCATTCTTTAGATTCAAATAATTTTTAACAACCATATGTTAATGTATATATTCTAGCTACATACATAATGCTAATTTTCAAGTTTAAATATAGAGCTGTGCAGCTTAGGCACCGAAGAACAAAACGAATGGTATTTTTTTAGTCATAAAGATAAGAAATATCCAACTGGAACTCGCACGAATAGAGCCACAACAGCTGGATTCTGGAAAGCTACAGGAAGGGATAAGGCAATTTACTCGAAGCAAGATTTGGTTGGGATGAGAAAGACATTAGTCTTTTATAAAGGTCGTGCTCCCAATGGACAAAAATCAGACTGGATAATGCATGAATATCGCCTTGAAACTGATGAAAATGCAACCACAACTCAGGTGAACTAACTTTCTCTATTTCAAAAACAAAAAATACAAATTGAATTTTCTTCATATCACCAATGGATCGGAGTTCTTTATTCTTTCAATTAACTTTGTTTCACTTCTCTTGATCACGAAATCAGGAAGAAGGATGGGTGGTATGTAGGGTGTTCAAGAAAAGATTACCGACAATGAGGAGAGCAAGTGAACATGAATCGCCAATTTGGTATGATGATCATCAAGTCTCGTTAATGCCAGAAATTGATTCGCCAAATCAAAACAACTCTCAATCGAACATGCTTAACCATAATTACCAATACCCTTATGGTTCTTGCAAGAAAGAACTAGATCAGCTTCAAAATTACCAGATTACCCCTGATCACTTCCTCCAACTCCCTCTATTAGAGAGTCCAAAACTGCTCCCCACCTGTAATTCTTCCATGCCCATGTATGGTGTTCACATAAACCAGGCTGGAAGTATCAACTATCACTCATCCTCACTCACACAAGATAAAAACAACAACAACAACAACAACAACAATATTCATGATAATCAAGATCAAAATGTAAGCAATTCAGTTACAGATTGGCGAGTTCTTGACAAGTTTGTCGCATCACAGTTGCTTAGCCAAGGTGATGTTTCAAGCAAGGAAAATAACTACTCGAATGTGAAAGTGAACAGTACTCCCATCTTCCATTCACACAATGATCATGAAGAATCAAATTCTGAGCTCATCACACATCTGAACAAGCAAGAACACGAACTGTTGAGCGTGCCAGAAGATGATGCATCAAATTCTATCTCCAGTTGTCACATAGATCTGTGGAAATGAAGAAATTAAAAGATCGTTCTTCTCCAAGTTATTAATTTGCAAATATAGAAGCAAATTTGAATTGTTTATGTAAATAATAAAGATATAAAGTGCTATATATACATGTAACGTTATTAACATTTATACCTGGTAAGACAATATTCCCCTAATTAATTAGTGTCAATTAAGTTAATGATATCATAACTAAAACTCAAGGGACTGTTTGATGAATAGTATATTTTAGGCATGGGGGTCGTCTTAATTGTTGTGTGTCTTATAATTATTACTTGGGATAAAAGCATCATTTGTTATAAATGTAATGGGCTCTATCAAGTTGCTTATGATCTGACAGACGCATGCATGCTCTGTTTTATGTTTTTCACATTTCCTTTATTCAAGCTTTAGAGTATCATATATCATTCATCATATTGTTGAGAAGCACTCGATGGAAAACTACAGTAGATTTTTCAGTTTTTGCTCAGTGCGTGCTCCATTTATATAACAACGATCATGCAAACTCTCTTTGGCTAAAAGGGTCTTCTATACGATGCAAGAAATACAACCAACCCTCACGTATTAACCAAGAAGTTATCAAAAAGATGTGTCATGAGTCAACAACAAATATCTAGTGTAAGAGACAACACATGGGAAAAGGAGAAGAAATGTGCATACATAGATACATATACTGCTACAAACATGCATGCGTATGTAGCTAGGGTTTCTACATTTAGAAATATGTTTAGTGGTTTACAAATATGTATTCAGCTTTTTTAGGGTACTCAAAAAGGAAATGCAGTATGCTTAGAGCTAAAGTTTGCATCTACGGAAAGACGGATACATAGGGTTTGATGTGTGCGTGTGTGTGTGTGTGAGAGAGAGAGAGAGAGAGAGAGAGAGAGAGAGAGAGAGAGAGAGTATGATGATTATGCCAACAATCAATCAGCAGAACTTTCCTTTGAAGGATGGCGAAATTATCAATTTCTTTTTCAGAATTTTGACATTGCCTTGTCCTAAAAGTAATCTTCTGAAAGTAATAATGGAATGTCTTTTACTATTTGAATTTTGTATTCAGTGTAGAAATGCAACGAAAAAAATGCTTTTCCCATAAATATCAATATGTAGTTATTAAAAACAAAGGAGTTATAGGAAAACTTATAATCGATGTCTAACCTGTAATAAAACCAATTACACACGTATAATATATGTAATTCGTGTAATAGAATTGAATCAAAATTTTAAAACAGCCAAGAGACTTATAGGAAAACTTATCATCCATTTTTTTTTTGGTTTCTTTTGCGCATGGTCTTATACAGGAATAGCTTCCTACATCTCTCATATTCTATATGTATGCATGAGACTAGGATATTGTGGTTATCGTTTTTTAATAGAACTATAAATAGTTAAATCCAGTGATTAACAAAAGTTTGAGGTAAAAATGATGTTATATGGATGTCCTAAAATTATCATGTTAATAAACCAGAAATCAATACTGAACCATATAATCGTTCTAGCTATTAATAGAATTAATAAGTTGGAAAAATCTAAAAAAAGATATATAAAATGCTTAGAAAATACCTTAACTTTTCCGCCTGGCCAGTTTCTCGATGTCGGTTAAAATGGTTACCAATTTCAAGCTTTTAATCATAATACGACTAAGAATGTTACAAAACGTCCAAACACATCATCAATATATTTTTGGCAACATATGAGTTCCGATGCTAAATTAGGCATTAGTGACGCTACAGGGATCAAATGAGAATTAAGTTCTCAATATAATTGTGTACATGAGCATGAGTAGGCGTAGTAGGAATTTTCAGTGATAAGGTTGTGGTTGAAGTAATAAAGAGCACGGAAACACCCCTGATGCGAGGCAAATCATTTTCGGGGCATTTGCAACAGGAAGAATGTCGCTAAAGAAGAGTGGCAACTCAGAGATAGATATTAATATCAGTCGTAACCATCGTAAGCTTGAAAAAGCTTCGGATGAACGACAACACTCATAGGTACGTCTAATTCCAAGATATATACTCAAGCGGGATCTTGACTCTTGCCTGATCATCGTGAGAGTGCCTGTTGGACATTAAGTCGGCATTAGTGAGGACTATTGCCATTGCTAATATTCAAGTAGTTTACATTTTGGCATGCATGTATTATAATAAGTGATAAGATTTGTAGGAGAATATGATGACAATGAGGACGCGGCTACTGAGCATTTCAAGTAGCGTTCATACAAGAAAGCAAGACGTGGATTACTCGCAGAGCTTGTGCATTAGCGACCATAATTGGCGTCAATAAACAGTAGACGCTGAGCATGTATGGGTCTCTAATGAGTGTGTGGCCGGGTGGGAAAACTCAATAGACATTAGCGACAGACGGCTGTCGTTAATACAGACGTCAAGGTGTCTGGCTCTACATTAGTGGAAAATCATATAAACGCATTACCTACAAATAGAAGTCGCGAAATGAGCAGTTTTCAAGTAGTTTGCACACTAGCATATGCATAGCTCTCAACAATATATTTTCGATTATCAAACTAAACACAACTTCTTAGCATGGGGATTATGGTTATCTAAACTGGACAAATGAATTAAGTGCTTAAATAAAACATGCACATGACAATAAGAAACGCAAGGAGATCAATAACTTATTATCAGCAGTAAATTAGAGCGTACAACGAGGGACGAAGAAATAACATGCATGATGGGGCTGGAGAACTTGGAGCTGAGAATGAATCAATTAATGAGAGAAGAAACAGAAGAGAGTGGTACTTTTTGTGACAGAATTGAAGTGGATCAAACCTAGAGTGATTTGATATGTATGTTTGGAATATAGATATCAAATCTATATAGAAGTGGATATAGAAAAGGTAAGAAATGGTGGGGAAGTCAAATTTGAAGTGTTGAATAGCCAACATAAGTACTCATTGGAGTTGTCTTGTGAATTCATGGACACTCATGCACTCTTTGGGGGCACAAAGATGCAGGTTGACCAGCAAGAAGGTATCCTAGGATAAAAGTAGAATAAATTTACATTAACTAATAAAAATACCAAATTCCACATAAAAGAAATATATTTTTAATCAGTTTCCATTATTGTATGCTGTAAGTGCTTATAATCAAATAAGATAACCGGTTAATTAACTAAAATTGATTTTGACTTTTGATAACTGGTTTATTTATTTTGTTAGACTTATAACATAATAAATATATATATATATATATATATATATATATATATATATATATATATATATATATATATATATATATATATATAGAGAGAGAGAGAGAGAGAGAGAGAGAGATATAGAGAGATCGCTAAATTTCATAATTTCATAATTTCATTAAACTTCTCAATTCTCATGCATTAATATATATGAGAAATAATGTTCAGTATAATGATTAGAAAAACTTAATGGACCCAGGTTAATGTCTATATATCTCAATTTTGTTAGACAAAATTACAACTTTAGCCACAATGCGCTTAGCATTTTTTTAATTCAGACATTTTCTTCACAAATTATGATTCTTATATCCAGTCTCAAAATGCTTTTGTTCTCGAATTATGTAAAACCAATAAAAACTATTTTTATTGTTTATCTATCTATACAAAGTTTATTATGTATTTAATAGTTATAAATTAACTCGCTCTTTTGAGAGTATTTTTTAATTCAGACATTTTCTTCATAAATTATGGACAGAATTTCATATATGCTCTTGCTAAACAACTAAATATCATATTTACCCAGCCTAAATTCTAAATATCGTATTTGTCCTTCTTAATGTATTTTAATATCATATATACCCAAATCTATTTTTTTTGTTAAATTTATTGATTTATAATTGTTTTTTATAATCTAAAATCACTATAATTAAGAAAAACATTGTAAATTGACAATAATGCCCTTAGTCTAAATTTCAATACAACACGTTTTTTGCATCCTTTTCTTCCTTCCGATTGCATATACTTATTCGCCTATGTTCAACGCCGATCAACGTCGTATGCTACATCGATCGATTACCAGTTTTTATTCGAAGCCGCATATTATATCCGAGATTCAGGTATTCATCAGAAAGCAGAATATTCAATCATCTAGAATGCGAATTCCGTTTTTAGGGTTCCTAGTTTCAATTTTTCAAATTCTTTTATAGTTGCGATCAAGATGAATTAACATGAATATAGATTCAATTGTTCAACTTCTTTCATGTCTCTCTGGTGTATACTATCCCTAAATTTAATCACTAGTTTATTTCATTATGATTTTGTTCAAAGATATACATGCTTGAAATCGAAAGAACCATGCCTTCAAAAAATTTCTCAACGAGCTGCAAGTGGACTAAATTAGAATATAGGATATGTGAATTGAACTCCATGGGTTTTAGGGTGGAATTGGGTTCCAATTCCGACCATTTTCCATGGTCTCCGACTCACACTGTTCGACATATGATTTTCCTCCAAAAGTTAGTGAAAAGCTTAATTTTAAATGGAGTTCTGACTAGAGAGTTTTATGATTCTATTTCTATATCTAAAAGAGACTTTCAGCTGTTGCATCTAAAGAAGTTTACCACTGATACCATTGTTGACTTTAACATCAAACTGAGTTTTATTGCTTTAGTTTTTTTTACCTGAAGAAGATCAAACCTGCTGATGAAAGTATCCATTTCTTCAATAGCTTTTTCTTTAGAAAGCTGGCAGATTTTGATGAAAATCAACTACAAATGTTTGAGGCTAAGGAATCTTTTGAACAAGTTCGGAAATGGACAAAGAAGGTGAACATTTTTCAAAAGGATTATATTTTTATTCACACTTCAGGTGAGTGTTTATTATTCAAAAGGATTACATGATCATGCTTTCTTATTTGTCCTATATTTGGTATGTGGCACGTTGCATTGGAGTTTGATTATTGTATTGCAATTTAGAACTGCAATCGTGAGGAATTACATGAATTAAATTTGTTTGAATTTGAGAGCCAATGAATTAAACGTGTGATTTGTAAAGGAAGAGCAATATTGTCCATTTGATTGTTGTTTTTAGTTTTAGTGATTTTAAAATGGCAAAAAAGGATTATAAATCAATAAAAATTAACAAAAAAATATATTTGGGTATATATGATATTATAAAACATTAAGAAGGGCAAATACGATATTTAAAATTTAGGCTGGATAAATATGATATTTAGTTGTTTAGCAAGGGCATATACGAAATTCTGCCTAAATTATGATTCTTATATCGAATTATGTAAAACCAATAAACACTATTTTTGTCGTTTATCTATCTATACAAATTTTATTATGTATTTAGTAGTTATAAATTAACTCGCTCTTTGGAGATTTGGAACATGCCTATATTGTTTTCGTATATATCGTGAAGATGAGAAGTGCTTCTTTCTTAGATTTGAAACATGCCTATTGTTTTCATGTCGTGGAGATTGAGAAGTGCTGCTTTCTATTGTTTTGGGGTGCATGGTGACAATATCTGCAAACAGTGACGGAGCTTGAAAGTGAAGGTAGTTTGTCGTCGGATGCTACTGCTGCAGCTGATTCTCTTCCATGTGAAGGAGTCGGCCCTTATCCTTACTCTGATCGTTGGTCTTCTCTTCTGATGGCGGACCAGGTTCATGAAAAATTAAAGAGGTTGTATCAATGACCTTCTTCTTATATGTAAAGTACAAAGTGAAGGTAGTTTGTCACTATTTTCATATCAAATTTACTTCTTCTTATATGATAAAAATCAATTTGTTTCTATAGATGATTCAATGGATGATATTGGTGAGATTCCAATTCTATAGGAATGGAATCACGAATTCCAATTATGTTGGAATGGAATCATGAATTCTAATGAATGGAGTATGGATATTTTCTCACTGATTTATGCATGTTCTACAGTTCTTAGTTATTGGTTTTGGTGCAATTCCAAGTCCACATATTTTTCCAAAGAAATTTAGTTTTTTATTTTTCATTTGCTAATAACTACAATTTGGTTTTGTTTTCACAGAAGTTGATACTTGAAGAACGGACCACAAAATTGAAATTGATTCTAAGCAACATTATTCTTTTAGAATATATTAGTGTCATTGTTAGATTTTGATGTTTTCTTTCCCGTTTTGAAAGTTTTTTATTTTTATTTTTAACAATAAATATAATTTTTAACAATTGTTACCTGTATTCTATAAGAAATAATGTATTTTCTGTTTTTATTCTTCAATTGATTGTTCAGAAATTTGTTATTCTACAAGAAGTTTTTAAATTCATGATCAAGAAATAGGTTCCACAATATTTTTATTATTTATGTTTCAAGAATATTTTTATTTTTGAATATACTCATAAACATATTATGTCAGAATATCCGAATAAAAAGAATTATAATTCGTAAAATCGGATTTTTAAAATTAATAGAATCTATGATTCCTTAAAATATGTAATTTTCCTTTATTAAATCTATATTGATTGACTAAAATACCCTTGTAATTAATTTAGATGATATTTTTCAATTATATTTAATTCAATAATACACATTAATCACTTTCTTAAAATAAGTAAAATTGATTGGTCCACATTTATGTATGCAATAACACAGTAATTACTTTGAATAGAATAACCTAAACATATATATATATATATATATATATATATATATATATATATATATATATATACTAGTAGCGTACCCGCGCGATGCGGCGGCGATTTCTTTCATTCGAGCGATTAGTTTCCAAACGAAAGTTAGTGTCATTTCGGTGGTCGTTAAATTCTTTCGTTTCGATTTGTTTCATTTTGGCGATTTGTTCCTTTCGGAGATCAGTTGTCTTTAGACGGACAACAAATAGTAATTTCCATCTATTACATTTTATCTGACAACTAACAGCGATTAGTTTCATTTGTTCAGATGATGATAAGTTTCCATTTTGAATTGAAAAGGTAAAAATTTGTTATATTAATTACAAAAATATTGAACTACGTTTAAAATAAAAATGATAACTTTTTTGCGAGACTACATTACATGAACATGTAAAAAGTTAAGTATTATATTATATATCGTTTTTTCTTCTTTTTGTCATTCTTTTGGGTTTTGTTTCCGGTACTATAAAATTCATTTTTTTATATTTGCATTAATAAGACTTATTATAATGATTTATATAAACATTTAAATAAAAGTGTTTGTATAAATAATATATTTATAATAATTCATATTGCACTAAAACAATTAAACTCAATAAAGGACTATTAATAATTCATATTTATAACTATATTAATAATTTGATTTTTAAAAGAAAACTTTTCTAATAATAGAGAAAGTCAAATTTTGTTTTATCATTATTGAAAATCAAATATATTTAAATTTGAATTACATCAAAAAGAATAAATATAAAAAAAGATTACAATTTAATTTTCAAGAACATCATCCATTTTTATAATAAAACTCAAACCATTTCGAACGGTGGTTTGGTGAAGCAGAGAGTGACATCCGATATAATTTAAACATTTTCAAAAGATTTGTTATTAAATATAATATATTAAAGATAATAAAATTTTGAGAATATGAATTAAAGTAATATATATAAGAAAACATATAAAACCAAAGTTTGAACAATAAATTATATTTTAATAATTTGATAAAGTGGAAAATAAGTTAAAGCTAAAGTTATCAAAACAATGAATAGAACTTTAAATGTTGTTGTGAACCGGTGATGACAATAGGATGTGTTTAATATATACCATTATTTATGGTTATTATTTAAAGTCTTAAATTTAAAATATATTTAATAAAATAGTGACCATTTTGAAATAGAACATAATGAAAGATTCTAGTTTCAAATAAAACTAAAATTAAATAAAAAACCATTTTAAATCCTATAAAAAGTCATAGTTATGATAATTACATAGAAGTCTTTTCTGTGTTGTCCTTTATATAATATAGTGAAATCAATCTTATTTGTAATTCTAAAAAAATTATTAAAGCTAACTATCAAATCAATAACAAAATACATATACAAATATATCATAAATACAATTTAATATATAACTTATAGTACTTTGTATTTGTCCATGATATATTATTTTAAATCCTAAGACTTATATGAGAATTTCAAAATATATTTTTCATAAATAATTTCAAAGATATTAAAAATACAAATCTAATGTTTTATATTTAGATGTAAATGTTAATTCAAATAAAAATGATTAATACTATAATATAAATTTAAAATACTTTCTCTATTTTAGTGGAAAGTTGAATCCAAGTTTTTAATTCAACTACTAAATTAGCAGCTTTTACCGCTTGAATGGTCATAATCAAAGCTTATTTGTTGTTTTTTTTCTTTAATGCTTTTTCTTTCTATCCCCTATCAAGCTTTGGTTTGTTTGGGTAAAATTTCGTTTTACAAAAAATATGAAACTAATTCACTATAAAATCGCACACAAACAACCAAAAACAGCTCGAAGCATACAAATTAAAATCACAACGTAACTATTTTGTAAATTATAAAAGAATTAAATCATTGCTTTCGTTTCTAGGAGATTGAAAGAAAATAAAACTAATGACTTTAAAATTATTTATTTTGTCTACTGTTTCCTGACTAAACTAAGACAATCCAAAACACTTCATAAACATTTTAATTAAAACACTCACTCATGCTCAAGGAGATGCAATATACTTTCATTGGAAAAGTATAGATGATCTCTCCACAAGAAGCTAAAAACTTCATGATCAATTTTTTTCAATTCTTATACATAGATTACTTTTATACCAAGATGTAAAAAAACGAAAAATCCATAAACCCCATACACCAAAACAAAAAATGGCCAAACATTGAAGATTTCATTTTTTATTCATGTATAGATAGCTTTTTATTAATACATGAAAACAAAATATACAAAAAAAAAAAAAAAAAATCAAGTCCAAGAACATATCTAGGAACAGAGGGTGATGAAGTCAGCTAAATCTGAAAACAAAAACATGAGCCCTATTAGATACATGTATTAAACCCATGTACAAAGATGGAGACATAAATAATGCAAACATGGTTTAAATGCTTGAAAAATAGCATAATCGAAGAAGAAACAAACATATTTGTAAAGAATTCAATGTTTAAAAGTCATTGCCTAATCTGTGTCTACTTTCTTCCATATATTCCTTGCACTCTTCAGTAGAATACAGAGACATGGGCAAGAGGGTTAGGTTAGAGTAGAAATCCATAAGAGAACAAACAAAAAACATACATAAAAACTCAATAAAATAAGGAACTTCTAACCAGGTAAGACAAACAATAACTGGATCTAATAACCTTGCTTTTGTGTCACGATATAGGAAACTTAATTCATGTGTGTTGGTGCATAGATATGAGCAACTGTAACTGTGTTGGAGCAAGGCAGCGACTGTGGTACATGTAAGAACACAAATGAAGACAAATAAGTAAAAAATGAATCTGCAAGAACTTAAATACAACTTTTAGGAATCATACATGTAAGAACACAAATTAGTATAAAAAAATAAAATGTTAAATTAAATAGAAATCTAAACCTAACAGAATTGGTAGAAACTAAAATCGAACCAACAAATCTTAAGATGGATTTGTTTTTAGATCTAGGGTTTTGACAAGATCAATAACGAAGAAGAGAGAGAAGCTCTCCGATGTGATAAAGGGAGTGGAAGAGATCATGGTGGTTCTTAATGGTAGTTTGAAGAGGAGCCGACTGGTATTGATGTCGGCTGATGTTGCAGATTTTGAATGGGGAGAGACGATGGAGAAATGAAAAGAGCAAATATTATGGGTGGATAACGTAAGGGGTGTTGGTGTCGGCCGTTAGGTTTTGTTTCGAGAGTACTGGAAAAGGAGATTTGTTTAAGGAGGGGTTATACGCATAGATGTAGACGAACAACAATGGGGTGATCCGTGTGCTTTCATTTTACATCGTCGGATGGTTGTAGCAGATCAACGGCCCAGTTGGCTATCCGTGTGGTTTATTTCTTTGTAGATTTCACCCGTTCAACATTCACACATTCGGGTTATACCTCTTTCTAATTCGTTGTTTTATTTTGACAATGATTACAATATATTAAATCCTCACCGTTCATTTTGGATCCAAAGGTTCATAACTTGTTTCCTTGAGTTTTAAGACAATTGTCTTAATTTGTAAAGGGTCCACATTTATAAACACTTTATAAGATGGTGTGTGTATATATATATATATATATATATATATATATATATATATATATATATATATATATATATATATATATATATATATATATATATATATATATATATATATATACACACACACTAAGTGTGAGACCCATGTATTATATGAGTTAATTAAAAAAAAGTTAAATATTAAGGTCAAAATGTTTGAGAATTTTGAATTTATAAGAAAATAAGAAAAATAATGATTTATTATAATGAAAATGTTTTTTTATCTTTTATATTTAAACAAATAATTTAAATAAAGAAAAAAACTAATGAGCCTTAATTTTGGAAATTTTGAAATTAATAGGTAAATTTATTAGTGAAATTAATATCTATTTATTACTACATTTATTGCAATTATTACATTAAAATATTATGTAGAATTTAATAAAATAGAAAAACTCATAAAATGACATTTGGAATAAATTAATTCAAAATAACCACAAAATGATATTTAACAAATTGAATGACAGTGTGACAAGTGGCAAAAAAAACATTCATTTATTATAGAGGATATATATGTTGGATTAGGTGTCTTAGCCCATAACTATAATTGGTATGTACTTGACCCGAGAGTAGCATGGTTTATTTCGGTTTGCCTTCACTAAACAATTTGACAGGATGGATATTTGAGAAAGAGGTTATTTGTGATTTATTAATATATTATAAGTATAATATCTTAATTAGGAAATCATATTATTTAATTAATATTGGTCAAGAATTAATTTGGAATTAATTTAGTGATCAAAAGAGATTAATTAAATTAAGGGGACTGATTAAGTAAATCAGTAATACATATAGTTTGGGCAAATGATCCATGATTGATTAGTGATGGACTAATTTTATGTGAGAGTCCATGAAGTGTTAGTCCATAAGGATTATCATATGGATTATTGGATTAGAGGCCCAAGAAATGAATTAGGGTTTACAAGTTGAAACCCTAGGAATTCCACACTATAAAAGTAACCCCTTAGCTCCAAATTCACCACCCCAAGGGTTCTAAGAGAACCCTAGCCGGATTTGGTGGTTCTAGCCTCTCTTTCAAAGTCCTCCATTTGTTCATGATGTTTGTGACTTGTTTGAGGCATCACACTTGAGGTGCTAAGCTCTTGAAAGGCTAACAACTACAACCTACAAATAAGAGGTATTCTTCTAACTAATTTTATGATTCATGTACCAAATTTGTATGTTAGATAGGTTTCATGCTTTGGATAATTTTTTGTTGCATGTATAACTAGAGAAAACTTAGATCCAAAGCATTATGGTTGTATGTGCACCATATGAGTGTTATGGTACTTAAAACCCAACAGTGGTATCAGAGATATGAGTTGTTTTCTGTTATATAGATGCATTGTTTAATTGCTCAAAGTTAAAAAACCCAAAAAAAAATTGTCAGATTGCTGGACTTGACGAGTCCCATGAGTGGACTCGACGAGTTGGCTCACATGACCATGAACTCAATGAGTCCATAGCCTAGCTCGACGAATTGGCTTATTAGATGGACAAATTTTTCGAGTTTTTGGCATGTTTTGGATTAGGATCATTACCACAAAATGTTTTTGGTTCATAATATTCGATTTTACTGATATGGTAATGATTGTCCCCATCCGATAACATGATGATTGTCAAATTCTAAGATAATTACTTGATTTTGTGAAAAACTAATTATTTGTAGAGTTTGAAATTATCTTGTCATATGAATTGAATTAGTTCAAATTAGTAAAAGATAAAATTATATGATTATTTTATTAGTTTAAAATTTGAACTAAATGGCTTTGAAGAGGTTCATAACTTGCCCTCAAGGTATGGAACTTGGAAATTCTCTTTTTATGACTAGAGAGTGTTATAAAACTTGCCATCAAGTTTTGGAACTCAAAAGTTTTTTAAGGAGTTACAAATTTGGATTTCAAGAGTTTTTTAATTAAGTTTTGGAATTTGAAAAGTTTAATTAAAAGGTTTTAATTTGAAATATTGAATTCTAAAACATTTAGTAATTGAAAGGTTTCAAAAGGGTTTATAATTTAATATTTAATTAAATAGTTTTTAGTTTTGAATTTTTTATAACCTTGATACTTTGAATAGTTTAATTACACATTATGGAATTTATTAAATTGATTAAAGTGTTTAATTAAAAGAGAATTAAAAAATAAATAATCATATGGTTTAAAGTTAATTAACTTAAAATTTTAATTTATTAATAGATTAACCCACCTAGTATTTTAAATGTTTAATATACACCCTTATACTATATAAAATTAAAAGTTTAATATATTATATATGTATAAGTTAAAAGTCAGTCTTACCGTTAGTAGGCCTCATTCACGAAGGTGGTTTATAAGGGGTGTTTAAGGAAGCGGCTTGTAAAATGACTGTCATTGGGTATCCATTCTTACCCATTGCACTCTTTACTAGTGGAGAGTCGTTAGCCGAACGAGTTTGATAGGACATTTAAATCCTCATTAAAAGTATAATGAAATATTAAGTAACTAAACCCTTTATAAATTCCCAATTTTAGTTACTTAGAAAAAATGTGAATTTGATGCTAACCCATGAAATTACACATTGCACCTTATTAGTTGTTAGTGGAGCGTGTGAGGTTAACCGACACACTAATATGGGACTAATGAATGATAGCAATGGGTAGCTCGTAGTTTGTCATAGATCAATGAAGCGTGTGTGGTTAACCAACACATTGATTAGGTGATAAATGACTTCGAGAGTACCAAGCTAATTTGCATGGTTATTCACACCTTGTTTGTGATCCTTGGCATCCCAGTCACAAACTTGAAGGTAATAATCGAGATTAAACATACCTTTGAAAATGTTCAATGAATCTCAAAGAATCTAGGAATTTCAATTCATTTAAAACCTAATGCACTTTTTCGTTTTTTATGGTGGAAATTGGTAAATCGTCATTTACCTACCTTCAAATATTTTACAATTGGATTACGACATCCCTCTTCTAAATTGTAGAATATTGTGTTGGGTCCTAGCCTTAATATTTGATTTTAGGTGTTATATTAAGGAATTAAATCAACTAACTTGAATTTCTCCTCTTATAAATGTCTAGCTCAAACAACTATGGTCTGCCTTATCATGTTGGAAAAAGCTTTCCACATGAAGATGATATTCCACAATATCATACTTCACTCCCTCCACTTCCTCCAATAATTCCCCCTGACCCACATGTTCGTCGACTTGAAAAGTTCAAGGTCACTCAAACCCTATTGGCAAGTGAACACCAAGATGGAAGGTTTGTGTGTGCATGTGTCTTGGAGATGAAGTCACACATTGACAGACTAGGAATGTTAGGAGTCGTTGTGTCGAGGAAGTTGGTTGTTGACTTGGTTCTTTAATCACTTCCTAAGTCATATAGTGAGTTCATTAAAGATTACTATATGACAGACCGCGGCATGACCCTTATTAATCTTACCTATTTGCTAATTGTTGTTGAATCTGCAATGATTTGGCGCACTGGTAAAGCAAATGTGATTGGAATATATACTTCCCAAGCTTCCATGGACATTGACAATGGAAACATTGGAAGTCCAGAAAAGTCTCCTCCTCCCAATGGAAAAGGATTGGCCAAGGTAAAACAGTTTGACCTAACGGTAAGGAGAAATGCTAAGTCTGAGATTGTCCCTTGTGCCATTCTGAAACAGTCTGTTTGTTTCTATCGCCAAGATAAGGGGCATTGGATGCGAAGCTACTGTATCTACCTAAAGGACCATACAGATGGTAAAGTCAAAATGTATGACTCTGCTTCAGGTAAGTCCACTATCTAACTCTATTAAGTTCCAATTTGAAGATTCTTAATACATGATGTGATGAGATCACATTTTGATGTTTTGTATGATCAAAGAAGAGAAAGGAAGCTTAAAGAAAGAGCAGGCTGAGTCTAATCACGAAGAGATGGATTTCGATTGCATGATTTGATGATCAGAGTTTTGAGCTGTAGCTTAGGAGTTATGAAAAATTGCTTAGGAATATTTAGAAACATATTTATCATATGTACTTGCATTGTAAGGAAAAGTTTTCCGCATTTTGTAAATAAATAAAAAAAATGATTTTATCTTATTTTACATTTCCTTGCAACGACATTTGTGAAAATTGATGTTTGTATGTTTCTATTTTTAGCAATATGGATTTGATTCTTATGTTTGTGGTAGTGTCTAAATTTATCAAATAAGGAAAGATTCTCATCACCAAAGTTTCAACTGGACAGAAACTTGGAATCATGCAACTTGTATTGTATGATAAATGAGAACCTTCATCTTTGGGAAATTAAGACTAATTCTTTGTTCACATATAGATGTGAGTCAAGTAAAGGACTAGGGGATCTAGTACACACTGTTGTGCACTGATCAGGTCCACCACAAAGAACGATAAGACTATTCGTCATGATTTACTAAAAGCTTAGTGAATATGATTATGCTTACAAGATTAAGTATAATTTTGAATCGTTGAAAAAGTTTCAATGTATAGCAGAACGAATAAGAAGAATCAATTAGGCAGAAAGATAAAAGTTTCTCCAATCTAAAAGTAAAGGAGAGTACTTTAGTATCGTGTTTTATGATCATCTTAATGATTATAGAACCATAGCACAATTGATCCTCTAAGAACACCTTAGTGCACTTGTATGACTAAGAAGAGGAATTGTGAATTGTTGAAATGGTTAAATAAAGAAGTAAATCATACTTCGTTCCAAAATCAAGTCTTAGAGTGATAATCCAAGATTCTGTCTTGAGTGACATGTGCTAAGAAGGTTTGTAACACATCATGAAATGTGGAGTAGAAAAGTTTTTTTGCTCTTGAACATTTGGAATTGGTAGTTGTGATGTTTTGGATAAAACAAAGACCAACTAAGACCAAATTAAATGAAGTGTTTTTCTTGATAAGAGCCCACACTAACTCTTGAATATTTGTTTGTCAAGGAATGGTTATTGACAAGAAAATCTTATATGTCAATAGGTCAGTGGGAGTCTTAAAAGACCTTGAAAAGTTTCAAGAACAAATTAAGAATAAACCTATTGTTAATCACTAGCACACAACTCGAGGTTTGTAACCTATCATGTTGACATATTGTTGTTTCTATACCCATTTCAGTTAAAGTTGACTACGTATATGAGCTATATGAGTTTTCTATTGTTTGCATAAGGCAAAGCACCTTGATCAGTGAAAGATCATTAATCAGTAAGGGTGAGCTGATTAACAACTTGGAAGACATGGTAGGCCCTTGTACTGCCAATTGGCAGGAAATTAAGATTGAACAAGGTCAGTCCATATGAGTTTGAATTTGCCATAGACCTTATCTAATGACAATGGAAGCAAACGACAATTTCACATGGAAAGAAACACATACACCATAAAATCTAAGTGACATAAGGTTTCTCTCCAATTCATGAAAATGATTGTGAGGAAACGCTTTCACTAAGTAGATTTTAAGAAGATGGCAGTTGTGTTAATTGCATTCTCAACTTCGATTATGATTACGACATCCCTCTTCATAGTTTGAATTGGGAGAAATGGCAAATAGTTTGAACATTTAGAACTTATTGCTGTAAGTTAAGAATAGTTTAGACACACATCTAATAAAAGGTGTATGAGCTTAGATAAAGGCTTATCAAAGCATCTCGTATCAGAAAGCTAAACTTTGGTAAGAAAGTCAATAAGTATTGATTTCTAGAAGTCCAACTGATTTTTGGATACATGTCAAAGCTAGTGGGAGCATAAGTGTTATGCTAGTAAAAATACAATTATCATGATAGTAGGAGCATGATTCTTATGTGAAGTGTTGCAAGTTAGCAATACTGGTTATAAGAAACAAAGGTTAAGAATTTGAAAAGTTGAAAAAATTTAAAAAGTTATTTTCTTATAGTAAGGGAGAGGATATTTATACTTTATTTCGATTCTAAAAATTTAGATTGAAGTATTAATCAAACATAGTCATGGATATATGAATACCATGTTAAAATATTTCAACATTGGAAATTCTATATATGGAAATATTATAGCAAAAGACTGGTCAGGTATCATGTCTTTATGTAAGACATTATGAATCGTGTTCCATATGCTTCGGGTATAGGATTGATTGCATATGCTATAATATTCACCTGTTCAAATTTTCCAAATGTCTAGGGCTTTGAGTGGGAAAAGGGACCAGAACTGGTTATGACTGAAAGTTATTAAAAAACTGTTAAGGACAATCCAAGGTTTGCTAAGGATTGGTCACTTGTGGGCAGTTGGAAGTATAGTAATGGATGGACCATGTTGACATTATTATGAATATACATGATTCTATTTATATAGAATTATCATGTGGCATATATGGAAATGTTTCCATGATGGAAGTTGGATATCAAGAATCTATGAGTAATTTAGAAACTTTTATGCAAGAAGGATGTTTAAAGGAATGTGTTTTGAATATGAGACTTTGTATCTATGGAATTGTCTTGTAACAATTTCCAATGGAAAGTTTTGTAATTGGCAAAATCTTTGTGACTTGTGTACATAGTCGTTACAAAAGGATCATTGCATATAAGCTTAGAATATAATAGATTACAGTAAGTGGCAAGGACTCGGTATTCTTATACTTGCGATAAGGATTTGGAATTGTGAAATGAGTGTCATTGGAAATGTTCACAATCGATCTATTTCAAAAAGTAAGGACTATAGGTAAACATAGTGTGCATGCTTGGAGCATGGGATGACTATTTTTTTAATTCAAGTATTAAGTTGATCATTCGAAACATTATACATTGAATAATGTGTAATCAATATGGTGATTAAATAAAAGGTGTTTTATTTATATTCAAAAGTTTTATGACCATATTGGATTCGATTATTCTTATGTTTCATTTCACACGTTTTGACTTCTCGAATAATAAGATTATTTAAACCATCCACAATTGATCATACCTAAGAAGTAGGTATTGAGGCAAGACTGTCATGAATCCATCTGTAGATTGTCTAAGTGTTAGACAAAGCACAAGTTTGTTGTAGTATTTATAAGGACTCCTGTAATAAGATTTGAGTATTGGATTAAACCCATGCTCATATGAATCACTTCATGGATTTTATCACAAGTGATTGTGAGATGATAATATCTTATATTCTTGAAACAGATAGATATGAGTTGTAGTTTGCAATTCGGTTGCACATTGATGATGGGTAAACGCAGTAGTAACTTGGTGTTATAAAACGTATTGTTATGTGTGATTTGATGAGTACATAGAGAAAGCATATGAGTCGAAGTTTATCCATTCCTTTTAGCCTAAGAGGGGTAAAAGCGATATATGTGGGACCCTCGATGATTCAGTGATGACACCCTAAGTGCATGGCCAAGCCTTGACTTATTTGATTTGTTCAATTAGTTGGTCGTCATAAATCGAAAATCGGAAAACAACACATGGACAGAGAGAATGATTATAATCCATGTCTCATGTCCCTACGATATCCATAATGGAGAAATATATGATCCCTTATTTAATGGATGTGTCATTGACTAGGTCAGAGTTCGACAATGGCTTTTGAGAGCTACGATTGCTAGTCGGGTTTTGAAGTTGTACTTGTAGTTAAAGTTGTTAGACTTATTCAAGTGGGAGGCTATTGGATTAGGTTTCTAAGCCCATAACTATAATTGGTATGTACTTGACCCGATAGTAGCATGGTCTATTTCGGGTTGCCTTCACCAGAACAATTTGACAGGATGGATATTTGAGAAAGATGTTATTTGTGATTTATTAATATATTATAAGTATAATATATTAATTTAGAAATCATATTATTTAATTAATATTGGTCAAAAATTATTTTAGTGGTAAAAAGAGATTAATTAAATTAAGGGGACTAATTAAGTAAATTAGTAATACATATAGTTTGGGCCAATGATCCATGATTGATTAGTGATGAACTAAGTTTATGTGAGAGTCCATGAAGTGTTAATCCATAAGGCTTATCATATGGATTATTGGATTAAAAGCCCAAGGAATGAATTAGGGTTTACAAGTTGAAACCCTAGGAATACCACACTATAAAATTAACCCATTAGCTCCAAATTCACCACCACAAGGGTTCTAAGAGAACCCTAGCCGATTTTTGTGGTTCTAGCCTCTCTCTCAAAGTCCTCCATGTGTTTATGGTATTTGTGATTTATTTGAGGCATCACACTTAAGGTGCTAAGTTCTTGAAAGGCCAGCAACTACAACCTACAAATAAGAGGTATTCTTCTAACTAGTTTTATGATTCATGTACCAAATTTGTATGCTAGATAGGTTTCATGCTTTGGATAATTTTTTGTTGCGTGTATAACTAGAGAAAACTTAGATCCAAAGCATTAGGGTTGTATGTACACCATAGGAGTGTTATAGTACTTAAAACCCAACAATATATATATATATATATATATATATATATATATATATATATATATATATATATATATATATATATATAGGGCGGGGTTCAATAGAGAACCATAATTAACAAGGAACCAATGAACCAATCGTGAGTGTCAGAAATCATACTAATCAATGAGCAAAGAAATAGATGTACACTTGTATATTGGACACACACATCAGATTATACTAAAAAATCCACCTCTTTACCAAAACACCCGCCTCTGTTTTTCGTTAAAAAAAATTTATTCCACATCTTTTATCGGAAAAAAAAACCGAATATGTCGTTGTTCACGATTTTTCGTCATCTTTTCATAGAGATCCATGTTGATATATAAAAAACAAACTTTTTCATAAAAAAAAAAACCCACTTCGTTTTGTTATTTTTTTCAATATTTAAATTTTATTTTATTCAGAAAAAACTAATTATACCAAAAATATTATTTTTTGTACTCTATTAATAAACATCAACACCGATTAAAAAAAATCTCAATAAGTTCAAATTCATACTGTGAATCTAAACTGTAAAATATTTCAATTTTTATGTAACACCCCGTTTATTAAATAAGTAAATATATAGTAGCCCTAAAATCAATAATTATATAGCAAGGTGTTGGTCTCGAGGAGCTAATTGTCACAACTTTAGAGATTGGGAGTTAAAAGTGTAAATCCAGATTCAGGTTGTAAATATCTATGAAGACAAGGGCTCCATGGTAATTATCAGAACTTAAGTTGAAAAGAATGAGAGGAGGAGGGATTAAAAGTGTTAACATGGATAAAGTTTGATCATTGGATTTAAATTTAAAAGAATTTAGAATGCTAAGGGCTAAAGAGTAAATTCTGGATCTAATTTGAAAAGGATTTGTGGAGGAGGGGCTGTTAGGTAACTGTTAGACTTAAAATGGAAGGAATTATTAGGATCAGGGGTGTAATGGGTAATTATGGGAGCTATTTCGAAATTATTTCTGGAAGGAGGGACCATAGTTTTGATTATGGGAATTAGTTTGGATGGCGTCGAGTATATAACTACCGAAATCCTAACCCTAGCGGCGATTATCAGCCACCACCCTCTCCATCTTCAACTTCCGGTCGCCGCCACCTCCATAGGAACCCTTTTCAGCTGCCGTTTGCATCACTGAGTCTGACAACCACTGTTCCACCTGCTGCCTCGCCGATGAAACGCCACCACAATTGCTTTGCTGTCCGAGAGGTCGTATACACCGGAGAACCGCCGAGACCGTGGAAGTGAGTTACGTTCGTCATTGTGCGAGTCGTGAGCGGAAATGGAGCTCACGGTAAGGACCACCGCCACCACCTGCATCTTCTTCTTCGTTCTTTATGTGGCCTGATGTCGTGTACGTCGACGGTAACCGATGGTGGGCTTTGGTCAGTGTTTCTGGGTTTCCGATTATCGCTTGCCACCCATAGTGGCTGAGTTGGGAAAGTTTTGGTCTTGAGATTGTGTTTACGTGTGTGCGCATGTGGTTGCTCGGCTGGGAATCAAGAGAACCGCCGCCACCACCGTGAAGTGGTGGCTGTCACCGCAATTTGCTGTTGTGTCATTGTTGTTACCGCTAGCATTGCTGCTTCCATCGCTAAACACCACCAGGTGGGTGGTTGGGGTGCATTTTGCAAACTAGAAGCGTGTGTTTTTGTTGTGAGTGATTTTGTTTGTCTGGAAAATTGAGAACAGCCACCACCACCACCACCGTGAGGTGGTGGCTGCCACCATGTGCCACCGCCGGCCACCACAAGGTAGTTGTGTGTGTGTTTATCTTTTAGTGTGTGTTTATTTTTTGGATTAAAGCATTGTAAAATGTAATTAGAAAGTAGAATAATGAAAAGAAACTCAAAACCACCACCGTAGGGTGCTGGCTGCCACCACCGGCCACCGTGTTGGGTGGCGGTGTGCTTAGTTTGTGTTTGGATTGCTTTTGGAGTGCTTGGACTCGATTGGACTAGAACCCTAACCGCCGTCGCGTGCTGCCGTTGACCACCACTACCCGAGGTGGTAGTGGGTGGTGCCCGACTAGCGAAACCCTAATGGGCCTTATGAAACTCTAATGGGCCCAATGAAGCCCAAAGTGATCTAAAATCTTAACCATGTGACTAATGGGCTAGTATTTGGGTTGGAAACCTTAATTAGGGTTTGGAAAACCCTAATGTCATGAAACCCTAATTTTGGGGATTGATCGGGACCCGCACTGGAATTATTTGCTAAACTTAAAATAATTAATAATAATCATTTGCAATTAATCGAAGGCAATATTGGACTTAATGGACTAAGTTCTTAATGGGTTAAGTGAGAAACACTTAACCCTAATCGTCATTTTATGTGAAAACCCTAATTTCACTTGGGCCTTATGTTGGGCCTTTCCATTGGGCTTTGGTGATCGGGCCAATAATAGGCTATTCAAGAACAATCATATGGAGTAGAATAATTGGATGGGCTTTAGGGTAAGGCCCATATGAGGGGTTGGGTCCAATTTGGAAAATTGGGTCATAGGTGGGCCATAATTGGGCCTTCATGATCATGAGATATTAGGCCATTAGAAATGCCAAATGTTGGACTGGACTAAATGGTTGGGCCTTAGAATAAGATCATGTAAAGGTTTGGGCCCAATTTGGAAAATTGGGTCATATGTTGGGCTTTGATTCGTAGTTTAACTTTTGGGCCTTTGGATTGGACCTTGAGTTGAATCAAGCTAAGATAGGGGTAAGGCGGTCTTTTACCCCAAGCATGGATTTATGATTTTTGTGTTGGAACCTAATTATTAATTGGGTGTTGTTTTGATATTGACAATTCGGGAAGCTGTCATCCAACAGCCATGGTTTCGTTTGTGGGACTTCAGCAGTGTGAGGTGAGTTACCTTCCAGTAGAGGTGGGTCTAAGGCACCAATGTCGGCCCACCAGTAGGTGATTATGTATGAGATGATTGTCTTTGTGATAATTGTTTGGTTTGGGTCTATCCGATATGCTCTATGTGCTAGGATGCTCTGATATATGTGTTAGTAGTAGTAGGGGTGAAATAGCCCCTAGATACCGGTTGAAACATATTAAAGCGGTAGTCAGTACCCATGCATGTCTAGCAGTATGTTCATGATATGATGTAATTGATGGGTTTTGAGTATTCTAACATCCCTAAGTGTACATGCAACCCTAGAAAACCTTGGATCTATGTTTGTCTAAAATACACGCAAAATATGATTTCCAAGGTTCATAATCCTATCTAGCATACATGGGAACTTTTAATCTGAAAGATGGCTAGAATTACATACCTTGTAGTTGATTTGATTCCTTGAAAACCTTAAGAGCCTAGAACGCCAAGTGTGATGCCTCAAATGCTTCACACAACACCAAATGCTTTTGGAATGACTTTTGAGAGAATACAAACACTCTAAAAATTGGCCTAGCCCTCTCTTGTACTTGTTGTAGCCGATTTTGGTGGAGAAGGTGTTACTTATATAGTGTGTCACATCTAGGGTTACACCATGTAAACCCTAGAGTGACATGACTCTTCATTTCCATGACCCATGGGTTTGTAACTCCCATGGAGCATCCATGAAGCATCCTATGGGTTTAACCCAACTTGATAATCCATGGAGCCTTTTAGCCCACTATACAAGTTATGGATGATTTACATAATCAACCCATATATTTAATTAGTTATCTTTTGATCACTTAATTAATTCCAAATTAATTCTTGATCAATGCTAATTAAATAATACTATTAATATATTAGAACTTATAATATATTAATAAACCACAAGTGTTATTTCTCTCATTTAGTCTATCCAAATGCATGATGCCATGCAACCCAAATGGACCATGCCGGGTCAGGTCAAGTTCATACAAGAAATAGATATGGACTTAGACACCTTATTCAACAGTTATGTGAGAGTGGTAGTAGGGGGAATAGTCCCCATATCCGGTCGATAGGGCCGAGGGGTAGGTCGGACACCCCGATATGTCTGACAATATGATTTTTTTATGTTTCTATGTGGTAGTAATAGGGGTGAAATACTCCCCATAACCGGTTGACATAAACCGGAGGGGTAGTTCGGACACCCCGGTATGTCTGACAGGGGTAGGTTAGGCACTCCGATATGCTTAGCAGGGGTAGGTGGATCACCTCGATATGCTCAGCAGGGTAGGTCGGGCACCCAGATATGCATGTTATGGGGTGGGTTGGGCACCCCGGTATGCCTAACAGTATGTGATTGTATTGTATGTGGTATGATGGCAGAACTCACTAAGCTTCGTGCTTACGGTTTTCAGTTTTGGTTTCAGGTAATTCATTTTCAAAGGAAAGGAGTCAGCTCAATCGCAGCGCATCACACTATATTTACGCACATGAGATCTTGGGGATTACACTCTGATATTGTTTTATGATAACATGTTATGATTATTTCTACTTTGGTTTTTAACATGAGATGTTATTATGGATGTTTTATTACTTATGGTTTTATACTAACTTATTTAAAAATGAAATTTTCAGCCTTGAATTTTGGGATGTTACGTTGTAACATTCATAATGTGAAAAAACTCGATCAGTTCAGACTGACACTATGAATATAAATTGTAAATATTTCAATTTGTAACATTCACAATGTGAACTTGACTTACTATTTCAACTCTTTGATCATTCTCATATTAACTTAGTGAAATTTACATATAAATCAAAATATATTACATTTAGTGTAACGTCCTAAAAATCATGAACACAAATTTCTTTTAAAACATTACTAAACCATAGCATTAAATCATTTCAAGCATACTAAAGAAAGGTTATATGACCGATCAGAGTAATTTTTCGCAAAACACTAATTCATTTTATCAGAGTAAACATCCCTAGCTAAACTTCTTGGTGTGTACCATGCAATCATCCCGAGCTTTTCCCTCCCCTACCGGAAGTACCTGAGACCAAAACTGAAAACCGTAAGCACGAAGCTTAGTGAGTTCCCCCATCATACCAAATACCATACATATCTACAGATCCATACATGCCATACATAACCCTGAGTCATACATATCCATAATCAAGTAAGGTGCTATGTGCCAAACATAGTCTTGCTAAGGTGCTATGTGCCAAACATAGTTTTGCGATTATGCCACGGGCCGCACGTGGTCTTCCTGCTCAAGCCTAGGGTCACTCCCTCGGTCTTACAGACAAGTGCCAAGGGCCACCCTTTGGTCTCCCTGATGAGTTTTATGCATAAGAACAATCTTATGTGCTCATACAAACCCTAATGATTGGATCTAGGCTTCTCTATTGAACATGCAATAAATCCAAGACTTACAAACCCTAATCTAGCATACATAATTCGAAATTAACACTATAAGAACAGATCTAAGTGATTACCTCTTTCAATTGGCTTGAAATCCTTTTAATCTTCTTGTTTTTGAGCTTAGAGTCACAAGTGTAACTCCTCTAATGGCTTACAAACACCACAAGCAAGAAGGCAACTTTGAGAGAGGAGGGAGGATGCTTAATTTCGGCCTAGGGTTTCTCTTGGGAAGCAAGTTGCCGAAAATTGAAGGCTAGGGGTCTTATTTATACTGTAGGCTGCTAGGGTTTCATTCTAAACCCTAATGGACAGCTTAGTCACCAAGCAGCCCAAGGAACCTTCTGGAATAATGCCTTGGACGAAAATATGATGATCCTTCATCATAATTTCGTCCCCCCTTAGTCCATTAGGTTTCCCAGCCCAAAACACAAATATCACACATTTGACAGTTTATGCCCCTTTATTTAATTAATCTCTTTTAGTCACCAAATTAATTCCGAATTAATTTATGACTAATACTAACTAAATAAATATGATTTATCCTTTAATATATTATTCTTATAATATATTAATAAATCCTATTATCCTCTCTCTTTCTCTCTCTCTCTCTCTCATCAAATTACCTTGTCAAGTTGCTTTGGTGAAGGCAGCCCAAAAGGACCATGCACAACCGGGTCAAGTACATACCAAATATAGTTATGGGCTTAGACACTAATCCAACAGTCTCCCACTTGGATAAGTCTAGTAACTATATCTCACATATGACTTCAGAATCCGGTTTAGCAATCGTAGCTCTTATACGTTGCTGTCAACTCTGATCAAAATCTTGTCCTTTATATAAGGGATCACTTAATCCTCTGTTCTAGATATCATGCTGAGAATCACATGGAACATAGTCATACTTATTGTTTAGCATATTGTTTCTTGATCTCTGATTTGTTTGACATATAACTTAGTTGAACACATCAACTTTGTCCTGACCGGGCCCGACACATAAGTCAAACTAAATCATCAAGTGGCCAGGCATCGCTTTTATCCTCTTAGAATAAAAGGAACAGATAAACTTCGACTTATATGCTTTTATTATTCACTGGCTAAATCATACACAACAATGTGTATTATAACATCAAGTTACTGATGTGTTTACGCATTGTCAATGCACAAGTAACCAATAAACAATAACCATATCTCTAGGTTTATAAATTATATGATATTATCGTCTTGCGATCACTCGTGATAAATTCCATGAAGTGATAGAAGCTAGCGCGGGTTTATTCCAATTCTCAAATCATAATTCATAAGCACTCATGAACTTTGCAGCAAACCTTTTCCATGTCTAAAACTTTTTATACAATCTACAAACAAATTCATGACAGTCTTCTTTCATATCTACTTCCAACATATGAGCGACTATGGACTGTTTGAATAATCTTATTATTCAGGAAGTCAAAACTTGCAAAATTGAAACAACAGATAAATAATCAATACAAGATAGTATCTTTACTTATAGATAACACACCTTTATTCATTCATCAAATGTCAAGTACAAATTTATCCGTTACACGTTTCCTATCTAATCTAAACTTATATCGTCCATCAGCCCAATGCTCCTAGCATGCAGCAAGTGCTTAACCCTGCTCAGTCCCTTCGTAAGAGGATCTGCAGGGTTATCTTCTGACGATACCCTCTTCAGTATGAGGAGTCCCTCTTCTACCCGATGTCTAATGAAATGGTATTTTCTGCCGATATGTCTGGATCTGCCGTGATCCCTTG
Source organism: Lactuca sativa (assembly GCF_002870075.4). NCBI lineage: Eukaryota > Viridiplantae > Streptophyta > Magnoliopsida > Asterales > Asteraceae > Lactuca > Lactuca sativa. The sequence goes on along the minus strand of NC_056631.2, from coordinate 68,311,333 downwards.
GTTCCTTGGTTAAGGCAACCGCTCCTTCATTATCACAGAAAATCTCCATGGGATCCTTTATGGATGGCACAACTCCAAGGTCTCCTATGAAGTTCTTCAACCATATTGCCTCTTTCGACGCTTCACTTGATGCAATGTACTCTGATTCACACGTTGAATCAGCCACAATCTCCTACTTGGAACTTTTCCAAGTCACTGCTCCTCCGTTAAGGGTAAAGACCCAGCCTGACTGCGAACGGTAATTATCCTGATCCGTCTGGAAACTAGCGTCACTGTACCCTCGTACCCTCAAGTCATCACTCCCACCGAGGACTAGAAACCATTCCTTGGTCCTCCGAAGGTACTTAAGAATATTTTTGACAGCAATCCAATGCGCTCTACCAGGGTTCCCTTGATATCTACTGACCATGCTCAAAGCGAAGGCCACATCAGGGCGAGTACAAGTCATAGCGTACATGATAGAGCCAACTGCAGAAGCGTAAGGTACTTGGCTTATATCAGCTATTTCTGCCTCTGTACTCGAGCATTGAGTCTTACTCAACTTGCTATTGCTTTGGATTGGCAACTCCCTTTTCTTGGAATTTTCCATACTTAAACGCTTTAGTACCTTATCCAAGTATGTATCCTGACTGAGTCCTATCAGTCTTTTACTTTTGTTTCTTACTATCCTTATTCTCAGAATATACGCAGCCTCTCCGAGGTCCTTCATAGAGAAACATTTCCCAAGCCAGGACTTGACCTCCTATAAGGTTGGGACGTCATTTCCTATGAGCAGTATGTCATCGACATACAATACGAGGAAGCTCACTATACTCCCACTGGCCTTGACATACACACATGACTCATCTTCGCTTCGCAGAAAGCCAAACTCTTTGACCTTCTCATCAAAACAAAGATTCCATCTGCAAGACGCTTGCTTTAATCCATAAATGGATTTTTCAAGCTTACACACTCTATTTGGATGCTTCGCATCGACAAAACCCTCTAGCTGATTCATGTAAACATCCTCAGCCAACTTTCCATTAAGAAAAGCGGTTTTCACGTCCATCTTCCATATTTCATAATCATGAAACGCAACTATTGCGAGCATCACCCTAATAGACTTTATCTTAGCAACTAGTGAGAAGGTCTCATCATAGTCAACTCCAGGAGTTTGATTAAAGCCCTTCGCAACCAATCGTGCTTTATAAGTGTGCACATTCCCATCCATGTCTGTCTTCTTCTTGAAGATCCAATTGCACCCGACTGTCTTACGACCCGACACATTATCAACCAAATTCCAAACTTAGTTGTCATACATGGGCTGAATCTCGTTGTCCATTGCCTCTTTCCACTTAGCAGACTCCGGGCCTGCCATGGATTCCTTGTAGCTACTAGGTTCGTCCAAATTTACCAGTGTACTATCACTAATAAATGTATCCCCTTCAGTTGTAATATGGAATCCATACAACTGGGGTGGAACACTAGCCCTATTGGAACGTCTAATAGGTAAGGATTCGTCAACAGGCTCAACAGGAGTTTTCTCCTCAAGTTGAGTGCCAGTATTAGAAGTTCCTTCATTGCTTTGTTCTTAAATCTCTTCAAGATTAATTTTCCTCCCACTGTCCTCTTCGCTTATGAGTTCTCTTTCTCGGAAAACCCCTCTCCTCGCAACGAAGACAACATTGTCACTCGGTCTGTAGAAGAGATAGCCAAAGCACTTTTGTGGATAGACGATGAAATAACACTTCTCACTACGAGGTTCGAGCCTGTCGTGAGTCTCTCGTCTTACGAAAGCATCGCAACCCCAAACCTTGATATGTGCCAACGAGGGAGCTTTCCCTGTCCACATTGCGTGAGGTGTTTTGGCAACCTTCTTGGTGGGAACTAAATTAAGGATATGAGCGACCGTCTCTAAGGCGTACCCCGAGAAAGCTATTGGTAACGAAGACCGACTCAGCATAGAACGAACCATGTCCAACAAGATTTGATTACGTCTCTTAGCCACACCATTCAATTGTGGCGTTCTCAGAGGCGTCAATTGCGAAACGATTATGCATTCCTTTAGATAGTCGTGAAACTCAAGACTTAGGTACTCTCCTCCTTGGTTTGACCGAAGCATCTTGATTTTCCTACCTAGCTGATTCTCCACCTCATTCTTAAACTCTTTGAACTTTTCAAAGGTTTCTGACTTTTTCTTGATTAAATAGATATATCCATATCTGCTATAATCATCTGTAAAAGTCACGTAGAAGCGCCAAGCATCCCTTGTGGTAGATCTAAAGGGCCCACACACATCGGTGTGTATGAGATCCAATAGACCCTCACCCCTATCACAAGTTCCAGTAAAGGGTGACTTGGTCATCTTCCCAAGCAAACAAGATTCACACACGTCATCGTCCCTAAGGTCGAATGACTCCAACACTCCATCCTTTTAGAGTTGGGCTATGCATTTCTTGTTTACATGGCCAAGGCGACAATGCCACAAGCATGCTTTGTCTAAACTATTAGACAAATCAACATCAAACACATCATTTCCTAAATTGTCTACAACCAACACAGATTCATATATTCCATTACAAGGAAATGCATTGAAATAAAAAACACCATTCAAATAAACATTAATAGAACTATTACTATTATCAAATGAGTATCTGAAACCTTGTCTATATAATCCATGAAAAGAAATGATGTTTCTTTCCATATCTGGCAAATAGCAACAATTATTTAAATCTAATCCTAACCCATTACTCAACACTAAAGAATAAACTCCGACTTTGGTCACAGGCGACGCTCTTCTGTTTCCCATAATCAAGTTTATCTTCCCATGTTCCACCTCCCTACTTATTCTGATGCCCTGCAAATCAAAACAAATGTGGAAACCACATCATGTATCAAGAACCCATGAAGTAGCAAGTGATGAGTTGTTAAATTTAACAGAATACATACCTGCATAGGTGGGCTTTATCTTCCCATCTCTAATGTCATGCAGATATTTGGGGCAACTTTGTTTCCAGTGGCCCTTCTCGTGGCAATAAAAACGTTCTGCTTGCTTAGGGTCAAAGGAGGGTTTAGCAAAACCGGCTTTGGTTCCACTAGAAGAGGAACCATCTTGGGACTTTCCCTTTTGGTGGCTCTTAGGCGGAGCCTTCCTCTTCTTACCTCTTCCTTTCCCTATTGCCAACACAGGGGCCGAATCAGTAGGACTTGATGCAATAGATTTATCCTTTAGGTTGCACTCAGCCGTTCTTAACAACCCTTGAAGCTTGCTCAAGGTGACCTCCTCTTTGTTCATGTGGTAGGTCATTCTAAACTGGTTGTAGCATGGAGGCAAGGAGTGGAGAATGATATCGATAGCCAAATCCTCATCAAAGCTAACATTCAACTTTAGAAGATGATCAACATACCTCTGCATCTTCTGCAGATGTGGGATTAGGGATTCTCCGCTTCCCATCCTAGCGGTGATCATGTTAGTGATGATCTCATAGCGCTCTTGCCTCACGCTTTGGTGATACCTATCCATTAATTCTTGATGCATCTCGAATGGATACATGTCCTCATAGGACTTCTGGAGTTCTGCGTTCAAATTCGCGAGCATGATGCAATGAACCTTCGTTGCATCACGTTCATGAGCCTCAAAGGCAGCAATTTCTTCAGCAGTGACAGTTTCTATATTGATCTTTTCAAGCCTCTCGTCGAGGACATACTCTTTGTCCTCGTATCGAGTGATCATTCGAATCTTTCGGATCCACTCGTTGAAGTTGTTGCCATTAATGATCACTTTCCCACACAAATTCATGAGTGAGAATCCACCAGTAGCTGCAGGAGTGTTGTTGTTTGCGTTCGACATCTAAAAATAGAAAGGACAAGTTTGATTAGAAAGAATCCCCAATAAAACATCCAAATGAAAAATTAGGGCTAGGATCCAACAACATTATTTACAACTTAAAAAAAGGAATGCCGTAATCTAAATGCAAATAATATTGAAGTTAAGTGAATGACGATTCACTAATTTCCACCATGAAAAACGAAAGGAAATTAAGTTTTAAATGTATTTGAAAACTCCTAGATCTTTGAGATTCATTGAACTTTTCAATGGCATGTTTATATCTCGATATGCACTTCAAATTTGTGACTGGGATACCGAGGATCGCAAACAAGTCGTGAATAACCATGTGAATCAACATGGTGCACCCAATGTCTCTATCACCTAATCAATGTGCCGGTGAACCACACACGCTCCATTGATCTATGAAAAACATCGAGCCACCCTTCACCACCAATGTCAATCCCAAATTAGTGTGTTGGTTAACCACGCACGCTCCACCAACGATTGACAAGGGTGCAAAGTGTAATTCCATGGAATAGCATCATTTTCACATTTTACCCTAAAGTAACTAAGATTGGGAATTTGTAAAACATTATAGTTACTTTATAAATTCATTACACTTATAATGAGGAATTAAGTGCCCTATCCTATCCGTTCGGCTAACGACCCTCCACCAGTCAAGCAAGTGGTGGGTATGAGTGTACACCCATTAAACGCTATTTTATAGGCAGCAACCTTATACCCACCTTATAGATTGGCTTCGTGAATGAGGCCTACTAGTGATAAGACTAGCTTATTCTTACATATATATATATATATATATATATATATATATATATATATATATATATATATATATATATATATATATATATATATATATATATATTAATTAATCTTGTAATAATATAATAGTATAGGGTTGAATTTTAAACTTGTAAAATTCTAAGGGTTTGAAATTAAATCATTCAAAATTAAACTTTTAATCATAAATTTTAAATCTCAAAACTTGAGGACAAGTTTTCAACTTTTCAAAACACAAGGGATCAAATAACAAATAATATAAATTAAACAATTAATTTTATGATTATCTATATTTGACCGAATCCAATTTTAGTCACAAGATAATTACCAAATAATTCAAAATAATCCATATTTATCATATAAAGAAACTATTATTCAAAAGATTTGAAATTATCTTTTGTTTTGGTAAGGATAATCATTTGCATACAATAAAATTCGGATTTTATTATCAAAAAAACGATTTTGGCATTTATCCTATAGCAAAACAACAAGAAAATCCTGAAACATACTCTGTCTAACTCCCAAACTCGCCGAGTCAGTCCTGGACTCGCCGAGTCCAAATATTGACTCGCCGAGTTGAGTCGGGCAGAGGCCAAAAAAACATTTTTCAGCAGAAACACGACAATTGCATCACATACAACTGAAACCAATCAAGGCTCTGATACCACTGATGGGTTTTATGCATAAGAACAATCATATGTGCTCATACAAACCCTAATGCTTGGATCTAGGCTTCTCTATTGAACATGCAATAAATCCAAGACTTGCAAACCCTAATCTAGCATACGTAATTCGAAATTAACACTATTAGAACAGATCTAAGTGATTACCTCTTTCAATTGGCTTTAAATCCTTTGAATCTTCTTGTTCTTGAGCTTAGAGTCACAAGTGTAACTCCTCTAATGGCTTACAAACACCACAAGCAAGAGGGAAACTTTGAGAGAGGAGGGAGGATGCTTAATTTCGGCCTAGGGTTTCTCTTGGGAAGCAAGTTGCCGAAAATTGAAGGCTATGGGTCTTATTTATATTGTAGGCTGCTAGGGTTTCAGTCTAAACCCTAATGGACAGCTTAGTCACCAAGCAGCCCAAGGAACCTTCTGGAATAAGGCCTTGGATGAAAATATGATGATGCTTCCTCATAATTTCGTTCCCCCTTAGTCCATTAGGTTTCCCAACCCAAAACACAACTATCACACATTTGACAGTTTATGCCTCTTTATTTAATTAATCTCTTTTAGTCACCAAATTAATTCCTAATTAATTTATGACTAATACTAACTAAATAAATATGATTTCTCCTTTAATATATTATTCTTATAATATATTAATAAATCATATTATCCTCTCTCTCTCTCTCATCAAATTACCTTGTCAAGTTGCTTTGGTGAAGGCAACCCAAAATGACCATGCACAACCGGGTCAAGTACATACCAAATATAGTTACGGGATTAGACACTAATCCAACACTTCCATGCAAGCATCACCAAGACAACTATACATACTACTCTACTAGGCAACTCTGCATATAGTGTGCCAGGAGCCACCTCCCAGTCTTTCATACATAATAGCATACAATGTGTCAGGAGCCACCTCCTGATCTTTCGTACATAATAGCATACAGTGCGACAGGAGCCACCTCCTGGTCTTTCGTACATAATAGCATACAGTGTGCCAGGAGCCACCCCCTGGTCTTTCATACATATTGCATAGGGCTAACCCCTGGGTCTCCCTGTCAGACGTAATAAGATATTGTGTGCCAGGAGCCGTCTCCTGGTCTTTCGTGCGTAATGCCTAGGGCTAACCCCCGGGTATTCCTATCATATATAAACTAAATGGGCCGACATTGAGGCCGTAGACCCATACAAATAGTGAGGAGACTCACCTCACACTGCTGAAAACTCGCTGAACACTTCTTCCTGCTAACCGACAACTTCTGAACCGCTGACCCGTTGGCTTCCCGAACTATCAATACCCAAAATAACATTAGACCACAATATTCCAAAAGTCAACTCTGGTCAAACTTGGTCAAAGTCAACCTCCAGTTGACTTGACTCGCTGAGTTGTTCTACCAACTCGTTGAGTCCATACCCTTACAACCCAAAACAATCCTCGACTCAACTCGTCGAGTCTAGCAAGAACTCGACAGCTTCTCTGTCAACCATACTATCGGGACCATTTTCAACCCACTCACCGAGTTCATCCTCAAACTCGTCGAGTTCATCATCCACATACGAATGTGTCTAGTCTGTGACTCGCCGAGTTGTATGAACAACTCGTCGAGTCCATCTTAATAACTAAGGAGATTGCCTTAGACTCGCAGAGTTCTTCCTTGAACTCGTCGAGTACGATGAACTTCATGACCATTATGGACTCAGACTGGCTGAGTCCTTTACAATCTTAAATCATACCCTTAACAGAAGGGTTTTGGGGCAAGAACTGGCATGACTTGCTGAGTCCCACAACTGACTCGCCGAGTCTCTCTATGTCCAACACTATTCAGACGATTTCAGACAAGCTCAAGGCATCTAAGACCCAGATCTGGCCTCCTAGGGTCGGGATATCACACAAAGCTACTACCTTTGCCCCCTTGCATGGCCCTTTTTGCTCAAAAGGCCTTAATAACCACTTAAACTTTGCCTGGGGAGTTCTATTGGCATAAAGCTTCCACCTTTATGTCTTTACTACTCTAAATACTCTCAGATCTGAAAGGATCCATCTTGGGAACGTCCAAATCCCACAAGAAATCATTCTTGGTCCATAAGCTTCATAAATAGGGCTATAAAGAGATCTATCAAACTAGAAGTCAAGGAAGGAACTTGATTGCCAAAATGAGCAGCTAATGGAGTGAATCTTTTGGATCTACTCCTTCCTCCTTGAACCTTCAAGCTTTTTCTTGTTCCTCCAAGCTTCAAGAATGCTCCAAAACTCTCAAAATGACTCACAACTCAAGGGAGGCTCTAGGGTTTTTGTTCTGGACTTGAGAGAGTATCAAGGGGGCTGATGAAGGCTATAATGTTCCTTAAATAGGGTGCAAGGCCCGCATTTAGGGTTTTCCCCAAACCTGGCCAACTCGTTGAGTCAGTCTTCTGACTCGTCGATTAGGTCACTAAACCCACGACCAAATCGCGCTCCTCTTTGTTATAATCTGGTACGTGTGCGTCTGTTGTAAAGTCTACAACTCTTTCTTTTATCGATGATCTCTTTAAATTTCGACGTTTTGGACTGGTTCTTTGATTCCTTGATATATATATATATATATATATATATATATATATATATATATATATATATATATATATATATATATATATATATATATAAGTATGTTCAAATGAGAACAATTTTTAATATGAGAACAATTCTTAAACATACATTTATAATGTTATTATAACTAAAAAAAATACCCCACGGATACGTACCGAACACCCCCACCCACTCTATTAAACTCCATAGTCTCATATATCTTTGAAACAAAACCACCAAGACAACCGGAACGCCATCAGAATACTGTCAGAGCGCCGTCGGAAAACTACCTAAGAGCTGCTGGAAAACGATCGGAACACCGCTAGAACTATTTCCTTCTTGTCTCCTCTCCGATTCCGTAAGAATCTACCTTGTTGGAAGCCACCTCTTTCTTTTTTAATCTCCGATCTCGTTTACACTAGCCACCTGGTTTCACTAGATCTGGATCTGCATTTAAATCTCATGTTAGTTTACAAAATTGATTACGTCCTTGTGATTACCTCTATTGTCTTCTCTATGCTTGTCTCTACCTATATGACTTCCCTTATCATCTTCTTCTCCTCACCATCGTCTTGTTGTCGCCTCTCTCTGGCTTCCATTTGAATCTCCCTCTCCAACTCCCTAATCATCCTTAGTATCCCCAATATTCAAAGCAGGAAAACTCGACTTCAGTCCATGATCGTCAATCTTACTAGCCTCCCTATCAAATTTAATTTTTCATTTTGGGAGGCAAAATTGTACGAATGATTTCAACAAAGTAATCAGCCATATCAACCCTAGTTTCTTTCAGTTTTCCATCAAATTTACCCATCGTCTCGCACCTCCCTCATATCTCAGTAATAAATTCCTCCAAAACTTTATCCCGAAACCTTAAGTGAGATTCAAGCTCAGTATAAACCTCTATCAACGAAAAGATATTTGAGATTTTTCAAACTATGTTTCTTCGTCGTTTGAGACATCATCTTCAGATCACACATATACAATTAAATGGGAAATCAAATGCAGATGATCACACATATACAATTAAATGGGAAATCAAATGCAGATGTATGTGTAAAGATAGATTAATAGATTAAAGTGATGAAATGATGGATTTAAGATTCGTGATTCGTGAAGCTATCTTGAGATTGAGGTCTATGCACAACAGTAACGTTGTTACAAAGTAATATCATAAAAAGAAAAGGAAAAGTCAAAAGTGAATATTCCAACTACAAAATCAAATCCTCAACCCATTTTTAAGTTTTGATTTCTTGTAATTGTGTTGCTCGCTTTAGCCATTGTTTTTAATAAATAAAATAAAATCAACAAATATCAAATATTATAATTGTTTACCTTTATATGACCATTATTGATGTAAATGTTTTATTTGGTGATTATAAATAAAAATTAAGAATAATCATACAAATCAATTTTGTTCATTGTTTAATTAAAAAATGTTAATATTTTTTTTTAATTCTCAAATAATAAAAACTAATTTTATATATATATAACTATGTTATAATAGAAAATTGGTTTAGATTGGATTGTTAATATGGGTAAAAATTATATTTAGTTGAATTGGATGGATGGAAGATAGAAATAAATTATTTTTTAGTACGTAGTTGGATTGAATTTGCTTCATGAATAATTTCTAAATACATAAGAAAAATTAGTCAATCGATAACGTCAAAATGAATCTTGTCCAAATTAATCACATGTGATTAAATAGATATAATCACATGTGATTGAATACATGCGAAAGTAATCAAATCCATAACGCAACAACGTACCTTGTTCATATAAATCATATGTGGTTAAATATGTTGGATTAGTGTCTAAGTCCATAACTATTTTGGTATGTACTTGACCCGATGGTGCATGGTCCTTTTGGGTTGCCTTCACCAAAGCAACTTGATTGGAGAAATAAATAGAGAGAAAGGTTATTATGATTTATTAATATGTTATAAGAATAATATATTAAAGGAGAAATCATATTTGTTTAATTAATATTGGTCAATAATTAATTAAGAATTAATTTTGTGGTCAAATGTAATTACTTAAACTAGAGGGGCTGAATTGTAATTATGTGATAGTTACAAAATAAGGTAAGGATTATCTTAAGGATAGGTTGGACGAATTTGAGGTGATAAGGGCCTTAGAATTCGACCATGATAAGGATTCAAGGCTTATCTTATGGGTTGCTTGGTAAGCAAGCAACTAGATAAGGATAAGGACTGAAACCCTATCTCTACACCTATATAAACTCCCTTTGGCTCATGATTTCGTCCAGACCTTCCCAAGGCATCTTAGGGACGAATTCTTATACCTCTCCTCTCTCTTTATACCTTCTCCATTTGCTCTTGGTGTTTGTAAGCCATTAGAGGATTGACACTTGTGACTCTAAGCCTTCCAAAGTCAATTCAAGGAGGAATTAGGATTGTTATTACTACATAACAATCAAGGTAACATCTTAAACCTAATTATATGTTAATATCGATTCCCATATGCTAGAACTAGGGTTTATAGCCTTGGATAACTTGCATGTACAATAGAGAAACCTAGATCCAAGCATTAGGGTTTGTATGAGAACATAGGATGTCTTATGACCATAACCCATCAGTGGTATCAGAGACTAGACTGGTTTCTATTGTATTGATGCTTGATATGTTTGAAAAATTCGATTTTTTGGTTTTTGGAGGCTGGACTCGCCGAGTCCATGCAGACTCGACGAGTCAACTCGTCAGACGGAGTATATCTCGCGATTTCTTGTTGTTTTTGCTTATGGATAGTTACCTTATCATATTAGATCAATATAAATCCGATTTTTTTGATATATTTGACTATATTCTTGATCTAATTGAAGATATTTATCAATTAATAAGATAATTGTTTCCTTATGTGATAATTGATTAATTATTTTGACTAAATTGATAAATTGTTTTGCAAGAAATCATTAAATAAATCAAATATGGGTAATTATGTGATTAATTGTTAATTTAGATTATTTGTTATTTGACCCTTGTTGTTATGAAAAGTTTCATATTTTCCCCTTAGGTTTTATAGTTTAAATTTGAACCCAAAAGTTTTGTTATTTTGAAATTTAAATAGTTAAAACCCTAATGTTTTGGAAAAGGTTTCAAAACTTGCCCTCAAGTTTTGGAATTTAAATTTTGATTAAATGGTTTAATTTTGATGTATATTTAAATTCTAAACCCTAATGTGTTGAAATGTTTCAAAACTTTCCCTCAAGTTTTGGAATTTAAAAGTTGATTAAAAGTTTAATTAGGAATGTTAAATTCTAAAACTCTAGTATAGTTTTGAAAAAGTTCAAATCACACCCTTATGGTTTTATTAATTAATTAAGGTGTATAATTAATCGAGGTTTAATAAATCCATAAAAGTTTAGGTTTACAGTTTAATTGAATTAAAAGTATAATTATTAAATTAGACCACCTAGTATTTTGAAAGTATAAAATACACCATATACTATATATAATATTAAAAGTCTAACATTATATATATATATATATATATATATATATATATATATATATATATATATATATATATATATATATATATGAGTAAAAGTCAGTCTTACCGTTAGTAGGCCTCATTCACGAAGCTGATCTATAAGGGGTGTTTAAGGAAATTGCCTATAAAATGGCGATTGAATGGGTATCCACTCTTACCCACCGCACTCTTGACTAGTGGAGGGTCGTTAGCCGAACGGGTAGGATAGGACGAAACCTTCCATTATAAGTATAATAAAGTATAAAAGTAACTAAATGTTTTCATAAAATTCCCAATCTTAGTTACTTAGGCAAAAGTGAATTGATGCAATTCCATGAAATTACACTTTGTGCCCTTGCGAAGACGTTAGTGGAGCGTGTGTGGTTTACCGGCACACTAAATGGTTCTAAGCAAAGGTAGCAAAGGGTGACTCAATGTTTTTCATAGTTCGGTGGAGCGTGTGTGGTTTACCGGCACATCGAATAGATGACTGTAACATGTGAGGGCACCATGTAAGCTTGCATGGTTATTCACACCCGCATTGTGATCCTCGGCATCCCAGTCACAAACAAGAGGGGCATATCGAGATTTAAACATGCCATTGAAAGTTCAATGAATCTCAAAGGCTCTAGGAGTTTTCATAGATTCAAAACTTAAATTCCTTTTCGTTTTTCGTGGTGGAAATTAGTGAATCGTCATTCACTTAACCTTCAAATATTCTGCAATTAGGGTTACAACATCTCTCTCCCGAGTTGTGGAATATTGTGTTGGGTCCTAGCCTTAGTATTTCATTTGGGTGATTTACTAAGGACTCAATCAATCAACTAACTTGAATTCGTTTTCTCCCGTTTTGTAGATCTCAAAGTTCGACAACTATGGTCTTCCCAAATCCCGTGGAACAAGCATTCCACATGAAGATGGTATTCCACGATTCAATCGAGGAACGAGAAATCATGCTTCACTTCTTCCTCCTCCTCCTATTGTTCTCCCCAACCCACAAGATCAAAGAATTGAAAGGTTCAATATCATTAAAGCCCTATTGGAAATGAAACATGAAGATGGTAAACCCGTGTGTGCCCACGTTCTAGGAATCAAATCACACATTGATAGGTTGATAATGTTGGGTGTGTCATTCCCATATGAGTTGGCTGTGAATTGGGTTTTGCAGTCACTTCCTGAATCATATAATGAGTTCAAAAGAAAGTATTATATGATGGATCATGACGACAACCTCATTGACCTAACTTACATGCTCATTGCTGCTGAATCAGAAATGATTTGGCGAAGCAATGGAGCGTATTTGTTGGGAAAGTCAACCGACCATGCTTCCGAGGACGTTCTAGGAGAACCGACCTGCGTTTGCTGCCAAAAGAAAGGGCGTTGGATACAAGTCTGCCCAAAGAGCCTGAAGAGCCCAGAAGATGGGAGAGTCAAGGAGTATGGCTAGGCTTCAGGTAAAATCCACTATCTAACTCCATTAAGTTCCTATTCATTGATTCTTAATACATGATGTGATAAGATTGCATTTGAATGTTTTGCAGGATCGGTGAAAAGAAAGGAAGCTTGGTGAAAGAGCAAGATGAATCTAATCACGAGGAATGGATCTTGGTCTCATGGACTTGAAGATTAGATTTTGAGCTTAGATAGTTATGATAGAGTTGTTAGAAATTTTCCTTTTGAAATACATAGTTTTCAATGGATTTTTCATTGTAAGGACAAATGTTTTCCGTTGCTTTTATAAATAAAATAAATTTTCGTTTGACTTATTTATTTATTTGTTTATTTCCTTGCAATGAAATCGTTATGAAAATTGGTGTTTGCATATTTCTACAACAAATGGATATGACTCTTATTTATGGTGTTTATGGAAAAGTCGAGAATTTACCAAATAGGGAGAGTTTCTCATCACCCAAGTTTCAATTGGACAGAAATTTGGAAGCATGCAACTTGGTTGCACGAAGAATGAGAAATTTCATATTTGGAAATTTGACTAATTCATTGACAAAGTGTCATGTGAAGGACTAGGATATCGAGTACACAAAGTCGTGTGTTGGTCAAAGTCCACCATAAGAGTAACAAGATATTTGTCATGGTTTACTAAAAGTTCAGTAAATATGATTATACTTATAAGATTAAGTGTAATTAGCAATTGATTAAAAAGGTTTAAATCAATAGCAAAACGAATAAGAAGAATCATGTAGGCTGAAAGATAAAAGTTTCTCCATTCTAAGAAGAAGGGAGAGTAGCTTTTATGCTTTATGATAGGTCTTAATGATTAAGAACCATATCTTAATTGATCCTCTAAGTGAGTCTTAGTACAATTGTATGTCTAAGAAGAGGAATCAAGAATTAAAGAAATGGTTAAATCAGAAAGTCAATCTTACTTCGTTCCAAAACAAGTCTCAGAGTTAAGATTGTGACATTGAGTGATAAGTATAAAGAAGGTTTATAACATTCATTAAATGTGGAAAGTTGTGATGTCTTGGATAAGACAAAGACCAACTAGGACCAATTTATGAAGTGTTTTGATAAAAGCTACACTGACTCTTGAATTTTTGTTTGTCAAGAAATGGTTATTGACAAGAGAATCTTATATGTCAAGAAGTCAGTGGGAGTCTTAATGGTCTTGAAAGGTTTCAAGAACAAATCAAATAAACCTTATCGATCATCACTAGCACACGAGTTGAGGTTTACAACCTATCGCGATGACATTATTTTGTTTCTGTGCCAATCCAATCGAGTTAATTATGCATGTGAGTTCTATGAGTTCTCATTTTGAACGCATAAAAGGCAAAGCGCCTTAATCAATGAAAGGTACATTGATAGGAAAGGGTGAGCTGCTTAACTACTTGGAAGACATGGTGGGCAGCTGTGCTACCATAAGGCAAGAAATCAAGATTAAGAAAGTTCGGTCCATATGAGTTTGAATTTGTCGTAAACTTTGGTTTTAACAAATTCACATGGATAGGAACACATACACCGTTTAAATCTAAGTGTCATAAGATTTCCTCCTTCATGAAAATGATTGTGAGGAAATGCTTTCACTAAGAAAGATTTTAAGAAGATAGTGATTGTAAAATTGCATTCTCGAATTCGATTATGGTTACGGTATCCCTTTCCATAATTTGAATTGTGAGGTTTGGCAATTAGTATTAAGTGTTTAGACACACATATGAACTATCGAAGGCAAATGTGTATAAGTTCAAGAAGCCTTGACAAAAGATTATCAAAGCACTAAGTATTAGAAACATGGACTTAAGAAATTCAATAGGTATTGTCTTTCTGGAAGTTAAGATGTTTATGAATACATGTCGAAGCTAGTGGGAGCATAAGTGTTATGTTTTATAATAATCATCATGATAGTGGGAGCATAAATGTTATGATTTTATGATTATTAAGGAAAGTATTGCAAGGTTAGCAATATTAATTATAGAAAACAAGAGTCATACTTTGCAAAGTTGTAAGATTTGAAAGGTTGTTTTGCTATAATTAAGGGAGAGAATATTATGCTTCATTTCAAATATAAAGGATTAGGTTGAGAAATGTTAATAAATTTAGTCAAGGGTACATAGTGTGTTCTTAAAATTTCGATTATGATTACGGTATTCCTCTTCACAATTTGAATTTTGAGAACATAGCAAATAAAACATTATGCGTCGTGTCCCATACGCTTCGGGTATAGGATCGATTGCAAATGCTTTAATGTTTGACCATTATAAAATTTTCCAAATGTCTAGCACATTTAGAGGGAAAAGGGACTAGAATCGGTTTTGACTAAAATAATTAAACAACTATCGAAGGACAATCCAAAGTTCGACGAGGATTGGTCGTTTGAGAGTAGTTGGAAGTATAGTATTGGAAAATATGGAAATGTTTCCGTATTGGATGGACCATATCGACATTATTATGAATAGACAAGATTATATTAAGAATAAGTTGTCATATGAAAATATGGAAATGTGTCCACATTGGGAATTGAATATTGAAAATCTATGTCTAGATTAGAAACTTTTATGCAAAAGGATGTTCAAAGGAATGTACTTTGAGTGAGAGACATCATATCTAAGGAATTGTCTTGTAACAGTCCCCGATAGAAGACTTTGTAATATCATTGGCAATAGTCTTTGTGACTTTGGTGCAGTGATATCACAAAAGGATCATTGCATAAAATGTTAGAATCTAGCATATTCTATAAGTAGCAAGAATTTGATATTCTTACACTTATGAAAAACGATTTGGAGTTGTGAAATGAGAATGATTGGAAGTGTGTTCAATTTGATCTATTTCACAAAGTAAGAACCATAGGTAAACATTGTGTGCATGCTAGGAGCATGGGACAAGTGTAATAATTCAAGTAAGAAGTTGATTACCTGAAACGACAAATAATGAGTAATCGGTATGGTGATAAATAAAAGGAGTTTTATTTATACTCAAAGGTTTGAGGCCATATGGGATTAGTATTATTCTTGTGGTTCACTTTGCATGTTTTGACTTCCAGAATAATTGAGTTTATTAAGAATAGTTGAATTATTCGAACGGGCCACAGTCGTTCATATGTTGGAAGTAGGTATGAATAAAGACTATCGTGAATTGGTGTGTGGATTGTCTAGAAGAGTATTAGACATAAGCAAATGTTTGCTGCAACGTTCATGAGTGCTTATGAATATGATTTGAGCATTGGATTAAACCCACGCTCACTTGGATCACTCCATGAAATTGTATCACGAGTGATTGGTGAGACGATAACATCTTATATTCTTGAAACCGAGATGTGTGAGTTGTATCTTGCAAATCGGTTGCACATTGATAATATGTAAACGCACTAGTAACTTGGTGTTATAAAACATATTGTTGTGTGTGATTCGGTAAGTGAGTGCAAGCAAGCATTGTATCAAAGTTTATCCGTTCCTTTTATCCAAAGTAAGATAAAAGCGATATCTTTGGGCCCCTCGATGATTTTGTGATGACAAACGTAAATGCTCGGCCGGGCTGGGGCTAATTTGATTTGTACAATTAGTCAGTCGTCATAAATCGGAATCGAGATATAGTACAAAGAGAATGATTTGAAATCATATCTCATATGATATCTAGAATGGAGGAATATATGATCCCTTATCTAAAGGACACGTGTATCTGATATGATCAGAGTTGACAGCAGCTTTGGAAGGCTACGATTGCATATCAGGATCTGAAGTCATACGCATAATAGTTATTAGACTTATCCAAGTGGGAGACTATTGGATTAGTGTCTAAGTCCATAACTATTTTGGTATGTACTTGACCCGATGGTGCATGGTCCTTTTGGGTTGCCTTCACCAAAGCAACTTGATTGGAGAAATAAATAGAGAGAAAGGTTACTATGATTTATTAATATGTTATAAGAATAATATATTAAAGGAGAAATCATATTTGTTTAATTAATATTGGTAAATAATTAATTAAGAATTAATTTTGTGGTCAAATGTAATTAATCAAACTAAAGGGGTTGAATTGTAATTATGTGATAGTTACAAAATAAGGTAAGGATTATCTTAAGGATAGGTTGGACGAATTTGAGGTGATAAGGGCCTTAGAATTCGACCATGATAAGGATTCAAGGCTTATCTTATGGGTTGCTTGGTAAGCAAGCAACTAGATAAGGATAAGGACTGAAACTCTATCTCTACACCTATATAAACTTCCTTTGGCTCATGATTTCGTCCAGACCTTCCCAGGGCATCTTAGGGACGAGTTCTTATACCTCTCCTCTCTCTTTATACCTTCTCCATTTGCTCTTGGTGTTTGTAAGCCATTAGAGGAGTGACACTTGTGACTCTAAGCCTTCCAAAGTCAATTCAAGGAGGAATTGGGATTGTTATTACTACACAACAATCAAGGTAACATCTTAAACCTAATTATATGTTAATATCGATTCCCATATGCTAGAATTAGGGTTTTTAGCCTTGGATAACTTGCATGTTCAATAGAGAAACCTAGATCCGAGCATTAGGGTTTGTATGAGCACATAGGATGTCTTATGACCATAACCCATCAAAATACATATAATCACATGTGATTTAATATACTATAAGTAATTATTGAATCCGGAACACAAAAGTTAATCTAGTATACATAAATCATATCTGATTAAATACATATAATCACATGTGATTATAAATATCTAATCACATTCAATTTATATGGACAATGTTCATTTTCATACTCTTAATTCAATAATTGTTTCTGTTTATTTAATCACAAGTGATTATATATATCTAATCACATATGATTTATATGGGCAATATTAATTGTCGCATTCTCGATTCAATACTCATTCTTGTAAATTTAATCACATGTGATTATATGTATTTAATAACATTTGATTATAGGTATTTAATCATATATGATTTATGTGCTCGAGATTCGATTTCACATTCACGATTTAGTAGTTATTCTTTGTTCACATTAATCATATGTGACTAAATACATACAATCACACATGATTAAATACACAACTATTGTATCAAAAACACGAAAACATAACTTGTCCACAAATATCATATCCGATTAAATACATCTAGTCACATGTTATCATATGTATCTAATCACATTTAATTTATATGGACAAAAGAATAGTATATGTATCTAATCAAATATGATTTATGGACAATGTTCATTTTCACGTTCTTAATTCAATAATTGTTTCTGTTTATTTAATCACATGTGATTATATATATATATATATATATATATATATATATATATATATATATATATATATATACACCTAATCACATATGATTTATATGGGCAATATTAATTGTCGTATTCTCGATTCAATACTCGTTCTCGTAAATTTAATCACATGTGATTATATGTATTTAATCATATTTGATTATATGTATTTAATTATATATGATTTATGTGCCCGAGATTCGATTTCGAATTCACGATTCAGTAGTTATTATTTGTTCACATTAATCATATGTGATTAAATACATATAATCACACATGAATAAATACACAATTATTGTATCAAAAACGCGAAAACACATCTTATCCACATAAATCGTATCTGATTAAATACATCTAATCACATGTTATTATGTGTATCTAATCACATATGATTTATATGGACAAAAAATAATATTATCTATATAAATCATATGTGATTAGATACATATAATCACATGTGATTATATACAAGAGAACAACCATTGAATAAAAAATGTGAAAACATTTGTCCACATTAATCATATATTATTAAATACATATAGTCGAATATAATTAAATATATGAGAAAAAATATTGAATCGAAAACATGAAAATAAATCTTGTTTATATAAATCATATGTGATTAGATACATATAATCACATGTGAGTATATGTATTTAATCATGTGTGATTTATGTTATTAAATACATAGAATCAAACATGATTTATTTAATTATATACATTTAATCACATTAATTATATACATTTAATCACATTCGGCTGCAGGTAGTAAGTCGTGGTGTATGGTGGAGATGGGTGGTGGTGAATGTGAGGGATGGTGGTGGTAACGGGTGGTGGTGGTGGTCGTGGGATGTGGGTGACGGGTGTCATGGGTGATAGTTTGTTTATTGTAGTTGTGTGTGGTGAGTGGTGGTGGTGGTGAAAGGGTGGTGAGGTGACAAGTGGTAGGTAGGTCGTTGGTGGTGATGTTGATGGGTGGGTAATGTAAGGTGGTTGCATGTGGTAATATTGGTGGAGGTAGGTGGTGGTGGTAGGTGGTGGGTGATGATGGTGGTAGGCGGTGATGATGTTGGTGAGTGGTGGT